>NC_141165.1:12727500-13977500 GCF_055505025.1 Bos grunniens | reverse complement strand
TCCCACAGGCCAGTTGGTGCAGTTCGTCAGAACTCAGTCACTCACAGCCAGTGGCAAATGTGCCACCAGTGGCCACCGAACAGCCCCAGCTTCCAGTTCCACCTTCTGTTTCTACGCCTCCCCAGCCTCGCACACACCTGTGGGCTCTCCCACTTCTGCTGACGGCCCTTCTGTCTCCAACCTTGGGGTGCCCAGCTCAGCTGCCCCTTCCCTGAAGCCAGTGTCACAAGAGGTAAAGCAAACCCACACCAGGTGCCCCCAGAGCTCAGCACCACCTTCCATCTCCTCTCTCCTAGCTCTGCTGGCCTGAAAGCCCCCCTTGCCTCGGAGTCAGTCCGGGCTATCACAACTACTACTCACTTCCTATAGCCCAAGAGGCGCTAAGAGAGTCACACAATGAGTGAACTGGGGCCTCAGAGGAGGCCCCAGGGCAGGAGGTGGGGCAAGAGAGGGGGCAGGTGGCTCATCTACACCCACTGGGAGAAGATGGGAGCCCCTAACGTGGGTGAGCCATGCCTGGCACGTGGATGGGGTCCCTGCATGGTCCTGTGGAAGTGGACACGAGGATTCAGCCCTGAGTCCTGGGGCCTCAGAGCCCAGCAGGGCTGCAGGGGGGCTAAGATTGGGAGATGAGAGCCTTCAGGAGGAAGCCCTGGCAAGCCCTGTGCTCAGACAGCACGACAGTGCTCGGCACTCAGGCTCCGGGAGCCCGAGGTGCCTGCTGGAACGGGGCGGGGGTTGTCTCTGCCTGGTCAGCCAGCACCTGCCCTTTCCCCGTGCCTCCCCGGGCAGGTGGGCCCTACACAGAGACCACCTTCCCATGGGCCCTTTCTCTGCTTCGAGGTCCCCAGGCTGCACTTCCCTTGGTTCTCACCTGTCTGGGAGGAAGCCAAACCGATGGACCCACGCTGCACAGTCCCCAAGCCTCTCTGTGTCCCTGTTTTGGAGCTTTAGACATGGAGAGAGGCCTGAGCTGCCTCTTCGCTGCTGGCAGAGGGGCTGGGGCATGTCTGCTCTGCAGCGGCTCTCAGATGCCTGGAAAGCCCCGGCACAAGGTGGCACTCGGGGTTCTGCCAAGCAGATGCTGGCCCAAGGCTGGTCCCTGCATCTCCCAACATCAGACACACGGCAGAGTTGACCAGCTGCGTTGCGAGTCCTCCAGGCATAGTGCTCAAACTTTACACAGCTGGCCAGTGTCCATCCACCAGTCCTCCTCCACTCATCTTCCTTTGATGCATTTCAGGGTGAGTCTTGGCAACGCTCTTTAAGAGAGAAAACCAAAGTCTAAAAGTCTGTCTATGGGGGAGGGGTATCTGGATACGGAATGCTGTGCCATTTTTTTTTTTTTTTTTGCTTTGCTAATCATATTTATTTATTTTCAAGAGCTCATCAGTTTAAAAAAATTAAACTCATTTATTTCAAATAAGTAATACTTCCATAAGGTTCAGAAAACCAAAACAATATACAAAGGTTTACATTAAAAAGTTTTTTTGCAAAGAGCTCAACTGTATTCTTTGTTCTTATCTTTTCTACCTTATTTTTCTTGTTTTACAGATGCAGTACATTCTCAAACTTCTCTGTGAATACTACTTGGACTTTTATTTAAAACCTCCTTTAGTTCCCTGCATTAGCTCTGCTTGTTCCATTCATCTTGTGATTTCTCCTTATAAATTAGTTCCAGCCTTTCCTCTTGTGTCTAATGCTCCCTTTGCTTCCTGTTCATCTTTCTTTTTTTTCTTCCTGTCCATAAAAGTAATGACGGCACATCTTTAATATTAAGGAAAAAGGCTATAAAAAGTTCAATCTCAGAATTTGTTTTAGTAAAACCTCATTCGTGCTCCTTTGTGGGTGCATCATGAAGTTCCATGGGCTTGTTCACCTGCCAGTATTTCTCACCGACCAATTCCAAAGAGAGAGGGCCATTTAACACATCGAACTGGCCCCTGGCTGTGGCTATGTAAATGGCATATTGCTTCTTACTGGCTATATCAAGGTTCATCTGGCTTGATTCTCCTTTGCTTCAAAGTTCTTCTAAAGCTAACCTCACAGCCAGGTTGATAAGTGATCAACAGTGGCATTACCTGAGCTCTTCTTGAATCTTGTCTGTGTACGATCATCTTTTTCCAAAAACGTGGGATGAAGCCTCAGTACTAATTCAGTTTCACTAGCAGGGTCCATTACAGAGTCAGATGTCACTTTTTCATTGCTGTTATCGAGTTCAAGCCCAGAATCATCAGATGTTTTGATCTGTTTGTTACCAGGTGCTGCTTCTAATTGCTGTACGTGGATGTTTTACTGCAGTGAGAGCTGTCTCCACTGACTTCGGCTCCACTGTAATTTTCGATCTGTTTCCCACCTCACTGTCGTCTGCTCACGGCCTGTTATCTCATTCCTTCCTTGATGCTCTGACCAAGTGCTTGCTGAGGGTTATGCTTGTTGATTCTAGCTAATGCTTTTTTCTCAATGAGCTTCATACTCACCAAGACTTGGTTAAATTTTGCTGATGAGTGCATCAAAGTTTAGGTCTGATCTTAGTGATCTCTTGGAAACTAGCTTTTCCCAACAGCTTGTTGTTGTTCAGTCGCTCAGTCGTGTCCAACTCTTTGTGACCGCATGGACTTGTGCACGCCAGGCTTCCCAATCCATCACCAACTCCCGGAGCTTGCCCAAACTCATGCCCACTGAATCAGTGATGCCATCCAACCATCTCATCCTCTGTCACCCCGTTCTCCTCCTGTCTTCAATCTTTCCCAACATCAGGGTCTTTTCCAACGAGTCAGTTCTTCTTAAATTTAAATTCAAAATAATCAGTGTGTCTCGGAGGCACATTTGGGGCCACCTCTGCCGGACCCCACAACGGGCAGAGAAAGGACCGTCAGTGACCGTCAGTGACCGTCTTGTATGGGGGAGGGGGATGTGGCCAGAAAGGGCTTTGGGGTGGGAGAGGGAGGGAGACCTCACGACCTGTCCTCTGCCCCTGTTCACACCCTTGGCAGCCGGTGGCAGTGGGGCCTCCCTGGATGACACCTTGTGTGATATGGGTGATGTCATGAGATGTCACCAGAAGGCTCTGGGTCACTCTGACCTGCTTTACATTATCCAAAGGTGGGGTAGAGTTTACAGGTAAGCGAGGGGAGAAGCCGGAGTGACTGGTGGACTTTCAGTTCAGTTCAGTTCAGTCGCTCAGTCGTGTTCGACTCTTTGTGACCTCATGGACTGCAGCACGCCAGGCCTCCCTGTCCATCACCAACTCCCAGAGTTTGCTCAAACTCATGTCCATCAAGTCGGTGATGCCATCCAACCATCTCATCCTCTGTTGTCCCCTTCTCCCCTTGCCTTCAATCTTTCCCAGCATCAGGGTCTTTTCTAATGATTCGGTTCTTCGCATCAGTTGGCCAAAGTATTGGAGCTTCAGCTTCAGCATCAGTCCTTCCAATGAATATTCAGGATTGATTCCCTCTAGGATTGACTGATTTGATCTCCTTGCCATCGAAGGGACTCTGAAAAGTCTTCTCCAATACACAATTCAAAAGAATAAATTCTTCGGTGCTCAGCCTACTTTCTGACAGGTAGTGCATTCTTTATTGCCACCTCTGAGGGCTGTGATAATGCAAACTGCAAAACACACTGATATAAATAGTCTTTTGTGTGGTGTTCTTCAACATATCCAAACAAACTGGGCACATGAATTCACTGTGTAGACTTGAGGTGAAACCACAATTTCTAAGCCATCTGTTATTGCCTCCTGAGGTGTTCATTCTAATTCATATAAGCTGTATTCCCATGTTTTGCTTAATGGCTGAGTTCCGTTTGTCTGCACAGCCCAAGATGCTGCGGCTCCTGCCCCAGCCCGGGGCTCCACTAGCTGCAGCTGGAGCAAGACTCGGGTACAAGCCTCAGAGGCTGCCAGTGCTGATGCACACTAAGACGAGTCTCAGCTTCTGCAACGAAACTCTCCCGTTCATCTTTTGAAATCAGGCAACAAAGCCTCACTGGGAGCTGCGTGTATGAGCAGACCTCGTCCACCTGCAGATGTTGCTTAAACGGGATGGGAGAGGAGCTGGTTATGAATCTGGTGGAGGGTGGGGGTGGGGGAGAAGGGGCCAAACACCAAAGAAGGCCTTACTCTGAGGCTGCTGCTGCTGCTAAGTCGCCTCAGTCGTGTTCGACTCTGTGCGACCCCATAGACGGCAGCCCACCAGGCTCCCCCGTCCCTGGGATTCTCCAGGCAAGAACAATGGAGTGGGTTGCCATTTCCTTCTCCAGACTCTGAGGCAGTAACACCCAACTAGCTGTCCTCGTCCTGCCTAGATGCTTTACTCAATTTCTGTAAAGAAGAAACCTTTTTAGACTGGCAACTAAACATTTGGCTGCCAGATCATCTCCATGAAGGAGTCTGGGGTCAACGCTTCACCATATGGACCTTCAGTGGTTAGGCCTGCAAAGGAGGGATGTTGCTAAGAGAGACAGCAATGAGTGAAGACCAGCTCGGAGCAGGGAGCAGACCCCTCCCCTGTCTACACCTGCAGGCGGCAGGGAGAGCAGCTGGCGCTCCCAGGGTCAGCCCTCATCCAGGGGGTCGGAGTCCTCAGAGAAAAGCCCCAACCTCCCGCCCTTCGTCCTTGGAGGGCCTGTGCTCGGAGTGCCGGGCAGGACTGAGCCCCGACACCCTGATGAGCTCCTGCACATGGCCTTTCCCCACCTGCCCTCTCACACCCCCTGGGCCACCTCCCAGGGGTCCCATCAAGTGACCCACCTGCACCCACGTCTGCCTCCAGCTCTGCTTTCGGGGAACCCCCAGCCAAGACACATCTCATAAAATAGTTGACCAACCTGGATGGGAAAGGAACTGCGGGGAGAACGGATACATGTGTATGTTGGTCTGAGTCCCTTTGCTGTTCATCTGAAACTATCACAACATGGTTAATTGGCTATATGCCAATACAAAACAAAAAGTAAAAAAGAAAAAAAATTGACAGGCTTGGAAGCTCCCATGCCTGCGGTGACAGTGACAGCCCCGGGAGTTCACAGGGTATCAACTTCACTGCCCACTTTTCCGTCTATTCCTTCTGTTCCTTGCGAACCCTGTGTCCTGGGCATATCTGACCGACTCCAAAAGCACAACTTTAATAACAGAGACTCCTTCGATGTCTACATAAGAGAGATGAAAACGAAGATCCACTGAAAGATATGACAGAAATGTTCACGAATGTTCAGCAGCTTGACTACCAACAGCCAGGAGGCAGAAGTGACCCAAATGCCATCAGCAGGTGAGAGGGGCCAATATGTGTCCACTCACACGACGGAGAACCACTCCACCTTGAGAAGAAGTGAAGTGCTGCCTGCTGTCCTGGATGGTGCTGGAAATGTGTTGGGTGACTGACACACACGCTGGATGGTCTCTGTTACAGTAAATGTCCAGGTGACAAACCCACAGGCAGGAAGCTGCTTCGTGGTTGCTCAGAGCTGAGTGGGAACAGGAATTAGCTAAAAGGGGCAAAAGGGATATTTTGAGGTGATGGAAATATTCTAAAAGTGGGTTACCCAGATGGCTGTGAAAGTGTTAGTTGCTCAGTTGTATCCAACTCTTAGCAACCCCATGGAGGACTCCTCTGTCCATGGAATTCTCCAGTCAAGAATACTGAAGTGGGTAAACATTCCTTTCTCCAGGGGATCTTCCCGGCCCAAGGATCAAACCCAGGTCTCCTACATTGCAGGTGGATTCTTTACTGAGCCACCAGGGAAGCCCACTGATGGCTATATAATTTGGTAAATTTACTAAAAATTACCAATTAAACACATTTCAAACAAGTGAAATTTTATGTTTCTTTTTTTATTGAGGCATTAGTGATGTACAATATTATATACTTACAAGTGTGCAATAGTGATTGACATTTTTTTATAATTTTATTTATTTTTGGCTGTGCTGGGTCTTCACTGCTGCACGGGCTCTTCTCTGGCTGTGGTGAGGGGCTGCTTTCTGGGCGTGGCGCGGGGGCTTCTCACTGCCGTGGCTCCTCTTGTTGCAGAGCACAGGCTCGAGGGCGCACAGGTTCCAATAGCTGCAGCACGTGGGCTCGGTAGTTGCGGCTCATGGTCTCAGTTGCCCCGTGGCAAGTGGTATCTTCCCAGATCAGGAATTGAACCCATGCCTCCTGCATTGGCAGGTAGATTTTTTTTTTTTCACCCTGAGCCACCAGGGAAGCCTGTGATTCACAATTTGTAAAGGTTTTACTCCATATATAGTTACTATAAAATATTTGCTATACTCCTCGTGTTATACAAGATAGCCTGGTAGCTTATGCATTCCTAATAGTTTGTGCCTCTTACTCCCCTGTCTGTCTGTTGCCCCTCCCCCTGCCCTGTCCCCACGGTAACCACTGGCTTGTTCTTTGTATCTGTGAGACTGCTTCTTTTCTGTTATAGTCACTCTGTTATACTTTGTGATATTTTTTAGAATCCACATACAAGTGTCATCATAAAGCGTTTGTCTTTCTGACTTATTTTACTTAGCATAATGCCCTCCAAGTCCACCCATGGTCCTGTAAATGGCAGCATTTCATTACTTTTAATGGCTGAGTAGTATTCCATTGTGTATATGCATCACAGCTTCTTTATCTATTTGTTGTCAGTGGGCACTTAGGTTGCTTCCACATCTTGGCTATTGTGAAAAGCACTGCTATGAACATTGGGGTGCATGTGTCTTTTCTAGTTAGTTTTTTTTTTTTTTAACACAGATCAGATCAGTTGCTCAGTCATCTCCGACTCTTTGCGACCCCATGAATAGCAGTACGCCAGGCCTCCCTGTCCATCACCAACTCCCGGAGTTCACTCAGACTAACTTCCATCGAGTCAGTGATGCCATCCAGCCATCTCATCCTCTGTCGTCCCCTTCTCCTCCTGCCCCCAATCCCTCCCAGCATCAGAGTCTTTTCCAATGAGTCAACTCTTCGCATGAGGTGGCCAAAGTACTGGAGTTTCAGCTTTAGCATCATTCCTTCCAAAGAAATCCCAGGGCTGATCTCATTCAGAATGGACTGGTTGGATCTTCTTGCAGTCCAAGGGACTCTCAAGAGTCTTCTCCAACACCACAGTTCAAAAGCATCAATTCTTCGGCGCTCAGCCTTCTTCACAGTCCAACTCTCACATCCATACATGACCACAGGAAAAACCATAGCCTTGACTAGATGAACCTTTGTTGGCAAAGTAATATCTCTGCTTTTTAGTATGCTGTCTAGGTTGGTCATAACTTTCCTTCCAAGGAGTAAGCGTCTTTTAATTTCATGGCTGCAGTCACCATCTGCAGTGATTTTGGAGCCCAGAAAAGTAAACTCTGACACTGTTTCCACTGTTTCCCCATCTATTTCCCATGAAGTGATGGGACCAGATGCCATGATCTTCATTTTCGGAATGTTGAGCTTTAAGCCAACTTTTTCACTCTCCACTTTCACTTTCATCAAGAGGCTTTTGAGTTCCTCTTCACTTTCTGCCATAAGAGTGGTGTCATCTGCATATCTGAGGTTATTGATATTTCTCCCGGCAATCTTGATTCCAGCTTGTGTTTCTTCCAGTCCAGCGTTTCTCATGATGTACTCTGCATATAAGTTAAATAAACAGGGTGACAATATACAGCCTTGACGAACTCCTTTTCCTATTTGGAACCAGTCTGTTGTTCCATGTCCAGTTCTAACTGTTGCTTCCTGACCTGCATACAGATTTCTCAAGAGGCAGGTCAGGTGGTCTGGTATTCCCATCTCTTTCAGAATTTTCCACAGTTTCTTGTGATCCACACAGTCAAAGGCTTTGGCATAGTCAATAAAGCAGAAATAGATGTTTTTCTGGAACTATCTTGCTTTTTCCATGATCCAGCGGATGTTGGCAATTTGATCTCTGGTTCCTCTGCCTTTTCTAAAACCAGCTTGAACATCAGGAAGTTCACGGTTCACATATTGCTGAAGCCTGGCTTGGAGAATTTTGAGCGTTACTTTACTAGCGTGTGAGATGAGTGCAATTGTGCGGTAATTTGAGCATTCTTTGGCATTGCCTTTCTTTGGGATTGGAATGATAACTGACATTTTCCAGTCCTGTGGCCACTGCTGAGTTTTCCAAATTTGCTGGCGTATTGAGTGTAGCACTTTCACAGCATCATCTTTCAGGATTTGAAATAGCTCAACTGGAATTCCATCACCTCCCCTAGCTTTGTTCGTAGTGATGCTTTCTAAGGCCCACTTGACTTCACATTCCAGGATGTCTGGCTCTAGGTCAGTGATCACACCATTGTGATTATCTGGGTCGTGAAGATCTTTTTTGTACAGTTCTTCTGTGTATTCTTGCCATCTCTTCTTAATATCTTCTGCTTCTGTTAGGTCCATACCATTTCTGTCCTTTATCGAGCTCATCTTTGCATGAAATGTTCCTTTGGTATCTCTGATTTTCTTGAAGAGATCTCTAGTCTTTCCCATTCTGTTGTTTTCCTCTATTTCTTTGTACTGATCGCTGAAGAAGGCTTTCTTATCTCTTCTTGCTATTCTTTGGAACTCTGCATTCAGATGTTTATATCTTTCCTTTTCTCCTTTGCTTTTTGCTTCTCTTCTTTTCACAACTATTTGTAAGGCCTCCCCAGACAGCCATTTGCTTTTTTGCCTTTCTTTTCTATAGGAATGATCTTGATCCCTATCTCCTGTACAATGTCACAAACCTCATTCCATAGTTCATCAGGCACTCTATCTATCAGATCTAGGCCCTTAAATCTATTTCTCACTTCCACTGTATAATCATAAGGAATTTGATTTAGGTCATACCTGAATGGTGTAGTGGTTTTCCCTACTTTCTTCAATTTAAGTCTGAATTTGGCAATAAGGAGTTCATGGTCTGAGCCACAGTCAGCTCCTGGTCTTGTTTTTGCTGACTGTATAGAGCTTCTCCATCTTTGGCTGCAAAGAATATAATCAATCTGATTTCAGTGTTGACCATCTGGTGATGTCCATGTACAGAGTCTTCTCTTGTGTTGTTGGAAGAGGGTGTTTGTTATGACCAGTGCATTTTCTTGGCAAAACTCTATTAGTCTTTGCCCTGCTTCATTCCGTATTCCAAGGCCAAATTTGCCTATTACTCCAGGTGTTTCTTGACTTCCTACTTTTGCATTCCAGTCCCCTATAATGAAAAGGACATCTTTTTTGGGTGTTAGTTCTAAAAGGTCTTGTAGGTCTTCATAGAACCGTTCAACTTCAGCTTCTTCAGCGTTACTGGTTGGGGCATAGACTTGGATTACTGTGATATTGAATGGTTTGCCTTGGAAACAAACAGAAATCATTCTGTCGTTTTTGAGATTGCATCCAAGTACTGCATTTCGGACTCTTCTGTTGACCATGATGGCCCCTCCATTTCTTCTGAGGGATTCCTGCCTGCAGTAGTAGATATAATGGTGAGTTTTAATTCAGGTGCTGAAGCCACCCGTGGGCGCCCACCTGCTCCCTGGGGTGGCAGAGGGAGGGGCAGTGGGGCCTAGTGGGGAGCCCTTGGGGCCACAGTTACGCCCCTGTGCTCGAAGGCAGCTGGTAGGTCGTTGGCTTCCCACTGCCACCTGGGATGTGGCCTCATGGCCACGCTTTCCTCGCTGTCATTTCTGTAACTCAAACAAGAAGAACTTTAACAAGAGAAGGCAGCCTAGAGGGAGCCCCACACAGTGTCCGAGGAAAATTCTGTCTGGAGCTCCCGTGGCTCTCTGTTTGTGCAGGGAGGTGGTGTGACAGCCACACTCACAGCTGGCATCTGTGCCCCACAGGCACCCTGGATGGGCTGTGACCCCAGGGGCATGTCTGCAGAGAGGGGAGAGCAGCCCGGCTGCATTCTGCAGCCTCCCTGTGCCACCTCCTCCAAGGCCTGCAAAGTTCTCCTGCCCACCCCCAAGCCCACCCAGTGTAGGAAGCACCGAGGAGGTAGCCCCCATCCCACCCCCTCCTCAAGGCTGGACCGCTGCCTGCCAGTCACTCCCCACCACCACCACCGCCCATCACCCAGCCCCCACCTGGAGCAACCACCCCAGGGGCCAACGCCCCAACACATGGGAGGGTGGAGACGGTGATGACTGGTCCCAAAAGCACAAGGAAGAAAGAATCGTGAAGCGGGAGCTTGAGCAGCATCCTTCTATCTTCTTAATGTTATTTATCCAACTTTATATAAAAATAAAAGGAACTTTGAAAAGCAATTTTTTTTTTAGCTATTTAAGGCTTGATTCTAAGTGTAAGGAAATTCTCTCAGACTGTTAAAACTGCAATTACTGATTTTGTGTGAATGATTCTTCTAACACTTTAAACTTCTTGCACAGCAAAGCAGACAAAACACACCCAAGTATAATTATCACCAAAATTATGGCTACAGTTGCACAAAAATAGCTTCTAATCCATCGTGTTCACTTTCATTTTTGTATTTATTTCCAGACTTGTTTTTAAACCCTAACTTAGACCCCTGCTTGTTGCAAAGTCTTCCTGGAACGTGAGTAATGTTAGGTTGACACTTTCTGGGGTTGTGGAAGTCCTCCAAGACCCAAAGGAAAAGCATTACCTGCTCAATCAATATTGTGATCCTGGGATGAGCCATCCACCCATTGGTTGATTTTTTACTTTTCAAAAAATATTTATTTATGTATCTATTTCTTTGGCTGTGCAGGGTCATAGTTGCTGCACTTGTGATCAATCTTCATTGAAGCCTGTGGGATCTTTTACTTGTGGCATGCGGGATCTAAGTTCCCTGACCAGGGATCAAACCCAGGCCCCCTTGCATTGGGATCTCGGAGTCTTAGCCATTGGATGACCAGGGAAGTCCCAATTTTTGACTTTTTGTTAGGAAATTGTAAAATATTTATCAACGTTGACAGAAGAGCATAATACACATCCCAACGCCCATCACACTCACGGCCATTGTCAACACTGATCAATGATCCATGCCTCTGTCTACACCTGCCTGTCATGTGCTAAGATCCTGAGGCAGGAGTGGACCTGTGTGCGCCAAGCTTGGCTGCTGTGGGGCTCGGATCCTTGAGGGCCAGGGTGAATGCAGTCAGGACATCCCTCGGGAGGTGCTTTGAGTGTGCTATAAGCCACCAGAAGGCTCTTGGTCACCCTGACCTGCTTTACATTATCCAAAGGTGAGGTAGAGTTTACAGGTAATCGAGGGGAGAAGCCAGAGTGACTGGTGGACTTTCAGTTCAGTTCAGTCGCTCAGTCGTGTCCGATTCTTTGTGACCCCATGGACTACAGCACGCTGGGCTTCCCTGTCCATCACCAACTCCCAGAGCTTGCTCAGACTCACATCCATCAAGTTGGTGATGTCATCCATCTCATCCTCTGTTGTCCCTTTCTCCTCCTGCCTTCAATCTTTCCCAGCATCAGGGTCTTTTCTAATGAGTCAGTTCTTCACATCAGGTGGCCAAAGTATTGGAGCTTCAGCTTCAGCATCAGTCCTACCAATGAATATTCAGGACTGATTTCCTGTAAGCAAGGGGGGAGGCCGCAGTGACCCATAGAGCGTGGATTAGATCAGACACAGGGATGTAAACTCAGATGTGGCTCATGAAGATGCAGGCGGTTACGCAGAGAAATGTTCACAGATACGTGTCTGCACACGGGTCAGTGTTTCCTTGCTCAGTCAGCTCAGAGGGCCTAGAAGCAATGACCCCCCCAGCAGTGAGTAGGCTTTTCAGATGAGTCTCCAGTGAAAGGAACCAGGGCTCCTCCTGGAGAAACGGCAGAAGATAAACAAGATGAGCCTGGAGCATTTGCGGTGCCAGAAAGAAGGAACATGCTGAAAACAAACAGCAAAATCCCACACTGATCAAGATATTGGTATTGGCTCATTACTCTCACAAATGGGCCACAGTGATGCATGACATTAACAATAGGTAAGAACAGGGAACTGGCTCAGGACTGAGAAAGGATTACAACAAGGCTCTTTATTGTCACCCTGTTTATTTAACTTACATGTAGAGCACATTGTGAGAAATGCCAGGCTGGATGAGTTCCAAGCTGGAATCAAGATTAGCGGGAAAAATATCAACAACCTCAGATATGCAGATGATACTATTCTAATGGCAGAAAGTGAAGAGGAACTAAAGAATCTTGATGAGGGTGAAAAAGGAGAGTGAAAAAGCCGGCTTAAAAACTAGGATCATGGCATCCGGTCCCATCAATTCATGGCAAATAGAAGGGGAAAAGGTGGAAGCAGTGACAGATTTCCTCTTCTCGGGCTCTAAAATCACTGCAGATGGTGACTGCAGTCATGAAATTAGAAAACAATTGCTCCTTGGCAGAAAAGCTATAACAATCCTAGACAGCCCGTTAAAAAGCAAAGACATCACTTTGCATTTGTAGACAAATGTCTGTATAGTCAAGGCTATGGTCTTTCCAGTAGTCACGTATGGTTTTGAGAGCTGGACCATAAAGAAGGCAGAGTGCTGAAAAACTGATGCTTTCAAACTGTGGTGTAGGAGAAGACTCTTGAGAATCCCTTGGATGGCCAGGACATCAAACCAGTCAATCCTAAGGGAAATCAGTCCTGAATATTCATTGGAAGGACTGATACTGAAGCTGAAGCTTCAATACTTTGGCCACCTGATGCAAAGAGCTGAGGCATTGGAAAAGCCCCTAATGCTGGAAAAGATGGAAGGCAGGAGAAGAAGGGAATGACAGAGGATAAGATGGTTGGATGGCATCACAGACTCGATGGACATGAGTTTGAGCAAGCTCTGGGAGTTGGTGATGGACAAGGAAGCCTGGTGTGCTGCACGCAGTCCAGCATGGAGTCTGAAAAGTCAGACATGACTTGGCGACTGAACAACAATAGCAACAACAGGGAAAACCAGCACAGGGCAGACGGGAACCTCTACACCATCTTCACAGCTTTCGTGTAAATCTAAAATGTGAAGTCTATTTAAAACAAACGGTGGTTCTGACCGCTCTGGGCGTCAGATTGGAAACGTGGGGGAGGCGGGACTTCCACGGGCAGAGAAGCCTCAGCACCACCGTCAGGGCCTTCCTCTTGGGGTAGGGGAGGATGCGTAGATCTCGGTCCTGTGCTCCTGCTGTCTCTCCCCAGATGTCCCACACCAACAGAGCTGTGTCCCCACGTGTCACCAGAGGAGGCGGTAGTGAGCAGGCCCCTCCCAGCTCTTTGGCGCCAGCCCCAGGTGGGATGTCACGGGGCAGCACCTGGATCCTGGGCTGTCCCGGGGAGGTGGGTGGCCTCAGCTGTCCGCTGATATGACGAAGCATGCAGAGCGGGGTGCGGGGTGACCTGGGGCAGGAGCCCCTGTCACCTGGACCACAGACTGGTGGTCCAGGCTAATGGTGCACTCGAAGTCACTTTCAGGCCAGGCCACTCGGTGCTTCAGCTTTTATTTATTCTCAATGCTGCAACCCAACTTTGGGGTCTCACAGAGAAACACCAAAATATAAAGCATAGTCAAGCCCTTCCCCAGCCCTGAGCCTGCAGGCGACACTCCCCAGGCACCAGAAGTTCTGTCCCTGTCGGATATCCAGCCATAGGCCCCATCAGCCCTGGGTTCTCAGATGCTGGCAAAGACTCCAGAACACAGCAGCGGGACATGCCCACCTGCAGGCTGGGCCCCCAGGAGCATCCCAGCTTCTCTCAATCCCTGGGTCCCTGGCAGAGGAAAGCCAGCAGAGGCCCCAGCCGGGACACCTCTCTGCTCCCCAGGGTGCAGCCCCAACCTCGACATCCCAGGAGTGGCTGCTGTTGGGTCATCACCCAGCTCCCAGACTGAAACTTGACAGCCGGGTGGGAATAACCTTCCAGGCAATTGGCTTCTAGGCTTCTATGGGGTGGACTTACATCTGCTGTCACTGAGAGTGTTTGCTGTGCTCTGAGGTACTAGCTCACGAGAACACAGCATAGATGGTATTTATTTATTTGTTGGCTGTGCTGGGTCTTACCTGCGGCACAAGGGATCTTGGCTGCATCATGAGGGATCTTTTCAACGTGGTACACAGACTCTATTTTTGGGGAACGGGCTTAGTTGTTCCACAGCACGTGGGATCTTAGTTCCTCTACTAGGGATTGAACGTGCATTCCCTAAATTGGAAGGCGGATTCTTTACCACTGGTCCACCAGTTTATGTGGTAAATTACCACACACAGAAGTAATTTAAAGAGAAAACAAATTACTGAGGTGTGCTGATGGATGATCAAAAGAATTTCGCAGCTTCTGGGCTGGAAGGCAAGTCCCTCAGAGAGGCAGAGTGGGAGTCCAGTACAGCCCCAGAATTGCCAGCTCAAGCTGGGGCAGTGGGCAGGACAGAAGGCCCTTCCTCAAAACATACCCAGGGTCTACAGCCATACCACCCTGAACATGCCCGATCTCGTCTCAAAACAGACCCAGGGAGGGACTTGGGACAGGTGGCCAGCTGGCCACTGAGGGCCTGGAAGGGCAGGCCAAGAGGCCAGAGGAGGCTGCCTTGTGAACACTCAGTGGCGGCGTGCTCCTTGCAGCGAGGCCGCCCCGAGGGCAGCTGTGGACACTCCTGGCTCTCTACATGCCCTTGGAGGTGGGATGCACAGGGCTGAGGGGACACGGATGTCCAAGGTTGTGGGGTGAGGCACCCGGGGTGGGGTCCCTGAAGCAGCCTGTAAGGGCTGTCTCCCGTCTCCCCCACCACCCTCATCTTCCTCCTCCCCCCCCGTCTCCCCCCTCCCCCAACACCCCAATCTCCCCTCACCCCCAGCTACAGCAGGGTCTGCCTGGAGCTGCCTGTGACATGGGGCACGCACGTACAAGTGGCCAGGGCAGGACACTCAGGGCCCCCTGGTCCCCCCCGGCCAGAGCTGCGCCCTCACTGGCAGGAGTCCAAGTTCCAGCCTCTCCCCACCAGGCCCATTTTTTCCGTGGGGCCTGGTTCTGGTGGGAGTTGGGAGGAGGGCTCTATGGGTGTGGGGGGTGGGGGGCTCAGGGCCCAAGTGCTGCTCGTGGAACATGAGGGGCGGCCAGTGTGGCGTATGTGTACCACATCACCCAACCCGCTCGCTCACGTCCCCACCCCCGGGATATTCCTGGGGCAGGAGAGGGGGAAATAGGCTAATTCCGGAATTTCAGTGAGCGGGACCCTGGTGCCAAGATCCTTTCAAAGAGCAGGAAAGCCTCGGCCAGGGTGGGGCTTTCCTCCTGTTTCCAGGGCCTGGTGCCCGGCCACAGGCCCTACTCGTCTGGATCTTCAAAGGGACCCAGAGCTGCCCGAGTGCTGGGCACCCCATCTGGCTCCTTTGGGTCTCATGGTCTGAGGTCTGAGAGCTGGACCTCTGTTTTCACACCTGGACGACCCCAAGGCCTCCATGGGACAGGAGTCAGCGACTCTGAGCACCGAGTGGCAGTGACCTCTGTAGCCCCACCTGCATCCTGTCTGTGGCCGGCCTTGACCATCATGCCAGGTCTCCAGACCCAGAAGGTCGTGTGGCTTAAATGCCTCTTGCCCGAACCTGCCAGACTTTCCCATTGCGTTGGCCAAACCCTCCCAGAGCGCCAGCGGCCGCGTGCAAGGTTTCAACTCCATTTCACAGCTGGACCTCCCCCTAAGTGGCTGTTTTATAAGAGTCTGGCTAAACCTCAAGGATGCCGCTGAGGACAGGACTCAGGGACCCAACCAGAGGACGGAGGCCAGAGGAGGGTGGTGCGGGGAGACCAGCCCCCATCACAGCAGCTTCTCCCCTGGGGTGGGGGGCGCGCATTCTGATGAAGGACTCATGGCCATCAGGGAGGTTGGTTGGTGGCTGGCTGCCTCATCTTTGGGAAACAGCAGTGTTCTCACTGGAGCAGTTTGAAATCAATGGCATGGATGGCGGTGGCCAGACGTGGTAAACCGGGGCCTCACAAGCAGGCCAGGGGTGCTCTGTCCTTCCTTGTGGACACCGGCCTGAGCAGGGGAGTCTCCCTGCACCTCAATTGCTGCTGGGGCCTCTGAAGCCCCCCTCAACTCCCAGCATGCGTCTCTTGGCCCAGCAGGACTGTGCTCCGTGGGGATGACAAGGAGCTCGGGGTGGAATCCAGCCTCGCTCTGGACAACAGGCTGGGCCACGGCTGGATGGTGGGCAGGGGGCACCCCAGGCTTGTATCTTTCCCGACTGGAGATGTGAGGCCCACCCCTGCCCCAGCACAGCCCTGCACTCTCATGCACACATGAGAGGTGGGCCTCCCACCCCGAAGGGTAGGACTGGGGCCTCTTAAAGGCTGTGGCTGTGGGGTCCCTGCGCCAGCTCCCAGGAGTGAAGAAGGACACCCATGTCTCACAGATGTCATCCACAGAAGCCCTGGGGTGGGGGCGGGGGTGGCAGCTTCCCCTGGGCCTGACCCCTCCCCATCAGCACCCCAGTGGGAGCAGCCCCATACTCAGGAGACCTAGAGAGGCAGAAGGGGTCACCAAGAGCCTCTAACCCACAAGGGGCCCTCTGTGTGTTCAGTCTGCAAACGGTCACGGCAGGCCCCGTATCCAGGAGGGTCCCGCAACCAGGCTGGGGGTCAGGTTCTTTGTGGATGGAGGCAGGTGCTGACCATGTGCAGTCCAGAGGGGACAGGACTAATCAGGAGCCTGGGGTGGCCCTGCAGAAGACCACAGCCTGGACAGCTTGGACAGCAGAGTCATTCTCTCCCTGTCTGGAGGCCTGGAGTCTGAGGTCAGGGTGTGGGCAGGAGTGGTTCCTCCTGAGCCCGAGGCAAGTTCTCCCCTCACTTCTGGGACTTTGCTGACAATCTTTGGGGTCCTTTGGCTTGTGGGAGGATCACCCCAATCTCTGCCTTCATTTTTGCATCATGTCTTCCTGTGTGCCTTATCTGTGCCCAACTTTGTCCTCTTTATAAGGACACGGTCATAATGGACTAAGGTCTGTCCAACAGCCTCATCTTAACCTTGATCATCTGTAGAGGCTCTCTTTGCACATCAGGTCATGGACACAGCTGCTGGGGGTCAGGACTTCAGCCTTCTTTGGGGACACAATTCAATCTGTAACAAACAATAAATCTCAATATATATGTAACTTCAAGTTGCAAAGAATGCTTTGGAGGAAAATATGGAATCCCCAAACCAACCTGATTATGTTTCAAAATATTAGCCATGTACTGTGATGAGGACACTGTTCTCTGCTACTCCTCTGTGTTGTCTGCAGCTCACCTGGCTGTTCTGCCTGTTTTGGGGTCTCACGCGGGACTGGGGAGCATGAACACTGGAAGCCAGGCTGACCAGAGAGAGTAGGGGACCGGGGCCGTGACACTGAGCCCATCCTCCCCCCATGAAGAGATATTTGGTGCATTTCGTCTGTACTCAGAGCAATCAAGCAAGATGGCAGCATCGAGGCTGAGGTGGCCATGCTGATTGCTTCCCCTGCCACCTGAGAAAGCCCCTTGGTCCCTCTGACCAGTCGTGCCATAGCCCCCGCCACCACCCGCCAGCCAGGCCTCGGACACTGGAGACACACGGAGCTACTGCAGAGGGCCTGGCTCCGGGATTCAGGCTCAAATGTGTCCTCCTGGCCACGGGGCCTGCCTGACCGCAGATCGTGCGTGGCCGTGTCCAGCAACTGCCCCCACCCCACCCCCTCCCGCCCTGTCCCTGGAGCTGCTCCAGGAGACCTGTCACCACATCTTCTGAAGAACCGGACCTGTGGGCCAGGGGCAGTAATTCCCAAAGGACGCTGCCAGCTTGAGGCCCCACATCCACTACCCACTAGAGAAAATGTGCTCTGAGGAGCCAGGGGAGGCAGGAGGGTCTGGAAGGGCACATGATCCCTCCCAGCCAGCCTGCAGCCTTTTAAACCAGGACAGGCGAAGAGCCGACTCATTGGAAAAGACTCTGATGCTGGGAAAGATTGAAGATAGGAGGAGAAGGCGGCAACAGATGGTTGGATGGCATCACTGACTCGATGGACATGAGTTTGAGCAAACTCTGGGAGATAGGGAAGGACAGAGAAGCCCAGCGTACTGCAGTCCAAGGGGTCACAAAGAATCAGACACGACTTAGCGAATGAACAGCACCAAGGAGAAGCCAGGGCCAAGGGGCCAGGGACCAGCTTCAGCTTGAGCCAGAAGAGGCTTTAAATTCACTTTCTGGTCCCGCGACCCTGAGCTGATTCCTCAGCCCTCGCAGCTGCTGCTGAAGGTGTGTGGCCGGCCCAGGTGACCGGCGGCCAACAGGGCTGAACAGGAACGCCTGCACCCCTGGGGCCCCTCTGTAGACCGGGACATCGTGTCCCTTTGAAACAGCACTGTACACATTTCTGGAAGTTCGGTGAATATTCTGAGAACACTCAGTGGATTCGTCTTACTTGTTAGGGGCTTTGTTGTTTGTTAAGATGCCCTGGAGAAGCAGATGGCAACCCACTCCAGTATTCTTGCCCGGAGAATCCCATGGACACAGCAGCCTAGCAGGGTGCAGTCCATGGGGTCGTGAAGAGTCAGATACGACTGAAGCGACTTAGCACGTACCCACTACATCCTAAACGGCTCTTTTGAGGTACGATTGACACACAGGAACTTGCACATATTCAAAGTGCGCAGTCTGACACGAATGCACATTGTGAACCTCTCACCACAATTGAGAGAATGAGCATCTCGGCGCCCCCACCCCCACCGTCTCCAGGCAACCACAGATCCGATGGCTGTCACTATGATGAGTCTGCATTTTCTGGAAGGTACAAGCGGAGCTGCACAGTACAGGCTCAGTCCTGCCGCATGTCACTTACTGCCTCGAGAGCCATTCACACGGTAGCATCGTCCTTCACGAGACGGGTGCCCACAGGCATGTCTCCACCCACCCCCTGGTGGACAGGGGTTCTGTTCCCAGTTTGGGGCCATTACAGACAAAGCTGCAATGACCACTCGTGTGCACGTCCTTGCATGGATGAAGGCTCTTGTTTCCTTAGGAGTGGAATGGCTGGGTTGAATGGGTGACCGTACGTTTAACTTTTAAAAAAACTTCCAGTCTGTTTTCTAAAGTGGGGGGACCTGTTCATACTCTCACCAGCAAGGACTGAGAGTTCCTGCTCATTCCCATCTCAAGGGCCCTTGGGATGGTCAGTTTTTTAAAGTCTCGGTTTTCTAATTAGGGCACAGTGGTATCTGGTTGTGGTTTTAATTTGCATTTCCCTGATGACTAATGCTGAACTTATTTGCCATTGTGTGTCTTCCTTGGTGAAATGTGTACTCACACTTCGTGCCTGTTTTTTAAATTGGGCTGTTTTCCTACTGGGGGTTATTTCAGGCAGTTCTTGGCTTTGCAAAGTTCTCTCCCAGGCTGCTGCTGGTCTTCCCAACTTGGAAGAGCAAAGCTCCTCATCTCATAAAGTCCAATTTATCCATTTTCTTTTATGGCTCATGTCAGTGTTGTATCTAAGAAATCTTTTCCTAACTCAAGGTTATAAAGATACTCTCCTATGTTCCCTACTAGAAATCTTAGTTGTAGATCATACACATAGGTCTGTGATTTCGAGTTAATGTCAGTACACGGTGAGAGGTTTGGATCCAAGTTCCACTTGTGTGTCCCTGAACACCCACTGTCCTCACACCACTTGTTGAAAAGACTATCTTTTCTCGGTTGAACTGCGTTTGCACTTTGTGGAAAATTGTCCACATTTGTGTGGACCTGTGTGCAGACCATCCATTCGTTTCCATTCATGTGCTTATCCACTCCCAACGCCAACACCACACTGTCCTAATTGTGGTCACTTTGTAGTAAATCTTGAGATCAGGCTAGGTATGCCCTCCGCATTCATCCTTTGTTACCGGATTTGTGCTATGCTCACTTCACATTTCCCTGTGAACTTGAGAATCAGCTTCTGCAAAAACTCTGATCGGATTTAGGCTGGGGGTTGCTCTGAAAGACCACGTCGATCCGGGGAGACCTGATGTTTTAACTATACTGCATCATCTCATCTGTAAACATAATCCATATCTCCATTTATCAAATTCATCTCAATTTCCTCCAGCACTATTTTGTAATGTTCAGTCAGGGTTTGCACATTTCTTTGGTAAAGCTCTCTCCCTAAATATTTCATATTTTGATGTTACTTTTCCTTTCAATTCTGAATCGTTTGTTGCCTGTAAGTAGGATACAACCTATTTCTGCACGATAGTCATGTATTAACCTTAGATTGCCAGAAGAAATATCAATAATCTCAGATGTGCAGATGACACCACCCTTATGGCAGAAAGTGAAGAGGAACTAAAAAGCCTCTTAATGAAAGTGAAAGTGGAGAGTGAAAAAGTTGGCTTAAAGCTCAACATTCAGAAAATGAAGATCATGGCATCTGGTCCCATCACTTCATGGGAAATAGATGGGGAAACAGTGGAAACAGTGTCAGACTTTATTTTGGGGGGGCTCCAAAATCACTGTAGATGGTGATTGCAGTCATGAAAATAAAAGACACTTACTCCTTGGAAGGAAAGTTATGACCAACCTAGATACCATATTGAAAAGCAGAGACATTACTTTGCCAACAAAGGTCCGTCTAGTCAAGGCTATGGTTTTTCCAGTGGTCATGTATGGATGTGAGAGTTGGACTGTGAAGAAAGCTGAGCGCCAAAGAATTGATGCTTTTGAACTGTGGTGTTGGAGAAGACTCTTGAGAGTCCCTTGGACTGCAAGGAGGCCCAACCAGTCCATTCTAAAGGAGATCAGTCCTGGGTGTTCTTTGGAAGGAATGATGCTGAAGCTGAAACTCCAATACTTTGGCCGCTTGATACAAAGAACTGACTCTTTGGAAAAGACCCTGATGCTGGGAGGGATTGGGGGCAGGAGGAGAAGGGGACGACAGAGGATGAAATGGCTGAATGGCATCACTGACTCGATGGACGTGAGTCTGAGTGAACTCCGGGAGTTGGTGATGGACAGGGAGGCTGGTGTGCTGCGATTCATGGGGTCGCAAAGAGTCGGACGCGACTGAGCCACTGAATTGAACTGAACTGAACCTTGCTGCCCAGGTGGTTCTCATGGTAAAGAACCTGCCTGATAATGCAGGAGACATAAGAGACATGGGTTCGATCCCTGGGTCGGGAAGAAGTCCTGGAGGAGGAAATGGCAACCCACTCCAGTATTCTTGCCTGAAGAAATCCATGGACATAGGAGCCGGGCGGGATACAGCCCATGGGTCACAAAGAGTCGCAACGGCTGAGCGACTAACACTCTCACTTTCAATCCATACCCGGCAGCATGTCTCACCAGGTGTGTCGTTTCGGGGCTGCTCAGCCATAGTGCCCATCTCACCCACTGCAGTCACCGTGTGGATGCTGCAGCACGGCCCTCTCTGCTTGGGTGAGCTCTTCAGCCTCAGGCACCCTCAGGACCCTCTCTAGTCCCAGCTACCCAAGGCACAAAGTGCAGGAGGAGGGGACTACAGTCAAAGCTCTTTACGGCAAGAATGCAGCTTCCTCTCCCCGTCTGGATAGGCAAACCCCAGGCCTGATCGATTCCCCAGGCAACGTGTGGGCCACAGAGCGTGGGGCCGCCCTCACCCACCCACAGAGGAGGACATGTCATGGGCTGCAGAGCCCAGGCCTGCTCAGGCGAGCCGCAGCACTGACCATCGAGGAGAACCGCTGTGGGTGGGGAGCGAGCCGGGGCACTCGGGGAGCGCAGGCTTACCAGCAGCGCGAGGAGGAGTCTGAGGAACCTCCCAGGTCTCACCTGCCTGCCCTAGTGGCTCAGGGGCTGACCCCCAAAGTGTTCCCTGCGCCCAGTGTTCCAGAGCCCCGGTGTGGTCCCTCTGCCATGGCCAGGGGCCTCTTCTGCCATGACACTGGTGGGGCCTGGCTGGGGACCTGGGGGGACCCTTAGAACACTGAAAGGCTGCTTCCCAGGCTGCCTGAGATCGCAGCCATTCTCCCCTGCCCAGCCCCCACCCATAAACGTGACCTGAGACCCTGAGTGGTTTGGCTGTAGGCACCCCCAAACTCTCCCTCCTGCTGAGAGCCTCCTGCTGGCTGTGAAAAGTAGCCCGAATCCAGGCTGGGAGAGGGGAGCTGGGACTCCCCGCATCTAACAAGATCACGGGGCCCTGACCCCTGCTACCCGCCAGAAGCTGGCTTCTCCTGCGCCCCCCTCATCCAAACTGAGGGGGCCTGTGGGGGCCCCCACTCAGCCGAAGAACTTCCTTCCTCCTGAGAGCAGCAGAGAGATAGCATTTCAGCAATCCAGAGATGCCCTTAAAAGGCCGGGGCGTCCAGTCCAGCCGCCAGCTCCCAGGAGGGCGGGCAGGGGCCATGGGGGCGTCTTGGCGCCAACGGGGATTGCTCTAGGAGCAGGCGCCCTGGTCACCATGGCAACAGCCTCTCCTTCCATTTATAACTCCTGGCCCCACCCCCACCCCCAAGGCAGGGAGTGGAGAGCCTGCCCCACCCTCCCATTCCTGGGAGTCCGGGGGGAGGAAAGCAGATCCATGTGTTCCTGGACTGGTTTCCCAGAAAAAAAGGACATCCACACTGGCCAGTGACCACACTGCTCCGTCACTGCTGCCGATCGGGTCCCCAGGGTGAGGTCACTGGCCTCTGGTCACCCCCCTGGGGGGAGGTCACTGGTCACTGGAGAGGTTACTATCTGCTCACTCGGGGCCCGGGCGGCCGTGCTCCGAGCCTGCGCCACTCCGGGCCCCTCCAGCCCCACTGGCTTCCGGGTCTGTCCCCAGGCACCCGGTTCTCTCCCGCTTTGGGGCCTCTAACCTCATTTTGCCCACTTGTTCCACTGGTGTCCTCCCCCCATGGGAGGGGGGGGTTATTATCAAGGATTCATCCACTTGCTGTCTCCGCCCCCTTTGATTCTGCTGTGTCCTGCCTAGCCCCTGGGGTCCACCAGGGTGCCCAGCAGTAAGATGCTGAGTGGATGAGAGGGAGACGGCAGGGGCAGAGGGTCTGGGAAGTGAGGCTTCCGTGGCTCCTGGAGATGCGGCGTCAGGACTCCTGGCACCCTGTGGGAGGCACCCCCATGGGGTCAGTAGCGGCCCTAGTCTGTCCACAGAGCCAAGTGGGGCTCCCCACCTCTGCCTCCCCTCCTGCACAAACTGCCCCGTGTGCTCAGGCCCCCGACTTTCACTTGAGGCTACTTCTCTTCTATGAGGCCTCAGGCGGGGGAAACCCTGCCGCTGCCAGAGGCCCCTGCCCTGTCCTGAGGATCCCCCAGACAGTGGGCAGGACCATGAGGTCTCAATCCCCACCTGGCTCCACTGGGTGCAGCACTTGGGGCTAGCAGCCCCTACACGGCCCCTCCTGGGGGAAGCCTTGGGGGGCAGCCCCTACAAACCCACAGCCTTGCTGCTCCGGGTCCCCTGGAGCCAGAATCTCGGGGCAGGGCTTGGCCTCATCTCACCACGGGCGACAGAGGCCTGCCGGGCTGCAGTCCTGCCCTGGATCCCAGCCAGGGTCCCTGTTCTGCCCCCTCCCAGCCCTTCCTGAGAAAAGACTATTGATCTGAGGCCAGGTCAGAGCCTGAATCTGATACTTCCCTTTTGAAACCAACAGATCAGCACAGGGTTCATGAGCCGGCATCTTCTGGAAGGCCAGGCGTCTGTCCTGGGGAACAGTTGGGCTGAAGGCGCTCAAGCTCTGGCCTGCCCGAGGCCCTGGCCAGAGCCCCATGCTGGGCTGGTTCCAGGAAGTCTGGTCCCTGCAGCTCAGGTCATCCTGGCCTGGAGTGTAGACGGAGCCTGGCCCTGGGTTGGGCTCCTGGGGAAGACGGGGAGGTGAGGGCTGGGCTGGCCTGCTCCCTGCTACCCAACCCCCTTGCTCCGCAGACTGTAGCCCGGCCTCCAGGCTTGTGTCCAGCATCAGATCTGGGCTCCCCGGGGCCTGTGCATTTCCTGAAGAAACTTCCTCAGGAAGCACAGCCTGCTCCCCCATCTCCTGTGTTCCCAGAACCGGCAGGGAGCAAAGAAGGCGGTGGGCCTTCACCGGGCAGGGGGGCGGGGCCATGTGCCTCACAAAGGACAGAGACCCCACACTAGCGCCCCCTCCCACCTCAGGGTTGAGCCAGTTGAGCCCGTTGGCCTTTGGGGACGGGGCTGCGTCAGCACTGATGCTCCCAGCTTCCCAGGTCCCCATGTGTGCTGCAGGCGAGGGGACAGCTCCACACGGAGTCGTGGTGAGGATGGAGGGCAGCCCTTGAAGGCCTCCATCCGCCTGCCTTCTGAAGATGCTCTGGACACCCAGCTACTGCCCCGCCTCGTGGTCCCTGCAGGAAAGCTCAGGCCAGAGCAGGGCGTCTACTGAGCACTCGGCAGGAAGGGAAGGGGTGGATGCTGGTGTCTGCAGGGTGCCCGTGCCCACGAGGGCAGGGGGGTGTTGTGAGAGAGGAAGGGGCCCATGGAGGCTGTGGTGAGGGGGTGGGTACCCCCCCCACCCCCCCCACCCCCCCCACCCCCCCCACCCCCCCACCACCCCCCCCCACCCCCCCCACCCCCCCCACCACCACCCCCACCGCCTACCCCATGGAGCCCAAGCCCGGCTTTTCACTGATTTCACAGGGGCAGAGCACTGTGAGCCTCCCCCGACCCCAAACACCACTGAGAGGACCAGGACCCAAAGCTCAGAACCCACCCTCACCCCTCACCCAGGAGCATTGTCACCTCACCCACACTGATGCCCAGCGGTCTACCTGTCTCTGGCTCCTTTGTGCAGCCTTGGAAGGGACCCCACCCTCTGCAGGGCCTCGGACACGTGCCCTGTCCCCTCACCCTGAGCGTATGGCTGTGGAGCTGGCATCCCTCATGCTCACCATGTCCCACCAGCTGCTCCTCCAGCGGTGCTGATGGAGCCCAAGGGTCTTACCTGATGACCTGGAGCTGGGACAGGGTCTCCACACGTGAAGGAGACCCTCCCCTCCCACATGTACTGACAGAGGCCTATGAGATGCCGGCTTGTGTCTGGCACCTGCTTTTCTGTCAGGTTCTTGATTTTTTTCTCACTGGTTCCTGGGTCTTTACACAGTGGCCTTGGCAACTGTACATGCCACAAACACCTCTCCCTCCCCCCCGAGTGCCACCCTCCTGGACATTTTCCTAAAGTTGTTTAATACACATATGTTCTTTTTTAACTTTTTATATTGAGGTATAGTTGGTTTACAAAGTGATTCAGCTACACATATACATATAGCTATTCTTTTGCAGAATCTTTCCTTGTTGGTTATTACACAGTATGGAGCAGAATTCTCTGTGCTATACACCAGGTACTTGTTGGTTCTCTACTTTATATATAATAATGAACCTGTGGTGCTAGAGAAGACTCTTGCGAGTCCCTTGGACTGCAAGGATATCATACCGGTCAATCCTAAAGGAAATAAACCCTGAATATTCATTGGAAGGACTGATGCTGAAGCTCCAATACTTTGGCCAACTGATGTGAAGAGTCGACTCAGTGGAAAAGATCCTGATGCTGGGAAAGATTGAGGGCAGGAGAAGTGGGTGACAGAGGACGAGATGGTTAGATGGCCTCACTGACTCAATGGACATGAGTTTGAGGAAAGTCAGGGAGATAGTGAAGGACAGGGAAGACTGGTGTGCTGCAGTTCATGGGGTCACAAAGAGTCAGACACAACTTAGCAACTGAATAACAAGTGTGTATACATTAATCCCAAACTAATTAACATGACTTTGCCAACAAAGGTCCATATAGTTAAAGCTATGGGTTTTCCAGTAGTCATGTATAGATGTGACAGTTGAACCATAAAGAAAGCTGAGCGTCAAAGAATGGATGCTTTTGAACTGTGGTATTAGAGAAGACTCTTGAGAGTCCCTTGGACTGCAAGATCAAACAAGTCAATCCTAAAGGAAATCAGTCCTGAACATTCATTGGAAGGACTGATGCTGAAGCTTAACTCCAATACTTTGGCCACCTGATGAGAAGAATACACTCATTGGAAAAGACCCTGAGCTGGGAAAGATTGAAGGCAGGAGGAAAAGGGGATGACAGAGGATGAGATGGTTGGATGGCATCACCGACTTGATGGACATGATTTGAGCAAGCTCCAGGAGTTGGTGATGGACAGGGAAGCCTGGTGTGCTGCAGTTGATGGGGTCACAAAGAATGTGAGTGACTGAACTGACTGAATTTATCCCTCCCCCATTTTTCTCCTTTGGTAACCATATCTGTTTTTGAGGGCTGTGAGTCTGCTTCTGTTTTGTAAATACATTCACTTACATCATATTTTGGATTCCACATCCTCCCTGGCGGCTCAGAGGTTAAAGCGTCTGCCTGCAATGCGGGAGACCTGGGTTGGGAAGATCCCCTGGAGAAGGAAATGGCAACCCACTCCAGTATTCTTGCCTGGAGAATCCCATGGATGGAGGAGCCTGGTGGGCTACAGTCCACGGGGTCGCAAAGTCGGACACAACTGAGCGACTTCACTCTCACTTTCACTTTAGATTCCACATGTAAGCGATATAATACAACATTTCTCTTTCTCTGATTTATTTCACTTGGTATAAGAATCCCTAGGTCCACCCCTGTTGTTGCAAGTGGCAATATTTCATTCTTTTTCACAGCTGAGTAATATTCCACTGTATATGTACCACATCTTTATCCATTCCTGTTGATGTACATGTAGGTTGGCTGTTTTGAATAGTGCGGCAGTGAACACAGGAGTGCATATTTATTTTCAAATTATGTTTTTCTCCAGATATATGCCCAGGAGTGGGATTGAAAGGTCATATGGTATTTCTATTTTTAGTTTTTTAAGGAGTCTCTGTACTAGACAAACATATGTTCTTAATGGATAAACTTGTTGTTGGGACTACCCATCCCCTGCCCCGTGGTCAGAGTTCTCTGACCCTGTGGATGAATCCCTCTGCTCCAGGTCTGCAAACGTTCACCAAGCAAACTTCTCCATGAGGCGACATGCTTGTCTCCTTCTGCTGGCGCAGCAGCTCTTCCTTCAAGTAGAAACTGCTCCAGAGCAGACGAGGGTCCCTGCCCCCTCGAGCTCTAAGGGACCATCCTGCCTGGTAACAACCAGACCCAGGAAAGGACGGCTGCTCGGGGTGTCTCACAAAGGGGGATAGGCCTCGAGGGATACCCCCAAACAAACAAATCAGACTAACATCAGCTCCAATCCACCAGGGTTTCCTCCTGGCTGAGCTGGGTAGAGACCCAGGAGTGGGGACCAGTGTGCACTGTGGCCTGAGGGTCTACAGGGCAGAGGGGGCATGAGGGTAGGGTCAGAGCTGACCCAGCTAGAGGGCCTTCCAGGCCAGGCTGGCCAACCGAGTCGCTGGTCGTATGGTCGGTGAGATGCAGGTGCAGCTCATGAGGACACAGGCCCTGCACTGGCCACAGAGGTCAGCTATGCAGAGGCAGGACAGCTCTACTCTATCCTCGCAGGTGTGTGGCCAGAAGGAGCACACAGCCGCAGCACGTGAGAGAACTGACCACGGAGGGGGCCCAGGAGCCCAGCCAGCCTCAGTGCGCGAGAGAACTGACCGCGGAGGGGGCCCAGGAGCCCAGCCAGCCCCAGCGCGCGAGAGAACTGACCGCGGAGGGGGCCCAGGAGCCCAGCCAGCCCCAGCGCGCGAGAGAACTGACCGCGGAGGGGGCCCAGGAGTCCAGCCAGCCCCAGCGCGCGAGAGAACTGACCATAGAGGGGGCCCAGGAGCCCAGCCAGTCTCAGTGCTCGAGAGAACTGACTGCGGAGGGGGCCCAGGAGCCCAGCCAGCCCCAGTGCGTGAGAGAACTGACCGCGCAGGGGGCCCAGGAGCCCAGCCAGCCCTGAGCCAGCACAGCCCTGAGACCTGCTCCCGGCGTCCAGCCGGGACAGCACGGCTCAGCAGAGGGACTCAGGGCTGCAGCCTCGGCTGGAGATGGAAAGGCATCAGGGATGGCGAGACGAGGGCGAGCACGGCGCAGCCCTGTTCAGAGTCACGTCCGTCCCAACAGCACAGAGTCACGTCCGTCCCAACAGCACAGAGTCACGTCCGTCCCAACAGCACAGGATGCCAGTGAGGAGGGCTCAGAGGTGCTGCCAACAGCAGAGCATGGCTGGACCCTCCACACAAACCTGGAGCATGAACAGAAGGTGCCGGAAGCTGTGGACTGGCACGCAGACGGCCACACTGTCTGGAGGTGGTGACCACGTGACACCTGACTGTGCCTGTGCTCCAGCACTGCTCACTTCCCAGGGTCCAGGGTTAGCAGAGACCCTGTGCTCACAAAGCACACCATCGGGGCATCCATGAGTCCCGAGGGAACGTGCCGTCAGGGTAACCGGCCCTTCCCTGTCCCCAGCGTCCTCCACACGAGCCATTTTTTTCAGCATTTTCATGTCGTGCTGTGGCCCAGCGTCCACATCCTCCCCTCTGCTGGACCCGCGTGGTCTGTGGACATGTCTCTTCCTGTCTTTGAGCTTCAGCCTTCCCACCTGGAAATCCAGCTGATATAGCTGCACCTCCAAGAAACGTGAGAGAGAAAAACGGGAAATGGAAACAAGCACAGTATCCCAGGTAAAGCAGTGCCCGCAGCGCCTAGAAAATGGGAGGGGCTCTGTGCGCCCCCCGATGTGTATGTTGGAGCCCTGGACCCCACACCTCAGGACAGGCCCACGTTTGGAGATGCGGTCTTTACAGAGGTGGCGGAGGGAGAATGAGGTCATGGTGGTGGTGGGGGGTGGTGTCCTGATCCCATAGAACTGGTGCCTGATTAAGAGGAGGGGGAGACCAGGACACTGGCAGGCACAGGAGGACCCCGTGAGGACACGGAGCAGACAAGCATCTATACGCCCAGCAGAGAGGCCTCTGGAGGAACAGCCCCGCCCGTACCCGGCCTCGGACTCCAGCGTCCAGCTTGGAGACAGTGTCTGTGGCTGACCGTCCCGTCGGTGGTGTTTGTCACAGCTGCCTGAGCCAGCGGAGACCTGGACACATGCACGCACTCTCCTGTGAGGCCGACTGGCAGTGTGGAAACCCCAGCCCACAGCTCCTTGCTTTGAAGCAGGCAGGCCCCCCGAGACATCCCCCTTGGCAGTGTCCTGTTCCTGCTGCTTCGGTGGGGAGGAATCCCCCTGGAGGCCACCAGCCTCTCTCTCCCCGGGCACTTGATGACCACTGTCTCCTCCCCAGCATCCAGCCAGGTGCCACCCCTCACAGCCTGGAGCCACTGGTCCCCATGGAAGTGACAGTGTCAAAGGGGGCTCCTTCCTATGAGTCTGATGTCTGACCAGCAGGGACAGATTGGCATCCACGGCTTGGGGGCCAGTGCACCTCCAAGGAGATGGGGTCAAAGTCATGCATTGGGGTGACCCGCTCAAGCACCTCGCTGCCCTGGCTTCTTCACTGGCAAAGATGGAGCTGAGGATGGCCTCCCTGAAAGGAGGCAGGTGGCATGCATCAGGCATCTCCCTGGGAAGCGGGGAGGCTGGAGGGAGTTCTCAGATCACAGGGGAGGTGTGCCACCCTCTCCCCGCAAAGAGCCCTGGCCTCTCCTCTCCTGTCACCCGCTGCCCGGCTCCCCGAGTGAGACGGTGCGAGGACCCAGGCAGGCGGATTCCACAGCCACTCACCCACTTGCACAAACTGCGTGTGCACACGTTCACACGAGTGTCAACATGCACAGCTCCTATTACGCGGGATGCGTGAGACACACTGCACACAGAAAGCCTGGAGGGACTCAGGGATCAAACACCCCGGCCCTCTGCCGGACTGGAGGTGTCCAGGGTTTAATCTGCTGCCCTGGTGCCTCCCACGTGGGGGGAGTGCACGGCCAGCCATATGTCCAGGCAGAGGGGTAGGGGACCCACCAGAGTGGGGCGGAGGCCTGTTAAAGCCTTTCTTCTTTCCCACCTGCACCCCCTCCATGCCCTCTTCTGCCCACTGACCCCCCGCCCCACTGTGCACCAGGTGGAACCCCGCGCAGGCAGCTTTCACAGTCCAGGTTGGCAGGCATGTGCCCTGCTCCAGCACCAGGAAACCTCTCAGGGTGGCGCCGACCTCATTTCCCAGCAAAGCCAAGAACACCCGCTTTCCACCCCCACCAACACCCATCTCCCTGTGTGCTCCGGGGAGACGCTGGAGGAGAGTTCAGTTGGGAGTTTGGACAGAAACCCTACATAAGGCAGGGAGGCTGATGGTGACAGCAGTCTGGGGGGACAGTCCAAGGGAGGCAGCCCCTGCTCCCCACCCCTCCACCCCCACCCCTTCCACTGGTCGGCTGGAGCCACATTTGCAAAGGGATAGGAGAGAAGGGCTCCATCAAGCTGGATTCAGTCCACACATACATGTCTACACACACGTCCACAAGCATGCTCACATACATGCAGGCACGCACAACCCCCACCCCTGCTCAGCCCATGTTCCACCCAGACCCAGAACCAGACACTCTCAGGACCAGGGCCCTCGAGTGTGCAGGGCTCCGCTGTCCACCACTCTCCTCCCCCGCCTTCAGATCTGAACCAGGGACAGTGAGGAGAGGGGCTGGGACGAGAGCCCAGGAGTGTTGCAATAGCCCTTTGTTGCCAACTCAGATATGACGCCAGGACAGAGTAGCGTCCATGCTCTGCCCTCCTCGTGTTTCCCAAGAATGGATGTCTTGCAGGAAAGATCTGGTAACCAGCTTTCTAGGAAGTGCAGGCCTTGCTGACGTCTGTCTCCGGGAGCGGTGGGGGCCGGTGTTCACAAAAGGCAGAGCCCAGAGAGGCGGGTCCAGGGTGGTGCGATGCTGGAAGCTTCCCCCACCAGGGAGCAGGCCTGCCCCCTCCTGCCCTTGGCACCCACACTCGGATCCGTCCCCCTCCTTCTAGGACACTGCCCTCCATGCCAGCTCTTACTGCCTGCTGGCCCTGAAAGGCCTGTGTCCACACCTGCCAGCCTCCCACACAGGGCCAGGGTTGCACCACGGTCCCTTCTCACCCGTCATAGGGACAGGAAAGGTGTTCATGCCAAGAAGATTTTTGTCAAGAAAGAACACTCCCATAGGGCCCGTTCCCGTCACCCTGCAACACTGACCCGGTCAGAGCGTGTGGCCCACGGCTTCCAGGCAGCCTGTGATTTCTGGAGAAAGCTCTGGCAGGTGACCTCCCTTCCTGGCCTCCCCGCCGCCCGCCCCCGAGGAACGACTCAGCCATCCTTCTGTGTGTGTCATCCCATGGTGCGACCCTTAGGCCGGGTCCTTATCCCCACAGCCGAGCCTCCACAGAGCAGCTGTGGGCCATCCATTGCACAACCGTCTCAGACATTCCAAACACAAGCCCAGCGTGTGTGTCCTCGTGTCCCGACGCCCCCAGGATGGGCTCCCCCGAGAACCGTCCTTCCAGGCTAGGCGGCCCTCACTTGAATGCAGCACCATTTGCCAGACACAGGGACCCAAGAGGACAGCCTGGTGGGGAGACGAGACACACGAGCTGGGAGACCACGCTGGCCCTGAAGGCCGTCCACGCCTGGGGACACCCTCAGCCCTCACGCCCCTCCAAGAGGCGCCCCGTCCTCTGAGCCCTTGGCAGAGCCTTGAGCACCCGCAGAGACCGGCTCAGGCAGCGCCTGTGCTCCTTCCGACCCCTAGTTCCTCCGACCACATATGCCAAGGCTCTACCACCTAACTGCCCAATTCAAGTCCCACCCGCTCTTCCTAGAAACATGACCTTGGACGCAACACCTAACCTCTCAAAACCTCAGTTTCCTTGCCTGTGAAAGAGTAACTGGCAGTTTAGTCATTGCCTGGAGGGTCTCAGGGAGGTGGCCAGGGCCCGGACTCGGCCCAGGTATTGGGGGATGTGCTGAGCTCAGGGAGTGCATCTGCCTGGGTCTGGGGGAGGCGGCCAGGGCCCGGACTCGGCCCAGGTATTGGGGCATGTGCTGAGCTCAGGGAGTGCATCTGCCTGGGTCTGACCAGCAGGGCAGCAGGGCTAGCCCAGGGCCAGAGCAGAGGCCCGGTGTGGAGGATGCCCAGCATTTTGGGGGAGTCCTCGGGGAGGAGGGGATGCAGAGATCAGGTCTCAGATGGCCTGCCTGTCTGTGCGCCTGCTGCCGCACCTCACTCCAAGTGTGAGCGCTCAAGGGTTCAGGCACACTCCAGCGCCAGCGGGCAGGACAAGGGCGTCTCCTGGACTCCCTCTGCCCCAGGACAAACAGGGCTCACGAGCAGACCCGGAATGTTTCTGAAGAAGGCTGAGGAGGGGGGCCGGGGACCAGAGGGCAGCAGCCGCACGTGCATCCCCATGGGTCATTTCTACCAGCCACTGACTGGTTCCCATGGCGGGCGGCTCACACGACAGACACTCACTCCTCACAGCTTGGGACACTGGACATCCAAGATGTGGGTTCTGGTGAGGACCTTGTCCTGGCCCAGAGATGGCCGCTTCCTTCTTGCTGTGTTCTCACCAGGGAGAAAGAGGTCATCTCTCTCTCCAAGGACACTGTCCCGTCACAAGGCAAAGGTCCCACCTCCTGATGCCATTATTTTGGGGGTCAACATGTGAATTCAGGGAGACCCAAACATTCAGACCATAGCAGCGACTAAAGCTCTGGGGCCCCCAAGGAGCTGGGGAGAACGTAACCCAGCACCATCGACCACCCCAGCCGGCAGCAGGCAGGGCACACTCAACCCTGGAGTGCTGGCCAGGCAGCCCCAGGGGCCTGTCAAGGAGCCTGGGGAGAGGGCAAAGGGCTGGCAATGGGGGCACCGCCAGCCACACCTGTGCACGGCAGTGGGAATGAAGATGAGCCAGGGTCCAGGGCTCAGAGCCGCACCCCATGACAGAGCTGCTCAGGGCCACGCGGAGGAAATCCCTGCGCTGAGAGGCTCGGATGCCAAGCTGGAAATCACCAGACCCCCAGGAGCCTGTCCCTTTGGGAGACACGAGGGCCGACAGCAGAGACACCGGACGGGCGGGCCTCTGAGGAACTGGGCAGAAGTGAGGAGTCAAGTGAATCTCAGACAAGACTCTCCACATGGCCGCGCACAGGCCGGGAGCCAGCAACGCGGCAGGGGCGTGGGTGGGCCACCCTGCTGGTCAGGCTGTGGGGTCAGGGCGTCTGTCCAGTGTCCTTGGGGTCACTGCCTGAGGACAGGCTTGCCCTGCAGGCAGCATCAGCTGCCTCTGACTGCTCGTGTGCTTGGGGCGTTCTAGAGAAACGCAGACAGGCTGCAGCAAGAGCCCAGACAAAATGCACTGGGGAGAAATGGAAGCTAGACCAAAGACACGTTCCAAATGCAAAAGTGAAAGCTGACTTGGACGCGACCCGAAGCAGCAGCGTGGCTCCAGGGCCCCACCCTTTCTGTTGTTGCTCAGTCAGAGTCCTGTCCGGCTCTTTGCGACCCCGTGGCCTACAGCACACCAGGCTTCCTGCTCCTGCACCGTTTCCCAGGGCCTGCTTAAGTTCATGCCCATTGAGTCGGTGATGCCGCCCAGCCACCTCATCCTCTGCCACCCCCTTCTCCTTTTGCTTTCAATCCCCATGGAAAACCCCATGGACAGTGTGGAAAAGCCCCTTTCTGTTAAATGGCCCCATTTGAGGGATTTTCTAAGAATGAAAAACTGTCACCTGAGGTCAAGTTTGCACTTCCCTGACCTGGTGGGCGGAGATCAGGGGGTGGAGTCGGAAGCAGAGTCCTGTGGGAGGCACTCTCTCCTCCCACACCCCCCCCCACCCCGGGTGGGGACCAGCCCAGTGCCCCTCTCCCCCCTTGTCTGCGTCTGGGCCCTAGGGGGGCTGGCCACCCACTGGGAGCCTGGGTGCCGTGGGCGGGAGCCACATGAACCAGCCGCGGGCATCATCCAGCTCTATTTCAGAGGCCACGGTCTCAGGGGATTCCACGGACGCCCTCACGAAAGAGCAGGACCCAGTGGAACTTCTGCCCGTTTGCCTTCCTGTTGAGCACACTTCTCAAGCCCCAGGAACCCAGAGCGGGGCGAGTCCCTTCACCTGCCGGGGGCTCGGGCTGCCCCCTAGCCCCCCCAGCCCAGCCTCTCTGGCTGGGGACATGGGAGCAGTGGCTCTGCCCGCCGCAATGAAGGCTGCCCCTCCCAAACAGGGCAGAGCTTGGCCCAGGCCAAAATGTTACGGGAGGGCTTGGAAGAGGAAGTGCGTGCCCAGTGGGGCAAGGGTGGCAGGTTCCCGGGAAAACAGAAGCTATCCTGCCCTCAAGGGCTGATTGTGCAAGCCCAAGGCGGGGCACTGGGGATTAACAGGCCAAGACAGCGCGTCCTGGTCACAGTCGCTGTGACTAACTGCGGGACAAACAGGAAGGCGCTCCACCTGCCAGAGCCCAGCCAGCGCTTCCTACATGACCACAGCATCAGGGGCCCTGTGTTCCTGGGCGCTGAGTCTCTCAAGCTGTGACGTCAGAAGTCAGTGGGGTGACGGTGGCATCCGACCCCAGGCGGGAGGGGCCGGCGGGCAGGCAGCTGGGCCTCAAGGCGGACCCTCGCCCCAGAGCGTTTGTCTGCCTCCAGCGGCGGGACCTGGTCTGCTCGTTTCCTGTCACTCCCACCCCTGACGACACATCAGGGCTTTTCTCCGGGCAACTTCCAGGAGCGGGATTTTTCCGGCACAGGTGGGAAGCCCAGGTTAAGAAAGGGGCTTGAGGTCTCAGGACCGAGGGGAGCAGAACAAGGAGCAGATGGGCTTCTGCCTCAGGCCGGCCTCCAGCCCTGCATACTGCTCACTCTGCTGGGTTCAAGGGGAAGTGCACACCTGACCGCAGAGAGTTTGTCCTGCAGGCTCAGGGGCCTGTCATCTGTCACCGTCGCCACCCCCTGAAGCCTGTCCCAGGGTCAGAGCACGGTACACTTGGTCCACAGCCAGAAACAGCTAACCAGGTATATACAGCCCCAGAGACACAGGTGGTCTTCACTTGCCTGGAGACCTGCAGCCACAGCCCTTCCATAAACACACAAACCCTAGGCCCCACCCAACCTGGGGTCACAGAGCAAGGGGGCAGGAGAGCAAGTGTCCAACCTGAACCCTAGTCCAGCCCCTTCGGCAGAGGCCCTGGCTCACAATGGGCTTCCTGGGCTCGGCGCTGGAAGCTCCTGACTGCAACGTCAGACAGAAAATAACAATCCCTCGGTGACAGGTCCATGCAGACAAAACATGGGTGATGGTCAGCCCCGTGATCAGTCCCCAACCAGTCTGTGCCACTGACTTGAGGCTGAGGCCATTCCCTGGAGGACAATCTCCAGGGACGCAGTCCCCAACCAGTCTGTGCCACTGACTTGAGGCTGAGGCCATTCCCTGGAGGACAATCTCCAGGGACACTGCTGCTTCTGGATTTCCACCCTTTTACATGCATCCCTCCCACTCCTGGAAAGAAATCTACACCTTGAGGTTTGGGTTTTCTTAATTTGTGGCCAAATTCCTGCCAGATTTCATGGGCTTGGAGACCAGGTGTAACAGGGTAATCAGGGCCAGGCCACCTGCTCAGCATCGCAGAAAGGAATGACAAACCCCACTCAGATACACACATGCACACATACATATAGATCGCACACCTGGATCCACACGCACACAGATACACACGCTCCCAGACAAGAACTGTGGCTGCAACCACTCATGGTCATGCCAGGGCCATCATTACTGAACTTGACCTGTATCCACATGTAGTCCAGGCAGGAAGTGCCAGGGGGGCAGGGGCACGAGGAGACTCCAAACTGGTATGCACATCGGGGGAGCGGGCCGGGGGAGCAGAGCAGCTCAGCAGCAAGAGTAGAGGCCACAGAAAAGTGGGCATCGTGGCTTCAGCTGCAGCGTCCCACCGTCTGATGCACATGTGCCCCAGAGGAGGATAAAATCCAGGGCAAGAGGACATCTGCAGCCCAGGCCTCGCCACAGAGGCCTTCAAAGGGCTGGCTATTCCTCCCCACCTGGGGAGCCAGGTGAGAACCAAGATGGCAGAAAAGCAAGGGCTGTGGCCCAGCCAGTGGTGGGTGGGGCGCAGTACAGGGGCGTCAGGCACGGCCTGGGTGTGGGCGGTGCAGGCAGGGGCTCTGCTGCTCCCCAGAGCACCTTCCTGCAGACCAGGGGGTCTGGAGGGAGAAGCCCATGGTTATGGGCCCATGTGGCAAGTGTAGAACCAAGATGCCAAACTTGCTCCCTGGCTGGCGAGGGCCTTGATCCCTCAAGAAGAGTTAATGTGCCAGGTACAATATCCAAAGGCAGCAGGTTTGGGATGTGTTGTTTATATAAGAATGTCAGGGTGACGGGTCACCTCGAAAAACAGCACTGCTGCTGAAGAGGTGAGCTCCAGGGCCACAAAAAATGCGCTTGTCATGTATTTCGTGCCAGCCCGAGGGGCTTGCTCTCTGACCCTTAAGTGATCTTCCAAGCGTCAGCTACCCTTTATTTCTCCTCTGCTGGCATTTGGTTAAAGAACAAAAAGAAAAAGCCCCAGTGCTTCCTGCCAGGGGTCACCTCTCCCTGGGCCTGCAGCCTTGCCCCTACAGCAGGAGGCAGGAAGCTAACGATCTCGTCTTGGGGCATCTGGAGCTGGCTTTCTGGCCGAGAGCAGGTGGGAGGTTCTGTCTGCTCCTGGCCTCCCCTGCCTTAGCTCTATGGATCTCAAAGAATGTTAAAGACAAGAATGTTAATCCTGCAAATCGACCTGCAAACACTGAACAGAATGTTTTTAAAATCAACACTTTTAACACTGATGATTCATCTGCGTCTCTCCCTACCTTTCTAAACGGTACCATGTGATCAGACAGCCACAGGAGCCTGTGGCATGCCAGCATGTGCTGTCTGAAAATCACATGGGGGTGGGCTGAGGGGTGACTGGTGGGCGTCTGGCCACTGTCCCCTGCCTCCCTTCTTTCCCTCCCTCTACCACCCTGTGGGCCTGCCGGTGGCACCCAGAGCATGGTGGCCAAAAAGGATGCCAGAGGGACCAAAAATGCTGGTTGCCAGAATGGTGAAGGCCGGAGAGCAGGACAAGACTCTGATCTGGAGCACAAACGACCAGACAAGGGTGGACACACGCCCTGGGAGGGGAAGTGACTGCACTGTGATTAAGGGCTACTGAAGAGGGAGGCAGGCTTGAATCGTGGCTGGACCACGTGGGCAGGCAGCACAGCTCTCTGGGCTCGTCCCCTCACCTGCAGAAAGTGGCTGTGAGCACCGGGCTGGTACAGACACAGGCCCTGATGGCCACCAGGAAACTAAATGCTCTCAAAAATGGAATGGATCTTTTTTACATTTTCAATGAAAATCAGATGTTGCTCCTGCTCCCAGGTCCCCAACAATCTGCTATCACACAAAGCGAACCCTGAAGTCATCCCGGGGGCCCGGCCTGCACTGGGTCTTCACTGTGTTGCAGGCTCTTCTTTGCAGCACATGGGCTTGCTCCAGCTGCAGTTAGTGGGGGCTTCTACTGTTGCAGAGCATGGGCCCTAGAGCACATGGGTTCAATAGTTGCAGTGCATGGGTTTAGCTGCCCTGTGGCATGCGGGACTTTAGTTTCCCAACCAGGGATGGAACCCGTGTCCCCTGCATTAGAAGGGTGAATACTTAACCACTGGATCACCAGGGAAGTCTCTCAATGCTGTCCTCAACCAGTCCCAAAACAAGTGTCCTGCCACCTGGACTCTCCTTACAGGTATTCAAGAGCAACAGTCTGCATTAAGTAATTTATTCTGAAAAGCTGGGCTGCAAATATGACTTCAATTAAAAAAACATAATAAACTAAGGCTGAGAGTCATTTTTTGAACAATTACTTTGTATGTTCTAAGACACAGATAAGTTGATTTACCTGATAAAGAATTCAAAGTAATATTAATAAAAATGCTCACTTAACACAAAAGAATGGATGAATACAGAGAACTTGGACAAATAGATAGAAAACTATAAGAAAGTAGCCAATAGAAGTCTCAAAGTTAAAGAGTAGAGTGACTGAAATGAAAAATATACTAGAGGGACCCAACAGCAGGCTAGATGAACAGAAGAAAGATCAATGGTTTAGACAGGGCAGAGGAACTCATACAAACACAGCAGCAAAAAAGACAAAAGAACTTCTAAAAGTGAAGAGGACTGAAGGTGCCCACGGGACAACCTTAAGTAGAATAACAGTCACATTATAAGGGTCCAAGAAGGAAGGGAAAGAGAGAGAAAGGGGCAGAAATCTTATTTGAAGAAATATTGGCTGAAAGATTCCCCAACCTGGGAAATAAAGCAGACATCAGATTCAGGAATCCCAGAAAGACCCAAACAAGATGAACCCAAAGAGACCCACACCAAGACACACTGTAATTAAAATGTCAAAAGTTAGAGAATCTTAACAATAGCAAGAGAAAAACAACTTCCTGTATATTATTGTTGTTGTTTAGGTCACAAAATCATGTCTGACTCTTGTGACCTCTGTCTATAGGATTCGCCAGGCAAGAATACTAGAGTGGGTTGCCATTTCCTCCTCCAGGGGATCTTCCCAACCCAGGGATCGAACCCACATCTCCTGCATTGGCAGGCAGATTCTTTGCCACTGAGCCACCTGGAAAGCTGTTTCATATTGGTTTGACAAAAAAAAAAAAAAATGGGGTTTTTCCATAAGATGTTATAAGGGAGCCACCACAAGACTTTGAGACGATTTCCTAGCAGAAACACTGCAGGCCAGAGGGACTAAAATGAAAAAAAAAACAAAAACAAAAACAAAAAAAACGTCCATCCAAGAACATGACCCAGCAAGGTTATCATTCAGAATCAAAGAAGAACCATTTCCCAGACAAGCAAAAGCTAAAAACATTTCATCATCACTAAACTGGCCCTACAAGAAAAATCAAATGGATTTCTTCAAGCTGAAAAGAAAGGGCACCAATTAGTAGCAAGAAAACATATAAAAGTAAAAATCTTATTGGGAAAGGTTAACAGGTGCTGGGAAAGACTCTTGAAAATCCCTTGGACAGCAAGGATATCATACCAGTCAATCCTAAAGGAAATCAGTCCTGAATATTCATTGGAAGGACTGATGCTGAAGCTCCAATGCTTTGGCCACCTGATGCAAAGAACCAGCTCACTGGAAAAGACCCTGAAGATGGTAAAGATTGAAGGAAAAAGGAGAAGGGGGCAGCAGAGAATGAGATGATTAGTTAGCATCATGGACTCAATAGACATGAATGAGCAAACTCTGAGAGAGTGAAAGAGAGGGGAGCCTAGCATGCTATAGTCTGTGGGGTTGCAAAGAGTCAGATATGACTTAGCGACCAAACAACTAAAAGGTTAAGTATATAATAAAGTAGATTATCACTTATAAATCTAGTACAAAGGGTAAAAGGCAAAAGTTGTAAAAAAAAAAAAAACAAAAAAAAAAAACAAAACAAAACCCTATAACTACATTTCATTAAGGGGTACACAAAATACAAAGGTATAAAATGTGACATCAAAAGCTTAAAGCATGGGCTGGAGAGTGAAAATACAGAATTTTATTTTTAAATTTTTAAAATATTTACTTATTTGGCTGTGCCAGGATCTTCAGTCTGTGTTGCAGCATGCAGGATCTTTAGTTGCAGCACGAAAACTCTTAGTTGTGGCATGTGGGATCTAGTTCCCCAACTAGGAATAGAACCTGGGCCCCTGCACTGGGAGCGTGGAGTCTTAGTCACTGGAGCACCAGGGAAGTCCCCAGAGTTTTAGAATGTGTTCAAACTTAACTTGTTATTAACTTATTATTAACTTATTAACTTATATATATTTAAGCTGTTTACATGTGAGCCTCATGGTAACCGCAAGGCAAAACCTATATAGTTCAGTTCAGTTCAGTCACTCAACCATGTCCGACTCTTTGTGACCCCATGAACTGCAGCACGCCAGGCCTCCCGGTCCATCACCAACTCCCGGAGTTGACCCAAACTCATGTCCATTGAGTCGGTGATGCCATCCAACCATCTCATCCTCTGTCGTCCCCTTCTCCTCCGGCCCTCAATCTTTCCCAGCATCAGGGTCTTTTCAAATGAGTCAGCTCTTCACATGAGGTGGCCAGATTCATTGGAGTTTCAGCTTCAACATCAGTCCTTCCAATGAACACCCAGGACTGATCTCCTTTAGGATGGACTGGTTGGATCTCGTTGCAGTCCAAGGGACTCTCAAGAGTCTTCTCCAACACCACAGTTCAAAAGCATCAATTCTTTAGCGCTCAGCTTTCTTTATAGTCCATCTCTCACATCCATACATGACCACTGGAAAAACCATAGCCTTGACTAGATGGACCTTTGTTGGCAAAGTAATGTCTCTGCTTTTGAATATGCTATCTAGGTTGGTCATAACTTTCCTTCCAAGGAGTAAGTGTCTTTTATTTTCATGACTGCAATCACCATCTACAGTGATTTTGGAGCCCCCCCAAAATAAAGTCTGACACTGTTTCTGCTGTTTCCCCATCTATTTCCCATGAAGTGATGGGACTGGATGCCATGATCTTAGTTTTCTGAATGTTGAGCTCTAAGCCAACTTTCTCACTCTCCTCTTTCACTTTCATCAAGAGGCTCTTTAGTTCTTCACTTTCTGCCATAAGGGTGGTGTTATCTGCATATCTGAGGTTATTGATATTTTTCCTGGCAATCTCGATTCCAGCTTGTGCTTCCTCCAGGCCAGGATTTCATATGAGGTACTCTGCATATAAGTTAAATAAACAGGATGACAATATACAGCCTTGACGTAATCCTCTTCCTATTTGGAACCAGTCTGTTGTTCCGTGTCCAGTTCTAACTGTTGCTTCCTGACCTGCATACAGATTTCTCAAGAGGCAGATCAGGTGGTCTGGTATTCCCATCTCTTTCAGAATTTTCCAGTTTATTCTGATCCACACAGTCAAAGGCTTTGGCATTGTCAATAAAGCAGAAATAGATGTTTCTCTGGAACTCTCTTGCTTTTTTGATGATCCAGCAGATGTTGGCAATTTGATCTCTGGTTCCTCTGCCTTTTCTAAATCCAGCTTGAACATCTGGAAGTTCACGGTTCACGTATTGCTGAAGCCTGGCTTGGAGAATTTTGAGCATTACTTTACTAGTGTGTGAGATGAGTGCAATTGTGCGGCAGTTTGAGCATTCTTTGGCATTGCCTGTCTTTGGGATTGGAATGAAAGCTGATGTTTTCCAGTCCTGTAGCCACTGCTGAGTTTTCCAAATTTGCTGGCATATTGAGTGCAGCACCTTCACAGCATCATCTTTTAGGATTTGAAATAGCTCAACTGGAATTCCATCATTTCCACTAGCTTTGTTCGTAGTGATGCTTTCTAAGGCCAGCTTGACTTCACATTCCAGGATGTCTGGCTCTAGGTGAGTGATCACACCATCGTGATTATCTGGGTCGTGAAGCTCTTTTTTGTACAGTTCTTCTGTGTATTCTTACCACCTCTTCTTAATATCTTCTGCTTCTGTTAGGTCCATACCATTTCTGTCCTTTATTGAGCCCATCTTTGCATGAAAAGTTCCCTTGGTATCTCCAATTTTCTTGAAGAGATCTCTAGTCTTTCCCATTCTATTGTTTTCCTCTATTTCTTTGCATTGATCACCGAGGAAGGCTTTCTTATCTCTCCTTGCTATTCTTTGGAATTCTGCATTCAAATGGGAATGCAGAGTTCTGTATTCTGTATATCTTTCCTTTTCTCCTTTGCTTTTTTTGCTTCTCTTCTTTTCACAGCTATTTGTAAGGCCTCCTCAGACAGCCATTTTCCTTTTTTGCATTTCTTTTTCTTGGGTATGGTCTTGCTCCCTGTCTCCTGTAAATGTCACAAACCTCCGTCCATAGTTCTTCAGGCATTCTATCTATCAGATCTAGTCCCTTAAATCTATTTCTTACTTCCATCAAATAAGGGATTTGATTTAGGTCATACCTGAATGGTCTAGTGGTTTTCCCCACTTTCTTCAATTTAAGTCTGAATTTGGCAATAAGGAGTTCATCATCTGAACCACAGTCAGCTCCCAGTCTTATAGTAGACACACCAAAAACAATGAGAAAGAAATCTAAGTATAACACTACAGAAATCATAAGGGAAGAAAGCAAGTGAAGAAAAAATTGCAGAGGAACTGCAAGACAGTTGAAAACGATGAACACAATGGCAATAAGTACGTATCTATGAATAATTATATTAAATGTAAATGGACTAGATGCTTTGATCATAAGACAGAGTGGCTGAATGGATTAAAAAAACCACTCATATCTATATGCTTCATATAAGAGACTCACCTCAGACATAAAAACACACACAAGACTGAAAGTGAAGGGATGGAAAAAAATTTTTCATGCAAATGGAAACCAAAAGAAAGTTGGGATAGCTAACTCCATCAGACAAAATGGACTTTAAAGCAAAGACTAATAAAAGACAAAATTGAGCATTAAATAATGATAAAGAGGTTGATCTAACCAAGAAGACATAACATTTGTAAACATTCATGCACCCAACATAGGTACTTAACAGACCCAAAGGGAGAAACTGATAGCAATACAAAAATAATAGAACTTTAACACCTCAATTATATCAGTAGACTGATCATCCAGACAGAACATTTATAAGCAAATTTTGGCCTTAAATGACACACTACACCATAAGGACTTAGTATATATAGAATTTTCCATTCAAAAGCAGCAGCACATTCTTCTCAAGGGCACAGGGAACATTCTCCAGGATATATCACATGCTAGGCCACCAAAAAGCCTTGGTAAATTTAAGGAGACTGAAGACATATCAAGCATCTTTTCTGACCACAATGGTATGAAGCTAGAAATCAATTACATGAAGAAAACTGAAAAAATTACAAATATGTGGTGATTAAACAACATACTCCTGGACAACCAATGAGTCAACAAATAAATCAAAGGAGAAATTAAAAAAAAAAAAATACCCTGAGACAAATGAAAATGGAAACACAACCTACCAAAATCTCTGGAATATGCTAAAAGCAGTTCTAAGAATTAAGTTCATAGTGATACAGCCCAACCTCAAGACACAATAAATACCTCAAACAATCTAACTTCACACCTGAAGGAACCAGAACAAGAACAAACAAAATCCAGAGTTAATAGAAGGAAGGAAACTGTAAAGTTCAGAATAGAAATCAATGAAATAGAGACTAAAACAGAGAAACTAAGAGCTGTTTCTGTGAAAAGATAAAATTGACAAACCTTTAGATAAGCTCACTAAGAAAAAAAGAGAGAAGGCCCAAATAAATTCAGATATGAAAAGAGAGAAATTGCAACTGATACCAAAGTAATACAAAGGATCATAAGACTATCGATGATTATATGCCAACAAATTGGACGTTAGGATTGGCCCAATTTAAAAGAAATGGATAAATTCCTAGAAACATACAATCTTCCAAGGCAGAATTATAAAGAAACAGAAAACCTGAATAGACTGATTACTAGTACAGACACTGAAGAGTAATCAGAAAAACTCCCAATGAACAAAAGTCTGGTACCAGACAGCTTCACTGGTGAATTATGCCAAACACTCAAAGAAAATCTGATACCAATCCTTCTCAAACTCTTCCAAAATCGGGGATTCCTGAAATCGGGGAATGTTCTCAAACTTATTTTACAAGGTAAGTATTACCCTGGTATCAAAACCAGACAAGGGAACGACAACAACAAAAAGAAATTACTGGCCAATATACTGAGATAGTTAGATGGCATCACCAACTCAATGCACGTGAATCTGAACAAACTCCAGGAGATAGTAGAGGACAGGGAAGCTCGGCATGCTGCAGTCCATGGGGACGCAAAGAGTCAGACATGACTTAGCAACTGAGCAACAACATTCAGCAGCCATGAAATTAAAAGACACTTGCTCCTTGGAAGGAAAGCTATGAAAAACCTAGAGAGTGTATTAAAATGCAGAGACATCACTCTGCCAACAAAGATCCATATAGTCAAAGCTATGGTTTTCCAGTAGTCATGTACAGATGTGAGAGTTGAACCATAAAGAAGGCTGAGGGCCAAACAACTGATGCTTCTGAACCGTAATGCTGGAGAAGATTTTTGAGAGTTCCTTGGACAGCAAGGAAATAAAACCAGTCAATCCCAAGGGAAATGAATCCCTGAATATTCATTGGCAGGACTGATGCTAAAGCTGAGGCTACAATACTTTGGCCATCTGATACGAAAAGCCAACTCATTGGAAAAGAAGATCCTGATGCTGGGTAAGATTGAAGGCGGGGTGGCAGAACATGAGATGATTAGATAGCATCTCCTCAATGGACATAAATTTGAGCAAACTCTGAGAGACAGTGGAAGACAGAGGAGCCTGGAGTGCTACAGTCCATGGGGTCCCAAAGAGCCAGACGCAACTTAGCAACTGAACAACAATCCCTGAACACAGATGCAAAAACCCTCAACAAAACGTCAGCAAACCAAATTCAACAAGAATAAAAAGATCATACACCATGATCAAGTGAGATTTATTCTAATATGCCAAGGACAGTTCAAAATCTATGAATCAGTCAATGTGATATAAAGGGAAGTCACTCAGTCGTGTCCAACTCTTTGCAACCCCATGGACTGTAGCCCACCAGGCTCCTCCATCCATGGGATTCTCCAGGCAACAGTACTGGAGTGGGTTGCCATTTCCTTCTCCACAATGTGATATACCACATTATCAAATGGAAGAATATAAATCATATGATCATCTCAATAGGTGCATAAAAAGTATCTGAAAACAATCCAACATTTATCATAAAAACTCTCAACAAAGTGGGCCTGGACGGAACATTTGTTGTTGTTTAGTCCTTAAGTCGTGTCTGACTATTTTGCAACCCCACCAACCGTAGCCTGCCAAGCTTCTCTCCTCTGTTCATGGGATTTCGCAGCAAGAATACAGAAATGGGTTACCTTTTCTTTCTCTAGAGATCTTCCCGACCCAGGGATCAAACCCACATCTCCTACGTTGAAGGCAGATTCTTCACCTCTGAGCCACAGGGTACTTCAACACTATAAAGGCCACAAGCCCAGTTACCATCATACTTAAAGGCAAAAAAATTAAAACCTTTCCCCTTAATATTAGGAAGAAGGCTCCCACTCTTGCCACTCTTATCAACAGAGTATTGAAAGTCCTAGCCAAAGCAATCAGGTGGAAAAAGAAATAAAAGGCATCCTAATTGGAAAGGAAAAAATAAAACTATCATTATTTGCAGACAACATGATGTTATATATAGAGAAAACCCTAGACCATATGATACAACCATTTCAATTTACGTACACACCCAAAAGATTTGAAAGCAGGAACTCAAACAGATACATGTACACCAACATTCACTGCATCATTCACTACAGCCAAAGGTTAAAACAAGTGTCCATCAACAGACAAATGGGTAAACAAAACGTGTGACAAGGACATAGCGGAATATTAGGCATGATGGAAAGGAATGCAGTCCTGACACAGGCTAGAACATGGATGAACACTGCACTGCTAAGTGAAATAAGCCAGACCCAGAAGGACAGATATTTGATTCCATTTATGCAAGGTCGGAGAAGGCAGTGGCACCCCACTCCAGTACTTTTGCCTGGAAAATCTCATGGACGGAGGAGCCTTGTAGGCTGCAGTCCATGGGGTCGCTAGAGTCGGACAGACTGAGCGACTTCACTTTCACTTTTCACTTTCATGCATTGGAGAAGGAAATGGCAACCCACTCCAGTGTTCTTGCCTGGAGAATCCCAGGGTCGGGGGAGCCTGGTGGGCTGCTATCTTTGGGGTCGCACAGAGTCGGACACGACTGAAGCGACTTAGCAATAGTGATAGCGAGCGATACAAGGTACTTGAGAAGTCAAACTCAGAGAGACAGAGTAGAACAGAGGATAGACACTGGGGCTGGGAGCAGGGGAGATGGAAGATGATAAGTTACTATTCAATGGGTGCAGAGTTCCTGTCTGAGTCAATAAAAAGTTCTGGCAATAGACAGTGGAGATGGTTACATAACACTGTGAATATATTTAATACTACTGAATTCTACACTTAGAAATGGGTTAAATGGTAAATTTTATGTTCATCATCTACATTTCTGTGGTGAATTTTACAACAATTCAAAAAAACTTGAAGGACTACAAATAACAACAAAAAAGACAGTAACAGTCTTTACTGCGTAACATGCACTAGCACATTCGTTCTACATCTGGAGACAAGTTTGAATGTGCACGTTCTCAGAGCAGAGAGAGCTATGGGCCGTAAGGATAGGCCTTTCCTCCTCACCGAAGTCTGGACTTAAGAAGTATCCGGAGACTTTTCAGTGGGTCATGCACCGCACCTTCTGAGGCTGCCCTGTCCCCACAGAATGCTGCATCCTATCCCGTGTCATACACTGTCCCAGGGTCTAGGTCAGAGACCCTACGTTGGTTAGAGGCCCTTGGGAAGCTGTCTAAGCATCTACTTCTTGGAAGAAGAGCAAAACAGTGCAAACTTCAACTTCGGAACTTCTCAGAAAATCAGTACGCCTACAAAAGTACTGATCAGCCTTTCCACTTGTATTAATATCATGGCAGTACAGATACAGTGTAATGGCCACATTTACAACTTTCGTTAAAAACCCTCCTTGCTTGTGGTCTGACTACAGGCCTTGGCCGATTTCCTTCAAGTCCCAGACTTGTGATGCTATGTTTAATACTCTAATTAATTTTAAAGGCCTCTGGAACAAGTGAAAGACACGGGGCTGTAAGAGGATCTGGGATGAGACTAACTCAATATACCATTATGCTCCTCCGAATTCGTGCCACACACAGACACACTGACCTGTATCCTAACAGGACGGGCTCCTTTCTAACCTCTGAGAACACAGAGTAGACTGGATGGCAAGAGGCCTTCCAGGCTCACCGGCTGGGGGGTGGGGGAGAGATTGGAGAGGGAGTGAGGTCTGTCTGTGGGCCTGGCAGGTTTCACGCCTTTACACACTGACAGCACCAAGGAGAAGAAGTTCCTTGACGTAATAAATAGAAAAGGAATTATTTAAAGCTTAAATTTAAAAAACAGATACCATTCTACTGCTGTTGTTTCTGATTTTAAAATTCACAAGCAACCTCAGACACTGCCACATATATACTTCAGTTACTTTTTAAAATGGGTTTTCTTTATATTGCAAAGTAAAAAAAAAATAAAGAAAAAAATAAAAATAAAATAAAATGAGTTTTCTTTAGATCTTCAGATGCAAAAAAAAAAAAAAAAAAATGAAGATTCCATGTTTTCCCCTTGACCTTCATAAGAAAAGTAGAAATATTAGAAAGGCTAGTCACTCCTTAAAATTGGCCTTAAGTACTTTTCCTGTGATATACATTCAAAATATGTATTTGACACGTTTCTTTCTGAAGGAGTTTTCGTAAGAACCCTTGCTATCTTTAGCACTTTAAAATTAGGAGGAAAAAAAAGTATCCTTCTTAATCACATTCATCTACTAATTAGCTAAACTACACGACAGTCACGGGCTTGGCCCAGTTCCATTTTTCTCTATATGCCACCGATCCCATTTTTGGCAGGAAAAAGACCCTGCATTTCTAGAGACAGCACAACTAATTACAACTAGTTTATCTCCCATTACCTTATCAAGCAAATAACCAAAATGAAAATGATACTATGCTAGAAAAAGAACAAAAACACAACGTCCTCAATTTTATTTGCCAGTCATCAGGGCCCACAGCACCACACAGCACAGATGGACCAATGTCTGCCTCCGTGAATTTTAAATTGCCTTTTACAACTTTTCTCTGCTTTTGATGAGCCAGGTTCCACAATATGTCAGCTTGTGAAATTCAAGCAACTGTGTATATATATAAGCTCCTTCATTCAGACTCAGCCATAAACTGCACAAAGCCTGTAAAATCTGCTTAAAAGGAAAATAAAGTTATTCCAAACTGCCACGCACACAGAACAGCATACACACGTGCTTGGGGCTGCCGCGGGACAGGACACTAGCCTGTGCTTTTGCAGATGCAGGGCTCCCAGAGCCCACGGGCCTGCAGCATCATCCTGATGGACACGCCACACGCTGCCGTGCTCTTAAGAGTGACAGAGGGGACTCTGCCCACATATCGCAGCACCCACGAGAAACAGACAGCACCCTCCTCTGTTCTCTGCCACAGGACCAGATGCAGTTGAGAAGGACACACACCTGTGCACATCATTTAAAGAACTTCAAGCAACTGTGTGAAGGCCTGTTCCATGATAATGTTATATGAAAAACTGGATCCCTGAGTTTATAGCCAAAGGGCCCAGAACAGTGCAAGGAGAGGTTTTCTCCAGCCACATATATGCATTGTAATATGCAACTTCCTAATACCAAGTTTATAATACTTCAGAAAACAATGGTTATAGCACATCAATGACTCTGCTGGCTTTATTTATTCAAAAACAAAAGAGGCAAAAAAATACAGAACTAAAATGTCCAATGTCATCTGAAATAATAGGTTCACCAAAAGGTTGAAAGATAAACTTGAACTGGGGGGATTAACTGTAATCATTAGAATGAATTGTTTTTCAAAAAATGTATCTTAGGAAAATGCTGACCAATGGGGTAGGTGGTTATTTAACCTCTCGCTTTCAGAGGGAGCCAAGAGGTTTCAGAGTCTCCTGGGCAGCAGGAGCCGCTCTAAGAAGGCCCTCTTCCGGCTGCAGCTGACATGGGCCTTTCTGGAAGGACAGATCCTTCCTCAGGCTCCCCTTCTGGCAAGGTTAACCAACCACCCACAAGAATTTTTACTTCCAAGAGGAAGTCCTGTAGATACATATCAATTCACACCCATCGCTAGTCATCACATCCGCATGTGTAACATGGCACACGGCTGGTGACTCTGGAGGACAAAGTGGGGACCCGGGGAGAAGATGGTGCGTGAGCACCCCTACACATCACGCTCCAGAGCACGCAGGTCCTCCAGGAGCTCCTGGGCCACAGTCTGCAGGTGGGGGTTTCGGCTCTTGGCCATAGCCAGGATGCGCTGCAGGGGCAAGGAGCTCCGGAACTCAGAGGCTGACCTGGAGAAGACTTCTGGCTCCAGCACCACAGACTGGACGAGGCGCAGCACGTGGAGACACACCTCTGCGTCGGGATCTGGGAAAGAGGCAATGGTCCAGTTAGAATAAAACCTTCCAAGGGGACCCTGGGCAGAAGCCACCCTCAGGGCCTCCTGGTCTTTGGGAACGATGGATTGGACAGTTTACTGAACTATGAACTGACCCAAAAAGGTGTCACTTCTTGACATAAAAGCTGAGCTCATGAAAGGCACATAAAAACAACATCTTCTACTTAGTAATGTTCTACCTTTGACTATTACTCACAAGCATGTAATTTTAAAATGCTGAACTAAAAATACGAGGGCTTTTCATGTAGTCTGCTGTAATCCTGTTCACTTATACGAGCACTTTCACTCCAAGTTCAGCAAACCCGAGAGACCACATACTGACGAGGCATCGCTCAGGCCACTGAGCTCCGCAAAGTCACGGCTGCAACACTCCAGCTGCCTTCTGTTTTCCACGGGAGGCTCCCTGGAGTTACAGAGCTGGCAGCCACGGACCACAGCAGGCACGCAGAAGCAGCTGGACCGAAACAAGAGCCCCAAGCAAGCTGTAACCCTGACCACCACGGATCCCCTTCTCCTCACCATGGCTCTCCAATGGGAACGTTAAACATGCCACAGACTCATTTCTTCATTAGACTGTGTAATAGGAACCAGACTCAAAATCTGTACCTCTTTCCTAGCACTACACTTTAAAAACCTTTAAGCTGTAAGTGGATTGAAGAGAGTAGACTAAACAAGCGTTCAGTGGGTACTGCCATGGAACACACACACACACACACACACACACACACACACACACACACACACACACACACACATCCCTGCCCCGAGCCCTTCTTTACTGAACAAAAGCACCGAGACACATTAAGACTGCTGTGCTGGGAGGCAGAAACCCCCCGGGGTCCAGACCATGAAATCCTTCTGTCTGGGGGGACGGGAAGGAAACTCTCTGGCACAGAAACAACCAAAGACACAATCAGAGCGGCTGCCACGGGAAGGAGGACAGGATCTCTGTGGAGGCGCCCACTCCGATGCAGGCACAAGAGGGAGCTCCCCCCACTCACCCCATGACCTGCAGTGGCCCAGCAGCCAAGGAGAGCAGTCTACAGCAGGGAGCAAAAGCACGGAAGGGGATCCCTCTGGGACACAGACCAAAGGGAAGGCCCTCAGCTGAGGGTGGAGACTGCTCTGGCCACTCAGTCCGCACCGTCAGCACAGGAAGGAGATGTTCTGAAAGCAGCAGTGCAGAGGTAACCACAGCAACAAACCCCAAGCCCAGCCCAGCCCCGACACCGCCACCCCAGCAGAATAGGACCTGTGAACACTTTACCTCATTCTCTCCTGCAGAGGCTGGCATGGAGGCCAAAGTCAGCCCATGTTTCCACACAGGCTGTGAGTTAAGGGTGGCTGTTACCTTTTTAAAGGGTTATTTTAAAAGAAAACAAACAGAAGAATAATACACAACAGAAACCACACGTGATTCTCAAAGTTCAAAATAGTTACCAGCTGGCTCATTACAGGAAAAGCCTGCTGACCTCCACTCTACTGCCCTATACACAAGGCACACCATTCAATCAGAAATTACAGTGACAAAGCAAGGGGATTAAAACTCCACTGAAGTAATAATCAACAGAACCAGACTCAGAGATAACCTAGATGTAGAAACAATTAGAAAAGGAATTTGAAATAAATATGATCAATAGATAGGAAAACACTGTTTTAGGGTTCTTGCAATATACTTGAAGCAGTACATTATTATTTAAAGATTTTAAATGCTTTAATTTAAAATCAACTCTGATTAATTAATACAATTAATAATAATTCAAGTCAATTTAGTTCACTCAGTCATGTTTGACTCTTTGGAACGCCATTGAGTCGGTGATGCCATCCAACCGTCTCATCCTCTGTCCTCCCCTTCTCCTCCTGCCCTCAGTCTTTTCTTTCCCAGCATCAGGGTCTTTTCCAATGAGTCAGTTCTTTTCCTCAGGTGGCCAAACTACTGGAACTTCAGCTTGAACATCAGTCCTTCCAATAAATATTCAAGACTGATTTCCTTTAGGATTGACTGGTTTGATCTCCTTGCAGTCCAAGAGACTCTCTCAAGAGCCTTCTCCAACATCACAGTTCAAAAGCAGCAATTTTGTGGCGTTCAGCCTTCTTTATGTTTCAACTCTCATATTCATACATGACTACTGGAAAAACCATAGCTTTGACTATACAGACCTTTGTCAGCAAAGTAATGTCTCTGCTTTTTAATATGCTGTCTAGCTTGGTCATAGCTTTTCGTCCAAGGAGTAAGCATCTTTTAATTTCATGGCCTCAGTCACTATCTGCAGTGGTTTTGGAGCCCAAGAAAAGAAAGTCTGTCACTGTTTCCATTGTTTCCCCATCTATTTGCCATGAAGTAGGATCATGAAATAGGATCAATGCCATGATCTTCATTTTTTGAATGTTGAGTTTTAAGCCAGGTTTTTCACTCTCCTCTTTCACTTCCATCAAGAGGATCTTTAGTTCCTCTTTGCTTTCTGCCATAAGGGTGGTGTCATCTACATATCTGAAGTTATTGATATTTCTCCCAGCAATCTTGATTCCAGCTTGTGCTTCATTGAGCCTGGCATTTCGCATGATGTAATCTCAATTAAAGATTGTATTATAAACCCTAGGGCAAATACTAAAAAAAAAAAACTTTTAAAATGTAAATGATAAGTGAACAGTGCAGATAGAATAGTAAATACTCAATGCAACAGCAGACAAAAAAGAGGGAAAAGAAACAACTACAAGCATTTCTGTATTTCTATATAAATTAGCTGAAAACTGTATAAATACATTGATTAAAAGACAGAAAATACACAGGATGAATTAGGAGATTGGGACTGACATATTTTGTTGTTGTTCAGTCGCTCAATCATCTCTGACTCTGTATAAAACCAATAACTAATGAGAACCTATAGCACAGGGAACTCTACTTAGTGCTCTGTGGTGACCTAAATGGAAAGGAAATCTAAAAAAGGTAGATATATGCAGATGAATAAATGATTTACTATGCTGCACAGCAGAAACTAAACATTGTAAAGCACCTATACTCCAATAAAAAATTTTTAAAAGATATAAAATGCATAAAACATCAAGACTCAATTATACATTGTCTACAAGGCACCTAAAATAAAGACACAGGTTAAAAATGAAAGAATATTAAAAAAACATGCCAGGCAAACACTAATTAAAAGAAATCTGCAAAGCCTGTATATCAGACAATGTAGACTTCAGAACAAAAAATATTACCATGTGCTTAGAAGGGTCATTGTATAATTATAAAGAGGTCAGTGGATCAAAAAGACACAGCAGACTTAATTAGATATGTACCTAACAACAGAGTTTCAAGAGAAACAAAGCAAAATATGATAGATGCTGTTGCTGTTATTCAGTTGCTAAGTTGTATCTGACTCTTTGCCACCCCATGAACCATTGCACGCCAGGCCTCTCTGTCCTTCACCATCTCCCTGAGTTTGCTCAAACTCATGTTCATTGAGTCAGTGATGCCATCAAACCATCTCATCTTCTGTTGTCCCCTTCTCCTCCTGCCCTCAGTCTTTCCCAGCATCAGGATATTTTCTAATAAGCCAGCTCTTCACATCAGGTGGCCAAAGTATTGGAGCTTCAGCATCAGTCCATCCAATGAATATTCAGGACTGATTTCCTTTAGGATTGACTGGTTTGATCTCCTTGCAGTCCAAGAGACTCTCAAGAGTCTTCTCCAGCACCATTGTTTGAAAGCATCAATTCTTTGGTGCTCAGCCTTCTTTATGGTCCAACTCTCACATCCATACATGACTACCGGAAAAACCATAGCTTTGACTATATGGACCTTTGCCGGCCAAGTGATATCTCTGCTTTTGAATACACTGTCCAGGTTTGTCATAGCTTTTCTTCCAAGCAGCAAGCGCCTTTTAATGTCATGGCTGCAATCACCATCTGCAGTGATTTTGGAGCCCAAGAAAATAAAGGGCTGTTCATTTTCACTGTTTCCCTATCTATTTGCCATGAACCAGACCACTTGATCTGCCTCTTGAGAAATTTGTATGCAGGTCAGGAAGCAACAGTTAGAACTGGACATGGAACAACAGACTGGTTCCAAATAGGAAAAGGAGTACGTCAAGGCTGTATATTGTCACCCTGTTTATTTAACTTATATGCAGAGTACATCATGAGAAACGCTGGGCTGGAAGAAACACAAGCTGGAATCAAGATTGCCGGGAGAAATATCAATAACCTCAGATATGCAGATGACACCACCCTTATGGCAGAAAGTGAAGAGGAACTAAAAAGCCTCTTGATGAAAGTGAAAGTGGAGAGTGAAAAAGCTGGCTTAAAGCTCAACATTCAGAAAACGAAGATCATGGCATCCGGTCCCACCACTTCATGGGAAATAGATGGGGAAACAGTGTCAGAGTTTACTTTTCTGGGCTTCAAAATCACTGCAGATGGTGACTGCAGCCATGAAATTAAAAGACGCTTACTCCTTGGAAGGAAAGTTATGACCAACCTAGATACCATATTCAAAAGCAGAGACATTACTTTGCCAACAAAGGTTCGTCTAGTCAAGGCTATGGTTTTTCCTGTGGTCATGTATGGATGTGAGAGTTGGACTGTGAAGAAGGCTGAGCGCCAAAGAATTGATGCTTTTGAACTGTGGTGTTGGAGAAGACTCTTGAGAGTCCCTTGGACTGCAAGAAGATCCAAACAGTCCATTCTGAAGGAGATCAGCCCTGGGATTTGTTTGGAAGAAATGATGCTAAAGCTGAAACTCCAGTACTTTGGCCACCTCATGTGAAGAGTTGGCGCGTTGGAAAGGCTCTGATGCTGGGAGGGATTGGGGGCAAGAGGAGAAGGGGACGACAGAGGATGAGATGGCTGGATGGCATCACTGACTTGATGGACATGAGTCTGAGTGAACTCCGGGAACTGGTGATGGACAGGGAGGCCTGGTGTGCTGTAGTTCATGGGGTTGCAAAGAGTCGGACATGATTGAGCGACTGATCTGATCTGATCTGATGGGATGGGATGAGATGCCATGATCTTTGCTTTTGAATGCTGAGTTTTAAGCTGGTTTTTTTCACTCTCATCTTCATCAAGAGGCTCTTCAGTTCCTCTTCCCTTTCTGCCATTAAAGTGGCATATTAGATATGATAGATAACTAATTATAAATTAATTCACAATAAGAGTTGGAAATTTAATACTTTTATTTCCATTACTGATTTTAAAAAAGGAAGAAAGAAAATCAGTGAAGATACAGAATCCCTGAACAACAATATCAACCAATTTGACCAAATACACATTCAAAAGAATTCAAAATATGTTCTGTGATCACAAAAAATTAAGTTAGAAATACAGAAATACATAATAAATAACAGAAAATATGTGAAAAAAAATCTCCAAATATTATTCAGAATTTTTTTCTAAATAATCTGTGGATCAAGAAGTCATAAGGAAAACTAGGAATTACTGTGATTGAAATGAAAATAAAACACATTATCATAATTTGTAGACAAGAGTTAAATCACTGTTTATCAGGGGAAATTATAGCACTGAATGCTTGTGTTGGACGAGAACAAAGGTCTCAAATTAATTTCCTTACCTTTCACCTTAAAAAAAAGGCGGGGGGGGACTTCCCTGGTGGTCCTGTGGTTAAGAATCTGCCTGCCAGCGCAGGGAACATAGACAGGTTCAGTCTCTGCTCTGGGAAGAATCCACACGCCACGGGACAACTAAGCCTGTGCATTGCGACTACTGAGCCCACAGGCTGCCAGCTAACAGAGCCCAAGCTCTAGAGCCCGTGCTGCCCAATGAGAGAAGCCACACAGTGAAGCCCATGAACCGCAGGACAGAGCAGCCCCTGCTCACTGCAGCTAGAGAAAGCCCACGTGCACCAACAAAGACCCAGAGCAGCCAAAAATAAATACATTTTTAAATAGAAAAGTAAAAAAATCAAACCAAAAACAAGCCAAGGGAAAGTAAAAATAAAGAACAGAAATCAAGACAAACGAGGACAAACAAAAAACTAGGGGAAAAAAAAATTAACCCCAAAGCTGACCCTGCTAAAAAGATACCTACAAAACTGAAAAAATTCTAGTCAGGCCAAACAAGGAAAGGAGGGGGAAGAAGAGACAGACACAGATTACAAGCGCTGGGAATGAAAGAGACTTCACTACAGAACCTACAGATACTAAAGAAATAATAAGGGAATATGGGCTTCCCTGGTGGCTCAGACAGTAAAGAATCTGCCTGCAATGCAGGAGACCCAGGTTCAACCCCTGGGTTGAGAAGATTCCCCTGGAGAAAAGAATGGCTATCCTCTCCAGTATTCCTGCTTGGAGAATTCCATAAGAGGAGCCTGGTGGGCTACCGTTCATGGGGTCGCAAAGAGTCGGACACGACTGAAGTGACTTAGGAGCAGCAGGAGCAAGAGGTCTGACCACAGAATCCTGTTAAATCACAAGAATGGTTAAAATACGACTTGATTGTTAATCACTCTCCATGACACTCTAATCTGCTGAATGAAACAAAACCAACAGAAGGAAACCGGTGCCTCCATCAGTGTGGCTGCAGGCAGCACGCGAGGGCGGGGGCCAGCAGCTGTCGGAGGGAACTGCCAGCTCTCCCTCCAGGGCAGGCCTGGCCGCACGGCCAGCCCAGGGCGTCTCCAGAGCATGCAGAGCAGGAGAGGGGCCGTTCTGCCGAGCTCCAGAGCTCTTACACCAGAGGCTGCTCTCCACCGAGCGGTCACCTGTGAGGGCCACCGCACCAGCAGACACGCCACCGCTGCTCAGCAGCATCCAGAACGCCTCCTGCAGCTGCCTTCAGAGCCAGTCCGGAAGCCATTCCCAAACACCAGGGTCACTGCCTGAGACACAGCAGGATGCTGACACCTGGCGTGTACCGAGTCGGGCCGCAGGCTTCCCTCCAAGCCCCTCAGCCAGGCCTTCTCCCCTCCCGGCCGGCAGGCTCTCTGACTGCTGCTCAGCTTACTCACAGTGTCTGGCTACTCGGTCTTCACAGGAGCTGGAGGACACCGCAATCTCCGGGTTCTCCTCCTCTTCGTCCTGCCTCATCATGGTCCCCCTCTCTCCCTGCTTCCCCCTCCTCCTTTTCCTCCTGCACTGAAAACGCTGGTGCGGCCCAGGCCCAGCCTCAGACCCTCTCACTCGCTGTATGGTGTCCATGGCTGCAGCCACACAGGCGTCCTCCACCATGACGGCTCACAGGGCGGCCTCCAGCCCCGGCCTCTGCGTGACTCAGCTCACAAATCCAACTGTGCCCTTCACGTCTCCCTTTGAACATGGAACAGGCCTCCCGAATTTAACATGAGAAGAATTACTGTTTCTCTCAAGTCCCCCCAACAGCACCACCAGGGACAAGATTGTTGTTTGGTCACTCGGTCATGTCTGACTCTTTGTGACCCCATGGACTGTTGAGTCCGACTATCTGTGACTCCATGGACTGTAGCCTATCAGGCTCCTCTGTCCATGGGATTTCCCAGGCAAGAATACTGGAATGGGTTGCCATTTCTTTCTCCAGGGAATCTTCCCAACCCAGGGATCAAACCCACATTTCCTGCATTGCAGGTGGCTTCTTTACCACTGAGCCACCAGGGAAGCCCAGGGACCAACTACTCAGCCTCAAACCTAAGCATCAACCTGGTTTCCCCTCCCTCATATTCCCATCCCTTCAAAATGGATCTTGAATCCAGTCATGCCAATCACCGTTACCACTCCTGCCATCCCCAGACTACCACAACCTTCTCACCCACACCCCACACCTGCCCCGTCCCCCTCGCAGCACCCAGATGGAGCCTGGAGACGGCCCTTCAGCCCAGGGCCACCCCTGCTCTGCCTGCACAGGCCACTCCAGCCCAACGGGTTCCCTGACCTCCTCTCCTGACACTCCCCCACGCCTCTCTACCACACTGGCTGCTTCACCTCCACGTCCTCACAGCTCAGGGCCACTGCACAGCCTTCCCGCACCACCCCTCATCACAGAGCTCTGATGGCTCTTCCTCCGCCTCACTCAGGTCTCCACTGCCCACAGAGAAGAACCACTTGGCCCCGGGAGCCCTCTCACCACCCAGTCTTTACTAGAAGATTTCCACCACTCTGCTGGTCATCAGGTCTCCCGAACTGAACGTAAGCTCCACGAGGGAAGAGCTTGGCCTGGTCACTTCTGAACCTCCAGTTCCCAGGACAGGACTGGCGCTCAGGGACACCTGTAAGACAGGCGCTGCTCGAGCGCTCCTGGCTGTAGCGCACCTGCCCATGGTGTCTGCCACCCTGGGGGCAGAGGAAGCCCCTCCCAACTCAGCAGTGAAGTCTGCAGAGGAGATGCCAAGCGCAGCAGTGTACTTTGTGGGAGACAAAATAAATACAGCCTCTAGTCTCTACTCTCTTACCTAGTTAGAGATTTTTTTTTCAGTAAAGTAGTTGCAGGCCATTAACAAGTAACAGATGAGAAAGTACAAACACAAGTCTGTTGGTAATATTCGTCATGACACCCTAAGGAAGGAATGATCAGTCTGGGGGGTGGGACATCTGGAAAGGTTCCCTAGAGAATGCTTTCAAGTTGGATTTTGAAGATCTGGGAACATAAAGCATCTAATCATTTATCCTATTTCTCATTTTTTCTTTCCAAAATCCAAAAACATGTTATAATGTCAACCTTTACCAATTACAGGATGTGAGGATCTTGGCTCCTTCCATCAGCTCATCTGTTTCTGGATTGCCCTCCAGCACAGACTCCTCACTGCCCTCTTTCCAAATCACTTCTCAACTTTCTCCATATTCTTAACACAATACTTCAGACAACAAATCACACACAGAGGGAAGTGGGAAAAGGTCACCTGGCCCAGCTAGGAACCTGCTCCTTTTCTAAAACACACTCGCACAGCAGATGGGTCAGCTCTGACACACACGCAGAGCCTGACTCACACCCAAATTAGTCCCACTTCAACACTCGTCAAAACACATTAAAATAAGCAGATGTCAGTAACCATAACAGAAGTATGGCCGGAAAACACAGAATTCTCAGAATGGTGTATCATCTCTTAAATGAAGGTAACACACAATTTTCACATCTCAAATTAAATGTAGGTTTAAACGATAATGACAGCATGGCCCAGGAGAGAACACACAGGCTCAGGAGGGGAGTGTGGAGTCAGAGGGCCAGGATGTGACCAAGACACAGAGTACCTTTCTAACTGTCCAGCCTTGGCCAGGAAGGACTTCTCACTCTCTCTGAGTCTTGGCCCCAGGACACACGCCCATCTCAGAGGGTTTGAGAGGCATGTGAGATAACACATATAATAAGCCCATGCTGGGTGGAGCAGGAGCCCCATAAGCGTGGCTGCTAGACTCTGACTGGCTGCCGTGCTGCCTCCAGCTGTGACGATTATACACAACTATGGCCTGTCAGGATTCAGGCCTCTTACCTAAAGGAGCTTCCAAGGGTTACCTTTTGGGTTATTTTTCTGGGAAGTTTAGCTTATGGATGGTCGATCTGAAGCAAGAGGGTTTGTGCCAGCAGCGGTGTCTGTTTCCGGAGATGATGCAGCATGGGGGGAAGCAGTGGCGGGGAAGAGAAGACGAGGCTGGGGGCTGGACGCACAGATGGCCTGCTCCCAAATGCTTCCTGAGGAGGAGCGCAGCCACACCACACACCAAGGGAAATACAAAGCTACCAAATTCACTCCTGCTGTCATTTTCTTTGTTGAAATTGTGCCCTCACACAAAGAAGAAAAAATACTAAAAGAGAAAAAAAAAAAGCAAAGGGCAGCAGTGACCCGTAGGATAACACCAAACTTGTTGTTAAGAGTCCTGGAAGGAGAGGGGTTGGAAGACATGAACACACTGTGAAGATACAACAGCCCCAAACATCCAAATGTGAGGTAAACCACAAACCTAGAGAGCTGCACCAAGGCTTGTCTTGTCTGATGCACCATGATGTCTGAACACCAGTGACAAAGAGAGACTCACAGAAGGGAAAAGAGGAAAAACCACGTGAGGCGGAGGAAAGGCCAAAAGGACAGCAGACTCCTGGTGAGAACACGTGAGGGCCAGAGGGCAGGGGCAATGTCTTTAAAGTAATGAAACTTGGAAGCCCACACCCAACAAAGTATCCTCTGAAAATCGTGGCAAATAAACACTTTGTAAGACAAACAGAAATGGAGAGAATTCTACCCCAGGCAAGCCTGCGCCCCAAGAAATGGCAGAAGTCCTTTAGGCAGGAGAATGCTACAGGTGGAAACCAGGATCCATACAAAGGAATGGGAGCACCAGCAGTGGGAATCACACACGCTTTTCTTCCTATCTTTTCAATCTCTTTACAAGGGAGTTGATTAAATCAAAAATAATAAAAATGTATTTCTAGGTTTTCAACACACATACAACAATTTTAAGAGAATGGAAGGGGGAAAAGAAGTATACTGTTAACACTACACGTGAGCAGTTGGAAGGTGGACTGTGATAAGTATATATCTTATGCACCAGAGTAACCACTATAAGAAATACTTTTTAAAAAGAAAAGTAGCTAATAAACCAGTAACGGAGATAAAATGGAATCAAACAAAACTACTAAATTCATCAAAAAAAAAGGGTGAAAACAAACAAAGAACAGATATGACAAGTAGAAAGCAAACAGCAAAATGACACTTAGTCCCAAAGAAATTAATAAATCAAATTATCTAAACATTACAATTAAAAAGCAGAGATTTTTCTAATTAATTAAAAAAATTCAAGGCCCAACTATAGGCTGTTTACAAGAAATCCACATTAAATATAAAGAAACAGGCAGGTAAAAGAATGGAAATACATTTTTTAAAACATTTTATATACATACAAGTGTATTTTATACATGTATGTTTTGCATATGTATTAAAATATACTAATACTAATCCCTGATGGCTCAGACAGTAAAGAACCCACCTGCAATGCAGGAGACCCAGGTTTGATCCCCGAGTTGGGAAGAGTCCCCAGAGAAGGGCATGGCAATCCACTCCAGTATTCCTGCTTGGAGAATTCCATAGACAGACCATGGGGTCTCTAAGAGTCGGATACGACTGAACGACTCTCCGTCAGTTAATACTAATCAAAAGAAAGATGCAGGGGCTGTAATAACCTCAAGTAAAGTAGCATTCAGAGGAAGGACTCTTACCAGGGATAAGGAAGGACATTTTGAAATAATTAAAAGAAAACTCTACCTATTAACAGGACATAACCATCACAAATGTTTACATACTGAATAAGAGAGCTTCAAAACACATGAAGTGAAAATGAACAGAACAGAAAGGAAAAATAAATCCACAGTGATGGTCAAAGATTTCAATATTCTTCTCTTGATAACTGATAGAAAAATTAAAAATCAGTATGGATATAGAAGACTAAACAACATATCAACCAACCTGAAAGTTGCTGCTGTTGTTACTAACGTTTATAGAACACACCACCCAAAAACAATAATATACGCAATCTTTTTCAAGTATGGTGGAACATTCACAAGACAGACCACACCTGGCACTAAAAGACGAGTCTCAATAAATAAAAAAGGACTGGGATCAGACATGTATGTTCTCTTACCACAGCAGAATTAAATTGCAAATCTATACCAGAAACACATATAAAAATCCCCAAATATTTGGAAATGTCAACTTAGCTTAGAACAGGCACCATACAGCACACACACTGAACAGTGTCATGTGGCGTCACAACCCCAGAGTCAGACACACCTGCCCTGCTACACCTCATCCTGCGCTCTGTCAGTCAGGCCGAACAGACTTCTGTGTATATTCAAAACTACAGGTGCCTTAGCATTCTCTTCACTGCAGATTACCCAGGGTCCTCAAGAGGCCACCAGACAGCACTACAGACCCCAGAAGGCCCAAGAGGTCCCACAGGCCACACCCCTTCCCTTCACTGCCTCTCCCTCCCATGGGCTCCCCGCTCCCACCCCGCCCCCACAGCTCCCGGGGTGCACCCTCCACCTCCACCCCAGTCCTCCCACACAGCTTCGTCCCACAGCTCTCCAGGTCTGCCTTCCCGAGGAGTCCAGGACATCTGGACGCTGGTCTAATGGCCTACTCAGAGTCTGAAAAGACCCCTGGCACAGCTCTCCTGCCCCCCCTAGGGCAGGTCTCCTGGCTACTGCCCAGCAGAGAAAGCACACGTCAGGGCTCAGCCCTCCCCACCTCACCTCCCGGGCCAGCAGCCCGCCTAGTAATCAGCAGGTGCTCAACAGCGTCTAGAGGATGGATGAGTGAATCTGCAAATGAGAGATTATGGGGGTGAATGTGCTCTCCAAGCAGGCACCTGCCACACGCCGCGTGGGGAAGCAAAGCAGGTTCTGACCGGGGTTCCCCTCCTTGCAAGCAGTGACTCCAGAAAAAAAACACTTTCTGGTGACACATTTGTGCCCAAGGTGACAGATGGAGCAAACACAACCCGCTCTACACATGGCTGTGAGAGTCAGTCCCATGTGCGGTGGGCTCGTGGCTCTGTAAACCGGCCACGTGGTGCACAGCCCAGAGGACATGGGTTCCGCAAGGACTGGTCTATAACGCTCCCCTCTCGAGTGAGGGAAATGAGGGAAACCCACACACTGAGAAGAGACAGACTAGGAACCTCAGCAAAAACATGAACAGAGAGCCAGGGACCTTGCAGTAACCTCCAGAGACCAGACCCAGGTCCCTCCTGTGCTGGACAAGAGCTGACGGAGCTCTGGTCAGGCTGCAGATGATGGCCGAACACCATGTGGGGCACAGACCGTGTGCCTGTAATGGCAGGCACCCTGGCAGACTGACGGGGGAAAAGGGGCTGGCCAGGTTCCAGCAAAGAGGCAGGGTAAGTAGAGTCTTCACACAGGACGTGGGACACACACAGGAGCCGAGTACCACTGAGGGACGGGTGACTCCAGGCTTCCTGGCTCGCCTGCCTCTACGCTCCACACATCCTTCCCCTGCTCTCATGCCCACGGTTTCAGGGCAGCTCTGAGGAGGGCAGCTGGGCTTGCGAGGTACTCAGCAATTAGGAAGAAGGTGCTCTGGACGCGGACAAAGGCATCCCACAATGGCCACCCTGAGGTCAAGTACTCCCCAAGCCCCTGCTCTATAAGCTGCTTGGGCCCAGCTGGTCTCTGAGCAGACTGCCTCTAGCCAGCCTGCCCTGGAAAACATCACAGTCACCTCACTGTGCCCCTTTAGCCGACGAATCTATGTAGCACTTTAATTCGATAAAAACCAGTCCACCGTCCTCTTATCTGGAGAAGGAAATGGCAACCCACTCCGGTGTTCTTGCCCGGAGAATTCCATGGACAGAAGAGCTTAGTGGGCTCAGTCCATGGGGTCACAAAGAGTCAGATACGCCTGAGAGACTGACATACCCTCTTATCAGTCAGTCGGCTGCCCCATACCTCCCGACTCTTCCCAAGACACCAGCAAGTCGACAAGTTGGGTGTTTATCTTTGGAGCAACAGTTCTTATCATCTTTTTTAAAATTAAAGAAACCTTCTTCAAATTCTGATAGAAACTGTGAATTAATCCTCTCCAACACCCTCCCACACACACACAACCCCCCGACACACACACCCACACACACCCCCTACACGCTCACACCCCCCACACACATCCCACCATACACACACACACACCCACACCCCACACACACACACCCTTGAAGACCCCAGAGTGCGAGACTCTCCTCTGCCTCCAGGAGGAAAGCTCGCAATCTGCTGGATGGATCCTGGTTTCCCTGCTAGGAGACAAGAGGCCCCCTTGGGAAGGCCAGGAACGGGCCACACCAGAGCTGCCCAGACTCCCTTCTCTCAGGGAGCGGCTAAGGGGCTAGCCTCTTCCACAAGCCTCTTATCCTCATCCATCAGAAGGCAAACAAAATGAAAACCACAATCACAGAAAACTAACCAAACTGATCACTTGTTCCATAGCCTTGTCTAACTCAATGAAACTATGAGCCATGCTGTGCAAGGCCACCCAAGACAGACGGGTCGTGGTGGAAAGTTCTGAAAAATGTGGTCCACTGGAGAAGGGAATGGCAAACCACTTCAGCATTCTTGCCTTCAGAACCCCATGAACAGTATGAAAAGGCAAAAAGATATGACACTGAAAGATGAACTCCCCAGGTTGGGAGACTCCCAATATACTACTGGAGAAGAATGGAGAAATAACTCCAGAAAGAATGAAGCAGCTGAGCCAAAGCGGAAACACCCAGCTGGGGATGTGTCTGGTGGTGAAAGTAAAGTCCAATGCTGTAAAGAACAATATTGCATAGGAACCTGGAATGTTAGGTCCATGAATCAAGGTAAATCAGATGTGGTCAAGCGAGAGATGGCAAGAGTGAACATCAACATTTTAGCGATCAGTAAACTGTAAAATGAATGAAATTTTAGTTCACTAAAATGAATGGGAGAATTTAATTCAGATGACCGTTATATCTACTACTGTGGGCAAGAATCCCTTAGAAGAATGGAATAGTTCTCATAGTCAACCAAAGAGTACAAAATGCAGTACTTGGGTACAGCCTCAAAAATGACAGAATGATCTCTGTTCATTTCCAAGGAAAACCATTCAATATCATGGTAATCCAAGTCTATGCCCCAACCACTAATGCTGAAGAAGCTGAAGTTGAATGGTTCTATGAAAACCTATAAGACCTTCTAGAACTAACACCCCTCAAAAGATGTCCTTTTAATTATAGGAGACTGGAATGCAAAGCAGGAAGTCATGAGATACCTGGAATAACAGGCAAGTTTGCCCTTTGAGTACAAAATGAAGCAGGGCAAAGGCAAACGGAGTTTTGCCAAGAGAATGCACTGGTGATAGCAAACAACCTCTTCCAACAACACATGAGATGACTCTACACATGGACATCATCAGACGGTCAACACCAAAATCAGACTGATTATATTCTTGGCAGCCAAAGACGTAGACGCTCTATGCTATGCTATGCTAAGTCGCTTCAGTCGTGTCCGACTCTGTGTGACCCCATAGACGGCAGCCAACAGCCTTCCCTGTCCCTGGGATTCTCCAGGCAAGAACACTGGAGTGGGTTACCATTTCCTTCTCCGGTGCATGAAAGTGAAAAGTGAAAGCGAAGTCGCTCAGTCGTGTCCGACTCTTAGCGACCCCATGGACTGCAGCCTACTGGGCTCCTCCATCCATGGGATTTTCCAGGCAAGAGTACTGGAGTGGGGTGCCATTGCCTTCTCCGAGACGCTCTATACAGTCAGCAAAAACAAGACTGGAAGCTGACTATGGCTCAGATCATGAACTCCTTATTGCAAAATTCAGACTTAAATTGAAGAAAATACGGAAAACCACTAGGCTATTCAGGTGTGTGTGTGTGTGTGTGTGTGTGTGTTAGTCGCTCAGTTGTGTCCACCTCTTTGTGACCCCAGGGACTATAACCCGTCAGGCTCCTCTGTCCATGAAATTCTCCAGGCAAGAATACTAGAGTGGGTTGACATTTTCTTTTCCAGGGGACCTTCCCGACTCAGGGATCGAACCTGGGCTTCCCATACTGCAGACAAACTCTTTATAGTCTAAGCCACCAGGGAAGCCCATTCAGGTATGACCTAAATCAAATACCTTACAATTATACAGTGGAAGTGACAAATAGAGTCAAGGGATTAGATCTGATAGACAGACTGCCTAAAGCACTATGGATGGAAATTCATAACATTATACAGGACGCAGTGATCAAAAACATCCCCAAGTAAAAGAAATCCAAAGAGGCAAAATGCTTGTCTCAGGAGGGCTTACAAATAGCTGAGAAAAGAAGAGAGGCTAAAGGCAAAGGAGATAAGGAAAGATACACCCATCTGAATCTAGAGTTCCACAGAATAGCAAGGAGAGACAGGAAAGCCTTCCTAAGTGAACAGTGTAAAGAACTAGAGGAAAACAACAGAATGGGAAAGACTAGAGATCTTTTCAAGAAAATTAGAGACACCAAGGGAACATTTCATGCAGAGATGGGCATGATAAAAGACAGAAGCAGTATGGACCTAACAGAAGCAGAAGATATTAAGAAGAGGTGGCAAGAATACACAGAAGAACTATACAAAAAAGATCTTCATGACCCAGACTGGTCACCTATAGCCAGACATCCTGGAATGCGAAGTCAGGTGGGCCTTAGGAAGCATCACTATGAACAAAACTAGTGGAAGTGATGAAATTACAGTGCAGCTATTTCAAATCTTAAAAGATGATGCCGTTAACGTGCTGCACTCCATATACAAGAAAATTTGGAAAACTCAGCAGTGGCCACAGGACTGGAAAAGATCAGTTTTTATTCCAATCCCAAAGAAGGGCAATGCCAAAGAATGCTCAAACTGCTGCACAGCTGTACTCATTTCACATGCTAGCAAGGTAATGCTCAGAATCCTTCAAGCTAGGCTTCAGCAGTACGTGAACCAAGAACTTCCAGATGTACAAGTTGGATTTCGAAAAGGTAGAGGAACCAGTGGAGAAGGCAATGGCACCCTACTCCAGTACTCTTGCCTGGAAAATCCCATGGACAGAGGAGCCTGGTAGGCTGCAGTCCATGAAGTCGCTAAGAGTCGGACATGACTGAGCGACTTCACTTTCAAGCATTGGAGAAGGAAATGGCAACCCACTCCAGTGCTCTTGCCTGGAGAATCCCAGGGACAGGGGAGCCTGGTGGGCTGCTGTCTATGAGGTCACACAGAGTCAGACACGACTGAAGTGACTTAGCAGCAGCAGCAGCAGAGGAACCAGAGATCAAATTGCCAACATCTTTTGGATCATAGAAAAAGCAAGAGAATTCCAGAAAAACATCTACTTCTGCTTCATTGATTACACTGGAGCCTTTGATTGTATGGATCACAACAAACTGTGGAAAATTCTTCAAGAGATGGGAATACCAAACCACCTTACATGCCTCCTGAAAAATCGGTATGCAGATCAAGAAGCAACAGTCATAATCGGACATGGAACAACAGACTGGCTCCAAACTGGGAGAGGACTCTGTCAAGACTATATATTGTCACTCTGCTTATTTACCGTATATGCAGAGTACAACATGTGAGTACAAATGCAGAGTACAAATGCCAGGATGGATGAAGCACCAGCTGGAATCAAGACTGCCGGAAGAAATATCAATAACCTCGGATATGCAGATGAGGCCACCCTTATCGCAGAAAGCAAAGAGGAACTAAAGAGCCTCCTGATGAAGGTGAAAGAGGAGAGTGAAAAAGCTGGCTTAAAATTCAACATTCAAAAAACTAAGATTATGGCATCTAGTCCCATCAGTTGAGTTCAGTTCAGTTCAGTCGCTCAGTCGTGTCCGACTCTTTGCAACCCCATGAATCGCAGCACGCCAGGCCTCCCTGTCTATCACCAACTCCCGGAGTCCACTCAGACTCACGTCCATCGAGTCAGTGATGCCATCCAGCCATCTCGTCCTCTGTCGTCCCCTTCTCCTCCTGCCCCCAACCCCTCCCAGCATCAGAGTCTTTTCCAATGAGTCAATTCTTTGCATGAGGTGGCCAAAGTACTGGAGTTTCAGCTTTAGCATCATTCCTTCCAAAGAAATCACAGGGCTGATCTCCTTCAGAATGGACTGGTTGGATCTGCTTGCAGTCCAAGAGACTCTCAAGAGTCTTCTCCAACACCACAGTCCAAAAGCATCAATTCTTCGGCGCTCAGCCTTCTTCACAGTCCAACTCTCACATCTATTAATGACCACAGGAAAAACCTAGCCTTGACTAGATGGACCTTTGTTGACAAAGAAACCTCTCTGCTTTTGAATATGCTATCTAGGTTGGTCATAACTTTCCTTCCAAGAAGTAAGCATCTTTTAATTTCATGGCTGCAGTCACCATCTGCAGTGATTCTGGAGCCCAGAAAAATAAAGTCTGACACTGTTTCCACTGTTTCCCCATCTATTTCCCATGAAGTGATGGGACCAGATGCCATGATCTTCGTTTTCTGAATGTTGAGCTTTAAGCTAACTTTCTCACTCTCTTCTTTCACTTTCATCAAGAGGCTCTTTAGTTCCTCTGCACTTTCTGCCATAAGGGTGGTGTCACCTGCATATCTGAGGTTACTGATATTTCTCCCGGCAATCTTGATTCCAGCTTGTGCTTCTTCCAGTCCAGCATTTCTCATGATGTACTCTGCATATAAGTTAAATAAGCAGGGTGACAATATACAGTCTTGACGTACTCCTTTTCCTATTTGGAACCAGTCTGTTGTTCCATGTCCAGTTCTAACTGTTGCTTCCTGACCTGCATATAGGTTTCTCAAGAGGCAGGTCAGGTGGTCTGGTATTCCCATCTCTTTCAGAATTTTCCACAGTTTACTGTGATCCACACAGTCAAAGGCTTTGGCATAGTCAAAAATAGATGTTTTTCTGGAACTCTTTTGCTTTTTCAAAGATCCAGCGGATATTGGCAATTTGATCTCTGGTTCCTCTGCCTTTTCTAAAACCAGCTTGAACATCAGGAAGTTCATGGTTCACGTTTTGCTGAAGCCTGGCTTGGAGAATTTTGAGCATTACTTTACTAGCATGTGAGATGAGTGCAATTGTGCAGTAGTTTGAACATTCTTTGGCATTGCCTTTCTTTGGGATTGGAATGATAACTGACATTTTCCAGTCCTGTGGCCACTGCTGAGTTTTCCAAATTTGCAGGCATATTGAGTGTAGCACTTTCACAGCATCATCTTTCAGGATTTGAAATAGCTCAACTGGAATTCCATCACCTCCCCTAGCTTTGTTCGTAGTGATGCTTCCTAAGGCCCACTTGACTTCACATTCCAGGATGTCTGGCTCTAGGTCAGTGATCACATCATCATGATTATCTGGGTCATGAAGATCTTTTTTTGTACAGTTCTTCTGTGTATTCTTGCCACCTCTTCTTAATATCTTCTGCTTCTGTTAGGCCCATACCATTTCTGTCCTTTATCGAGCCCATCTTTGCATGAAATGTTCCCTTGGTATCTCTAATTTTCTTGAAGAGATCTCTAGTCTTTCCCATTCTGTTGTTTGCCTCTATTTCTTTGCATTTATCACTGAGGAAGGCTTTCTTATCTCTTCTTGCTATTCTTTGGAACTCTGCATTCAGATGCTTATATCTTTCCTTTTCTCCTTTGCTTTTCACTTCTCTTCTTTTCACAGCTCTTTGTAAGGCTTCCCCAGACAGCCATTTTGCTTTTTTGCATTTCTTTTCCATGGGGATGGTCTTGATCCCTGTCTCCTGTACAATGTCACGAACCTCATTCCATAGTTCGTCAGGCACTCTATCTATCAGATCTAGTCCCTTAAATCTATTTCTCACTTCCACTGTAAAATCATAAGGGATTGGATTTAGGTCATACCTGAATGGTCTAGTGGTTTTCCCTACTTTCTTCAATTTCAGTCTGAATTTGGTAATAAGGAGTTCATGATCTGAGCCACAGTCAGCTCTCAGTCTTGTTTTTGTTGACTGTATAGAGCTTCTCCATCTTTGGCTGCAAAGAACATAATCAATCTGATTTCAGTGTTGACCATCTGGGGATGTCCATGTATAGTCTTTTCTTGTGTTGTTGGAAGACGGTGTTTGCTATGACCAGTGCATTTTCTTGGCAAAACTCTTTTAGCCTTTGCCCTGCTTCATTCCGTATTCCAAGGCCAAATTTTCCTGTTACTCCAGGTGTTTCTCGACTTCCTACTTTTGCATTCCAGTCCCCTATAATGAAAAGGACATCTTTTTTGGGTGTTAATGTGATATTGAATGGTTTGCCTTGGAAACGAACAGAGATCATTCTGTCTTTTTTGAGATTGCATCCAAGTACTGCATTTCGGACTCTTTCGTTGACCATGATGGCTACTGCATTTCTTCTGAGGGATTCCTGCCTGCAGTAGTAGATATAATGGTCATCTGAGTTAAATTCACCCATTCCAGTCCATTTGAGTCCCATCACTTCATGGCAAATAGATGAGGAAAATGTGGAAACAGTGTCAGATTTCATTTTCTTGGGCTCCAAAATCCCTGCAGATGGTGACTGCAGCCATGAAATTAAAAGACGCTTGCTCCTTGGAAGAATAGCTATGACAAACCTAGACAGCGTATTAAAAAGCAGAGACATTACTTTGACGGCAAAGGCCATCAAAGCTATGGTCTTCCTAGCAGTCATGTATGCATGTGAGAGTTGGACCATAAAGAAGGCTGAACGCCGAAGAATTGATGCTTTTGAACTGTGGTGTTGGTGAAGACTCTTGAGAGTCCCCTGGACTACAAGGAGATCAAACCAGTCAATCCTAAAGGAAATCAACCCTGAATATTCATTGGAAGGACTAATGCTGAAGCTGAAGCGCCAGTACTTTGGCCACCTGATGAGAAGAGCTGACTCATTAGAAAAGACCCTGATTCTGGGAAAGACTGAGGGCAGGAGGAGAAGAGGACAACAGAGGATGAGATGGCTGGATGGCATCACTGACTCAATGAATATGAGTTTCAGCAAACTCCAGGAGATGGTAAAGGATGAAGGACAGGGAAGTCTGATGTGCTGCAGTCCATGGGGTCACAAAGAGTCAGATATGACTGAGCAACTGAAGAACAGAATAAGGGTCTGGGAGGACCAGCCAGAGACATACAGGATCTGGGTGTCCTGCTCTGCACTCTTCTAGGACTGAGGAGCCCTGTGCACCGGGTGGTCCAAGCACAGGAGCCACAAGAGGGCTTCCCGCCCCTTCCTCACTTCTAATGAAGTTCTCACCGTGCTTTTAAAACAGCCTGTTATTTTCTTTCTGACTTAAGAATCAGACTCAAAATGTTTGGACCTCTGGGGTTTAGCAGTTTTCAAATGCTACAGTGTTTATATCACAGTCCTAGTAGTAGGCGGTCAGCTACTGACAGAGGTCAGAGCATATGAAAACACAGTGCTTTCTCAGACCCATGAGGACCTCATCATTCAGGGTTGTGGAACCCTCCCTGTACCCTGAGAATCAGAGCAGCTTCTTTCAGAGTCTGCATTTCCATAGAGAAGCCGTGACCTTCTGTAAGGATGCCATGTTTCACCTGGGCTCTCAGACCAGCTTCAGGAATGAAGAAAACGTTGATCTCTCCAGTCGTGAGATGGGAGGAACAGAAATCCAGCTGCCATGGGACTACATGTAGAACTGACCACCTACTGCAGGTCTGACCCTTTCCAGAAGGAATCATGATAAAAATAACTCACATCTGACGAGCAATTCACCACATACAAAGTGTCTTGACATACGTTACTGCCTTTTTTACTTTAAGGAAAATCTCCTTAGGCCAAAGGGAAACCAACACTCTGCTGTCAAGCAACGTGGTGACTCAGAGGTAAAGAACCCGCCTGCCAATGCAGGAGACACAGGAGACTCGGGTTCCATCCTTGTATCGGGAAGATCCCCTGGAGGAGGAAATGGCAATGTGCTCCAGTGTTCTTGCCTGGAGAATCTCACGGACAGAGGACCCTGGCAGGCTACAGTCCATGGGGTCACAAAAAGTTGGACATGACTGAGTGAGCACACGCGCACGAGCGGCACACACAACCTGAAGAGGGAAGGGGTGCTTCTTCCCTGGCTCAGAGGAGGTGTGGGCTGTGAGGATCACGCTGCAGAGGAAGAGAACTCCTCAAAGAGCTTTCCTCCTCCTGGAGGGAGAAGAGCGGCTGAGATGAGGGCCATCTGAAGACAGGGGCCAACCCCAGTGAAAGTCAGAGGGTGTTCAAATCCTAACTCAAAAGCCCCCTCCAGAGTCCCACATGAAATCATGTGAGGAGACCAACCTCAGAAAGAGCCCCTGACCCCCTGGGCCCAGAGCTCAGCAGCTTAAATTTCTAAGTGCAGAAGCAGGGAAGCTTTTCTATGCCTCTGTGGCCATCCCCAGCACTAAACTCGCATGGAATCAATTCCGCGAAAACACCACAGCCCTAGCTGTGCAGCCTCAGAGCAACCCAGGCTTCCACGAGCCTCAGCACCTTTGTGTATAAATGTCCCTCTTTGAAGAATACACACAGCACAGTCAGCACAGGCCTCAGTCCAGGGGCTGTCACGTAGTGAGCATGCAGAGAACAAGCTGCACGCACGTGTGCTCTCCACTCTGTTCACCATGGAAGCACCGTGAGTGTGGGCTACCAGATTAAAAATAAGCCAGTCACATATATTCGACAAAATAGTACACAGAAGGCAATCTCCCACTACCATGTCTCACAGATGAAAACCCTGCCGTGGCGATGCTGAACCTTTAAAGAATGAAATCATTAAAGTCTGTCTTCCTGAGATTTAAGCACTCTGCATGGCCTTGAAAATTAAATGTGTAAGTTACTTCTTTGGCCGAGGTTTTAAATCATGCGAAGGAGAACACAGCTAACTCCATGAAACACACACACAACTTTCCCTGAACACTATTTGAAGCCAAAATAATGCTTTTAGCTATCCTGATGACATGTTCAGTTCCCAGTTTTCACTTATTCTTAATAATAATAGCTACCATTATTAAATGAGTTTGAGCAGGCTCCAGGAGTTGGTGATGGACAGGGAAGCCTAGCGTGCTGCAGTCCATGGGGTCGCAAAGAGTCGGACATGACTGAGCAAGTGAACTAAACTGACTGACCATTATGAAAAATGTGTTCAGCAGAACCATATGAAATTGCTATTTCTATATGTCCAAAATGGACAGATTTCAACAATTCTATGTGACCCAGTCCACCCCCAGGCCCAGGCACTGTGCTGGGTGCCGTGTGTCCATGGACGGACTAACTGAAGTCTTGTAGTCACTCCGAAGCAAGTGTCAGTGTCACCATTTTACAGACCAAGAGTGGACACAGAGGCTGGTCAACAAACTCACTCAGGGTCAACAGCTAACAGGTAGGATTTGCACCCCTAATCTATAACCTGCACTTCTCCACCACACACAGGGGGCTCTTCTAAATCTTCACATTTTATAAAGGAGAGAAAAGCAGGCACATTGATGCTGGCAGGATACACTTTCAAGCCAGTGCAGATGTCACCTCCCACTATCACACCTTCTTTATATGCCTTCATTCTGCACGTCCAGAAACTTGGAACTGATTTAGGAAATGTTATTGTATTCACTACACAAACGGTGAGTCAGAACACTTCAGCTAAAAATACAATACTACTCCTCAAACTGGCGTAAGCTACTAATCACACTTATGACATCTTATCAAGTCCAGACTAGAGCTGGATTCACTGGCTCAGGTACATTGTCAAAGACCTCGGTCCGCTCTTCGCCCCACCCTGCCCTCCACTGCCTCACTGTAAGGCAAATGCACTCGCTCATGCTTCAGGGCTCCATGCCTCCTTGTTCACATCCAACAAGGGGAAAGCCTCTCCACCCTCCATGGGTCTAGCCCGGCCTCATTAGCTCATGCGTCCACTTCCAAACCAGTGACTGAGGGCCATGCACTGAGTGGACTAAGCCCTGAATCCAAAACCAATCACTGACACAAGGCCAGGACTGCCATGCCTGCCTCAGACCACTAATCCCAACCCTGTCCTACACAGTACAGTCCCCTGGAAGGTGTGAAACCTCAACACCCAGGCCCACTCCCAACCAGTTACATCACAGCTTCCACAGATAGGGACCCAAAGCTGACTATCAGTGACAGGTAGGGTGCACTGAAATTAAAAGACGTTTGTTCCTTGGAAGAATAGCTATGACCAAACGACAGCATATTAAATTTAGAGCAGAGACATTACTTTGTCAACAAAGGTCCATCTAGTCAAAGCTGTGGTTTTTCCAGCAGTCACGTATGGATGTGAGAGTTGGATATGTGTCTGTGTTCTCTTTAGTTAGCAGTTCAGTCACTCAGTCGTGTCTGGCTCTTTGCGACCCCACAGACTGCAGCACGCCAGGTTTCTCTGTCCATCACCAACTCCCAGAGCTTGCTCAAACTCATGTCCATCAAGTCGGTGATGCCATCCAACCATCTCATCCTTTGTTGTCCCCTTCTTCTCCTGCCTTCAATCTTTCCCAGCATCAGGGTCTCTTCCAAGGAGTCAGTTCTTTGCATCAGATGGCCAAAGTAAGAGTTTCAGCTTCAGCATCAATTCTTCCAATGAATATTAAGGACTGATTTCCTTTAGGATTGACTGGTTTGACCTCCTTGCAGTCCAAGGGACTCTCGAGAGTCTTCTCCAACACCATAGTTCAAAAGCATCAATTCTTCGGTGCTCAGCTTTCTCTATAGTCCAACTCTCACATCCATACATGACTACTGGAAAAACCATAGCTTTGACTAGATGGACCTTTGTTGGCAAAGTAATGTCTCTGCTTTTTAACATGCTGTCTAGGTTTGTCATAGCTATTCTTCCAAGGAGCAAGCGTCTTTTAATTTCATGGCTGCAGTCACTATCGGCAGTTGGAGCCCAAGAAAATAAAGTCTATCACTGTTTCCATTGTTTCCCCATCTATTTGCCATGAAGTGATGGGACCAGATGACATGATCTTAGTTTTCTGAATGTTGAGTTTTAAGCCAACTTTTTCACTCTCCTCTTTCACTTTCATCAAGAAGCTTTTTAGTTCTTTGCTTTCTGCCATGAAGTTATTGATATTTCTTCTGGCAGTCTTGATTCAGCTTGTGCTTCATCCAGCCTGCATTTCACATGATATATTCTACATATAAGTTAAATAAGCAAGGTGATAATATACAACCTGACGTACCCCTTTCCCGATTTGGAACAGTCTGTTGTTCCATGTCCAGTTCTAACTGTTACTTCTTGACCTGCATACATATTTCTCAGGAGGCAGGTAAGGTGGTCTGGTATTCCCGTTTCTTGAAGAATGTTCCAGTTTGCTGTGATCCACACAGTCAAAGGCTCTGGCGTAGTCAATAAAGCAAAAGTAGATGTTTTTCTGGAATTCTCTTGCTTTTTCTATGATCCAAAGGATGTTGGCAATTTGATCTCTGGTTTCTCTGCCTTTTCTAAATCCAGCTTGAACATTTGGAGTTCTTTTCTTCCCCACAAAAGCCCCTGCTGGAGTTTAGGATCTCTTTCCTGATGTCATACGGTCCACAGAAGGGACATGACCTAGGGTGCTGCATAAGTCATGCACAGTGTCCAGAATGCACAGACATGACCAGATACATCACGAGAGAGAGGAGGTGGCTCCTAACCCGGCAGGTGCCTCCTAACCCAGCAGCTGCAGCTCAGGAGCTGAGCCGCCTCAGTATTGTCTGAAGCACAGTCGAATGTCCTATAAAACAGGGATGACAATCTTCAAGGGCTGTGATCTGACCCAACTGGAAGCCATGATTCTGAAGAATCCTGTATCCCTCATGGAACAGAAGCAGAGCTCTAAGGGCGCCTTCCCAGGCTAACCAGTTGAGGAGCCGTGCCTTCCATGCTGTCTCTGAGTTGCAGTCATGGTGGCTCCTGGTACTCAGGCCTTTCCCCCAGCCCTGAGAGCCAGCTCTGCTATATGACAGTCTCCACACCCCAGGCCTCTGCTTCATCATCACTCCTCTAAGAACGACTCCCACACCTATGCCTCTGGCCCATTATGTGAACCCCAAGCTTCTCATCTCCAACGATCTCTTGAATAGGTTCCTTCAGACTGTACTTTTACTGTTACTTCAAACTGAGCATACCCCACACCAAACTCATACATATATACATATATATATATATATATATATAAAATTTTATTTATTTATTTTTGGCTGTGCTGGTCTTTGTTGCTGCACGGGCTTTCTCTAATTCGGCAAGCAGAGGGCTATTCTCTAGTTGGGCTGTGCAGGCTTCTCACTGCAGAGGCTTCTCTTATTGCACCCCATGGGCTCTAGGGCACGCAGGCTTCCATAGTTGCAGCTCCTGGACTCTTAGAGCACAGGTTCAATAACTGCAGTGCGTGAGATTAGTTGCTTCATGGCATGTGGGATCTTCCCAGATCAGGGATCGAATCCATGTCTCCTGCATTGGCAGGTGGATTCTTTACCACTGAGCCACCAGGAAAGTCCCCAAAGCTAATCTTTCTATATCAACTATCTCCCCTTTCTAAATCGTGACCATGAATTAATTATACTTACACTTTGATCACAGACTACAGTAATTTTCAACTGTTCTCAGCTTGCTGGATTTGACCCAGGTAAGCCAAATGTTTTCTGACATCCTTCAAGATATAAAGTAGTCATCTGACCACTCAATTCCATCAACAACTGAAAATCAAACATTTAAACTATGTTTCCTATTAAAATCGTTGTGTAAGGTCTGATTAATCAAAGAGAACAGACTCCCTGATCTCCTGTGGAAAGGTTGACTTATTTGTCCTACTGGACCTTCTGAAGGCCAAGTGTCAAGTCAATAACGTTTGAGAGATTTTTAATGCTTTTTTTTTTTTTAAAGATAAATACCACATCCATTGCACTAACAGTTTAAACACTGTGTTAATGCAAAGCATTAGGAGAAATATTAGGAGAAAGCATTGGCGAAGGAAATGGCAACCCACTCCAGTGTTCTTGCCTGGAGCATGCCAGGGACGGGGGAGCCTGATGGGCTGCCGTCTATGGGGTCACACAGAGTCGGACACGACTGAAGCGACTTAGCAGTAGCAGGAGAAATATTTAACCAACATAATAAAACACTTATATAGAAAATCTTTGTAAATAAAGACCTTAAATATTTTGCTTCTTGATCACGTGTTATCATCACAGTTCATGTAATAAAGATGTAGCTTACTAGAATCATGACTCTTGCAAGGCCACCTATTGGGCTGATAGGAATGTTGAAAACATGTAACTTAATTTTCACCAGCACCCAAACCTCTCAGACTTTCTCTGTGCATATAACCCAAATATATATTCCCAAATGTCAAGTATTCTCTATGATATAACCAAATTACAGACAGAGCTTTGCATCTTTGTGAGATGACGGACTGCTGCACACTAGCTGAAGGGCTTCCTTCATTGGCTGGAGATGTATCTTTGAGCACGTCCTGTGGATTACAGGTGCCTGGGGTTACCAGTGAGCCAAACAGGACTGCTGCCCTCTTGGAACTCTCATTCCCGTGTGGCAGACGAACAGTCAACAACAAGCGGACCAACCAGGGGACTACAAAGAATATCAGAAAGTGGATGGTGCCTCCGCAAAGGAGAACATGAAACCACAGCGAGGAGACAGGCAGAACGAAGGTATGCTGCTCTCACTGAGGGAAAACGATACTTAAACTAACTCCAGAAAAACAAGAGATGCTCCTCGCAGAAGACGTTGGAGTAGCTCAAAATCTGAGAACAAGCTAAAGAGCCAAGACTTGGGAAGGGCAGAGTGAAGCCAACTGCAAACTGGAGGACTCCCTTCTGTATCCCTGTGTCAGCACTCTGAGCTGGCTGCCATGACCGACAGGTGGCCAGGCAGGTAGCCACAGGGCAGCCCTGGGTCACACCTAATAGTTCCAGGGCCCAGACTGGGAAAAATACTCTTCTTCAGCAGCTCCAGCTAGAACACACCTAGAAGATGACTTTGGTCTGGTTCAGGTTGCATGCCCATCACTACAATCATCACTGAGGCACTGCTAGGCCCCACACTAACCAGAAAGTGAAAGTAAAAGTCACCCAGTCAGGTTCAACTCTTTGCAACCCCATGGACTATACAGTCCATGGAATTCTCCAGGCCAGAATACTGGAGTGGGTAGCATTTCCCTTCCCAACCCAGGGATCGAACCCGGGTCTCCCACATTGCAGGTGGATTCTTTACCAGCTGAGCCATAAGGGAAGTCCAAGAATACTGGAGTGGGTAGCCTATCCCTTCTCCAGCAGATCTTCCCAACCCAGGAATTGAACCAGGGTCTCCTGCATTTCAGGCAGATTCTTTACCAACTTACACTAATCAGGGTCCAGGTAAAAGGCCCACTCCAGGGAAGAAGGCAGGAGGACCATGCTGAGCAGACCCAAGCAACAGCCCCACAGACACTGAGTCAAGGCTAGCACTTCTAGCCCAAGCATGCCACAAGCTTCACTGAACTATGGTCCAAGAAGATATCCCATACAGTTCTGATCATATGAAATTGAGATCTGCTTCAAAACCCAGAAAATGATCACCTTCATAAATTTCCCACATGTGTCTGAAACAAGCCAACAGCTGGAGTCTTCTATGCATTTGGGGTGGGGGAGGGGGCAGACTGACTGTGCTTTTCAAACCATTCACATCCTTACTGGGTGTTCGTGCTTTTCCAGTTATAAAGCATGGAGTGGAGTGGGATAAAATGCCCCTGACCGTGGGTTTGTGAATCCCTTCTCATGAGTACCTCTGGGAGCCCCGCCAGGCTCCTCACTGACGGTGGGAATGGGCTCTGCTTCCTGTCCCCAGGCTCCGGGAGGACACAGGAACTAAAGGTCATCTGGATAGATGCCCTCAGAATTAGCTCGGGTCCCCAGTAGCCTCTCCACCATCAGCTTTCACTCAGCTTTTGTGCTCTGGGTATAATTACTATTTTTCTAGCTCAGAGCAGGAGTTTAAAATGTTTTTGTTTTAACATCTCACTCGACATTTTGACTGTTTTCAGTGAGGAGAGTTGTCCAGGACCTATTCCATCACCCCCCTGCCTTCTAATCCATGGCCTGCGAGGATGGACTGTGGGGAGATCTGCAGGAGGTGACTGAAGGCCTCTAAACAAAAGACAGTGGAGGCTCACAACCACGTGGGAGTGGTGGACTGTGGTCAGCCTATGGACGTATTGTGAAGGCAGGGCCACCAGATTTCCTAACAGACTGCATGTGGGTGTCAGAGAAAAAGGAGACAAAAACCACTCCACGTCTTTACAGGCTGGAGAAACTGGAAAGAGTCAACTAAAGCCGGGAAGGCCATGGTAGAGGTTGGTGGGGAAAGGTTGGGGACTTAGTTAGCTGAGTGTGAATGGAGATGTCAAACAGTTGGATAAGTGAGCCTGGTGTTGGGGAGAGAGTCTGGACTAAAGATACAAACTGGGCAGAACTATCAATATTTACTATCACTTAGATAAACCAAATACATGCAGGACAGGAGTCCTACATGCCTTTTCAACACTGTCAACAAGAGCAGAAAAAGCAGCACGGAAAGCTAAAGGTGAGGCCTTCACGCCAGTGCACATTAACAGTTACAGAACATACGCCCATCATCCCCACTCGCTCTGTCCCATCAACTAAGTGCTAGGGTCCAAGCCAGCTCTGCGGCTTAAGAGGAATGTGAAGAATCTGCAGAAAGCCTGGGAAAAAGCCAGCCACATAGTTGAATAAAGGGAAGGAAAGTGCAACCCAGCAAAGGTTAAAGGAAATGAGATTATTTAGTCAGGGATAATAAATAGCAACTGTCCTGCACCCTGGATCAAAGAAGTCGGGAAACTTGAAAGCAACTTGCTACCTTTAGGTCAAACAAACTGAAAGGAAGTGTGCTTTCACCACGGCATAAAAGATTTAGATTATAAGTAAAAAGGGAAACACCTATTTAACACCTACCATACCAAGTGTTGGCCCGGGCCCTACTGTGTTTTAATACACACTGAGACCCTTGAGGTAGAAATCCCCATTTTGCAGATCGGAAAAGGGAGATCCTAAAAGGTAAGTTCCCAAGTAAAAGAGCTGTCATTTCCCCAGGTTTAAAGAATCCCAAAATCCATGTTCCTTAAAACATATCAAATTTCCTAACATGAAAACTGATAAATGTAGGAACTAATTACTGGAAGAAGTAATTAAATCTTTTTCTTTTACAAATTAGGAGAGATTCTTATTTTCTAGTACAATATCATACAGCAGATCTACCTAAAAGCAAAGGGGCAGAAAAAAACAGTTTTAAAATTCTTAGTCCTGAGCAGTTATGACAGTCTAGAGTTATGAAAACAGCCACACCACCACGACCAACAGTGAGAAGGACATACTGCTTCTCAGAGGATATTTCTGTTTTCTCATTCTGTAATAAAATATATATTCATCTTCCTAAAACACACACCAAATTCTGTAACAAATTTCAACTTTTAAGTTAAAGCAATTTTCAACATAATTCAGAGGACAAACATCCTGGGCCTTGTTTTTAATCTGCCTGTGGTAACAAATAACTCTAAGGACATCAAGAAGATGACCTTTGAGAAGTCTGATTAGGCTTGGGCTGTACTCACTGTGTCAAAAGAACCATCACTGTCATCATGAAAAGGAAGCCTGCCGGCGGAGACAAGAGAGACTTTAAGGCGTCTTCGCCCCATCCCCCACTGCACGGGACCCGCAGTTCAAGCAGGAACAAACCACCCTGGTCAAAGAACACCACCTCTGGTGAGTGTCTGGAACTGACAGACACTGATGGGTTGTTGGCTACCTGCTGCTGCTGCTACCTAGAGCAGCCTAAATGAAAACAAAACTCAGAAGGACTTTCACTTGGCCCTGGAACATTCCTGGAGCACCACAGGTAGAAAAGACCTTCTTTTTATAGAACAACTAGCAGAAGGTGCTGGAAGATCACTGGCTGCAAGCGAGCTTAAACAGAGACGGTGTGTGGTTTCAGGACATCACCTCTAAGGCCGAGCCACGCCAGATCTGGAGACAAGGGAAGGCGACAGGTCACTCGGAACTAAGTGTCCATCTTAGGGGCACTTCCTGCAGGGCAGAGGTCCGCAGAGTGGCTGAGAGACGGGACCTGGAGCTCAGCTGCCCAGACTCCCACCCAGGTACGACCTTGAGGAAGTCACTTCACCCCTGCATGCTTCACTTTTCCTATATACAAAACATAAATGATCATATTTACCTAATATGAGTACTTAGAGAACTAGATCTGTGAACACACATAAAGCACTTAAGCAGTAACTGGCACTCAAAGAGTACAAGGAACTCATTTAATTATCCTCTCCCTTTTCCCACCCCACCTCCAGCTGGGACCCTCTGCCTGCATGTGGCCCACACCAACCAGCCTCGACAGTGACACCCCTTCCCCTCCAAGTCCAAGGCTGACCTCTGAGTCTATGGGTTCCTTGGTTCACATTCTCAAGAGGAAAAAAGCTGTTTGGTCAGGTTTCCAGCCCTTGTGGGCAGGAGTCATCCTGCACTATAAACACGGTCCCCGCCCCCGGCCACCTCCTTCCAGCTCTGGAAGGTGTGGGGCTTCACCTGACTGGCAAGTTTATGAGCCAGCATACTGCAGTCTACCAGACGCTGGTAGGAGACACAGACACCAGTGTCCAAGACCAAGAACAGTGCTCCTCCACAGCAACAGCCACATCCAGGGGGTCGGCACAGGCCAGGGAGACCCAGCTCCACAGGGCCAGCCACACACCATGGGCTGCGGGCTCAGGGAAGCCACATCCTTTAAAGGAGGAGTAGCCCTGCCAGAGCTCTCCCCTAGAGGGAAGCATGACCTGTCCCGCATGAGAGTCAACAAGCCCACCCTTCCTTCTGTTCTCATGGTGCTCACGGCACATGCAGCCAGAAAAAAGGAGGTCAGATCCTCTACTCTCCCAGAGATATCTAAATAGATGGATGTGTATATACTATTTCACTGATTGCAAGACTCAGTATTGCTAAAATGCCAAGTCTCCCCAAGATGAACTGTCGATTCAACACAATCCTAACAAAAATACCAACAAGATTTTTTTTTTAGAAAGTGACAAGCTGATCCTCAAACTCGTATGGAAATGCAAAGGACTTTAGAAACAGTCAAGACAACTTTGAGAAATAAGAAGAAAGTTGGAGGATTTACATTACCTGACTTAGAGATTTCTTCTAAAGTATGGTACTGGCATCATGATACAAAAATAGGTCCACAAAACAGAATAATAGAGCCCGAAATTACACGCTCTCATAGAAGGTCATCAGATTTTCAGCAAAGGTCCAAACACAGCCCTGCTGAGCAGGGAAAATCTTCCAGACAAATGGAGATGGATCAGCTAGGTGGTGGCTTCATGCAAAATAGAACACACACAACTTGGAGTCCTAGCTCTCAACACATACTAACTCAAACTTATCACAGACCTAAATGTGAAATGGAGAAATGCAAAAAGATAGAAGAAAACATTTTAAAAATCCATGTGACCTTCAGTTAGGCAAAAATTTCTATACCAAGAGCATGATTCACAGAAGAAAAAGAATAATAAATTAAACATCACCAAAATTAATAACTTCTGTTCTTTAAAGATGCTATTAAGAAAATGAAAAGGCAAGCAACAGACTGGGAGAAATTATCTGCAAAGTAGATATGTGACAAAGGATTTGTATGCAAAATACGCAAAGAATCAACGTTCAATTGAAACAACTTTATTTTCTTTTAATGGGCAAAACGTGTGAACAGACATTTAATCAGAGAAGATATCAGGATGGGTGAATAAACATAGGAAGAGACGCTCAACATCATTAGTCATAACATAAATGCAAATTAGTAATGACTAAATACAAATTAGTAATAACATAAATGTAGTGATCTACAGTCATGAAATTAAAAGACGCTTGCTCCTTGGAAGAAAAGCTATGACCAACCTAGTCAGCATATTAAAAAGCAGAGACGTTACTTTGCCGACAAAGGTCTGTATAGTCAAAGCTATGGTTTTTTCAGTAGTCACATATGGATGTGAGAGGTGAACCATAAAGAAGGCTGAGTGCTGAAGAATTGATGCTTTTGAACTGTGGTGTTGGAAAAGACTCTTGAGAGTCCCTTGGACTTCAAGGAGATCAAACCAATCAATCCTAAAGAAAATCAGTCCTGAATATTCATTGGAAGGACTGATGCTGAAGCTGAAACTCCAATATTTTGGCCACCTGATGCAAAGAACTGACTCCCTGGAAAAGACCTTGATGCTGGGGAAGACTGAAGCCAGGAGGAGAAGGGGACAACAGAGGATGATGGTTAGATGGCATCACTGACTCAATGGACATGAGTTGAGCAAGCTCTGGGAGTTGGTGATGGACAGGGAAGCCTGGCATGCTGCAGTCCACAGGGTCGCAAAGAGTCGGACATGACTGAGCGACTGAACTGAGACTGAGTGAGGTCTGTCACCCACCACTTCCCCACCCCCGGAACATCTACAATTAAGCAGAACGAGCACAGAGAGCACTGACAAAGACGCACAGCCAGCGCTAACCCTCTGCTGGGGCAGGGGAGGGGTGCAGGGAGCATGTGCAGAACAGTGCCACCGGTGTGCCGTGTGTGACAGCTGGGCAACTTCATCAAAACGGGCGTGCACCTACTACACAAGCCAGACACTGTACTCCTAGGTATGTACCCAGGAGAAATGGAAGCCTATGTCCACACAGAGACACACAAGGTGCTCACGGCAGCTTTACTTATCATAAGTCCAACCTGGGGACAATCCACGTGAACGTGAAGTCGCTCAGTCGTATCCAACTCTTTGCGACCCCATGGACTCTAGCCTACCAGGCTCCTCTGTCCATGGGATTTTCCAAGCAATAGGACTGGAGTGGATTGCCATTTCCTTCTCCAAGGGATCTTCCCAACCCAGGGATTGAACCCGGGTCTCCCGCATCGTAGACAGATGCTTTACCGTCTGAGCCACAAGGGAAGTCCTGTGGGACAACCCACACCTGAATAAATAAAGCAACTGCAGTTTATCCACATAACAGGATACTTATTATTTAGCAATAAAAAGGAATCAACTACTAATACACAAAACATAGATGGCTTTCTCAAAATAATTATGCTGAGTGAAAAAGAGGCAAAAAAGAACGCAAAATGCATGGTTCCATTTATATAAACCTGGAGAAATGAAAACTAACCTGTAACACAGAGAGAAGGTGAGTGATTTTAAGAAGAGGAACACAGGGGTGGGAAAGAGAGCTCCAAGGGGCAAGGGTACCTTTCAGGAGTGACAGTGATGCTCGTTATCTTGACTGTGATGATGCTTTCACCATGTACGCTGCTGCTGCTACTGCTAAGTCGCTTTAGTTGTGTAAACTTACCAACTGTTTGCCTTAAACGTGTATAGTTTATTGCATGTCAATTATACCTCAAAAAGTGTTACCAAAAAAATAAGCAGTTACTACCAACTGAAGCTCAAAAATAGAGACTGATCTGAATTACAAAAAAAAAGGGAAGTTAACTATTTTGCACACTTGAATGAAATACGTTTCTACTAAAACCATTAAAAATTATGATGAACGGATGGGGGCAAAATTTTAGGTTCAATTGGAGGTAAGGGAGAAGAGGAGAAAGAGTAAAGAAATTTTTTATTCCAAAGAAAATGAAAAACATTATATATACACATATATATTGATATGTATGTATACGTATGTGTGTATATATACACATATATATTGATATGCATGTGTATATACATACATGTACATACAGATATGCGTGTGTGTGTTTGTGTGTGTGTACATGGACTTCCAGCGCTGCAGTCTCTCAGACTTCTTTCCCCCCAACTGCTGCTTAATGACGGGATTTCTCTACACCTGGTGTTCAGAGCCACAGACAACATACATGGTGCTGTATCATTCACAAAGAAAGCAACAGGTTACTGCCACTTACTAGCTGTTTTATTAGGTAATTTTTCTCTGTGTCACAGAATCACAACTAAATTGAAAGCAACACTTCAGAATCAGAACTAGAAATAACTGAGCACACCAGGGAGTTTTCTGTAATCTAAAATCTGTTTTTTAAAAAACTGGTAACATCTTGGGATAATCTACTCTCACTTCTACTACTTTACCACTCCCTCCAGCCACAGAGGAACAGGTACACCAGCTGCACGAGGAACCTACAGGTAGACCCCCTCCTTACCACTCAGAAGCCACCACAGCAAAGGGATGAATCCTGGGCTCTCACTAATGTACTTCAAGCCTTTCAGATTGATGCTCACGTTGTACAGGGACATCAGCATTAACCTGAAATATAAAAGAGAATGGTGTTGAAATGCTGGCCCCCCAACACAGTTTCACCCTCAATGTATCTCCTGGTTCACAGGACCCTAACACATTTAGGGGAGCCCTTACACTTGAGATACCCAATTCTACTATCTGGAAGACAGGCATAGTAAGTAGAAGGTATGCAAAATAATACTTGTCTCTGTGAGGCTTCATGAAAGGGAGGAACAACAGTGCCACGTAATCCCACCTTTTATGAACTTCCATAATCAAGAGACACAAATGAGGGCACAGGAAACCTCAAAGCTGTATTTACCTTTTATGAACCTTTTATTACCAATCCTGCATTTACATACCGGCAACCCTCAATTCCTAAGTATACTGTACTCTAAAGGTTCAATTCACTGTTTAAAATTTAATCCTACCTTTCAGTCAATGAATGTTACCCATGAAGTCTGGGTGGCCGCGTCAGGCCATTCAACCCTGTTTAATCTACCATTTAGGGATGAAGAAAGACACAATCCAACCATCGCTAACAACCGACAATCCTACTGACCTGGAGTTAAACAGGGTTTTACAAGTGGTCTTGGGAACGGACCACAACTAGTAATACAGAGTCAAATAAAAACTGGAAAGCTATAGGATTGACTTCTGACAGTATTGCAGAATAGAGAGAACCCCAAAACTTCATACTGCAAAGTAGCAGAAAAGGCTATACAAATATTTTGCAAACTCTTGAAAACGAATGGGCTTGCAAGAAATGAAGGGAAACCATCTCTTACCAGGAACTGAATGAGAGCTCAAATTCAGGAAGGCCTAAAGATGGCTGATTCCAGAGACACGGAGCATCGGTGTCAGTGCCTTTGTGCAAAGGGACAGAAAGAAGAGCCTCTGACCAACACGAGACAGGGCTTCAGAGCATAGGCCGCTTCAGGAAGCCAGAAGAATGTGAACTGCCAAGTTTGGCATGAATGCATACTTTCTGTATGGCCTGAAAATCCACAAGTTGATAAGAAAGTAGACCTGGGACAGGAGCTGTTCCAGCCTCTTAAAGCAAAGGGCCCTCGACTGGGTCGCCAAAGAGTTTCCACAAACACACTGCTAACAACTGTAAGTTCCTAAAAAAAGTCACAAAAAACGTGAACAATAAGTCCTTAAAGTAACAGCACAAAGAACCAACGACAGCCAGAATTTAAAAAAAAAAAATTCTCAGACACTAAAACTATTAATTGCCAAATAGAAAACAGCTGTGTTTAACAGGTTTAAATAATTCAAAAAGAAATTTAAAACGAGATCAAGGAGTTACTGGGGATTATAAACAACAAAGGCAGCTCTAAAGAGAACCAAGCAGAATATAGAAGAAAACTTTAATAATCAAACTGTAAAACTCAAGGGTAACTGACAGCTGGGAAAGGAAAAATACTGAACAGAAAAGAAAGCTAAAGAAATGACAGCAAACAGAACGAAGCTGGGAAAGAGGAAGTCGAGAAAGGCAGGTTCCAGGACAAGGGGAGCACTAAGGCTCAAGTGCAGATCTGCCCAGGCTACGGCCAGCTCTGAACCGTCCACTGCACAAGGCAGACAGTAAGGAGCCCGGTGGAGAAGAAGAAAACCACAGATGGAGGCACAGATCTGGCTGCTGACTGCCTATGGGGAGCCAGAGTGGAGAAGTCAGGTGGAGTTAACTCGGTAGTTAGGACAAACATTGGTTCTCTTCAGAAAAAGGAATCAGAGCCCACAGCCTGCTCCCGAAGTGTCTGGAGTGTGTACAACTGAACATTTAACCCACAGACCAGCGGGCGAAGAGCGAGGCGTGTGTTCTGGATGCAAATTTATGGGGTGCCAAAAAAGCTTACTAATCAAAGTTTTTAAAATATATTGTAATGCAGCTTTTACAAGTCAAAACTATTGCAAAAATTCCATAATAAGCAATGTATCAACATTTAATATCAAGATGAGATCAGTGACAGTACTGTGCCAAGATCTAATGGAGCCTGAGGCAAAAGGAGAATCAGGGATTGCGATCGGCCCATTAAGGGATTAATTACATAAATTATGGCATATGCATACATGATGCCATGGAAATGTGTATTACAGTTTCCTGTTAAAATAGCTGGCTTCCCCACTCAACTTGGCTTGTCGAAAGCAAGCTTCATGGCTGATGGGTCTTTATAGATACACAGGCTGGTGTGGTTCCTGGGACATGACAAGCACTTGGAAAGTTCCATATGGAAACTGAACAAGCTCCACACGATCGAGAGCCTAGCAGGGCAGCACGCAAGACAGTCTGTCCTCTCCTCCTTCAGAATAGCAATGCCCAGTTCTCAAATTACCATCTTCTGCCACCTCGCAGGCCACACAATGAGCCAAAATTACAAATCTTTGCAAGTTTTCCTGACAACTTTTACACATATCCAAAATCTATACACTGGTAACTCATTTAATGAGTTATTAAGAGATGTTCAAATAATGTATTCATGAGGAAGACTGATTCAACACAGTATTTAGAATTTTCTGAGCTCTCTAATCCAGAATCTCAAGAAGAGAAATGTTCAGGTCACCAGCACAGACGGCTGGAACTCCTCAGACTCCAGTGTGTTTCCCACATTGCTTTCCGGCTAGAGCAGCAGGCTGAGTCACTGCAATGGAGATCCTACGGCCCATAGGGCCTAAAACTTTTCTATCTGGCCCTTTGGGGAAAGCTTGCCAAGCAGTGCTTTAGAGCCTAAAAAGAAAACAAGCCACTCTTTCTTCTCTAGATTTTAAAAGGCTATTAATATCTGGGTGGTGACTGAAGTGTGGGGCAAACCCCAGATAATACGTCTAGTTGAAATTCTTCCACTGACTCCGTTTAAAGTGACAAAAACACAAACTGACAACTATCTCTAAAATTTCACACTTGGTCATCATCAGCTCCATGCCAAAGAAGCTAGAATGGAGCAAACGTAACCGCCACAGCACCACGTGACCTCCTGCTACTGCCAGGCTACCTCACTGAAGACCAGACCGCTCCCAGGTCACAGCACCACTTAGTAAACAACAAACTCTGAACCACTCACTAGTTCTCATGTAAATGCTTTCTGTTCCAACGTTTCTACTCCAACCAAAAGTACTGTAAATAATCTATCAAATTTCCAACAATCAGGTCAAAAGAGACTTTCCGTTCAATTCACTCCTCTGGTTGGTATTGTTCAGCCGCTCAGTCGTGTCCGACTCTTTGCGACCCCACGGATACCAGGCCTCCCTGTCCTTCACTATCTCCTGGAATTTGCTCAAACTCACGTTCACTGAGTCAATGATACCATCTAACCATCTCGTCCTCTGTCACCCTCTTCCTTCTCTTCCCACCCTCAATCTTTCCCAGCATCAGAGTCTTTTTCAATGAGTCAGCTCTTCACATCAGGTGGCCAAAGTATTGGAGCTTCAGCTTCAGCATCAGTCCTTCCAGTGAATATTCAGGGTTGATTTCCTTTAAGATTGGCCAGTTTGATCTCCTTCCAGTCCAGGGGACTTTCAAGAGTCTTCTCCAACACCACAGTTCAAAAGCATCAGTTCTCCAGTGCTCAGCATTCTTTATGGTCCAACTCTCACATCCACACATGACTACTGGAAAAACCATAGCTTTGACTATACAGACTTTTGCTAGCAAAGTGATGTCTCTGCTTTTTAATACACTGTCTAGACTTATCATAGCTTTTCTTCCAAGGAGCAAGGGTCTTTTAATTTCATGGCTGCAGTCGCCATCCACAAGGATTTTGGAGCCCCAGAAAACAAAGTCTCTTATTGTTTCCACTGTTTTCCCATCTATTTGCCATGAAGAGATACAACCGGATGCCATGATCTTACTCTTCTGGTACTTCAGTATTAAAAGGAAATGTAGTTTCCCAAAGTACTGCAATACTGGGAGTCATTTTTCTTCCAATGACAAAAAAAATAGGCAAATTCTGTTTTTTCCCATGAACCTAAGCAGAAGATAGGTTACAAATTTCCTTGTCTCCAAAGTCTCGAGACTGAGACACATCCTCCATTGACGGCGAAAGGACTGAAGCAAGGCTGAGATAAAGGATGAGTAACCTGCACACTACAAGAGTAACTCTTCTGCAGTGAAAAGGCCCTCTCTCCATCTGAAGCAGAAGGCTCTCCCAGGAAGAGGCCCGAGAGCCCTCCAGACAGTCTGCCGTCCAAAGCTGAGTCACCAGAAGTCAAGTGATGCAACTAACTACCTTATTCTTCATTGTAAAAGAAATGGTAACCTGTAACCTGGAAGCAACAAAGAACACACCCAGGATTTCCAAAGAAACCAGCCATAAAAACAAACCAGAGGCATGACACATCAGTCACCCAAAACTGACTAAAATCTAAAGTAGCCAAATTAGCACAATCAAATAATTCTAAGGATCAAAGAGCAATAAACTTCTTAGAAAAGGCTGCATATGTTGTGTGAGAAAGAAGTAACTGGCAGAGCAATACAGACACTTCAGACTGAATGACAGATAGAAACTCATAGTTGGAGGCCCATCAGTTTTTAAAGAGGAACACAGTGACTGATTAGTTAAATGCTGGTTTGACTTGCCCTGCTTCACTCAGGTTGAGCCTAAAAATCTTGTTGCTCAGTAGCTCAGTCACGTCTGACTTTGTGACCCCACAGTCTGCAGCACGCTGGGCTTCCCTGTCCTTCACATCTCCGAGTTTGCTCAAACTCATGTCAGTGATGCCATCCAACCATCTCTTCCTCTGTTGCCCCCTTCTTCTGCCCTCAATCTTTCTCAGCATCAGGGTCTTTTCCAGTGAGTCAGCTCTTCCCATCAGGCAGCCAAAGTACTAGAGCTTCAGTTTCAGCATCAGTCCTTCCAGTGAATATTCAGTGTGGATTTCCTTTAGGTATTTTTTTACTCAAGTACCTGCAGAGTACATCATGAGAAACGCTGGGCTGGAGGAAGCACAAGCTGGAATCAAGATTGCCGGGAGAAATATCAATAACATCAGCTATGCAGATGACACCACCTTATGGCAGAAAGTGAAGAAGAACTAAAAAGCCTCTTGATGAAAGTGAAAGAGGAGAGTGAAATAGTTGGCTTAAAGCTCAACATTCAGAAAACGAAGATCATGGCATCCGGTCCCATCACTTCATGGCAAATAGATGGGGAAACAGTAGAAACAGTGTCAGACTTTATTTTTCTGGGCTCCAAAATCACTGCAGATGGTGATTGCAGCCATGAAATTAAAATTACTCCTTGGAAGGAAAGTTATGACCAACCTAGATAGCTTATTAAAAAGCAGAGACATTACTTTGCCAACAAAGGTCTGTCTAGTCAAGGCTATGGTTTTTCCAGTAGTCATTTATGGATGTGAGAGTTGAACTACAAAGAAAGCTGAGTCCCGAAGAATTGATGCTTTTGAACTGTGGTGTTGGAGAAGACTCTTGAGAGTCCCTTGGACTGCAAGGAGATCCAGCCAGTCCATTCTGAAGGAGATCAGTCCTGGGTGTTCATTGGTGGGACTGATTTCGAAGCTGAAATTCCAATACTTTGGCCACCTGGTGCGAAGAGCTGACTCATTTGAAAAGACCCTGATGCTGGGAGGGATTGGGGGCAGGAGGAGAAGGGGACGACAGAGGATGAGATGGTTGGATGGCATCACCGACTCAAGGGAAATGGGTTTGGGTGGACTCTGGGAGTTGGTGATGGACAGGGAGGCCTGGCGTGCTGCGGTTCATGGGGTCACAAAGAGTCGGACACGACTGAGCGACTGAACTGAACTATGTAACATAGAAGCCACACAAAAAGAACAACATCCACCTCCCTGGTTAAAAAAGCAAATCCCCTTAGTGAACTCCATCTGAACTCGGACTTCGTAGAGGTGGGACCACTATCCTCACCTGATGTGGGAGTAAGGTGTGAATCTCCACAGACCTTGACATACGCGTGGACCCCACCAATCCTGCTCTCTGCATGTGCACCAGCAGCAGTCGACTGCTCTGATGGTCCCCATCACCACGAGAAGTTTGGTTGGGTTGATCTGAAAGGCTCAAATGCATTTTCACTGCTGTGTCCCCGCATACTGTCACAATCTGTTTATCTATTCTCCAGCTGACAGAGGTTTCATTACTTTGCTGCTGTGTGCTGTGACGTTTCTACACACCTGTCATGGGGTTTATGGGCAGCACCTTCCCTGGAGTAGGTATGCAGAAGTGGATCATCCGTCCCAGGCACATACAGCTAACAGATTCAGCCCCGCCGTTTCATCTCCCTCCCACCCACAGAGCAGACAGGACTCATGTCCTCCCCAAAGCTCAGAATTGCCAGACTCAAGACTGTTTTCACTGAGATGGAATGAAATGGCATCTCGTCATGGTTATGATTTGCTCTGAAGCTGACGTCAAGGATCTGCTCCACATTCATGAAGTTCAGCACGTCTTCTGTGAGGAACTGACCACCTCCTCTACCCCAAAGTGCACTGTTATTTACCTTTTTCTTACTGAGAAAGCCAAATACAGGCTTGTTTTTTTTTTTTTTTAATTGACTATGCCAAAGCCTTTGACTGTGTGGATCACAATAAACTGTGGAAAATTCTGAAAGAGATGGGAATACCTGACTGTGTGGATCACAATAAACTGTGGAAAATTCTGAAAGAGATGGGAATACCAGACCACCTGATCTGCCTCTTGAGAAATTTGTATGCAGGTCAGGAAGCAACAATTAGAACTGGACATGGAACAACAGACTGGTTCCAAATAGGAAAAGGAGTTCGTCAAGGCTGTATATTGTCACCCTGTTTATTTAACTTATATGCAGAGTACATCATGAGAAATACTGGGCTGGAAGAAACGCAAACTGGAATCAAGATTGCCGGGAGAAATATCAATAACATCAGATATGCAGATGACACCACCCTTACGGCAGAAAGTGAAGAGGAACTCAAAAGCCTCTTGATGAAAGTGAAAGTGGAGAGTGAAAAAGTCAGCTTAAAGCTCAACATTCAGAAAACGAAGATCATGGCATCCGGTCCCATCACTTCATGGGAAATAGATGGGGAAACAGTGGAAACAGTGTCAGACTTTATTTTTCTGGGCTCCAAAATCACTGCAGATGGTGACTGCAGCCATGAAATTAAAAGACGCTTACTCCTTGGAAGGAAAGTTATGACCAACCTAGATAGCATATTCAAAAGCAGAGACATTACTTTGCCAACAAAGGTTCGTCTAGTCAAGGCTATGGTTTTTTCTGTGGTCAGTTATGAATGTGAGAGTTGGACTGTGAAGAACGCTGAGCGCCGAAGAATTGATGCTTTTGAACTGTGGTGTTGGAGAAGGCTCTTGAGAGTCCCTTGGACTGCAAGAAGATCCAACCAGTCCATTCTGAATGAGATCAGCCCTGGGATTTCTTTGGAAGGAATGATGCTAAAGCTGAAACTCCAGTACTTTGGCCACCTCATGCGAAGAGTTGACTCATTGGAAAAGACTCTGATGCTGGGAAGGATTGGGAGCAGGAGGAGAAGGGGACGACAGAGGATGAGATGGCTGGATGCCATCACTGACTTGATGGACGTGAGTCTCACTGAACTCTGGGAGTTGGTGATGGACAGGGAGGCCTGGCGTGGTGCAATTCATGGGGTCGCAAAGAGTCGGACACAACTGAGCGACTGATCTGATCTTTTTTTTTTTTAGTAAGTATTTATTTATTTTTGGCTCTGATGGGTCTTCATTACTGCACGGACTTTCCTCTAGTTGCAATGACTGGAGGCTGTTCTCTAGTTGTGGTGTGCAGGCTTCTCCATGTGGTAGCGTCTGTTGCAGGGCACAGGCTCTAGGGCACACAGGCTTCAGCAGCTGCAGCTCATGGGCTCAGTAGCTGTGGCTCCTGGGCACTCACGGGCTCAGCTGTGGCGCACAGGTTTAGTTGCTCTGGGGCACGCAGGATCTTCCCTGATCAGGATCCAACCCAAGTGTCCTGAATTGGCAAGCAAATTCTTTACCACTGAGCCACCAGGGAAGCCCTGCTTGTTTCTTTAATATACATAGAATGATCACACTTGATAGGCTAAAACCCTAAAAATGCCTTTCAAAAGAACTGAGGTTATACTCAGCATTGGTTACCAGGCTCTAATGTAGTCTCAACAAATGGTAAACATTTTGTGGCTGAAAGCTCTGCTGCCTAGAAAATAATATATATTAGTTCCAGACCCGAAATGTTGGACATAAACTTTTCAGAAGTTGGTTAACCTTTTTAATATCTGGAAATGCTGATAACGCCAAATTAAGGAGTTTGAATATATTTAAGTTTTGTCTTTAAAACATACCTTTCTTTTCAAAACATTTAACTGTTAACCAACATCATGATCAATTATTTATAATGTCCTTAATGATAACTTTTCTACCATCCCATATTACTAAAGTTTTGACTAGAAAACCATTTAGAAACCTGATCATGTTTGAAGATTTCTTTTCAATTGGCATCAAGCCACTCCTAAGTGAAGAGGTGTCAGGCCACCCGAATGCACAGTAACACATTGTATAACTTCTAACAACAAACAAGTATGACCATAACCCAGAAAGTGAGTATTTGCCTCTCATTTGCTCATTCAGCAACATTCACTGAGCACCTCTGTGTACCAGGCCTTGAGGACACAGCCTGTGCTGTCTAGAAGCTTACAGTGAACGGAAGACGATGACAAAGCACTGAACACACCCTGACGCGTGTGCTCAGAGCTCCCTCTCTAAGCTCAGTGCCCTAAACTCAGTTCTAAAATATCTCTACTGTTTTAAGACGTTTTATGGAAAAGCCTCCAGAATCACCTTCCAAGAAGTACAGTCTGCATTCTGATTATCCCAGGTCAGTTCTTTCCCATTTGGAGGCTGGGTGTCTACAGGCAAAGTCAGCCCGTCAGTCCTGACAGTGAATCGTCACTCGCTGAGGCTCCGATCTGCAGGGCTGACACAGCCACTTGGAGCTGCCCCTACTCAACAAGCAGTAGGACTGATCTGGTCACACAGCAGGGACGGGTCTTCCTGCGGTGCTCACGAGCTGGTTCTGCACCACAGGACCTGACAGACGTCCTAAGCGGGGCTTCTACCTCACTAAACTGTTGGTAACAACTGGGCAGCCCACAGCTGGGGGTATAAACCAACAGTAACTGCAAGCAGGGGGAGCAAGCACCCCATCCCCAGAGGAATTTCTCAAGCCCACTCTGCAGAGCCGCTGCCCACATGCTGTGCGCTCAGGGGCCCCTGCATGGTGAAGCATGCCGTATCAGTGACCAGTGCTGCTACAGATTAAACCTACTGCATGGAGCCGAACCCCAGGTCCGGTGGGGGGGGCGGGGAGGGTGTGCATACCTTATGGAGAACTAAGCAGTGGCTGAAGAATTATGGAGAACCCCTCTCTGCCACTGCCCTCCAGCTCACCCCCCAGGACTTCCCTCTGTCCATCTTCCTGCTCATCCCCCAGTGGCCCCCTCTCTCCAGCAGGGACTTTACCCAACCCATTCAATGACACTCTCAGCAGGTCTGGCTCCCACACTGACCCTAAGAAGCAAAGACAACAAGAGCTCAGAAAGCTTCCTATGGCTTGTGTCAACAGGACTGGTAAAATCATAATGAAGGTTGGGCAATAAGACAGTTGTGTATAAAAGACTCCGGGGAGAGTTTAAAAGGCTGGAAGTAACCCTAATTCCTGAAATCCAGATCTCCAATGTGAAACACAAAACAAGTTTTTCCAGCTGTTACTGAGCGTCAAGGAGAGTGGCAGCACCAGTGTCAGGTGACTCCAGTGGGCAAACAAGACACAACCAGGAGTCTCCGAGGGTCCACCGTGCCAGACCCAGGGCCGGCACGACGCCTGGGGGCCCCCAGCAATCCCAAGATCAGGGCACAGACTCTGCCTGTGCTGAGCACTCTGCGTGCCAGGCTGATGCCCCATGGCTGGAGATGGAAGGGTAAGGTCTGATGCTGTGAGGATGGGGAAATTCCAGACACTTCACACCCTGAGGGCTGGCTGCATGAGGAAGAGGTGGGCAGGATCTGCCCCCAACCCAGTGGCTCATCACTACCTGCCAGAACTCACTTCCCCAGCCTTGACAGACAGAGCCTGGCCTCGGGCCGGCCTGGAGCTGCCCACAGTCCTATCAACTGGCCACATGGTGCAGACGCCAAAGAGGCTGATGAGGATGTAAAAATTATCAACAGAGAACACAGTCCTGGTTGGTGTAGCAAGAAGGTGTACCCTTGGAGGTACAGATGCCGAGGCTTAAACGATACAGCCAACAGCAACCCCGCCACCCTGCCATCAGCACAAGCACCTTGAAAAGCCCCAGGGCCCACTGGTGTCCAACCACCAGATGTCGTCAGAAGTTTCTAGACTTGGAGAGTTTAACAAGGGTCTTCTAAAAAAAGGCAGATAAACTGGAGCTAGTAAGAAATTAAACGGCCTGAGAGGACATAACATTGAAAGAACTCACGGAGGCCAAGTCACAACAACGTCCCATTTGCCAGCGAAGAGGGGCTCCTGGGGAGAGTCAAGTCTGTTATATGGCCACTGACCCCCAGGGTCCATGGGGACTTCAAGAGAAGCAAAAGGAACACGGTGCCATGAACCAGCCCTTCATTCCAGGAAGATGCGCCACGTCGTGGAAAAGTCAAAGCCATCCAGGTCCTAGCAGAGCTGGCCAATACGAACCCCAGGGTCCTATGGACAGTGGTCAGAGCACAGCTGGGAGAACACAGGCTGAGAAGGAGCCAGTGGGGAGGATAACTCAAAGATGCCAAAGCAAGAGACGACACCTAACTGAGCAAAGTCCCAGAGAGCGACTAAGCAAAAGGGCAGCTAGTGAAAGCCCTCCAGCCCCACAAGGCCACGTGAGAGACTGCTGGTGAGGCGGGTGAAGAGTGAGGCAGTGAGGCGGGTGAGCGCAGGCCACGCCCCTCAGGTTTCCCTGGGGAGCAGGCAGGAAGGCACCTGCTGGGACCCCCACACCTATGCTGCAGGGAAATAAAGGACAGATGAGGGCTGCAGAGGGCTCAGGACCAGGGGAGGGTGAACCAGCATGACTGTGCATCTGGAAACCTCCTCCAGCACCACGGCAACCAGGAAGGGAGCAGCTGACAGCTGGTCCAAGGTCAGCACTCAGGAGATGGTGGGGAGGGGCCTGGGGCCGCTGACAGAGGAAAGGAAACCCCAACACGCCTCACCAGCGGATCCAAGTGAGCTGGGCGGCCAACGGAGTGACTGGAGGAGAGAAAAGCAGTGCGGAGCGGGAGTCTCAGCAAGGTTTGGAGGCAAAGGGAGGAAGGAGCTGAACAGGACAGCAGTACGTGTCTGAGGACCAAGACGGAGCTGCCCACCTCATAGGCTGACAATGCACACGAGGACCAAGTCCAGGACCCTCTGCATGCTGTTGTAACAGTGAACGTGGGTCATGACATATCTGCCCAAATCCACACATGGACCACAGCTGGAGCGAACGCACACGCATATGCTATGGTCTCTGGGCAATTACGATGCATCAAAGCAGGTTCAGCCTTGGTAAAAAAAATTCTCATGAGTCATGTTGATAATTGGGAGAGCCGTGATGAGAAGGCGATGGCACCCCACTCCAGTACTTTTGAATCCCATGGACGGAGGAGCCTGGTGGGCTGCAGTCCATGGGGTCGTGAAGAGTCGGACACAACTGAGCAACTTCACTTTCACTTTTCACTTTCATGCATTGGAGAAGGAAATGACAACCCACTCCAGTGTTCTTGCCTGGAGAATCCCAGGGACGGAGGAGTCTGGTGGGCTGCCATCTATGGGGTCACACAGAGTCAGACACGCCTGAAGCGACTTAGCAGCAGCAGCAGCAGCAGCATGTGGAGCAGGGGCAGAGGTTTATGGGGAAGTTTTGTATATTCCTCTCAATCTTGTTGTGAAACTAAAAACTTGCTCTAAATAAAATTTTTTTTTAATCCCCATCTCTGGCTCTAAGGTACCCAAGCTGCTGAAAAGGAGCAGCCTTTGATCACGAAGGTGGAAAGGAAAGTAAAATCCCCAAGAAAAAGGCAAGATGCAGTCAAGTCGAGGAGAGGTCAAAAAGCAAAGGAAGTGCTTGCAGAACGAGAGGTCCTAGTTCAGAGCACTTGGGGCCGGACTTCAACAGCGATGCAGGATGTAGGTGACAGTGTGCGTATCAGGAGGCAGCTGGAGAGAACCAAGCGGGGGACCTGCTTCAGTGACCCCAAGAGGGCTCGAGGCTGACAGCTGCTCACGCTGTGCTCAGGAGTCAGAAGGAAGCCTGTCAAGTAAGCAAGCAAACGTCTCTGCAGGCAGTCCTCCCACCTCCCGCTGCAGTGGACAGGAGCCCATCAGGACGAAGAGGCAGAGGGTTCCATGCACCAGATCCAGAGAGGCAAGAAGAGACCCAGGCCCCACACCATGCCACAGAAACTGGAGGAGGGGCTTGGCTGGCCCTGCAAACACTGACCGTGTACAGACACAGAAGCAGGAGACAACAGAATGATAACAAATCATTAAGAAAAAGACAACCCAACAGAAAATGGGCAACAGGCATTCATGGAAAAAAAACTCATGCTATGAACATGTGAAGAGAGTCACACCCGCACTGGTAAGTTAAACCTAAAGACAGAAACAGAGATAACATGAGTGTTCTTTACAAGAACAGAACCATGAAGAACTGACGAGGGAGTGGGAAGACAGAGCTCTGTGCAGTGTGTGTGCAACTGTGCACTCTGGTGACCCATGGGGCAGCACTTCATAAAACTGAATGTGCGTGTCCTTTATCTCAAACACTGCACTTCTGGGAAAACTCTTCAAAGAACTCTCACACAAGTTAGCAAGGACATGTTTGCCAAAGATTTTCACTTTAACATTACATTGTAGAGTAAAACATGAAAATAACATACATGTCCATCCATAGTGAGAACATAATTCAAACGTTACATTTTCTTTGATGCAAAATACTTACAAGGGTAAGAAGATCCACATACAACTTGTAAACATACACACACCACTAGGTAAGTTACATGTCACGTTGTACTACATGTACTGCTCATGTACACACACACTTAAGTGGACCGGAGAGCTTTGCTCCAGAGAAGACCGAGTCAACACACCCGCCCTCTCGCTGTCTCTGATGCAGCTATAAACTCTGGACAGAATACAAGGAGCAGCTAGGTTAGGCCCCAGAAAAGGAAACAGAAGCAGGTGGATTGTGAAGAAGACCATAACTGTAAGAACCACCAAACCAGCAGTTCACCACTCAGCCCCCAAGCCCAAGGTGGCCCTGACCCACACAGAGCATGCCAGTAGAAGCCCAGGGCTCAGGCTTGAGGAGATGAGGGGGAGCACTGACCAGGCTGGCGGTGGGAGCCCTCGGGTAACGCAGACTCTGTGGGAAGGGAATCATCCTCACCACCCAAAGGAACTGGGATCCTCTTCACTCCAGCACTTGCCCTGGGTGTGGGCACAGTGCAGGAATGTGACACCTCAGGACACAGAGAACCAGCCTTCCAGGGGAAGGACTAAAGAGGGCTCCTGAGAACAAACAAGCACCAAGACATCATGGAGAGTTAGGAGCTCAGGAATGTGACCCCACGAGGTCGCCTATAGACTCCAGGCCTCACCCCAGCTATGCATGTGTGGATCTGATCATAAGCAGCATGTACTAGACTCTGAGAACTAAAACATCACATCATCCAGGTCTTGGACAGGGACACATGAGAGGGGCAGACCCAAGAGCACTGCCAAGGCCTCTTAAAAGTGGAACTGACGGGAGTGGTTAGGATTTGGTGGTCAGGATTCAGCACTTTCACTGCCATAGCCCAGGTTCAATCCCTGGTCAGGGAACTGTGATCCTGCAAGCCACGTTAATGTGGCTAAAACCAAAACAACAACAAAAAATGGAACTGACATGGAAGTCATAAACAGAGAAGGCTGGTCAGAACTTGTGACCTGACCCCAACCAGGCTGACTGCCTGCTGCAACAAAACATCAACATTTCCCATAAGATTTAAGCAAGACTCAGGACCTCAAAGCATAATATTCAAATGTCCAGGATACAATCCAAAAATTACTCAGCCTATAAAGAAACAGGAAAAATCCCAACTCATGTGGAACAAGAGAATCAAAACATACCAAAGCCAAGATGACACAGATATAAGAAGTATCTGACAAAGACTTAAAGAAGCTATTAAATAAAGAGCTCCAAGAAGTAAAAGCAAACACCCAAAATAAATGGTGCAGTGGCAGAATCTGAAAATGGATCAAGGTTTCCTATCCTAATCTCTGCGGCCAACACGTAACACCCTGGTCATGTTAAGCTGGGCTTCCCTGTGTCACAACAGTAAAGAACCTGCCTGCCAGTGCAGGAGACGTGGGTTCAATCCCTGGGTTGCGAAGATTCCCTGGAAAGAGAAATGGCAACCCACTCCAGTATTCTTGCCTGGGAAATCCCAAGGACAGAGGAGCCTGGCAGACTCCAAAAGAGTCAGACATGACTTAGCAACTAAACCACAACAACATCGTGTTAAGTCACCTGGTCCAGGCAGTGAGACTCAGCAGATACAACTAAGGTCACTAATCAGCTGGCTCTGAGTTAATCAAAAAGGAGTTTATTCAGCTATGCCAAATGTAAACCTATGACCCCATCGAAAGCATAGTGTTTTCTCCAGCTGGTAGGAGAAGAAGAAATAGAAGAAGTTTCAAAGTGAAGTAAGATTCAGGGAGTTGCTTTGATCTGAAGATGGGGTGGGGGTCAGGTGATAAGGAATTCAATCACCCCTGGAAGCTAAACATGGCCCCACCTGACAGCCAGCAAGGAGACAGGGACCAGACTCCTATGAACACAAGGAATTGGGTTCCTCCAGCAACCTGAATGCATGTGGAAGCAGACTCTGACCCAGAACCTCTTGAAAGAGACCCAACTGGACCATCCTTGATTGGGGCCTCGTGAGGCCCTGTTGGGATACCAAGCAAGCTCACTCAAACCTCTGACCTGCAGACCCTGAAGCAGGTGTTGTTTCAACCACTCCGTGCGTAGTAACTGGTCACACACAGGTGAAAGTGAGGCCAGGTTCTGGTCCCTGGAAGTGGGGTGCTGCCACAGCCATCACCTAGTCTAAAGTTCACCCACGACAGCATCTGGGACTCAATGATTGCCCTGAGATAGGAAGATTCCTTTTGCTTGTATTATTTTTCTAAAATAGTATCAAATAGAGAGTGCATCCCTTAATTCTCCAGGAAATTTGTTTCTTCTATTTTTTAGACCTATAGCTAAATTAACTGTGTTTGCTTGAAAAAGAGGCCCAATCAGCAAATTCTAACTCATATGTAAATAAACGTGAACTTTTCAATACTAGCCACCGTACACTTTGAGTTTGGTACACTGTCCGGGCTTCAGGTCCCCTAGAAGCTGCAGTATGGTGTCCAGGAGCACCCGACTCGAGTTAACCAGGAATTCACGGCCACTGGCTATGGCGGCTACATCTGCAACAGAAAGAGGACACAGAGCATCAAAATCATTGCTACTTCAAAACCTAGAGAAGTCTGTCCAAGACAGAGGAGTGTTGCTGTCTTTCTTCTAACATACCTAATGAACGCAGAATAGTTAGCCACAGAGCCAACAGCCAGAATAGGGTAACTGAGAAGCAGAGCAGTCGTAAGAAGGTGAGCAATGTCCACTGTGATTAGCAAAGGGCTGGGTGGTGGAACAGAGCGCTGGGTCTAAATACAGGTGCAGTCTGGCCACAGCACAGCAAGTGGACACCAGGCTCCGGAATACTGGATAAACAGCTATGAGCGGTCAGGGTCCAAACAGAAGGTCGGGGCTGGGGACTTTATCTGGGACCAAGGACACTAAAATACACCTTCCACCCTAGGAGTGAAATCCTGAGGACTTTAAAGTAGAATACCAAACTGAAATCATGAGGTCAAAAGAGACCAGGACAAAAACTGATTACAAGAAAAGTTTTTTTATAAATTGTACACACCACTGTGGGTCAGCGAGTGTCACCTTTCTTCATGCTTGAGGTCCCACAGAACCAACAAGGAAACCAGACCAAGTCATCACCCTGCCTCCCCAGGGACACTGTGGAGCTAACACTGGCTCCGTCACACTCCCAGATACCTACAAGGACACGTCAGTAATCCAGAATATTTATTTATGTGCCGGTATGATTTTTCCTTGGCTAGGTCTAACAATAAAGCATGATTCAGAGTGACTGAAATTCCTAACCCACATGAGCCGGTCTGGCTGGAGGAGACACGGGGCAGCGGCACCCGGAGGCCTCTGGCCTCACCAGATGCACTTCCAGTTAAGTGTGGTGTTCACGGGACGGTTCTGGCAAGATCCTCTACAAGTTTAAGGAACTGTTCTATTTTTCGTTTGCTAGTAACTATCAAGAATGGAGGATAAATTCTATCACTGACTTGCTCTGTCTTTGATTAACTGTTATCTAATAGCAGAATATAAATTTCATCTATGCTACCAGGCCAACCCTATGGAACCAGACACTGGACATTCCTGATCAAACGAGAATATTAAAGTCTCCTAAACCTAACAGATTTGTTCCCATTTTTGCTTGGTATTCCAGCAATTTTTGCCTCATAATTGCCTCATGCTATTTAATTTGGAATATCATTTCATGACAGCGATAACTTTACTGAAGACAGGACCCTTCACTGACAAATGTGATGTTATTTGTTCAATAAATTTGAACCTGATGCCTATATTTTCTATCACAAGAAACACTCTAGTTTTACTATAGAAATACCTTGGGGGAAATGAAGCATTGGGCATCATAAACTCAAAGTCATTCTAAGGAAGTTTTTGGAGATGACATTCTTCATATTAAGAAAGGAAACACACATTCTAGCTACATACTTCAGTAGTTTCCAGAGATGACTTGCCAACAAACCATGCCTCTGGTCTGCAGGCCTTGTGTTGTTCCTGACTTGGGTATGAGCAGCAGAACGCAACCCACCTGCTGCACAACTCTCAAGGCAAGACAGAAAGAACCTGGCAGCTTCCACCTCTGTCCCTTGTCAGCTGCTCTCGGAGCCCTGGTTGCTAGGAAAGAAATCTAACTCTTGCTGAGATGCAACTACATTCAAGTATACCATGGAGAGGCCCGAGACTCCACAAGGAGAGGAGGAGTCCTGCTCACCCCCGGCTGTGCTACCCACAGCAATGTGAGTCAGCCCAGCTGAGGTCCCAGTCAGAGCAGAGCAGCAGCAGATCCTGCCTGCCCAGTCCAGAGCAAACTGCAAGTTCTTGAGAGAAATAAATGACTGGTAGTGTTTAATGACAAGATTTGGGGGCAGTCTGTTACATAGCAACAGATAACAGAAACATCACTAATATGTCACTCAAGAAAAAAGTTAGAGCAAAACGTACATTGTACCAGAGCAAGCAACACCACCCGACAAGACGCAGCAACTTTACTGGCGCGTGAGGTCCCTTCCCACGTATCCAGTATTGTAAGGGTGAAGGCCAATCCTCCCTTTCACTAAGCACAGGTGAAGGAGCAACTATGAAGTAAAATAAATGTCAACAAAGTTCTACACTGACAGCTCCGGGAATTATCAGTCTATCTGCGATACGTGAGTTAGCCCCAGGACTGTGAAGGATTGCTGGTTTACTTTTCTGTTAAACTGCACGTTTTTTTCTCCTCTAGGTTCATTTTTCTTCAAAGTTTATAGGTACTTCTAGAAGTTACCATAGTAATTATATAATTTAAGAAATGAAACTAGTGTGAATTACATATGCTGATAAAAAATATAAAAAGTTGAGGGGTATTATGTATGATACTTTTGCTTTACCTTGTAATTATTTTGTCTTATTTTTTATAATAGGAATCATAATAAAGGTACAGACATAATAATAGTAACACAGATCAATGGTAGAAGTGAGAGTCCAGAAATAAACACTCAATTTATGATTAACTGATTTTCAAGAATTGGGATCAAGACAATTGAATGGAGACAGGATAAAAGAATTATCTTTTCAACAAATGGTGCTGGGACAACTAGATAGCCACATGCAAAGAAAAAAGACTGAACCCCTACCTTATACCATACATAAAAATTAACCCAAAATGGATCAAAGAGACAAATGTGTGAGCTAAAACTATAAAACTCTTAGAAGAAAACACGGGGTAAATCTTCATATTCTTGAATTAAACCAATGACTTCTTATATATGACAACAAAAAAGCAAGTAACTAAAGAAAAAAATACACTGTTGCTGCTGCTGCTGCTAAGTCACTTCAGTCGTGTCCGACTCTGTGGACCCCATATACGGCAGCCCACCAGGCTCCCCGTCCCTGGGATTCTCCAGGCAAGAACACTGGAGTGGGGTGCCATAAATACACTGTATATCATCAAAAAGGTACCACTTTTGTGCTTCAAAGGACACTACCAAGAAGCGAAAAGACAACTACAGAATGACAGAAAAGTTTTGTAAATAATATACCTGATAAGGGGCTGGTATCTAGAATATACAAAGAACTCTAACAACTCAATAATAAAAAGACAAATGACTTAATTTTGAAATGTGCAAAGGACTTAAATAGACATTTCTCCAAAGAAGAGACACAAATGGCCAATGAATACATGAAAAGATGCTCAACCTACTGCACTGGGTTAGATAAATTTCCACCATGGAAGAGTGTGTGTTCAGACTGTTAGGGCACCCAGTCAAAGAGAAATCAAGGGCCAGGCCTATGCTGGCAGAGCTCCGCTGCCAGCCAGGTGCTATCACCTGTTGACCCATCATGAATTAAAGAGCACCAAGCAGATCCCCCGACTTTCCAACAGCCCATCTACAAGTGTAATTCCTTTCTTTCTATTTGTTCAGATTCCTTCCCTTAACACTCAATTGCACTCTCAGGAAAGACAGACTCCAAGCACCTTCCGTTTCTCCCAATCTCTAACTGTTATTCTGGGACCATCATCACCCCTGCTCTCTGGACACAGCTCCTGCAAAGTTTAACAGATAGGCGTTTATTTTGTAAATGAAATGGATAGGCACTACAGAAGGAAAATTTTTAGAGTCCTAGAAAACTCTCCTACACACAAATTACAACCAATCTGAATATTATTTGCCCATACTATGTATGATTCAAGAAACAACCACAAAATTAACTATAATCCCAGAGCCCCTATCAGTGAAAGGTTCTATTGTTGTGTCCAACTCTTTGCAGCATACTAGGCGCTTCCCTGTCCTTTACCATCTCCCGGGTTTGCTCAAACTCATGTCCATTGAGTTGATGCCGCCATCCAACCATCTCATCCTCTGTTGTCTCCTTTTCCTCCCGTCCTCAATCTCACAGTCCTCCTCTTACATTCCATCAATCTGGAAAACTCTAAGACTGACTGTGCTTAAGTGAAAGAGGACAGTAAAAAAGCTGGCTTAAAGCTCAACATTCAGAAAATGAAGATCATGGCATCTGGTCCCATCAAATCATGGCAAATAGATGGGGAAACAGTGGAAAGAGTGGCTGATTTTATTTTTTTGGACTCCAAAATCAATGCAGATGGTGACTGCAGCCATGAAATTAAAAGATGCTTACTCCTTGGAAGGACAGTTATGACCAACCTAGACAGCATATTAAAAAGCAAAGACGTTACTTTGTCAACAAAGGTCTGTCTAGTCAAGGCTATAAGTAGTCATGTATGGATGTGAGACTTGGACTATAAAGAAAGCTGAGCATCGAAGAATTGATGCTTTGAACTGCGGTGTTGAAGACTCTTGAGAGTCCCCTGGACTGCAAGGAGATACAACCAGTCCACCCTAAAGGAGATCAGTCCTGGGTGTTCATTGGAAGGACTGATGTTGAAGCTGAAACTACAATCCTTTGGCCACCTGATGCAAAGAGCTGACTCATTTGAAAAGACACTGATGCTGGGAAAGATTGAGGGCAGGAGGAAAAGAGGACAACAGAGGATGAGATGGTTGGATGGTGTCACTGATTCAATGGACATGAGTTTGGGTCAACTCCGGGAGTTGGTGATGGATAGGGAAGCCTGGTGTGCTGTGGTTCATGGGGTCCCAAAAGAGTCAGACATGACTGAGCAACTGAACTGAACTGTCTGTGCTTATCTTTTAACTGAGCCAGCTACAAAAGGGACATGAGTTTCAAGGAAACACTCCAATTCCACAAAACAACAGCTCCTTATCTTGGTCACACTCTGTCAACTGAAGGAAGGGCATTATCTAAGGAGAGATTACAAAGTATCCCCAATTATCCAAGACAAACCACTGAAAGACGACTAAGACAATGTCTGTGATTAACTGGATATTGTAGATAACAGGTATCAAATTCTCCTGAATTAGCAAGACCTCTATATAGATAGATGACATCAAACATGTCAGATTCACGCCCAGGGGACACAGAAACCAAAACAGTTTTCAGCATGTCAAAACAGCTCTCTGCATTTACCTCTAACATCCCAGATTATCATAAACTTTCTGTGTATAAGACAGGTTAAGGCCATGATACAGGGCAGTGGTTCTCCAAGTGGCAAGGGAGCACAATTTTGCCACCAAGAGACACCTGGCAACCACTGGAGACACTCTTGGCTGTCACCCCAGGGGCTGCTCCTGGACTCTCAGGGCAGAGTGCAGGGATGTTCCTAAACCCCACAATGCAAAGAACACCCCCAAACAGAGAATTTTCTGCTGAGGCTGAGAAACATGCTCTAGGGACAGTTACTCAAGGACATGGCACACAGCAAAGGCTAACTGGCCTCAGAGGCCACCACCTGATCCCAGAGGCAAGGCCCACAGCCTCCTTTCTCAGAGCACCCGCAGTCCAGGGCTGGGGCAGACCTTCATCCTCATCTGGGGGCCTAAGCCTCTCTTTTCAGAAGACGAAGCTGGGGGTCACAGTGTAAAGAGCACAGGGCTGGTCAGCGGTGGAAGAGGAACTGGACTCTGCTCCCCTGTGTCAGTGCAAGCGCGTGAGGGCGGGAATCAGGAGGCAGAAGCACAGAGGGGCCTGGAGCAGCGCTGGTCACTGACACAAGGGCGCACTGCTATAAGCTCTGTCCAACTATTACGTCCATGACAGATGAGCTGGATCCAGTCCTGCCACAAATTATCAACAACCAAAAAAGTAACTTGGGGGAGTTCTCTGACAGTCTAATAGTTAGGATTCGGCACTCTCACTGCTGGGCCCGGGTCCTCCCTGGTTGGGGAACTAAGATGCCACAAGCTATGAGGCATGGCAAAAAAAACAAATTTTGATTCGTTAATCATTACCTAAGGGCTTCCCTGGTGGCTCAGTGGTAAAGAATCCACCTGCCAGTGCAGAAGACATGATTTCGATCCCTGGGTCAGGAAGATCCCCTGGAGAAGAAACTGGCAACCCACTCCAATATTCTTGCCTGGGAAACCCCATGGACAGAGGAGCCTGGTGGGCTACAGTCTATAGGGTCACAAAAGAGTTGGACACGACTTTGAGACTAAACAACAATCATTACCTAACACTGTTTGAATGAATAAACCCAGAATTTAGAGACAAGGAGTGCAATTATAACTTCCAAATAGTCAAAAAGTAGAAAAGGTAGTCAGAAAAATAAGTTTTCCATTTGTAAGCTAAGCAAGTTAAACTTCACAGGGTTGCGATAACAATTTGCCATCTCCTTTTAAGTTCTATATGTGTCCACTTATAAAATTGTAGAAAACCACCGCACACCCTTTGTTAAACAAGACCTTGGGTTACAATATGTTGCCACTTACCCAAAGCTCAGTAACATGCACAACACTGTGTGAGGTACTGAGCAAGCATTATAAAAATAAAGAGGAAATAAAGTCCAGAGAACTGACATCCCAGGAAGTGGACTAGCTGGGCCTAAAAATCCATACTTTGTGTTACTATTAACCTATTATGAACAACAGTGACTATGGATAAGAAAAATTCACTAATTTCACAGTTTAAACCAATCTCTGACAGCCAGCTTTTGCTTAGGACACAGTAAACTGAAAAGAGCGACACCTCCATTCTTTAAAAAGAGGCAGGTAGATAATTGAAAAATCACAACTTATCCTGAACACATCAGAGTTGAGGTTGCAGAATCAACCGACTGACAGGAAAAAATAGGAAAAGGCAGGCGCTGCAAGGAGAAATGGGAGGCCAGCACCTGCTCCCCTAGGGTGGACACTGGACACCAGACAGGCCAGCCAGGAAAATTCAGCTAAAAGGTGCAGCAAACTGCCAGACGAGCAGCTGCGTGGTGCTGATGGTGGGCGGAGGGGTGGGCTGCAAAAGGAACGGGGAGGAAGCGGGGGGACAAGAGGGAGGAAATGGAACCTTTCCATGTCTTCACTGTGGTGGTAACGTGACTGCATGCGTTTGTCAAAACTTGCAGGACTGCAACAAGGTGAAAAAAAAAGCTGTAATGGGAGCGTTTCCCACAGGTAAGTTTAAAAGACAGAGGATCTATCTGACAGCTAACCAAGGCATCTGCTGTCCTGCCTACTCCCCGTGGAACAGTCTTGGGATCTAAGACACGGAAGGCCCCGAGGCCTCAGGAGAGCAGCAGTAAACACCAACACAAGCGCATAAGCACTGCATCACGGTCATCAGCCTGTAAGTGGAATGCAATGCAGACACGCCCACTTCTGACTCTTCATGAGGGCTCCTAAGTGAGCCACTCCAGGCAGGGAAAAACAAAGCGAAGTTGAGCCTGGCTGCTGAGCAACAGGCTGACCTTGCCCACTGGCCCACGACCTCACCACTGCACACCAGCTGGCAACTGAAGCAATTCAAAATCACAATTCAGCAGAATGGAAAGTCACATACATCACAGACTTTTGGAGTCACTTGCACACAGCAGAAAATCTAATCATCAAATTTGCAAGTATTAAACATTCTGCTAAAAAAGAGACCCCAGGAATCCCTGGTGGTCCAGTGGCTAAGACTCTACACTCCCAATGCGGATGATCTAAGTTCCACCCATGATCAGGGAACTAAATCCCGCACACGGCAACTAAAGATCCCACGTGCCACCAAATAACTAAACTAAGACCTCAGGCAGCCAAATACCTAAGTATTTATTTAAAAAAGAAAAGAAGAAAAGATATCTTACAGCAATTTTAGAAGGTGGAGCAGTGCAAGCCTCAACCAGCTGAAGAGGCTATGATGAAAGTGCATGAGGCAGTCCTCCAGCAGACAAAGGCCAAATCAGGACTGGACAACACCCGGGTCTCAACATCTGCCCGTGAAGAATATCACCGGCTCTTAAGGGCTTATGAAGAAATTGTCTACATGAGATCCACTGCATTAGGATTTCAGTAGATGAGGAAAAATAACATTTCCCCTCTATTTAAGAGCAGAGAATCACCCTAAGAGGAGCATAGCATACAGCAGATGAAAGAACAATGTAAAAAAGTAAGTCATAGCACTATAACTATTTCACTGACTTCAGAACAAAGAGCCTTAATACTCACTAGTATATACCATGTTCTACTATATTAGCATTAATTATTTAGTCATTTGGCTTTATCCTTTGCAGCAGTTTTGCCATTAGAATTCTATCTAATCGTAACTATAATCTTTGGGGAAAACTCACTAAAGAGACAATTTAGATTTTTTGGAATTCTTTAATTACAATAGCACATTGATGGATGTGAGTCTGAGTGAACTCTGGGAGTTGGTGATGGACAGGGAGGCCTGGCATGCTGCAATTCATGGGGTCGCAAAGAGTCGGACACGACTGAGCGACTGAACTGAACTGAATTACAACAGCAAAACAAGAGCAAGAGCCTACCTGAAGCTCTGCTTAAGGCTTTTACTTTAGGTAGATATAAGTAAATGACGATGACGCCAAACAACAAGTAGCTAAACATACAGTTTTGACTTCTGTCAACGGACAGAACTGAGCAGAACATGCAGCGCCGTCCTGTTTCCTAAGGTGAGCTGCTCATACTCACTGATGCTTACTTATCAGAATCACTGGGTGATGCTCCACAACACACACCCAGTCCCTACCCCGTCCACTGAGTCAGCGCCTCCAGGGCAGGAGCCTATCTGAACCAGAGGTGTTCATGCGCACACACCCTAACTGTGATCACTGCTCTGGAATATATCCCGGAAAGTCACTACATTCACAGGGAATTACTCACTTGTTACGATTCCGGCCAAAGCAAAAACAAATTGATTTTCATCAGAATCCAGCTCCTTAACATCCCCATCCAGCGACTTCACAAAACTCTCCATTGTTTGACCAGTGATGTTGAAAAACTTCAAAGCTTTATCCTGAAAGTTTAGAAATGAGAACGTCACAACCTTTCAGGGCTACCAGCAGGAAAACACTTTCAAAGTGAAGGACACAGAAGACTCCAGTTTTAATTACAGAAGCAGTATTTTAAAATCTGTTCCCTCGTTAAAACTTCCTGTTGAAAAGGTCAAGAAAAAAAGAGGTTTGGGGCATGTAGAAAAATTACCTTGAAGACTGATATAGTAGTAGTAGTAGTAAAGTCGCTAAGTTGTATCCAACTCTTGGGACCCCATGGACTGCAGCCTGCCAGGCTCCTCTGTCCATGGGATTCTCCAAGCAAGAATACTGGAGCGGGTTGCTATTTCCTTCTCCAGGGGATCTTCCCGACCCAGGAATCAAAACCGGGTCTCCTGTATTGCAGGCCGGTTTTTTACCGACTGAGCTATAAGGGAAGCCCATACATATGGGAAACAGTTCAAATTTATACAGTGACAGAAGTACTTGGACAATTCACCCAAAAATATACTAGAAATAAACCAGAAAAATAGGTTATCTATTCTAGGCATGAAACCAGAGGTTTTCAAACCTTTGGCAGAAATTATTTTTCAAATAAAATCTTAAATGAAACCTCAACACATAAAAGACAGCAAACAGGCTCATCTGGCATTTAAGACTCTTTGTGACCCCATGGACTGTAGCCCACCAGGCTCTTCTGTCCATGGGATTTCCCAGGTCAGAAGACTGGAATGGGTTGCCATTTCCCTTCCAGGGGATCTTCCTGACCCAGCAATCAAATGAGGATCTCGTGCATGGAAGCCCATTTACGTCTCCATTCCTCAGCAAAAAGAGTTTCCAAGTTCACAGAGCCTTGAAAGCAGTTCCTTGGGGGAAGGAGGAAGAGGAGGCAGGGTTCTAAGAAACGGTCTGAAAACCAGAGCCTGTACAATGGCACAAGAGAACTACATGAGGTGATATAAATATCCTTACTAGATTGTGGAGATATTACACACCTCCAAAAATTAGCTGAAGAACAGTAAGTTGTACACCTACAATAAATGAATTTTATGATACATAAGTTATACCTTAAGAAAGCTCAATAAACTTTAAAATACACTTAGTCCCTCCACCATTTCTATCTCTACAACTGACGAGTAAGTACTACATTGGCCCTCCCACCAACCATGCACCCTGGGTGTTTATTTCCATTCAGGACCACACGATCCCCCAGAGTCAGAGCACAGTCTTCCTAGGCCGTCATCCTCTCGGCTGGGGAGGCCATCCTGTCACCAGTCACGCTTAGACCACACAGCTCCCCCACTTCCCATCCCCCTATTCTATCACTTGGGGGGACGGGGAAGGGGCGGCTCCGATGTCTTCCTGGCCAGTCTCCACATCCACAGCCTCACCCCCCTCCATCCTCATTCACTGTCAGGTTGAGCTGCCCAAATTCTCTTGTCACTTTTTCATTCAAACAGCCTTAAGGAATCTGTCCTGGACTGCTCCATCAACACACTAACCCCTACCCTGTGTCAGGAGACTCACACACCCTCCCTGCGTTTCACTCCAGGCCTGAGTACCCTTCCCTCCTCCTGAGCCACCCTCCTCACTTCCTGTTACTGCTGCTGTGCCAGTGAATCAAGGTTCATTTCAAATCTCTCTTCCTCTGTGAAGTTCCTTGACTTGTGTATGCACATGCTATTAACATCTATTTTACATATACATATATGATAAATGACACAAGGGCTTCCCTGGTGGTGCAATGGTAAAGCATCCGCCTGCCAATGCAAGAGACGCGGGTTCGATCCCTGGGTCAGGAAGATCCCCTGGAGAAGGAAATGACAACCCACGCCAGTATTCTTGCCTGGGAAATCCCATGGGCAGGGGAGCCTGGTGGGCTACAGTTCATGGGATTGCAAAAGAGTTGGACTCGACTCAGCAACTAAACAACAACAAAATAATATATAACATTCAGGCAATGAAATATTGTATTACCCCTGGAAATAAGGTATGTAAAAGAACTTAAAAGTCTGTTATACGTTCACAGATGTCAAGTAACGATCCTGACGTAGAGCTACCTCCACAACACCATACCGACTCTGGGACAGAAGGGAGCTCACTCCCTTCATCTGACACACCCCTGGATCCAGGTTACCTCAGGCTCTACACAGCTGGGATTCCAAAAGTACCTGACGAGCAAAGCAAAAGGGTCTAGTCTGGAGGCGCCCAAACAGAGGCGCTGTGCCTTCACGTTACACAAGCACGAGTCAAGCGTCCAGCCAGCCCGTGGCGTGCTCACCCCGCCCAGGATGGCCTTGACCACCTCCTCGCTGCTGGAGACACCCCACAGGATGGTGCAGGCCGCGGCGCCCAGCTCCGTGCAGTACTCGGCCTGCTGCAGCAGCTGCTGCTTCGCCTCGTTCAGCTGCTGGCGGAGAGCCAGTTTCTCCTGAAACCAAAACAGGATAAAATCAGAGAAATGGACAGCATTCAGCCTCAAAGCACCTGTACTGTGTTCCCCCTTTTGAAGACACTCTTAAAGAAATGAACACAGGATATAATAAACAGCAAGCGAATGAAAACTAGCCCAGGGTGAGGCACAACTCATATTTTTTTTAAATTGCAGGGGCAAAAAGAACACTCAAAAAACATGCCACTGCACTGGAGTTTATAAATACTGCCAAAGACATGAATTCAACTTCTAAGTCAGATGGGAAACGCAGCATCTCAGGTCCCAGGGGCTATACCCAGGACAGCACTGCCTAGCGCACTGCTTGTTGAGAGTAGCAAGCCAACACAGCAGTTCTCTCATAGAGAAGTGTTTCTATACTTCTGTATAGAAGTATTCTATACTTCTAAGTTTCTATAAAAATGCCAGGTGACACAGTCAACACCAGGCAGGAAAGATGGGAGCAGAAGGAGGAGAGGAGAGAGGAGGAAGGGCCTCCTGGGCATGCTCTGACCCAGCAAGCCAAGCCCAGAGTCACAGGAAGATGGAGTCCAGCTTTCTCAATCTCCCACAGCCCCCGAAGGAACAGCTGACGAGTCAGCCAGGGTTCTCACCAAGGCAGCCGTCCCCCTGACGTCGCCTCTGTCCACACAGGCATTCCTAAAGGTTCACCTTCGGGTGAATCTTGGCTGCTGTGGGCCTTCCCGCCACCCCCACCCCCAACCATTAATGCCAGAGTCACTCTTCCATGTTTCCTGAGGTTTCCTGACTTAGTAAGTGTTAGTCACTCAGTTGTGTCCAACTCTTTGAGACCCCATGGACTGTAGCCCACACCAGGCTCCTCTGTCCTAGGATTCTCCAGGCAAGAATGCTGGAGTGGGTTGCCAGGCCCTCTTCCAGGGGGTCTTCCCAACCCAGGGATGGAATCCAGGTCTCCCACACTGCAGGTGGATTCTTTACCAGCTGAGCCACCACATAGTCATATTTACATGAGAAAAATGGTCCCTGAGCCTAGGACACTTGCTAAAACTGCTTTATGTGATTTATTAACTCTGGGTCTTTAATATCTGCCTTCATCAGGACAGAAGCCTGGTTCCTAAATGTGCACTTCAGCCACTCAAGCTGTGGTGACATATGCAAACACTGATTCACAGCCTTTCCTTCAGAATTCCAGCTTTTCTCACAACTGAAGCAGGATGCACTGTGATTAGTCTGGTTATCTTGGCTCTTCGGTAAGATCAACAAGAACTGTTGGGAATGACCATCAGAACTGTCTTCTGTGGTCACATCTGGCAGTTGCAGGCAGATATGCCCTGACACAGGGCTGTACAAGCTGTACAATGATATCAAGAACTCAAAGAAAATAATTCCATTCACAGTAACACTCTCCTTTCATCTAGAATATATCGAGAGCACTTTATCTTTTAATTATATTTAATCAGAGAATAATGGCTTTACAACATTGTGTTGGTTTCTGCCAGACATCACCATGAATCAGCCGTAGGCACACGTGTGCCCTTCCTCCTGAGCCTCCTTCCCACCTCCCACTCTACCCCATCCCTCTAGGTTGTCACAGCACCGGGCTGAGCTCCCTGAGTCACACAGCACATTCCCACTGGCTGTCCATTCTACATGTAGCGATGTATATGTGTCCACACTGCTCTCTCCATTTGTCCCACCCTCTCCTTCCCCAACTGTGTCCAAAAGTCTGTTCTCTATGCCTGGCTCTCCACTGCTGCCCTGAAAACAGGCTCATCAGTATCATCTTTCTAGATTCCACATATATGTGTTAATATACAATATTTGTATTGTATACAATACTTTCTCTTCTCTGTATACAATACTTCTCTCTGTATAACAGGCTCTACGTTCCTCCACCTCTTTAGGACTGACTCAAATGTGTTCTTTTTTATAGCTGAGTAATATTCCACTGTATATATGTACCATAATCTCCGTATCCATTCATCTTGATGGGCATCTGGATCACTCCATGTCCTAACTGCTGTAAGTAGTGCTGCAATGAACACTGGGGTACGTGTGCTTTTTTCAATCATGGTTTCTTCAGGGTATATGCCCAGTAGTGGAATTGTTGGCTCATATGGTAGTTTTATTCCTATTTTTTAAGGCATCTCCATACTGCTCTCCATAATGGCTGTATCAGTTTACATTCCCACCAACAATGCAAGAGGGTTCCCTTTTCTCCATACCCTCTCTCCAGCATTCATTGTTTGTAGATTTTTTTGGTGATGGCCATCCTGAGGTGACATCTCATTGTAGTTTCAGTTTACATTTCTCTAATAATGGACAATGTTGAGATGAAAACACATCTTTTCATGTGCTTATTAGCCATCTAGATATCTTCTTTGGATAAGTCTTTTTAGGTCTTCTGCCCAATTTTTGATTGGGTTGTTTGTTTTTCTAGTATTGAGCTCCATGAGCTGCTTATATATTTTGGAGATTAATCTTGTCAGTTGTTTCACTTGCTATTATTTTCTTCCATTCTGAGGGTTGTCTTTTCATCTTGTTTATAGTTTCCTTTGCCATGCAAAAGCTTTAAGTTTAATTAGGTCCCCTTTGTTTATTTCTGTTCTTATTTCCACTATTCTAGGAGGTGGGTCATAGAGAATATTAGTATATATCAAGAACGCACCAAATTTAACAGTTAAAAAAAAATCCAACTAAAAAATGGGCAAAAGACACAAACAGATATTGTATGGGAAAGAATATATAGACATCAAATAAGCACATGAAGATGTTCAGCATTATTAGCCAACAGGGAAATGCAAATTAAAACTACAACACATCTATCAGAACAGCTAGAATAAAAAACAGTGAGAACACCAAATGCTAATCAGGATGTGGAGGAAGTGAATCACTCAGCACTGCTGGTGATGAAACGGTATGACCACTCTGAAAAACAGCTGGGTAATTTCTTACAAAATTGAACATGTACCTACCACGCAGCCCAGTAATTGCACTCTTGGGCATTTAGCCCAGAGAAATGGAGACATACATTCACACGAAAACCTACATACAGATGTTCATAATACCTTTATTCATAATACCCCCAAAAAATAGAAATAACCCAAATGTCCTTAAATGGGAGAATATTTAAACTGTGATGTTTGTGAGGTTCATTTCTGATTGTAACTGAACTATATTATCAGTTAACTTTTGTTTAAAAACTTTCCTGAAATAATATACAATGTTTGCAACAACTTCCCGTTTATTATCGGAAAAGTAGTGACTCTTTCCTAACAGGTTAAAAACTAAATATAGATAACCAAAACTATATTTCATGACTGCAGCCATGAAAGACACTTGCTCGTTAGAAGAAAAGCTATGACAAGCCTAGACAGCATATTACAAAGCAGAGATATTACTTTGCCTACAAAGATCCATATAGTCAAAGCTATGGTTTTTCCAGCAGTCATGTACGGGTATGAGAGTTGGACAATAAAAAAAGGCTGAGCATCGAAGAATTGATGCCTTCAAACTGTGGTGTTAGAGAAGACCCGAGAGTCCCTTGGACTGCAAGGAGATCTAACCAGTCAATCCTAAAGGAAGTCAGGCCTGAATATTCATTGGAAGGACCAATGCTGAGGCTGAAACTCTAATACTTTAGCCACCTGATGCAAAAAAACTGACTCACTGGAAAAGACTCTGGTGCTGGGGAAGATTGAAGGAAGGAGGAGAAGAGGACAACAGAGGATGGGATGGTTGGATGGCATCACCAACTCGATGCCCATGAGTTTGAGCAAGCTCCGGGAGTTGGTGACGGGCAGGGAAGCCTAGCGTGCTGCAGTCCACGGGGTCACAAAGAGTCGGACACAACTGAGCTACTGAACAACAAACCAAAACTAGCAGTCTGAATTTAAGTTAATTTAGTATGAAAAGATGCCAGCCTAAGAAAACACACCGAGAATGAAGCCATAAGTAAGCCACAAACACGCAGCTCCTTGGTGGGAACACGAGGACTCCGCCCATTGTCTGTGCCAGTCCACACACACGGGGAAGCAGGGTCAGGCACTAAAATCTCAGCCAGCAGAGACATGGCGGGAAGCCACAGCTGGCTTTATAACAACAGCACAAGCCTTCCAAAGTCATTCAGAGAGATATCCCCCAACAATTCACTGGCTCTTTCTTCTTTCAAGTTCAAAGGCTGCCACTGCCAGAACTCTCCCAGCCCGCCTCCTAGATCACATCAAGACCCATCGAGGCTCCTCCATCGACTCCACTGAGGAAACACCTCAACGCGGGGCAGGAGCCAACCTGTGCTGGTCCCTGGGACTGAGTTCTGGGGGTCAGCGCACGTCTTTAGAATTCTGAGTCCACACTCTGACTTCTGGTCTTTCCTTACATGCTGGTTTGAGTGCCATCTGCATTCTCCCCATGACTTTTCCCCAGACTGAAGTCTTACTAGCAACGCTCTAATTCAGGATCCAGTCCTGCATTCTTTCCTGGTTCCTCAACTCTAAAATAAGCCTGCAGAGTCTAGCCACACGATCTGTTCAGCCCTGGGCAGAAAAGGCAGCGGCCAGCTCCCTACAGCAGGAAGAGACAAGCCCTGTCACAGAACACTCGCAGGGCCTCCCACCCATGTTAAACAGGAGGGACTATTAAACAGGAAACTTAACTGGAAATAGTTTAACCTAAAATATGCCCACATTTTAACTAAGGTCAAAGTGTCTGGGCAGAACCATGCTGTGACCTGACACTACTTCACTGCAGCCATTTGTCCTTTATTCTGGCACTTTCCCAGGGTGGCTTACTTTTAGCGTAACATCTAAAATGCCAGCAAAACATGAATTTTTTCCTATGCTTATTAATTTAAGAAACAAGAAATCTAAGATTCTGCCCAATTTAAGCTTCAGCCTTAGCAAAGATGTCCCGGCATTTCAAGGAGTACTGAATCAGTGGATTGCATTGTTCACATTTATCCAATTCCTTCTTGCCTGCAGGTCAACTTCTTTTAGACAATGAAACTTTTAGGTCCAGACAAATTAATCATGTACCCATCTTAGTCTATCATGATCTAAACCGAGTATGACTGAGCCAAAATGTCAGCTTTCGCTAAGTGACACACGACCTAACAGTTCTGAGACTGAAACTCTTTCCCTGATCCTCCCTACTTGCTTGATATTAAACTCTATCAGTCTGGAAGGATGTCATCATTGAGCAATCAAGGAGAAAAGCTACCAGGGCTCCCAGTTCTTTGACGAAAACTTCAGACGCATGGTCCTCTGGCCAAGCATCTTCGATCTCACATTGCTGGAGCACTCACTGTACCCCTGGGAGTTGCAGCTTTCTGTAAGCTTGCTTAGGCTGAATCACAAAAGAAGGCACATGCAGAAATTTCTACAGACAATCCATAAAAGAGTTTGCAGCAACGAGGAAGGCTGCAGTCTTTCAGAGTGCAATGTGATTCTGGAATGTAAGCAATGTCTCCGGGTTGAGTTCCACGCAAGTTTGTCACTTACCTGTATTCCTTAACTATGAAATCATGAATATCTGGGCTAAGGAACAGTTATTCTTGATAAATAAGCAATTAAGCGCTGTGGGGAAAAAATGAAGTCTATACAAAATCCACCAGTTTGGGGAACCCTCCACTTTGGCCACAAACACTCAGAACTCGTCCACACAAGGAGGAGGTGTGAAACAGAGCTGAGCACATGGGCGGTGGGATCTAGCCAGGCTCCAAGCATCTCTCCAGGTTCACAGCACTTGCTGACCCAGCTGTGCTGCAGAAACCAGTGAGCAGCGCGGCAGTCACAACACCTCCCAGCATACAGGTAACACGGGCAGCAGCACGCCCTGGACACTGCCACGAGTTTCTACCGTGCTGTCCAAAAATAAAAACACAATCAAGCCCCAAATTTCAGCAGAAGTGCCCAACAGCTCTAGCTTTATAGAAGAGGAAATAACTTATTCCATGAAAAGAATATGCATAGCTTTTAAGAAATATTATGTCTCCCCAAATATTAAAATGAAATGCAATTGGTTATTTCCAAAATATCAGAAGTGACCTCCTAATTACAGATGTTTCTATTTATAAATCTAACCCTAATTACAAATCATTACCTCATGATTTTTTCAGGATTATTATATTATGAATTTTAATGACATGCATTGGTCTTTTAACACAGAAATTAACAGTAATTGACTATCAAAAGGCACCAAGTAAACAGCCTCCATGTTAAATCATTGTCAAATCCAAATGATCAACTGTTTTCCAAACCATTCAGAATAAATACATTTAAAAATACAGTGTCTTGAGGCATAAGGGCTAGACTGTGGCCACAAGCATGGCGCGGGCGCTTCCCGTGGCCTGGTGAGCATTGTACCTTCTTCTCCCTCACGCTGTCCGCTTGCACGGACTCCAGGCGGGCTCTGAAGTGCTCACAGTCCATCCTCAGTTGCTCTAACTCCTGCTCCTTCCTCTCCAGATCTACAAGAGACACAAGAATACTCAGTATTTCAAGTCACTGATCTCTCCTGACCATGCATTTTGCTTAATTTTCTCTTAGGAAAGCCTGATTTCTTAGGTAGGATTACTCACATAACCAGTGCTGGGATAACCAACATTCTAACGTCCGGCTTTTTGAGTTTTTGTCACCTTTTTGCCCATAGCAGAAACCACCTTTGTTTTCTGCTTTTTTTAAAGACTTCGTTTCACCACCAGACTTGCACTCAAGGTTCTAGGAAAGTGTGTTGTTTAAAGGAGTGCAGGCAGGGCTGGGCAGCCCGACTGTCTCGTGGCACACACTCCTATGTGCTCCATAAAAAGCAGAAGGCGGTTCAGCAAGGAGATGGTGCCAGCCGGGCTGATTCACACGCTCGTCTCACCCGCTGGCAGACTGGCTCCCCGACAACAGCTGCCGCCGTTGTCAATGGAGCAGTGAGGCAACAGCCACAGAGACGAGAAGAGAAAAGGCCACAGTGAGAGGCGAGGAGGAGGGCACGCTTCCTCGCCACCGCACTCGCCCAGACAATGAGTCACATGGCCAACAAAATTCCCAAAAGACGTCCATGTTCATGAATCTGAATTCATGAATTCATGAATTATCAACCAGATAATCACGTTTAAATAAAAAATAGTATGCTACAGAAACACTGACATTCTGAAAGCCAAGAAAAAAGGTAACTCCAAGTTTTAAGTGCCTCCGGTGAACAATCACTGATCTCTGTTTGCCAGGGCCCAGAGCTCAGGGTGGGGGGTCTCGCCTCACTGGCACACAGCAGAGTGCTCATGGCATGCTCACTGACATCTGTGCATAGCCGCGGTCGTCAGTACGAGGCTGCATTTGGGGTTCACCTTTCTTGAATACTGGTTTTAAGTACAGAAATTTAAATGGCTCATTAGTCTGCTAATTGGTTGCCTATGAAAACAGTCTATTATTAAAGCGTTTACCATTTAAAAAACAAAAAAAGCTTTAAGTGCCTTGATCCCAAAGACTAAGATACCACGTTTCAAAGCTAACATATACCAAGACCTGAGTGGACGTGTGCTCAGAGCTACTGGTGTTAACTCACTGAAGTAGGAACACTTCGGGACATTGATTCTCAGACTTTACAGCACATCAGAATTCCCTGGGAGTGGAAATTGCTCAGTTCTGTCTGACTCTTTGCGACCCCATGAACTGCAGCCCACCAGGCTCCTCTGTCCATGGAATTTTCCAAGTAAGAATACTGGAGTAGGTTGCCATTTCCAGTCACAGAGTCATGGGGTCACAGAGTCAGACACGACTGAGCAACTGACACTTTCATTACGTTTTACAGAGATCCTTTGCCAGAGCAGGAGATTGAGACCTAAAGCTAGATATTCAGTTAATGATTGTGAAGCCGCTGGCAAAGCTTCTCTTAAAATGAGTTTCTTAGAAACGGGTGAAGCAGCGTGGGACCCCTTCTTCTCCTTCACATCAGGTCTCTCTTCTGCCATTTCAGGATGTACCACGCGCAATATGACTTGCACTGGAAATCTTTATTTTGTCCCACTAGTCCCGGCCACCCAAGAAACCAACTATACTGAACAAGTGCTATGTTTTGAAAACTACATATCTGCGTTCTGTAACGATGTTAAACGAAAACATAAATAATTATGAATGAAATGTGAACTACAAATGGTCGCAGACAAAAAAAAATTAAAAAAAAAACTGAGACAAAATTATTAATAGCATAAAACTTTTTCTTTGCAGTTAACTTTTAATGTTTTCTTCTATTACTAAACTGTACATTTCTCAAACACTGTAAAGAAAATAGGAAATCACACTCCTACAAGTCTTACGTGTAAAACTATGGAGGAATTAAGACCACCCAGAAGACTCTTTACAATAACGTCATAATCTCTCACTCCACATAACTGCTAATGACCTTACTGTAGGTTAACACAACAAAAGGATGAGGTTAAACCGTCCCATTCCACCCCACAGTATTCAAAGGCTGTGTCAGGGCTGCCACCCACTCCCAGCTCTCAGGAGGAGGCTGCCACCTGGTGGCCAGACTGGAGCACTGCCGCCACCTCCTGACAAAACTCACTTGTTCAGTTTGGCCCCTAAAGCAGGTGGGCATGCATCCTCCTGTGTGCTGATAATCCCACATACTTAGAACATGTGCGACATGCCTAGGACATGGCACCTAGTGGCACTTTATAAATATTTGTCACGTAAACGAACTTTACTTCTTTACACGAAAGTGAAGTCACTCAGTCATGCCCGACTCTGCGACCCAATGGGTAGTAGCCTGCACCAAGCTCCTCTGTCCATGGGATTTTTCAAGGCAAGAGTACTGGGGTGGGTTGCCATTTCCTTCCCCAGGGAATCTTCCCAACCCAGGGATCAAAACCAGGTCTCTGACATTGTAGACAGACACTTTACCGTCTAAGCCACCAGAGTCTTCTGCTAATCCTTGAATAGAGAAAAAGCTTGGCTATTTTATGTCTCATTCTCCTACAGTTTTTTTTTTTTTTTTTAAATCAAAGACAGAAATAATACACTAATACATACAGTGCATTATATGGTCTTCCCTGGTGGCTCAGTGGTTAAGAATTTGCCTGCCAATGCAGGAGACGAGGGTTCAAACCCTCATTTGAACCAATATTCTTGCCTGGGAAACCCCATGGACAGAGGAGCCTGGCAGGCTACAGTCCATGGGGTTGCAAAGAGTTGGACATGACTTAGAGACTAAACAACAGTACGTTATGGTCAAGACATGACCTTACCCAGTCTCAGTATTAGAACACGAAAGAGGCTGCCACCCAGCTTAGATTGGATTTCAACTGCTAAGCTTTAGCATGCAAAATGAAGGAATAAAAACCTGCTAACCCTTAACTGAGTAAAAGGATGGCCAAGACAACTGACATAGAAACAACCTAACTCACGGGCCAGTTCAACATCTATTTATCTTCAGAAACTCAGAATTCTTCTTTGATAGCTTTAATAACATGAGAATGACTATCAACTTATCCACAGGAAAGATACAAACAGGCTACAGTCCATGGGGTTGCAAAGAGTCAGACACCATGTTGTCTCATAGTAAGAGTCCATCCTTACATGAGCCAAGATCTGGATGGTCTATTAGTTCCCTAGACCTACCCTAACAAAGCCCACAGACTGGGTGGCTTAGACCAGAAATGCATCCTCACGTTGTTCTGCAGGCTGCAGCTCAGAACTGAGGTGTCAGCAGGGACACACTTGCTCTGAAACTTGTGGAGAAAGGACCCTTCCCCGCCCCTCCCACCTGCTGGTGGTCCAGGCAGCCCTGGGTTGTGGCAGCAGAATCCCGCCTGCCTCCCCATCTCTTCACTCCACCTTCCCTCCGTGTACGCCGACCTCGGTGTCCAGCTTTCCTCTTTTAATAAGGATACCAGTCACACTGGGCTAGGACTTATTCTAAAGACCTCATTTTAACCTAATCAGCCTGTCAAAATATTTAAGTTGAAAAAGTGAAAAAATGAGAATATACTAGGATTCATTTAAAAAAAAAAAAACCCTCAGTTAAAGATTTTAAATGCATTTCTAGCCAAACAACACTTTAATTAGCTGTCTAATTTTTTAAACAAACCAAAAGGAGTAGGGGAGGAGAGCTGGAACAAGAATATGGAAGTAGCATTTTTTTTCTTCCTGCACTGCCAAAAATCTGCTGCTTTTTCTAACGTAAAGGCCACTGGAGCACTGTTTCCTAAGAAGAAGACGTGACTAATACAACTCTCTCCTGGGCTGGTGCCGCCACCGTACTTGGCGCTATCTTTTCACATCTCCACGCAGGAGCTCCTCAGTCTACCTGTGAATTTACCAAGGGACAGGATCTGACTTTATCCTGTGTATATCCCCAGGTCACCTAGCAGAGCTTAACAAATACCCAGCATACAATGAATACCTACCTGATTGAATATCAACTTAATTCTATCACCAAAAAACTAAGATCAATCTTGTTGAACTCACATGAATTCTAATAAAGTACTTCCCTAAGCAAAGAGTTAGGGACTTTTGCTTTTCATTTATTAGCATAAAGTATGTTAACAACTGGGTAGTCAGGAGTGGTTTGAAAGCAGAGAAGAACTAAAGAGCCTCTTGATGAAGGTGAAAGAGGAGAGTGAAAAAAAGCCAGCTTAAAAAACTCAACATTCAAAAAACTAAGACCATGGCATCCATCACTTCATGGCAAGTAGATGGGGGAAAAGTGGAAACAGTGACAGATTTTATTTTCTTGGGCTCCAAAATCACTGCAGACAGTAACTGCAGCCATGAAATTAAAAGATGATTGCTCCTTGGAAGAAAAGCTATGACAAACCTAGACGGAATATTAAAAAGCAGAGACATCATTTTGCCAGCAAAGGTCTGTGTAGTCAAAGCTACAAGAAAGACGGTAGGTGTTGCCAGAGGGCATCAGAGGGCAGACACACTGAAACCATAACCACAGAAAACTAGCCAATCTGATCACACGGACCACAGCCTTGTCTAACTCAATGAAACTAAGCCATGCCGTGTGGGGCCACCCAAGATGGCGGGTCATGGTGGAGAGGTCTGACAGAATGTGGTCCACTGGAGAAGGGAATGGCAAACCACTTCAGTATTCTTACCTTGAGAACCCCATGAACAGTATGAAAACGCAAAATGATAGGATACTGAAAGGGGAACTCCCTGGGTCGGCAGGTGCCCAATATGCTACTGGAGATCAGTGGAGAAATAACTCCAGAAAGAATGAAGGGATGGAGCCAAAGCAAAAACAATACTCAGTTGTGGATGTGACTGGTGACAGAAGCAAGGTCCAATGCTGTAAAAAGCAATATTGCATAGGAACCTGGAATGTTAGGTCCACGAATCCAGGCAAATTGGAAGTGGTCAAACAGGAGTTCGACATTCTAGGAATCAGTGAACTAAAATGGACTGGAATGGGTGAATTTAACTCAGATGACCATTATATCTACTACTGCGGGCAGGAATCCCTCAGAAGAAATGGAGTGGCCATCATGGTCAACAAAAGAGTCCAAAATGCAGTACTTGGATGCAATCTCAAAAACGACAGAATTATCTCTGTTCGTTTCCAAGGCAAACCATTCAATATCACAGTAATCCAAGTCCATGCCCCAACCAGTAACGCTGAAGAAGCTGAAGTTGAACAGTTCTATGAAGACCTACAAGACCTTTTAGAACTAACACCCAAAAAGATGTCCTTTTCATTATAGGGGACTGGAATGTAAAAGTAGGAAGTCAAGCAACACCTCTAGTAACAGGCAAATTTGGCCTTGGAGTGCAGAATGAAGCAGGGCAAAGTCTAATAGAGTTTTGTCAAGAGAAAGCACTAGTCATAACAAACACTCCTTCCAACAACACAAGAGAAAACTCTACACATGGACATCAACAGATGGTCAACATCAAAATCAGACTGATTATATTCTTTGCAGCCAAAGATGGAGAAGCTCTATACAGTCAGCAAAAACAAGACCAGGAGCTGACTGTGGCTCAGATCATGAACTCCTTATTGCCAAATTCAGACTTAAATTGAAGTGGAGAAAACCACTAGACCATTCAGGTATGACCTAAATCAAATCCCTTATGGTTATACAGTGGAAGTGAGAAATAGATTTAAGGGCCTAGATCTGATAGATAGAGTGCCTGATGAACTATGGAATGAGGTTCATGACACTGTAAAGGAGACAGAGATCAAGACCATCCCCACGGAAAACAAATGCAAAACAGCAAAATGGCTGTCTGAGGAGGCCTTACAAATAGCTGTGAAAAGAAGAGAAGTGAAAAACAAGAGAAAAGGAAAGATATAAGCATCTGAATGCAGAGTTCCAAAGAAGAGCAAGGAAAGACAAGAAAGCCTTCTTCAGCGATCAATGCAAAGAAATAGAGGATGGGAAAGACGAGAGATCTCTTCAAGAAAATCAGAGATACCAAGGGAACATTTCATGCAAAAATGGGCTCAATAAAGGACAGAAATGGTATGGACCTAACAGAAGCAGAAGATATTAAGAAGAGGTGGCAAGAATACACAAAAGAACTGTACAAAAAAGAGCTTCACGACCCAGATAATCACGATGGTGTGATCACTGACCTAGAGCCAGACATCCTGGAATGTGAAGTCAAGTGGGCCTTAGAAAGCATCACTACGAACAAAGCTAGGGGAGGTGATGGAATTCCAGTTGAGCTATTTCAAATCCTGAAAGATGATGCTGTGAAAGTGCTACACTCAATATGCCAGCAAATTTGGAAAACTCAGTAGTGGCCACAGGACTGGAAAATGTCAGTTTTCATTCCAATCCCAAAGAAAGGCAATGCCAAAGAATGCTCAAACTACTGCACAATTGCACTCATCTCACACGCTAGTAAAGTAATGCTCAAAATTCTCCAAGCCAGGCTTCAGCAATACGTGAACCGTGAACTTCCAGATGTTCAAGCTGGTTTTAAAGTAGAGGAACCAGAGATCAAATTGCCAACATCTGCTGGATCATCGAAAAAGAGATTTCCAGAAAAACATCTATTTCTGCTTTACTGACTATGCCAAAGCCTCTGACTGTGTGGATCACAATAAACTGTGGAAAATTCTGAAAGAGATGGGAATACCAGACTACCTGACCTGCCTCTTGAGAAATCTGTATGCAGGTCAGGAAGCAAGCAACAGTTAGAACTGGACATGGAACAATAGACTAGTTTCAAATAGGAAAAGGAGTACACCAAGGCTGTATATTGTCACCCTGCTTATTTAACTTATATGCAGAGTACATCATGAGAAACGCTGGGCTGGAAGAAGCACAAGCTGGAATCAAGATTGCCAGGAGAAATATCAGTAACCTCAGATATGCAGATGACACCACCCTTATGGCAGAAAGTGAAGAGGAACTAAAAAGCCTCTTGATGAAAGTGAAAGAGGAGAGTGAAAAAGTTGGCTTAAAGCTCAACATTCAGAAAACTAAGATCATGGCATCCGGTCCCATCACTTTATGGCAAATAGATGGGGAAACAGTGGAAACAATGTCAGACTTTATTTTTGGGGGCTCCAAAATCACTGCAGGTGGTGACTGCAGCCATGAAATTAAAAGATGCTTATTCCTTGGAAGGAAAGTTATGACCAACCTAGATAGTATATTGAAAAGCAGAGATATTACTTTGCCAACAAAGGTTCGTCTAGTCGAGGCTATGGTTTTTCCAGTGGTCATGTATGGATGTGAGAGTTGGACTGTGAAGAAAGCTGAGTGTCAAAGAATTGATGCTTTTGAACTGTGGTGTTGGAGAAGACTCTTGAGAGTCCCTTGGACTGCAAGGAGATACAACCAGTCCATCCTAAAGGAGATCCATCCTGGGTGTTCATTGGAAGGACTGATGCTGAAGCTGAAACTCCAATACTTTGGCCACCTCATGTGAAGAGTTGACTCATTGGAAAAGACCCTGATGTTGGGAGGGATTGGGGGCAGGAGGAGAAGGGGACGACAGAGGACGAGATGGCTGGATGGCATCACCGACTCGATGGACATGAGTTTGAGTGAACTCCAGGAGTTGGTGATGGACAGGGAGGCTGGCGTGCTGCAGTTCATGGGGTTGCAAAGAGTCAGACACGACTGAGCGACTGAACTGAACTGATGGTTTCTCCAGTAGTCACATACAGATGTGACAATTGGACCATAAATAAGACTGATTGCTGAAGAATTAATACTTTCAAACTGTGGTGCTAGAGAAGACTCTTGAGAGTCCCTTGGACTGCAAGGAGATCAAATCAGTCAACCCTAAAGGAAATCAACCCTGAATATTCCTTGGAAGGACTGATGCAGAGACTCCAATACTTTGGCCACCTGATGAGAAGAGCTGACTCATTGGAAAAGACTCTGATGCTGGGAAAGACTGAGGGCAGGAGGAGAAAGGGGCAACAGAGGATGAGATGGTTGGATGGCATCACCAACTCAATGGACAAGAATCTGAGCAAGCTCTGGGAGATAGTGGAGGACAAGGGGGCCTGGCATGCTGCCGTCTATGGGGTTGCAGAGTCAGACACAACTGAGCAACTGAACAACTACACGTCTCTACCGCTTCCACCTTGGCTAGCTGTCTGCTCCTCAGCCCATAAGCCCCGAACAGTCAATTTTCTCCTTTCCCATTCCGTGTATTCTGGACAGTCCCCATGTGCCCTTCAGATCTCTCCAACCTGCTCTGGCCCAACAGGTAAGAGGCTTGAAGTCAACATCCATAGCAACCAGCCTCCCTTGCTTATGGATTCCTGTTGAATTTGGAAAGTGGGCCTCCCCCAGGAAACAAAAACAGGAGGCAGGTTGGGACATCTGCTTCCCCACCACATGGCCCCTGCCAGGTTCAAGCAGCTGAGACTGTGGCCATGCCAAGCACCCACCGTCCTGCCAACCTGCCCGCTCTCTGGGAGGCCACAGAGCCCCACTCCTCCAGGTCCTGGGCCTTTGCCTCCCAACTCCTGGTGCCCCAAACCTGGCCACCTTGGTCTGTCCTCACGATACTCTGTTTACATCTTCTGTTTCCTGCCAGGACTTGGACTTGATACATTCTGCTAATACTTCATCTGGACCACAATAAAGGAAAGTGTTAGTCACTCAGTTGTGTCTGACTCTTTACGACCCCATGGACTGTAGTTCACCAGGTTCCTCTGTCTATGGGATTCTCCAGCCAAGAATACTGGAGTGGGTTGCCATTCCCTTCTCCAGAGGATCTTCTCAACCCAGGGATTGAACCCAAGACTCCCACACTGCAGGCAGATTCTTTACCAGCTGAGCCATCAGGGAAGCGAATAATAAACTTCTGATCAAATTAAATCTCTTTTGGGGTGATTCCCGTACTGGTCCAGTGGTTAAGAGTCTGCCTTCCAATGCAACAGACTTGGGTTTGATCTCAGGTCAGGGAACGAGGATCCCACATGCTGTGGGGCAACTACTGAGCCTTGCACTGGAGCCCCCAGGACACAACGAGAGAAGCCAGCGCACTGCAACTGGAGAACCCCACGTGCCACAGTGAAGACCCAGCACAGCCAAAACAGAAAGTGGTGATGTATCATCCTGCTTTAAAAAGACATCTCTTCTTGGCACTCACTCTTTAATGATTAGACTGTGCTCTAATGATTCTCTCTCTAGTTCATATTTCTCTGAGCCAGAATAATTCTACTCTGAACAGAAACAAAGGTCCCTCCTCTTATTCATATCAAGCTCCTGGGAAATTAATCTCAAAACAACCCCACAAATGCTTTAGAAATCATGGAGTGCAGTGCTTTCCAAACCCCATGGCTAAGAACCCAAGCACCTCAGGAATGCTTACGGTTCTGTAAACATTTAATTAGTATTTCCATTTTATAATATGTTTTTTCAATGTTTTATTTGGAAATAATTTCAAACTTACAAAATGTTGCATGGATTAAAATAATACAAAGAATATCCATGTACCCATTACACAGACTTACCTACAGTTAACATTTCACCACATTCACTCATCATTTGAACCATACACAAACACATACACACTGTATTTTTCAGCCAGTTAAGGGTAAGTTACATTAGCACAATTCTTTACTTCTGAATACTTCAGGGAATATTTTCCAATAGGGATACTGTCTTAGGCACCCAGTATAAACAGTTGTCAACTTCAGACAAATTAATACCTTTATCTAATCTACCATGGACATTAGAATTTTGTCATTTGACCTAAGAGTGCCCTTTATGGCATTTTTTCCTTCAAGGTACAGCATCGAGTCTAGCTTCAGGTATTGCATTTAATTGTCATGTATCTTTAGAATGTCTCCATAGCCTGTATTTTCTGTATGACATCCCGAAGTATTTGTAACAATTTAAAAATCATAACAACATACATGGAAGAACTTCCATTTCCAGCCAGCACAGTGACTGAACAGATCAATCTTCCTCTAAGAACAAGTAGGAAGTAGAATCTGAACAAACCACAAAAAGCTGTTTCAAAGTGTCTGAGTCACCACACTACACAGGCCTTGAGAGCCAGGACCCTCCAGAGGAGAGGGAGCGCACTGAAGGAGCAAGCCCAGCCTTCCAGCCCCTCTTCCCCAGGCACCTGCACACTCAAAAGCAGCACAGGCAGAAGCAGCAAGGCCAGGAGGAGCTTCTCACCAGGCAGAGGGAATCAAGCACAGAGCTATGAGACAGCTGAGACCCCACAGGCACTCAGTAGCATGTAAGGGTAGAGCGGCTACAGAGGAAGGCAGTGGGGGTGGGGGGTGGGGGTGGGAGGAGGTGGGGGGTGCGATGGAGAGAGCCCAGGAGGCCACACAGAGCTACCAGCAGTCTTATGGCACTGGAGAGATCAGAACTGAAGGTCAGGGCCTCCTGGACAGAAGGACTCTGAGAAATGACTCAAGCGCTCAGTTACATCCCCTAGAAGAAGCAAAACCCTAAGAAGGAGAAAGAACTAGAAACAGGCCAGCTCAAACCAGCCGTGAACCAGCTCAATCCGACTGGGTTACAGTGATCTACTCGGACTCCATCCTGAGAGAAGCTGGGGGGAAAATCCTTGCTGGAGAAAAATATCACTTTCCAGAGGCTCAACACACTCCATTTTTAAAAACTCCATTAATCAATAATAATTAAAAAAAAAAAAATTACCAGGACCACCAAGAGGAAAAATAGACAATATAAGCAGATCAACAGGTGATTCAGAGAGTAGATTTATCAGACTCAAACTCTGAAATAACTGTGATCAGTATGTTCCAGAAGCAAGTAATGAGAGTTTCATCAGGGAGCTAGAGTAAAAACATTACCAAGTAGAAAATCAACACAAAAACTAATAAATAGTAATATCTAAAAATAATTTTAAAATAAATCATAAAACTAAGAAAGAACTGAGACTCAGACCCGTACATAAATAGCCACCATGACAAAAGACACTAGCACAGGAGGGAAAAACTGTCTTTCCGATAAAAGGCACTGGGTCAGTTTGGCACAGGCGGCTGGCAGCTATTTGTAACACAGACACAGACAGCATAGATGATACAGCACCGCCCCCACCACAGCAAGTGCTACTGCGCTGTGCTCAGAGGCAAGGTGCTGCTGTACAGATTTTAAATCATACAAAATTATTTTTTCCACTGCTAAAAAACTAGTCAAATAACTCTTCAGTATATCATGGCTGCACTCCTTTGTAGTCACTGCTGAGAGTCAATGTACAAAACAAGTTGGCTCACAGTGCTGGCATTTAAACATACTTATTTAAACAAGGAAGTTCATAAAGTTAAAACTAATGCTGCAAATTTTAAAATGTCAGCAGTGAGACTGCAGTTTACACCTGGTGTCCACATGTAAAATTAAATACTTCGGATGACTCTGACAGACCACCACTGAGATGGCAAGCTGTCCTCAAAGCCTACTGTTTAGCATCTCAAGTACAACAGAATGCATCTGGAGAGTGTTTTCTATAAGACAATGAAAGTTTCAACAGGCTGAGTGGCCTTTCCATCATCTCTCTCCAAAATGAACACCAGTCAACTAGGAAAGACAAGAAATTAGACTTTGTGACTTAATTGAGAAACATCTGATTCCAAGCTTCAAGATCAGTTTAATTGAAAACCATCCTGATGTTGCAAAGTGAGCTGTTTAAAAGCCTTCTCATTTGCAACTCACCTCTGAGATTTGTCTTTTTCTTGCTACTTAACAACCAAAATTAAAAGTGAAACTGGAGAGAATTTCCTGGCAGTCTGGTGGCAAGGACTCTGAGCTTTCACTCACCAGGAACCACAATCCGACAAGCTGCACAGTATGATCAAAAATAAAAAACCAGCAGCATGAAAATAGAAATAGGACACTGAGTACTACAACTGTCTTCCAAAATCTCTAGTAGTACACTTGTTTTCATCAAAACACCTTCACTGTACCCACTGGTTTTAAAAATAAGTGTTACGAAACTGAATTTTTCAAATAATTATGCATAAAATACAACCTCCATTTATTTTACAGGTTGAACAACCACATACTACATAAACTTTAATTTTAAAAAAGCAGGGCTCTCCCAGTTTAAAACAAATTGTTGACACCCATTGATGTGGTAGTAACTCCTTCACTGCGGGAAGAATAAGCCTGGGAGGGATGGGAGAGAAGGGGCGAGCTCACTTCCTCTGTGCACAGCAGACCCTGAGCCACAGGGGAGCCAGAAGGGCTGACCCCACCCTACCGGAGCGCGACTCTGCAGCCAGCCGCCACACCCGCAGCGAGGACTGTGCAGCTCCACAGTCATTACGTGGACAGTCAGGGCCCCCTCCACCTGAGGGAGGGCGTCCCAGGCACACCTAGGTCAAGCACGTGCCAAAGAGGACGGCACTTTCAACCCCGACGCCTGCAGCGAGGTGAGCGCTGCCACCCCCGCTGTAGACGTTTGTGAGCAGCAGCTTGCAGAGGACTCCATCCTCAGATTCCTCCTGCTGCGCTTGGCCCCCAGTTACTCTCAACCAACCACTTCCCCTCACATTCTATCACAAGGCAGAGTCCATACCCTCACATAAAGTTGAGACCTTCCTTGACTAGCAGTCTACATTAATTCTCCATCTGCCAACCAAGTCCTCAACATGTCCTACACTCAGATACAAAATCATTCCCCTGAAAATGTGCTTTTGATCACTATTTAGATACCATTTCCATGTGCTCATTTCCATCTGCCTCTCCTTTCAAACGTAAAATAATCCATCATTATTTTGTCTTCTATAAACTGCTCACATTTTCTGACATCTGCACTACCCCAACCTCTATTCCACCTGTCAAGCAGGAAAATGAGCTTAACTCTCACCCAACCCTGCTCACACCCATTTGTGACTTTCATACATGCTGCATCCTAGCCTAAAAAGTCTTCCCCTTTTCCTTCTAATGTTGCCTCTGCCCTCGATACTCATCTGTTCCCTAAAGATTCTCAGGCAATACCCTTGCCGAAGTATTCCAGCCTCTACCACCTACTTGCCTAGTCTCCCACAGGAAACTAAGTTCCTACGCGAAAGGCAGACCTGACACCCATCACGCCATCCTGAGTTCCCTGGCTGGCCTGTGCAGCCTGAGCCCATCCCAAGCATCCAAAACCCACACCTGTTCTCCAAAGAAACCTGCCCTAAAGTCAGGTGTGTGGCTTCTCCCTCCTTCTTCCCTGCCGGCACTCATTCCTATCTTCACATTGCCCTTGTCACTGGTTAAGATGGGAGGCACACAAAGCCAGGAGCTCCCCTGGACCACAGGCCAGGGAGATGGGGGATAAACACATGCTACACAGCTCCTGCTGCTGCCCTGCGATCCTTGGACAGGCTCTGAGGGACCTGTTCCTCAGAGCTCCAGCTCATGTGATTCCTCAAGGAATCAGCCAGGCTCAGAGAATATACCAACTTACACTGGAAGAGGGGGCTAAAACCATACTGTCTGATGGAAAAGTACAGCATATTGTGAGAGCATCTAACAGGAAGACAGATAACAGTTAGGCGGTTAGATAAGAAGTGAGTCTGTGTAGGAGGTTAAGTCCAATAACACAAAGCCTTTCAAGCTGTGGTACAGTGTTAAGGTTTAAGCTGGGAGAGGTTTTGGGTGGGGGTTTGATTTTTTTGGTCTTTATCTGAAGAGCAAGGAGAAACCATGATAACTGATGTAAGCAGGGGAATGACAAAATTGAACTGAATTGTCAAAAACCAATCAGGCTACAGTATTCAGAGTGGACTGGCGAGTGGCAGCGAGTGACAGCTGTTGGGAAGCAGGGATTCAGGCAAAAGGCCATGGGTGGTGGCAGTGACAGTGGAGGCAGCTGAGGAACTCTTGATGCATCCACGAGGAAAAAAGTACAAGACTCCCTGGGAGACAGGTAGGGGGTGGAAGGGGAGTGGAGAGTGAGAGGAGAGGCGGGCAGCAAGGAAGATCCTAGGTCTCTGGATGGCAGTGCCCTGGGGAGGCTGCCAAAGTCCAGTGTCCGGGGGGTGGGGGAGGGACAGCACGCGTCAGATGTGAGAAAGTAACACTGCCTCCCTCTGAGAACGTGAAAATCTGTCCTGCAATCTGCTGGGCTTGGAGAACAGACACAGAAAGCTGGCTGCCAAGTTAACAGCAAACAATATTTCTACCAAGGACATGCTGCAAGAGGAAACTGTCATGATGACCCCTCCTTCAGTGGCGGCTGGTTTGTTTTATCCTGTAAAACCCCGGACTACCAGAACTTCTGCTGTTTGGACTTATACTGGTGAGAAGGAGGAAACACACGCACTCGCCTGTGGGATGGCAGTTGCTGTGACAGGGAGCCCAGCCTGAACAGCCAGCTGGCTGCAGGGCTTCAAATAAAAGGTTCCTAGACCTCATGTTCTTCTATCTACATTTTGTAGTTTCCAAGGAAACAGGACCTGGGGCCACTGCGGTGAGACCCGGTGCTGACCCCTTCACACACAGCCTTACTCCACGTGGAGCCCATGAGAACACAGCCTCGCCGCATGCCACCTACACTCCGCCCCGTTCCAAATCCTAGAGCAACACTTGTCTCTTCCTCTGGTGGCAAGAGGCCCACGGTTCCTCTGCTGCAGTGAGTGGTCCCCCTCACCTCAACCAGCCAGTAACCTGACCTCGTCAGAACACAGGTCCTTCCTGAGGGCTGCAGGCCGATCACACTAGAATCTGAAGTGAATGTGAAACAAGTAAGAAGAAATGCCAAGTATGAGTTAGAAACAGGCCCCGACCCTGGAGAAGAGGTGAGGCTAGAGGAAAGCCTAGGAGCCACGGGCATCAAGATGGCAGCTGAAGCCACCAGTGTGCAGACTGCCCTCGGAGAGGCCATGCGGTGAGGGCAGAAGAGCCTGAGCGCCTCCACTAGCTGGACAGCTGCTGCAGAGGACGACGAACCTGCAGAGCAGACTGAGAAGACCGATGGGAAAGGAGGTGACGACACAGCTGGGGAGGCCGAGGGCCGTGAGGCAAGACCTCCTAAAGTCTGCCTGTGATCGTGTCACCACGGATGCAGTTACGGACCTTGCTTTTGTAACCACTAGTTTGATTCTGACAGAGAATTAATCTCCAAAAATTGACTTGTGCTAACCAGCTCATGAGAAGTTCCTGTGTTTTTCAGAATGCCAGTGTGTTAATCTGCAGTGAGGAGTATACCTACCCAGCGGGCTAACATCCTCAGCTGCTCGTCAGCACTCTCCTCCCTAAAGACACAGGCACACAAGATGACTGACTGCTCTTCTGAGGCTGCTGAACGCACGTGCGGTCGACAGCGACCTGGAGCTACGGTAACCAGTGATGGGGGGCATACCTGGCAACATCCCAGGCGGAAACAAAGAAGCCCTGCTGTGGACTTTATGGAAAGGACTACCTACAAAGGGCAGAGCAGGGGCCAGAGACCCGACAAGGATGGTAAGGCAGCTGGGACTGACAGCAGGCCTCCAGCTGAAAGGAGGAGAGGGGACAGTGTTCCTACAGCCTGGTGAGAGCTGGGAACGTGGAGGAGGCCCCTGGCCAAGGGTCACGGCTATGGAGGGAGCAGGAGGAAACACCCCCAACTCCTCCTGCCCATGGCTTCCTTCTCTCAGTGAGTCTTCACTGGCAACCAGCAAGGAAGTAAGAGGCACGCAATCTGCAGGAGCCCGCCTCGCGGAGCACACCACGGGCCAGGGAGGGTGCATCTGAAGACTCCTAAGGCAGAATAAACAGGCAGGGTCCCATGGGAACATAGCACTCTCGCTTCTAACTGGATGCCAGCCCCTTGACCAGATGCTCTTCCACAAACCAGAGACATGTACTGTTGAGTCCAGACAGCTTCTTGTCTGGACTAGAGCTAACGATATGATGTGGCCCCCAGACACACCTCTTCTAGAGGCTAGGTAGTGATAGCAAATGGTCAGTGTAACGGTAAGTTAGCCTTAACCACTGACAGCTGATTTAACAGTAACTCAGCCTCTGTCAGGAAAGTAACTGAATCAATCCAAAACACCCCCAAGAACTCCAACAGAGGCTTCTAGACCAATACCTGACGCAATGGCTGAGCTCAAATCTCAGAACCTGAACTGACAAGTTCTAGCAACTTAAATCGGTGCTAGAACTGAGCGGTTCCTCCACCGAGAGAGACCGTACCTCTAAACACGCCTGAATCCATGCAAGGTTGCTAAATGGCAAGATCCTTTTACAAAGAAGGATCCTTGCATAAGAGGATCTTGTATAAGATTGTATGTATGTATACAAGAAAGGACTTAATTTTTAGAACAGAGCTTTTAAATAATAAAAGTATAAAACCCTTCTGCCAAAGATAAAAGGTAAAGAGCTAGGAACAGATACTAGAAAGTTGGCAACCCTTCCTCCAACAGGAACCTACACAAGGCCAAGTTACTCATTTGTGGGCCCCTCCCCTTCTTATGGAGCTTCCCTGGTGGCTCAGATGGTAAAGCATCTGCCTGCAGTGCGGGAAACTCGGGTTCGATCCCTGGGTTGGGAAGATCTCCTGGAGAAGGAAATGGCAACCCACTCCAGTACTCTTGCCTGGAGAATCCCTCGGACAGAGGAGCCTGGTAGGCTATACAGTCCATGGGGTCGCAAAGAGTCGGACACGACTGAGCGAGTGCTTTGCCTTTTGCCCCTTCTTATAAGTCTTATCTGACTCTCCCAAAGGTAATTACAAAGACTGTAACAGTATCTTAAAGTTTATTTACAATCACTTCCCAGTTTCCCAGTTATTTACATAAGGTAAACCTGCTGAAACACACTGCTGTGACCATCAGTGACTACTGAAGATGAAATATGACTCACTTTTTTCTACAATCTTTAATTTCTGGAAGGTTTCCAGTACTTCCCCATTTAGTATTCTGGGTAAGAAGTCCCGTATTTGCATCACTTCAGTTGTCAGTCGTTCAAGGTCCTTCTTTCTGACTTTAACAAATTCTTCTTTAGTTCCCATGTGCTAGAAAAACAAGCAGATCTCAAGATTACAGGTCTCCTCAGATGACTAAAACCAGCAGCCCAACTCAGCTTGCTTCCTTTTCTTTAAGGCCTCGTGTGCTCAAAATAGTTTCAAAGCACGTCTTTACCTAATGTACTGTTTTCTATGTATATTACATCCAGAGAGCTCAAGCCCCAGCTTTCACACTATGAGCCAGTTTTTTTTAAAGTGCCAACAAGGCCCTATTCCAGAACGCCAAAGAAAACGCGGGCAACTTTTTCTTAATGCTCCGGCAGCAAGCTATCAGGCGAGAAAGGCATCGGGATGGATGTGTACTGGGTGCGCCAGGCCCTTTATGGGCCGCCCTGCTTCGTACCGACCACAACCCTGGGAAACGGGGAAACAGGGAAGCCAGGTGACTCTCAAGAACCCCAGGACCGCGGACACAACCTGGATCTGAACTCGACAGCTGGGCACCAAAGGCTGACAGGTCCAACACGGCCAGGGCCTCGCGGGCGGCCAGGCCCGGCCTGGCCCGGGGGATCACAGGAGCACGCCCACCGCCCCCTGTGCGGCCCCCTGGACCCGCACACCCGAGGATTGGGACAATTTTCCAAGGCAGGGGTTGCCATCCCCTACCCAAGGCACGCTGTCTGCGGACGACGCCCAGGGCCCTCCCGAGCACACTGGACGGCACCCAGGAGCGGTGTGGGGGAGCGGGAGAGCCCACAGGCCGAGACCTGGATGCCCGCACTAACCCGACAGGTCTCTTCAGCGCCACCAGCCTCGTTCATGACTGCCGCCGCCTCCGCTCTAGCGCCTGTGCGGCGGCACGCCCTCTGACCCTCACGCCAGAAAGCGCGGGAACGCGTCCACGCCGAAAGTCAGGTACGGAGAGCCGCGAGGCTCAGGCCCCGCAGGTGTCGAAGCATTCTCGGCTGAAAGACCCAGAGTGGGTCCGCGGGATCCCGCCTTGGCTCTTCTGGCTTAACCAGACTCGTAAACTTTGTTAACTGCAAAGTACAAGGACAGTGAGACCCTCGCGTAAGTGTCCGGTGAAATAAATCGAATAGGGCCTTTCCCGTTCGGCGAGGGATGTCAGACCAAGGGGTGACAGGTTCAAGGGAACCAGCAGCCGGCCGCCTGGCTCCCGCACTCAGCTCCCAGCTCCATGAGCATAGGCCAAAGCTTTCTGACAACAGACTGCTTGGGAGGTCTGCCCTCGATCAGATCAGATCAGATCAGTCGCTCAGTCGTGTCCGACTCTTTGCGACCCCACTTAGTCCAGTCCGCTGGTACGTAACTGAAACGGCTACCGTAAGCTGGGACACATCGCCCAGTCCATTCAGCTGCCCCTCCACGTCCACTGAGTTCGCACAGTGCCCATGCGTTCAAAGGTACCAGTTACTGTACCACTAGGACTTCGTCTGTCTGAAGCCGGCCGCGAGCTGACACGGCCAAGTGCCCAGCGTGCGTGCCCTCCAGGCCCGCGGGCGGACCTCAAGATCACGCCCCCAATCCTCGCGGCTGGGACCTGGGCACCGGGGGTCGCCTGTCGCTGAGACCAGAGCGGCCCTCGAGGGGGGCTGCCCACAACATCCCGCCAAAATTCCCAAGGGCAGCCTCTCTCCCCAGCCTCCACCCCGCCCTGGCGGCCAAGGAGTCCAAAGCGATTCAAGACTCGGTGCCGCGTCTCCCGGGAAAGAGCTGCCAATCGGACCAGGATTTACTGGAGTGGGAGCAAAGATTCTAGACCACATAAAACTGGCTATCGGACTCTTCCCGGCCAACACGCAACGCCGGCTAACCTCGCCGTCAACGGCCACGAGCTTTGGCTACCGAGAGACGGCAGAGGCGGAGAGGCGCGCAGCTAACCAGGGATGCGCGGCTCAGCCGGCTGCCTAGGCAGCCGCGCTAGCTCCCAGAACGCGCTGCGAGCGGCGGCCGGCGCCTTTGTGACGCCATCAGCCCGCGCGCCGCTGCACGCGCCATAGCCTTCTGCGCAGTCGCGACCGGGGCGGCGAGGCGGCGGGCGCTCTGTGGCGGCGGGCTGCGGCGGGGGATGCTCCAACGGACACGATGGCCCCCGCCATGCAGCCGGCCGAGATCCAGTTCGCTCAGCGGCTGGCGTCCCACGAGAAGGGTATCCGGGACCGGGCGGTGAAGAAGCTGCGCCAGTACATCAGCGTGAAGACGCAGAAGGAGACAGGTGGGCGCCGGCGGTCCTCCGCGCACATGGCGGCCGGGCGTGGGAGCCCGGGGTGGGCCGTACTGGGGGGGGGGAGGTGCGGAGGGGGACGGTCGGAGGTGCGTCACAGGGGACGGGCCGGGGGAGCCGCGGGCGGAGCGGGGAGAGCGTGTGGCACCGTGTCGCACTCCCGCGTGTGCTTTTGTGTCCGCTTTCTGCTGGGTCTCGTCCAGTTCTGAGGTTGAGGGGCTGCGGCCGACAAGGTCGGGTGGTCTGTTGAAAGTCACAGTGGGTGGTGAAGCTTAGGATAGACCCGTTCTGTCCACCCCCGAGCCTGGACGCTGGATCATTATGCTCACCCGATAGATTCTGGTGCGCTCTTCTTTGAGTCACGCCTTCACTTGACTAACACGTTTAGGAGCTGGGACTGCAAAAGAGAAGTCAGAATCCCTACCCTGGAGGGAGTTGTCCCGGGAAGTCTAGGGAGGAATTTATAACTGAAACAGAGCTCTTTAAGCAAAGTAAAGGAAACGAAAACCAAGGAAAGAAAGCCATCCTCTACATGGGCCGTTGACGTTCAGCAGGTCGGAGAGGAGGCGGGCTAGCAGTGCCAGAAGGTTAGTAAGTAAAGGAGGGTGAGGGAAGGTGAAGTTGAACAAGTAGGCAGTGGCCAAGTCACACTGGGCTTTGTGATTTGGGTTTAAACAGCAGTGGGTACCGTTGAAGGATTTCATTAACTGATCTGTAAACTCCTGAAAGAATGAGCTACAGTGTGCAGTGGAGGTTTGTATGGCACTGAGATAAGTCTGGGCTTCCCTGGTGGCTCAGACGTTAAAGAATCCGCCTACAATGTGGGGGACCTGGGTTCGATCCCTGGGTCAGGAAGACCCTCCTGGAGAAAGGCATTGCAACCCACTGAAGTATTCTTGCCTGGAGAATCCCATGGACAGAGGAGCCTGGTGGGCTACAGCCCATGGAATCCCAAAGTCTCAGACTCGACTGAGCACACAAGATAAGTCTGATTTTTTTTATTGCTAGTTCTGGTACATAGAGCCTCTTTCAAAAAATTGATGTTATCTCTCCTTGTGCTGACTTCCTTAGTTAATGTTTTATTTTAAGGAGAAACCACAAAAGACTACCCAGGGGAGAGAAAGTACCGTTTCATGGGAAGTCTGCTAGAAAGACTTTGACTGTTCAGTGTCTCCCCAGCAGATGTAATTTACTCATCCCATATATGCTGGAGGTTTCTAACCCTGGTCTTCTAACCCAGACCTTTGCTGCTTTCAGCTCAGATATGCCCTTCTCACCTGTCAGTGTCCACCTGTGTGTCCTCAGACCAGAATGTCCAAAAGTGATTCATTTTTCTTCCCACCCCCCAACCACCAAACCTCTTCTGCTGCCCCTGCTCTTTCATTTTGGATGCTAGTTCCCCTCCCCACCCAGACTCTAGCTGGCCTCCTCTCCCCGACCCTGCATCCAGTGTCCTCTGGTCTCTACTCTCCCCTGTCTGAAGCCCCACTCCCACCCCCGCCTCGTCTCATCTAGACTTCTGTGGTTGTTTGCTTCCTCGATCATCTAAACTCCAGTTGCCCCCAGTGAACCCCTGCTCTGGAACCAGTCTGGCTCATCTTCTTAAAACAGCTGGACAGGTCAGAATCCCAGGTCTGCGGACCATGGTCTGTTCTGCCTTTCTCTCCACACCTCAGCCCCTCTTCCCCATGTGACTGCTCCACACTGGTTCCTGGTGTTCAGTACACCAATTCTCACCTCTGCCTTCACATCTCCCGTTCTCTGAAAAGATCCCCACACTTCTCCAACTCTCAGCACTCAGTTCAGCATCACTCGCTCCAAAAGGCCTTCTGTCTCACCTCACCCTGCCCCACAAGGATCCCGGGATACCCTGTGTGTCTCTGTTGTGGCACTTAGCTGCCCTGCTTCTTAATTATCAGTCAGTGTATCACTGTCTCCCCAAAACACTTTAAACTTCCATCTGTTTTCCTACCTGGAAGTGGGCGCGCATCCAGACACGCAAGGGCCGGCCTGTGTACAGAACAGAAGAAGGACCAGATGCAGCGCCTACGGGTTGAGGCGACCAGACAGAGCCTGGTGTTCAAACCCCTTTGGTGAACAGGCTCGGGGTCTGAAATGTTGGGGTGGTCCCAGGGCAGGATGCCCAGGGGGCGTGCAGTGCCCGGGGTGGTCTGAGTTACTTGTCCTATGCTCCTCACAATGCAGGGAGTGTAGCAGGCCTTCAGAAAAGCGACAGTAAAGTGCACGTCTAGACAGGGGTGATGGGACAGAACGGACATAGTCCCTGCCACAGCTGTGCCTGTCGGAAGAGAAACACACTTTCGGAAATAACTTGGCCTGACGGTGGAACCTCACTGATCCAGTCAATTGTGTCTCGTCCAGGCATAAAAAAGAGAGTCTGAGGTGTCACTCTACTGTCCATTAGTAACTTGGTTTGAAAACAAATTGAAAATCTTTGTAGAGCTTAAAGCAACTAAGTGTTGCTGTACCTGCTTTAAGTGTTGATCATTCACAGCCGTGAATAACCGCAGTTTTGCTCACAAGGGCTCACTTGTCCCTATTCACTCACTCGTGTGTGTTTCGCACACCCGTGGGGTGCCCACTGCAGGTGTGCTGTTGCTGTTTGGGTCACAGCTTTTGGTGCTGGGAATGCAGCTGTGAACAGAATAAATATCTCTTCCTCTTTTTATCGGCAACTCTCAGCCTTTAGCGCTTCCCTGTGGCTCAGCTGGTGAAGAATCCACTTGCAATGCAGGAAACCTGAGTTTGATCCCTGGGTTGGAAGATCCCCTGGAGAAGGGAAAGGCTACCCACTCCAGTATTCTGGCCTGGAGAATTCCATGGATTGTATAGTCCACGGGGTCACAAAGAGTCGGACTCGACTGAGCGACTTTCACTTTCACTCGGATACGTTTTAAAATCAACGTGTGGTAGTTTGGTTGCATTTCTGCTTTCTCTTCTGCACGTAAAATAACAGTGCATTTGTGGCTCCTGGTGTCTTAGAGTCAGTGCAGTGGTGAGGGAGTGAGCACATCTTCACACTGGCAGGGTTGGGGTCTCTCGACCCAGAACTTAATAGAATGGCTGGAGCTGAGGTTATTTCCACACAGACGTGGGGTCGAGTGTTATTGAAATGGCTGGAGCTGAGGTTATTTCCACACAGATGTGGGGTCGAGTGTTATTGACTGGAGCTGAGGCTGTTCCCACACGGATGTGGGTGGAGTGTTAGGGGCTCAGCAGGCTCCTGGGCTGATCTCCCCATGAGAGGAGCTGTTGGATTTTCTGTGTCCAAGTCTCACTTTGATGTTCATCTTATTCATTATGAAGTAAATAAACCTGTATTGTTGTTAGAAACGTAGTTGCATTACGTTTAAGAAGCTCAACCCCCAGAAGAGACGAATCCAGAAGCAGCTGTGGGATGAGTCTGCTTTTAAAATCAACGTTGTGACAGTTTGTGTGTGGGTGACGTACAAACGTCACACCTCGTGTGACGAGGGTACGTTGTCCTTCACCTGCAGAGCACTAAGACACATCAGATGGCGAGCATTCTGTTTGGCTTTAAGTACTTCAAAGATTGGTGCCTTGTTTTTCCCAGTTAAGTTCCTGAGTGAAGACGAAGGACTTCTATACCTGTACTGAGAACAGGTGTTTTAAAGGGAGCTGTACCTACTGGAGGAGAAGGCAATGGCACCACACTCCAGTACTGTTGCCTGGAAAATCCCATGGACAGAGGAGCCTGGTAGGCTGCAGTCTATGGGGTTGCTAAGAGTCAGACACGACTGAGGGACTTCACTTTCACTTTTCACTTTCATACATTGGAGAAGGAAATGGCAACCCACTCCAGTGTTCTTGCCTGGAGAATCCCATGAACGGAGAAGCCTGGTGGGCTGCAGTCCATGGGGTCGCACAAAGTTGGACACGACTGAAGCGACTTAGCAGCAGCAGCAGTACCTACTGGACTGTGGTGGAGGATGTGGGACAGCAATGTGTGACTGCCACACGCCTCTCACTTGTGCACTCAGTCTTGACCCCGAGTGTGAGCCTCACCTGTGTCGCAGGCCTTTCCAGGAGGGCCCAGCCGGTAAGGAGCGGCCCGGGGCCTGACCAGTGCTTTGTCTCCCTGTCCTTGGTCACTTCACGTAGGATGAAAATCAGAACCTGTTTTCACTCCCAGCTCCCTTTCCTGCCCGCGCTCCAGGATCTGCTCTCCCGGGTCGTTCTGTGGATATCTCTTGTTTTCCCTCGCTAAGGTCTCTAGCGCATCCTCGCCAGCACAGGTGGGTTGCCTAGAGGTGCTAGCTGCCCGCCATGATCTCTGAGCAGCGGTCCACACACTGCTGTCCTGGAGAAAGCACCCGGAGAGGAACGTGCATTGTGCCCTTTTTAAGTGAACCGGCTTCTGAGCCTCGTGCACACGCAGCAGTGTGTTTCTGCGTCACACATGAGTGTTGCAAAACCATGCACAAGAAAGATGCCCCCAGACCTGGAGCAGGGGCCCTCTGGGAAGGGACTGGCTTCAGGAGGCAGTGAATAAGGACTCTCTAGTGTATGCTTTGATTGGAGAAGGCGATGGCACCCCACTCCAGTACTCTTGCCTGGAAAATCCCAGGGACGGAGGAGCCTAGTGGGCTGCAGTCCATGGGGTCACTAAGAGTCGGACACAACTGAGCGACTTCACTTTCACTTTTGACTTTTATGCACTGGAAAAGGAAATGGCAACCCTCTCCAGTGTTCTTGTCTGGAGAATCCCAGGGACGGGGGAGCCTGGTGGGCTGACGTCTATGGGGTCTCACAGGGTCGAACATGACTGAAGCGAGTTAGCAGCTGCAGTGTATGGTTTGATAGCGTGTCTGATTTTTCTTGCAGTAGAAATGTGTTCTTAATGCTTAGGGTTCTTTTTCAGTAGAAACCTGACAGAATGTCCAGGCCCCACCAGTTTTCAGGGAAGAAACCAAATCTCAGCTTTGTGCTGAGGCTCCGCTGGTGTTGCCAGAGCCCTGCTCCTCCCCAGACGGCTCTGCCCCCAGGTTCTCCCATCCTAGACAGGCTCCTGGGCATGTGGCCGGCTCCAAACTTCCGTCTTCTCTTCAGATCTCCCGGGAGAGAAGAGAGTGCTTCCTGAGACCCTCGAGAGGGGATCTTCTTTCCATTCTCACACCAGCACCCTGCCCCCGGGACTCCTGCCTTCCTCCCAGGCCCTGCCTTGAAAGGGGGCAGCTCTGGAGGGGGGCAGACAGTGAAGCTGCCGAGCGGAAACAAGGATGCCCAGTCCCAAGCTTTGTGCAGGAACTGGTGTCGTTTAAGTCCTATTTCGTCAGTGTTCTTGCCTTTCAAGTTTCATTATGATGAGTTTTCTAAACAGTTTAAAAAAAAAAAGAGGAAAGAAAACAGCCCATGATAACATTTTCATTTTGATACTCTCATGCAGTTCTTTTTTTCCCTTTTCTTTAAGGAATATTTCAAATGTGTCATTTCAAATACAAGTACTTTGCTTCAGTATTTATTAATTACCTGGCCAGGTCATTTGATCGGCCCACTTCCTCCTTCCCATGAGATTCTTGGGAAGCAAACCCCTGGTGTCTCATTGCACCTCCTGATACCTAAGTATGTACCTCTGAGATAAGGACCCTGCTAACGTAACCACATTGTCACACCTTTAGGAAATTTTTCCTTAATATGAAGTATCAATCTAGTGCATTCCCATCATTTCATACACTCTTAATGACAAATCAGAATCCACATGAGACCCACCGATTGTGTTTGGTTGTCACGTCTATAGTGACTCTTCAATTCTAACAGTTCTTATCCGGCTTTTCTTTTCCTTGCACTTATTTGTTGGAAGAACTGGGTCATTTGTCCTATGGAGACCCCCCCACCATTTGGGGTTTTGCTGACTGCATCCCATGGTCTCATTTAATCTGTTTTTCTGTCTCCTATAGTTCCTGCAAACTGGTATTAAAAGTTAACATTTGAAGCAGTGTAGGTTCAGTTTTTTGTTTTTGTGAGAATACTTACCAAGCAGTTCTGTGTTCTTCCTGCTGTGTCACGTGGGGCATCCAGTGGGCTTGGTGGTGTTGGTCTGACGCATGCACTGTGAAACCCGTCACTAGCCTTTCATCTGCTGTTTCAACGCCATTGATGACCCTGCTCAGATAGATCCATGATTCATTAGTCTGAACATGGTTGGATGTAAACACAGGAGCCCACGCCAGAGATACTGCAGTCGTGACTAAGTCAGTGTGCTCTGGTGGAACCCACCACTCACGTGTAGCTGTGTCCTCAGTGGGAAGAGCCCCAGGTATGTCTTATTTGTAACAGGCAGGTGAAGGAAAACCAGTTTGCTTAACCCCTAAACGAAAGGCACTTTAATAAGCCAGTTTCACTATCAGTTCAGTCTCTCAGTCGTGTCCAACTCTTTGCAACCCCATGAATCACAGCACACCAGGCCTCCCTGTCCATCACCATCTCCCGGAGTTCACTCAGACTCACGTCCATCGAGTCGGTGATGCCATCCAGCCATCTCATCCTCTGTCGTCCCCTTCTCCTCCTGCCCCCAATCCCTCCCAGCATCAGGGTCTTTTCCAATGAGTCAGCTCTTTGCATGAGGTGGCCAAAGTACTGGAGTTTCAGCTTTAGCATTATTCCTTCCAAAGAACACCCAGGACTGATCTCCTTTAGAATGGGACTGGTTGGATCTCCTTGCAGTCCAAGGGACCCTCAAGAGTCTTCTCCAACACCACAGTTCAAAAGCATCAATTCTTCGGCGCTCAGCTTTCTTTACAGTCCAACTCTCGCATCCATACATGACCACTGGAAAAACCATAGCCTTGACTAGACGGACCTTTGTTGGCAAAGTAATATCTCTGCTTTTCAATATGCTCTCTAGGTTGGTCATAACGTTTCTTCCAAGGAGTAAGCGTCTTTTAATTTCACTATAGTTTCTGGCAAATGAGAGCCTATCACAAAGAATCAAAATACACTGTGATGAAATTGTTGGCATGGGAAAGGTCTTTAGTAACTTGGAGATCAGTACCTTATACAGCTCTTCAGCTTCCTCCAAATGAAATAAGTAAAGCTCATTCTGTCAGAAGGGACCTCTTCATCACTCTGAACTAATCCTGTAGGGTCCTGAGATCACATTGATTCTAAATACATACTTGTTTATATTCACCGCATCTGTCCTTTGCTGCACCACAAGGTTCTTCCCAGGACCTTCTAGTGAAGGATTATAAAGATCGCTGTAATGGGCATCAGGTTTGAGGGTTCTGTCTGTCCTCTGCAGGCTTGGAGACTGCAGGAATGTGCACTTACCTGATCTCGTGAGTCCTTAGGTTACTCCACAGTCGTTTGGTGATGCCTAGGGTCGACCCACTCCAGTGTTCTTGCCTGAAGAATCCCAGGGACGGGGGAGCCTGGTGGGCTGCCATCTATGGGGTCGAACAGAGTCGGACACGACGAAAGTGACTTAGCAGCAGCAGCAGCAGGGTTGACCCAGGAGGCGGGAGTCTGTGTACAACTTGTGGCTTGGCTGTAGGGGGTTCAGGTAGAAAGGCAGGCTAGAATAATAAGAACAAGGCTGACCTGGATGATGCCACTTAAAACTGCACATACCTGGTAGGTGAAAACCGTAACTGGGAAAGAAGAGGTCAAGGTCCAGCCCAGCCAAGGTCCCAAAAAAGTCATCTTTGCAGAAATATCCCAAAGCCTGGCCTGTTCCCCTGGGCCGGTTGTAAGGACTTGGGCAGACCATCTGCAGGGTTTTCGGTCTAACTTGGCCAGACCAGTGACAATGGTGGTGTTGCAGGGGTGGAGGGGGTTGCTGATTTCAGGCAGAGGACCACTTGAGGGAACTCCTAAATGACTCGTGAGCTAAATTAATTCTGTATGTGGATGACGTTTGCTTTCCTATGCTAGTCAGATCGTGAGAACACTCTCCCGCCACCGCCCTGCCCCGTAGCTGACAAAACTAAAGCATTTATGTCTTTGTTTTGTAACAGCAAGAAAATGTGTGCTTCAAATAAAAAAGACATTTGCAAGTAAAAGAGTGAAAATGTGCTCAGTATTATTCTCACTGCTTCTGTGGCAGCTGTAAACTTAAGGAGGAAACGTGCAGACTCTGAAATAAGACTTTTCTGGTCTTTTGCATTCTAGGAGGTTTCAGCCAAGAAGAACTTCTAAAAATCTGGAAAGGGCTGTTCTATTGCATGTGGGTGCAGGATGAACCGCTTCTGCAGGTAACCTACAGTTCCCTGTGTCACGTTGCTGGACTCGGGGCACCAGTGAACGAGAGACCTGCCCGCTTTATGCTGTATCCACCCCTGATGTACGGAAACAGATGGATAACCATTGCTTCAAAGGTTCACTTTGCCACCACTTGTCCATAGAGAAAGGGATGCAAGCATTGAGGTGAAATCTTTTCAAAGACAAACGACACATAAATTAGATTTATTATTTCTCTGTCACAGTTTCATAGGTTCCATGGTAGGTTTTACATTATAAAGTTTCTGTTTCCTCCTTTATTATTCATGGTCAAAAATAGCATGACACTAGTCTAAGATCCTGTGAGCTACCCGGCTCTGGGCCTAGCTCTGCCACAGTTACGTGGGGTAGAGTCTTGTGCCGGGGGCAGAGTCTTTGCAGAATGAGCAGTGGTCCTGGAGCTGATGGTCTCATCACAAAGGCAGTGGAGACCTGCCCAGGTGTGCGCACTCACCTGGACCCCTGTCTGCTGAGCACACCAAGCCCTGCCTCCAGAACCATCAAAGAAAGTGGTTTAGGCTCTTGAAGAGCTCTTTCCTGATGTGTGAAAGCAGGCCTGTCTTTGTAGCAGGAGAGGGTCAGCTTTGGGGGCACTGTTTGAAGCCCCTTGATGTACAAAATGCAAGGGTAGGTTTTTACTTGTCTGGCTTTTACCTGCAGCTATTCTGCTTCCCCTGAGCCCTGTAGTGACTCACTTTGATTTCCTGCCTTTACTCCACTGAACATGTTTTGAGTAGGACAGCAGAGCAAAATATTTTTAAGTTACATTCAAAGTGACAACCAACAGCTTTAGTGGAGGAAGGAAACAGATGAATGGGAACATCACTTTCAAGTCCGGGGTTCATTTAACATGGGTGAGAAAGACTTGAGTCTAGTTGAAGGCCCCATGATAGCAGTGGGGATTATTCTTCTGTGGACACTCCCAGAGGCAGGTTTCTTCATAGACCCAGAGCCCGAGTTCTCCCCCAGACAAACTTGTGCACCTCAGTAGGATGGCTCTTCCGCTTTCTGCCGCCTTGCCCCCGCAGCCTGTCTGCCAGCAAGCCAGCAGGAGCCACATGGAGTGACAGTCCCGGTATCTCACTGCCAGTGACGCCCCCTTGTCGCAGTTGGCATCTGCGTTTCCATTATTTGGGGGGATTCGGATAGAATCTCAACCCGAGTTATATGTTGAAAGCCAGGAGTTGAGAGCTGATGTTTCTTGTGTGGGTCAGTTGAACTCACCCCAGGGATAGCGTGTGTGAGCACACAGCCTGGTTCTGAAGGCACATTGCATTGGCACAGTAGTCCGTTGAAACTGGGGATTTCATGTGTGATGCAATCCAGGTGTTCAGATACACTCTTGTTAGTGGAGGTAACAGTGAGAATGGAGGGGATGACCCCCTCCCACAGGCCGTGATGCGGTCCTCTCATGGTTCCACATAATAACCCCGCTGTTTTTCCCCAACCCCACTTTGCAGGAGGAGCTAGCGAACACTATTTCCCAACTCATCCATGTTGTTAACAACTCAGAGGCTCGTAAGTCCTGATATTTTCGTGACTTTCAAAACCTGCTCATCAGATTTGGTAACTTGCCTAAGAAACCTACTCAATGTCGTTTCTTCTCCTTCCTTCAAAGTTTCCATTTTCCGGGGGGCTAGCGTCACATGAGCCTGGGCACCTGGAGTGTGAATGTCGGGCGACAGACCATCCCATGGGGAACCTGTGTCAGGCTTAGATACTGACAAGTGGGAGGGTGAACAAAGGCGGTGTCCTGGGGGACGTCACAGTCGGCGTCTCAGAGGTTTCAGAAGAGTCTTTAAAAAAATAGCAGTCCTCCAGGGTTTCCACGTTCTGAGTTACTTTAACGCTCTCAGAAGCTGCGTGTGACTGTGCTGGTGACCGCGGTGACCTCTGGATGCTGGTTGTCCTCCCTGGGACTAGAGCCATTTCAGGTCATCACTGGTAACAAACTGTAACCCCTCAACCAAAACGAATAAACAAAGGGAGAAATTAATTATTAATGTTTCTGAGACATTCAGCTTTGATTACTTACAGAAGCAGAGAAGGCAGAATTCACTGCTTTTGCCCAGCCCTCCTCAGAACAGAACCACCCAACGGCCTTATTAACTCTCAGTGATTCTCTGGATTTTAGCAGGCTCCCTCGTAAGGATCAAAATTCTATACATGGAATATACTGTAGCTTTTCATATATCAAGAGAGAATTGTGCAAAAGGAAGTAAAGCAAAAAACAAACCATTTTGGGATAAAAAAGTGCTGGTTTCATGGCTCAGAAGAGAAAACCAGTGTTTTGTTAAAGTTCACTCAGCTGACACTGAACATGAAAACGGAAGGCTGACTCTCTGCGTGGGTCCCCCAGGTGTCTATCAGGTGGATGGCTTAGGGCTGATTGTTAAGTGTATTTGGACAAGAAGGGCCAGTATCTGGCTCAGGACGTCTTTTGATTTTTAACAGAATCATGGCTTTACAATGGATAATGAAACACGCTCCAGAGAGCTTTCTAGTCAAACATTAAGATGTTACCACTTCTTGTTAAAATAAGCTTTTATTGAAATATAAAAAATTATCAACCATACTTAGTTACCAACCAGATTTTCTAGCTGCCCAAGAATCCTTGAGAGATCCTAGTCTGTCTCCCTCTGTGAACTTTCTTGTTCTGTGGTGACACGGCACCTTGCGAATGGAGCATTCAGAGCCTCTTATTCCCTGCAGAGCACCTGTTCATCCAAACCTTCTGGCAGACCGTGAATCGCGAGTGGCCGGGCATCGAAGGGCTCCGTCTGGACAAATACCACATGGTGAGGGTGGGGCCGCAGCCCCTTCCCTGGAGCTTGGGGATAGGGAGGCGGCTGTGCGGTGCGTTGTAAGGTGACTGGCAGGGGGCGCTAGAGGACGTGTTCAGAGGCGTCGGTTTTCTCTCTTCACCTGTCAGAGTGAGTCTGGGGCTCCTTAGTTAACTGTTTGATCTAGAAGCTGACTGTTATTGTAGGAACTTTTCACTTAGAGGATCCAGGCTGTAGCTGTTGTTCTGCTAAGCTGATGGATGTTTGTCACTTTCCCTTTTGTAACAAAAGTTATCTGTCTCTAGCTGATTCGTCTGGTCCTGAGGCAGTCCTTCGAAGTTCTGAAGCGAAATGGCTGGGAAGAAAGGTTGGTGAACCCTCTGGATTAGCATTTGGGGGCCTTAAAATTTTTAAGGCAATGGCGTGGTTTTCTAAGTGATTCAGTTAACAAGTCTGAGTCACCTGATCCATGCCTTCCACTCTGAGTACCAAGAGCCCAGCATCCTCATGCCTGAAGAACTTCAAATCCTGCAGAACTGAGCACACACAACAACACTATACTCATTTCAGTGATTGTTGAACTTCCTCCATCGTGCATTGCTTGTTTAGCAGGTGGGCACAAGAGTGTCACGTTCTCTCTGGGGATGGAGAGGATGTTGGCAGCAGGGGTTGTATAGCTGTGTGTGTTTTTCCTTTAGCCGCATCAAGCTTTTCCTCAACGTCTTGATGAAGGCGGTCCTGCATCCTGAGAGTCGGTCTCCAAATGGAGTGAAGTTACTCTTCGTCGACATTTACCTGGACGAGCTGTCCAAGGTGGGCGGGAAGGAGGTAAGAAGGGCAGGCCCCCTGCCACAGTGCGCGGGGCCAAGGTGCCCCTGAACTGGCAGGGCCTGGGCCCTGCTCTGAGTGCTCCACGGGCTGGAGGTAAAATGCTGTTGGCAGAGCCCAGGGTTACATCGGCTGCAGCAGCATGAATGGGTCAGCCTGTCCTTTGACATAGTTCTTCCTCATCTAGAAGTGTGTCCTAAACAGGCAGTGGATCGTGTGGGCAGATTTGTGCGCTAACAGTGTACATGGAAGTCTGATACCCGAGTCAAAAACAACTTCCATAGTCCACTGAAGAATTCTGTAACGCAAGGAGGTATTCATGAGGTTGTTTTTAAAAGTCAAGGGACTTCGCTGACAGTCTCGTGGTTAGAAGTTCCGCCGCAGCAGGCACTAGTTCACTTCCTGGTTGGGGAACTAAATTCCCAAAAGCTGCATTGTGTGAGATGGATAGATAGATAGCAGTACGGAGGAACTTCCCTGACTGACTGTCCAGTGGTTAGGACAGCTTCCACCTCAGGGAACGTGGGTTTAATCCCTGGTCAGGGGACTGAGATCCCGCATGCTGTGTGGCGTGGCCCAGAAAAAAAGTGGGGGGAAAAGAGGTAGACAAAGCTGCACAAACGGTATGGCCTGTTCAAGACGCAGGTCTAGAGAGGAAATAACACAGTTTTTAGCAAGCCAGTGATTATCTGAATTGGGGATGAGGAGCAGTGATTTACTCTTTTCTTTCACAAGTGTCTGCAGTGAACATGTGTTTGTTTTTTGTTTCATAATTAAAGTGTATGTTGTTTTTTAATTCCTTCACCTTGGTGTCTGGGAGTGTCCTGTCTCCGTGGAGGACGGAGTCTCTGTCAGGAATGTAGGATGGAACAGTGCCGGGTGGGGTGGGCTGTCCTCTCTGGCCACTGCGCCAATAAGATGCTTGGATGATTGGACCGTGGCCATGACTTTTAGCAGAGTGCATTTTGGGCATTGTGAGAGATGTGTGGGTCTGATTCAACCTGTCTGAAAAACACCAGTGGTTCCTTTTTCAAAGACACATCTGAAAGGCTCTTTTTTTTCCCCTCATTTTTTTTTCCTTTGTTACAGCTTTTGGCAGATCAAAATCTCAAGTTTATTGATCCATTCTGCAAGATCGCTGCCAAGACTAGGGAGTAAGTGATTCATGTGTTTCTTCTACCACTTCAGTTGGTACTTGTTTATGGGGGCTGGTGGTAAAATTGTAGGTGAAATATGATGCACGGGTCAGCCAGCACTCAGAAGCACCAAATTCTAACGCCTGTCAGCTCTGAGTCCTGGCTGGGCTCTCCCAGCTGTGTTCCCCAGGGGCTCCATGGCTCCCCCTTCCCGCACCCCTCCTGCGCCCACGTTCCTTCTGTCCCGGGTCCCACCACTCCGTCACACAGCGCTTAGCAAATGGCCCCTCGTGGCTGCAGAGCGTCGGCACAGGGTATGGCTAGAATGCAGCTCTGGTCCACGGGTCCCTGGTGGGCTGGACTGGGCGAGCAGGGGCGTGCTCTGCCTCTCGCCCACTGCGCTCCTTGAGGGAACAGAGTCCAGGCCATCCGCTAACACGCTCTCTCTGCTGTGCTTCCGCCCTCAGCCAGACTTTGGTACAGACTATAGCTAGGGGTGTTTTTGAAGTCATTGTAGATCAGTCTCCTTTTGTACCTGAAGAGACAGCCAAGGAACAGAAGACACAAGTGGGTGGCGGCGGCCTCTCAGAGGAAGAGGCGTCTGGAAACGAGATGACCTGGAGAAAAGCGGCCAGGAAAAAGAAAGCAGGTGAGAAATTTACTTGAAGGGTCTTTCTTAGGTAAAATTCACGTCACAGGAACAGTTTTCAGTGCATTCGTTGGCAGCTCACTGACCACCACCTGGAGTTCATCACCTTGAGCATCACCCACGGAGGGGAGCACGGCTTTGTTAAGACACCTGCACAGTCCGGAGCCTGGTCCCCCTGCACATACACATACACACTTTCTGCGTCTCCCAGGTCACGAGGCTTTCTTCCAGGGTTTCATCATTTCCATTGCTGCTGTTTTGGGTTTCTGTGTGTTTTTTGATGTTGCAGCTTTTAAAAAAAAATCCTAATCTGGCCTCATGCCTGTTGAAGGGTCCCTGATCGGAGACCCGATATACAGATGTGTTGGGAATGCAGTCTTGTGTCTGTAGCTCTCTTCTCTGTCTCCTCCTTCCTCCAGGATTCTTTTCCTTAGGGTGTGTAAGCACCCACCATGCATGCACCTCGCTCTCAGCACTGTTTAATGTCCATGGGACTCACATGGGGCATTTAAATTGCAGCCTCATCAGAATTTCCTGTGGTTGATAGCATCTCAGTGCCTTAAGCAGTAGGTGAAGGGCTAGTTCAGGGTGTACCCATGCCTTTGAAATGTCCTGGAGTCGTTAAAAAGGAAAGCTTTCAAAAATTAACGGCCAGGGAAAGATTTTTATAGCAAGACATAAAAACTTACAGACAACATTTTTAAAAAGCAGAGGTGTCACTTGGCTTACAGAAGTCCATATAGTCAAAGCTACAGTTTTTCCAGCCCTCATGTACGGATGGGAGAGGAGAGCCATAAAGGCTGAGCACTGGAGAAGTGCTGCCTTCAAGTGGTGCTGGGGAAGACTCTTCAGAGTCTCCTGTACTGCCGAGGAGATCAAAGCAGTCAATCCCAAAGGAAATCAACCCTGAGTATTCATGGGAAGGACTGATGCTGAATCACCAATACTTTGGCCACCTGATGCAAAGAGTTGACTCACTTGGAAAAGACCCTGATGCTGGGAATGATTGAATGCACGAGGAGAAGCGGAGAGCAGCAGAGGAGGAGATGGTTGGGTGGCATCACCGACTCAATGAACATGAATTTGAGCAAACTCTCGGAGATAGTGAAGGATAGGGAAGCCTGGCGTGCTGCAGTCCAGAGGATCGCCAAGAGTTGGACACAGCTTAGTGACTGAACAATAACAAGAACCCTGTGTGGGAAGTGCCTGGTTTTTATGTTTAGACATAGACATATATAAACACGTATGTGTGTATCTGGAAGAGTGTATAAGGTGGTAGGAACTAGCCTGCATAGCAAAATTGTGCGTGATCTCTTATTTTCCTCTGTGCTTTTGTCTGTTTTTCTAAGTCTTGTTCAATGATGTTATTTTATTATTTCGTAAGGAAAGAAATCTTTAAGAAAGAAAAGACAAGATATTCTCATTTTAAATTCACCGCGGGCGACAGCATTAGCTGAACAGCCTCGAGCGCTTTTGTGTCGTCTCTGGACCCTCCTGCGCCACGTTTCTGTCTGAACCAGAGCGCCCCCTTTCCCCAAGCGCCTTCCAAGATTTCCTCCCAGGTTTTCCATCAAATGCTTGGGGGACCTGCCCAGGCTTTTGCCTGAGGCCACACCACTCAGGAGCTGAGAGTGTGCCAGAGACAGGACACTTGTGAGCGCTCGTGAGATCTCCGTAGCAATGTGCATCTGCTTCTCCATGGCTGTGATGCTCAGTTATTTAGTACATGGCGAAAGTCACGTTAGCTGTACTTGTTGGTTATCCATTTTGTTTTGTTTTTTAATAATTTATTTTTTGGCTGTGCTGGGTCTTCATTGCTGCTCAGGCTTTTCTCTAGGTGCGGCAACTGGGGCCTTCTCTCTAGTTCCGGTGACGGGCTTCTCGTTGCTGTGGCTTCTCTTGGTGCGGAGCATGGGCTCTAGGCCCAGGCTTCGGCAGGTGTGGCACGTGGGCCTAGTTGCAGCTTCCAGGCTGGAGAGCGCAGGCTCGGTGTCAGCAGTGGTAGTGCACAGGCTCAGTTGCTCCCTGGGATATGGGATCTTCCCAGGCCAGGGATCAGACCTGTGTCTCCTGCATTGGCAGGCAGATTCTTTAGCACTGAACCACCAGGGAAGCCCTATCCGTTTTAAATACAGCAGTGTGTACATGTTGATCCCGAACTCCTAACTGTCCCTTCCCCCCATTCTTCTCCCTGGCAGTTATGAGTTTTCCAAGTCTGTGAGTCTGTTTCTGATTTGTAGGCTTATCTGTGTCATTTCTTTTTAGAGCCTGCATAGAAGGGATGTTATGACATTTCTCCTCCTTTGTCTGACTGACTCACTCTGTGACAGTCTCGAAGTCCATCCATGTTGCTACAGTTGGTATTGTTGCATTTTTAATGGCTCAGTAATATTCCACTGTGTATGTATACTGTCGTCTTTAACAGTTCCTCTCTTGAGGGACACTTAGGGAAGAACAATGGGAGGAAGGAAGGAAGGACTTACTACACAGCACCAGGAACTCTGCTCAATGTTACGTGGCCACCTGGATGGGAGGGCACTTTGGGGAAGCATGGATACATGTGTATGTGTGGCTGAGTCCCTTTGCTGTCCACCTGAAACTGTCACAACATTGTCAACTGGCTGTATCCAATATAAAATAAAAACTTTTACAAAGTCGTGTTAGCATTAGGTCATTGTGTTTCCTGAGGTGGCCCCTGGGGGTCAGTGTCCTGCTGTGGAGAGTTCGCCACTGCCCCAGCTTTCCTGAAACGGGACAGACTGTCCACTCCTCCCTCTGGCTCGAGCCCCTGGCCCACAAGTTTGCTGTCCTCCTCCACTGCAGTTCATGGTGGGAGTTTTGTCTGTGAGGTAATTAAAAGGCAAAATGTATGAGGTTTGTTTTTTGTTTTTTAGCGTCTGGAGGTTGAAAATACCAAAAGACACCTAACTGGACAGTGGCTCCTTTGGGGGAGCCGTGGTCATGTATCTGAGTTGTGTCTATGGATGTGTCTCTTGATAGCACTAGGCAAATGTCACCCCGGAAAAGAGGAGGGCAGCCAGCAAGGTGGACAGGACGGCAGCGGAAGTGTGGAGGACACCGGGCCGCTTCTCCAGGTTGGTAGCAGTTGTCTCTCTCTGTAGAGAGCTGCCTGACTAAAGGGGAATTAAACCACAGAGACGATTAAACCACAGGCCTAATGCATAAGGTTCTTTGTAATCTCTGGGTCACTGGTGTCACTTTTCTTATAACAAGCTTATTGGAGACAGGTTTAAATACTACGGCATTTTGAAAGATGTCAGTCTTTGTTTTGGCTTGAATAACTGAGATTTGTTGTCTTCTATTTAAGCCAGCCCGATGGTACTTTTTCAATAAACGGAATTTACTATGTTACCCATTACAAATTGAACATCTAGATTAAATTTAGAGAACAACACAGCCCTCTAAATTTTCATGAAGAAATGAAACAAACAATAGCTTCCCCCAAGAATAAGTGGAAGAAAGTTTTCGAAGGCAGTGGCTATCAGGCTCCTGGTGGGCAAGCCTTAGACACACTGTGGATGTCCTGTGGGGGGCGCTCTGGGCTGCGGGTCTCCAGTTGGCATGATTCCGGGTCAGGCGGGGCTGTACTTCCGGCAGACATGTAGTATTTCTTCTCACCTAGTTTGACTACAAGGCGGTTGCTGACCGACTCCTGGAAATGACCAACAGGAAAAACGTCCCTCCCTTCAACAGGAAACGTCTCTCCGAGCTCATCAAGAAGTAAGTGACGGGGGAGGAAGGTTTCACCTATCCATCCTCCACCTTCAAGCCCCGCCCTTCTGTTTCACTCCGAGCAGGAGCTCTCAGCCACTCACCTCAAATGCTTCTGCCCTTCACCTTGCACACACGTTCACTGGAAGGCTCCACGGAGAGGTTCTTGCCTCTCCATTTCCCCTCTGCCCATGCAGCTGCACTCACCCCCTAGCTATGTGGTAGAGATGGAGGAGGAGGTCTGTAGGTCAAGACATGGCAGCAAGGGTCAAAGAGCAACTCAGTTACCTCCTCCCCACCTCCCCGGGAGTGTGCCGGGAGCATGGTTCTGTCACCTGTGTGACCACGAAGCCCCGCGGCTCGTTGGAACTGACGACAGGTAGCAGCTGAGCCCGATGGCGCTCTGTGAGCCGCCCTGTCCCGAGCACTTACACAGAGTATTTCACACTCAGGAGAGCCCACAAGGCAGCTTCTGGGATTGCCCCATCTGACAGATGAGGTAGGCGGGGTACAAGGATTGCCTGGGGCTGCAGCTGCCAGACCTGGGGCTGGGCTCGGCCTTTCTGCTCCCCGGCGCTGCCCCCTCCCGGCACACGCCTCCACGCTTGCTTTTGTTCTAACTTAGCACAGTCATGTAGAACAAAACACAGCTGGCCGTCTCTGCTCGCTAACAAAGAGGGACTAGAATGTAAGGAGAGGTGGAAACTTTTCCATCTCCAGTCTCACTGGGATGTGCCAGGACAAAGCCTTAGATCTTCATGTCTTGCGTGTGATACTTGAGGGCAGTTTCGTCCTTGGTTTTGCCTCACACCTCCGTCCTTCTCCACCACCCTTTCTGGAGAAGAAGGAAAGTGACTTCACAGACTCCAGGTGTCACTTACACGTTAATTTCTTACATAGCGAGTGGAAAACGACGAGGTCCTAACGTATAGCACAGAGGACTGTGTCCAATATCCTGCGGATATTCTCTCCACAATGGAGGAGAATTTGAAAAATAACTTTATGTGTATAATTGAATCACTGTGCCATCCAACAGAAATTAGCATTGTAAATCTATACTTCAATAAAAATACATTGAAAATTGGAAAAGAAAAAACATATATATTGATAATAGAACATTCAATTGTACACTTTAAATGGGTGAATTGTTTGGTATGTGAATTATATATCTCAATAAAGATTTTAAGGGAAAACATCTTACATCGTAAAAGGTTAGTGCATGTGTTTATGGGGGGCAGGAAGACGCAGTTTCTTTAGGAGCCTTTGTTGTTTTTTTTTTCAGATTCCGAGGCCTCTCTGCAGGTGAGGAAAGTCAGAAGATCGTAATTGGTGATGTTCTCAGTGAACATGGGCAACGTGGAGCCGGGCGCGTTCTTCCTGTGGGGTGGGGGGCGGGGGGGGGTTCACAGGCCGCTTCCAGCTCAGCCTTCCTGAAGGAGAAGCATCAGTCTCAGAGTCCCTCTCACTGGGATCAGTCGGCCTCCATCCCTCCCCTCCTCCCTCCCCTCCAGGCCCCCCGGGGTCGGGGAAGGGAACTGCTCCTTGGAAGCTGGGTTACATTTGAGCAGGTGGATGTGTATGCTACCCCTGCCTCTTGTGCATTTGGGGTGCGTCGAATTGGGGGGCCCCACAGACCTTGAGATGTGGAGATGGCACAGCCGAATCCTTGGGGGGTGAGCTCTAGAGGCTGTCACCCTGGGTCTACAGTCCCTGACCTCGCCTCAGCTGAGAAACTCACAGAGCGTAGTGTATAATTCCTGCATCAGCAACTTTTCAGGTTGGGGGTGGAGAAACAATAAGGGACTCAGCAGGAATCAGGGTTAAAATTACCCACATGGTGGGCAGGGCCGTGCTTGTCTCAGAAAGCTGACCAGACGTCTTTGGTGTCCAGCACGCAGTCTCTCTCGCCTCAGTTTTGCTGAGGACACCACTGCTGACGAAGATGACCAGACCCACAGTCAAGGAACACACAGGAAGAAAGGGAATAAACTTTTGGAGAAGACAGACATGGCAGGAGAGAAAGGTGAGCTGCAGAGCTCTCGGTCAGCACACGGTGGGCCAGCACGGCCCAGGGAGCGCCTTCCATGTCCACACGGGTCACTGCAGAGTGAAGCCGTCACTCTGAAGAGCTGAGATGTATAGAGAGCGTCTGTCCAGCTGTTGTTTTCTGGGGGACCGTGCTCCAGCCTCGCTGAAGCGGAAGCATAGCTGACTCCTGATGCAGGAAGAGGGTGGGGATGTGGATGTCCTAGGTGGACATTGCCCTTTGGGGCACTTGTTTTATTACCAGATATGGGCCTGAAAGTTAGTAGGGATCTAAATACTGTTTCAGATCCATTTACATCAAAATAGGCCTCAGAAAGGTTTCCAGGCATGGTTGGGGAGGGGAAGAGATGGGCAAGTGAGAAAGCTTGTTGGGTTCGAGGACACAGAGAAGGACCTGGCGGGGACTGGCAACTTGCTGTGGGTACCCCCAACCTTGGCAGGTCCCCTGGGCACCGGGCACTTGTTGACTGACTTGTGTCTCTAGGAACCACGTTCTCCCCTGCCAAGGAAGAGGAGAGCAAAGGTGGCATTCCAAAGAAAAAGAGGAAAAAGAAGAAGAAGAAGCAACTCCAGGCTGAATGCACAGGGCCCAGTGGGGAAGCCACGCGCCCAGAGCAGAATGGGAGCCAGGAGCCGGAGGCCAGTCCCAAAAGAGCCCCGGAGGCGGGTGGGGCTGACCTGGGAATTTTGGCCATGCCCTGCACCCAGGAGCAGAGCAGCTTGGAGCGGCCCTCCTTGCACAACAGGAGGAAGCGGCCCAGGAAGAGAAGCCCAAGGATCCAGGTGGAGGGCCTGGAGCCGACAGCGTCACCTCTGGAGGGGGTGGCCCCTCAAGCGGCCCCAGCCAGCGGTGCCCCGGTCTTGAAGAGGAGGCGGGAGCTAGGAGCTCTGCTGGTGAACGGCAGTGGCCCGCCTGTGCTGGCCTGGCCCCTGCCCCAGAGGGAAGGGCCCCCAGCCAACCCAGCAGACAGAAGGGACTGCCCTTCCTCCCTGCCCCTGGGCGGGAAACTGAAGAAGAAGAGTGGGGGGCCCAGCGGCCTTGACCTCTATGACTCGTGTGCTCAGAAAGCTGCCATTTTGAAAAAGAGGAAGAAAATGAAGGAGATGTCAAACTTGGTGGAGCCCAGAGGATTGAAGCTCGTCCCGGCCCTGGTAAGGCACAGGGGGGCTCCCAAGCAGGAGTGTCAGGGCCCCGCCCCCTCAGCCCCAGGGCAGGGGGCAGTCAGACCCTGGACCAGGAGCCGTCATGGCTCCTAACACCCTCTACCAAGGAGTAAATAGTGACCTGTCTTGGGGGCATCCAGTGCCTCCCCTCCCACCCCCACCCCCAGTGATCAGAGGTGTGACGGGCCCAGCATCAGGCTGGGGGATCGCCCCAGTGGCCCATGGGGCGCTCCACCTCCATGGAGTGAACAGGCAGGGTGCCCCCATCACGTGTGGAGCTCATGTTCCTCCAGCTCCTGGCCAGTCCTGGGCTCCATTGGCAAGAGAAAAAGCCCCAGACTCTTACTCCTGTTCTTTTTCACTAGAAGCTTTTCTCCCCTTGGATCTCTGGAGCAGATAGAAGCAGGAGCCGACTCTGGGTGTGCAGCTCTCACCCTCCTCCCTGTGCATGCGTGTGGCTGTGCCCATGCAGGGCAGCCGTTGTCTCCCTGGGCTGCTTCCACTCCTTGCACAGGCGGTCCTCACGGCCTGCAGGGCTGGATGCATGACCCCCCAGGCCTCCCAGAGCCAGCTTGCTGCCCTGCCTAGCATGCGTGCCCACGGCTCCTGCTTTTTGCAGCACTTCTGACCCGAGGGCCTTGTTTAGGGAGCCTGCAAGGACACGGGCACAACTGGTACCAGGCCTCACAGTGCAGGACCCCCGAGGGGTCAGTGGGAGGTCTGAGGGTGGGGGAAACATTTCAGCTGGGATCCAGGAAGTCCACTCCCACCTCAGACCTTCCCTGACACCGGAGCACCTGTGCCACCTCCCGGGCTCTGCAGCCTCTGCCCATCACCCACTGGTCATTGCTGCTCATCTTCCTTAACTGCTGAGAAGTTTTCTTCTTTCCCTGGCAGCCCCTCTCGGAGACGATTGGAGGGTCTGGGGAGGTCTTCCTCCACAAGGGGCAGGGTTCTGGCCCAGGTCTGCAGCTCCAGGTTCCCTCCAGGGGAAGGTGGCAAACTTCTGAGCCAGGAACACCAGGGACTTGTGCAAACCACTGTGCGGCAGGGGCCGCCTTGGGCTTCCCTGACCCCTGAGGCTCTGGGACAGGAGCAGGTTCTGCTGTGGCCAGGTGTCAGTGTAAAGTCCCGGGGAAGGTTGTGTGCCTGCCCGTCCCAGGCCCACGGAACCTGACAGCTTCACACCTGCCCTCAGTGCAGACTCTCTGTGGGCAGTGGGATCTGTTCAGAAGTGAGACAACGAGCTACAGCTTAGCACACGGTCTCTGAAAGCCAGAAACCCTCCAACATGGGCACAGGTTTGTAGATGGGTAAAAGTAGGTTCTTGTGGCCGAGAAGACAGGAGACCCCTGGCTGTGGACACGGAGCCAGCACAGGGAGACGGGGGTTTCTGCAACGTCTGCTCCAGAAGCAAGCTGTTGAGGGGCCTGGGGTGAGCCTGTGGGTGGGTCCTCTGTTTTGTCTGCTCCCTTCCCACACGCATGGGTGGGAGTGACCCCATCTCATCCCCCTCACACAGGGCAGTGGTGGGGCGCATGGCCCTTTGAAGAAGAAGCTGAGGACGGAGAAGGACTTCATGGCGTTCGACACTGCGTCCTCCCCGAAGCCGCTGTTCTTCAGGAAGGCCAGGGGCAGCACCGCTCCCTCACCGGGCCCCACCCTGCAGGTACTGGCCCCACACCGTTACCCCCACACAGGCTCAGCTGGAGCCCCACTGCTGCACCCTGACCCCACCGTCTGCAGCCAGCCTCTAGCCTCTGCTGCTGTCCATGGCCTACAGGCCCCCGTTCAGGGAGTCAGGCTGGCCTGAGGCAGACCGGGGGCTTGGCCAGGGAACTTGAGGTGCTGTTGTTGTACATCAGCAGGACATGGGGGTCATCCTCGAATTCATGCGTATAGGCAGTGAGAGGGAAAGTCGGAAACTCTGGAGAGCCTGGGTCTGTCGGTCTGCCCAGGACATGAGGGGAGGGTGGGAGGGGTCCCATTGGTGGCAGGGGGACGGGGCTGTTCTCAGGTCAGGAAAGCAGGGCTGGCTCTGCCGAGTGCTGCTCAGAGTGAGCAAGTCCAGGCCAGGCTGCTGGGCTGCGTCCAGTCTGCCTCCAGAAGACACGGGTCCTGGTGGAGCCATCAAGGTGGGCGTGCGTGCTTGGCTGGCCCTGCCAGGGCACCCACAGCAAGTGGACATTTAAATAGCACCCACTCGGAGACTTCCCTGGTGACCCTGTGGTTACGACTCTCGCTCTCAGTGCATGGGGCACACGTTTGATCCCTGGAGAGGGAACTAAGATCCTGCATGCCCCATGGTATATAGCCAGAAAAATTAACAAGCACCCACTTGAACCAGCAGAGTGACTACTATCTGTGTTAGTATTTATGTGTTCTTTTAAGATGGTTTGAGGATATTAGTTCAGTGACTCAAGACTTGTGCAAGCCAAGTTTCTGTCCTAAGATGTTGGTGATGTTAAAGCAAAAGTGGACAGGACTGTGGCGTTCTAAGCAGGAACTTGTCAGGTGCTTCAGAATGCAGGACAGGTCCCCTACGGAGGCCTGTCACAGGACGTTGGGACACGCATGTCCGTCGCCCACAGGAGCTAGGTTCTCTTGCAGGGCGCCCAGTACTCCACTCATGAGGTGAGCTGTGGGGTCTGGACAGGTGTTCCCCGGAGGTGTCAGCCGTCCTCGCTCTGCTCTCTCTCCCCGGGACCCCGTGACGGGCGGTCCTTGCAGAGCGGGGCTGGCCTGCCAGTGCCATGCCTGGAGGCACCGTGGGTTCTGGGGACGGCTTAGCCATTGTCTTTTCACTCCTTGCCCTGCCATTTTTTCCTGTAGCCACACACAACCCCGTCCAGCTCCAAGAAGGTGACCTTTGGGTTGAACAGGAACATGACTGCAGGTGAGCCTGGGTTAGGGTTAGGTCTGTCTGTGGGTCTCTCTGTCACCGTGGCTGCCTCGGTCCAGGCACCCAGTCCAGGGTCAGGGAGGGTTGGGGGGGATTGTCTGACTGCTTTTAGTACAGGTGTGATTGTTTTGTTTCTTCAAAGGAGGAAACCAAGCATTTTAGGAGTACATAGTGAGTTTAGGTCCTGGCTGTGTTTAGGGACCACAAGGAAGGGTGTGTGTGCGCAGAGGGGAGGGACTATCTGGAAGGGACCTGAGAAACTCTGGTTTTTAGACCTAGAGAAGACAGGAGGAATCAATTGCCATGAAGGAAAGGCTCCTCCTGAAACTTTAAAACTTGGGGTTCACCAAGCATCCATGTTCCATAACTACCCCATGGCCCACCAGTGCCCCGTCCAGGTAGCCTCGGGGCATTTTCCATGGAGGAGGAGAGGCATCTGAGGGCAGGAGCCTCGCTGACGGCCCCTCCTCCCGGGCTGAGGGCCCGTAGGAGCCTGCGGAGGGTGGGGCAGCACCAGTGGGGCCAGTGGGCAGATAAGAGGAGTCGTGCCCTGTTAACTGTGGCCTGGCTTTCATCCGAGGCAGAGTTCAAGAAGACAGACAAGAGCATCTTGGTCAGTCCCACGGGCCCCTCCCGAGTGGCCTTCAACCCTGAGCAGAGGCCCCTCCATGGGGTGCTGAAGACCCCCACCAGCTCGCCGGCCAGCACCCCTCTGGGCCCCAAGAAGCCGCTGACCGTCACACCAAAGAGAAGGCCAACGGCTATGGACTTCTTCTAAGATAGTCAGAGTTCTTTTAAAGACTGTTTTTGTATAGAATGTTCTATAAATTATAACGTTTAAAAGGCAGGGGCCTTTGTATTGTTTTTATAAATTCCCATGAATTGTGCGTATGGGGCTCTGGGTGAGCCTCGGCTCTGCTCCCCGGCCCTGTCTGCAGGGCTGCAGGCAGTGTTCACACGTGAGCCGTCCACTCTCCACCGCCCTGGCTGCGGGCGCTAGGCCATGCGGCTGGGGGCTTGCTGCCAGCGACCCAGCACTGCTGCTGTGCCTGGTGGTGTCCGGGGCTCAGGTTGCCTCCAGCCCCTGCGTGTGCAGCTGCGAGCGAGGCTGGTTTTCTGATGGTTTGTAGTCTTAAGAGTCTTTGTTTTTCGAAGCACGATTCCCACATTGTGTGGGTATTCAGCAGTCCTAGGTAGATGACATAGCTGCATCAGCAATGCTGTGCTTTCTCTCCACACACTCAGCGGGGTGACCCTGCGAGTAGGGCATGGGGGGCGGGAGAGGAGAGCCTCTGCCCTCAGGGCCGGCTGTTTCCTCCCTCCCTCTGCCTTGGCCTGGTCTCCTCCCTGGTTTCCTACCTCTAAGCCAGCCTAGGGGGTCCTCCCAGGCACCGCACACCCGCCCGCGTCCAGGTCCTCGTGCCAGCTCTGCGCCTTGACCCCCGCAGCTGGCAGCCCTGGGCAGCACCCCCATCCTTGACCCCCACGGCTGGCGGCCCTCAGCAGCACCCCCATCCTGAGTCCCGGCTCCTTCCTTCAGAAGCGCAGCCGCCATGGCTGGTGTGGCTTCCTGCCGGAAGGCCAAAGAAGCAGCCTTTAAGAATTGTCTGTGCTTATTTATTTGTTTGTAGCTACCTTTTTTCAGATGTTGAAGCTTGCACTTACAGATTTTTATAAAGTTCTAATTTTAGTTAATTACAGCATTCGGGGTGGAAGACACTGAGAATTCAGTCGGAAAAACAGGAACACAGCTTAGAGCAGTGCTGGCCAGGTGTTTGCTCAAGCCCTGGGAAACGGTGTCTGCCCCTTGGGCCTGGGTGATGGACGGGACGCTGATCTGAAACCTTGGAAAGCCCCTGGGCACCCCCTTCCCGGCCCCGTCATGAGCTGACAGTTCTCAGGAGGGGGCAGAATCTGGGGAAGACGTACTTTGAGGTCTCAGCTCAGGGTATCTCCACCCTCCCCAGCAGAGAACCTCGGTAGTCCCAGCCGCGACCTGGGGTGACGGGGACCCACTGGGGCTGCAGGGCTGGTGTGACTTCAGTTTCCTTGATCACGTGATCAGTATGGGCCTCTGCCAAGACCCGGGTCTGGTCAGGGGGCCCTGGTGAGGAGGAGGGACTTTGTGCTCGACTGCTGTCTAATAAAGCTGTGTCACGTCAGGCCACAAGGAAGAAGTCATCGCTGCTGTGCTGTTAAATAGTCAATGTAACGCGAGGTCTCACGCACCAGGTCACCTTGTGGTTGCATGGTTTTTTGTGTGCTGCCTTTGATATAATCTTATCGAAACCAAAACTGATCGTATGAAAAGGTTAGATTTGAACAGGCAGATATTTTTAAGTTTTTATTTAGAAAAAAAAGTCTCATTATCCTTGGTCAAATTATTTTTCTAACAGTTCTTATTTCAGCGTTAAAGATGGGTCGTGTAGCCAAATGGGCCGTCTGATCCTGCGATGCTAAGACTGGTCTTATCGAGGCATCCGGTGGCGAGAATGGCTCGTGTGTCCTCCAGTCGAGGGCAGGAGCTTTTCTCCTTCCGTGTGGTGTGCCAGCTGTCTGTCCTGAGGCCCCAGCAGAGTGTCCTGGGGGCGGGGCCCAGGCGTGACAGTGTGTCTTGGGTTCCACCTGTCTTTCTCTGAACCTGTTCTGACTCACTCCATTTTGTGGGTAAACTCGGTAGGTTTACTGCAGCTTATATTTAATGCATAAATTTGGGCTACAGTTTTTAGAAATTCTCATTCCATACGTTTAACAAGAATGTATCCATAATGAAAATGTCTTCTGAATGCCAGTTTTCTATTGGGTGCATGTCATTTTCCTCGGTAAATTGCCAGGGAGACTTGAACATCCAGAAAAGGAAATTACTTAAATCAGTGCTGGTGATCTTTCAGTATTTTGTAAAACGATCATCTTCCCTTGAACCCCACAGGATTGATCGATTTTGTACAGTTTGGTATCTCACTTTGCAAACATGTTACCTTTCGTAACTTTTACTAAAGCGAAAGCACAAAGAGAAGCATAAAAGCGGAAAGCCCTCACAGTGTGGGAAAGAACGTGAACCTGACTTTGTGTCTCAACTTGTGTGTGTGTTTTCTCTGACTTTCCTGACTCTGCTGGCAAGGCTTGTTTGTTTACAATCGTTTTGTATTCGTGTCTGCAGGGTTTGTCAGTACTCATCAAAGCCAAATCCAATTAAAAAAAAAAAAAGTGTTCTCTGCCCTCAAATGTATACTTGATCTTGACTGTCAGCCTATGTACAAATACACATCTTTGGGGACTCATATAATGCGACCGGGGTTAGCTGATGGGGTGAGGGGTAAGTGTTTGAAAACAAGTGTCTTTGGGCACCTGTCCTTCCTTCCTTTTGTGCATCCACTGCTCAGGGCCAGTGAGGGGGCAACTGCTTACAGATGCCCTTGGTGCCAGGCTTGAAGCGTCCGCTCCTCGGGCCTCGACCTGTGAGGATGGCCGGGGGTACCCCCACCAAGCTCCACCCAGAGAAATGCCTGCCACTGTCTGTTTTCCCCACACGGGCCCTCTTCTGGGGATCAGCATGGCCCACCCTGGACAAGCAGAACACATGTTCCCCAGACTCCTCACTTGTGGTTTGGACCCCAGACATGTCCACAGAGGGTCACTCAACCCATAAAATAACACCTAAACAGCAGTGAGGCCCCCCGCCCCTCACGCGTGCTCCTTACTGGGCTCAGCAGCCAGACCTCAGGGAGCTGTGTCACGAGATGCCTGTATCCGTCCATTCCTCCAGCACCGGGGTTTGGAGTCAGGCTCTTGCTGTTGTACATGGAGCTCAGACCTCGGCTGAGGTTTCCAGGCTGCGCTTGATGATACAGTCGGGGCTCCTACCCTGCACCCTTGAGGTGAATGCAGGGTCTGAGTCCTCAGGACACCCGTGCCCGACTGTCCACCTCTGCCCACATTTTGTTCCCATCCCTTCACCCAAGTGTGGGGCACAGGGCCTGGCCTTGGCCCACACACCCCCAAGATGCTGCAGGCACCAGCGAGCAGGCCCATTCCTGAAGGTGCAGGGTTCTGTGACTCGGCCACCACAACCTAAAGGCATGCTTAAAACAGCAGTTCTCAGTGGGATTTCTGGGGTTCTTAGCATCTCTTCGCCTATAGCTCTGAGCTTGGAGCTGCCAGCCCATGCCAGTGCCCTCACTCGAAGGTTTATCAGTTTAGCTCCTTCCAGTCCCCTGGGTGCTCAGCACCCCCTCTCCCCTCTCCTGTGTGGCAGACAACAGGGCTGCACGGACCACCCTCCTTAGAAGACAGACCAGGAGTTGCCTGGTGGCCCAGTGGTAGGATTCCATAGCTGGTCGGGGAACCAGGATCCTGCAAGCTGCCGTATGGCATGGCCAAAAAAAAAAAAAAAAAACCAAGACTGCAAAATGGGTATTTTTCCCTCCAGTACTGACTGTGTTCTCCATAGCAATCACTGGTTCAGCAGATGCCGAGTACCTTCTCGGGGCCAGGCCCTGCTCTGCTGCAGCAGCAGTGAGTGAACAGACAGATAAGATGCACACCTGTGAGCTGGGCACAAGAGCTCCGTGTGGGAAAAATAAAGCCAGGAGTGGATGCATTGGGAAGATCCCCTGGAGGAGGGCATGGCAACCTACTCCATTATTCTTGCCTGGAGAATCTCTGTGGACAGAGGAGGTTGGGGGGCTACAGTCCATGGGATCACAAAGTCCGACATGACTGAGCGACTTTAGAAGATTGCTCTCCAAATTCTCAGAAGGTCTCAAAAAGTAGACCTTTTGCGTGTCTACTGAACTTGAAACGCAAAGAAATGAAAAGACAGTCTACATGCGGTTGATTATTACCTGTTGCGAAGGTTGAGTTGAAACCGAGTTTTAATTTTTAATGTTTTTCTTCATTAACCTGACTGCTAGCAAGAAGGTAACATTTGAACAGGGACAAAAGAGATGAGCATGTGAAACCATGGTTGGTGAAGAAAGTGTGACCAACAGAAGGAACAGCAGGTACAAAGGCCTCGGTTTCCCTGAGCTCCTAGCTCTCTGAATTCAGAGAGAGCTCTGAATCCCTGCCTCCTCCAGAGTATCTTCACAACCCAGGGATCGAACCCAGGTTTCCCGTATTGCAGGCAGTCTTTACCATCTCAACTACTAGGGAAGCCCAAAAGGTAACACATTTATGAATTTGGAGAGCAGTCTTCCAAAGTTGGCCAGACTCTGAATTCAGAGAGCTAGGAGCTCAGGGAAGCCACTCTCAGGACAGACCTGAGAAGCCAGTCACAATCAGCAAAGAGCTATGCAGAGTCCCTGGATATTGAGCAAAGGGCTCCGGACAAACTGAGAAGTGTTTGTTCCATACTACATACAGAACCTTGGTGAGAACAGAGACTTGGTGTTAGAGCTAGGGCGCCACCCCCACCCCCACCCCACGCCTCGAGGGCTGGCTTCATTAGGTCAGCAGTAGCCCTGCATGTCCCAGTGGTAGCCCATGTGACTTAGAGGTAAATGATCCGCCTGCTAATGCAGGAGATGCAGGAGACACAGATTTGATCCCTAGAACAGGAAGATCCCCTGCAGAAGGAAATGGCAACCCACTCCAATATTCTTGCCTAGGTAATCCCATGGACAGAGGAGCCTCGCAGGCTGCATGCAGTCAGTGGGGTTGCAAAGAGGCAGACACACCCCACTGGCTGGGAGTGGAGGAGCTTTTCCTCCTAGATTCTGCAGTAACGTTTACCTTACCTTCCTGCTTCCACAGCTCCAGGGAGCAGGGGGAGGGTCAGGGCTGGTGTAGGTGCTCCGGGGGGGTCACACCTTCTAAAACTCAGATAGAGGGGGCTCTGCCACTCGGTGTAAAAGCCTTGGTCTCCCTCCAGCCCCAGGAGGCGTAGGAGCTACTCTGTGGAGGCTCTCTCTCCTAGCAGGCTCTGGTCCTCAGCTTCCTGGCAGGTCAACCATGATGAGTCCCCATCAGAGACAAGGAAGCGGGGCCTGGAGACACACGTGCAGAGCAGGGGTCTCCTCCCAGTTCACTCGTCTGAAGAGCTGTGGTTCCATCCAGTCCCCCACACCACTGAGCCCCACAGCGTAGACCCCAGCCCCACTGAGTCAGCACCAGTGAGTTCAAGCTCACCGGGAGGCACTAAAAGAGCAGCATCAGCCCCGGGCCCTCGAAGCAGATCAACAAACACACTGACCTGAGTCGACCCTGGCTGCAAACCTACAAAAGCAAAGCGGTTTTCCTCAGCTCTGCATCCACCAGGTCCAGGCTGGAGAAATCCCGCCAGCGTCCTCGGCCTTCCTTTCAGCCTTTTAAGTTTCTGAGCTGCATGAGATAAAGGTCCTTTGACTGTGGCTGCCTAAGTCAGGCACTGGAGTGCTAAGTCACTTCAGTCATGTCCGACTTGTGAACCCGTGAGCTGCAGCCCCGGAGAAGGAAATGGCAACTCACTCCAGTTTTCTTGCCTGGAGAATCCCAGGAACAGAGGAGCCTAGTGGGCTGCTGTCTATGGGGTCTCACAGAGTCGGACACGACTGAAGCGACTTAGCAGCAGCAGCAGCAGAGCTGCAGCCCACGGGCTCCTCTGTCCATGGCATTCTCCAGGCAAGGATACTGGAGGGGGTTCCCATGCCCTCTTCCAGGGGAGCTTCCCGACCCAGGGATGGAACCCATGTCTCTTACGTCTCCTGCATTGGCAGGCGGGTTCCTTACCACTAGCACCGCCTGGGAGTTACACTAGAGCAGAACAAACAGCCCTACAGACATCCCGAGATCTGCTGTCTGGACTGAACTGACAATGACATTGGCTTCGGGTTTATGTTCTTTTGGACAGAATCCTCTCAGGTGATGGACAACATGACATCTTAGCCAAAGTCTCCAGCTGCTGTGCCAGAGACTGACACTGTCTGCGAGCACATCGCCGCGGTCCCCCGACCGAGGGAGATCTCCAGCATTCTCTCACACAAATCCATGACCAGGCTCCCCCTAGTTGCCCCCACACGTGCTGTTTCTAGCCAGGAAATCAGTGACCACACACGGCCTTCGCTTATTGTGTCATAAACGTTCTTACACTGCGGCATCTCCTTCCTTTTTTCTCATTACATTGCATTTGGGAAGAGTGCCTAACCTTGATCTGCAAGCCCCCGGGGGGACTGTGATTACCCTGGGGTTGGCCTAGCAGGGGTTGTGACCTTTCTGCTTGGTCTCAGGACCCCAAGGTGGGAAGACTCGCAGTCTGACACCCCTGACATTGCTGGCCAGATGAAGCCTCGAATGGATGGGCTAGCTGCTGTGACCTCTACTGTCGCCTTCCAGCTGATACAGTGCTAAGTCGCTTCAGTCGTATCCAACTCTGTGACATTGTGGACTGCAGCCCCCCAGACTCCTCTGTCCGTGGGATTCTCTAGGCAAGAATACTGAAGTGGGTTGCCATGCCCTCCTCCGGGGAGCTTCCCGACCCAGGGATTAAACCCATGTCTCTTGCATTTCCTGCATTAGCAGGCTGGTTCTCTACCACTGGGTCACCTGGGAAGCCAGCTGATACAGAGAGGTACCTTATTTTTTAACTCCAGGAAAGAGTGAGTCCCCTAACTGTGCCCAGAGCACAGACTTGTTTTCTCTGAGACCTGGGCCCCAGAGCAGCCCAGTGCGGGCACACAGTCTGGCCTGGTCCTGTCTCTCTGGGGAAGTAACCCAAGGAGTCTAGTTCTCACCTGGCCAGGTGCTGAGCCAGGCACCCAGGGGACATGGCAGACATCAACAGGGCATTATCTCCCCAAGAGGTCGTGCCTCTCACACACAGATCATCATCTGACTTGCATCTCTAAGCTGTGGACATACCTAGGACCTCAGAGGTCCGTGAATCCTGGTTTAGCACAGAGGGCGGCAGGCCTGGTCGTGGCTGGGTTGTGTAAGGAGTCGACAGAACCCTAGAATAAATTTGATTATGTTACCAACACCCCGACTGAATATCACTTTTCTGTAAATGAAACATAACCCAAGTCAAGTTTTTGTTTAAAAACACAGTGGGGGAATTCCCTGGTGGTCTAGTGGTTAGGACTCCACGTGTTCACTTCTGAGGGTCCAGGTTCAATCCCTGGTCAGGGAACTAAGATCCTATAAGCCACACAGCATGGCCAAAAAAGAGAAAAGAAGAAACAGAAACACATATAGATGCAGAGAAGTGATGAGACTTAGCTGTGTTTTCTGAACCTTCAGAGCTTGGTCTGCACACCGTGGTATAAGCCTTCTGTAGTGACCCTGCCGGGGGATCAGACAGGTGAGAGAAGGCCACCACTCCCCCAGGCAGTGCTCTCTCGCTAGAGAAAGGGCCCTGCAGAAGATGGCAAAGGGGTGGACCCTCTGTCTCCACTGGGACCACCTTTCCCTTCCTTCTCAGAGGACTAGGAGCCCGGTGGCAGGCAGTCCTGTCCTTACATGACTTACAAAATGGATTGGCCTTTCAACTGGGCACCATCGGCTCCCAATCTGGCTGAGGAGCTGACCCAAGGTCACCCTGGGAGCTTTTGTGGGATAAAAATCCATGTTTTATGGCAAGACAAGAAAAATTTAAACATAAAAGTTCTTCTCTGCCCTCTGGCCTCCTCCGTCCCCCACACTGTGCTTCCTGTTTTAGGCATCGACCAAATCTCCCCATTGGCAGGAACACCTGCTCAGCCAGGAAGAGCAACGTTCTCGAAGCATCCACAGAACAGTCCTTAAAGATCGCATCCCTTCTGGATCTGCTCAGGGGTCACGGGACCCACCGCGATGCCACTCAGACCTGAATTTTTAATCTGTCAATGATACATCCCTTGATGTGCAGCCTCTGTCTCAAAAACTGTATCTGCCTATGCCTTGACTTCTGGCTGGTGCAGCGGTCTTTAGAGATTCCTCATGTTGACTTAAAAAGATGCACAACGTGAGAGTTTGAGTTCACTTGTATTTGGGGCAAAAGAAGGGGACTGCAGCCCGGGAAACAGGGCCTCAGATAGCTCTGAGAGACTGCTCCAAAGAGGCAGGGGCGGCTAGGGTGGGGGGAGGTCAGTATATATGTGATTCTGGTGAAGAGGGAATACATGCAACCCAGCACACATCTTTCCAGAAGGTTTCTGCTAGTCACGAGGAACAGTCGTCACCATGAAGGATTTTAGAGCTCTCCTAGATATGAGGAGATCAAAGAATTGGGCTTATAAAATTGGCTCCTAAAAATATCTACCTGAGCTCTGTCCTGCCAGAGCACAGAGGGCCTCACTTCTGCTCCCCACCCTGAACTCCTCTCAGGTGATATTGAAAGTCGGCATCTGCAGCACCACGTGGTTTAATCCTTGTAGATGGCAAGTGCAATGTGTAGTTGACACTGAGATGCTCTTCCCAGGTTACAGCCCTCACATCTGGCTTGAGTAAAATTTCCCATTTCTTTCTCAGATCAGCTGATTTATTTTTTGTTAACAGGCTAGAGGAGAAGTGACAGGCAAGGGGCCTCCAGAGCGGGGGTCCCCTTCAGGGACACAAGTTTACGCACCATGGTGCCCTCTGACCCCCTCTGGGAACAGCCACCTGGAGAGGGATATCCCCATGCTGCCCACTCGGACGGGCCTGGCTGCCTGGGGGCTGGTGGGGACCGGCCCTTGCAGGGAAGTGGAGGAGCGGCTTGCTCCAGGTGGGGCCTGTGGTGGGGGGTGGACTCTGGCTGACTCAGCCCCGCCCCCTCTGCAGTTCTGACTACCTTGTCCCTTTTATGAAGCCGCTCTCGCTGAGGCCCGAGCTCAGCCCGTGGATGTGAGAGACACAGGGGCCTACGTTCTGACTCAGTTCAGCCTCGTGTTTGTCAGACGCCCGAACAGCCCTTTGTTCCCAGGACCCACGGCCTCTGCAATCGGTCCTGGCTTTAGTCACAGCCGGCTGACTAAGGCTTCAGACCGCCCATCTGGAATTCCTATCAGTACTTCCTGAGCTCAGTTTTAAGAAGAAATGTTGAAACGGACAGCTCCTGGGCTGCCGGCCTGTTTTACGGGCACCTTCCGTCTGCGCCGCTGATGCTTCTACTGCACCCAAGACCTGCACCGAGGCTCGCCCTGACCGTGACGCTGAAAAGGCAGTAGATTCTAGCTCAGACTTACTCCAGTAACTGACTTCCTGTTCATGAGAGGAGACACTGGAGCAATTCTGGAAATGCAGTTTGTTTTTAACACAGTAGAGCCGGCAACGGTTATCTTAAATGATGGGTGGGTGAAGACGTGCTGAAATCTGCCAATAAAATTGTGGCAGAGAATGGAGGTGAGACCCGACAGGACTTGGGTGTTGTGCGCGAGTTTTTCCCAAGGTGCTGGACAGACTCCCCTTCTTTGCCTTCAGAGCTGCTGACCTCCCCACCTTCTATCACAGCCCTACCTACCCTATTCTAACCACACAGCTTCCCTTCTGTTCCCCAAACATGCTCTGCTCTGTACCCACCTGGTTTATGGGGAGCCCTTGGCTAGAAAGCCTTCCCGCCCTTCCTGGCCAGTTCTGAATCCCAGGACCACATGGGAATGCACGGTGAGCTACCTGGGCACCTCCCAGCTGAGCATCCTGTGAACTGTCCAGATAGATGCATCTCAGATGACATTTGTGAGCCCCGAGAGCCCGTGGAGTTAACCTGGGCGTGTGTCCAGCATTCGGATCTTCCATTTCATCCCCTGTATTATTAACCCTATGTTGTACATTGAATTGTGTCCCCAAAATGAGGCTGAAGTCCTGACCCCAGCACCCATGTATGTGACCTGATGTGGAAACAAGGTCTTTGCCAACAATCAAGGTAAGATGAAGTTGTTAGAGTGGACCCTGCTCCATCATGGCTATGTCCTTATAAAGGGGGGACATTTGGACCCAGACAAGGCACGTGCGGAGATACCAGGTGCCGTGCAAAACGAAGGCAGTGATCAGAGTGATGCTTCTAGAAGCCAAAGAACTCCTGCAGGTTGCCCGCACAACACCAGAAGCCTGGAACAAATTCTCCCTGAGTCCTCGGAAGGAACCAGCCCTGCCCTCACCTTGAACCTGGACATCTAGCCCCCAGACTACGAGAGAAAAAATCTCTGCTGTCAGCCACCCGGCTTGTAGCACTTCGTCATAACAGCCTGCAAAACTACAGGCCTCACTTTTACAAATGAGGAGACTGAGGCAGAGGAGGTGATAGAAGCTATTAGGTGGTGTGGCTGGTTTTGAACCCAGACTATGGCATAACTGTCTGTTGGCTTTCCGTCTTAATGGAGATTTGCTGAAATGTATCAGAACAAATTGCATTGCATTTGGGATGGAGCCAAATTCAGGAGGTGAGCTTCTTAGGATCTTGTGTCTGATGGGTAGTTATTTCTGAATAAAATATCTCCCTCATCAGACCAAGGCCTCCTTATGACAAAACCTGAACACCTCCCTCCGGAAACGAACCTGCAACGTTCACATATTTTTATGCCCTGACTATAATATAAAGGAGAAATACATTTATAATTAGATCAACTTCTTTCAACACATGCACGCCTAAGTGAGGGCCAGGCGTGGGCTGACACAAAGAGCCATGAAAACAAATGATTATATGGGGCTTCCCTGGTGGTCTCGTGGTTAAGAAGCCACTTTGCAATGCAAGGAACACCAGTTCCATCCCTGATCCCGGAAGACCCCACATGCCTCGGAGCAAGTGAGCTCATACACCACAACTACTGAGCCTGTGCTCTAGAGCCCAGGAGCTAGAATTACTGAGGCCCGTGTACGCAGAGCCCACGCTCCCCCACAAGAGAAGCCACCGCAATGAGAATCTCGTGTACTGAAACAAAGAGTAGCCCCTGCTTGCCGCAAGTAGAGAAAGCCTGCGTGCAGCAACAAAGACTCAGCACAACCAAAACATAAAGACGAAGAATAATGATTACAAAACCCAGAAACATGGATGCACAGAATCGGCCACACAAGTCCCATCTGATGTTGCCATTGGAAACAGGATTTTATGAAATGGTGAGCAACTCTAGGTAAAGGTCAGAACAAAGCAAAGTGTAATCTTCTGTCAATTGGCATGGCATTTGCACTCCTGGAAAATAATGTTAACACCATGCCAAAATGTCTCCATGTTTATATTGGTCAGCTTGGGAAGCCAGAACAGAATACCACAAACAGGGTGTCTATAAACCACAAAGGCTTACATCTCACAGTTCTGGAGGCTGGATGTCTAGGGTCAGGATGCCACCACATACAGGCTCTGGGCGAGCCCCTCCTCCTGGCTTGTGGATAGTCATCCTCTCCTGGTAGAGGGAGCGGGGACAAGAGCACTAATGCCATAGGATCAGGGGCCCCGCCCTTATGATCTCACTTAATCTTACTGTCTCAGTCCAAATACAGAACACTGGGGTTTCAGCACCTCCACATATGGATCTGAGGGACACCGTTCCGTCCACAGCTGTGCTTAGGTATAAAACACATTTAGGATCTAGGCTGTGCGCACATGTGTGTGTGCTAAGTCACTTCAGCTGTGTCCAACTCTTTGCGATCCTATGGGCTGTAGCCCACCAGGCTCCTCTGTCCATGGGATTCTCCAGGCAAGAGTACTGGAGTGGGTTGCCATTTCCTTCTCCAGGGGATCTTCCTGACCCAGAGATTGAACCCAGGTCTCCCACATTGCAGGCAGATTCTTTACCAACTGAGCCACAAGGGAAGCCCAAGAATACTGGAGGGGGTAGTCTATCCCTCCTCCAGCGGATCTTCCTAACCCAGGAATCGAGTTGGGGTCTCCCTCATTGCAGGGGGATTCTTTACCGGCTAAGGCACCAGGGAAGTCCCAGGATCTAGGTTATGGTCAAAATTAAAAGTTATTTGCAGACTTGAAAGCGTGCCAGGGTCTTCTGTGTGTTTTGAGACTTCCCTTCATTTTACTAGGTGGAAGCCCCCAAGATGGGGCTGAGCACCACTGTCCACAGGAAGTCAAAGAAGACCCTCTGTTGGGGTGGCTGGGATGGGGAGGATTTTTCTAGGGGGGACCTAGGGATAGTTCCTATTTGTCCTGCCTGGGGATCACTGTGTTTCTTCACTTGATCAGTTGTTGTCTTTTGGAAGCGTCTCAGCTGTTCCCTCCTCTCCAAGTGGGACTCTTAACTCATGCGCTAGGCTTATTACTTTCCACATGCCATTTAACCTCCTCCTTTTTAAAAGCTCTATTTTCTCTGTATGCTTGGCGTGGACGTTTCTTGCTAATCTGTCCTTCAGTTCATTCATCCTACCCATGTCTAATCCCCCGACAAACCCATTGCTGAATTCATTTCAGATGTTGCCTTTTTCGCATGATTGTCAGACATAGCTGGTGGGCATTTCCTTGACACACATTTATACAAGTGTGGTATGGCAATATCCATCCAGAATCTCAGATATATGCATGCCCTCTAACCCCAAAATCTTATTGCCAGAAATTTGACATCAGATAATACTTAGGAGTATGTGCAAGGCTGTGCAGTTTGCACTCCTGGAGCTGTTCTCGTGTAGGGGCTGAGTCTACAGTTGCCATGCTGGTGAAACTTGGGTGAAGCCAGAATTGGCCTGGGAGCTCCATGAAGGCTGTCCATCCAGTGTTGGGGATGGGGGCATTAGTGCTCTGGTTGATGGCCAGAGAAATGTCTGACTTGTGTTTCCAGGTCATATTGCTCAGAAAAATTGTCTGTGGTTGTGAGAGACTGGCTGTTCATCTGTACTCCCCTTGGGCAAACGGCGGAAAGGAGAGGAGCTGAGGATCGGGGGGTGGCACCGAGCCCCACCCCAGACCACCAGCCACACCCACACCCACTGCCTTTACTATTTTTTTTAAACTGAGGTATAGTTGATTTATAACGTTAATTTCTGCTGTACAACAAAGTGATTAATACATATTCACACATTAAAAGTGAATTAGTTCTGTGTGAAAGTGAAAGTTGCTCAGTCGTGTCTGACTCTTGGTGACCCCATGGCCTATACAGTCCATGGAATTCTCCAGGCCAGAATACTGGAGTGGGTAGCTTTTCCCTTCTCCAGGGGATCTTCCCAACCCAGGGATCGAACCCAGGTCTCCTGAATTACAGGCGGGTTCTTTACCAGCTGAGCCACAAGGGAAGCCCACTTGGTTTTATATATATATATATATATATATATATATATATAACTTCTTCTTTACGGTTTATTCCAGGATATTGAATGTAGTTCTCTTGCGATACAGTAGGACCTTGTTTACCCACCCTATGTATACTAGTGTGCATCTACTAATGCCAAACTCCAAGTCCATCCCTCCCTCACCCCCTCCCACTTGGCAACCACGAATCTGTTCTCTATGTCTGTGATTCTGTTGCTGCTTCATAGATGTGTTCATTTACACCATATTTTAGATTCTACATATAAGTGATATCATGTGGTATTTGTTTTTCTCTTATTTCACTTAATATGATAATCTCTAGGTCCATCCATGTTGCTGCAAATGGTATTATTATTATTTTTTTTTATGGCTGAGTAGAACCCCCCTTTGGAGAAGGCAATGGCACCCTACTCCAGTACTCTTGCCTGGAGAATCCCATGGACGGAGGAGCCTGGTGGGCTGCAGTCCACGGGGTGGCTAGGAGTCGGATACGACTAAGTGACTTCACTTTCACTTTTCACTTTCATGCATTGGAGAAGGAAATGACAACCCACTCCAGTGTTCTTGCCTGGAGAATCCCAGGGACGGGGAAGCCTGGTGGGCTGCCGTCTATGGGGTCGCACAGAGTCGGACACAACTGAAATGACTTAGCAGTACCCCTCTTCAGAGAAGGCAATGGCACCCCACTCCAGTCCTCTTGCCTGAAGAATTCCATGGACGGAGGAGCCTGGTAGGTTGCTGTCTATGGGGCCGCACAGAGTCGGACACGACTGAAGCGACTTAGAAGCAGCAGCAGCAGCACAGCACAGCATATTCCACTGGGCTTCCCTGGTGGCTCAGTGGTAGAGAACCCACCTGCCAGTGCAGGAGATGTGGGTTCAATCCCTGCTCCAGGAAGATCACCTGGGGTAGGAAATGGAAACCCACTCCAATATTCTTACCTGGAGAACCCCATGGACAGAGGAACCTGGTGGGCTACACAGTCCATGGGATCACAGAGTTGGATACAACTTAGTGACTGAACAGCAAACATTCCATTATATTTTGTGCGACATTTCCTTTACCCACTCATCTGTCAATGGACATTTAGGCTGTTTCCATGTGTTGCCTTTCCTTTTGTTAATGGGTGCTTTCACTCGCTTTTCTTTGGCTGAGCACTTGTAGTTGAACTCATGTAGCTTAAACAAAACTATTCTTGTGAAACAGTAGCAACTTAAACTTGTGAAACAGTAACAACTTAAACACCCATTAACTGAAACTAGGATGTGCTGAAGAAAAAAACTAAATATTCATCCATTCAAGTAAAATATAGTCATAAGAAATGATGATATAAAATAATTATTGATATGGAAAGATGCACACCACCAGACATGAGTTTGAGCAGGGTCCGGGAGTTGGTGATGGACAAGAAAGCCTGGCATGCAGCAGTCCATGGGGTCGCAAAGAGTTGAACACGACTGAGTGACTGAACTGAACTCATACATCAGTGAAAATGGCAGGGTATAAAATAGCAGGAGACGGACTTCCCTGGTGGTCCAGTGGCTAAGAAAATTCTGCACTCCCAGTGCTAGAGGCCCAGGTTGGATCCCTGGTCAGGGAACTGGATCCCACATGCTATAGCTAAGGATTCACATGCAGCAGCTAAATATGCCACATGCCACAACTAAGACCCGGCACAGCCAAAAATAAAGAGTAAATATTTTAAAAATAGCACAAGAGATCTGACTCTTCCACCCTCTTTTTTTTTTTTTTTTTGCCACACCTCAAGGCACTTGGGATTTCAGTCCCTGACCAGGGATTGAACCCAGGCCCTGGCAGTGGGAGAGCAGAGTCCTAACCACTAGTCCACCAGGGAATCCTCCGACTTCTACTCTTAAAAAAAAGGAAAAAACCCATAAAAAATCTAGATTTACATCAAAATATTATCAATGGGTCATAGAATTGCACACAATTTTTATTTGTAAGCTTGTGTTATTTTAATTCATAGAGCTTGTCTGCTTAGAATAGTTCTGACAGTAGAGAGAATTTCTCCATACTCCCTTGCACATACAGTTCAGTTCAGTTGCTCATTCGTGTCCGACTCTTTGCGACCCCATGAATCGCAGTACGCCAGGCCTCCCTGTCCATCACCAACTCCCGGAGTTCACCCAAACTCACGTGCATCGAGTTGGTGATGCCATCCAGCCATCTCATCCTCTGTCGTCTCCTTCTCCTCCTGCCCCCGATCCCTTCCAGCATCAGGGGCTTTTCCAATGAGTTAACTCTTCGCATCAGGTGGCCAAAGTATTGGAGTTTCAGCTTCAGTATCAGTGCTCCCAATGAACACCCAGGACTGGTCTCTTTAGGATGGACTGGTTGGATCTCCTTGCAGTCCAAGGGACCCTCAAGAGTCTTCTCTAGCACCACGTTCAAAAGCATCAATTCTTCGGCGCTCAGCTTTCTTCACAGTCCAACTCTCACATCCATACATGACCACTGGAAAAACCAAGGGTTCCCCTATTATTAACCTCTGGAATTAGTGTAGCACTTTGTTACAATTAATGAACCAGGGTTATAACATTGTTATTAACTAAGTTCTTGGTTTACAATAGGGTTCACTCTTGGTGTTGGACATTCTGTGGACTGCAACACATTTGTGATGATACAGTACTGATAGTCTCTTACAGGGTAGTTTCTCTGCCCTAAAACTGCCCTGTGTTCTGCCTGTTCATCCCTCCCCCTTCCCACCCTTGGCCGACTTTTTCTTACTACCCTGTAGTTTTACCGTTGCCAGAACATCATTTAGTTAGAATCGTACAGTTTGTAGATTTTCAGATTGGCTCTTCCACTTAGCAACGTGCATTTAAGTTTCCTCTGTATTTTTTTGTTTAACTTCTGAATAACAGCCCATTCTATGGACTGACCTCACTTTGTTTACCCATTCATCTACTGTGGGTGTCTTGGTTGTTCCCATTGCTGACAACTGGAATAATAATTGGAATAAAGCTGTTATGAATGTCTGTGTACAAGTTTTTGTGTGAATATAAGTTTTCCACTTCCTAGGTAAGTATCAAGGAATGCGATTACTACATTATATGGTAAAACTATGTGTAGTTTTATTAAGCTTTATTAGCCAAACTGTGTTCCAAAGTGACTATACCGTTTTAATTCCCACCAGCAATGAATGAGCTCCTATTGCTCCACACTCTCATCAGCATTTGGTATTGTCAAGGTTCCAGGCTTTAGCTGTCTTAATAGGAGATATTGTTTTCATTTGTGGTCCCTGATGATGTACAATGTTGAGAAATTTTCACATGCTTATCTTCATATCTTCTTTGGTGAGGTGTCTGTTCAGATCTTTGCTGCTGCTGCTAAGTCGTTTCAGTCGTGTCCGACTCTGTGTGACCCCGGAGACAGCAGCCCACCAGGCTCCCCTGTCCTGGGATTCTCCAGGCAAGAACACTGGAGTGGGTTGCCATTTCCTTCTCCAATGCATGAAAGTGAAAAGAGAAAGTGAAGTCGCTCAGTCGTCTCTGACTCTTAGCGACCCCATGGACTGCAGCCCGCCAGGCTCCTCCGTCCACTTTGATCCATTTTTAATTGAAGTGTTTATTTTCTTATTGAGTTTCAAAACTTCTTTGTGTATTTTGGACGCTGGTTCTTTATCAATGTTTCATAAGATGTGAAGATGTTATTTGGTGGTGGACACAACACGATGACACTCACACAAATGAAAGGCAGGGCTCTGTTGCTCAGAGCTGCACACAAGAGGCAGCTGCCCTGCAGGGCCACACAGACAATGCGCCTGAGACGTCAGTAGGCTGATGTGACCGAGGAGGGACTCGACAAACTTGAAGATATGTCAGTAGAGACCAACTCAAATGCATAGAGAAAAAGGAATGAAAGACACTGGACAGAAGAGCCAAGACCTGTAGGACGACTGTGTACATACTGTGGAAACTGTTGGTTTAGTCGTGTCCAACTCTTTCGGCCCCATGGACTGTAGTCTGCCAGGCTCCTCTGTCTATGGGATTCTCCAGAAAAGAATACTGGAGTGGGCTGCCATTTCCTCCTCTAGGGGATCATCCTGACCCAGAAATTGAATCCAGGTCTCCTGCATTGCAGGCAGATTCTTTATGGACTGAGCTATGAGGAAAGCCCATATATGGAAACACCAGGAGATGAAAGAAACAGATGAAATGACTGAAATAACGGTGGCTGGTAACTTTCTAAAATCAACAACAGACATCAAACCATAATCCAAGAAGCTAAGAGAACACCAAACAGGATAAATGCCAAAAAACCTCTATACCCAGCATATCATATTCAAACTGCAGGAGATCAAAGACAGAGAAAACCTTAAAGAGGACAGAGGAAGAAACCACCTTACCTATGGAGGCACACAAACTGGGATTACATCTGCGTGTCCTCAGAAACCACGGGAACAGGGGGGTGGAATGAAATAGTCACTGTGCTCAAAGAAAAACCACCAAAGAGATCCATATCCGGTGAAATAAACAAAACCTGGGGGCATTTGTTGCCGGTAGACCTGCCTTGCAAGAAATGTTATTTATTTATGCATGTATTTCTTTTTGGCTGTGCTGGGTCTTCCTTGCTGTGAGAGCTTTTCTCTAGTTGCAATGAGCCAGGAGCTACTCTCTGGTTGCGGTGCATCGGCTTCTAGTTGCGGTGGCTTCTCTCGTGGCACACAGGCTCTAGAGCACAGGCTCAGCAGTCGTGATCCATCGGCTTAGTTGCGCCTCAGCATGTGGGATCTTCCCAGATCAAGAATCGAACCCTTGTCTCCTGCACTGGCAGGTGGATTCTTTACCACTGAGCCACCAGGGAAGCCCAAGAAATGTTAAGGGAAGGCCCTGGGTATCAGCTCAGAAGCATTTCTGGATCTTTTCTTCCTCTTCTCACCTGAGTCAGCAAGCTGGGGGGCTGCCCTCCCTGTCAGTCAGGCAGGCACAGGAAAATAAAAGAGAAAGAAAACATTGTTTTAAAAGAATGACCTCCCCTGTGTATCTATTTTCTTCTGTATTTCTCTTTGAAGCATTCAGTTTTCTTCTTTTTGTTTTGCTTTGAATGTCATTTTCTTAAAATTTTTAAAAACCAACTTTATTCAGATTTTAAAAAATTTTATTTATTTATTTGGCTGCTGTGGGTCTTAGCTGTGGCATGCAGGATCTTCTCAGTTGCAGCATGTGGGATCTAGTTCCTTGATCAAGGATTGAACCCAGGCCCCTTGCACTGGGAGCGCAGAGTCTTAGCCATTGAACCACTGGTAAAGTCTCTAAAAACAATTATTGAAATATTCACATGATAGAGTTCACCCGTTTAAAATGCACATTTTGATAATTTTTAGTACATTCATAGAACCATGCAATCTTAGAATAACCCAATTTTAGAAATTTTTGGCATAACCCTCTGAAATCCTGTCCTTATTTGTCATCACTCCCATTCTCTGCCCAAACCCCAGCCATGAGCAACCACTCATCTGCTTGGGGTCTCTAAGGACCCGTGGATTTGCCCATTCTGGATGTTTCATAGGACTGCAGTCCCGTAGTGACAGGCATCGGTGTTGTCTGGGGAACAAAACCATCTGCTTCCTGCCTGCTCAGTCTGCTCTGAGGGGCAGCACCTGGCTGGCCCAGCTCTGTCTTGGCATGATCCTCACCCAGAGGCATGGTGGCTTGCACACAGCTGCTGAGCTCCTGGTTCCTCCTGGACGGTGCCCAGCCAAGCCTGAGAGTCCTGCTCACAGACATGTGGGTCACAGGGGCACCACCAGGTGCTGCCTGCTAATGAGGACAGCCTGCCCGGGAAGCTGTGAGGGTGCCCTGGAGAGCCAGACAGCAGGAGAGTCAGCAGAGGTCAGGGGAGGAAGGTGGAAGGCCAGCGGAGGCCAGGCTGAAGCATCCTCTGAGAGAGGCGGGAAGAAGGTGGGGAAGTCGAAGGGAGGGAGGTTGGGGATGCAGCTCCCATGATAACATCTGGGTGCCCCTCTGTCCTGGGGCCTCACAGGAGAGAGACCCTCTGGGGACTGGCTGCCCAAGAGGAGCAGGCATGACTTTGCCTGGTCCAAGCACCAGGCCACCCCAACTGGGAGCTTCTGGTTGGCATGGTGTCCTGGCCCCACTCCACCTGTCCAGCACCTAGATAAACCAGAACCCTGTTCTTAGTGAACATTATGTTTTACCACCCTTGGCTTGTCACTGTGTTTGTTTCACTAAAATCTGATGTATCAGCTCCTAGAGTAGGGAATTTGCCTTCATGCTGTTTGATAATGCATTGAGCTTGCTTGCCCATTTTTTCCTATGGTAAAATATACAAAATATAAGTTTGTCACTTGTAAGTGTTCAACTCAGTGGTATTAAATACAGTCATAATGCTGTGCAGACATCACCACGGTTCCTCTCCCTACCTCTTTTCATCTTTTGTTCTTCAGCATTTAATTTTTGGCTGCAGAGTCTCATTTGCAGCATGTGGGATCTCTTCGTTGAGGTGGGAGGGCTTTGCTCTAGGTGTGGCACACTGGCCTAGTTGCTCTACGGCATGTGGGATCTTGGTTCCCCAACCAAGGATCAAACCCAGGTCCTCTGCACTGGAAGGCAGATTCTTAATCAAGGGGTCACTAGGGAAGTCCCAATGCTTTTCACTTTGCAAACTGGAAACTCTATACCCATTAAATACTAACTCTCCATTCCCATCCACTTAGGTCCTGGCACCCACTGATCTGCTTTCTGTCTCTATGATTTTGACTAATCTCAGTACCTCATGTAAGTGGACTCACATAGTATTTGTCCTTTTGTGGCTGGTTTATATCACTGAGCATAATGTTCTCAAGGTTCATCCATGTTGTACATATCAGGATTTCCTTCCTTCTTAAGGCTGAATAACATTGCATTCCATGTATACACCACATTTAGTTTATACAGTCATGCTTTCATGGATGTTTCCACTCTTTTGTTTTTGTTTAGACACTAAGTCCTGTCTGATTCTTCACAACCCATGGACTGCAGCACACCAGGCTTCCCTGTCCATCACCATCTCCCAGAGTTGGCTCAAACTCATGGCCATAGAGTCAGTGATGCCATCCAACCTTTTCATCCTCTATTGCCCTCTTCTCCTCCTGCTCTCAATCTTTTCCAGCATCAGGGTCTTTTCTAATAAGTTGGCTCTTCACATCAGGTGGCCAAAGTATTGGAGCTTCAGCTTCAGCATCAGTCCTTCCAATGAATATTCAGGGTTGATTTCCTATAGGGTGAGCTTCCCTGGTGGCTCAGCTGGGAAAGAATCTGCCTGCAATGCAGGAGACCTGGGTTTGATCTTTGGGTTGGGAAGATTCCCTGGAGAAGAGAATGGCTACCCATTCCAGTAATCTGGCCTGGAGAATTCCATGGACTATTCATGGTGTTGCAAAGAGTCAGACATGACTGAGCGACTTTCACTTTCTTTTCCTTTAGGATTGACTAGTTTGATCTCCTTGCAGTCCAAGGGACTCTCAAGAGTCTTCTCCAGCATCAGTTCTTTGGCGCTCATCCTTCTTTATGGTCCAACTCTCACATCTGTACATGACTACTGGAAAAACCATAGCTTTGGCAATATGGACCTTTGTCGGACCTTTTCCACTTTTGGCTATTGTAAATAGTGCCGGCATGGAATATAAGTGTGCAAATACCTGTTTGAGTCTCTGCTTTTAGTTCTTTGGGGCATGTACCCAGACATGGATTTGCTGGTCATCTGGTAATCCTATGTTTAATTTTTTGAGACTTGCATTTGTTATTACCAGCTGATTGATTTACCCACCCTTCCCTCCATCTAACACCTGACTACTGCTGGCCAGGCACAGTACGGATACCAGGGTATAGGATAGCACTGGCCTCTGCCCTAATGGAGTTACAGTCTAGTGGGAAGAGCTGATTTTACTAACCAGCAGCATTTATTTGCCCCACATGTATAATCTCATGTGCTTGCATGTATGCTAAGTCGCTTCAGTCATGTCCAACTCTATGTGACCCCATGGACTGTAGCCTGCCAGGCTCCTCTGTCCGTAGGATTCTCCAGGCAAGAATACTGGAGTGGGTTGCCATTCCTTTCTCTAGAAGATCATCCCAACCCAGGGTCATCCCAACCGAGTCTCTTACGTCTCCTGTTGTATTGGCAGGCAGGCGGGTTCTTTACCTCTAGTGCCACCTGGGAAGCCAGTCAATATGTTGTGTTAGTTGGTTCAGTGGTGTCCCACTCTTTGTGACCCCATGGACTGTATCTCACCAGCCTCCTGTCCATGGGATTCTCCAGGCAAGAATACTGGAGTGAGTAGCTGTTCCCTCCCTCAGGGGATCTTCCAGACCCAGGGATCGAACCCAGGTCTCCTGCAATGCAGGCAGATTGTTTACTGTCTGAGATACCAGGGAAGCTCCGGCGAACGTGATTCCCCTGGAAATATGCCCTCGGGATGCTGTTATTACCCATGTTTTCCAGATGAGGCGCTGCTGAGCTGAGGGAGCATCTTGGCCAGCACAGTCCTTAATAAGCGCCCTTAAGTGTGTGCACCAGTAGCTCTCGTGGCCTCTCCTGCTGCATGCCCAGGTCTGGGTGAGCCCTGGGCTGAGGAGCACTGGCTCGTTTAGTGTGATTATCAGAAGCACCCAGAAGACCAATACATCTTTTTTTTAATTAATTAAATTTTATACATTCAGTTTTGGGTGTGCCCTAGCTTTCGCTACTTGCGGCGAGCAGAGGCCACTCTCTAGTTGTGGACCACCAGCTTCTGACTTTCATGGCTTCTCTGGTCATGGAGCAGGCCTCCAGGGCACTCGCGTTCAGTAGCTGTAGCACACAGGCTTAGTTGCCCTTCAGCGTGTGGAATCTTCCCAGACCAGGGATTGAACCCACGTCCTCTGCATTGGCAGGCAGTCCAGTGGTTACTGGACCACCAGGGAAGTCGCCTTATACCTGTTGATGACACATTCAAAATCATTCAAAAGCCTAAATGGGGTAACTTGGTTCAGGCATGCAGGATGGAGCCGGGTGGCCATGGTGGGTGTGGTTTCAGACACATTCCTGCATCACCAAGAACCTGTATTTTCTGAACGGGGTCAGACTTGGGGACACTGCAAACCATTTCCAAAACAGCATTTCCCAGCAGCTGCCAATGGCAACCTTGGGGTGTCAAACTCCCGCCCCCGCTTCTCAACTATATAATCCTTTCGAACCCCAACCAGTTCTTATTTAACAAGCACCCTTAGTTTCACCAGCTCCAGTCCCAGTTCTTGGCAAACAATTTTTGTAATCTTGCATTTTTTTTTTTTTTTGACTTTTCTAAGTCTCCCATTGTATGGTCAGTCCCGCAGGACACAATTCAAGTGCTTCTTGAGTCTGTGTCTCCCAGGCTGCAGTCCCAACACACCCAAAGAAACGCCTCCTTATTTCAACCACGCGTCCATTCTTGGAATACTTGGTTAGCACTCTAAAAATTCAGCTTCTACAATTAGATCAATTCCTTTTAGTTGCATATATAGCTTCTATAAAACTCACCTTACACAAGTTCTTATCTAAAAATGTCTCCTGTTGGAATTCCCTGGTGGTCCAGTGGTTAGGATTCCAGGTTTCCATTGCAGGGGGCATAGATTTGGTCCCTGACCGGGGAACTAAGATCCTGCATGCCATGCAATGCACCCAGATAAAAATCTGTTTTTTGTTTTCCAGTCTTCAAGCATCCTTTAAAAAGATACTTAGTCCTGATAAGTCTGTGCTAAAAATATTAGTCACTAACAGGAGTGCCAATCACACTTTCCTAGAGTATAATTTGGCAAATATGTTAGGAATCTAATATAAACTATCTTTTTATCTGCCATTCCACTTCGAAGAATCTATGATAAGAAAGTAATCAGACAACAAGTTTCTACTGTAGAGCACAGGTGCCTATATTCAATACTCTGACAAACTATAATGGAAAATAATATGAGAAAGAATATATATACAGGTAAAGCGGGCTCTTAATTTTAGTTAAAAGATGCCTGCTCTTGGGAAGGAAACCTATGACAAACCTAGACAGCATTTTAAAAAGCAGAGACATTACTTTGCTAACAAAGGTCCATACAGTCAAAGCTATGGTTTTTTCAGCAGTTATGTATGGATGTGAGAGTTGGACCATAAAGAAAGCTGAGCACTGAAGAATCAATGCTTTCAAACTGTGCTACTGGAGAAGACTCCCGTAAGTCCCTTGGACTGCAAGGAAGTCAAACCAGTCTATCCTAAAGGAAATCAACCCTGAATATTCATTGGAAGGACTGATGCTGAAGCTGAAGCTCCAATACTTTGGCCACCTGATGCGAAGAACTGACTCACTGGAAAAGACCCTGATGCTGGGAAAGATTGAAGGCAGGAGGGGAAGGGGACGACAGAGAATGAGACGGTTGGATGGCATCACCAACTAGATGGACTTGAGTTTGAGCAAGTTCCAGGAGATGGTGAAGGACAAGGAAGACTGGCATGCTGCAGTCTATAGGGTAGCAAGGAGTTGGACATGACTTGGCAACTGCACAAGGACAAAAACAAGTCCAGTGAAATATTTTTAACACTGAGAAGCTGGAGACAGACTGACTATCAAATAATAGATGATTAAACAAATTCTTGTAACTCCATGTGATGAAAATAATGTTGTCATGAAATACCACGGAGAAATACTGGAGACAACCTTGAATGTATGAAAATACAATATAGTACATTAAATCCCAATGTTTAATGTGTCAAACATTAGTAAATTTCTTGAGCGCTGGCCATGTATCAGATACTTTCCAGGTATGGTGTAAAACCAGACAGATGGGCATAGAGTAAAGAAAGCCACACACTCTCGAGACACTGGGACTCTGACCAGTTTCTGTTTTCTTCTTAATGTTTGTAACCTCCCCCAGCTTTCCACAGCACTTATTTCTCTTACAACTAGAGACTCGGTGAATGATGTTTAAGAACCTCTGTGGGGCGCAGGGCAGGGAAAGAAAAGCAGTCTACAGTGAAGTCAAACCGCTGAGGACAGCAAGCCTTGCTTCCAGTTAGACGACAGGATGATCCAAATGCCCCACAAAAGATGGATTCAGTGAACGAGAATTCCCTCACGCTCTCTCTTCTCTTTAGTGAATCATTTGCCCCAAGAGCCCCCTTGAGGGTCTAAAATTCTTGGCTGTTGGCCCAGATTGTGAATCTGTTCTTCATCAGAGTATCACTGGAGAGAGAGGGAACGCTGGAGTGCAGGTGGGCTGGGAACAGAGGGTGAGGCTCGAGGTTATTTCTGTGGGTGGGGACGCCGAGCGGTGATGGCCCCTCACGGACATGCACTGGAAGTCAGCACACACGTCCATGAATGCTTGGCTGAAAACTCTCTGTGGCCTGCAGCTGTTTTGACCGGAGCCTCAGAGGCCATCACAAGGATCAGCTCAGTGACCCAAAGACAGCAAGGTGAGTTTCAAACCAGACAAGCGTGTTTGAGGATTAAAATGTCAATGGACACTGACAGCCCAGGAAAGAATCTAGGGCATTTTCTGGTGGCCCAAAGAGTTTATCTATTTATTTCCCTTTTTTTTTTTGGCTGAACTGGATCTTTCTTGTGGCATGTGGGCTTTCTCTAATTACTGCACACTGGATTAGTTGCCCCACAGCAAATGGGATCTTAGTTCCCAGAGCAGGGATCAAACCCATGTTTCCTTCATTATAACACAAACTGTTTACCACTGGACCACCAGAGAGGACCCCCAAAGTATTTTTAAGGTTCAGAAAATCTTGGCTGTTCCAAAGATTAGGGCTTCCCAGGTGGCACGCTGGTAAAGAATCCACCTGCCAATGCAGGAGACACAGGAGACTCAGGTTCAATCCTCTGGAGGAGGAAATAGCAACCCACTTCAGTATTCTTGCCTGGGAAATCCCATGGACAGAGGAGACTGGTGGGCTATAGTCCAGGGCGGGTGCAAAGACTCGGACATGACTGAGTGACTGAGCACACACACATTTCCAAGATAAAGCAAAAATAAATAACCTACTTAATTTAAAAAACAAAACAAAACTGGTAATCCAAGTTTCAGGTTTGGCTGTTGTCTCTTAAGAAAGACATTCTGGAACTGGAAACATCCCAAGCCTGTTCCTCAACAATGGAGCAACTTCTTAAGCATGGAAGGATTGCAAACTAGATTCTTCATCCATAAAAATGGCACCTGGAGTCCAGTAGTCACGAGAAAAGAGGAATTTTCCACCAACCTCTGTTTCAGCAGGGCAGGGGGACTGGGATTAGTGTCAGAGAAGAGGAAACTCATACTGAACACTCACTCATGCCAGGGGATGTCTTCAGCTGGTGACGCAGGTCAATTCGTTTGCCCTTAAACATTGTTTGAATGTCGATACTATGATTACATCTCTGCCTGAGGAAATGGGGACACTGAGTCCAAGGGTTGATCTGACTTGAAGGAGAAATGCTGTAGCCATCGGAGAAGCTGGAATCCAAACCAGACTGTGTGGCTCTGAAACCACACAATCCAGATTGGGGCTTGAACCCACTGTCCTGGGATTGGATTCACCTGGGGTTAGGATTTAACAAAGTTCAGGTTCTTTATGTCACGTCCCAGAAAGAATTCAGGGAGAGACAAAGTGAGAGGTAAGAAGTGGTTTAGTTAGAGAGATACATATTCCATACATAGCCCATCTCAAAAAGCAAGAAAGACCTTGGGAGAAAGGTCTGTGGGGTGTGAGCCATTCCAGAAGGTGAGCAGCCATGAAATATGGGTGGTTAGTTCTTCAGTACATTTCAATTCAGTCGCTTAGTCACGTCTGACTCTTTTTGACCCCATGGACTGCAGCACACCAGGCTTCCCTGTCCATCACCAACTCCCAGAGCTTGCTCAAACTCATGTCCATCGAGTCAGTGATGCCATCCAACCATCTCATCCTCTATGGTCCCCTTCTCCTCCCGCCTTCCATCTTTCCCAGCATCAGGGTCTTTTCCAATGAGTCAGTTCTTTGCATCAGGTGGCCAAAGCATTGGAGTTTCAGCTTCAGCATCAGTCCTTCCAATGAATATTCAGCACTGTTTTCCTTTAGGATGGACTGGTTTGATCTCCTTGCAGTCCAAGGAACTCTCAAGAGTCTTCTCCAACACCACAGTTCAAAAGCATCTTCAATGCTCAGCTTTCTTTACACTCCAACTCTCACATCCATACATGACTACTGGAAAAACCATAGCTTTGACTAGATGGACCTTTGTTGGCAAAATAATGTCTCTGCTTTTTAATATGCTAAGTTGGTCATAGCTTCTCTTCCAAGGAGCAAGCATCTTTTAATTTCAGGGCTGGAGGCACCATCTGCAGTGACTTTGGAGCTCAAAAAAGTAAAGTCTCTCACTATTTCCACTGTTTCCCTATCTATTTGCCATGAAGTGATGGGACCAGATGTCATGATATTAGTTTTCCGAATGTTGAGTTTTAGGCCAGCTTTTTCACTCTCTTCTTTTACTTTCATCAAGAGGCTCTTTAGTTCCTCTTCGTTTTCTGCCATAAGGGTGGTGTCATCTGCATATCTGAGATTATTGGTATTTCTCCCAGCAATCTTGATTCCAGCTTGTCATTTCGCTTGATGTACTCTTCATATAAGTTAAATAAGCAGGGTGACAATCTTTGTGCTTCGGTGTGTGGGGTCACAAAGAGTCGGACCCAACTGAATAACTGAGCTGGATTCTGTGGCGACTGAACCCTGTGCTGCTGCAGCTGCTGACCTCCCACACCCTCTGAGGGAGGTCAGGGTGGAGAGAGGCTCTCTGTGCTCCGGAGAACCTAGTGGGACAGGCCTTTAGATAGTTGGATATTTTCAGGAACAGATTTTGTGATCCCATACCTTGCATCTCCTCATTCTAGAAAGAACCGAATCCCTTCATGGTGACAGCAGCTCCTCCTGATTAGTGGAAAACTCTTGTAAAGTAAGCACTTAATTGTATTGAACTCCTTCACCAAAATCTTATACACTGACCTCTCCCACTGCCTCTATGGAGCAGTCTCTCAGAGCTATCTGAGGTGCTGTCTCCTGGGCTGCTGTCCTCATTTTGTCCCAAATAAAACTTCACTCACAACTCTCAAGTTGTGCATCTTTTTTAGTCAAAAAAACCATGGAGGAGTTGAGGGTTTTGGTTACCAGAAATGGCAACCCTCTCCAGTATTCTTGCCTGGAGAATCCCATGAATAGAGGAACTTGGCAGGCTATAGTCCATGGGGTTGCAAGAGTCAGACAGGACTTAGCAATTAAACCACCGCCACCACTCTGTTCTCCTGACTCCGCCCAGTAGTAAACCTTCCTCTGCCCCAAACTACGATAGGTTTGTTTGACCTCCCTGTGCCTGGCACACATGATCTTACTTGCCTTGGGTAACAGACTAGGCCCCCACCACATGGGTTTGCCCCTGCCAATAGGTTCTAACGGAGGACACTGCCCAGGGTCGGTGGGGTGGGCACTGGCCACGTGTCTCGGCCCAGCACACCCTGAGGAGAAGGCCAGTCATGTGTCCAAAGTGGGGGAACTGGGCCCTTGGGTCCCCAAAGTTCTCATGGTGGTGGAGGCGTCCGCCCCCCAGGCCTCTGCAGGGTAACTTGGCTGTGGATCAGGCGTGCATGCCCTAGGTAGGGGCGCCTGGTTAGCAAGGTGGGCCTGGATCCTTGGTGCTGCCAGAGGGTCGCAGGGCCCATGCGTCCTGGCGCCGGTACGCTCGGTGGCCGCAGGGGCGGTGGACCGCATACGAGTTCCGGGCCTTGCAGGGCCTGGAATTGGGGCCAGGCACTGCGCTCCACCGGGCCCTGGGGAAGGTGGTCCCGGTAACTCCCAGCCCAGTAGCCCACTTGCAGACATCCCTGTCCGTGCCCACTTCCAGGGCGCCTCGCCAGTGCCCTTCCTCCGCGGGGGCCCTTGTTTGTCGGGCTCATGGTCCTGCCGCGCCGGCAGTGTGCGGCCCCGGGGTTAGAGGCGTGGTGCAGGCCAGGGGGCGGACCTGTGTGGAGTGAATGAAGGACTCGAGGAACCGATGAATGAAGGCAGGCCGGCGCAGCCTGCTGCGCCCCACAGGGTAAAACTGAAAGTGCAAGCCGGCGTTTTGGAGGGTGGCCGCCCACGTGCCGGTAGCGCAGAGATGTGGGTGGGTTGCCCGGGCCTGGGTTGCGGTAGATGATTTGCCCCGGAGGGGCGGGAGTGGGCGGGGACAGGAGGATGCCCCGCCCCCGGCCCGCCCCGGCGCAGCGCGGGACCCGCGGGTTCCTAGCCGCGCTGAGGTCAGAGGGAGGCGGCCTGTCGTCCGAGCCGAGCGCCTGCGCCGATCCGGGCCGCGGCGGAGCGGAGCCCGAGCGTGGCCGAAGCCGAGCTGAGCGCGCGGCGGAGACGCTGACCCCCCGGCCCCGCGCCGCCGCGGCAGGCCCGGCATGGAGGAGGAGTGCCGGGTGCTCTCCATTCAGAGCCACGTCGTCCGCGGCTACGTGGGCAACCGGGCGGCCACGTTCCCGCTGCAGGTACGCTTACGTAACCCGGAGGTGTCCCCGCGTCCGGCCGTGCGGGCCAGCGAAGGGGTGGCCGCCGCCGGGCCGCGTGACCTTGGCCCGGCAGCCCGGAGGATCTGGAGCGCGGGGTTCCAGACGCGGGCGGGGTAGGCGGGCACTTTGCAGGGGCGGAGGCGGGGCCGCACTTGGACCCAGGAGGGTGGAATGGGGACCGGGTGGGGACGCTATGTTAGAATGAAGACCCCGGGCGCGTGCTGTGAGCACCCGCCAGCCCCCACCCTTTCCCACCGGCCCGACCCTGGGAAAGGGAAAATGCGGAGCAGCGGCCGGAGACCCAGCGAAGGTGGGCGCTGGGCAAGCAGGTCTCTGCACTGCTTACCTGGTGGGCGACCCGTCCCCATCCGGTCCCCGCCCCCTGCGGATCGGGAGGCTCGCGGTGAGGCCCTGGGCGGCCAGGGTGGGCTCCACCCTGCGACTGCCTGTTGAGGGGCGGTCGCCGGGAGGGGATGGGACGGAGGGGGCCTACCTGCAGGTGTTGGCTCCGGAGAAGTAAAGCCCAGAGGGCATTTCAGGCCGTGCAGGGTCTGGCTGTAGATGCAGCTTCCTACATGTGTCAGCCTTTCCCTACTAGGGTGCCCACGGGCTTCCTCCTGCTTCCCCCACCTGTGCTCCGTGAGGGGCTCACGGTCTCTCTCTGGGTTATCAGTGAGCACCACTGCTTCCTGTCTCAGCCCCAAGGTTGTGGTTGGGTAGCCCCTTGGAGGGTCAGGATGAGGCCTGGGTGCAGTGGGGTGTCAGCGTTGGGGTCACCGTCACTTCCTTGCCCTGTGGGCTAAGCAGGGGGCTGTGCGTCCGGGCTGGTGGCTCTCTTGGACCATGCACCTCTGGCCCATTGTCCTTGGGTCCTATCCTTGAACATGGAGCTAGTGTCTGGCCCCTGCTGTGCATGCTGTACGTGAGGGCCCTGTGCTGGACCCTCAAGATCACAAAGGGCCACCCAGTCACAATGGCCTGTAGGTGCCAGCTGGCTGGAGGGGCCGTGGGAAGGGTTGGAACCCTTCAGTAGAGCTTGAGGGCCGACCTGAGGCTGGCCTGCCCATCTTCCGGGGAGGAGGCAGTGGAACAAAGACTTGAGGGTGGCATGGTACAAGGGTTCAAGTCCAACTGACCTGCCTGGCCAGCTCCCTATGATCTTTGAGCACCCGTGGAGATAATGTGAGGCCCTTGGCCCTCCCATTCCCACCAGCGGGGGTGCAGACCATGGGGGCAGCCAGGGTGCACTCCAGGACTGGTCCCAAGGCCCCAGCTCTTGGTCACTGATTGCTTGGGCAGGGCCTCTATGGTGGGGCAGTGCTGGGGTTGAAAGTGCAGGATCCCTGCAGCAAGGGCAGCCGCAGAAGGTGGAACCAGGAAGTTCCCTACCAGATAGTGGTCCGCCTGCACCCTGCCTAGAGGGAGCTGCCCTTGGCAGAAGTGTGCAGAGGTGTGTAGACTCTGCTGCTTCCCTGGGCCTCTGTCTCTCCCTGTGGCTGCTCCTTTATCTTTCCTTGGGCAAGTTGTTCCTCTCATCATCTATTCCTTGATTTCTAGGCACTGACCCTAAACTTGCAGACCAACATGTCCTTTGCCAATTACTTGATGGGATGCTCCTCCAGACCACCCCCCTTGGGAAGGGCCTCTGAAGGACTGAACCTTGGTTCTCACCTGAGGTCTCCTCTCTATCCAGCATCCTTACCTGTGGTCTTGAGGGACAGACGTCGGGGGTGCTATCCCCCTTCTGTATCTCCAGGGTGGGGGTAGCACCTGTCTCTGACTTAATCCATCCCTGCACTTCCTCTTGTCTGCTTAAAGAAAAACGCACAGCAAGGGAGTTGGGAGTTTTAGTCATGGACTTACTGAGGACTGTAAGGGGGACAGTCTCTCAGGGCACTGCTCCAGAGAGGTCAGGGAGAGGCCAGTTTGTACATGAGGTTTTGGGAGCTGGGAAATACTTGCATTCAAGCTTACTTCTGGGTAAAAGATTACTGCTAATCACGAAGAACAGATATCTTAAGTTATTGATTTTAGTGGCATTCTAAGTATGGAAAGATGCAGGAATTTGAAATTCTTTCTGAGATACGCATCTAACATCTGTTTATCCAAAGCACTGAGTACCTGCTCCTGTTTTTTATATCCTGAATTCCTCAGATGGGCTGCTGTGGCTTAGACTTAACCCTTGTAAAATTGGAAGTGAGCCAGGCTCTTTTGTTATTTATTCACACTCCCCTGGAGGCTCATTCTTAAGCTGGGGACTTAAAGAGGCTGCCTTCCACCTTGAGCTCTCTAGTGCTCAGTTGCCTCATCTGTGGAATGGGCATAGAGCCTGACTCCAAGGACACAATAAGGGTGACCATCCCTGGGAAGTGCCTCAGAGGTGCTGGCTGCTGAGTGAGGTGGCCGCAGTGCCCAGGGTGCTTTTCTTAGTCCTCTCTGCAGAAAGACCAGACAGGGAGGTAGTAGGGCCAGTGGGCAGCCAAGTGTGCCTGGGGCATCTAAGGGAGGCCAGGGCCTCCATCAGGCCTGGATCACATCCTTACCTGTGTCCTTTGCCCTAATCATTTCCTCCTCCTAACGTAGCCTTGGGCGGGTGGAAAAAGCTGAGGAGGGGAAGAAAGCAGAGAGGGTGGCTCTCAAAACATGCTCCACCAAACCAAGCCCACCTTGATGGTGTGAACTATGAGAGAATTGAAAGGTTGCTGCTGAACCACGAAAGACGCCGGGATTCTTGGCCTCCGGAGGAGAAGAATTCAACCCAGGGCCAGAGACGAGGCTTGATTGCTCAGAGCTTTTTAAAGTTTTATTAAAGTATAAAAGAGATAGGAAAAGCTTCTGACATAGACATCAGAAGGGGGCAGAAAGAGTGCCCCTCACTAGTGCCAGCAATGGAGTTATATACTTCTAATTAGTTATTGGGCTTCCCTGGTGGCTCAGAGGTTAAAGCGTCTGCCTGCAACTCGGGAGACCTGGGTTCGATCCCTGGGTCAGGAAGATCCCCTGGAGAAGGAAATGGCAACCCACTCCAGTGTTCTTGCCTTAATTAGTTATTACAGTGAATCCAAAGAGTGTCTGGAGGTTGTTAAGACCTTACTAGACCCACTCCCATAATTTACATTTTAAAATAACAGGATTAGCCAGAAAGGGTGGGGGGGAGTTCCCAGAAACCGTCCTCAAGCAGGATACATTACTGTTATGCAATCCTAAGGAATGTAGAGGGAAAAAAACTGTCCTTTCCTCTTCCTTGAGAATTTCAGACCCCTCTCTCCGTGGGGACCTCCAGACTTCTTTTCAGCCTGCCTAGGAATTGACTCTCTCAGAATAATAAACTTTGTTTCAGCCACGTGAGCACTCACACGGTCCTCGTTTGAGGTCCCACTTGGGACACACAGTTAGCCCATATGAGAACAATTTCCAGAGATTTTCCGTAGCTCACTGTACACTTTCTCCCATGGCCACTTAGTGCTTCCTTGTCCAGAGTCCAGATTCCCCACAAGTTTACTCACGCTTGCTTTGGCTAGGCTGCCGAGCTCTTGTAAGGGCTACAGGAGGCTCCGTGGGGTCTTCTGTAGGCATTTTGCTCCCCACTCAACATGTGAGCACTGCAGGAGCACAGAGGGGCAGGGCATGGTGCAGGATGGGCTGCGGGTGAACAGAGCCTGGAAGTGGCCGTGCCTTGCACGATTCCAGCAGGTGTCCCCTGACTACAGAGCTGTGCCAAGTTCTGAAAATGTTCTGAATTTTGATGGATGCTGTACAGCTGGAGACGCCACAGGTGGGGTTACCCACACAGCTGACTGTGGGAAGAGAGCTTGGAAATGGCAGGAGAAGGTGGGGTCTGGCCGGGCCCCACAAATGTGGGGAGGCAAAATATGCACTTGTGCGAGGTGGAGAGGCTGCCGGTGGAGGGGTGCCCGCGTCTTGGAGAAATGGCTCAGGGGCCCCCATGCCCCCCAGACATTCTCAGCCTCATCTGCACAGTGAGAACAGTCCTGTTAGTGATGACATGGTGCCAAGCTCCCAGGTTCTGCTTGTGGTGGGGTGCAGTGTGGATCCCTGCCCAGGGACCTCCCACCATTCCCAGAGTTGTCCTGGCTAGACGTCTGCAAGCTAGATGTCTGGGCTTCAGGGCTCTGGTTCTCAAACTGCTTTTTGCCAGGTCCCCACAGGCTTCCCTGGCGGCTCAGATGGTATAGAATCTGCCTGCAATGCAGGAGACCCGGATTTGATCCCTGGGCGGGAAAGATCTCCTGAAGAAGGAAATGGCAACCCCCTCCAGTATTCTTGCCCGGAGAATCCCATGAACAGAGGAGTCTAGAGAGCTACAGTCCATGGAGTCGAAAAGAGTTGTACACGATAGAGCGACTATCACAGGCTACAGTCCAAAGGGTCAAAAAGTGTCAGATGCAACTGAGCGATCAACACTTAATACCACAGCACGCTGGTGGCGGTCTCAGGTGGGTAGCCTGCAGGCTGCTGCCTTCCCTGGGCAGAGAAAAATGGTAACACAGAAGAGAAAGGACCAGAACCTTGACTGTGGTTTTGGATTTGTTTCTGGGCTCGAGTTCATAGTCCGTTTTAGTGGCTGAGGGGCACGTGCTGCTGTGACCCGCAACAGCAGGTAGAGCTGTGGGCAGGGTGATCCTCATCGGCAGTGAGCGAGGGAAGTGAGAGGGTGGGCTCGTGCCTTCCTGTCCTGTCTCTGGAGGTGGGGACTGCAGGGCAAGGGCGTCATGCCTATGACGCTTCCAGGGCCCCTTCCCCGGGCAGACCCTGGGACCTCTCGCTGTTCTGACCTTGCTTCTAGGAAGAGAAAAGGGAAGGGGTGGATGGACCCAGTGTGGCCTCCTCCCAGCCTGGACTCTGTGGGCTGCTTTCCTCTTGGAAGTGGAAAACCTCATGTTCTTCCTGGCTGGAAGTGTACTTCTGAGCCCCCTCTGTGTAAGGGAAGACGGGCTTGTTGATCCAGCAGCTCCTCCTGTGTTTTCATAGGTCCCACCCATCCTCTTGTGGCTCAGACAGTAAAGAATCTGAAGATCCTGTGGAGAAGGGAATGGCTACCCTCCCCAGTATTCTTGCCTGGAGAATTCCATGGACAGAGGAACCTGGTGGGCTACAGTCCATGGGGTCGCAAAGAGTTGGACACGACTAAGCGACTAACACTTCCACTTCACTCCCATTGTCTAGCAGCCCCACAACCCCACTCCTGCCCTACTGCTTCCCGTTTTTTTTGGTGAAAACACAGCAGGGGTCTTCCCTGGTTGTCTAGTGCTTAAGACTCTGGGCCCCCAATGTAGGAAGCCTGGGTTTGATCCTGGTCTGGGAAGTAAGATCCTGCATGCCACGTGGTACAGTCGAAAGAGAGAAGCAAAAATACAGCAGGTACACGTAGCCTTAGGCTCTGTATGAGTTTCTGGGGGGCGGCCATAGCAGAGTACCACAAAGAGGGGCTTAGAATCGTGAATTTATTCTCCCGCAGTTCTAGAGGCCAAGAGTCTGAAGTTAGGATGTTGACTGGGCCGTGATCCCTCCCCCAGACGCTGGAGGGGAGGGTCCTTCCTGCCTCTTGCAGCTTCTAGGGGGCTCCAGGTATCCTTGGCTTGTGGCCACATCACTCCAGTCCGTGCATCTGTTGCATGGCCTGCTCCTGTGTGTCTCAAATAAGCACCTTTGTCATTGGCTGTGGGGTCTACTGACACAATCCAGGGCCATCTTGGCTTGAGATGCTTAGCTTGATTGTATCTTGCCAGACCCAGTTTCCAGTTCAGTATGTGCATGAATCCTCAGCCAGAATGTATTTCAGGGGCTGCTGTTCAATTCACTGTGAGTTAAAAGGAGCCTGTTCAGAGAGATTTAAAAGCGACCCAAATTGGGTGTTTAATTAAAGCCCCAGCATCCAAAAGCTGTCTTCTGGGAAGAATAGCACAGGCGGGAGTTGAACTGCTGCCTCAGCCGCGACTCTTGTGTCTCCCTCCAGCCGCTAGGCACTTCTCCTGCCAGCGCGGCCAGCACTTGCGATGCCAACAGGCACTCTGCTGGGCAGATGAGTCTTTCTGAGGGTGTCCAGGCAGGTGGTAGCTGGCCTCGTGCCGGATGTGTGGTGCGCGCTTCCTTCTGAGGCCGTGTTTGGATTGGCACGGTAGCCTTGGGCACGCAGGACCCGAGGGTAGCCCAGGGTGCCACCTTGAAGGACCATGCTGGGGGGTGGGGGGCACATAAATAATTCTGTGACCTTGAGAATCTGATTTGGGACCTTAGCTCAGAACCCACTTCAGTACTGTGTTGCCGAGACTACAGGCAGCCCTGGAAGGTGGGTCAGGGGTTGTCTCATTTGGGGGCCTATATAGAAACCCACCTTGTTCTCTGACTCTCCTGGCCCCTCGGTGCAGAAGCAGAGCCGAGACATCCAGCAGGGCTGGAGACGGTTTCTTGTGCAGGGACCTCAAAGCCAGGCCTGTTTGCCAGTGGACTGGCTTGGACACCCGGCAGGAAGGGGTAGGCTGGGGGGCAGCCGACTGTGCAGAGAGGCCCTGGACTGGAAACCTAGGTTCACACCCTCCCTGCCTAGTGATGGGGCCACAGGAGCTGAGCAGAGGCCGCAGAGCTGCCCAGCAAGCAAGTGTGGACGGCATACCCCGGCCTCTCCTAGAGGCTTGTGACTGGTGGTAGTGGGGACGCTTCCGGCCGTAAGCAGCTTATTTTCCACCTCTCCCCTTTAAGAACCGCCTGAGCTGTAAAGTGGCCCTGTTCAGAGGCTCTCTTGATTCATCTTAAAACACTTGGTCCTTGGAAAATCTTTACGCTTTTTCCTTAGAATTCCTTGGATAAAAAGGACCTTTTGTGTCAGGACTGAGTTTGAAAGATGCTGGAAGGATGTCACCTGCCCTTTAAAAGACGTAGTGTTTGCCATTAAGGTTTTCGTGGTGGCACATGCATTGGCAGACAGTGCCAGGGAGTCAGTGCCCAAAAGCACACCTTCTTCCTGCCCCGCCTCGGGCCCCCTGCCGCTTCCCAGAGGAGCGCACCAGGGCTGGAACCCCGTGACCTGGGACACTGTGCTCTGCTTGCTTCCCTCCGGAAGTCCCCGTCTCGCCCAGTGTGTCCCAACCCTGGAATTTAGGTGTTGCTTCAGCATTTCTCCTGCCTTTTGTATTTTCCCAAGAATCTCCAGAATTGCTCAATATCTTGATTTTGTAACCCTTTCTTAGTTTGGGGCTGAAATTTGTGTCATTCCTCTTTGTCTGTCATGTAGAAAAGCAAGAACTTAATGGTCTGTTGGGGGGGGGGCGTATACCCATGTGTGCGAGTGTGTTGTGTGTATGTGTGCTCAGCTGTGGGTGTGTACATGTGGGCGCGCGTGTGCAGTTGTGTGGTGTGACGTCTGCCTCATGCTGGCATGACCACCCCTCACAGGGACCTCTCTGTAAGGGTCTGTGCTGAGAGGCCCCTGGCCTGGAAACCTGAGCAGGTGTCCGTGAGCAGGGCTGTGACCGCACACAGAGGGGCCCCCCTGGCGGTGTGGCTCATGGGCCTGGATGTCCCTGGAGCTCACCCACATGGAGCTTTTGAAATAAGAGCGGCCAGCTCTGCTCAGAGTGCTCCGGGAGAGTGCCGTCAAGGGTAGAGTAGGTGGAGTTTGTCCAGGAGAGAGGAATGTGTGGAGCCACGGCCTTGGGACAGAATCGTGGGCTCAGCCGAGGAGGGACAGCCCCTCCCGTCCCCTGACCAGAGTTGCAGCCCTGTCCCCCGTCTGTAGCTGGTGCTGCTGGGAGTTTGGGCCAAGACCGCCTCTCTCAGGGTGGTGCCCAGCTGAACCTGACCAGCGAGTGTGCGGGGCCTGGCGGCTGGGGTGGGTGCACTGCGCTGGGAGCAGGGCTGGGGCCAGGGTGAGGGGGTCCGGGGCCGGCCGCCCAGGAGACGAGGGCTCATGTGGGGCAAAGATGGCCTTGGGACTTAAGGCGAGCCGGGTGGGGGTGAGGGGGTGGCAGCGCTGTTCAAGGGACACAGGGCTGTTCCCTGTTGGAGCTCCCGTGGGAGATGAGGGGCGGGTGGTTGCGAGTTGGGCTGAGTGGTCAGGCTGACCAGGGGCGGGTGGAGAAAGGGACCCTGCAGTACCCAAGGCTGATCAGTCGGACCACAGGCACATGGCTTTCCTGTGTCCTCTCTTTGCTAATTCTGATTTCCTAGGTGAGTGACTGAAAAGGTCTTGCAAAACAGGCCTTGGTGAAGGTTTTGAAGATGGTGAAGTGAGCCCTCTCGCTGCCCAGCCCCTGACCCTCCCGTGGAGGAAGCTGGGTGGCCTGGGCTTCCTGGCTGTGTGTTCTGCGTGCTCTCGCTGTCTGTGCCTGGCTGTCAGCAGTGGTTGATGACTCAGCATCCGGGCGGAAGTAGGGATGTGGCTTTAGGCCCCCAGCACATGTAGCTGCCCTCAGGAGGGATGCTGTGCCTAACGGGTGGACTGAGGTCCACGTTGCTGGGACGTGGGGGGACTGTGTGGACGTTGTCTTTGATGTCACTGTTCTTTGTGGTGGACGCCCCTGGAGCTTCTGAATGTGCTCTTCTAGGTGGGCATGCACGCCAGCCATTGGGGTCTCCCCTGCCCTGGGGGAGAGGTGGGAAGCTGGAGCGTGGGGTTGAGGAACGGGCCCTGTCTGATGCCCGAAGGGCCTCTGTTTTGCCTGTGCATCTTGTTGGCCATCCCGGGTCTGAGACTGTGTCCCCAGCATTAGACATGCTCATGTGGTCCCGTGGAGCCAGGTTTCCTCAGCAGCTAAGTGAGCTTGAACTGGCACGACCTCGGTGGGCAGCAGACCAGCTGGACATGGAGCCTCTTGGCTGAGACTCTAGTTCTTTCTGAAGCGGAGCCCGAAGCACGGCTTTGGCCCCCAGCCTTCATTCAGAGGCCCACAGGGCGATGGACTCATCCCAGAGGGTCACAGTGGCAGGGAGCGCAAACTCCCAAACCCCCCTACAAAGCCTGGGTGCTCTAGTGGAGGCTGAGAAGACAAGGTTTCCAACAAGGTCTTGGAGCCAAGAGTCCCTGTTTCAGACTTGGGGGAGCTCACAGAGGCCCAGAGGCAGAAGGACTTTGGGGTTTCAGAGAGTGTGTGGAATTCAGTTGGTGGGACGCACAGCCTGGGGTTTGGGCCTCATTCCACGGGTAACCCTCGAAGGTTGGTGTCTGCGGGGTGCTTTGGGGAGCAGGGGAAGGACAGCACAGAGGCTCCCTGGATGGGAGCTAGGACTTGAAACAGGCCCGCTTGAGAATTCCAGCAGCACCTGCCCCTGGCTGCACTGGGCTGGGGACAGTGGGGGAGGGGGGGGGTTAGGCCCGAGATGGTGCTCTCCCTGATCTCTGAAGGCCTCCCCTCCCCTCCCCTTCCCATGCTGAACTAGCCAATTCTTCCTCTTTTTTCTTAAAATGAGTCTTGTTGCTGGTAAATGGTGAAAAGCTGGCAGGGGTGGGGCAGGGCCGATTTCCCTGGTGTAATTCTGCCAGCTGACCAGCTGCCAGCCTGGGTTGGAAGACAGGCTGAGTGGCCGCTGGAGCCAAGGATGTGGCCGCAGCTGATCGGGGTGGGAGCTGGGGCAGGTACCAGACTTACTGGTGTACAGGTCACTGGAGCCAGGTGAGCTAGCTTTGTGGCTGCACGGTGGCCTTGCTCCCCACGCAGCCTGCGTGCTCAGGGCCAGCAGAGCGCTGAGAACTCTCCTTCAGGACACGTGGACATCCTCTTCCGCCTGTCAGAGAACTTTGCTTGGCTTGTTTTCAAGTGGAAATGTAGTTGATTTACGATGCTGTGCTAATTTCAGGAGTATAGCACGGTGACCCGGTTAATACATGTGTGTTCTTTTCCATGATAGTTTATTATAAGACACTGAATATAATTCCTATGTTATAGAGTAAGTCCTTGCTGTTTATCTTCTAGATGTAGTGACATGTCCGGATATTCTTAACTGATCCCTTGCCCTGCTTCCTTTCCCCATAAGTTTGTTTTCTGTGTCTGTGAGTGTGTTTCTGGTTTTGTATTATTTTTTAGTATCCATATATATGTGATATCATATAATATTTGTCTTTCTTTGTCTGACTTCACTTAGTATATAATCTCGACATCCATCCATGTTGCTGCAAATAGCATTATTTCATTCCCTGCTTATGGCTGAGTACTATTTCATTAGTATCACCAACTCTATGAACATGAATTTGAGCAAACTCTAGGAGATGGTGAAGGACAGGGAAGCCTGGCGTGCTGCAGACCATGGGGTCGCAAAGGGTCAGACAGGACTCAGTGACTGAACACCACGTCTTCCACTTGGTCACGTCGTTTGCACGTATTCTCCCAGCCCATAGATTGTCTTTTTGGTTTGTTTATGGTTTCCTTTGCTGTGGAGAAGCATTCAAGTTCGATTATGTCCCATTTGTTTGTTTTTGCCTTTATTTCTCTTAGGAAAAGAGAACTCTGCTCCTAAGGGTGCATGTGAATAGACTGGACTCCCTGGTGGCTCCACCCACACTCAGTGGGGTTGTGTAAGGGCAAGCACGGGGAGAGGGGTGAGTGCGGGGAAGTGGAGCCGGGGCTCTTTACATCTGACTGGTTTCCTTTGCTGTTACTCCTCATGCTCAGTAACTGTTTGCCCTGCATTCTTTTGTTCTCTGAAGATCATTAGTTACCGAGACCTGTTCAAGGGCAAGCGCTGTGACCAGGCCCGGGTCACAGCATGGCTTAGACCAAACGTCACGCCTGGTTCTTTCTCCAGGGCCCACCTCCCCTGTCTGCTTACAGTCGGGACTTAAAGCTCAGGGAGACGGGATGTTTACGGCTATGCGATGGGGGTGCTGGGAGCCATGGAGAGATCACAGAGTGGATTCAGCTGCTTCCGGGGGCCCCTCCTCGTGGGTAAAGAAAACCGGGGCTGGGGAAGGTGACCAGCAGGGGCAGGACCCTCCATCTCTGGTCTCCCTCCACCCCTCCCGACCCCCGTGTCCCGTCAGAAGCCCCTAGCTGAGCACAGATGTGCCATCCAGGGTCCCAGCCCCAGATCCCAGAGCTGAGCACAGAAGCAGAGGTTTGAGTTGGAAGACGAGGTGTTAACAACAGGCACCTCCTTTCTCTGGGGTCCCCTGTTTCCCATCAGGGAGCCGGGCCCTGTGTCTTGGCTTTTTGCTGCACCTGCCCAACCCTGCACGAGGCTTTGACAGGGCCCCTCACACGAGCCTATCATGCCAACAAATAAGCTGCTGGTGTGTGAAATGGAGATGTCAGCCCGGCGCTTAGCGCTATCGTTTAAAAACAGAAAATAGCTGCTTCGCGTGTGCTGGCTCTGAAGGACTAATTATCTACGCTTCCAGAAGCAATGGAGCGAGGTATTCTGGCAGGATTTGCAGGATTTGTGTCATCGTTGCTTCAAATCTGTTTCTTTGGAGTTGATTAGAATTTAGGGATCTGAAATACCGTGAGCTCTGTCTGTCTAGGAGGCCCTGAAATCTGGCAAGAAAATTCGCAAATTGCCAGTTTTAACTTTCTAGGTTAGACTGTGGAATTTTTCCTTGATTTAAGTCCTCATAATACTGGCTTTTTAGAAAGACTTCATAAGTGTACAGCTCAATGAATTCACAAAAGGAGCATGCCTGGTAACCACAGCCCCCATGAAGAGCTGGGGTGTGGCCCACATCCACACCTGGGGACCCTCAGTCCTGCTCTGACACCCGCAGAGACAGACACTCTTGTGGCCAGAGAGCTTTGCTTGTTTGGGGACATTGAGGTGACACCCAGAAGTTGTTGGTGTTCAGGTGAAGGCAAGGGAGGAGGGTTTGGTAAATTCCTGGTGGACAGGAAGTGGGGGACAGCCAGGGACTGTCTGTCCACTGGACCAGTTATGGCAAAGGGCCTTTGTTCTCATCTTCAGTGGAGGGAGCATGCCCGAAGGTCAGGGGCCACGTCTAATGGGGGTCCCGGCAGTGGGTCCTGAGGCTCACTTTCCGCACCCTAGCCTCATCTTCCCGCCCCCCGGTCAGCGGTGGCACCTCCGCCCCCATCAGCAGTGGAGCTCAGGGACAAGCACCTGACTCCCGGGGCCCCTCACACTGTCTGCCACACTCCCCACCCTGCAGGGCACCGTCTTCTCACTTCCCTCGGTGTGGCTTCTTTGCTGGGGTTGCTGGTGGAAGTGAACCTCCCAGCTGAGACCTGGCTGGGCATAGGGAGGGAACTGGGGACCGGGGCCGGGGTGCAGAGTGAGGGGCTCGTGAGAGTGTCATGAGTGGTGTGTCTGGTGAACACGTGACTCCTCATCAGACCCTGCTTTGTGCTGCCAGCCCCAGAGCACGGGGTCTCGACTGCGTGTAGAAGAGGGGTAGGGAGAGAGGGCATAGAGAGGGGTCAGGTGAGCCCAGGAGAGGAGGAGGGAGCACGGGATCTCGACCTCCTGTAAAAGTGGGGAGCATAGATGAGGGTCAGGCGAGTCCGGGAGAGGAGGGACCTTCTGGGCAGACAGGTGGCCCCTGCAGCCTTGTGCGGGCAGGTGCCAGGCACCGGAACCCACCCTCGCCTCCCTTACCCGCTGTGTCCCCAGAGCTCTGGAGAGGCTGCTGACGCAGATGGGCGTCCAAGCCCCAGCAATGGCTGGGTGACCTGAGCTGGGGCCAGTGAGGCTGGCCCAGTGGGGTGGAGTCTCTGTTGTCTGGGGGCGGGTCTGTGGCTGCAGTTGTCTCTGGATCTTGGGCCCCAGCCGGGCGCCTTTCTCCCCAGCTGACCTGGGAGAATGCAGGGGCTACAAGCCTGGCTCCCAGGGAGGGAGTGGGAGCCCTTGGCCTCATCCCCCGATCCGATCCGTGTGGGGGCCTCAGCAGAGAGGGCCTGACTGCCCTCTTAGTGTTTGAACAGATGGATCCCGTGCTGGTCTCTGAGCATTTTCATTTGGTGGCAGTTCCAGCAGGTGGGCCATGGCCTCTGAGCCTTGGCCTTTGGGGCTGGCTGCTCCCCACGCTCCCCATCACCTCGATGCTCATCCCTGCAGTTGTGTGTGCCGAGGCTGTGCTGGGGAGACCCTCCTCCTGTTCTCCAGGTCGGAGACCCTCCTGCCTGCCCCAGGCCGTGTCAGGCACCTGCCATGTGTCAGTGCAGGCCCGCCAGCTCTCTTACGCCCGCTCCTTCTCTGTCCATCTTGCAGGTTTTGGGGTTTGAGGTCGATGCAGTGAACTCTGTCCAGTTTTCAAACCACACAGGTAAGGTGTTGGTCTCAGCCATCCTGGCAGAGCTGGATGTGGGCATGGGAAGTGGTCCCTTAGATTCGGAGAGCTGCCCCCCTCATCTTACAGACAATAGAGCATGTGGGGGGTGAGTTTGCCAGCTCCACGTTTAACTCAGCTCAGCTGCTTTGGTGGCTGGACGACCCAGGTGGGTGACGTGACGTCTGGTCCCCAGTTTCCTCCTTGAGCTGAGGTTGGTGATCCAAGCACCTGCTCAGGGGGCCCCCCCACCTGGGTGACACCGTGGGCTGGAGCACTGCCACAAGCTCTTGCTTCTCTGAACATCGGTGCCAAATCGAATCTCAGAGATAGTTCTGAGTGAAGTAGAAAGGGAGAGCTTTATTGCTTTGCCAGGCAAAGGGGGACACAGTGGGCTCATACCCTCAAAACCCAGTGTCCCAACTTGGGGAAGACCGTGACAAGTTTTATGGTAAAAGAGGGAGCGATCAGATCGACATTATTCTGAGGGGTGGGTGGTGAGGTAAGTAAGAGTCAACATCATCAACCTTCAGGTCCAGCTGGTCTGGGGTCTGCATGCTTGTGGGCAGCATACCAAAGTTAATCGTTAACTTTTCCCACCTGGAGTGGCTTTCGGTATCTGCAAAAACAGCTCGGAGACATTGTTGTGTGTACTCTGGCGATGGAGAAACAGGACCTTGCCCAAGGCTGCTCTTGACTGTTTGTTTCTCCCTGGTCTCGAATCCCCTCCCTTCCCTAATGTGAACAACTGCTTGAATCCGCCCACTGGAACTCGGAAGGTCATGGAGGCCGAGTGAAGGCTGTTTTCTATAATCAAAGAGATGAGGCCACCGAAAGGCCTTGTGCCGAGGAACCCCACCGGGCCCTGATGGTATTAGGAGGAGAGAAGGTTCTGGCTTTCTCTATTAAGACCCCGAGCCTCGGGGACCCCGTGTGAGTGTGTCTCTGTGTACGGGGACCCAAGGGCAGCCCGTGGGATTGCTGGCTCGGATTCATGAGGTCTCGGCCCTTGGAAAGCCCCTGAAACACCAGGCAAGGGCCCTGTGGCCTCGGATCCGCCCTGCACTGAGTTAATGGCATCAGGGGGACAAAGCCTCTCAGTTCTTAGAAATGTCACCACGTCCCTTCTTTGAAGTTACTATGAACCCAGACGGAATCTCGGAGCACAGAACGTCCCAGAAGCTCTGGCAGGTGGCCCAGCATCAGATATGCGGAAAGGTGCCTGGTTCTTGGCGGGAGTGGGTAACAGACATCAATGGAGGAGGAACTATGCTGGGTTCAGATGGAGAACATACCGCTCTCAGTAAAAAGCCTTTCCTGCCATTGCTTCCCCCAGTGTACTGGGCACAATGACATTTGGACGCGTCCCCAGAAGTTGTCAGTCCAGTGAACCTCCCCAGAGCTTATAGGTTTTACCGCCCTCTTTTTTGCTTTTTTCTTTTTGTTTGTAAAGTAAAAGAGCCAATTTGGCTTAGACTTTAAGCCTCCCCTCCAGGGCAGCCCCTGCCTGCGGCCAGCATTCTCCAGTTGCTCCTTCAGCAGGGCTTTCCTGTTACGGGCTATCCCAGCCCTTGGGCAGTGGCTGGGAGGAGCTGGATGGGGCTGGAGGTCGGTGGGTGAGGCAGGCCAGCCGTCCAGCTGGTAGAGTTCAGAGTGTGACTGTGGTTGTAATCCACTGCCAGCCTGGTGGTGTCCCCTCCTAGGGGGCGGGATCAGGTGCACAGGAAGGAGCTGGGACCCTTGGGGTCAGCCTCCGCGGTTTCTTTCATTTGTAAATTGTAAGTTGAGCGGCATGGATGGAGGACCCCAGTGCCCATCTTTCAGAAGGGTCTCCTGAGTTAGGAGAGGAGAGATAGGGCTGTGGCGGGAATTGGAGGGGTGGTGCGGAGGGCAGGTGGGGATGCGCTCTGAACATTGTGAGCCTGAACCTTCTCATCTCGTTAGGAAGTTGGCCTCCTGGGTGGGAGTGGGGGGTGTTTGAGACCCCGCAGGGGCTGACTTGCGTGTTACGGACTACAGTGTGTCCCCTCAATTCACCTGTCAAGATCCTGACTCCTGGAACCTCAAATGTGACTGTTTAGAGATGAGGCCTTTAAAGAGGTAGTTAAAGGTAAGTGGGGTCACTGGGGTGGCCCTGCTCCCATCTGACTGGTGTCCTTAGAGGAGATCAGGACACAGACACACACATGGATGACCACGTGAGGACGGAGGAGGAGCCGGCCCTGCGACACCTCGATCCTGGACTCTGGCCTCGAGGACCACAGAGGCCTGTGGTTCTTGATCATAGCAGTCCTCGGACAAGAACGCGGTACACATGCGGTGGGGTCAAGCCCCACGATGTCGGGAATTCCCTGGTGGTCCACTGGTTAGGATTTGGTGCTTTCACCGCCAGGTGTCCAGGTTCAGTCCCTGGTTTGGGAACTGAGATCCCACAAGATCTGCACAACGAGAACCACAACAAACAACCCACCCTGTCTGGAAGGATGTTCGGAAAACCACGGGTCAGGAGTGACTCTGGTTCCTCCCACCTGGACCATGGAATTCTGTGGCAGCAACACTTGTGGGGATCCAGCCAGGGCTGCCGGCTCTTAGCAGAACCGGAACCTGTGGGGACACCCTGCTGAGGGGTGGGTCACCTTGCCTCAGGACCCTCCCTGCTCCTGCCCCTCCTGGCCCGTGAATGGGGATCCACCAGAGGCCATGCTTTCCTGGAGAATAGCTGATGGGTTGTTGGGCGTTGCCCCGTGTGCTTTTTCAGAGGCTGCTCTGCGGCGGCCAGGCCCTCACCCCATGCGCACATGGAGAGCCCTGCAGCCCCTTCGCCAGGCCCACAGCCGGTCCTGTACTTGTGGTCGGTACTCAACTCTGTTGTTGCAGAAATCAGGCCTTCCGAGGCTCTACCTTATGTCTTTAGAAACCCATCCATTCATGGGGTACCTCTTGGCATTAGGGCCGCCAGGGACAAACTTGCCATGAGTGGACTTCGGGGTGTCCTTGGTGGGTGACTAGGTGAGGGCCCACTGCCTGCCTGGGTAGGGGCTTCACCTGGGTGCCTGTTGGGCCAAGAACCCAGGCTGCAGCCTCTTTCCAGTTCATGTCTGGCTCTCGGTCGGGATTTGCCCTGAGACTTGGATAGGTTTCAGCTCACCTTGGATGGGAGCGGGGCTGCGAGAAGCTCCTACCTGCCAGGGTGCCCAGGTGACTGTTCAAGCCACTTGGCCTGGATAGGGGACGCACACAGCTGAGTCTGGCAAAGCTGGGGACCGTGACGTGTGGGGCCACCCCCAGGTGCCCCACTGAAGGATGGGCAGAAATCACGCAGTCCTGCGAACCATCTGTCAGTGCAACGCAGGCAGCACAGGTGTCGTTAGGGGCTGCCGAGTGGGCCTCACTGCACTGGAAGGGCAGGGGGGTCCCCGACTCAGTGATAACAACCCCAGGATGTGCTTTGAGGGGCACCCGCCGAGTCTCTGTGCCCAGGTGACGTCATGCAGCATCGGGGCCTCACGTGGTCTGCTCTGCCCCCCACCCCACCCCCACCAGGCTACTCACACTGGAAGGGCCAAGTGCTGAACTCAGACGAGCTCCAGGAGCTGTACGACGGGCTGAAGCTGAACAGCGTGAATCAGTATGACTATGTGCTCACAGGTGAGCCCAGGGGTGTGGACGGGAAACCAGGCCTGCCTCCTGCCCAGGTGGGCTGGTGGGGAGACCCAGAGCACCCCAACCCGGCTGCTCCCTCTCCTGCCACCCGCGAGGAGGGACGGTCGCGCCTCCAGGAGGAGCTCAGTGGGGCCCTCGTGACTGCCACGTCCGGGTAGTGACCTTGGGGGTCCTGGCTGTGCCGCATCTCCACACCGGGGTCCCCGTGCCCATGGCTGGGGACAGGTACAGTGTTGGGAAGAGGTCAGGGATGAAAACACTCCTGTGAGCGACGTGCTGGCCTGTGGTGTGTAATCCCACGTAGTTGCGTTTATTTATACGTGTGGTGAGATGTGAACATGCTTACTCTGTAAAGTGGAGGGGAGGAAGGAAAATGCTGCCCACTCACCCATGGTGTCCCCTGGGTGCCTGCAGTTGGGACGCTTGTCTTGGCGGCGGATCTGGGCTCTGCCAGCCACTCTCCAGGCAGGTAGCTGTGGTGGCGCTGTGTCTCCTCTGCCGAGGTTGGGTGACAAGAGTCTCTGTCCCTCCCTAAGGCTACACACGAGACAAGTCCTTCCTGGCCATGGTGGTGGACATCGTGCAGGAGCTGAAGCAGCAGAACCCCAGGCTCGTGTATGGTAGGTGCTGGGGTGCTCTTCCTTCTGGGTGCCCCAACTCCATGTTCTGCCCCTCCCGGCACTTGGGCTCTATCGCAGCTGGGCCTCCAGGGACGAGAGCCTGAAAGGCATCTTCACCGTGAATCTGGTGTCGGTCTGGGGTGCGTGAGAGAGGCTGTGATCAGTGTCAGGTTGGGTGTGTATGTGAGACCACCCTGTCCCTGGGGGGTTAGGATGAGAGACTCCCCAGGTGGGGCCCCGACAGAAAATGTAAAATGCCAGGTAAGGAGGAAAATGAGGATGGGGGTGCTGTGTTTTCCCGTTTTATTTTTTTAAACACGTATTTATCTTTGGCAGTGCCAGGCCGGCATTGTGCCTAGGCTCTCTCGCCGCAGCACGTGGGGGCTGCTGTCGGTTGTGCTGCTCAGGCTTCTCACTGCGGCGGGCTTTCGTTGTTGTGGAGCACGGGCTGTAAGGCACCCGGGCTTCGGTAGCTGCGGTGCGTGGGCTCCCGGGCTCTGGAGCACGGGCTCTGTAGTTGTGGTGCAGAGGCTTAGTTGCTCCACAGCACATGGGATCTTCCTGGACCAGGGATTGACCGTGTCTCCTGCACTGGCAGGCAGATTCTTAACCACTGGGCCTCCAGGGAAGTGCACTTTGCCTGTTGTAGCTGCGTGTGTGGAACTTCACCAGACAAGCCTGGGGGCCCCTCTGGACAGCCACAGGTTTGCTGACGAGGTGCACTTTGTATCCACAGTGTGCGACCCCGTGATGGGAGACCAGCGCAACGGAGAAGGCGCCATGGTTAGTGCGTCCCCACGTGTTCAGGGGAGGTCAGCGGGGCTGGGCACCCGTGCCCTCTAGGTGTCTGCCTGGACGAGATGCTGCTTGCAGACCTGAAGGCTGCCCTGTCAGGAAGGAGCAGCGGGGCTGGCAGAGGGGGTTCTGTGGAGGCCCGAGAGCAGGGGTTTTAGGGCCATGCGTCCTTGTTGTAGCTCAAGCAGCTGCAGATAATCTGCAAAAGGATGAACATGGCTGTTTTCTAATCAGATTTTAGGTGTGGGCACTTGAGCTTAAATTTGCTCGTTTTCACGTGTCACAAAATGTTGTTCAGTCGCTAAGTTGTATCCGACTCTTTGCGACCCCATGGACTGCAGCACGCCAGGCTTCCCTGTCCGTCACCATCTCCTTGAGTTTGCTCAAACTCGTGTCCATTGAGTCAGTAACGCTGTCTAATCATCTCACCCTGTGCTGCCCCCTTCTTTTGCCTTCCGTCACAAAGTACTGGTATCCTTTTGTCTCCCCCCCTACCCCCCACGACCATTTAAAACCATAGAAGTCACTCTTAGCCCACCAATGACACACCAGCTGGCAATGGGCCTGGGCTCCGGCCCCTGACCAGGGGTAGAGTGGATGGTGTCCTCATGGAGAGGGGGTGGAGAGCTGCTGGTGGGGACCTGACCCAGATCATCAGGACGGAAGGGCTCTCCCAGCCCTGCCTTGGGGTCCCTGCAGCACGAGCCCCGCTAAGTTGTCCTGCCCCCGCCCCCATGGGTCAGCCTACCCCCTTCCCCCTAGGTCCCACCCCCGCCCCCGTGGGTCAGCCTGCCCCCTTCCCCCTAGGTCCCACCCCCGCCCCCGTGGGTCAGCCTGCCCCCTTCCCCCTAGGTCCCACCCCCGCGGGTCAGCCTGCCCCCTTCCCCCTAGGTCCCACCCCTGCTCCCACGGGTCAGCCTGCCCCCTGCCCCCTAAGTCCCACCCCTGCTCCCACGGGTCAGCCTGCTCCCTCTTCTCCCCACAGTACGTCCCCGACGACCTCCTCCCCGTTTACAGAGAGAAGGTGGTACCCGTCGCAGACATCATCACCCCAAACCAGTTCGAGGCTGAGTAAGTCCCCTGAACCAACCTGGGGCTGTCAGGCCCCTACCCCTTGGGGAGAGTGACAGGGACCGAACCGGAGCGGCCCCAGTGTGTAGGGCAGGTCCTCCCATGTTGGGGAGCCGCCAGGCCCACCTGAGTGCCAGGGCAGGTGCTGGTCATCAGCCGCAGTGGTTAGTCTTCCTACCCCGACTCCCTGAGGTCATGCTGTCCCCCAGCCGTGTTCCCGAACAGCATGTTCCTGACCTCTTGGGGTCAGGAAGGGACAGAGGTGCCCTGAGGAGCCAAGGACACACCTGGCTGACAACGGCCTACGGGATGGAGAGCCCACAGCAGCTGATGCAGGCTGCCCCTGGAGCTTTGAAGCCCATGTCCTAAATCTCCACATGAGGTTAAAAGGACTGTGCCGACCCCTCTGCCCAGTGTCCTTGTCCAGTGGTCTTCCTTGGATGCCCAGCCCCACCACCCCCTGATGACTGGGGGAGCCAGGTGTCCAGGGAGTGACAAGTAGGCTCCCGGGCCGTGGGGCTGGCTAAGCGCTGCAGTGGGTGGGTTCCCGTAGCATCCGGCTCTGTTGGACTGTCAGCCACAGCCCCGCAGGCTCTGAGACCGCCCCTTAAAGTAGGGATGGGGCTCCTGGATTCTTGGGGACTGGGGTTCCCTGACCTGGACCAGCCGATCCTGAGGGATGGCAGCTCGCCCAGCTATCCCTGGTGGTTGGTGGCTCGTGCAAACATGGCCAACCAAGGTTACAGCTGTTTGGCTGTGGACGCCAGCCGCCCTCATGGGCACTCTGCTGTGACCATGCCTGGCCACCCTTCCTCATTGTTAACGTGCAAACATCAACCGTAATCTGGGATTTCACCACCCGCTGTGACTTGTGAGTCCCTTTTAAAGCTGACTCAGAAATATGAGTCAAACCCCAGACATGGTATCCTCCTGGTCCATGATGGCTGGCAGATGCCAAGTCAGTTCCCAGTGGGCATGAGGGGTCACCAGTGCGCCAGAGCCCTGGACTCTTACAGTGGGCTCTGGGAAAGCAGTGGCTCACCTGTGCCTGTCTGTCTTCCAGGTTGCTGACTGGGAGAAAGATCCACACCCAGGAAGAAGCCTTAGAGGTAAGGAGACCTTCCAGAACCTGGCATGGAACAGATAGCCCTGCTTGTGGTGGGGTGGACAGCCACGTGCCCTCAGGCATGGGAGATGGGTGCCCTCGTGGCCAGCATCCAGCTTCCTATCAGCCAGCCAGGGACACGTTGTAAATGCTGTTTCAGCCACTTGTTGGTCATGGGCAGCCTAGTGCCTGCTGGGTCTGGATGCATGCACTGCTCATCACAGCTGTCCCCACAGGAGGGTCCAGGGCAGCCGTCCCAAAGGGCTGCAGACAGGGTGCCTTAGAACAACAGAAGTTTTGCTCTGAGGGTCCCTGAGGCCAGAGCGGTGGGCTGGCTGTGTTCTGTCTGTCCTGCAGGAGAATCCCTTCCGGCCTGTCCCCCACCCTCTGGAGGTGACTGGCAGTCCTCGCGTTCCCGGGCTTGTGGTCATCACCCCAGTCTCTGTGTGTATCTACAGGGTGTGTCCCATCCGTGTGCACATGTGAGAGTGCGTGGGGGTGTGTGCACACAACGAGGGTGAAGATTTTTTGCACAGGATGGATTTGTCCCTCGGGGGCTGGCTGGCTGGGGTTTCTGGAGTCCATACAGGAAGGAGGGGCTGGGCCTCCCTGCAGCCCTGGGTGAGATTTCATCAGAGTTCTTTTCAGCCTTCCCTCGGGACTTGCTCAGGTCCATAGGCCTCTTGCCAGGATTCCGCCTTAGGTGGGGTTACCACCCCTGGGCTGAGTGTACAGAGCACCAGGGCCTCCAGGGCCTCATACCTTTCATGTCTGGGCCTCTTCAGAGGCTGTGCTCACTTCACAGCCCAGGAAACACACTCAAAGGATCCAGGGCCCTGGGTCAGAGCTGGTGACGGCCAGTTGTGGTCACACCTGGACCCGTGGCTGTGTGTGTGTGTTTCCCCAATAGGCAGAGGGCTCCCTGGGACAGAAGAGTGGGGTGGGAGGAGCCCCTTCGCTGCTTTGAGGGTCTTGCTCTGAGTGGCCAGGGGTGTCAGGATGACCCCATCTCACTGGCCCGCCTTGGGAACTAGAGGACATTTCTGGTACCCGGTGCAGGGGTGCTGTGTTGACGGCATGCCCCCTTGTGGTGCTGTGATCCTGTGCGTGCCTTCAGGCTGTGTACGTGTAGTGTATGGGGAGAGTGTGCGTACATTTGGGGTATGTGCATGTGTTGTGTGTCTGCGAGTATGCAGACAGGTGCATGCAGATGGATGTGCATGGGTGTGCTCTGGGTGCACACGTGTGTGTGTGTGTGGCAGAGGACTCGTCTCCCAGAGTCTGCTTGGCCAGGCCCCCACCCGCGGGCTAACCCACGCTCCTCTGAGGCATTAGTATGGGGAAGACAGGGTGTCCATTCCTCATTAGGACACGACCCTCTGGCTGGCGGCCTCCCCTGCCGCAGGCCCTGGCTCAGTAGTGGTCGCCTCCTCCCACCTGGCACGAGCCCTACCCGCTCCCCTCCATCCACTCTGGCTTAGCGGCACTTTGCCGCACGGTGCCCCCCAGTGCGTGTGCTGCTGGGGAGGGAGGGGGTGTGTGTCTGTTGAATGAATAAAAGATGAGTTCGAAGCTTCCCAGGATGGACGGGGTGGAATCTACTGTTGCTTGGGGGTTGCCGGGCGTGGCTCCTGCCACCCCAGAGCCCTGGTGAGGGAAGACGGGAGGGCCATGGCCTGGTGGGTTGGCTCACTCCTCCAGGGTTTGGGCACAGGTGGCGTGCAGGGTGGGGGCCAACAGGCTTGCACCCTTGGACTTGAAGTTCAGGGTGGGGGTGGGGAACTGGGATACCGCTATAACCTGGCCAAGCGGTCAGTGCTGGGCGACGGGGAGGGCATTGGGCGAGGCCAGGGTGTGGCTCACACATTCTCAGCCTCTGCCTCCCTCCCATCCAGACTCTAAGAGTCTGAAGGGTATGAGGGGGCGGTGGGGGGCAGCTCCCTGGCTGTGGCGGAGGCGTGGCTAATGCGCTCCCTGTGTCCGGCAGGTGATGGATATGCTGCACTCCATGGGCCCGGACACAGTGGTCATCACCAGTTCGGACCTGCTGTCCCCGAGGGGCAGTGACTACCTGATGGCTCTGGGGAGCCAGAGGACACGTAGGTCCCTACCCGGCGCTGTGCTCCCTCCTGCTGCAGGTCCCTTGAGGCTTCCGAGGCTGGGTTCAGTGGAAAGAAAATCCTGCCTGACTCGGCAGTGGCCAGCTTTCTTTTCCCAACACCTTTCTTCTCCCAAGACCAGATTGGAAACAGAATCAGGAGAGGTTTCTGTGAATTGGGATCCAGTGAGCGTGGGGTGCTGACCACTCTCCCAGGGTCACCACTCAGTGCTCCGTGTCCATTGCCAAGCTGGTAGCACAGTATCGGATAGCGTCCCCTCTTAGAGACTCCAGGGTCACGGGGACCAGCCAGCTGGAGCCCAGCTGCTAGGGAAACCAGGCGTCTCCCCACCCTCACCCCACCTGACCTCGGAGCTGGTCCTGGTGTTGACATCACTGGGAGTTCATCTCACACTCTGCCATGTCAGTATTTTAATTATGCGGCTGCCACAGCGTAAAACGACAGAAGCCAGGGGTCACCTCACTGGCCCAGAGAGCAGTCCCACATGCGTGGCTTTCTGTCTGTGCAAAAGGACACTTATAGATACTCATGCACACAGGCCTGCACACGCACCCCCACTTCAGCCAGTTCACGTGGTCCCTACAACTCTAGATCTCCTGCGGCTCCTGCTGCACCAGCCTGGCATGTGCTGGCCCCTCGTCTTCAGGCTGCACACTGTCCCCCCACAGGCCGCTCTGACTGTGTAGCCCTCTGGGGCCCCAGTCCCTCACTTTCTCACTTGGGATGGGCGGTCATTGGGGAGCATGGGGATCCAGGCTGGCCGAGCCCCCAACACTGTGCAGGGGAGGGCTGGCCAGTTCCCAGGCCACACTGCGGGGCCTCTGCCAGCCGAGGATCTGGGGCCCCAGATGCTGGACTCTTCCCCCCAGGGGCTCCCGACGGCTCTATGGTGACGCAGCGCATCCGCATGGAGATGCACAAGGTGGACGCGGTCTTTGTGGGCACCGGGGACCTCTTCGCTGCCATGCTCTTGGCGTGGACACACAAGCACCCCAACAACCTCAAGGTCAGTGGGGTGTAAAGGGGACGGCACGTTAAGATGCTGGAGTTGGCCGGGCCAACTCACGGGAGGTCCTGAACCCAGTGAAATCTCGGGCTTCGTGGGGACACGGGAGCTGCGGCCTCAGCAACTCAAGGTCCAAAAGCATCCCGGGAGGGAAATCCAGGGGCAGGGCATCCCAGAACGCAGTCCCTGCGGTCAGACCTGCTGGAGACCCATCTCTTCCTACGGAATGTCCCCTGTCTGTCCCTCCCCCAACTTAGTGTGTGAATGTCCGCAGTGCCCCTGTGTGCTGGCCAGGCGAGCGGTTGCAAGACTGGGTTGGTAACCTGGGGAATGGCGCCCTTGCTGCGTGCTGTGTGGTCAGGCGGAGGCGACACAACTGTGTCTTTTGACCTCCCTCTGCACTGCCCTCCTTCACTGGGGGCCTGTGTGCACCCTCCTCGGTGGTCAGCATGGCTGGGTGACCCGCTTGGTGTTGCGAAATGCGGGGTGGGACAGGGCCCTTCCCATCACCCGCAAGGCTTGGGTGAGTGCTGTGACTCCAAGCCAACATCCTTCCATTTCTCTTCCTCCTTCCTCCCTGGAGGCAGAGGGTGAGCTCAGACCTGCTTCACGGTCCACTGGAAGCCCGAGGCCTAGACCGAGGCCTCTTGGGGCCGCCCTCTGCCAAACCTGAGTTCAGCTCAGCCCAGACCCCGCTGTCGGGGAGGGAGTCCGCTTGCCTACCGGCATTGCTGAACCCTGTCTTTAACTTGGCAAGGCCAGCACACAGGGACTCTGGCCAGCCTGGGGGCAGGAGCTCTTTCCTTGTACGTTCTCTATAACAGATGGATTCCTGAAATGCTTATTAGGCACCTACCACGTGCCAGGCAGTCCTGACGGTTGCCTGTGGTCTGTTCAGCACACAGTCCCCTCTGCTCGGCTCTCCTGGTTGGGGGAGTGTGTGATCGTGGAGCCGGCGCCCTGTTGGTGGGCTGCGTCCATTCGGGCAACATGGGGCTGGGGGCAGAGCGCCCCGTGTGGCGGGACTCAGCGTCCTCCCCCCTGCAGGTAGCCTGTGAGAAGACCGTGTCAGCCATGCACCACGTTCTGCAGCGCACCATCAAGTGTGCGAAAGGTAGACCTGGCGGGCGGGCGGGCGGGCGGGCGGCAAAGGTGTGGGGTTCTGCAGCGCACCATCAAGTGTGCGAAAGGTAGACCTGGCGGGTGGGCGGGCGGGCGGCAAAGCTGTGGGGCGGCGTCATGCAGGCCGAGGCTCCCGCTGCCCCCCTGGCCGAGGCCGTCAGCGCTGGGGAGGAGCAGCATGTCTGTCCCTGCAGAGATGGACACTCAGGGATGAGCGCTGGGGCTCACCCCAAAGGCAAAGGGAAGGAAGAGAGAAATTCGGAATGACTCTCCCCCCCGGCCCCGGCCCTGTCGTCAATGCTCTGCTTGTCCTGCAGCCAAGTCTGGGGAAGGAGTGAAACCCAGCCCTGCCCAGCTGGAGTTGAGGATGGTGCAGAGCAAGAAGGACATCGAGAGCCCCGAGATCGTCGTCCAGGCCACGGTGCTGTGAGAGCCGCGCGGACCCGCCTCCGTCACGCCCAGTGTTAGGTGTCTCCGTTTCCGACCTTGTGAAAAATGTCTGCCTTAGAGGTGTGACTGAAACTTGGTATTTGTTTTCTTTCGTGAGTGTCCAGCATCCACTGGTCTTAATTGTGAAAATGTGCCAGTCGTGCTTTTTAAAAATAACAAAATGATCACAGAGATTTGTAATTTGGGACCCCCAGCTCCCCTCCCCCAAGGTTCCTGGAAAACCAGCTCCGTGTTCAGGTCTCTGGGCCCTGGGCTGGCTTGGGGCACATGGCGTGTCCCCTTCCTGAGCGCGGGGCCCAGGGAGACCACAGTGTCCGCCTCTCGCAGCGAGTCGGGGTTAGTGTTCATGTCCAAAAAGTGATGTAAATGTCTTTATCCTTGCTCTGAGCTCTCCTTCTGTGTTCCCCGTTCAGAATGTTTTGCCTCTTGCTTTGCTGCAGGGCAGCCCCTGGGGGTTTCAGGGTCTCCGCTTCTGTTCTTGGTATGAACGAGTTCCTGAAGCTCGGACGCACAAACGCTGCACAGTCACTTTGGCGGGGACCTTCCCAAGACCCCGGAAATCTGCACATCTCTCGTGTTTCAGGGAGGGGGCCAGCCGTGTAACTCAGCGTCCCTAGGCACCCCCACGGGACAGAGGCTGGTGTGTGGCTGAGGGCGCCTGTGGGTCTTCAGGCTCCTTACGGTCGAGCCAGTTGGTCACATGCTGTGTACTTGCCGCCCACTGCTGGTGACAGGTGTGTCCAGAAGGCGAAGGTGGGCTCCTGCCCCGCCCCCCGCTAGTGTGTGCAACCCCACCCCCAGTTCTCTTGTCCCCCTGCCCCGGCTCCCCTGCTGCTCTGTCCCGTGCCCGCCAGGTGCCAGGAAGCAAGGCGCAGCTCCGCTCCTCCCCACCGTGGGTGGGGCGCAAGCCCTGACACCAGTCCTGTCATCCGCTGCTTGGGTGACCTCCCCGGCTCCCGCCCAGAACTTTGAGGACCCTCCCCTGGCGTGGATCCTGGCAGGGTGTCCCCATGCTCAGAGCCCACCCCCAATTCTGGGGCCTGCGGGGTTTGCATCTCTCGGAAGCCCACAGCCTGGAGGAAAGCGGGGAGACTACAGGATGTCGGGGCCCAGATGGGCATCCCTGGGGAAGCAGGCTCTCCTAGGGCAGCCCCGGCCCCACAGGCAGGACCCCTCCTGAGGATGGGCCTGTGTCTCCAGGATGCTCACCGCCTCAGGACTGCCTTCTTCCCTGCGTTGAAGATGCCCCCGGATGAAGGCAGGCTGGTCTCCCCTGGACTCTGTGCACCCCTTCTCGTCTTTCTCCCCCACTCCGCTCATGTTCTGAATGTTGTAACTCGGGCATTAGTTCTGTGTACAGGGTCAGGGTTCTCAGCTCCCTGCAGTGACCAGTGGGTCAGTGGGTCAGGGCATGTGTCCTTGTCCTGGTTCCTGGTCCCTGCAAGGCCTGCTGGCCTAGGAGGAGCAGGAAGACCTGGCGGGGGACAGCCCCTGAGTAGAGCAGCCAGGGACCCACCATAGTCCCACAGGGCTCTGGCCTTCACGAAGCCTTTCATGGAAAAGACGGTCAATGCCAACTAGAGCTCAGAGACGGCCGCACCGCCAGCCCGTGGGAAATCTTTTTTTTTTTCTTTCTTTCTGTTTCCTGTTTTAAAAAAAAAAAAAACTTAGGGAGAGCACGTGTAAGATGACTTACACTTGTAAGCAAGAAACTTGATTATCTCAACGAGATGGTAAAAACCCGCCCTGAAAACATGGTGTTGGGGGTAGCAGCTTGTTTTGTGCGCACCGTGAAGTTAAAGAAAAATGCACTTGGCAAACAGTGTGCTTCTTGGTCCTGGCCCCCACTGTGGGTTTAGCTCTTAATTCTCAGTATCATACACAGAACAATCAGAACCGTTCCACCGGTAAAACCGTGAGCTCTTCTGTCTCCTTGAACCATGAAGCCACAGCTGTGAGGAAAGGCTGGGGCACTAGGAGAAGGAAACTGGGGCTCCTGGGAGTGTCTGGGGTGCTCGGGACCCACAGAGAGACCCTGACCTTCTGTGAGAACCACCTCCGACCTCCCCACGCAAGCAAAGTGCACTCTTTGTCGTGATGTTGCTGAACCTGTGTATCGCAGGCTCCTTTGCCTGGGGACCTAGTCCATCTGTCGTGACAACAGCAGAGGTCCTGGCTGTCTCTTCGGAATTTCCCATCCAGAACTTACCCATGCCCAGCAGCAGTGGGTTCTCATACAGTTTGGGTCCAAGTTAGAATAAACCTTTTTATTTTTTTTACTTTCTATATAGTTGAGTAACAAAAAATAGTAATTTAAGATGAGAGCTATATTGGCCCTGAATGGCTTGCTTATTCCCAGGGTGTAGATTTCAAACCTTCTCCTGGAGACCTTAGAGACAGATTACAAAACATGGTCCTTCTTCTTCAGCCAGCCTTGAATCAGTGCCAAGTCCTGCAGAGGTAGCCAGGCTAGCCTGTGCTGTTTTTGTGAGAAGTGTCGGCGATTGTGGAAAACAATGCTCTGTTATCCTTAAATTTGTCAGACCCAGTCTTCAGAGTGTGTTTAATTTCGCAGTGGCTGAGCCTGTCTTGGGGCTCCTGACCTTCTCATTGCTCGGACCTCCTGTTCGCTTGTCAGTTCACACCAGAGAGGAGAGGACACTGTTCTGTCTGGAGGCCCCTGGACCGCACTGTGCACACACCCTCTCGGGACCACCTGCCTGAGGCAGCGGGGCCCATATCTGTGAATCACAGTGCCTGTGACCACAGAACTGGGCTGTGCTCCATGCCAGAATAACCCGCCCTGGCTGCCCGCCTGGTCTCAGGTCTCCCTCTGAGGTGGGGAGGGGTCTGCTCAGGACCCCTCAGCACCTGCCTGGGCCAGAAGGAGGGGAGTGTGTTGAGGAGCAGAGTGGTATCTGCCCACAGGGCTGCTGCCACATGGTCCTGGCTTTCTGAGTCTGGGTGGCAGCCGTGTGGCCCTCAGACTCAGTTCTGAGATCCCAGGCCCACCCATTTCGGGTCCACACCACCTCCCGCTGCCCAGCTGGTGGGGGCTTCCCTTCTCATCACCCCGAGTAGCTGTCTGCATCCTGACTCCCTGGAGAGCTGACTCCTGTGTCTACTGAGGGAGGCGGCAGGTGGATGTGCCAGGGGGCACTCAGGGACCCCTGGCCCTCAGGAAGGCGGGCCTTCTCCGTCTGGGAGCCCAGGTCTATGGCTCGAGGCCAGGAAGCCTTGAACTTGGGCCTGCTTGGTCAGGAAGCATGTCTTCTCCCCAGAAGGGTCCGCCCCCCTCCTGCAGTGTTCTCCAGATCTCCCATGAGAGCCGTCAGGCTGGTCCCCCACCAAGCAGGGATCAAGTGCTGCACACGTGTGGCCTTGCAGCCTTGTGCCGAGCTGCCGTGCCTGAGTCTGTGTCTGCTTCTGCAGCCATGAGCATCCTGAGCAGGAGCCTGCTTTTGTAGACAGCTCTGTTGTTTTCGGAGGGCTTCCCAGGTGGCACTGGTGGTAAAAAGCCCGCCTGCCAGTGCAGGAGATGTAAGAGACACAGGTTCGATCCCTGGGTTGGGAAGATCCCCTGGAGAAGGGCTTGGCAACTCACTCCAGTGTTCTTGCCTGGAGAATCCCATGGAGAGAGGAGCCTGGTGGGTTACAGTCCATGGGGTCGCACAGAGTCACTACTAAAGCGACTTCACACTGGTTTGAGGCCTACCTTGCTTCTGGTCTCTGCCAGCAGGGGGCAGTGAGGGCACAGATCCTGCAGCTCACCGACCATCCCACTCCCCCTCCCCCTACCCCACCCTGCCACAAGCCCCCCCACCCCATGATGCAACACAGCTGCCACCTTTCTAGGGATGTTTCTTCAGGGGCTCTCCTGTCTGGCGATCGGAACCAGAACCGGGGTTTGTAGTCTGTTCGCTGCATGGGGAGGGGGCCCTGAGTGAGTCTGCCACATGGCCCAGGGTCCCAGTTCCTAAAACCTTGAGCTCTCCTTAGCCCCTGTCTTCCCCTGGACTCCTGCAGTTCATTCTTGGTGCAAGACGTCTTGTTCTTAATGTGCAAAGACACCGATCAAGAAACGTTGTCTTACAAGCTACATTCCTGCCTTTTACTAGAGGTCTTTGCTCACAACAGGGTGTGTTCGTTTGGTCATTTGGCAAGTGATTTTAGGTCTGGCTTAGAGAATATTTTAACTTTATATGAATGGAAAGTTCTTTTAAGAATTTTCTTTTTAACTCCTGGCAGAGTAAACAGGCGTTTTTAAAGCTCACCACTGTCAGAGCCGAGCAGAGCCCTGTGCTCAGGGAGGGGTCCCAAGCTCCAGGGTTGCAGTGAAGGACACTCCTGGCCCCTCAGCAGCCCAATTTTCTGCAGCAGGAAACACGCTTGGAAGGACATGCCATGGGCCACTCAGTCTGGCCGGGGGCAGCGCAGTCCTGCGAGAGCTGCCCTCCGCCCAAACAGAGGGGGCACACCGCCCTCGGGCCCTTTGCTCGGGAGCCCCCCAGACAGGGGTCTTGGTCCTCATGCAGCCAAGGATACAGAGCTGGGTCAGCGGGTTCGGGACCACTGTTGCTTTCTCACACAGCCCCCAGCTTCTGGCACAAGGAAGGTGAGTGTGGGTCACGGCCAGGATGGAGGAGGGACAGACGAAGGGAATGGATGAGCCTGGCAGCAGTGCCCCCAGTGTGCCCCAAAGAGTGAAGAGGGGATAGAGGCAATTTGTGCGTTTCTGCATAATACCTGGGACCATGTCTTGGTAATGGGAGGCGTCAGTGTTGAGGCTGGGGAGGTGGAAGTGAATTCTTACTTCACGCAGCCCCTGAAGGATAAGGCGTGTGTGGGTGGCGTGTTGAATGTTTTTGGCTTCGGAGCTGCATACTTGTAGAATTTCACTTGGGATTTCCCGTAACGGTTACAAACCTGGACCCGCAGGAGGACTGAGGCTCTGACTCAGGCCAGTTGGTGCCGACCCTGTCCTTCCAGAATCTGGGGGAAATGATACAACCTTGGGACCAGAAGGGCTCCCTGCGGTTCCGGCGACGGCTTCACTAGCCCTGTGCTCTACTTGCCAGCCCCACCTACTGTGCGCCTGTGGATGTGTTTTAAACATAAACCCCTTGCAGCGCTGTCGAGGCTGTGTCTGTCTGTTCTGGTCTTACTGACTTATGATTATCACAAATAAATATTTTCATGGTGATGCTGTTGAAGTGTGGTTTCTTTTTCCCAGAGGAGCTTCGTTCCCCTGTGGCCAGAGGTCCTATCCATCTAACCCTCTCTGTTTTTGTTTTTTTTTTAACCCTCTCTGTTTTCTCTCTGTTTTCTGCCCGGGAAGTGGGGGCAGGGCTTGTTTGGATGCTCCAGGCAGTGGGCTCCAGGCCCTTGGGCTTCCCCCGGGATTGGGCTGAGGATCAGAGACTGCAGGTCTCTTTGCTGACCCCTCCTGCCTGATTCTGAGGAGCAGCTCTGGTCACTGGCCAAGCCTCACGCTCCTTCCTGCTTCCTTCAGGTCTTGTTGGTGACAGCACTGGTCTTGTGAGCCCGGCCGGTACCTGCTCTCCCTGCCATCTACTGACACCTATGTAAATAAGTCCGAGGGTCATTTCCAGGCAGCACCAGGCTCCATCGGACGGGCAGGAAGAAGGTGGGCAAGGATACGGGGTCTTGTCTGAAACACTTCTGACTCCACCTCTCAAATCCCCTTCTACCAGCCCTGTGTGGCCCTTGAGGCTGGGACACCGATCCCGTGGCTGCTGTAACACATTTCTACCAATCGAGGGGCTTGCAGTAACGCAGATTTATCCTTTCACAGCCTGGAGGTCAGATGTTTGAAAATGGGTGGGCGGCTCTGGTTCCTTCTTGGGGATCCAGAGAGAATCTCTAACTTGCCTTTTCCATCTTTCTAGAGGGACCTGCGCCCTTTGGCTCACGGCTCCTTCTCCACCTTCAGAGCCAGCAGCATAGCCTCTTCAGTCTCCCTCACACTAACTTTCCTGCCTCCCTCTCATGGAGACCCTGTGATGACGCTGGGCCCACCTGGCTACTCCAAGACCAACTCCTCATTTTAAGACGCATCTGCAAAGTCCCTTTTGCTGTGTAGGGTACATCCATAGGATTCGGGCACTAGGGCGTGCATTGCAGGGAGCTTTCCCAGGGCTTCTGGGATCATAGCCACACAGTCTCATCCTGTCTGAAATTCTGCCTAAATTACAGCATTGAATAAATTCCCCATGAGGTGCAGACTCAGGCTGGCCCCTGCAGCAGGGTCTTAGCCAGCACAAGGCTGGCCCCAGCCCCTTCTGTCTTGTTGCTCTGCTTTCCCTGGGGTGTGGCCCTTGTGTGTGACCTTGGAGTGGGGGGAGAGGGAGGAGAGGGAGAGGAGAGAAGGCACTTTTCCCTCCCTCCATCCATCCCTCGCCCCCTTTCCTAAAAGTTTCACGGAGATCAATTCACATTTCAGTTTGCCCTCTTTGAATGAAAATTCAGGGTCTTGTTATGAAGGTAGCAACCCTGAAAAGGATGTTTAAGTTTAGCTTTGACAGCTGTCTCCCCCGGATCAATGGTGTCCTCCAAAAAGGTCCGCCAGAACCTCAGAGTGTGACATTTGGAAACACGGTCTTTGCGGATGTACTAGTTAAGGTCACACTGCAGCAGGGTGGGGCTCAATCTGGTACCTGGTGTTCTGACGAGATGCTGAGGGAAGCAGACGCATGAGGAGGCAGGCGAGTGATGCGCCTGGCAGCCCTGGAAACGGAGACTGTGGGTTGCATGGGAAGTCGATTGTTGGACAGCGTGGAAAGTTGATTGTTGTTAAGTCGCTCAGTCGTGTCTGACTCTTTGCAACCCCATGGACTGTAGCCCACCAGGCTCCTCTGTCCATGGGATTCTCCAGGCAAGAATACTGGAGTGGGTTGTAGGGGATCTTCCTGACCCAGGAACTGAATCTGCATCTCCCACATATCCTGCATTGGCAGGCAGGTTCTTTACCACTGAGCCACCTGGGAAACCCGGTGCATTGAAAGTAGGGTCCTCACGGGGGAGGAGAGGGCCTCGAAGCCTGGGATAGGGATGCCTGAAGGATGCACCTGGGGTCTTGAGCCCAACGCCTAACTCATCCGGATGCCCCATGCTGCAGCACACCACTACCCCTGCCTTTGCGGAAACTCAGCTCCCTCATCTGGAGAGCAAGCAACAGTCACACACCTGAGGCGGGTGCTGACGCTTGTTCCTTTCGGGTGGGCCTCCACTGCCTCCTTTGCTCCAGGCCCATCACCAGGCAGGTTTCAACCAAGTGGAGAAGGAAGCACAGCCTGGGCTGCTAGGAAGGCCCTACATGCCCTGGGAGCACAGGACCAGCTCCTGGGTGCCAGCAGACATGGGGAGCACCAGGTGGGTGGGAGTCTTGGGATGGGAGACAGGGCTGGGTGCAGTACGTTAGCTACAACAGAAGAACATCTGCTGATGCGGGCCATCTGTGACTTCAGTTGTGGGTTGAATTGTGTCCCCAGAGTGTCTATCCTAACTGCTGCCCCCCGCCCCAGCCCCCTGCCCTGGCTGTGAATGCAGCCTTATTTGGAAATAGGGTCTTTGCAGATACAGTTCAGTTAAATGAGATCACCCTGGGATGGGGGCCCTAAGACCTCAGACTCAGGAAAGAAGCCCATGAGAAGACACAGGTGGGAACTGGAGAGCTGCCTCTATAAGCCAAGGTCCCAGCTCTGCTGAGAGGCTCCCTGAAACAGATTGGCCACTGGCCCAAAGCAAAGGGGTCAGGGCTGCAGCCCAGCCTCCCCACCTCACGGCCAGGTATGCGGCTCCAACCTGACCGCATCCTCCAGGGCCCCCAGGGCTAGCCCTGCCAGGTCTCCGCCCCTCTGCCCTTCAGGTCTCAGGCTTACCCCAACCCACACAATCGGCTGAGTTCCCCTCTTCCCTCCCACAGCACTCCAGTCTGGTTAGAAGCTGTGCCTCAAAAAAAAAAAAAGTAAAAAAAAAAAGAAGAAGCTGTGCCTCTCCACCCAGGGAGGTGGCCAGACTGCTCATCCCCCAAGCTTCACCCCCTTAAATCTCTGGCTGCCCCCCACCCACCCACCCATCCAAACAAAGACCTTCTGGGGCAAACACTGCCCGGGACTGCTGAGCTGGCTGCTGGTGGGTCACCCAGCAGTGCCCTGGCCTTGTCTGGGCTCCTGGGGGCATATGTTGTGTCTGAGCCCCTGGCCTGCTTCCTCTGGAAAAGCCCATCATGCCCTCACCACAGAGACCCTGTCAGGCATACCTGCTCGATGGCCAGGAGGCCACCATATCCACAGACAGCTGTGTACTGGGCGGGGCTGTAATTCGTCCTCCTCCTCTGAGTGCTCAGGGCCACGTGCAGCCTGAGGGCCTGGCCAGGCCAGCCACCAGGCAGCCCTTCCTGTGTGTGCTCCTTGATTTATCCTTAAAGGCGGCAAAGGGGGGCATCCCCACGGGGAAGAGTGAGGAGAAGGAGGGCAGACGTGGTCAGGTTCCACCAAAGGGGCCCAGCAATTCCGCTCCTCTCCACCCGCCTCGCCAGGGCAGGCACCAGGCTCCTGAGGAGCCGTGTCCTCTAGTTGGCCCTCAGGACCTCCCCCTACCCCAGTGGACCTACATGCCGGTCCCTGTGGTCACACAGAGCTTCCTGGGAGAGGAGTTCTGGGAAACCACACCAGCTGCTGCAGACTCTGGCCCTGTGGCAGCCCCTTGATCAGGCTGTGCCTGAGTCCCACCTGCTGGGACTCACCAGTTGTGACCACGCCTGCTGCAAAGGAGTCTGGGAAGTGTGGGTTTTCATGTGTCCCAATTATACAGTCCTCCTTTCCTCAGGGCAGGTGGGGAGGTCGGATCTAGGTGGGAAGCCATCAGTGTCTGGTCACCCACAACATCATAAGCTCCCTTACAGAGGGGTCCCGATTGCCCTGCTGTCCACTCTTGCCCCTGCCAGTAGGGGGTCTGGCACACAAACACTCAGCTCGGCAGAGTCCATCACGGCTGTGCCCAGACAGGACTCCTGACCAGGTTGTGCTGTGGGGGCGGTTAAGAAGCAGGAAGCTCTGAAGCCCTGGAGCCCCTCGCTTAGGGCCCCCTGGACACTCCAGCTGGATGAGACAGACGGCCACGGCCACAGCTGTCTGCAGGGCACAAGCCCCACCTGCTGGACCTCATCTGTCAGCGGAGACCCTGAGTTCCCAGGGCACTCAGAGAGCTTGTGCCCGCGGGCTGCTCTCTCTGAGCTGAGCCTGGACGGTCCCACGCTCCCCTCCACCTACCCCCAGCAGGGACACAGCCTCCACATCACACAGGGGCCGGCCACTCAGCAGTCTGGGGACCCGGGCGGCAGAACCTCCAAGCATTGCCCCAAAATTCTGGGCACAGGGGAGGAAGAAGCCCCCAAGGGCTGCTAAGAGAGGATGGGGAAGGGGGGCGAGGGGAAGGTGCCTGCCCACCCAGAGGGGCTCCTCCCTGTCTGGAGAGCTTGAGGACTGGGGTGCCGGCTGGTGGGGGTGGGGAGGGCCACTGTATCTGTGTCTCCCCAGTGCACAAACCTCAGTCTGGTCCGGGAAACAGAGGCTACTCAGGGTGGGTGCAAAGGAGGGGCCCTTTGCACGTGTGCAGAGAGGGACCGGGCAGATTCTCTTCCCGGTGGGGGACCGTTAGGGGCTGGGGCTGAGTGAGAGACTGGCTGGAGAGGATATCCTTGGATTAGGCAGGGCCCAGGTGTCCCTGGGGGTCCCTGAAGCAGGTGCTGGGGCCCAGAGAGCAGGGGTGTCCACTAGGTCAGCACCTATGGCTGGTGGGGACTCTGGGTCTGGGGGCAATGAGAGAGCACCCCCCAGCAGTCCCTGAAACCCTCTGCCACCCTGCCCAGACTGCCTCTGGTGTCCTGTTGGCATTTTTGTCAATTTCTTACCGAGGTGTGATTCACACAACATACACTTTTATTTCTCACACAACATATACTTTACCATTGTATTTATTCTTTTTATTTTATTTATTTTTTAAAGTAGCTTCCCTCTTTCTAAAAAAATTTTAACTGACTTAGTTTTGGCAGCCCTGCGTGACATGTGGGAACTTAGTTTCCTGACCAGGGATCAAACCTGTGGTCCCTACAGTATAAGTGTGGAGTCTGAGCCGGTGGACTGGCAGCAAAGTCTGTTTACCATTTGACAGTGTACACTTCAGTGTGTTTAGTGCATTCACAATGGTTTGCAACCACCACCTCTTCTAGTGTCAAAACCTTGTCACCCCCAGCACACACCTGGGGGACCCTCTGAACCCAGTGGTCACACCTGCCTCCGTCCCTGTGCTCCGTGCTCCCTGCTATGAGGTGTGGGCTGTCGGCCCTGTCCAGGCACCTACATAGCATCCCCCATCCGCCCCCCTTCACTAGAAGTTTCCAGGTGGAAACATAGCTGATCTTCAAGTCAATGTAAATATGCTCGCTGGCTTCTATTTTCCCAGACCAAGAGCTGGAGATGCAAGTTTTCTGTCCTAGAGCTCAGGATAGGGCAGGACACACACAGCTCCTGACTGAGTCTCCTTCTCCTGCTCTCACAGGTCTGTTTGCTCCCCAAGGACTGTTTACCTGCTCTGCATTCAACGCTCATGACCTGCACCTCCAATCCATCAGCAGCAGGCCTGACACACACCACCACCTGCCCCAGAGACGAAGTGGAGACAGGAAGGGGGCAGACTCTGCCCTCAGGAACAGGCTGTCCACCTGGACCCTGAGCCACACAGAACTGTCCCCAGCGTTTAGTCTTACAACGCAGGGTGCGCTTTTCTATTCTACTGCACACGAACACTCACACACGGCAAACACACCACTGGATTGACTTCACTAACGGTAGTAACCGGCTGCTGAAACCAGGAAGCCTTGAGACAGACCTAGCGCATACCCCGGGCAGTCAGTGGGTAGTTGGGGCCGGACTCGCAGGACATGGCACTCAGCGGGCCCTGAGGGTCACAGCCTCCCTGCACACATCTGTGCATCTCTATCCGAGCAGAAATGCGTGAATGTATGAGTCCATCTAGAACTAATGTTCTAGGGTCAGATTTTCTCACCCCCTCTTACTGTACACGATGGGGTGGGGGGTTCTGAGACCTGGAGACACGACACAGAGTCACCATGACAGCCTGTGGAGCTGTGGTTAGAGCACACGTTCCCAGAACCCTGGGTGTACCACCTGCCCACTGGCACCTGGGCCACACTCTCCCCTCCTCGGCTCCTCAGGGAAGGGGGCTCAGGCGGTAGGAGGCCCAGCGGGGGCTCCACCCAGGACACCTCTCACCTGCTGACACTTCTCTACTGTGATTATAGCTTCAGATGAAGAAAAAAACCCCAACAGAGACAATTTGTGAAAACAGAAAACACATGTTTATTTAAAGATAACTCAAGCTCCCCTCGAAGGAAATTTAGTTAAAATCATGGATTGAGAGAAAAAAATGAACACAGTGAAAGCAGGAAACAGAGATACCACCCCACCCCGAGGGGCACCGCGTCTGGTCTCAGACAGGTCTGCAGAGGAGAGACCCACGTGGGTGATGGACTCTGAAAATCAGGCCTAGAAGTAGGTCAGCTCGTCATGCCTGCTTTTGTTGGTCTGGTAGCTGGTCAAGGCCACGGGCTTGTTCTCGTGTGGGAGGCTTTCAAACACTCGGATGTGCACGAAGTCATCCTCGTCCACTTGAACCTGAAAGGAGAGTCCAGTGAGGGGCAGGCGGGGCCTCTGACCCCAAGTCCCCCTGCTCCACTGGACTTGGCTGGATGGTAGGAGGGTCCTGGATGCCTGGAGGCTGCGTCCCTTCATGTCCCCAGAGACTGGGCTGAGGACATTCTCACCCTCCTCCTTCAAGTGCAGGGGACACCCTAGGTGTCCAGCCAGCACCCCTCCCCCACACTCATTCCAGCAGAGCCCTTGGTCACCCGAGAGGCTAGGTCCTCTTCTCCAAGGAGGCCGCAGCACACACGTGCACACACGCACATGCACACACACATGCTTGCACACGCATGCTCATTTTGGACAGCCACCAAACCCCTGAAGCTGAGGGCTGCCGCAGGACCCTGCTGAGCACTCCTGCCCTGGGCACCTTCGAGCTCCCACTTAAGCCAGACTCTCCCAAGAGGCTGACACCCCACCTTGATCAAGTAGTTCATCCCGGCAACCACCTGGCTCCTGAATTTCACAGCCTTGAACACTGGGAACTTCTTGTTCTCCTTCTCCTCCAGCTGGGACTTCACCTGCGGAAGGGGAGAAGGGAGAGACAGGTGAGCTCACCTGTATTAGATGTCACCCCTGAACTCTCATGCCTGGGCACTGCACACTTTCTACACCTCATCTGCCCTTTACAGCTGAGCAGACATACTCCACTGTCGACTCTGATGATAAAGGACAGAAAAATGTTCTCTGTATCATTTCTCTTTTCTTTTTCAAGGATGGGAATTTTATATTTTCACCATCAAGACAATGTGTATAAGTTCACACCCTGTTTTTCTTTTTACTTAGTTCTTTTGAAAGAGTACATACATACCATTTTTCAGTTACTCTTTTAAAAGTGAAAATTAAAATATTTTAAAGAATTAAACTAAATTGAACGTTAAAGATAATTTTCCAGGGACTTCCTCAGTGGTCTAGTGGGTAAGACTCAGTGACAGCAATGCAAGGGGCCCGGGTTCGACTCCTGGTTGGTGAACTGTATCCTACACGCTGCAAAGAAGAGCTACTTGCTGCAAGTAACTACGTGGCACAGCCAAAGTAAAATAAATAAATATTTATTAAAAATTCAGTCTTCCATCTTCTGTTGTTAATGTTCAATTGCTAAGTCATGTCTGACTCTTTGTGACCCCAAGGATTGTGGCACGCCAGGCTCCTCTGTTCTCCAGTCTCCCAGAGTTTGCTCAAATTCATCTCCATTGAGTCAGTGATGCTATCTAATGATCTCACACTCTGCTGACGCCTTCTCCTCCTGCCCTCGATTTTTCCCAGCATCAGGGTCTTTTCTATGAGTCAGCTCTTCCTGGCAGGTGGCCAAAGGACTGGAGCTTCAGCTCCATTATCAGTCCTTCCAGTGAATATTCAGGGTTGATTTCCTTTAGGATTGACTGGTTTGATCTTATAGAGGTGCCTTAATTCTCTTGGGAAAAAAAAAAAGTGAAAGTGACGATGTTAATCACTCAGTGGTGTCCGACTCCTTGCGACCCCATGGAGCCTGCGTGGCTCCTCTATTCATGGAATTCTCCAGGCAAGAATACTGGAATGGGTTGTCATTTCCTTTTCCAGGGTTCTCTTAAGAATCTCAGTTTCTTCTGCAGACAGTTTTTAAAAAATGCTTTTCTACTTTAAATTTTTATTTATTTTTAGTTTTTAGTTTTTAAACGTGTCATAACTCTGGGTTTTCCATTGTTAACTTTTAGTTACTTATTCTTTTTTTTTTTTTTTTTGGCTGCCTTAGGTCTTTGAGGCTGCATGCCAGCTTTCTCCAGTTCCTTTTTTTTTTTTCTCCAGTTTCAAAGAGTGGGGGCTTCTGTTGAGAGCACAGGCTCTAGGCATGGGGCCTTCAGTAGTCTTGGCTTCCTGGCTCTAGAGCTCGGGCTCGAGAATTGTGGCACTTGGGCTTACTTGCTTATCCCTATGTGGTATCATCCCGGACCAGGGATGGATCCCAGGTCCCCTGCACTGGCCTGTGGATTCTTCTCCCCTGGGCCACCAGGGTGGTCCTTTGCTGCCTTTTTAGACGGTCTCCCTAGGACTGAACTGAACTGAACTGAACTAGGATGCAGGGCCTTTGGGCAGAGGCTGTTTCTGATCTTTGGTGTCAGATGTTAATGATACCCTTGGATCAGTCAGGTTTTCTAGGGTCTTGGCCTTTAGGGAACTGAGCTTTGTTATGGAGGAAGGGAGAGCAGGTTGCTTTGTCTTGACTTTAAGATCTAATCTGGTTTCTGAGTACTCAGCAGCCACAGGCGCTCACTGCCCTGAAGTCCCCAGACCAGTTCTGGGTGTCAGAGGAGCTTGGTGAAGCCCAAGCGCCTGCTGCTTGGGGAGCCAAGGGCATCACCATTATGCATGCCAGTGAGTCACCTGGCAAGGGCCTGCAGGGAGGGGCACTCTGGTGATTGGGTCGGGGAAAGGACAGGAGGAGGGAGGGTCAGGTAGTGAGAAGGTGGGCCACCTGCTCTTCCATGAGGCTGCCACGGCTCTCAGGGTGGTCAGTGTGGGTGTGTCCCCCTGGGCCAGTGCCCACCCTTGTCTCAACACTCAGCTGTGCAGCCCTTCTTCACGGAGCTGTATGGAACTGACCCTCAGACCGTTTACCCAGCCTGGGGGTGAGTGATGCCCACAAACCCTCCCGGGGGCCTGGGATGAAATCATCTCTCTGTCTGTCTCAGGAGTGGAAGCAGGAGAGCCCTGCTCTGTGCAAGGATGGCTGGATGTGGTGGATACAGGTCTGTCTCTGGCCTCACTTCTCCTTATCTATTCAGGAAAACTTCAGTACAAAAGGCCCCCAGATGGTGCCCCTGCCCCTCACAGAGCCCACCCAGCACACAGGTGGCCACCTCGCTCCCAGGGCAGTGAGAACGGTGCACTGACAGGTGACTCTCAAGGGATGGACCCCAAGTGCAGCCCCTAAGACAGAAACCCTTGTCTCCCGAGGCGGCTTACCCTCACTCAAAGCTCATGTGGCCAGCGGGGATTCTCAGGCCTGGAGGCCCAGGAAGAGGAAGGGAGGGCTGGGCTGAGTGGCCATGGAGGGGGAGAACAGGGAACACCCTTCTGCCTGGCTCTCACTGGCTGTCCCCCAGATCCCTCAGTGTCTAAGGTCTCACAAGACTGACTCACCCCTTCCACGACTGCTGTCAGATGATCCCAAAGGTAGGATCCAGGACGCAGCAGAGCGCATGCCCTGGGATGTAGGAGGCAGCAGTGGAGCGGGGAGGGGGGCGGCGGTGGGCAATAAAGATAAGGGACCTAGGTTTCCTCTTCTCATCAGAACTCGAATACCCGCCCCAGACCCTGAACTTGTCTCCCTTGTGAGGAGGGGGGGACAGGCCCCAACCCCACATGACCCTCGGGTGCAAGAGTTTTCCTGGAAAAGGGGCTGGACCGCTGCCCAGGGTCTGATCCATGCTCTGCCTACTTGACCCAGCTACTTTCAGTTGCCAAATGTTTCACTGGAGAGCGTTTCAAACCTACACGAAAGTGCTAAAATAACAGCCTGAGTCTCGGCGGCCTGGGCCCCTGACTCACTCATGATGACCTCACCCCACGCTGTGCCCTTTGCTCTCCGTGTGCTTTTCCCCAACTGTCACCTTGCCTCCCCTCCAACTCCTCTGCCCTCTCTCTCTTCTCAAGAGAGAATGGGATGTGCTAGGGTGCAGTGCCTCTGTCCCAGAGGTGATGACTGCTGACCACCGTGGTCCCGGGACCCCTTCTGCCCGCAGCAGCCCTACCTGGTCAGCGATGGCCTGGATCTCGGCTGTGGCATCCTGAGTATCTGAGAACCCACCAAGATTTGGTGCCCACATCTCAGCAGTCGGCAGGCTGGGCGGGTGAGCTGTAGGAGCTGCTGACACTCCCAGGATGGGTGAGCTAATGGGAAACTGCCAGACTTGGAGGGATGGTCCTGTGATGCGTGGGTGGAGCCAGGAGAGGTGCCTAGGTTGAGGGACAGGGAACAGGGAGGGGAAGTCCTGGTCCCATTCAGCAACATGCTCTGACTCGGCGGGGGCGGGACTTCGGTATCTTCCTCTGGGTGGCAGAGTCACAAGGCAGGGGTGGGAGCTCCCTGCAGGATGGGCGTGGTAGTGGGGGGCAGCACCGACAGAATCTCCAGAGAGAAAGGGGTCCACTCGGGTGGGAGGATGATGGGAGTCACCTATCCTTCGGGTTCCACAGGAGTCTGGAGACACTGGAGCAGCAGACCTGAGAGCTGCCAAGGGTGGAGAGGAGAAGCTCCCGCCAGCTCAAAACCTGGAGGAGCTGGAGGAGAGGCGCAGGGGCCGCCTGGGCCTCAGTGCGACCTGCCCATGCCCCCTGGAGCCCCTCATCCCCCAGCCAGGCCCAGCGCCCCACCCGTTCTGGCCTGTCCTGTGGGCTGCTGTGCACATCATGGACATGTGACTGGTGACACAGGAAGGGCTGACGTGGGTGGACAGAAGAGCCACAGAGGATTCAGAGGCAGGGAGGCAATGACTCCAGGGCCTCCGATGGCATGGGGGTCAGATGGATGGTGTTACTTACTAGGACTTGATTCTGATGGGTGTGGGATTAGAGTAGGTTCAGCTCTTCCCCAGGCTGGGGCGGGGGCACCCTTCTGGGGTCCAAGCCTGGGCTCTTGTGTAACCCTGGGGAACCGATGATCTGAGGAGACACATGAGTGAGACACAAGGCCGAGGCCTTGGTGGGGAAGGGGGCCGGGAGGCGGGCAGCAGAGTCAGGGGAGCCCAGGAGACCCGCTCCGCCCTGTGGTCAGCCCAGCCTCGGGTTGGGTATTGGTGGGCTTAGCTTTCCAGGTCATCTTCAGTCAGTCATCTTTCTTGTGCCCAGGTGTGGTCTGAGGCCCTTCCTGGTGGCGCACACATCTCTCAGGCAAGATGGTTTCCAGCGGGAGTGTTTCTGGGAGGTTGGCAGAACATAGTATAGGCTGGCCTCACCCACCTCCTTCTGGCCCCCCAGAAGTCTCCAGTTAGATTTTGGCAGTAGCTTCTCAGTAACGCACACCTTACAGGGAACTCCTATTTTGAGACAACTCAGGCAAGTGCTTATTACTGTGTTTTTACCAGCGGGGCGTAGGTGGGGGGAAGGTTTCAGGCAATGTTTCTCTAAAAATTCTGTCCCCTCCTCCTGCCCTGAGACACTTCAGACTTGAGATAATTCTTGCGTAATCAGAGTGGAAATCAGATTGATTATATTCTTTGCAGCCAAAGATGGAGAAGCCCTATACAGTCAGCAAAAACAATTCCGGGAGCTGACTGTGACTCAGATCATGAACTACTTATTGCAAAATTCAGACTTAAATTGAAGAAAGGAGGGACACCTCTAAACCATTCTGGTATGACCTAAATCAAATCCCTTATGATTATACAGTAGAAGTGACAAATAGATTCAAGGGATTATATCTGAAAGACAGAGTTCCTGAAGAACAATGGATGAGGTCTGTAACATTGTACAGGATGCTGTGATCAAAACCATCTCCAAGAAAAAGAAATGCAAAAAGGCAAAACTGTTGTCTGAGGAGGCCTTACAAATAGCCGATAAAAGAAGAGAAGTGAATGACAAAGGAGAAAAGAAAGATATATCCATCTGAACGCAGAATTCCAAAGAATAGCAGGGACAGATAAGAAAGCATTCCTAAGTGATTAGTGCAAAGAAATAGAGGAAAACAATAGAATGAGAAAGACGAGATCTCTTCAAGAAAATCAGAGATACCAAGGGAACGTTTCATGCAAAGATGGGCCCAATGAAAGACAGAAATGATATGGACCATACAGAAGCAGAAGACATTAAGAAGAGGTGGCAAGAATACCACAGAAGAAGTATACAAAAAAGATCTTAATGACCCAGATAACCACAATGATGTGATCACCTAAAGCCAGACATCCAAGAGTGTGAAGCCAAGTGGGCCTCCGGAAGCATCCTGACAAATAAAGCTAGTGGAGGTGATGGAATTCCAGTTGACTTATTTCAAATCCTCAAAGATGAGGCTGTGAACGTGCTGCACTCAGTTCAGTTCAGTCTCTCGGTCGTGTCCAACTCTTTGTGACCCCATGAATCACAGCACGCCAGGCCTTCCTGTCCATCACCAACTCCCGGAGTTCACTCAAACTCACGTCCATCGAGTCAGTGATGCCATCCAGCCATCTCATCCTCTGTCATCCCCTTCTCCTCCTGCCCCCAATCCCTCCCAGCATCAGTCTTTTCCAATGAGTCAACTCTTCTCATGAGGTAGCCAAAGTACTGGAGCTTCAGCTTCAGCATCATTCCCTCCAAAGAACACCCAGGTCTGATCTCCTTCAGAATGGACTAGTTGGATCTCCTTGTACTCAATATGCCAGCAAATTTGGAAAACTTAGCAGTGGTCACAGGACTGGGAAAGATCAGGTTTTATTCCAATCCCAAAGAAAGGCAATGCTAAAGAATGATCAAACTACTGCAGAGTTGCATTCATCTCACATGCTAGCAAAGCAATGCTCAAAATTCTCCAAGCTAGGCTTCAACAGTACATGAACCAAGAACACCCAGATGTTCAAGCTGGATTTAGAAAAGGCAGAGGAGCCAGAGATCAAATTGCCAACATCCATTGGATCATAGAAAAAGCAAGAGAATTCCTGAAAAACATCTACTTCTGCTTCATTGACTACACTAAAGTCTTTGACTGTGTGGATCAGAACAAACTGTGGAAAACTCTTCAAGAGGTGGGAATACCAGACCACTTTACCTGCTTTCTGAGAAATCTGTATGCAGATCAAGAAGCAACAGTTCAAACCAGACATGGAACAATGGACTGGTTCCAAACGTCAAGGCTGTATATTGTCACCCTGCTTATTTAACTTATATGCAGAGTACATCATGTGAAATGCTGGGCTGGAAGAAGCACAAGCTGGAATCAAGATTGCTGGGAGAAATATCAATAACCTCAGCTATGATAATGGCACCACCCTTATGGCAGAAAGCAAAGAGGAACTAAAGGAGAGTGAAAAATCTGCCTTAAAAGTCAGCATTCAGAAAACAAAGATCATGGCATACGGTTCCATCACTTCATGGCAAATAGATGGGGAAACAATGGAAACAGTGACAGACTTTCTTTCCCTGGTCTCCAAAATCACTGCAGATGGTGACTGCAGCCATGAAATTAAAAGACACTTGCCCCTTGGAAGAAAAGCTATGACCAACCCAGACAGCATGTTAAAGAGCAGAGACATTACTTTGCCAACAAAAGTCTGTCTAGTCAAAACTATGGTTTTTCTAGTAGTCATATGTGGATGTGAGAGCTGGACGTTAAAGACAGCTTACCACCAGAGAACTGATGCTTTTGAACTATGGTGTTGGAGAAGACTCATTTTGTTCTCCAAGGCCAAAGTTACCTGTTTCCCCAGGAATCTCTTGACTTTGCACTTTTGCATTCCAATCCCCAAAGATGAATAGAACATCTGTTTTACGTGTTAGTTCTAGGAGGTCTTCTAGGTCTTCATAGAACTGATCAAGGTGTCCAATCAGCTAATGGGAAAGAGCAGAGGAGGAGTATTAAGCCCCAGAAAGAATGAAGCAGCTGGGCCAAAGCAGAAATGACGCTCAGTTGCAGATTGTCTGGTCATGAAAGTAAAATCCGATTCTGCATAGAACAGTATTGCATAGGAACCTGGAATGTTAGTACCACGAGTCAAGGTAAATTGGACATGTTCAAGCAGGAGATGGGAAGAATAAACATCAACATCTTAGGAATCGGTGAGCTAAAATGGACTGCAATGGTTGAATTTAATTCAGATGACCATTACATCTACTACTGTGGGCAAGAATCCCATTGAAGAAACAGAGTAGCCCTCATAGTCAGCAAAAGAGTCCAAAATGCAGTACTTGAGTGTAGCCTCAAAATTGACAGAATGATCTCAGTTCATTTCCAAGGCAAACCATTGAATATCACAGTAATCCAGGTCTATACCTCTACCACCAATGCCGAAGGTCTTCATAGAACCGTTCAACTTCAGCTTCTTCAGCATTGCTGGTTGGGGCATAGACTTGGATTACTGTGATATTGAATGGTTTGCCTTGGAAACGAACAGAGATCATTCTGTTGTTTTTGAGATTGCATCCAAAAAGCATTTCGGACTCTTTTGTTGACCATGATGGCCACTCCATTTCTTCTGAGGGATTCTTGCCCACAGTAGTAGATATAATGGTCATCTGAGTTAAATTCACCCATTCCAGTCCATTTTAGTTCGCTGATTCCTAGAATGTCAACATTCACTCTTGCCATCTCTTGTTTGACCACTTCCAATTTGCCTTGATTCATGGACCTGACATTCCAGGTTCCTATGCAATATTGCTCTTTACAGCATCGGACCTTGCTTCTGTCACCAGTCACATCCACAGCTGGGTATTGTTTTTGCTTTGGCTCCATCCCTTCATTCTTTCTGGAGTTATTTCTCCACTGATCTCCAGTAGCATATTGGGCACCTACTGACCTGGGGAGTTCCTCTTTCAGTATCCTATCATTTTGCCTTTTCATACTGTTCATACTTGTTTCAACAGTATGAAACAAGAATACTGAAGTGGTTTGCCATGCCCTTCTCCAGTGGACCACATTCTGTCAGATCTCTCCACCATGACCTGCCCGTCTTGGGTTGCCCCATGGGCATGGCTTAGTTTCATTGAGTTAGACAAGGCTGTGGTCCTAGTGTGATTAGATTGACTAGTTTTCTGTGAGTATGGTTTCAGTGTGTCTGCCCTCTGATGCCCTCTGGCAACCCCTACCATCTTACTTGGGTTTCTCTTACCTTGGGCATGGGGTATCTCTTCACGGCTACTTCAGCAAAGTGCAGCCACTGCTCCTTACCTTGGAAGAGGGGTATCTCCTCAGAATGCAAAAGTAGGAAGTCAAGAAACACCTGGAATAACAGGCAAATTTGGCCTTGGAATACGGAATGAAGCAGGGCAAAGACTAATAGAGTTTTGCCAAGAAAATGCACTGGTCATAGCAAACACCCTCTTCCAACAACACAAGAGAAGACTCTACACATGGACATCATCAGATGGTCAACACTGAAATCAGATTGATTATATTCTTTGCAGCCAAAGATGGAGAAATCTATACAGTCAGCAAAAACAAGACCGGGAGCTGACTGTGGCTCAGATCATGAACTCCTTATTGCCAAATTCAGACTTAAATCGAAGAAAGTAGGGGAAACCACTAGATCCTTCAGGTATGACCTAAATCAAATCCCTTATGATTATACAGTGGAAGTGAGAAATAGATATAAGGGACTAGATCTGATAGATAGAGTGCCTGATGAACTATGGAATGAGGTTCGTGACACTGTACAGGAGACAGGGATCAAGACCATCCCCATGGAAAAGAAATGCGAAAAAGCAAAATGGCTGTCTGGGGAGACCTTACAGATAGCTGAGAAAAGAAGAGAAGCCAAAATCAAAGGAGAAAAGGAAAGATATAAGCATCTGAATGCAGAGTTCCAAAGAATAGCAAGAAGAGATAAGAAAGCCTTCCTCAGCGATCAATGCAAAGTAACAGAGGAAAACAACAGAATGGGAAAGACTAGAGATCTCTTCAAGAAAATTAGAGATACCAAGGGAACATTTCATGCAAAGATGGGCTTGATTAAGGACAGAAATGGTATGGACCTAACAGAAGCAGAAGATATTAAGAAGAGGTGGCAAGAATACACAGAAGAACTGTCCAAAAAAGATCTTCATGACCCAGATAACCACGATGGTATGATCACTGACCTAGAGCCAGACATCCTGGAATGTGAAGTCAAGTGGGCCTTAGAAAGCATCACTACAAACAAAGCTAGTGGAGGTGATAGAATTCCAGTTGAGCTATTTCAAATCCTGAAAGATGATGCTGTGAAAGTGCTGCACTCAATATGCAGCAAATTTGGAAAACTCAGTAGTGGCCACAGGACTGGAAAATGTCAGTTTTCATTCCAATCCCAAAGAAAGGCAATGCCAAAGAATGCTCAAACTACTGCACAATTGCACTCATCTCACACGCTAGTAAAGTAATGTTCAAAATTCTCCAAGCCAGGCTTCAGCAATACGTGAACCATGAATTTCCTGATGTTGAAGCTGGTTTTAGAAAAAGCAGAGGAACCAGAGATCAAATTGCCAACATCTGCTGGATCATGGAAAAAGCAAGAGAGTTCCAGAAAAACATCTATTTCTGCTTTATTGACTATGCCAAAGCCTTTGACTGTGTGGATCACAATAAACTGTGGGAAATTCTGAAAGAGATGGGAATACCAGACCACTTGACCTGCGTCTTGAAGAAATCTGTATGCAGGCAGGAAGCAACAGTTAGAACTGGACATGGAACAACAGACTGGTTCCAAATAGGAAAAGGAGTACGTCAAGGCTGTATATTGTCACCCTGCTTATTTAACTTCTATGCAGAGTACATCATGAGAAACGCTGGACTGGAAGAAGCACAAGCTGGAATCAAGATTGCCAGGAGAAATATCAATAACCTCAGATAGGCAGATGACACCACCCTTATGGCAGAAAGTGAAGAGGAACTCAAAAGCCTCTTGATGAAAGTGAAAGAGGAGAGTGAAAAAGTTGGCTTAAAGCTCAACATTCAGAAAACGAAGATCATGGCATCTGGTCCCATCACTTCATGGCAAATAGATGGGGAAACAGTGGAAACAGTGTCAGACTTTATTTTTCTGGGCTCCAAAATCACTGCAGATGGTGACTGCAGCCATGAAATTAAAAGATACTTACTCCTTGGAAGGAAAGTTATGACCAACCTAGATAGCATGTTCAAAAACAGAGACATTACTTTGCCAACAAAGGTCTGTCTAGTCTAAGGCTATGGATTTTCCTGTGGTCATGTATGGATGTGAGAGTTGGACTGTGAAGAAGGCTGAGTGCCAAAGAATTGATGCTTTTGAACTGTGGTATTGGAGAAGACTCTTGAGAGTCCCTTGGACTGCAAGGAGATCCAACCAGTCCATTCTGAAGGAGATCAGCCCTGGGTGTTCCTTGGCAGGAATGATGCTAAAGCTGAAACTCCAGTACTTTGGCCACCTCATGTGAAGAGTTGACTCATTGGAAAAGACCCTGATGCTGGGAGGGATCGGGGGCAGGAGGAGAAGGGGACGACAGAGGATGAGATGGCTGGATGGCATCACTGACTCGATGGACGTGAGTCTGAGTGAACTCCGGGAGTTGGTGATGGACAGGGAGGCCTGGTGTGCTGCGATTCATGGGGTCACAAAGAGTCGGACACAACTGAGCGACTGGACTGAACTGAACTGAACTGATGAAGACCTAGAAGACCTCCCAAAACTAACACCTAAAACAGATGTTTTATTCATCTTTAGGGCTTGGAATGCAGAAGTGGAAAGTCAAGAGATACCTGGAGTAACAGGCAAGTTTGACCTTGGGGAAAAAAATGAGGCATGGCAAAGGCTAACTGAATTCTGCCAAGAGAATGTAATGATCATAGCAAATACACTTTTTCAACAGCACAAGAGATGACTTTCCACATGGACATCACCAAGTAGTCAATACCAAAATCAAGTTGATTACATTCTTTGTAGCCCAAGATGGAGAACAGTCAGCAAAAACAAGACCTGAAACTGTCTGTGGCTCAGACCAGCAGCTTCTCACAGCAAAATTCATGCTTATACTAAGGGGAATGAAAGGTTGTTGCTGAACCACGAAAGACACCAGGATTCTTGGCCTCCGGAGGAGAGGAATTCAATCCGGGGCCAGAGACGAGGCTTGGTCGCTCAGAGCTTTTGTGTAATAAAGTTTTATTAAAGTATAAAAGGGATAGAGAAAGCTTCTGACATAGACATCAAAAGGGGGCAGAAAGAGTGCCCGCCTGCTAGTCTTTAGCTGGATGTTATATAGTTACTGAAAGTGAAAGTGAAGTCTCTCAGTCGTGTCCAACTCTTTGCAACCCCATGGACTGTAGCCTATCAGGCTCCTCCGTCCATGGGATTTTCCAGGCAAGAGTGCTGGAGTGGATTGCCATTTACTTCTCCAGGGGATCTTCCTGACCCAGGAATTGAACCCGAGTCTCCCGCATGCAGGCAGATGCTTTACCGTCTGAGCCACCTAGCAGTCTGTTTATGAAAGAAAGAAATGTCTCAAAACTCAGAGAATGGCACCAGGCCCCTCATCCACACGATGCATTTTCAGATAATCTTGGCACCAAGTGAGTCATCTCAGGCCATAAAAGGATTGACTGGAATCTTTAAGAAAGCAGATTACTATACAAATAGTTTCGTTTACATAGATTAGGAGAACAATGTATGAAGATAACATACTGGTTTGTCAAGTCAGTTCTGAGCCTAAATTTGAGCTCTCAGGCAGAACTGACTTGAAGACAGAGTCTAGGGTAAATGTATAGTACATTAGCATAGCTTAAGACAAACATTTCCATAGGAAAATGTGTTGGTTAGCTCAAGATTTGAGAAAAGTTAAGTTCAGGTGGAACCAGGTGTCATTATGGCAACACAGTGTTTTAAGAGAAACCTCTTTTTAAATTTGTATAGAGAAGGGGATAAAATATAACACTAGTTTGTTTCCTCCTGCCACTTAAGAGAGAGGAGAAAAAAATTTCTGACACTTGCAGCCTATATCCTCTGTTTGGAGACCCCTGGCCTTCTTGCCTGTTACTCTCTCAGGAGTAAGTGGGGAGTGGGGCATAAGGGGAAAGTGGGGAAAACCTCTAGGCCAGCCAGGTATGACTAAATCAAACTCCCTATGAATATGCAGTGGAGGTGACAAATAGACTCAAAGGATTAGATCCAGTAAAGATTGTGACTGAAGAACTACGTACAGAGGTCCATAATATTGTACAGGAGGAAGCGAACAAAACCATCCCAGAGAAAAAGAAATGTGTTAGGTAGTTCGAATAGGAAACAGGAGTCCAAAATGGTGGTGGCTAAAAGACAAGGAAGGGAAAAGCCCACAAAATAGGACAAAGGAAGGTCCGAGGACTGGAGTGAGGACCTCAGGTAGAACAAACAGCACTCCTGGCTAGCCCAATTTACATAGGACAGGCCCAGGGAGGGTGAGGAAAAACATATAAAAAGAGGAGCCAAAGGGTCAGGTCTGTCTTTTTTTCCCACGGGCACACTCTGTCTTTATGTCTCTCTCTCTTCGTGTCTTTGGGTTGGCATGCCCTCACCCCTTGAGGATGTATTTTCTTGCTATTTTCTAAATAAAACTGAGCTGTAACACGGAGCTGTAACACTGATCTGTCTAAGAGCTATAATAAGGTCTGTTTGAGACCCGAGAGCTATAACACTATCTATCCAAGAGCTGTGAGGTGCCAGGGGTTTTAATGTCCCTCGCTTCAAATTTTTGTTGAGACAAGACAGAACCGAGGAGACTACATTTGCCTGACATCTATGGTGCCGTGACTCGGATTTAACCTGGCTGAAACAACCTCGGTGCGGCCCCACAAGGAGGAGGCCAAGCACAACAGGAGCCCAACTCTGTGAAGCTCCCACAGTAGAAGCAGAACACCAAGAAAACCCAGCTCAGGGGAAGTGACAAGAAGCCCAGTGTGCTAGAAACCGGGACAGCGAAAAACGAACTCAGCAGAAAGCTCACGCGGCTCAGTCTCAGATTCCAGAAGACCTCCGGTTAAGATAGGAGGTCCTTGCTCCCATGACTGGAGGGACATATGCCTAACGAAATCTTAATTCCTTTACAATCTTTTGTTTCTTGTTTCCTCAAACCCCCCGGGAACAGGCGGGCAGCAGTGGGTGCAATTGAGGGACTCTGGAGAGGCTACTCCTCAGTGTGTCCCGAAGGCTCCACTATCTGCTGAGCCCCAGTAGCTGTTGCCCAAGCCAGTGGGGGTTCTTCTGTCCTTAATCTTCTTTGTGCCAAGGATCAAGACAATGAAAACTGTGAGCACAGGTCAGGTATTTAGCAGATTTTCATAGCAGGCTGTGAAGGGGATTCCTTGGCATGTTTTTCCTACTGCTTTTTCCTACTGCTTTTTCCTCCTGTCCTTCAGCTGTCTCTCCCGGGCCTCGAGCCTGACCAAAACCCATGAAGCTCAGGCTCTGACGTCTCATTGCAAAAATTCAGTGAGAGACAAAGCGATAGGTAAGAGGTGGATTTGTTAGGATTCAGAGAGAAACACACTCTGCAGGGTATGGGCATTTGCAGAGGGCAAGGGCTCTCAGGCCAAGGAATGAGGCCTGGCTAGGTTTTGTGAGCAGGGTGAATTCATATGCTAATGAGAGGATCATCCCAACCATTGGGGAATCACCCACTCCTCTGTCTTTTGACCCTGCCTTGGAGCTGTCCTGCCACCTCTGGGTGTGTCTTTTGGCTTACAGATTGGGGATTAATGTTTCCTTGAATTTGACTTGTCATCTTGGACCCAACTGATTTTATTTGGTTTACGTTATGCTGTGCTAAATTCTTCAACAGATGGGAATTCCAGACCACCTGACATTCCTCTTGAGAAACCTGTATGCAGGTCAGGAAGCAACAGTTAGAACTGGACATGGAACAACAGACTGGTTCCAAATAGGAAAAGGAGTACGTCAAGGTTGTATATTGTCACTCTGCTTATTTAACTTCTATGCAGAGTACATCATGAGAAACACTGGGCTGGAGGAAGCACAAGCTGGAATCAAGATTGCCAGGAGAAATATCAATAACCTCAGATATGCAGATGACACCACCCTTATGGCAGAAAGTGAAGAGGAACTAAAAAGCCTCTTGATGAAAGTGAAAGAGGAGAGTGAAAAAGTTGGCTTAAAGCTCAACAGTCAGAAAATGAAGATCATGGCATCTCGTCCCATCACTTCATGGGAAATAGATGGGGAAACAGTGGAAACAGTGTCAGACTTTATTTTTTTGGGCTCCAGAATCACTGCAGATGGTGACTGCAGCCATGAAATTAAAAGATGCTTACTCCTTGCAAGGAAAGTTATGACCAACCTAGATAGCATATTCAAAAACAGAGACATTACTTTGCCAACAAAGGTCTGTCTAGTCAAGGCTATGGTTTTTCCTGTGGTCATGTATGGATGTGAGAGTTGGACTGTGAAGAAAGCTGAGTGCCAAAGAATTGATGCTTTTGAACTGTGGTATTGGAGAAGACTCCTGAGAGTCCCCTGGACAGCATGGAGATCCAACCAGTCCATTCTGAAGGAGATCAGCCCTGGGTGTTCCTTGGCAGGAATGATGCTAAAGCTGAAACTCCAGTAGTTTGGGCACCTCACGCGAAGAATTGACTCATTGGAAAAGACTCTGATGCTGGGAGGGATTGTGGGCAAAAGAAACGGGGACGACAGAGGATGAGATGGCTGGATGGCATCACTGACTCGATGGACGTGAGTCTGAGTGAACTCCGGGAGTTGGTGATGGACAGGGAGGCCTGGCATGCTGCAGTCCATGGGGTGGCAAAGAGTCGGACATGACTGAGCAACTGAACTGAACTGAACTGATGCTGTGCTATGTCATTCTTTCAATGGTTGTGCTCTGCCCCCTTCCCTCCTGTTTCATGCTCCTTTCCTGAGCCCTGTCCGGGTCCATAATGTTGCCTCTACAATCTTCTGGAGGGACAATCAGAAAATAGATGGCCCTTGGGAGGCAAATACTGTATAATATCCAGCCCCTCTAGATATTCAGGCCTTCATCTTCCATGTTTCCTACAACATGTGCAACATCAGCATCTCTCAGTGGACCCGCTAGGGCGGGCGACAGGCACACAGTGCCTGCTAAAAGTCCAACAGCTGGCATCCTTTCAAAGACAACTGGGCTTCCAGGGATAATGTTTGCCACTTTGGGAGTTAGCCCCACAAGCCGTTTGGGCCCAAACCCTTACCACCCTTCTCCTAAAGTTACAAACATACCCCTGGATCAAATCTCCACTCCACTGTTATGGAACATCTGGTTTGTTGCCTCTTAACAATTTTGTTCTTAAGCCAATTACTAACTCCTACAATCAGGACCCTGCCAGCTTGTAGGCTCCACCCGGTCTATTATTAAAATACCTTAATGCCCCTAACAGGGCCAGATAACCAACTCCTTTGTCATTACTTCTAAAGCGGGTCTATGACAACAAAATGCTTACCATCGGAGACACCTTAACCTGCTCTTATGGAGGATACGGGAAGAAATCAATGACTTAAATCCCTTAGAGCAGTAAGAGGATAAGGCTATGACTATTACAGTGTTTCCCAGTCTCAAGGCACAGGCTTGGATTGCTTTACATCGGGGTATATATTCCCTCCGGCAGTGAACAAACTGGCAATGAGTTAAAATTACAACCCCTTAATCCTACCTAGCACTGCTCATGCTGGAGACCTTGGGGATGCCCAACTTCAGTCCGGGGGTCCCAGGAGGTCAACCTGCCTTGACCTGACTAGGGATCTGGTCCTTGAAAAGTTGTAACACTTCAACCTGTTTGGGAATCCGCCAGTCCAGGGACCCAAGAGGTCGTCACGCCTCAACCTGCCCAGGGACCGGAATTCTCGGGAGGCCGACCTGCCTTGACCTGCCTGGGGATTCTATCTGCAGGAGGCTGTCACACCTCAGCCTGCGGGGATCTGCACTCTGACCCGGGGACGCCTGGCTCTCAGGTTGCAACAGTCCTGGGTAGTATAAGCTTCAGAAAGACTCACCCCTAAGGAAGTCCACCCATGGAAACTGAAGGAGGCCTATTAGTTTTTTCTTTTTCTTTTCCTCCCTGTCATGACTGTCTTTCAGATGGGAAATAACCAATCCACTTCCCAGCAGACGCCCTTGAGATGCATCCTTGATAACTGGAAGCCGTTCGATCCTCTAACTCTAAGGAGAAGTCGCTTAAAATTCTTTTGTGCCACTGCGTGGCCACAGTATCCACTGAGGGACCAAGAACACTGGCCTGAGGATAAGAATTTAAATTACAATACCATCCTGCAACTAGAAGTATTCTGCAAAAGACAAGGGAAATGGACAGAGATGCCCTATGTCCAAATTTTCTTCCAACTAAGAGATATGAAGGAATTCTGTCTTAAGTATGGGATTGTTGTATGCACTAAAAGTGAGCCTGCTAGACAAATGGTGTTAGGCACAGGCAACCAAGAGAAGGAAACCCGAGTGAGGGCTCACCTCCCATGCCCCCAAAGAGACTGGAGCCTCCCACAGCTCCTGAGTTGCCTAGTGCTCCTTCCTCGTACCCAAACGTGCCCCCATATCCGGGAGCACCCCCTCCACAAAAGCTAGCTTGAGTATGTCCCTTAGTTGAAACTGGAAGAGAATTCGGACCAATCCGGGTCCGTAAGCCCTTCTCCCTCTTAGAACTAAGACAGATCAAACAAGACGTGGAAAGCTATACAAATGACCCAGGCAAATATATTGATACATTCCAGCTTATTACCTTGGCCTTTGACTTGACATGGAAGGACATTATGGTTATATTTAGTCAAACTTTATCTGACCCTGAGCATACTATGGTCTTAAAGGAAGCTCAAAGGTATGCAATGGGCCTTCACATGTCAAGTGACAAATACCCAGCAGGGAAAACTACAGTCCCCTCCTCCGATCCTAACTGGAATTATAATGACCCTGAACACATCTGGGAAAGGGATCATTTTCTAATATGTGTGAAGGCAGGACTGAAAGCAGCCTAGCAAAAAGTAATCAGCTATGCCCAGGTCACAGCAGTAACTCAGGAGCCCGATGAGAACTCCATTGCCTTTCTGAAAAGGCTAAAAGAGGCCCTCCAAAAGTTTACCAATCTGGACTTAGACTCTTACGTGGGACAGGTGATTTTAAAGGACAAATTCCTGTCCCAATGTGCATCAGATATCAGAATTAAGTTACAACAGCTACAGCAGCGGGACCCTGCTTCCTCTTTAGATGAGATGGTCCAGACAGCCACCAATACCTGTTATAACAGAGAACAGGAGAAGGAGGCCAAGGCCCAGGAGAGGGAGAGAAGGAGAGACCAGGCATGCCCAGATGCTAGCCACCCTCCAGGGAAGCCCTATGGCAAACCCCAAGTCCCTGAAGGATAAGGCACTAGGCAAAAGCCTAATCTGTAGACAGGTGGGGCATCGGGCCAAAGAGTATCCAAACCTGACAAGTCTCCTCAAATGGCTTGCTACAAATGCCATCAACTGGGACATTGGGTGGCACTCTGCCCTCAGGACCCAAGAGCCTCAAGGTCAAGCACCAAGCCTTCCCTCACGATGGTTCGAGAAGATTGAAGCAGCCTGCTCCAGCCAGCCCGCCTGTCACAGATAACCATCACGGGGCTGGAGCCAAGGGTGCAACTGGATGTGGCAGGTAGGTCTGAGAATTTCTTGGTTGACACGGGGGCTACCTAGTCTGTCCTGACCTCCTACTCTGGAGCCTTCTCCCAAACCTGTACCATTTTGGGTGCTACAGGAAAAACAACTACTAAAAGATTCACCCAAGCACTTCTTTGTTGCTGGGATGGACAAATATTTTCCCACCAGTTTCTGGTGGTCTCCGAGTGTCCTACTCCCTTACTGGGAAGAGATATACTCACTAAACTGGGGACCACGCTTGTGACGGGAAGCTTTTCAGCCCCTAGAGCCCTACAGCTTCTGGTTACTACTTAAGAACCCATTACACCCTCTCCAATAGAGAGGGACCAAAAACTATGGGAGGACAAAATTAACCCCCAGGTGTGGGACCAGAGGACTCTTGGACGAGCCCACCAAGCTGAACTGGCCATCATTGTCCTGCGAGATCCCACTCGGTTTCCCAACCGGAAACAATATCCCCTCAAGAGAGAGGCTCAGGAGGGACTACAGACTTTAGTAAACAAATTCCTTGCTTGTGGACTATTGGTCCCCACAATTCGCCATATAACACCCCAATCCTCTCAGTAAAGAAAAAGGATGGAACCTGGTAAATGGCCCAAGATCTCCGGATCATAAATGAAGCTGTTCAGTTCAGTTAGTTCAGTTGTGTCTGACTCTTTGCGATCCATGAACCGCAGCACGCCAGGCCTCCCTGTCCATCACCAACTCCCAGAGTTCACTCAAACCCATGTCCATTGAGTCGGTGATGCCATCCAACCGTCTCATCCTCTGTCGTCCCCTTCTCCTCCTGCCCTCAATCTTTCCCAGCATTAGGGTCTTTTCCAATGAGTCAGCTCTGCGCATCAGGTGGCCAAAGGATTGGAGTTTCAGCTTCAACATCAGTCCTTCCAATGAACACCCAGGACTGATCTCCTTTAGGATGGACTGGTTGGATCTCCTTGCAGTCCAAGGGACTCTCAAGAGACTTCTCCAACACCACAGTTCAAAAACATCAATTCTTCAATTCTCAGCTTTCTTTATAGTCCAACTCTCACATCCATACATGACCACTGGAAAAACCACAGCCTTGACTAGATGGACCTTTGTTGGCAAAGTAACGTCTCTGCTTTTGAATATGCTGTCTAGGTTGGTCATAACTTACCTTCCAAGGAGTAAGCGTCTTTTAATTTCATGGCTACAATCAGCATCTGCAGTGATTTTGGAGCCCAGAAAAATAAAGTCAGCCACTGTTTCTACTGTTTCCCCATCTATTTGCCATGAAGTGATGGGACCGGATGCCATGATGTTAGTTTTCTGAATGTTGAGCTTTAAACCAACTTTTTCACTCTCCTCTTTCACTTTCATCAAGAGCTGTAGTCCCCCTCCTTCCCACAGTACCCAATCCCTATGTAATCTTGGGAGAAATCCCACCCAGTGCCAAGTGGTTTACAGTCTTGGATTTCAAGGATGCATTTTTTTGCATACCACTGGCTAAAGAATTCCAATATCTTTTTGCCTTTGAGTGGGAGGCCCCAGGAGAAAAACACCAACAGATGACTTGGACAGTATTACCTCAGGGGTTCAGAGATAGCCCCCACCTATTTGGACAGGCCCTTAGCCGGGATCTCCTAGATCTGGACGTGGGACCTAATGGGAAAATATTACAATAAGTAGATGACCTACTAATTTGCTCTCCAGATGAGAAAAATGCCCAACATGCAATTCAGGTTCTAAAATTTTTGGCAGAAGGGGGATACAAAGTCTCCCGTGCTAAGGCGCATATGGTTGAGACAAAAGTCACTTACCTGGGAGTTCAGATTACACACGGGTCCAGGAGGCTGTCCTCTGATCGGGTACGAGGAGTCCTCCAGTTGCCCTCCCCCACAACTCAGAAACAATTGCAAGCTTTCCTGGAACTAACTTGGTATTGTAGAATCTGGATACCCAACTATGGTCTGATTGCCCAGCCCCTATATGAAAGCTTAAAAGGACAGGATGATTCAATCTCACTGATGTGGGGAACTTCTCAAAAGAAGGCAGAAAGCGAAAGAAAGAAAGTGAAGTCGCTCAGTCATGTCCAACTCTTTGCGACCCAGTGGACTGTAGCCTACCAGGCTCCTCTATCCATGGGATTCTCCAGGCAAGAATACTAGAGTGGGTTGCCATTTCCTTCTCCAGCGGGTCTTCCCAACACAGGGATTGAACCCAGGTCTCCCACAATGGAGGCAGACACTTTAACCTCTGAGCCACCAGGGAAACCCTGGCAGCAGAGGCTACACTAAAACAGGCCTGAACTCAGGCACCTGCCTTGAGGTTGCCAGACCCACAAAAAACATTCCAACTTTATGTCCATGAAAGAGAGGGAATAGCCTTGGGAGTGTTAACTCAAAGGTTGGGATCTGAGCCCCAGCTTGTAGCTTACTTATCCAAGAGGCTCGACCCAACAGCCCAAGGCTGGCCTCCCTGCCTTTGAAATCTTGCAGCTATCGCAGTCCTGATAGAAGATGCTTTAAAACTCTCCTCTGGGGGCAAACTAACTATTTTTACCAACCCCCAAGTAAAACAACTCCTAGATGGGAGAGGCCATTTAGGGATGTCTGATCAAAAAAAATCCTCAGATATCAAGCAGTGCTTATGGAAAATTCAGGCCTCAATATATCCCCTTGTGAGGTTCTTAATCCAGCCACCTTCCTGCCTACCCCTGAGGGCTCTCTCCCCTTTCACTCTTGCCTAGAAACCTTGGACCACTGGACAAAACCCCGAGAGGGATTGTCGGAAGATCCTCTGACCAATCCTGAGGAAATCTGGCACACTGATGGAAGCAGCTTTGTCTTGGATGGAAAAAGAAGAGCCGGGTATGCAGTAGTCTCCAATTTTGAGACCAGAGGCTAAGCCTCTGCCACCAGGTACTTCAGCCCAATTAGCTGAGCTCATAGCCCTGACTCGAGCTTTAGAGCTGGGAAAAGGAAAAAGAATAACCATTTACACTCACTCCAGATGCCTTTCTGGTGCTACATGCACATGCGGCTGTTTGGAAAGAAAGGGGCCACTTGACCACCCGAGGGTCCCCAATCAAATATGGTGATCAGATTCTTCGACTCTTGGAGGCAGTCCATCTGCCCACTGCAGTTTCAGTCTCCCACTGTAAAGGACACCAAAAAGGGAACACGGAAGTGGCACGAGGGAACCAAGCAGCTGATCAGGCAGCTAGGAGAGCAGCATTACAGAACCATGACCTAATAGAGATTGCCACCTTAGTTCCACAGACTAATTTGCCAGAAACTCCTTCATATACTGAAGGTGAGACTCTTAAAGCTAAGAGTGAGGGCTTTCAAGAAGATCATATGGGGTGGTTGCAAAAGGAGGGAATCCTTTTTCTGCCTGGAAACTTCCAATGGAAGTTGGTTAACTCCTTACTTGCCACCACTCGTTTAGGGGGAAAATAGGCCTCCAAATGACTATAAGGCAAGTGGTCTCCTCTTGTCCCACTTGCCAATTAAACAACCCCTAGGAGCTCAAAGACCCCAGCTGGCCCAGCCTGTCCAACAATGTGGAACATACCCAGGAGAGGACTGGCAGATGGACTTCACCCAGATGCCAATTTCTCAAGGGTATAAATACCTATTAGTCATGATAGATACTTTCACAGGATGGATTGAAGGCTTTCCCACTCGGACTGAGAAGGCTGAAGAGGTGGTAAAAACACGGCTTCATGAAATCATTCTGAGGTTTGGTCTGCCCAGGTCATTACAAAGTGACAATGGGACATCATTTACTTCTAAGGTCACCCAAGGGGTCTTGAAAGCATTGGGCATTACTTATTATCTCCATTGTGCCTGGAGGCCTCAGTCTTCAGGAAAAGTAGAAAGAGCCAACCAATTCTTAAAATCAGTGATAAAAAAGATAACCCAGGAGACCTCCCTGGAATGGAAGGAGGTTTTACCAATAGCTCTCCTCTGCACCCGTATTTCCCCTAAGGAACAGGTTGGTCTTAGTCCTTATGAGATGCTATATGGGAGACCTTTTGTTTATGTCAATGACCTCTTCCTAGATCCAGAGGCTCAGACCCTCCAATCTTATATCATGGCCATTGGGCAATTCCAACAGGATATACGCTTGTGGGGTATGAACCAGGACCCAAAAGATCCTAAGGAGTCACCACTATATGCTCCAGGGACTCAAGTCCTAATTAAAGCCTGAAAAGATGGGTCCCTAAAGGCTCAACTTCAGCCCACATGGAAGAGCCCCTACCCTGAAAAACTTCTGCCCCCACAGCAGTCAAGGTGCCAGGACATGACTCCTGGATTCACTACTCACGAGTCAAGCCGTGGAAGAAAACAGAAGAGGACACTCAATACACCTGTGAGCCTCTGGGGGATCTCAGATACCTATTCAGGACTGCAAATGAGTGCCCTTCTAATGGACACCCTAACTCTAATGAAACGAATCAATGAAGCAAACAAATCTAATGAATCAAATAAATAATTCTAATGAAACAAACACCATCATTCTAATGAAACGAAATCTAGTTTCTGGAGAGAAGATTTCTCAGGACAGTTCTAAAGCGCCAACACATCTTGGTAGAGATTGTACTCCAAAACAGACAGAAGATAGATCTTCTGATCCCTGAACAGGGAGGAACTTGAGCCATCCTGGCGACGGGAATTTGGAATTGGCTAATGCCCCTACTAGGCCTTGTTATGCCATATTGATGCTGCTTATGATTGTTCCATATATTATCAATTGTCAACCTGTTTTGTCTCTGCCCAGGTCAACAAGCTATAACATGTGGTGCCAGTTCAACAAAGATATATAAAACTACAGCCGACCACGGAAAATATCACTCACCCTTAGATGGACACTGCTATAAGGACTCTGAGGCTTGAGACCAGCAAGAGGGGAGGCCCAATGCCCCTCGCCATCCCAGTTCAGCAGGAAGTAGCCGGAAAGACCTCGACGCCCCTGTTCCCAGAGAATTGGGCCTCCTATCTCTTGAGGGGGAGTGTTAGGTAGTTAGAATAGGAAACAGGAGTCCAAAATGGCAGTGGCTAAAAGGCAAGGAAGGGAAAAGCCCGCAAAAATAGCAGAAAGGAAGGTCAAAGGAAGGTTTGAGGACTGGAGTGAGGACCTCAGGTAGAACAAACAGCACTACTGGCTAGCCTAATTTACACAGGGCAGGCTCAGGGGGAGGGAAAAACCTATAAAAAGACGAGCCAAAGGGCCAGGTCTCTGTCTTTTTCCCACGAACACACTCTCTCTCTTTCTCTCTCCTTTCTCTTCTCGTCTTTGGGCCAGGACGCCCTCACGCCTTGAGGATGTATTTTCCTGCTATTTTCTAAATAAAACTGAGCTGTAACATGGAGCTGTAACACTGATCTGTCTAAGAGCTATAACACGGTCTGTCCAGGAGCTGTGATGCGCCAAGGGCTTTAATGTCCATCGCTTCAAATTTTTGTTGAGATGAGACAGAACCGAGGAGACTACACTCGCCTGACAAAATGCAAGAAGGCAAAGTGGTGATCTGAAGAGGCTTTATAAATAGCTAAAGAAAGAAGAGAAGCAAAAATCAAGGGAGAAATGCAGAACTCTAAAGAATAGCAGGGAGATACAAGATGGTCTTTTTCAATGGACAGTGTATGTAAATAGAGCAAAACAACAGGAGGGGAAAGACTAGAAATCTCTTCAGGAAAATGGGAAATATCAAGGGAATATTTTGCCCAAAGATCGACATTATAAAGGACAGATCTCTTAGACACTGAAGAGATCAAGAAGAGATGGAGCCCATCATGAGAAATGCTGAGCTGGATGAGTTGCAAGCTAAATCAAGATAGGAGGGAGAAACATCAACAACCTCAGAAATGTGGATGATACTACTCTAATGGCAGAGAGCAAAGAGGAACTAAAGAACCTCTTGATTAGCATTAAGGAGGAGAGTGAAAGAGCCAGCTTCAAACTAAATATTAAGAAAACTAAGATCATGGCATCTGGCCCCATCACTTTATGGTAAATAAGAGGGTCAAAAGGTGGAAGTAGTGACAGATTTCCTCTTCTTGGGCTCCAAAATGTGGACAGTGATGGCAGCCATGAAATCAGAAGATGATTGCTTCCTGGCAGGAGAGCTATGACAAACCGAGACGGTGTGTTGAAAAGCAGACGTTACTCTGCCAACAATGGTCCATATAGTCAAGGTTATGGCCTTCCCAGTGATCACACACGGTTTTGAGAACTGGACCATAAAGAAGGCAAAGAGCCATAGAATTGATGCCTTCAAACTGTGGCGCCGTAGAAGACTCCCTTGGACAGGGAAGAGATAAAAACTAGACAATGTTAAGGGAAATCAACCCTGAATACTCATTGGAAGGACTGATGCTGAAACGGAAGCTCTACTACTTTGGACACATGCTGCAAACAGGCGACTCACTGGAAAAGTCTCTGCTGCTGGTAAAGAATGAAGGCAGAAGGAGAAGGGGGCATCAGAGGATGAGATGGTTGGATGGTTATCACCGATGTAATAGACATGAACTTGGGCGAATGTTAGGAGATGGTATAAGGGGCAGGGAAGCCTGGCATACAGCAGCCCATGGGGTTGCAAAGAGCTGGACAGGACTGAGCCACCGAACAACAACGTGGCATCTGTGATACAACTCCGGAATGTGAACCAGGCACCGAGTCTGTGACTCCATCTGATCGTTAACTGCTTGCTTTCTTACTTGGATAGCGGGTGTGGGGGTGTGCTCCAAGGTTCTGCTCTATCCTGACTCCCGTTTTCTCTTATACTCCTCAGTCCTGAGGAGGAACAGGTGCAGAACACCAAAAGGAATAAAGTTTCAGATAGAGAGATTAATCATCAACTTAACAGAGGAACCCACAGGAGAGGAAGAACCCCTTTAGGGCTGCTGAGAGAGGATGAGTCGGGCGAGGGGAAGATGCCACCCACCCAGCACACCAGCTCCACTGCTGATGGGTCTCCTGGGACAGCCAGCACAAAGTCTCACACACTGGGGGTGTAAGGCAACAGAAATATCCTTACTTCCGGTTCTGGAGGCCAGAGACCCAAGTCAAGGTGTCAGCAGGGCCACGCTCCCTCCCAGGCTCAGCAGGAAGCCCCCCCCATCTCTTCCTGCCCTGTGGGGGTCCTCGGCTCATAGAGACAGCTCTCCATCCCCCCTCTGTCTTCACCTGGCCTACTTTCCTAGGCTTGGTTATCTCCAGATCTCTCAGCAAATGCCTTCCAAACCAGAGTCAAGTTTATGACCACAAAGGCCAGAGAGCAGCGGTGTGCACGGAGCCAGCACCCATGGCTGAAGGGGACACTGGGTCTAGGGACAGTGACAGGGCTCCCCCCTGCAGTCCCCCAAACCCTCTGCCACCCTGCCCCAAACTGCCTTTGGTGTCCTGTCTGCATCTGAGTCAATTTTCAACTGAGGTTAAATTCTTACAACATACACTTTGCTGTTTCATTTATTCTTTTATTCTATTTATTTTTTGAAGTAGGTTTCCTTTTTTTTTAAAATAGATTAGTTTTGGCAGCCCTGTGTGACATGTGGGAACTTAGTTCTCTGACCAGGGATCAAACCTGTGGTCCCTACAGTAGAAGTGTGTAGTCTGACCTGTGGACTGGCAGGCAAGTTTGCTTACCATGACAATGTGCACTTCACTGGTGTTCAGTGTATTCACAGTGGTGTGCAACCACCTCTTCTAGTGTCAAAACCTTGTCACCCCCAGCACACACCTGGGGGACCCTCTGTCTGAACCTGGTGATCAGAACTGCTTCTGTCCCTGTGCTCCATGTTCCCTGCTATGAGACGCTCCCTGCTATGACGTGGGCTTTCGGCCTTGTCCAGGCACCTACATAGCATCCCCTATCCCCACCTTTCACTCGAAGTTTCTAGGTGGAAATACAGCTGATTTCAAGTCAATGTAAATGTGCTCCCTGGCTTCTGTTTCACCAAACCAAGAGCCCAAGATGCAAGTTTTCTGTCCTAGAGCTCAGGATAGGGCAGGACACACACAGCTCCTGAGTCTCCTTCTCCTGCTCTCACGGGTCTGTTTGCTCCCCAAGGACTGTTTACCTGCTCTGCATTCAGCTCTCACCTCCGATCCATCAGCAGCAGGCCTGACACACAACACCACCTGCCCCAGAGACGAAGTGGAGACAGGAAGGGGGCAGACTCTGCCCTCAGGAACAGGCTGTCCACCTGGACCCTGAGCCACACAGAACTGTCCCCAGCGTTTAGTCTTACAACGCAGGGTGCACTTTTCCATTCTACTGCACACGAATACACACACACGGCAAACACACCACTGGATTGACTTCACTAACGGTAGTAACCGGCTGCTGAAACCAGGAAGCCTTGAGACAGACCCAGCGCATACCCCGGGCAGTCAGTGGGTAGTTGGGGCCGGACTCGCAGGACATGGCACTCAGCGGGCCCTGCGGGTCACAGCCTCCCTGCACACATCTGTGCAACTCTACCCGAGCAGAAATGCGTGAATGTATCTGAGTCCATCTAGAACTAATGCTCTAGGGTCAGATTTTCTCACCCCCTCTTACTGTACACGATGGGGTGGGGGGTTCTGAGACCTGGAGACACGACACAGAGTCACCATGACAGCCTGTGGAGCTGTGGTTAGAGCACACGTTCCCAGAACCCTGGGTGTACCACCTGCCCACTGCCACCTGGGCCACACTCTCCCCTCCTCGGCTCCTCAGGGAAGGGGGCTCAGGCGGCAGGAGGCCCAGCGGGGGCTCCACCCAGGACACCTCTCACCTGCTGACACTTCTCTACTGTGATTATAGCTTCAGATGAAGAAAAAAACCCCAACAGAGACAATTTGTGAAAACAGAAAACACATGTTTATTTAAAGATAACACAAGCCCCCCTCGAAAGAAATTTAGTTAAAATCATGGATTGGGAGAAAAAAATGAACACAGCGAAAGCAGGGAACAGGGACACCACCCCACCCCGAGGGACACCGCGTCTGGTCCCAGACAGGTCTGCAGAGGAGAGACCCACATGGGCAATGGACTCTGCAAAATCGGGCCTAGAAGTAGGTCAGCTCGTCGTGCCTGCCTTTGTTGGTCTGGTAGCTGGTCAAGGCCACGGGCTTGTTCTCATGCGGGAGGCTTTCAAACACTCGGATGTGCACGAAGTCGTCCTCGTCCACTTGAACCTGAAAGGAGAGTCCAGTGAGGAGCAGGTGGGGCCTCTGACCCCAAGTCCCCCTGCTCCACTGGACTTGGCTGGATGGTCAGGAGGGTCCTGGATGCCTGGAGGCTGCGTCCCTTCATGTCCCCAGAGACTGGGCTGAGGACACTCCCATCTTCCTCCTTCAAGTACAGGGGGTGCCCAGCCAGCACCCCTCACCCACACTTACTCCAGCAGAGCCCTGCGGGCCTCAAGAGGCTTGGTCCTCTCCTCCAAGGCAGCCGCAGGACACACGTGTACACACATGCCTGCACACACATGCTCATTTTAGACAGCCACCAACTCCCTGAAGCTGAGGGCTCCCACAGGACCCTGCTGAGCACTCCTGCCCTGGACACCTGTGAGCTCCCACTTCAGGCTCAACCTTCCTTTGAGGGGGACACCCCACCTTGATGAAGTAGTTCTTCCCAGCAACCAACTGGCTTTTGAACTCCAGAGCCTTGAACACTGGGAACTTCTTGTTCTCCTTCTCCTCCAGCTGGGACTTGACCTGGGGAAGGGGAGAAGGGAGAGACAGGTAAGCTCACCTGTATTAGAGGTTACAGCTGAACTCTAAGGCCCACATTCTACATACTTTCTAGAGCACATTTGTTCTTTACAGCTGAGCAGACATTAAAATGCTTGCCCTGATTTCAAGTACAGAAAAGTTTTTTAATTCTGCTGAGGTTTCAATGGTAATCATTTGCCTGTATCATTAGCCCTTTCTTTTCCAGACACAGATAGTTTCTATTCTCATGGTTACAACAGTGTATATGAGTTCGTACCTTACCATTTTCACTCAAATCTTCATTTGACAGAGTATGTAGTTTTTAATTACTTTGAAAGCTAAAACATTTTAAAATGTTAAAATTTAATATTAAATTTAATCTTCCATCTTATTGACGTGCCTTAATTCTCTTACGTAATCCCAATTTCTTTTGTGACAAAATATGCAGCAGATAAAGCACTTTTGTAGGAAAAAAAATGCTTTGCTGCATCTTTAGATGGTCTCTCTAGGTTGCAGGGCCTTTGGGCAGAGACTGTTTTGTGATCTTTGGTGTCAGATCTTTACTCTCAGATCAGTCATGTTTTCCAGGGTCTTGGCCTTTGGGGAACTGAGAATTTTTAAGGAAGAAGGGGAGAGCAGGTTGTTTTGTCTTGACTTGAAAACCTAAGCTAGTTTCCGAGTGCTCAGGCTGCTGTCTGGACCACTGGCAGCCACAGGAGCTTGCTGACTGCGCTGGAATCCTCAGACCAGTTGTGGGGCTCGGAGGAGTTCAGTTAAGACCAGGAGTGTGCTGCTCGGACAGCCGAGAGGATCACCATCATAAATGCCAGTGAGTCACTTGACAAAGGCCTTCAGGGAGGGGCCCTCCCTGTGAATGAAGTGGAGGAAAGGATCAGAGGGAGGGTCAGGTAGTGAGAATCTGGCCACCTGCTCCCTCCGAGTTTGCCAGGGCCCTCAGGTGATCAGCTGGGTGTGTCCCCCTGGGCCAGTGCCCCCCTGGGCCAGTGCCCACCTTTGACTGAACACTCACCTGTGTAGCCCCTGTTCCTGCTAGGTGTGCAGGGAATTGACCCTCAGACAGTTTACCTGACCAGGGAGGGCCAAGTGACACCCACAGACCCTCCTGGGGGTCTGGGATGGAATCACCTGTTTCAGGAGTGGAGGCAGGAGAACCCCACCCTGTGCAAGGACTGGGGAGAAGCCCAGGTGGAGGTGGTGGAGCAGCGGAGGTGGAGGCCTGCAGGACGGCAGGTCACTGACACAGCTCCGACCAGGAGAAAGATGAGCTGGACTGGAGCCAAGGAAAGCTCAGAAGGCCCCGGGTCACTAGGAAGCTGTCAGTTGCCAGACCAGAGTGACTAGGTGTGCAGAGGGCCAGGGAGGGCCCTAGGATAGGACTGGATGTGGTGGGTACAGGTCTGTCTCTGGCCTCACTTCTCCTCACCTGTTGATGAAAACTTCAGAACAGAAGGTGACCGGATGGTGCCCCTGCCCCTCACAGAGCCCACCCAGCACACGGGCGGCCTCCTTGTTCCCAGGGGCAGTGAGGACGGTCCACTCTCAAGGGCTGGACCCCAAATGCAGGCCATAGTGACAGAGACTCTCGTCTCCCGAGGGAACTCACACTCATTCAAAGCTCAGGTGACCAGCAGGAATTCTCCAGCCTGGAGACCCAAGAAAAGGCTGAGAGGGCTGGGCTCTCTGAGTGGCCACAGGGGAAAAGCTAGGAATCTCCTCCTGTCTGGCTCTCCTGGGAGTCCCAGCAAATTCCTACTTTTCACAGTCTCAGGAGACTGACTCAGCCCCTTCCTTTACCACAGTCAGATGGTCCCAACCACAGGAGAGGAACAGGGCTGAGCTCATGGCCGACGTTTAGGAAGAAGCAGCCAGGAAGGAAGGTTAAAGGACAAAAGCTTGTCTTCAGTCTCTTCTTCTTATCAGAACTCGAGCCTCCTGGGCCCTACTTGTGATGACAGGCAGGACAGGCCCAGCTCGTCCCACCCCAACCTGATCCTCCGGTGTAAGTGTTTTTCTGGAAGCAGGGCTGGACAGCTGACCAGGGTCTGAACCGGGCTCTGCCTCCTCGACCCAGCTACTTCCTGTTTCTAAACTTTTTATTGGAGACCACTCCAAATACAAAAACGGCTACACTCAGTCCAGCCCGAGTCTCGGACGCCTGGGACCCGGACCCCATATTCACGCATGGGGACCTCACCCCGCCTGCCGTATCCTTTGCTCTTTAAGTGCTATTCTCTGTCACCTCGCGCCCCCTAACCCAGTGGACACCTCCGCACCAGAGAGCTTCGCAGGCAGGGAGGTGCATCCGCTTGCGTCCAACCCGACTCAGGGAGGGATGCGCTCGGGCGCAGAGCCTCCGTCCCAGCGGGGATGCCTGCGGACGCCCCCGGCCCCCAGTACCCCAACCGCCCCACAAAGCCCGAACCTTGTCGGCGATGGCCTGGGTCTCGGCTGTGGCCGGCTGCGTGGCGGAAGTCCCTCCGCACATCATCTTGGCGGCAAGCGGGGCGGGAGCGTGCGGACACCGGGCGGCGGTCACGCGGGAGCGGCAGTCACGCGGAAGCAGCGGACACTCGCCGGAGCAGCGGACACTCGCGGGAGTGGTCGAGCGGAGTCGAGCGCCCAGACCTGGCGCGGCGGTCATGTGCCATGCGGGCGAAACCACAGCACGCGGCGGGTGGGGGGGGCGGGGACCGGGACCGGAAATGGGTGCGGGGCGTCCCGGAAGGAATGGAGCGCGGGCCGTCCTGGTCAGTGCGGACTGAGGAGGACAGGAGCACGGCCGCAGCCCGGGACCCCCGATGGGTACCGTCTCGGGACCAAGGGTCGTGTGCTGTAGGGCTGTTCCCCCTCCCGGGGTTTGGTGTCGTCCTCCCGGGCGGCGGAGTCAGAAGGTGTGGGCGGGGGCGCGGTCTGCAGGGTCCGGGGAGAGGGGTGGTCCCCGCCCCGCGGGGTTGTGCGCTGAGCTGTGCGTCCTGTCTAGGTTTCCGCGTCCCGAGCTGGGCAGGACGCGGAGTGGAGGTGGTCCAGCCTGCCCCCTTCCGGCGTCCCGGGCCACTCAGGGCCCCCAGACCCTCTCTCCTGTGTTGGCGTCCAGGTGCCCACACTGCAGACAGGATGACAGTGATGGGTCTTGAAATGAGAGGTGTTTGGGTTCGCAGAGTAGGGGGGAGCTGGCCCTGAAAGCTGCCCAGGGCCGGGGGGAATAGAATCCCCTGCCCGGCGACCCTCATCCCTAGGCCTGGCTCAGCGCCCTGCCTGTGCTGGTCTGCTGTGCACACCATGGGCGTGTGACCCGAGGACAGGGTGAAGGGCTGACATGGACGGACAGAAGAAGCACAAAGGAGTCCAGTGGCTGCGAGGTGATGACTCCCAGGGCCTCAGGCCCGGGTGGGGGTCATGGGGAGGGCGTTAGTAAAGGGTTTGGTTCTGGCCGTTAGCCTTAGGATTTAGAGTATGTGTAATATCCAGAAAAGAAAGGGTCCCTGTCTTTTTGGGGCAGGGTGGGGCTGTGCTGGGAGCTGTCTGGACAGGACTGGCCTATCAGAAAGGTCCAGCTGCCCCTCAGTGGGCGCTGGGCCTCTGCCACCCCTGGGGGCTGACTCTGCAGGTGCAGGCCAGCCCTGCCTCATGGGGGCCCAGCGTGGAGCCTCAGTAGGAGTGGCTGGTGAACAGGTGTGTGGGGAGAGGAGCCTCACTGGGAAGTGCCAGGGCAGAGCCTGGTCTGTAAATTCAGGGAAGCATGGGAGGTCAGGTGAGGTTGAGCCCTGGGGAGGTAGGAAGGAGAAACTGACACCCAGCAAAGGCCCAAGCTCAGAGAGCTGCACTTTGACAGCAGGAACTGCAGCAAAGCAAGGGAGGGGGAGACAGCCTCAGGTCCACCCTCCTCGGTCTGAGTGAGCAATTTTTCCTTTCTGTTGTGCTGCAGACCCCCCTGTAGAATAGACAGGGCAAGAGGAGTGGGAAGTGTTGAAAGTGTTAAAGAGTTAGAAAAAACGGTTTTTAAAAAGACTGACAAAAAAGGCCTAATCTTTTGATAGCTAAAAGCAAAATCTTTTACTATACTTAATTTTCTGACATGGGTAACACTGAATCAAATGAAAGACAGCTCTTTATAGGAGTAATTTTACAGTTGTTAAGTAAAAGAGGAATCAAAGTTAAAAAATCTACCATTCAATCATTTTTTACATTTGTACAAGACCACTGCCCTTGGTTTCTACAACAGGGCACTGTTAACCTAGATATCTGGGAAAAAGTAGGGAAACAGCTAAGAGCTTATTGTGTTCAGCACGGCTTGGAGAAAATCCCTACTTACACCCTTCCTCTGTGGAACATGATTAGAGATGCTTTAGATCCAGCTCATGAATTTAAAAAGGTACCTACCTGTTAAAGAGAAAAGTAAAGTTGGAAAAGTACCTGTTAAACAAAAAAGCGAATCTACCTGTTATAAAGAAAAGTGAAAATGAAGAGGCTATACCTAGCTATTGGCAGCTAAACGAATAGCTAGCCACTATGACTGCCAATGAACATGTAAAAGATAGGGATGAAAGGAAAGATCAGACCTCCCCTCAAGATGAGAAAGATTTAGAGGAAAACAGCAGCTCGATGCCATTCTGATGAGGATTGGTCTTTTTTAGCTAAAGATGCTCCTAAAAGTTTAAGAAAAACATCCCTAATCAGACCATCCGCTCCTAGGAGCTTGAGGGAAACATCCCCTATCACACCGTCCGTAAGATTTAGTCACCAAACAGTTAAAGGATCTCCGGAACAGGAGAGGACAAATAGGGGACGCTCCCATCCCCCCATGCCTCCTCCTTCATGTGGGGATTAAGGGCCTCCGCTAGGAGTTTCCCGGAAAAGGGTTTTCTCTAGTCCCAAGGATGAATTTGATCCTCACCTTGAGGCTTCTTTTCTAGTCCCCTCTGCAGTTTAGATAGGGTAAAGAGGGTACAAAATAAATAAAAATCTTCTCTAAAATTAAAAAAAAAATGAGTTTCTCTGCATCTAAGAATAGACAAATGTTTATTGGCTCTGTGAAATATGATTAGAAATGTCCTGGACCCTTGTCATGAGGCTGTTAAATAGCCTATGGGAGAGGCTATAGCGGTGGATGGTGGTGAGTCTCCACTTTCTGCACAGATCATAATTTCTGCTATTGAAAAAAAAAAAAGAGAGAGGGAGAAAGTGCTTTACCTCTTGAGGAAGGAGAGGGCTTACAGGACGCTGCGGCCGAGCGCCCTGGCGAGCTCCCTCCCTCTCTGCGCAAACCTTTAAAAAACTTATCCACCACTTTCTGATTTAAGGTGATCGCCACCGTCTCCGTTTGTGCCTCCCAGGGCCCAGGAATTCCCCACTTTGCCCCCAAACCCTCCCAAAGCGTTGCCTAAGCCTGAGGAAGATAAAAAGTTTTTTGAACAGTGGAGCTTTTAAAGCAGACTGCGTGCACAATATGCAGAGCGTGCTCCTTAGAGAAAACCCCTTCAGGGGGGTCTCACCCAGGCTAGGAGAAAAGCGGAACTGGCAAGGGGATTTAGCAACAATATTAACCCCTGACATGCCGCTTACTCCAATTCCAATGGGAGTGGCTGGCCCCCTACCTGAGGACATTGTAAGATTTGTCCTGGGGCGTAGCTCGCTTTCTTTTCAAAAAATAAAAAAAAAAAGAAAAGAAATTTCGGTGGTGCATGGTGTAGTAGATTCTGATTATATTCGAAAAATTAAAGTCTTGATCTCACCGCCTACCAAAACTGTACAAATTAATAAAGGTCAAAGAGTAACACAGCTTTTGCTTTTACCTTATTATCAGACAAGAAAAAACTTGACTTCTCAAGCTAAGAGCCACAATGCATTTAGATCTAGTGGTCTAGCCTTTTGGGTACAGGAAATTACAGCTCCAAGGCCTTTAAAATATCTTTTAATTCAAGGGAATAAAATGTCAGGGCTGAGTTACAAGCAGTTATTTAGGCTTTTCAACATTTAGGAGACCACACCTTTAATCTTTTGACTGACTCCAGATATATTGTAGGGTTGTTTCCTCATATTGAAACTGCTAATATTCCAAAAAATAAAACTACTATCTTCTCCTTGTTATCTGATTTACAAAAGGAGATTAAACACAGAGATAAAAAATATATTGTGGGACATATTAGAGCCCATTCCAACTTGCCCGGCCGATGCCTACAGCTGCTCCCTGGTTCATCTTGTTTAAACCCTCAATATAATGTTTGCTCCTTTGTGGTGGTGTTGTGAACAATGTATGCTCTGATCTTGTTTAAATCCTCAATATAATGTTTGCTCCTTTGTAATGTTACAACGTCCACCTTATCTTATGATGTAACCACTATTGAGTTATGCTCTTGCTGTATTACAACAACTGCAGGATTTAATGCAAACACGATGGTTTGTGGGCTTACTTATCTTGGGAATAGCAGCTTTGATAAGTGCAATTACTTCTGTTACTGTGGCAGCAATATCATTGACTCAACAAGTACATACTGCTCAATATGTTGATTCTATGTCCAAAAATGTTTCTTTAGCATTGGCAACACAGGAAGCTATAGACAGAAAATTAGAAATGAGGGTAGATGCCCTAGAGGAAGCAGTAATACATATTGGGACTGAATTGCAGGCTTTAAAAGTGAAAATGGCATTGTCCTGTCATGCTGACTACCGGTGGATATGTGTAACACCCCCGAAACTAAATGAGACAGATTTTGACTGGGAAAAGATTAAAAACCATATTTCAGATATCTGGAACAGCTCTGACATTGCCTGGGCTTCTAAGACCCACTCGAGAAGGTGTCTAAGGTGGGGCACCTTCCGCTATTCGAGAGGGTGCCTGCGGCCTCCATGGTCAGAGCTAACCTGGTGTCACGGGTCATATTGATTTTCCGCGTAAACCAAGCTACTCAGCTTCTTTTCTCCACTGAATTTTCCTACTGAGCTATCCTCATTCTATTATTCTTTATATCTTTGATGAATAAATAAATAAATAGTCGCCGATGCCGTCTCCCCTTCGAATACCCTGGATCAGCCGGGGCTGGACCCCGGCAATCTTGAGTGAAGGTGTGTCTGTGGGGTTTCTCCATTGTAACGTTACTAATTTTCCCATTAACCAATAAGTCCTTTGAGGCTATAAGAATATCATGTTGGTCATCACCCTTTTGCCACTGATTGATATCCATGGGTGGTTCTTGCCTGCGAAGCATAGCAGATTTTGGAAAGTCTCCTAAAGAAGGATAATTTGGTATGTAGAATTGTCAAGGAAAATTCAGCTGACAAGAAGAAAAAAGAGAATTTTATTTGAGCCAAATTGAGGACTATAAGCCAGGAAAAAGTCTTATAGAAAATTCTGAAGACTCTTCTGGCTGTTAGAAGTCAAAGGCATGGTCATATACATTTTTGAGACAAAGAACCATCCATCAAAATGACATACTGGCATTTTAGATACAGTTCACCAAGAATACATAGTCCAGGCAGCAAAGCCAGCAGCCAGTCACCATGACCCCCTACGAAGTTGGGAAAGAATGCTGTTCTTCTAAGAAGTCACATTGCCAGTGTCAGAAAACAAAACAAAACAAAAATGATCTTTATGATTGAACAGGCATTCCCACCTTTGAGGAGGTCTGGTTAATGTATAATTTGGATGCACTTGGCCATCAAAGGCAGAAGGAGGCCTGAATGGACAGAATTTTATGCTTCATTTTCTCATCCTGCCTTAAAATATAAATTTCATTTCATCTGAACAAAGACATGCATTTTTTAGTTCCACTGAATATGCAAGAAATCCTTCATCAGCTGTCAGCATCTAGTAGCTGTATTCACTATCAAGTATGTTGAGTTGTACCAAAAGTTCATTTAGCTTTTTCCGTAACATCTTAGGGGAAAACCCAATTGAACTCTTTGGCCAACCCAATATTTTTAAAGTATATGTTGCTCCATTTCATTATATTATTTTGGTGAAATTCTGTGTTGGAAGTTCACTGAATATCTATTAAAATTGCCCTTTTCTTTGGGTTTTGTTGTCCCTTTCCTCTTTTGGCTTTTCCCAGAGCACTGTCCTCTCTGGAGTGCAAGGATTTGTTACTTTACTGCCTGGCATCTCTGCTGAGTCCTGGCTGGTGAGGCAGGGATCTTGTCCTGCTCAACAGTGCCACTGCTGGTGAAAAACTTAAATAGCTTTTTCAAATAGAAAAAGCTGGATGAATAGGGCAATGAACACTTGTATTCCTCCCCTGGAGTCAATCCTTGTTACCATTTTGCTGTATCTGCTTGTGTACTACATGTATGTGATCATTTATCCATTTATTGATATCACGACATTTAACTCTCACCAAACACGTCACCGTTATTTCCTAAAAGTTGAGACATTCTTCTCCACCATGTGCTGGCAAACTATAATCACTGGGCCTAATCCTGGCCCATCACTTGTTTCTGTAAATAAATTTTTATTAGAGTCGCATCCATTCATTTACATGTTGCCTGTAGCTGCTTTAGGCACCAAAGGAGCAATTGTTTTGGCCCACAAAGATGGAAATATTGACTACCCTGCCTGTGCAGAAAAGCATTAATATAAGGCCTGACTGCTATCCTTAGGGAGTCCAGCAAATGAGTTTGACCCTTAGCTGGGAACCTGGATTTGGGGATTTTCCTCATCGCCCTTAAAACTCAACATTCAAAAACTTAAGGTCATGGCCTTCAGGCCCATCACGTCATGGCAGATAGATGGGGAAAAAGTGGAAGTAAAGCAGATTTTATTTTCTTAGGCTCCAAAATCACTGAAGATGGTCACTATGGTACTGAATAGTGTGTGGGTCGGGCTGCTCACCGCTCAAAAGCCAATACACAGGCCAGGTTGGTGGAAAGGAGAGTTTGCTTTATTTCAAATGTTGACAACTGTCTGGGGGGTAGGGTGGCAGACATTTGTCCAAAGGCCAACTGCTACCCCCTGAAAAGCAGGGGTTGAGAGGTTTTATAGACAGAGTTGGGGTGGAGAGCTTACATGCAGAAAGAGCACAGTCATCTTCAAATTGGTCATCAGTGGTCTGACCAGCATCATCTTGGTTGTTTTAGGTGCAGTTAATCTTCAGTTCCAGGGTCCATTTGTTCCCATTTCTTTGCAGCCAGTTCTCAGACATGTGGCAGCTCATGTCCTGGGTACAGCCTGGTCATCATGTACTTAACTTTTTCACCTGGTGTTTTGGTATCTACACGACAGCTCACAGGATATGATTCAGAATGTTATCTATAGCCCTTGAGAAAGAACTACAGGTCCATGACTATGCTTAACAACTACACTATTATTACTTAGTCTCCTTAGACTGTTTTTCTTTGTTTTCACATGTTCTCATTTCTCTGATTAAACTTATTCTTTGACTAAAGTTTTCCACATACAAAAGGCAGGCAGAAGACATGGAGGGCAGGCAGGGGGCAAGGACCACAGGGTCCTGCTCTGTTTCAACTGCAACCAGGAAATTAAAAGACGCTTGCTCCTTGGAAGTAAAACTATGACAAACATACACAGTGTATTAAAAAGCAGAGACATCATTTTGTTGACATATGTCTGTATAGTCAGAACTATGGTTTTTCCCGTAGTCATGTATGCATGTGAGAGTTGGGCCATAAAGAAGGCTGAGCACTGAAGAGTTGATGCTTTTGAATTGTGGTGCTGGAGAAGACTCTTGTCTTGGACTCCCTTGGACTGCAAGGAGATCAAATCAGTCAATCCTAAAGGAAATCAATCCTGAATATTCCTTGGAAGGACTGATGCTGAAAGTGAAGCTCTAGTCCTTTGGCCACCTGATGCAAACAGCCAACTCACTGGAAAAGACCCTGATACTGGGAAAGACTGAGGGTAGGAGGAGAAGGGGGAGATAGAGGATAATATGGTTGGATGGCATCCAACTCAATAGACATGAGTCTGAGCTAACTCCGGATGATAGTGAAGGACAGGGAAGCCTGGCATGCTGCTCTCCATGAGGTCGCAAAAAGTCAGACTCTACTTAGTGAGTGAACAACAACAACCCCATCACCCTAATTGTGATAAGAGTGACTCATGGGCCTAAGGCGTTTGGGCCAACAACACAGCAGGTGCTGAACATCTGCTCTCCCTGTGGGAGTCTGGAATTTGGGTGTGTCTGGTAGAGGGTGCTGTGACCAGCTCATAATAACAACTCTGGGCTTTTTGTTTTTAACTTTTTAGCAGTGTTTCAGGTCATTCGGGAGACCAGGGATCTCTGCAGTGGAAGTGGACAGTGTTGACTACTGGACCACCAGGGAAGTCCCCTAAAAGCTCCAGACTCTGACCTCTAACAAGCTCCTTCTAACATTCAATGTGTTGTCATAGCTGTTTGCTGGGAAGTTAGGGGAACACGTGCTCTTTAAACCTTTCCCTGTGCTTTGAATCCTTTTGCCATAATAAATCACAGCCAAGAGCCTTCCTAGTGAATCAATGAATCTGGGGATCCTGGGTCCCCCTGACACATGACCCTTACTGAAAAAGGCTACTGAGGGGCGCTGTCCCGGAACAGGTTTGCGACTGCCTCCCCCTGCTCTGTGTGTCGCCTCCGCCTTTCTGTGTTCCAGGCCGGTCGCAGACCTACAGGGTGAACGAGGTCAGTGCAGCGTGCCCCAAGGGTGAGGGTGCTGTAGCCGGGGGCCCGCCAGGGCAGCAGGCCACTGCAGGTGTAGGTGATACTCGCGCAAACCCCGCTGTGACTACCCTCCCCTGGCATCATGGCGTTTTCTGATGCCCCTGGCCTGAACCAACATTCACTGGGGGCTTTCTATAATTCCACCACTCCTCTGTCAGTGCTCGCTGGCATTCTTTGCTAAAGAAGAGCCTTCCCTCAGCAGCCAAGGGTGAGCTACAGCACCTCTCCACCTCCCAAAAGGCGGGCAAATGCTGGCCTCCTTTTACTTGTCGGTAAATCCTGAAAGATGATGCTGTGAAAGTGCTGCACTCAATATGCCAGCAAATTTGGAAAACTCAGTAGTGGCCACAGGACTGGAAAAGGTCAGTTTTCATTCCAATCCCAAGGAAAGGCAATGCCAAAGAATGCTCAAACCACCGCACAATTGCACTCATCTCACACGCTAATAAAGTAATGCTTAAAATTCTCCAAGCCAGGCTTCAGCAATACGTGAACCATGAACTTGCAGATGTTCAAGCTGGTTTTAGAAAAGGCAGAGGAACCAGAGATCAAATTGCCAACATCTGCTGGGTCATTGAAAAAGCAAGAGATTTCCAGAAAAACATCTATTTCTGCTTTATTGACTATGCCAAAGCCTTTGACTGTGTGAATCACATTCAACTGTGGAAAATTCTTAAAGAGATGGGAATATCAGACCACCTGACCTGCCTCTTGAGAAATATGTATGCAGATCAGGAAGCAACAGTTAGAACTGCACATGGAACAACAGACTGGTTCCAAATAGGAAAAGGAGAACATCAAGGCTGTATATTGTCACCCTGCTTATTTAACTTATATGCAGAGTACATCATGAGAAACGCTGGACTGGAAGAAACACAAGCTGGAATCAAGATTGCCAGGAGAAATATTAATAACCTCAGATATGCAGATGACACCACCCTTATGGCAGAAAGTGAAGAAGAACTAAAGAGCCTCTCGATGAAAGTGAAAGAGGAGAGTGGAAAAGTTGGCTTAAAGCTCAACATTCAGAAAACTAACATCATGGCATCTGGTCCCATCACTTCATGGCAAATAGATGGGGAAACAGTAGAAACAGTGGCTGACTTCATTTTTCTGGGCTCCAAAATCACTGCAGATGGTGACTGCAGCCATGAAATTAAAAGACGCTTACTCCTTGGAAGGAAAGTTATAACCAACCTAGACAGCATATTCAAAAGCAGAGACATTACTTTGCCAACAAAGGTCCATCTAGTCAAGGCTGTGGTTTTTCCAGTGGTCATGTATGGATGTGAGAGTTGGACTATAAAGAAAGCTGAGTGCTGAAGAATTGATGCATTTGAACTGTGGTGTTGGACAAGACTCTTGAGAGTCCCTCGAACTGCAAGGAGATCCAACCAGTCCATCCTAAAGGAGATCAGTCCTGGGCGTTCGTTGGAAGGACTGACGTTGAAGCTGAAACTCCAATACTTTGGCCACCTGATGCGAACAGCTGACTCATTTGAAAAGACCCTGATGCTGGGAAAGATTGAGGGCAGGAGGAGAAGGGGACGACAGAGGATGAGATGGTTGGATGGCATCACCAACTCAGTGGACATGGGTTTGGGTGGACTCCGGGAGTTGGTGATGGACAGAGAGGCCTGGCGTGCTGCGGTTCATGGAGTCGCAAAGAGTCGGACACGACTGAGCGACTGAACTGAACTGAGAATGAATGGGGAGAAGGCAATGGTAACCCACTCCAGTACCCTTGCCTGGAAAATCCCATGGACGGAGGAGCCTGGTAGGCTGCAGTCTATGAGGTCCCTACGAGTTGGACACGACTGAGGGACTTCACTTTCACTTTACAGTTTCATGCATTGGAGAAGGAAATGGCAACTCACTCCAGTGTTCTTGCCTGGAGAATCCCAGGGACGGGGAAACCTGGTGGGCTGCGTCTATGGGGTCGCACAGAGTCGTACGCGACTTAGCAGCAGCAGCAGCAGCAGAATGAATGGAGCCAGAGCCCCACGCACTTGTCATTACGGGGCCTTGCCACTAGGAGACGGAGGCGTGCGACCCGGGAGAATTTGGCGCGGACATGTGACGTCACGCCGAGTGCTGGAGAGGCTGGCGCGGGTGTGTGACGTCACGCAACGCGCCCAGGCATAGCGGCGAGGTAACTGGTATCGTGGGGTCTCGGCAGGGTCGCCATGGGTCCGCGAGTAAAACTCCCGCCCGAAATCCAGCTGGCGCAGCGGCTGGCGGGGAACGAGCAGGTGACCCGGGACCGGGCGGTGAGGAAGCTCCGGAAATACATCGTCGCCAGAACTCAGCTGGCCGAAGGTTGGCGCGGGGTTGGCGGGATGTGGGCGGGGGGCGTCTCGCGAACCAGGCCGGGCTGGGGGCGCGGGGGCCCGGATTGGGGGCCGGTGGTCCGAGTTAGCTGACTTTCCAACCGCGTGGAGCCTCCACGTGGTCCGCCCGGCCGGGCCGTGGCGATGCTTCCGCCTACCCCACCGCTCGCGCTCCCGCCTGTTCGAACGCTTGGCCCTGATCCCCTTATCCACGCTGACTGATTTGAAGGTGCGCGGCGTTCTCGGCCGCTATATGTCCCTCTGCGGAGGGCCACCCCCCGCCCCAGCCAAGCCCCTAATCTATTTCCAGTTCAGACTTGCCTACTCTGGGAGCAGGATCCTGTCAACCCGTATATCCCGCTACCCCTGCTCCCCACTGTTGGGCACCATGTTTTTTCTCTCAGAGCGGCGTTTGTCGCTGTTGATAGTGTTTTCTTGTGTAATTGTTGGATTGTCGTCTGAGTTTCATGCAGCATACAGCTGTCAGAAATCACGCTCCTTAGTGGTTCTCAGAATGTGGCTCCATCAGCAACTTCAGCATCACCTGGACATTTGCTAGACATGTAAATTTGTGAGTCCCATCCAAGCCCTGCTGAATCAGAAGCTCTGGCAGATGGGCTGTGTATGTGCTTAGTCTTGTCAGCCATCTTCTACTCTTTGTGACCCTATGGGCCGTAGCCCACCAGGCTCCTCTCTGCATGGGATTCTCCAGACAAGAATACTGGAGTGGGTTGCCATTTCCTCCTCCAGGGGATCTTACCAACAGGGATGGAGCCCATGTCTCTTATGTCTCCTGCATTGGCAGGCAAGTTCTTTATCACTCATGCCACCTGGGAAGTCCAGCAATCTTTCAAGAAACCCGCCAGGTGATGCCATCCTATTAATAAAGTCTGAGAACCACTGCTCTGAAACTGCCAGCACATAGTTAAGAGCTCAGTCTATACTTGTTGGCTGATTTTATGTATCTGTCTTCATCAGTCAGTTTATATATTCGTCATTCAGTCCAGTTGCTCAGTCGTGTCTGACTCTTTGTAACCCCATGGCCAACTCCCAGAGCCTGCTCAAACTCATGTCCATCGAGTCAATGATGCCATCCAACCATCTCATCCTCTGTCGTCCCCTTCTCCTGCCTTCAGTCTTTCACAACATCAGGGTCTTTTGCAATGAGTCAGTTCTTCTAATCAGGTGGTCAAAGTATTGGAGCTTCAGCTTCAGCATGAGTCCTTCCAATAAATATTCAGGACTGATTTCCTTTAGGATTGATTCGTTTGATCTTCTTGCAGTCCAAGGGACTCTCAGAGTCTTCTCCAACACCACAGTTCAAAAGCATCAATTCTTTGGTGCTCAGCTTCTTCACGGTCCAACTCTCACATCTATACGTGACTACTGGAAAAACCATAGCTTTGATTAGACGGATGTTTGTCGGCAAAGTAATGTCTCTGATTTTTAATATGCTGTCTAGTTTTGTCATAACGAGCCTGAATGAGGAAATGTGTAACTTTAAATTTGAAAAGTGTGCCAAGCCCGGGTGTAACACTGGGTGATCTGTGGCCAACAGGTTCCCATGCGTAGCCACCATCCAGCCCAAGAAACTGTGACTCATTCAATTTTGAATCTGAAAAATGGAGCACAGTCTCTGATACTTGGAGATTCTCGGTAAACATTTATTGAATGAATCAAAGAACAGTTACCTGCAGGAGACCCTGCAGCCACTGGCCCAGCAGGTTCTGGGTTGGGAGGATTGGTTGAGAGCGAGGGCCAGGCGCCTGTACAGTAAGAGGACTTTGGTCTGATTCAGGCAGTCACAGTTCTCTGGCTGTTCTGGCACTGAAAGATGGTGTTCCTTTAGTCTGAATGGTCCCGTTTCTGGCGCAGGTGGTTTCACTCATGATGAGCTGCTGAAGGTGTGGAAAGGGCTGTTCTATTGCATGTGGATGCAGGACAAGCCACTGCTGCAGGTGAGCGCCCAGGAGGCTACAGAAGGCACCGGGGCCACAGTATCAGTGGGAGGGTGGACGAGCATGTTGTCAGCCCTCATTTTGCTCCAGCAGACGTACTGAGCGCAGTTTTATAGCTTTGATGCTATTTTTCCTTAAGGCCTGGAGGGCCATGGCCTTGGGTTAGGGAGGGTCTCACACTTGGTGAGTTGGGCACCATAGCGATGCTGGTGAATGCCAGGGTACATTGTGGCTGAAAATTGGGTTTTCTGGCTTTTTTTGGCCGGGGGTGGGAGCGGTTGTGGGCTCTTAGTACCCTGATCAGGACCAGGGATTGAACCCATTGTCCTGCAGAGGAAGCTTAGCGTCCTAACCACTGGACCACTGGAGAAGTCCCTGGGTTGCCTGTTTTGTGTTTGTCAGAGATGATGAGCTGAGTGCAAAAATGCTGGAAACCAGGGGACAGCATCCAAGTCTTCTGAGACAAGTATTTTTTCCTTTTTTCTAATTGTTTGGCCGCACCAGGTCCTAGTTGCGGCGTGTGGGATCTAGTTCCCTGACCTGGATCAAGCCTGGGCCCCCTGCATTGGGAGCATGGAATGGTCTTAGCCACTGGACCACCAGGGGAGTCCCTAGCCTTTTTTTCTTAATTGTCTTTTATAAAGATAGGCCTTATGTTTTAGAGCAGTTTTAGTTTCACAGCAACACGAGAGGAGAAGGTACTGCGATTTCTTACCTGCCACCTCCCCCCGTACTCAACACCCCCACGGGAGTGGGCCCTTTCTCACAATCCATGGACCCACCCAGCACATCATCAGCACCCAGAGGCCGTGAGGGTTGCCCTGTTGTACCATCCGTGGGTTGAGTACGTGTATCATGGCGCATGTCCATCGCTGTGTACCTTACAGAGTGGTGTCACTGCCCTCAAGACACGCCTTTCTTGGGGTGTGTCTCAGTGGGAATTGTTCACGCTTCGGAACACCCTGCGTGGTGAGGGTATTTAGTGAAGTTCAGAGGCTACACTGGGGCCCAGTGCACGAGGTGGGCTTGTACACCGAGGCGGCAGGCAGCTGCTAACCTGGGGGTCTCCTCAGCCCCCTCTCGGGTGGCTGTGTGCTCTCAGGCTCCTGCTCCCCTCCCCGCTTTGACTGTCAGTCTCCTTTACTGAGTGATGGTCTTTGGTCAGGAGGGCAGTCCCTGCCCCTGCTTTTTGTGGGGCTAGATGGGCATGGCCTTCAGGGGAGGCCTCTTCTAGTGGTGTGAGACTTCCAGACTCCAGGCTCGCTGGGCTGTGGGGCCCTGTGGAGCCGGATCGCACGATGAGTGAGGACAGTTAAGTTTCTTCCTGCCGCTGCTTGTCGCACAGAAGCCCATTTGTTCGGGGACTGAGGGCATTTGTCTTGTTTCCTGTGCAGGAGGAACTTGGCCGGACCATTTCCCAGCTTGTCCATGCTTTCCAGACCACAGAGGCACGTAAGTATCCTTGCCACGGTGAGCCCCAGCAGTGAGGCTGGATCCGCAGAGACCCAGCCCCTGAACACGAGGCCTGCGTTCTGAGGCTGGGAGCGAGGGCCCCATCCCGGCCAGTGTTTGCTGGTGCGGGAGAGGCTACTCTGCTTTCCAGCATGTGTTCCTCACTCACCCAGGACAGAGGTCTGGAGCTGTCCGAGATCTGGAGGGCTAATGCCTTCCATTTAGAATCTTGGTGGAAGCTGTGGAGTGTCCGCAGCTGACGGCGTGTGCTCCCTGCAGTGTGTCTTCCTGAGTCTTCTTTGGACCAGCATCAGGGATCCTCAGCCCTGTCGCCTGCCCTTTGGCATCACTTGTGTCTTTAGAAATCCTGATGTGTATGTAGACCCTGGTCCTGTTGAGCCGAGCTGTGGGGATGGGGCCCGTGTGCCAGCATCTGTGACCTCCCTACCCTGCTCCAAGGGCAGCCAAGGCTGGGCGGTCTCCCTGGCCTGGACCTTGGGACCACTGGGACCATTGCTGGTGGTGCCCTGGCTGTGTGGATAGGTGTAGTTCGGTTATGGTTAAGTAGCCAAAGTCATCAGAAGCAGGGGTTGTGCAGTTACAGACACTACTTTCTTCTCTTGGGAGACTCTCTGTACTGCATGTGAGGAAGTCCATTCTCTGTAAGTTTCACCTTTTAAGAACATGCAGAAACGTTTCCGTGCTCAGCATGAGGGCGGGTACAGAGCGTTCAGTTGGTGACACTTGAGTGAGGTAATGGATGCAGTTCTGTCCTTCACTGGGCTGTCTGACCAGCCCTCTCTCTGGGGATGCTCTGCAGCAGGCGATAGTGGTGGCCTTCATGTCCTGAGGTCAGGGCATCAGCAGGCCAGGATCCCTTCAGGCCTCTTCTCTGGGAGTGTGGATGGCCGTCTCTTCCTGTGTCCTCACGTGGCCGTCTGGCTGTGCATATCTGTGTCTTGAATCACCAGTGGCCTTTTCTCTTCATCGCCTCTTTAAAGACCTGTCTCCCAAGTATAGTTATATACTGAGGGTTGAGGATTAGGACTTTGGGGACCTGGTTGAACCCACAGCCCCCTGGTCCTGACATACCTGTTATTGGCAGGGTTTTGTGTTTGATCAGGTCAGTGGATCCAGTGGGGTAAGTGGTGGGGTGGGGTGTAGGTGATGGGGCAGGGGCAGTGGCAGTGCTTGCGTGGGGAGGTGCGGCCTGGGCAGCACCTCTCCTGCCAGGCCTCACCTTCTCTTTACGCTTGATGTTCAGAGGATGTGGCTATGGTTCAGGCTTGTGGCTGGGCTGTACTTTTCTTTCTGAGGTTCCTGAAAGTCCCATTTTTAAGGCAGATCCGCAGCACTGCTCTTAGCGCACTCAGGCCGAGGAGCCCCAAGGCCACTGCCGTGGGACCTCCTGACCAGGTTTCTTCATGGTCTCTGCTCTCCCCTGCCCTCCAGAGGTGGCTGCCGCTTCCCCCCAACCCTTCTGGTCTTGTCCCTCCCCCAGAGCACCTGTTCCTTCAGACCTTCTGGCAGACCATGAACCGTGAGTGGCCGGGCATCGACAGGCTGCGTCTGGACAAGTTTTACATGGTGAGGATGTGGCCCGCTCCCCGCAAGGGGCCCCACAGTGCTGGGCTGGGGAACAGCGCTCCGGGAGCCGAGCTCGGCGTCCAGGCACCTGGTCTTGGTGCCCCTGCCCAACAGTGGCGAGGGCAAGGCCCCTGAGGGGTGAGCACCGCGTGGCACAGACCTGTGTGTCTGGAGGCTTCGCTCCCGCAGAGGGGCTTCTTCTCGTCCTATTTTCACTCTGGGAACATCCATCATAGCCATCAGTCCTGGTGCTACGGTCACTCCCCAGCGTCCATCCTGCTGCTCCTGGGAGGCTGGCATCCCGGCCCGGGGCCCAGCCACCAGCCACTCTGGAGGGCCCATGGTGCACAGTGGGCACACAGATGGCAGGCAGCGGGGATGTCTGGGCTGGGCTGCTCACGGGGTCTCCTCCTGTGCCACAGCTCATGCGGATGGTCCTACGCGAGGCCCTGACGGTGCTGCAGACGCAGGGATGGGACGAGAGGTGGGTGCCGCAGCCGCCCGTGCTGCTCACACCCATTGCTGGGTGGTCTGTATCCTTCCAGACTGAGGGTCTGTGTTTCCTGGCTCACCTTAGGCCTCCCTAGCAACTGGCAGCTGGGTGGGCTCCTCCAGTAGGGCTGGGCAGGGCTCTGCTGGTCTTAGCTATCCCTCCCCACTAGTCCCTCCTGGAGACAGGTGGGCAGGGCTCCCTGGGCAGATGGGCGGGGCTACTGCTGCCTGGACCTGTCTGTCACCCGCGGCCCTGCGTCCTGGTTCCGCCAGCCAGCAGGTTTCCAAACCTCCAGGGGGCGGTCTGACATCACAACATAAAGTGAGTTTCTGCAGATTCATGTTTTAAAGTTTTTGAAATTAAATTTTTTAAAAAACTTTTTTTTTTAATGATAGGGGGGATGTGTGCTCAGTATAAAGAACCCAGAAAAACTTTTTAAAGACATTGAAAAGCAATTTTAATTCCAGCAGACAAGTATTTAAAAAAAATTTATTTTTGGCTGTGCTGCATGGGTCGTGGGGCCTCAGTTCCCCAACCAGGGTTTGAACCCCAGTTTGAACCCTGGCCATGGCATGAAAGCCGGAATCCACTAGGCCACCAGGAGACTCTGACAGTTACTCTTAAAATATGGTGGTGTTCTGTGTTTGGTACAAAAGGGGTGTGGAGTTGGGTGTGGAATTTATAGAGACTGCTTTTTTATTTTACTGAAAGTGTGTCCAAACATCCCACCTGAGTGTCCTGCCGCCACCAAATTTGGGGAGGGCGGGTGCTAGGGGAAAGGGCTTAGAAACAGCAGATTTTGAATTGATTTGTGTTTAAAAAGTGATGGTAAAGTAATTTATTTTTAAGCATAAGGATAATAAATCTAGGACCCAGATGTCAAAACAGCTGCCAGACTGGAAAGGGCAGCTTACGGCCCGCATCGCTGTAGGACTTTTCCATCTTCTGGATTACAGAGTTCAAGTCTTAGCCCTGGCCTAACCTCCAGCCAATAAAAAATCACCAGGAGTTGGACTGTAGTTACTGGAGCTGTTTTTCTACATTGAGAATGGCTGTGGGTAACTTGACTCCACGTTTAGGGCCAGGCTGCCTCTGGTTTTTAGTGATCTTCATCCTTAAAAATCCTGTGAAGGCCTGAGGCTGGCAGTGTCCCTCATATCAGAATTTAGGGCTCTGCTGTCTTGGTCGAGGGGAGGGGGTGGTGCAGGGTTTGCAGTGGGCTCAGTGGAAGCGATGGTATTACTTGTGTTGACTTGGGGGGTGTTGTTAGGAAGGTAGTTCCATCCTCGTTGTTGCTGGTAATTCAGCCTCAGATCCTTAATGAAGAAGCTGGTAGCCTCCCGTTGCCCTGTGTAAACAGCTAGTTTATCTGCTTTTCTGGCTCTTTTCCATTCTCACACATGTAATAGACTGAGGGTGACATTCGGTAAGTATGTGTGTGTCATGGCCTGGAGGAGAGGTCTCCGGCCCCGGCCTGGGTCACTTCTGGTCCAGGGACAGCACCCTGGTGTTGCTGGTGTCAGCGGCCCCTGGTGCTGCTGCCTGACTTGCCGCTTCTTCCCCAGACAAACCGAACGGCTGCTGGAGCTGCTAACGACAGAGATCCTGCACCCGGACAGTGAAGCCCCGAACGGGGTGAAGAGCCACTTCATAGAGATCTTCCTGGAGGAGCTGACCAAAGTGGGCGCCCACGAGGTAGGTGGTCGGCAGCTGGGCAGGGCGAGGGGGGCAGTAGCCAGGCTGCTCGGTGCCTGTGGCCTGGGAGCTGAGCCCCAGCCCTCTCCCTGCAGCTGACCGCGGACCAGAACCTCAGGCTCATCGGGCCCTTCTGCACGATCGCTGCCCAGACTCAGGAGTGAGTGCTGTCTCCCGCCTGCCTCCTCTGTTCTGTTGAGTCCCTGAGGAGCTGCCCTTGGAAGATGCCGTGTGCTCACAACAGTCCAGCGAGGTCCAGAGGCCAGCATGGGGAGGGGCGGGCTCAAGCATGGTCCATCCTGATGGCGGCTCTGTGTTTCCCCTCAGCTCCCTGGTTTTGCACAACATCGCTCAAGGCATCTTTGAAACAATCGTGGAGCAGGCCCCACTGGCCATTGAAGAGCTCATGAATGAACTGGAGGAGGAGGAGCTGTCAGAGGAGGAGGAGCTGTCGGAGGAGGAGGAGGAGGCGCAGGAGCCGGGCCTGCTGTCCAGAGAGCCCCCTAAAGGTGAGGACCGCACGCCCCAGGGTGACAGCCTGTCCTGGTCCCAGCCCGCGGTGGACCCCCACCTTCCTCTCCTGTCCCACCCCCTTGCTTCTGCTCTTACCCCTGAAGTCTGTTCTCGGTGCGGCAGCTGGGCTGACCTTGGAATAAACACATGTGCCGGTCACTCTCCTGGCGCCCACTCCATGGCCCCCGCCTCCTCACAACTCCCCAGGCTCTGTTCCTGTCACTGGGTATCCGCCCCGCCCCTGTGGGGTCTCTGCCCTCCGTCACTCCTGCCCTGCCCTGCCCACCGTTTAGAGTGCAGCCTCCCAGTCCCTACCCAGCTTGCTCAATGGGCATTTCCATGGTGGATCACTTTTTGGAATAAATCACTTAAAATTACATAAGTCACTTGCTCATCTTTCTGGCCTGTCTCCCACCACTGGGTGCCCAGCCCCACCCACCAGGGTGGGAGCTGTGTGTCCCTGATGTTGGGGGTGGGGCCCGGTGGATCAAGCTGGACGAGGGAGAGGGTATGAACAAAGAGTAGCAGGCAGCTCGAGTGAGCGTCCCCCTTGGAGACCGGGCCCGTGGGCCTGCGTCGACAGTGTCTGGTCCAGCCCGTCCACCTTGTGCTAAGTGGGTCCTTGGGGGCGCCAGCTAGGCTTCATGGCCGTGTCCTCGGGGGAACTGTGTGGTGGATCCTCGTGCCTTTAGGGGTGCGTGTCCTCCACCAGCTTCAGACTTTTCCACCCCGGCGTTTTGTTGTGGAACACACGTGACGTGAGGTCTACCAGCTTAGCCGTGTGTAAGTGCACAGCTCAGTGGCACTAAGTGTGTTCGCATTGTACAGCTGTCATCACTGTCCGTCTCTGGAACTTCTCATCTTCCCAGACCGAAGCTGTCGCCGTGCCTGCCCCTGCCCTGCTCAGCTCCTGGCACCGGGCGCCCTGTTGTCAGCCCTGTGAGCCTGCCTGTCGGCGTCTGTGTCTGTAGCAGCGGGCTCTCACAGTCTGTGGTTCTGTGTCTGGCTTAGCTCCCCGAGCCGCGCCGTATCGTGTGTGGGAACGCTTGAGGCTGAGCGATGCAGCATTGAACGTGTAGTCCGTGTTTTGTCCTGCGTTGGTAGGTGGAGTTTGGGGTTGCTTCCGTGTTTCTCTGTTGTGGTTAGTGCTATTATGAATACGGGTGTACGAATATCTGTTTGAGACCCTGCTTTCGATCCTTTTTGGTCTGTGCCCAGAGTGGGATCGCTGCGTCCTCGGGTAAGCCGTGCTTAACTTTCTAGGAACCGCCACCCTGCTCGCACAGCGGCGGCCTCGTGTGCGTCCCGGGCGGCAGTGCGAGAGGGCTGCGGCCCCCGAGCTCCATCTCCTGCCGCCTTTGGTAGCGGCGCTCCTCCTGAGTGCAGTGCTGTCGCCAGGGTTGCGGTTTCATTTCCCTAGTGACTGCGGGTGTCAGGCACCTTTTCATGCGCTTGTTGGCTCTTCACGTATTTTTGGAGGAATGTTTACTTAAGCCCTTGGCCCATTTTTTGAGTCATTGTTTTTTCATTGTGTTTTAGGAGGCCTTCATATGTTCTGGCATCTTCCCTAGTAGCTCAGTTGGTAAAAGAATTTGCCTGCAATGCAGGAGACCCTGGAGACGAAATGGCACGCCACTCCAGTACGCTTGCCTGGGGAACCCCATGCACAGAGGCCCTGGCGCTCTGCAGTCCGTGGGATCGCGGAGAGTCGGACGCTTGCTCTTTCCCGTGTTCTGGCTGTAGCTCCTCCCCAGGTTGTGATGTGCAGGAGTCTTCTGCTGTACGGGCGGTCTTCTTAACTCTATTCATGGTCCCTTGATGTACAGATTTGAAAGTTCTCATCAAGTCTGGTTGTCTTAATTTTCCATGTTACCTGTGCCTTTAGTCTAAGAAATTGTGGCCAGATCCAGTCTCCTGAGGCTTTTGCCCTATGTTTGCATCTGAGTTTCGCTGTTTGTTTCTTTCTTTAGGTCTTTGGTCCGTGTTGAGTTAATTTAGTCTAGCTTCTTTCTCTGTGTGTTGATGTCAGGTGTACTGGCACGTTTGTTGAAGGGACCATCCTTTGGCCCCTGGATGGTCCTGTGCCTTGGGGGGAGGTCATTGGATGGCAGGAGCAAGAGTTGATTGCTGCAGCCTCTGAGGCCAATGTCCTTGCTGGCGCCCCTGGCTTTCCCATTGGTCAGCCATCCCCCTCAACACTCTCCAGCCGTCCTGGACGTCCTTCCTGGCCCTCCTTCCCCTCCTCCTTGTCCTCAGTAGCCTGAGTGACCAGCGCAGATGGACCCAGGGGCCCACGGTGGCCCAGGGCCTGCCCACAGCCCTGCCGTGGTCATTCTTTGCCACACGTGCTCGCCCCTCAGGCCAGCTGGTGATCGAAGCTGTCCTCTGTAGGTGGAGACGGCAGGGCCCCAAGTGTCTGGTGTCCGCTCCCTCACCCGAAACGGCTCTCCCTGCTCACCTCTTAGTCCAGGCCGCCCCGTGGCCGGACAGCCCCCTTCCTCCTCCTCCTCCTGGGGCTCCTGGCCTGCCAATCCTGCCTGAGGTGCCCCTTGTTTTGTCAGCCCCTCCCGGTTTCACTGGAAGTGATCAGGCCCCACCGCCTCTGGGACGGCTCTTTGGTTCCCTGTCTGTGGAGGCACTGCTGCCCTGGGGCAAGGCCCTCAGCGCTCCTGCCATCCCACTGTGAGCTCCTGAGCCCAGCTGTGGCCCTGGCAGGCAGAGTGCCTGGGCCCCAGGTTGGGCCTGTAGCTCCCGCGGTACTAGGCATGTCTAAGTCCGTGGGGCCCTTCTGTTCTAGGTTCGGTCTGCAGGACTCAGCGCCCCCTGGACCAGCAGGCAGGAGATGACGATGAGGACGGCACCAGCACTGTCCTCCAGGTGTGTGGCTGGGTCTGTGGGCTGAGCTCTCAGCTCTGCACGTCAGGCAGGGCGGCATCTGTCCGCCTGGGACTGGGTGGGAGGCAGGGACCCCGGAGGCTCGACTGTAGAACACAGACTGGTTGAAAGGGGAGTTGGGGACTGGGCCCCGGGAGGCTGAGCCCAGGTTTCCCCGCTCGGCAGTCACCCCGCCTCTGCTCCCGGCCCCTTCGGATGCTGGGGCCACTGGGGTGGGACATGCTGAGTGGGGCCCTTCCAGGTCCCCATCGGAGCCTGAGCTCAGCAGACAAGATCGGGGACTTCAGGTGGATTGGACCCGTAGGGGCCTTCCTAGTCAGTGTCAGATGTTGATTACTTGATGAGTTAATAAGATTTTAGATGTCTTGGGCTAAATTCACCAGATTAATTTTGCTTGTTCCATCCTGCTCGTTTTGACGTGGCTCCCGGAGGACTTAGAGTTGTGCAGAGGCTCACCATGCGGCCCCTCATGTCCGCTGGGGCCGGCGTCTGCCGGGTGGAGGCCGGTGTGGGGGCACAGCGGGGGCATCGGGCGGCTGAGCGTTGGTCCTCCTGCTTGTTCCCTGTGGGTCTCCTCCTGGGATCCCCTGGGGGCTGACAGCCTCTGCGGCATCTCTCTGTTGAACAGTTCGACTACAAGGCTGTTGCCGACAGACTGTTTGAGATGGCCAGTCGCCAGGACACCCCTCCGCAGAACAGGAAGCGCCTCTACAAAGTGATCCGGAAGTGAGTGCCCTGGCCCTCTGCTCCACCCATCTTCAGAGATGGTTGGGAGGGCCTTCCCTAGGGGCGACCCCTCCTCGTCAGGCGCGTGGTGAGTGACTCTCTCGTCCCTCCAGATTGCAGGCCCTCGCAGAAGGTGAGCACTGGGCGCCAGGCGCAACGGCATCTCGTCCTCCCAGGAGTGGATCGGGCCATGCGTGCTCACCCCCCGGCACCGGTGGCTGTGGGGAGGCCAGTGGTGCTAATTTCGGGGAGGCTGCTGCGGGCCTGTGCAGCTCTCGTCCTGGTGAAGCCCAGGGGTTCTCAGGGCTGAGTGTGTGGGGTGAGGGGTGGCTGGCCCGAGAACCTGAATTTCTAGCAAGTTCCCTGGGCCGGCCACACTGCTGCCTGTGGTGCAACATACGACTCCACTTCTTGGCGTGTGGCTGGTGGAGCTGTATGGCTTGTTCTGAAAGACAGCTTCCTAGAAAGCGTAAGATTGAAGATGTAAGTGTTTCCCCCAAACATTTCATTATGAAAAATTTTAAATACGTGCAAAGTCTCAGGGATTCTACGGTGAGTAGTTAGATTCTACTATCAGCGTTTTCTCATCTTTGATTTATCATATGTCTACTCCCACCCCTCAGTCAGAGCATACTTTCTAAATATTCCATGCTGGGGCAGTACTTTCTAGGTGAAGTTACAGACCACGTGAACATGGGGTTCGTCTGGTGGGTTTTGACTGACATACGCTTGTGTGACCCAAACCCGTCAGTATTCTGAAGGATCTTCTGCCTCTCCCCAGCTAAGTGTACGTGAGGCAGAGCGCAACGCGTTCAGCGCTCCACGTGGGCTCTGCCAGACAGTGTCTGGCAATGCCCTGTGAGCTGCCCTTGGCCGTGTGGGAATCAGACCAGGGCTCCTTGCCCAAAGCTCATGGCTGCGGTGCTCGTGGGGTGCTGGGGGCCGTGGAGGCACGGACCATAAGCACCCTGGCCTGCAGCCTCCTGAGCGCCTGCCTTGGTCCGCAGGCCTCTTCCCTGAACCTGACATCCCAGAAGAAGCATACCGGAATCCGCGGGGCGGGAGGCGGGTGAGAATGAAGAAGCGCTTGTCCGGATCCCAGCTGCAGGACAAGACAGGTAGTCCTGGTGGTGCTGGCTTCGTTACCCGTGTTCTATTCCCCCCCGCTCCCCTGCTCGTGTGACTGCAGCCTGTCTCCCTCTAGACGTGACTCCCTGCCTCCCTCCCCAGCCTGCTGCAGGCCTCCCTGCCCCACCCCCGACTGCCCACGTGTCCTGGAGATGTGGCACCCTGGCCCAGACGCCCTCGCAGTCCTCCCCATTCTCCTTCCCTGCGGCCTGGTCTGGTGCCTCTTCCTGACCCTTTTCCGTCTTTGGTTTGACCTGCTCCACGCCTCCCCTTGCTCCTCTGCAGCATCCTTAGGAACTCCCTTGATTTTAGAGGCTCCCCCCCCTCCCCCGTGCTCTCTCCTTCCCACCCTTCTTGCTCCTTTCCCCTGCCCCTTTCCCTCCCTCCTCCCCTCCCTACCAGCTGTACACAGGCCAGTGGCTGGAATGCGACCCGCCCTGTGAAGGGCCTCCATTCACCCCTGCACCAGCCCAGGCCAGTCCTGTCCGGGTCCATTCGTGCCAGGCTGCTCTGCAGTCTGAACGTCTTATGCGCCCACACCAGGCTGGGCCCTGGATGCCACTCACAGCTGTCGCGTTGACTGAGCTCCAGCCCCACCTTCTCAGCAGCCCCCCCGCCCCTGTGCACTGAGCCTGGGCCCCCCGTCCATCTCGTCTTCGCCCACGTCCCTCTCTCCCGGTCCTGTCCTCACTCTGGTCGTCCTAAAGGCCCACTTCCCGGCCAGTCTCCGTAGGTTGTGTGCCCACCTGGTGGCTGTGGACCTCCCAGTCTCACTGATGCAGGCCCCTGGGTGGCTGACTCAGGTCCATTCCCAGCGCCGTCATGCTGAACACTGTTCAGCCTGCCACCCGGGCCCAGCACCCCAGACAATCTCAGGAGTCAGAGCCGACCTTCTTGATGCTTCGTTCATTCAGCCTTGTGTTTCAGGGAGACATGCAAAGGAGGCCTTACATTCAGACTCGAGCCCAGGATCCACGAGGAGGAGGCGGCGGCAGAGAGCAGGCGGTGACCCCCCTGTGCTCCGGGAGCGGCCTGGGGGCCATGGCGGGAGAGGGGCCCCCAGGAGGCAGCGGCGGCCTTGGGTGGGGGCCAAAGCAAAGATAGCCGGTTGCCAGGAGCCAAAGGCAAAAAGGAAGCGGACCCCAGAGGGCCAGAAGTGACATCTCCCAGGCCCCCTGGGAAAATGAGGGGACAAGACAGTTGGGCCGGGTCCCCGAGACTCCAGAAACTGACTGCTCCCCAACTTACTGTGTCAAGAGGCAGCCGAGGCCAGGACTTACGGGGTCAGGCCCTCACTTGGTGCCCACGTTCCAGAAACACTGCGGCTGTGCTGACCTCAGCCAGGCCTGCAAAACCTGGGACTGGAGGCCCCCACAGACACCCTCCTTGGGCAGGAGACTGGCGACTCGGCTGGTGTTGATAAATAAACGTGCCACGTGGTGCCTACACGCCGGTCCTGCCCTGGTGTGGTTTCACGGGATGTCCAGTCGCATGGCCTGGCAGGTGCCCGGCGGTTTTGGTGGTGTGCCCCCAGAGCCTGTTTGCGTCTTCCTCAGACCCTGGAGACGATGCCAAGTGTTAACAGTGTCGTCTGCACATGTACTTCATCAGCTCGGGGTGAGAGCTGACAGTGCTCTGTGCTTTGCGCCAACCTTGTCACGTGGGTGGGAGGGTCAGCTCCCCACCCACCCCTTCTCTGTGACCTGGAGGCAGAGCTGGGCCTGAGGTCCCACGGGCATCTGCCCACCAGGCCCCCTGCTCCTTTCCCCTGGGGTTCAGCTCCTGGCCCGAGCCCTGACTAGACAGGAAATAGAAACAGGATGCAGTGCAGTATGGGCTCGGGGGGGCTTCCAGGTGGAGCTGTGCCCGCAGCAGAGGGCTGCCTGGGTTTCAGGTGGGTGTCTCCAGCCGGGCTGGCCTCTGCCGGGCCGAGGTGTGAGGCTGAGCCCAGCGAGAGGCCCAGCTTCGGGAGAGCCCATTGAGGCTGGAGCTGAACTTCAGTTTACAAAGCCCAGCTGTGTACAGGCTCGTGCCCCCAGGAGGAGGTCCCCAGGGGCCCCCTTCCAGTCCATGTCGGGGCAGGCGGTGGGGAGATTGGAGGGGAGGGGAGTGTTAAGTCCCCAAGTTCACGGTGCTTCTCTCCCCTGTTGACAGAAGTAGTCAACAGTCTGTGATAGGAATAGAAGAGTTTTATCTGAGCCAGACTGAGGACTGGAACCCAGAGGACAGCCTCTCAGAGGGCTGAGGCGCTGCCCCAGAGAAGCAAGGTTTTCAGCACAATTTGTTTTTTGGCTGCCCCACCTGGCCTGCAGGGTCTTCCCCGACCAGGAACTGAACCTGTGCCCTGTGTGTTGGGAGCTCAGAGTCCTAACCACCAGACCACCAGGGAAGTCTTCCGCACAGGTTTATGTCTTGTCAGAACAAAAAGTACCAAGTCAGGGACACTTTCCTTCACGGTTTCAGAACCAGGCCCACAGGTGCACAGTGAGTCAGCAGGGCCTTGGCACCTGGGCAGGAGTCTTAGGGAAGGACTGGTGTCCCAGGAAAAGAGGCGCTTAATCTTTAATTTTTACTTCTCGTGACTGTGCCGTTCTCTTCGATCATTAAAGCGCAGTCACGGTGTGTGTTGGATAGGCCACTGTCAGACTGCTGCAGTTAGCATAAGACGCAGGTCAACTCCTGTACAAGCCAGAATGTCCTCCCCTCACCTCAGTGGGTGAACACTCCTGTCATCTCCACAGAGCAGCTTCAAGAGACACAGCGCTGGCAGCAGGGCTGGCTAAGGGGCTGCCCGACTGACGCCCTCAGGTGTCACTTCCTCAGCAGGGACCCTGGGAGGGAGGGAGGTCCTGCTGCTCTTGGCTGTTTTGTGGGTGCAGGTGGGTATGGGTTTCTGTTCAGTGGAATTCCTTTGATCAAAAAGTAAGGAAGCAACCGTCATCCCTGCAGAAGTTTCTGGGGGGAAGAAAAAGCGTCATGCCTGATTGCAGTTCTCAAACCCCGGCCCTCCGTAACTCCGTCAGCACCCTGCTCCTGTCACTGTTCCAGGCCAAACTGTACCACCGCCTCCTGTGTCTTCAGGATCCTTCAACTTTAACCACGTTACCTCGCTGTGGGTGCTGGTGGGCGGTGGGTCACTGTCTTTCTGAAGGGCAGTGTTTCTCCAGTGTTGGGAAACATTCCCATTGGGCAAGATGGGTAAAGATGCCAACCATTGTTCCTGGAAAACTTGTGTTCAAAAGGGGGCATTGTTTTTATTTTCCCCGTGTATCATTTCCCCCCCGCCCCCCTTTAAAGCACTTTATTGAGACGTGATGAACGCACCATCAAATATTTCTGCCCCTGAGGACGCCTGGTCCCCTCCCAGCCCCCACCCCACCCCCACCCTGACCCCGACCTATTTCTTGTGCTGATTTCTCCATTTTGGATTTTCAGATGCGGGGGATCCTTCAGTGTGTGGCTTCCTGCAGTGTGTGTGTCGTTCACGCACACTGGGACGTGTGTCAGAACTTCATTCCCTTTGGGGCTGAGTAGTAAATACTTCTGTGCAGATCCGCCGTCGGGTGGGAGCATCCCAGATCTCATGTGCTTTGTCCCCGGATCCTGCCCAGTCTGCAGAGTTTCTACCCGCCTGTGTGTGCGTGTGTCCAGTCTGCAGAGTTTCCACCTGCCTGCGTGCGTGTGTGTGTGTGTGTGTGTGTGTGTGTGTGTGTGTGTGTGTGTGGAGAGAGGGGCGGATCTTGAGAAAGTGGCCTTCCCCCTGGGGCTGACAGTGTTGTAGAAGGGGCTCTGAAATTCTGGTACTGTTTCTCATCAAACTACTTACTCACTAATCTCCTGTGTCAGGGGCTCCTGGTTCCCTGTCTAATCCAGTGGATTATATGTACTCCATTGATGTACTGTACTCCATCCTGAGCTCAGTCTCCAGTGGGAAACTTGAGGCCGGCTCCTGAGACCCTTTCCCAGGTGCTCGCTCCCTACCCCTCATTTCGGCAGGAAGCCCCAGCCCTGGGAGGAACTGCTGTGGATGAGGGTCTCCTGGGGCCGCTTCTATTTTATTGAGATTTATTTTATAACCAGTTAAAGGATGCAATCCAGCAGTTCTTAGTGTATTTATAAGGTTGTGCATCACCACCTCGGCCCCTCTTAGGACATCTTCATCGACCCCCAAAGGAACCCTGTGCTCAGGGTTTCCTTACCCTTGGGGAGGCTTTAGGTCCAGTGGTTATTATTGATCACCAGACTAGGAAGTTCACTTAAGTTTTTTGGAGCAGCCGGGGTCTAGAACAAACAGCCCTGTGTCTGAGTGACCTGAGAGTGTCAGGTAGTAAGCGTGTTTTACAGCTTTGTGGTTAAACAGCCCCATTACGGTTCTCTCCCCGGGAGATTGGACAGGCTCTGGAGCATGTTCACTAGTGGTGTCTCCGGGACCCCCTTTGTGTGTCAGTACCTGTGGACGCACCTGGAACTTTGTCCTGCTAGGCAAGGGTGGCAGCCGTGTGGGTTCTCAGCTGCCACCCAGGTTCACCCGGGTTGAAGTCTGTTCTCATCCTGGCCTGCTAAGGAGGGTCCAAAACAACAGCCCAGAGTTCTTAAAGTGCTTACATCAGCCCATGGCTTGCTCGTCAGACTCTCCCAAAACTCCCTGTGTTGTAGCTGGAGCCAGGCAAAGTAATACTGTAACAGGAGCAGCGAGCAGTGGGGAGCTCTGGCCTGGGCTGAGTCTAAAGGTGGGGAGGAGGGGGGGATGAGGCCGGGTCTGCATCCCAGGGGAGGGACCAGCCAGAGCTGTTTGGGACACACACCCTCCACCCCCCGAACCCCACCCCCACCCCCGCTGCAATGGGATGGAGTGGGCTTGGGGACAGACCCGCCAGCAGCCAAGCCTGGGTCCTGGTCCGCCCTGGAGTGTCCCCATTTGCTCTGGGCCTGTGTCCTCTGTACGCGGGGTGGGGCTGCTGATCTCAGGTGACTTCACAGAGCATCCCTGATTCGTGGACTGGCCGGTCCTGAGGGAGAGGCGATGGAAACCAGCTTTACCTCTGTCCTTTCCCGGGAGGCGGTCACCCTAGTCAGGGTTTGCCCAGTGTGGCGCAACTGCTCCAGCGCTGAATCACCAAGCCACACCGAGGATGGGAATTGGGCGGTCTGCACAGTGGTTCTCCGGTGAAGTGGCCACCCCGCCCCCGGGACCTTGGCTATGCGGCGCCCACATGCCACCTGGTGACCTAGGTCACCCTTTCCCCTCCTTCACCTCACTTGGGGGGGGTCTAAGCTATGTGATTTCCAGTTTTGACGTTCAGTGTTTTGGGAAGCTGTGCTCCCCAGCTGGACCCAAGGCCTTGAGGTGCCCCTGGCAGCCTAGCTCCCCACCCCTCTCCACAGCCATCCTTCCTGCCTGTTTCCTGCCCTGTCCCCTTGCCCTTTTCCTGCCTAAATGTTTACTCAGTCCTGCAAGAGACAGCTGCACTCCCTCATGAATTACTGCGAGTGTGGCATGAAAACAGCAGCCTCGTAGGTCAGGGGTCTCTGGGCTGCCGAGCTCTGTCCAGCTCGCTTCTTGCTGGCAGAATTCAATCCTTTGCACCCAAGATTGAGGTTGAGGTTCCTTCACATTTTCTTGCTGGCTGTCAGCCAGACTGGCTCTGAGCTCCTCCACTGCCCACAGCTCCTGGCCACGCACCCACAGCTCCTGACCATGGGCCCACAGTTCCTGGCCACGTACTGGTGGCTGGCAGGAGAGAGCCTCACGTTCTGACTTCGTCCCGAACCCCAGCTCATCTGATGAGGTCAGGCTCACCGTGCTGGGGGAGGGATCTGCAGGTGTGCACACCCTGGGGCGGTGGGGAGGAGGTCGCGACCAGGGTAGCATCCTGGGTTGCCTGAGATCCAAGGCCATAGGCCCCATGTCCTCTTTCTCTCCTAAGTCTTACCCTCAGAGCCTGACCCAGGAGCAGAAGATTCCTGCCCCTAGAGAGCTGCTTGCCCTGGGAGCTTTGCCAGAGAGTGAAAGGATTAGAGAACACTGCAGTGCTGGGGAGGCGCCCTTCATGCTTCCCGGCACTTGAGCAGCCTGGGCCTTGCCTTGGGGTGAGTCCCTCCAGGGAGGGGGTGGAGGACTGGCTGGCTGGTGCCCACCTTGACAGCCCTCCCACTGTGAGGACAGAACGTCTTGCTCTTGCTCTCACCTAAGCACTCCGTGAACCCCCCCGAGAGCAGGCTCCCTACCCTCCAGGCCAGGTCCTTCTTCTGGAGCCCCGTCCCCTAAAGCCAAGTTCCCATACTGAGTTTATGATTCATCTCTCATCCAAAACTTTACCCCCTTTCTGTCCCCTCTGACCGCAATCCTGCACTAACTACCCTAGTCAGCCAGTCAGGTGACTGAGAGTACTCTTGGCGATAACATCGTGCAGGTACTTAAATTGCTACTGTAACATGGTCTTTAATGTACACATCATCCAGGCAGTTTCTCCAGGGCAAGATGAGCTCACAGACCCCTGAGCCATGGACCACCTGAAACCTCCTGCCTCCCGAAACCACGTCTCAGAAATGTCTCGAGACAGTGATTCACCCCAGCTGCTCTGCTCTTCCCCTAAACACATTCCCCAACCCAGAGACCTGGTGGAGGTGGATCCCGGCTTGTCTCCCCTCACTGGCTTGGCGCCTGCAGTAAACCCTAACTCTGCTGCAGCTGTCGGCGTGCGGCTTTCTGTGCCCAGGGCACTCAGCTTGGCTGCACTTCTCTCAGCAACACGGTTTCTAAGGAAACGAGCCTTCCAGGTCAGCCCGACCAGCTCTCACTTTCTCACAGCTCCTTCGACTTGGCGCCAAGCAGATTCACCAGGACCCCAGTCCAAGTCTGGGCCTCTGCCTCCAGCCCCTTTCCCTGGGGAGAGTGGCCTCAGCTGCTCTCAGGCCAAGGAGTTTGTGCTTTGGGCTTTTGGCATCGCAGTCTGTGTCTGTTCTTTTAATTTTTTTTTTGGTGGAGGGGTTGGTTGCCTGCCATGTGGCATGCAGGATCTTAGTTCCCCAACCAGGGAGTGAACTTGCCTCCTGCAATGGAAGTGTGGAGTCCTAACCACTGGGCCACCAGGGAAGTGCCCCTGGCCTTTTAATAACTAAGTAAATTCTACCTTGATGTGAATTGAAGATGTGGTTAAATTTCAGAAGTGGGGGGCTTTTGGATTCAGAATGCATTAACTCCAGAACCTAGACACATGCGGGCTTACACAAGGGAGGGGTTCCCAGGCTTGCCCCTGAGGATTCTGGGAATTGTCTGGCCTCAGGTGAGGTCACCAATGGTCAAGTCCTTTGTCCTCAGACCTGTGTGGTTGGTGTCCCCTCATACCAGGGTTCCCGCGCCCTTGACAACCCCCACTGGGGAAGGTCTCGAGCTTGCAGCCCAGGCCCCGAGTCTCATGCTGCCCTGACCCTCCGCTGGCCAGAGGAAGGGCCTCACCCTGACACCCACAGGCCGCAGAGCCTCTGGGACCACAGCAGTGATGGAGGCATCGAGCGGGCTGAGTGAAGAACACCTACAGGCTCCCTCTCTAAAGGGTCAGCACTCGCAACAAAGCGAAGAAACACAGTGCAGTCAGGGCCGTCAGCTCTGCAGCTGAGTGTTGTTGAGGACACATCAGGCCTGACTGTCCCTCCCTCTCCCGAGGCCCCCAGTCCAGGACTCAGGTAGGTTTTCTGACTCACCCACCTCCCCGTGTGGGCAGCGCGGTGACAGTGATCAGTCGGGGGCCTGCTCCTTCTGGGCTATGTTCCTGCCTATTTGACATGAGCATTTTCCTCTCTGGCTGGAAGCAGCTGAGAGGCCTGGTGAGATTTTATTATTTTGTTGTTATTTTTCCTTTTCAAAGAATTCCTTTTCAGAAAGTCCTGGTGACATTCATGCATTTCTCTCTAAATGAGAGCAAAGTCCCTGCCTGTCTCCCTCTGAGTAACGACCCTGTGGAGTCTGAGCACGTTCCAGAAGGTTCCAGGAAGGAGGCGGTGAACTGACTCTGGAGAAAAGGCTCTTGGCCAGAAGCCAGCTTCAGGCCAGATGGGTCCCTGAGGCAGTGAGGCGGCTGCACCCAGGTCTCTGGGAACTGTGAAAGCGCCCGTTTCTGCATGAACTTGGGGCCTACGCAGCCCAGGGGACTGTGGACCCCAAGTTTGCCTGTAGGGGGTCTGGGGGACATTGATGGCTTGGAGTGGTTTCTCATCTGTGTGACTGATGGGAGAAAGGAGGGAGGCGGGCTGGGCTGGGAAGGAGTGGCTGCTCGTTGGTTTGGCTGGGGACCTGCTCCCACCTGGCTCCATGGGAGCCCTGGAGCAGGGCAGCTACGAAGTTGGACTGTCCTGAGGCCAGGCCAGCTGGTTGGGGGAGGCCGCCAAATCTGACATTGACCGTGGAGCTGGGGTACAACCTTGATGAGAACATTCAAGGTGTTGGTGTCTGGTAGCCTGTTCCCACGAGTCTAGAATGTGGTGGGGTCCTCAAGGCCCACAGTTTGCAGGATCCTGTCTAAAGAATGAATCAGTGGGGCAGACTATGAATGATTACAGCCCCTCTTTATAATCATTCAGAATTTCAAACAGGACATGAGCCCAGTGGCCCAAGTGACCACCCAGGCTTCAGCAGTGGAGTCAGGCCCCTGCCCCCAGGGATCCTGGTATCACTGCCGTGGGCTCCCCAGATGGGGCTCCTCATACAGCCAGACTCTGTCCTCATGGAACCACACTCTAGAGGTAGAGACCGTGGGTCTTGAGACAGTAGAGGGAGGAGAAGGATCAGGTGTGGAGGGTGAAGGGTGGTCTTCTGAGGCCACCTTTGGGCAAAGCCAGGAGTTGAGTGGACATTAGGAGCAGAGACCCTGAGTGGGGACTGTGCCTGCTGGTGGAACAGGAAGGAGGCTGGAGGGCTGGAGGGTGAGCTGGGTGGTAACGGGGCAGTCACAGGGCCACCTTAACAAGTACAGCAGACAGGGGCTCGGATGACAGGGATTTATCTTCTCACAGCCTGGAGGCTGGACATCCAAGACCATGGTGTGTGCAGGGCTGGTTCCTCGTGAGGCCATCCCTCTGTGCCTGTCCATGTCCTGACCTCCTTCCCGTAAGGACACACTCATCTGGAGTGAACACCCACCCTAGTGACCTCATCTGGCCTCAGTTGCCTCTTTCCACAGAGTCACACTCTGAAATGCTGGGAGTCAGGATGTCAACACGTGAATTTGGGGGGACACATTCAGCTGGTGGCAGCTGGTGGTATCTAAGGAGTGTGCCCAGAGGTGTGCAGTAACCAAGCCTTAATAAGAGAGAGAGGGTCTCTCCTGCCTTGGCAGTGATTTTGAATGTAATTAATAATCTTAAAGTATTTCTCAATATCCTTCTGTTGATTGTCTTTTCTCCTTCATGGTAGGAACAAGATGGACACTTGTAGATTCTAACAGAAAACAGAAGCCAGTTTATTTTGTGAAACTCACGTGTCAACCAGACCACAAGGCATCTTGTGAAATTCGTGGCCTGTTTTAAACTCTGCCAAGCTCAGATTTTATTTCCAAACACCAGCCAGTGTTTGCATGAGGTGGAAGGTGGGGAGAGTCTCCCTGCTTCTCAGAAGCCCCCAGCAACTCCATCCCAGCGCAGGCAGCACAAGACGAAGTGGCGGCAGACGCTAGCTTTGTGTTGAAGTCAGCTCAGAAAGGAGGGCGGGGAGGGGACGGCCCCCCAGCCTGCCCACTCATTCTCCCTCCATTCTTGTCACACTGAGCCTGAGGTCATGCCCGGCGTGCAAACTCTGACCCCAGCATAATGTCAGCGTCCTTCCGCTCTTGGTGCTGTGTCACTAACTCCCCCAGCTCTTGATGGCACAAGGTGAGAGGTGATGGAGAAGATCCACCAGGATGGACGTTGCCGTTGGCTTAATGGGTCAGACATCAGCTATGTGGACGGGGCTGTGCAAACACACCTGTGGGCTTTGGATGGGGCTGAAACTCGGCAGTGGCCACAGAACTGGGAAAGGTCAGTTTTCACTCCAATCCCAAAGAAAGGCAATGCCAAAGAATGTTCAAACTACTGCACAATTGCACTCCTCTCACGTGCTAGCAAAGTAATGCTCAAAATTCTCCAAGCTAGACTTCAACAGTACACAAACTGAGAACTTCCAGATGTTCAAGCTGGATTTAGAAAAGGCAGAAGAACCAGAGATCAAATTGCTAACATCTGTTGGATCATAGAAAAAGCAAGAGAATTCCAGAAAAGCATCTACTTCTACTTCATTGACTATGCTAAAGCCTTTGACTGTGTGGATCACAACAAACTGTGGAAAATTCTTCAAGAGATGGAAATACTAGACCACCTTACCTGCCTCCTGAGAAATCTTTATACAGGTCAAGCTTCGAACCAGACATGGAACAATGGAATAGTTCCAACTTGAGAAAGAAGTATGTCAAGCCTGTATATTGTCACCTTGCTTATTTAACTTCTATGCATTATGCGAAATGCTGGGCTGGATGAAGCACAAGTTATCAGAATTGCTGGGGAAAAGATCAATAATCTCAGATACACAGATGACACCACCCTTATGGCAGAAAGTGAAAAGAAACTAAAAAGCCTCCTGATGAAAGTGAAAGAGGAGAGTGAAAAAGCTGGCTTAAAACTCAACATTAAAAAAATGAAGATCATGGCATCCTGTCCCATCACTTCAGGGCAAATAGATGGGGAAACAATGGAAATAGTGTGAGACTTTATTTTCTTGGACTCCAGTATCACTGCAGATGGTGGCTGCAGCCATGAAATTAAAAGACACTTGCTCCTTGGAAGAAAAGCTATGACTAACCTAGACAGCATATTACAAAACAGAGACATTACTTTGCCAACAAAAGTCTATCTAGTCAAAGCTATGGTTTTTCCAGTAGTCATGTATGGATGTGAGAGTTGGACCATAAAGAAAGCTGAGTGCTGAAGAATTGATACTTTTGAACTGTGATGTTGGAGAAGACTCTTGAGAGTCCCTTGGACTGCAACTAGATCAAACCAGTCAATCCTAAAGGAAATCAGTCCTGAATATCATTGGAAGGACTGATTCTGAAGCGGAAGCTCCAATCCTTTGGCCACTTGATGCAAAGAACTGACTCATTAGGAAAGACTCTGATGCTGAGAAAGATTGAAGGCAGGAGGAGAAGGGGATGACAGAGGATGAGATGGTTGGATGGCGTCAGCGACTCGATGGACATGAGTTTGAGCAAGCTCCAGGAGATGACGATGGACAGGGAAACCTGGCGTGCTGCAGTCTAGGGGGTCAGGAGCGACTGAACTGAACTGAACTGAACTGGGGGCCCACTGAGGATTCCACGCCAACCTCACCCTTCCTGTCCAGACTCCCCAGACCCTCCCCTGCCCAAGGGCAGTCGAGAGATGACTACAGAGAGTTAGACAAAGACAGGAGGATAGAACCCAAGAATCGTGCAGCCCCTGATGAATTAAGGGGTGTGGGGGATGGAAACCAATGGATGTGAAAGGAGAAACAAGTGGCCGTAGTGCCTCCTGGCAGAGACCCTACCCCTGCCTGCAAGGACGTCTAGAAAGAAAGAAGAGGAATCCAGGATGGATTAGGTCTGCAGAGCGGACACCTGTTTATAGAAACGTGTCCTTTAGTCCAGGGAAAACGCCACAGGACAAGCAGCCTGGTTTTACAGAAACTTTATAGGAAAAGAAGTGGGGTTGGGGGTGGGGTGCTGCAGAAGCACAGTGGAGACACCAGCTGGTCTCCATCTATAGACCGAATCTATGATGCTAGTAAACACACTAGGAAAACGCAGATGTTGCCGGGACTGTGCTGGAAGAGTGATGATCTCAGGGAACCCGATTTGATCCTAAGGACATCACAGGACCCCAGAGGACTCGAGCAGGAGCAAAGGCTGGACGCCACCCGCCCCCGTGTCTCCTGACCTCCAGGCTGACCAGGGAAAGTCAAGAGCATCCTTGTGGGAAGGATACACGCAAGTCTTCAAGTGGGGAAACACTGAGGTCATCGGGGTTTATTGTATGATTCTTTCTTCTTTCATCTGTTTGAGATTTACCTGCTTCTCCGTGAGAAGGAAAAGAAAGCTTTGGAAAACATCATTTTCGTGATTTCTCTTTTATTGCCACCTTTGGAAATGGGATGTGTTTAAAAAGCCAAGCATTTACATGAAAACAAAGTAGATCAATTGGTTATATTATGTTGTAAAATTAAAATCATTTTGCTTTAAATCATCCTGTTCTGGTTTATAAACAGAAAGCCTAAATCTAGATGAAAAGTCCATGTCCTGTGTGAGGCCAGCCCCTTGCTTACTTACGAACCCACTGTCTACACAGGAGGCCCTTCTGGGATATGGGTCAGATGGGTCCCCCGGGTGACAGAGACCTACCATGGCAAGCAGCCACCTCCTTCCAGGACTAACCTGGAGAGAAATACGTGCACTCTCAAGTTTAATCATCTTAGCTCCCTCCTCGGCTCACCGAGGTCACCCCACCCTCAGTATTAGCACCACAGTCACAGCCTCCACAGCCACCACTCACCCTGACCCCTCCACTGACCGCCCTCCCACCACGACACCCACGTGGGAGCCCGGGGGCAGGGGTGCTGAGGAACTGGCCAGGAACTGGCCAGGCTCTGAGCATGGAACAGTGCTCCCCCCCTCAGCCTGGCTGCCCCCTGCCTGTGTCCTCAGCTCAGGACAGGCATCTCTCTGAAGGACTGCCCCACCCCTGCCGGCTTCCTCACTGGCCAGCTTCCTGCTGGCTCTGCCCACAAGTGCCCATGGACACAGGAGGCTGGGAGCAGGGCCCGGCCCTGCCTCCTCCTGTTTCTGACGTGTCTGTGGGCTCAGAGGAGCCAGCTGGCTGTTCCTCTGGGGTTACACAGACGCTTAGAGGCACCCACAGATGGGCAAGCCCTCAGGGAAGCCATGGGGAGGTAGCAGGTGAGGGGCGGCAGGTGTGTGTTGGAGGGGACAAGCAGCTGCCCTGTATAAGACTCACGGCCATCAGGGCGCATCCAGAAGCCTGTGGTCCTAGAAACCAGACATAGAAACCATGAGGAACGTGCTTATGGGGGAAGCCCACCCAGGCCAGACAGCAGTACCGGAAGCTGCCCCGTCCTGCCTCAAGGCCCCTCCACACACCGCGCCCAGCCACACAGGTAACCCAGCTTCTCATGATGGACCAGGAAAATTCAGTTCACGGCCATGGGAAGAATCAAACAGGGAATTTTACTCCAAACTCAGGATTCTAACCCGAGAAGCAGATTCTCAGAAATTCTGAGCATTGACCACCTGCTAGGAGTTGAAAGTACGCTCAGGGATGTTTTTGAGACAAAGGATTATCCATCAGAATGAGGGTCTGGCATTTTACTTCAAAGTCGCCAGGGGTGGAGAGTCCAGGTAGCATGTACTCAGAGCGTGGCCGGCCACTGTGACCCTCTACAGTCATTCCTCTAAGAAGTGCCATCGCCAGCATTGGAAGGGAGAGCATGAATCCATCTTAGAGGGGTGCAGGACTTCCCACCTTGAAGAAGGTCAGGTTCATGTGTGAGGCAGAGGCCCAAGTGAACACACAGAGAGGATCTCGTGTTTAATGTTTCTTGTCCAGCCTTCACCTACAAACCTGGTTTCATCACAGTTATCACCGCCAGTGTGTTTGAACAGGTCACGGCCCAAGTGTGCCTGCTTCCTGAGAGCCAGTAGTTTACTCTGGTCTGGCTCTTGTTTTCCTAAGCAGTTTTTATTGCAGTGAAACACACATCACGTGACTTTTACTGTCAGCAGCATTTCATACATCCCCGGGCTGGTGCCACCCTCTGCTTTACCTAATTCTGGAACATTCTGTCACCCCAAAGGAGCCCTGCACCATTACCTATCACCCCACCCAGCCTCAGCCCCTGACACCCACTAAGCTACTCTTATCTCCGTGGGTGTGTTACTCTGGGTGTTTTCGGCTCAGCTTCCAGTCTTTCTCACCAATAGTTGCTCTGTGAATAGCTGTGATTTCAGCATGGTTGTGGGAGCAGGTCCATCTTCATCCCTCTCTTGGGAGGACACATTTTTGTTTGAACATCTATTTTTTTAGATTATTGACACAGTTTTTTTAAATATTTATTTTGGCTTTGCTGCCTCTTTGTTGCCCCAGTCTTTCCCCTGGCTGCGGGGAGTGCGGGCTCCTCTCTAGTTGTGGTGTGCGGGCTTCTCTCTGCTGTGCCTCCTCCTGTCGTGCAGCATGGGCTCTGGAGCGCAGGCTCAGTGGCTGTGGAGCGTGAGCTTAGATACTCTGCAGCATGTGGGATCTTCCTGGACCAGGAAGGGAACCTGTGTCTCCTGCATTGGCAGGCAGGTTCTTTACCACTGAGCCTCCAGGGAAGTCCTGAACACCTCTTTTCAATTCTATTTAAACTCCATTTAACCACTGCAGGGCTGCCAGGCTTGCTCGTTTGTTTTTAGATTGAAATGCCTACACCTCTTCACCCAGAGCCCCTCTTCCATCCCTTTCTTTCCCTCTGACCTCAATTGTCCACTCCTGGACTTTGCTGGTGGGTCCTCTGCTGCAGGGCCGCCTGTTGGGTCCACGTGTATGTCATTGTGCGGGGACTTCATCCCCCTTCGTTGTTAACTCCCACACTGACTGTGAGGCTTCCCCTGTGTGGTGGGGACATCCCTTCCTCCATGGCTCATGGCCACGTGGAGCCCCTTCCCCACCTGGGAAGCCCCCTGGACGGCCTGGGCTGCCCACACCCCCGACTGCACTGCCACGAACTCCGGGACACATTCTCGCTGCACCAGCGCCGGTGTGTGTGTGTGTGTGATCAGGGTCTCAGCTTGGGGCCCCCTAGGGCCTAGCAGACTCCGGGCTGCTGTCCCAGGTCCTCAGTGTGACCATGATGGGGGCAGGGCTGTTACCCACGTCCGCATGCACTCTTGTGTTCATAGTTGGCATGGGTCCACAGGACACACAGCTCAGGTCAGGGGAGCACATGCACATGTGAGTGTGTATCTGTGCTGTGTGTATGCACACATGTGTGAACCTGGGTGTGTGTGCATGCATGAGAGTGAATGTGTGTGTGTGTGTGTGGTGTAGTGTGTATGCATGAGAGTGAATGTGTGTGTGTGTGTGTGGTGTGGTGTGTGTGTGCATGTGCACGTGTGTGTGTACAGGAAAGCTGGCCCGTCTGTCCTGGAGGGAGGAGGTAGCCCCTTCTCCCTGGCCAGCACTGAGGCTCTGCCGTCCTCGTCCGACTTGCTGTCTCACTGGACTTTCCCTTTTGCTGTCTCCTGCCTGGGTATCTGCCAGCTCCTTCCTGGAGAGGGCTGGGTGACGGTCTCCAAGAGGCGGACAGGCCGACGCCCGGCTCAGGCGAGGGTGCCTGTCTCCCTGTGCTTCTTGGGCGCTGGCCCCGCAGGCCTAGGGCACGAGCCTCGGGAGGTCCGCTCAGTACTTCCTTGGGCTAGAGAGCCGCCGGCAGCCACGCTTCCCTCCTGCCACCTGCCTGGCTGCTCAGCAGGCTGACGGCAGCCTGATCCAGCCAGTAGTGCAGCGGGGGCAGCGTCCAGCAGCCACGGCAACCCAGAGGGAGGGGGAGACCCGCTGATGGGGGTCCCCTCGCCCTGGGGTGAGGGGCCGGCTGAGAGGCCAGGTGAGCTGGCTCTCCCAGAGACCCTCTCTGCCTCTGGACCAGTCCCGTGGGCACTTAGGATGGCTTGGCTGGACGCTCATGAAAGTGTCCCTGGTGAGCAGCCCCCAGGACGTGGGGTCTTCCCCACCTCACCCCCCACACTTCACACACTCACCTGGTCAGAAGCCCACAGCCCCCGGTGCCTCCTAACAAGCAACGAGGGGGCAGGCAGGGCTCAGGCCCCAGGGCCCTCAGGACCATCGAGCCCAGAGCAGCTTCGGGATGCAGTGCACTGACAGCCAGCCCCGTTTCCCGTCTCTCACCTGAGAATTGGCAACGCGCCGGCTCAGGGTCGTCTGAGGATTTGTGAACTGATGCATGTAAAGTACTTAGAGGCACACGGGCCCAGAGCAGTTGTGGATAATGGATAAGTTGTGGATAAGTTTTATCATTTTTTTTCACTCTGCTTGTGCTGAACAGAGGTTGCCCTCCAAGGACAAAGGAGAGGCTGTGAAATTGGGAAACTGGGGCCACGTGGGAATAGCTGGGACCTTCCTAAACTCGCAAATGGAAGAGACGCTTCTCTCCCATGGATGGTGGGTTAGGAGGAGGAGCAGGCGGTTTATTTAAAATATGCTGTGTTTTTGGAGAAGCCTCTTGGGACATGAAAGCACACTCAGCACTGCAGAGAAGAGAGACAGTTTTACTGCCTTCCCTCCAGACTCCAAGTCCGCCGGTAAACGTTTCAGCCCAGTGTCTTCAGTGGATTTTAAAGGCCAAGTCACAGTGGCCATTTGTGTCTCCAGAACAGTCAACTATAAACAGTGCGGTGGACGGAGCTGGAAGCTGTGAGAAGGCAATGGTAATGAATGTGCATGATGGGTTGGGTCAGGCCCGGATCGCGGCTGGGAGGGAAGAAGGACAGAGCCCCGTCTCTGCCTTGCTCCCGCCTCGAGACGGGCTCGCAGCCCAGCCAATGTGGGTGGTGCTGTCTGTGCCGTCCTTCCCTGAGGCCAGTGGGAATTGCACCTCTGGCCCTGGAACCCACCTGCCTTCCCCTCCGGCCCTGAAGAGCCACAAAGTTGACAGGAGGTCTTACAGAGCCAGCAGTAGACCGCAGTCCACCCTGCAACATGGGGGCTTCACAGGACGGACTGCACAGAAAGGCACACCCCCGCTGACCCCCTGCCCACGTCATGCCTTCCTTCACTCCAGCAGAGTGAGCGACTCTGTGCTGCAGAGTGGAGGGGTGGGTGGCATGAGAGGCTGTGCCCTGTGCACATCACGTCCAGCCGGGGAAGTAGACGCTGAACACACACCTACACGTGCACACACACACACATGTAGAAGTGTCCCTGCCGGAAGGTCAGTGCCCAGAGCTGACACCTCAGTTAGAGAGCGTCACTGACTAAGCCCCATGGGCGGCCTGGGCCTCCATCAGTTCTTGCCTAGATGACTTTTGACCCGGATTCAGAAATCTGCTCTGGCTAATGAGGACTCGGCAGCCCCTGCTCCAGCCCACAGGCAGCAAGGAGGGGCTCCCTGGAGGCCGGCTGTTGAGCACACGTGTTCACGTGTGGATGCGAATGTGTGTGTGTGTGCACACATGTGCATCTGTATTGGTGATGCCCAGAGCAACGGCTGTAGGACTCCAGGACTCCTAACAAGCAACGAGGGGGCAGGCAGGGCTCAGGCCCCAGGGCCCTCAGGACCATCGAGCCCAGAGCAGCTTCGGGATGCAGTGCACTGACAGCCAGCCCCGTTTCCCGTCTCTCACCTGAGAATTGGCAACGCGCCGGCTCAGGGTCGTCTGAGGGGACGACCCCGACTCACTTCTCAAAGCCCTCTGCCACGTGGGTGACAGGAGGACCTGACCAGCTGCAAAGCCCAGAGAGCCCTGAGCCACGCGCGGGCCCCTGAGCCACCCTTCCTCTTCTGCTTTGGGGGTCAAGCTGCCCACGATTGGGGCTGGGGTCAGGAGAGGTGAGTGAAAAGGTTGGTGAAGCTAGGGCCAGATTCTGCTTTTATTTAAAAATTTTAAAAATTAATCAATTTACTTTTGGCTATGCTGCATCTTCGTTGCTGTGGGGGCTTTTCTCAAGTTGCAACAGACGGGGACTCCTCCTCTCTGGGGTGCGTGGGCCTCTCACTGGGGTGGCTCCTCTGTTTCGGCGCACAGGCTCTAAGGTGCAGGGGCTCCCAAAGGCGCGGCTCCGGGGCTCTAGAGCACAGGCTCAGTAGCTGTGGTGCAGCGGCTTCCGCAGGCGCGGCTCCCGGGCTCTAGAGCACAGGCTCAGAGGCCGTGGTACAGGGGCTTAGTTGTCCCTCAGCATGTGGGATTCTCCCGGACCAGAGATTGAACCCACGCCCCCTGCATTGGCAGGCGGATTCTTAGCCACTGCCCCACTGAGATGTCCTACTTAAACTTTTGACATTTTGTTTATTGTTAATAAACAATAATAATTGTTATTGGGGTGGGATCCATTTTGATTTATTAAAATATTGTTTATCCCGCTGCTGAGTTTTGGGCACCCACTTATACTTTTGCCTGAGTGAGCAAGGCTCTCCTGCCTGGGCTGGCCCTGCCCGCAGGATCCCTGGGCCTTCTCCTGACCTTGGGGGACCCAGGACAGCCCCCCTGCCCCCATCACAGCATCTGGGGGTTCTTGTCCTTTGTACATCTAATCTGGAGTGGCCTGGCAATGTCTTGGGCCTTGTGGGATGGGAGGGGCAAGATGAGAGGACCCTGCGGTGGGGTCTGGACCCCCAGGGTGGATGGGGAGAGGCCTGCAGTCACCCCAACCCCGCTGGAGGAGGGTAAGGGTGGTGCCTCCTGCCACCAGATGCCTGCCCAGTGTCATTGGTTTCATTTCCTAAGAGGTAAAATCAAAACAAAACAAAAACCAGACGGATGCCTCACCAGGGCAGCATAAGAAACAAAAACGAAGCAGTTAAACAGCAGGCAGACTGCCAGCTTTCTTTTTCCTGGTCTCAAGCTCATTCTTGAGCATAAAGGTCCCAGAAAGTGAACTCAGACCCCAAATGTGGGCTTGTGAGTGTGAGCATGCAAATATGTGTGAGTGTGATGGTGAGCCTGGGTGTGCCAGTGTGTGTATCTGTGAGTGTGCAAGGGGAGGGGTGAATGGCAGAGAAAGGAGAAAGGTTCCCAGTAGGAGGCTCCAGGGGCTAGACCCACCATGAGAGAAGGTCTCGTGGGGAGAAGCTCTCTGTTCCAATGACAGCTGTGCAGCCAGACCCAGGGCTTGGCCACTAACAGAGGTGTTGTCATGACAGGTGTTGTGTGACGCGTGTTGGCTTCCAGCCAAGGAGACGGAGACCGGAGAGGCGGGGGTGTGACCCTTGCACAGCTGGGCTGGCCTCCTTATCCAGTGCTCCCCTCTCATCACCCGGGTGGGCTCGCATATGGGGCTGTGTCCCCAGCTGTGTGTTTAGGGACCCGCACCCCATCTCATTCCTGGAGAAGGGGGTGCCCTAATTAGTGTCTTCAGTTGACAGCAGCCGACATTTCTCGGGCTGGTTCAGCTGGAAAGGGATGTTTGAAGGGACAGCGGGGCTCAGGGCCTGGTGGGGAGACCGGAGAAGCAGGTGGAAGCTTCTAAAAGCAGCACGCCAAACCCTGAGACCGGGCCCTCAGAACCCCTAGCCTCTGCCTTGGCGCTGCACACTCGTGCCAGGAAACTTCCTGGCTGCCTGCCGCCCACCCTGACCCTGGACGCTGAGGCCCTAAAAGCTGTCCGAGCTCACCTGAGCCTAGAAACAGCCTGTCACATGCTGACCCCCTCCCCCACCTGAGCCTCACCTGAGGCACCCGGCTCAGCCTGGGTCAGGCTGCTGGGGCTGGAGAGGTGGGGAGGGAGCTCTGGCTCCTGCACCGGAGCGCGAATGTCCCGGCGTGTCCCCAAACACAGATGGGCCATTCAAAAGACACTGGTGACAAAAAGGAACAGACTGTTGGCAAAGATGGCCCCCTGGACGAACCTCCAGAAAATTAAGCTGAGGAAGCAAAAGCCGAGCCCCAGAGGTTACATACATACAATTCCTTTTATAGAACATCCTTAAAATGACAAAACTGTGGAGAGAGGACAGATTGGCAGCTGGTGGGGCTGGAGGGTTGGGAGTGAAGAGATGAGGGCGGCGGGAGGGAGCTCATGGGGATGGGAGGCTCTGTGTCTGTCCATGTCACATCCTGGTGTGAGTGCTCTGCCGTTTGCAGCATGTCACCACGGGGGAAGCGGAACAAAAGCACAATCTGTATTATTTCTTACAACTGCATGTCAGTCTACTACATCTCAAAGTTTAAAATGTGATAATAATCAAAAAAAGCAGACAGCAAGGGCCAGGACAGGTGTCACTGCACATGGGCATCTGGACATCTTCCTGGCACCCATGCCCAAGGCTTCCACGAAGCAGGCTCTCTCTCATGCTTAGAAGCTCACAGACCAAAAACGAAAAAAAAGGAAAAAGAGAGAGGGAAATAGTCCTCATTCTTCCATGAAGAAAAAAAAGAAAACTCACAGACCAGAGACACAGGCTGGGCTCCTTGAGACTCGCCCTAGCAGACGTCTCTCTGGGCAGAGCTTGGGTGGGGGGCGGGGGGTGTCGCAGGGAGGCTGAGCTGCTCCTGCCTCTCAGCACATCTCCTGCCGTCCCAGCTGACGTATTTCAGTATCGCCTGCTGTGTGGCGGACCACTATCAGGAGCAGATCACAGCTGTGCCTCTCCTGCACATCCCAGGAGTTTGGCAGCTTCGGAGACAAAGCATTGCATATCTTACTTTGAATCTTTTCTCCTCCTCAGTTTGTTTCATGCGGACTTTGGACTTTGGGCGTGTTTGGAAAGTCAAGTGAGCATCCGATTCCTGGTGAAGATGCTGGAGGAGGAAGCATCCCTGGAGCCGTGGAGCCGGTGTTCCCCCGCCTCGCTTGCCTTGGAATCAGCCTGGGGCTGCTCTCTGCGGGACCCTCTCCTGCAGGAATGTGGAGCCACCAAACAGACTACTGCGCTGAACACGTGTCTCCTGAGGGCTGTCTCACTCTACCGACTCAGGGTCCTCAGCAGACCCAGGAGTGCAGACGGGGCTCCCGAGCACCTCGTTCTGCACTGCCACCTCAGGGTCTGCTGACGTGAGAGTGGGATGGAGCCAGAGCTGCACGGCGGACCACACAGCAGACGCAGAGGTGGAGCACTCCAGCCACAGTGTCGCGGGATGCGAGAAAAAGCAGCCAAGCAAATTCCTCCTCCTGATTTCGCCTGGTGGCTTGCGGCTTAATCTGCTCGTTTCTCCCCATTTATTTCATTCTATTTATAAGTTGCTGGCACCATGTAATTCTATCTGGTTGTAGTCACAGAGGAGAACTGAGAGTTTGATTTTAGAGCTCTCAGGAGAACAAGAATTGCTGTCATCTGATCTGTCTGCTCCTTCTGCCTGAAGCTGAACTCACAGGAGTAGAAGCATTCTCTGCACTCACAGATTTCTTCCTTCCCACAAGAAGCTCCCCTTAAAACATTTTCCATCTCAGGTGTGTGTGTTGAGAGGAAAGGGTTTGGAAGGGATGAGGAATATAGGTTTTAGAATCAAAAGTCCAGTGCTTGGCTCTAGAACTTACCTTCTGTTTAAACTTTGGATTCTCAAATACTATTTGGGAAGATCACTTCATGTCACAAAATGGCCACTGGAACCCCAACCATCACAATCACATTCCAAGCAGGAGGAAAGAGAACGGAACAGGGAAGACAGCATTTCTCAGTGGAGGCTGCCCTCTTTAAGGAACTTTTCTGGAAGTCTCAGCTTCTATCTCATTGGCAAACCCTGTTGCAAGGGGAGCTGAGAAACATTTTCAGAGCTGTAATCATAGCCACACCACCAACACTGGGGCTGTGTTAAAAAGGAGGCCGAGTGAATGGAGAGTGGACAGGCAGTGAGGGGCAGGCACCCTCGCTGGAACACTGGAGGAGGTGCCCCAAGCCCTGTTCATCTCAGCCGTTTGCTGTGTTCATGGCACTAACCATAGTCTGCAACACAGGCTTTGTCTGTCTCCCTATAAGGGCACAAGCTCCCTGAGAGTGGGGGCTGGGCTGACTTGTCCCCGAATCCTGGTCCCGGCCCTGACTGCCTCACAGAGGAGTGCAGTGTGAGTCTTTCCTGGAGGGTGGGTCTGAGCCCTGGCGGCACCCCACCTACTCAGCCCCCGCACACGCCCCTCCCTCCCCACGCTGGGTCAGGTTTCCAACTGGGATCAGTCTCCATGGTCTTAGAAGTTGGAGTGAAGGAGAGCAGGGCTCCCTGAAACCCAGAGACCATCACAAACTCATACTTCGTGGTAAAAATGTGTATGTAGCCCAAGTGTCCACAACTCTAAAGGAGGAGAATGTGGAATAAAGTGGGGGCTTATCACTCCTGACTCATTTAGGCCAGGATGCTCCTGGGGTGTCGGGGGCATGGCCCTCAGTAGGAGCGGTTAGGAGGGAAGCAGCCTGCATCTTACAGCTCAGATTGGTCTGGTCACAGAACTGAACTTCACATTTCAAATAATGTCAACGTCAATTTTTTTTTTTAAGTAAATTCACCCATGTTTACTAATAAAATTACCCATCCTCACCTCTATTTCTTCTTGTTTATTTTTACCTTTTGCCGCACCGCGTAGCTTGTGGGATCTTAGTTTCCTGACCAGGGATGGGACCTAAGCCCCTTGAATTGGAAGCGAAGAGTGTTAACCTCTGGACCACCAGGGAAGCCCCATCTCTTCTCAGTTGCTAAGAGTGACTGCTATTCTAAACAAACAGCCGTGTTCATTTTGTCTTCATCTCCTGTTGGCCCCCTGCTGTCTCAGCATTGACCCGCCTCTGGGCTGGGCTCCGGGGAGGCTGGGGCCTGGACGCAAGCCCCCTCCTCAGGGGCATGGCTGATGGGGGCTGTGTGTTCCCACACCCTGGGGCAAGGGGCACAGGGAGAGGCTACCAGGACCGCTCCACAGGGCAGGGGCAGGAGGCAGGTGCCCCTGAGGAGGGGCAATGCCTGTGGACTGGCAGGAGTTGGGGGGCACAGATGGACATGGGGAGGGTGCACGGCTTGGAGGGGAGGCAGCTTCAGTCTCGGGGAGCCTCAGTGGCAGCAGAGAGGTGTGGGGTGACCCGGTAGACCTCTGTCACCGGGCAGAGCTGCAGATGGTCACAGGGCAAGAAGCGCGGCTGTTTGGATAGCAGCCAGGCCAGGGGGCGAGGGGACAGGACTGAGGGCAGAGGGGCACAAGACTGCCCCATTTTCCAGCACGGGCTGTGGTGACAGAGTGCCCTGGCGGAGGCCCGGTCCCCTGTCAACCAAATAGGGGCAGGCCATTGTCATCCTCCCAGCGTCCCCACTCCTAACGCCATCACACTGGGAGTCAGGGCTTGTTTATGAAGAATATACCCTGCCAGTGGTTGCTCAGTCGCTCAGTCGTGTCCGACTGTTTGCGACCCCATAGACTGCAGCACGCCAGGTTTCCCTGTCTATCACCAACTCCCGGAGCTTGCGCAAACTCATGTCCATCGAGTCGATAGACCACCCAACCCACACTGCAGGGTGTCCACACTGGGCAAGATAACACTGTCATCAGAAACGGGTAGACAGCCTCCTGACGGCGGTTTCTACCATGAGAACGCAGGCTCCTAGGACCCTCTGGGTCCAGGAGGTCTTGGGGGCAAAGGAGCCCATCCTCTCTCAAAGGCCCAGGCCCACAGGCCCCAGCTTGGGGTCAGCGGCAGGCATTCCCCACACACTGTTGTGTTCGGGCCTGAGAACGTCTCCAGAAGCAGTTTCCTCTCGACTGTCAAGCTCCAGAAGGGGCGCTGCCCAGCATCCCTGTCCTGCTGACCTGTTTTCAGGTTGTTTTGGACAGAATCAGCTCTTTTGTTCCAGGGACAGGTGTCTGGAAAGTGGGTGAGTGAAGTCGCTCAGTCGTGTCGACTCCCTGCGACCCCATGGACTGTAGCCCACCAGGCTCCTCCGTCCATGGGATTCTCCAGGTGTCTGGAAAGTGGGTGCCAAGAGGTGACTTGCTCTCTGATGATAAAGGGTCTGAGCGCTCAGCCCTGAGGGGTCAGGCTCCACGGCCCCTGCGCAGAGGGTCTTGTGGCTGGAATCTTCTAGAATCCTCCAAACTTCCTCTTGCTGCTCCTTTTACGCAAACAAGGAAAAAGGCCCAGAGAGAGGGGCTGCCTGGCTCCGGCTCCTCAAGTCTGCTCCAGCCGGGTCTGCTGCCCACAAGGAGGGTGAGGAATCCCCTGCTCTGAGGCCTCCAGGCTGTGGGTCTGTCCCGTGGTGACCTCTGCCAGATTCATCTTGGACAACATGCTGGGATCTGGTGAGAGGGTGGTGAAGACCCTTGCGGAGACCCCATGTGGAACCTTAGAAGCACACCCTCAGTAAGGTCCCCCTCTTCCTTGGGATCCTTTCTCAATTGTGTTGGGAGCCCCGACGTGGCTGTGGAAGGAGGCCCCGCCCCAGGGCCCCACCTGGCTCACAGGCGCTCGGCCCCCAGCAGGGAAGGAGGGCTCAGCCCCCTCCTGCCTCCCGTCTACCTCAAGTTCAGCCCTGAGTGTCTCTCCTCTATGTCCTGGGTAAACGACGGCAGGTCAAAAGCCCTCTTTGGAAACCGCTTTCCAGAAGGACCCTGAAATGTCTGTTTCTAGAAGCGCTGGCGCCAGGAGCTCTAGATGACTCACCTCCGACCACGTCCCCACCTCGAGCCCACGCGCCCGCGCGGGCCTATTTCCGGCCAGCCTGGTCATCGTGTGTGGTGCTCAGGAAGCCTGGTCAGCGAGGCACCCCCTCATCCCAGATTCAAGGCGGACCATTTACAGCCACGTCCCTGGAGGCCAAAGCGCTTCGAGTGATCAGAGACAAACCCCTTCACATTCAGCATCCCTGCCCTTGTATCCCACGCGTTTAGTTGTGCCCTGAGAGTTTGTGAAACAGGCGATTGGAGCACGGAGGTCGTAATAGCATTAGTAACAGCAGCCTGTCCTTCTGCACTGTCTCGGGGGGCCGTGCATGCTCTGGGTTCAGCGCCTTTGCAGGCCCGCACCTGTGGTCATTTCTATCTCAGAGCAGTCACTCAGCTCTAGGGAGGAGGGGTCTTCCAGCCCCATCCTCCAAGCTATTCCAGTGTTCTCACAGGGCAGTGGAAACAACAGTACCTTAGCACAATAAGGCTTATCTTTGGGGATCATTTTAAAGGGACTGTTTGGAGGTGACTCACCAAGGGCACACAGCAGGCACTCAATGTGTGCAGCCCCTTTCCCTCCCCAGAGTCCGAGTGCCTCCCAGTTGCTCATCCTGCTGGCTCTGTGGCTCCATTGTTGTCTCTGGGGCCCAGGAACGTCCCTCTGATCCTAGCTCATCTGGGACACAGCGAGAGGAACAGTGTGAATGGTCGAGGGCCCTGAGCATCGGCTCCCCTCCTCCAGCCCCCCACAGTCATGGGCCTGCCTGGGGGATGCGACACACACAGGCCAGGCGGCTGTGCCTCGATATTTGAGTCATAACCGAGCCAACCAGCCACGGACAACAGCAGCTCTGTCCTCCCACCTGACGAGTTCATTTCCACAAAGACCTGGGGGCCAGGTCAGACCTCAGGAAATTTAAAGCTTATTTAAAAAAAAAAAAAAAAAAGAACAAGAGTGGATATATATAAACATGTACCCGATTCATTTTGTTGCACAGCAGAAACTAACCCAACTTTGTAAAGCAAGTATTCAGTTCAGTTCAGTTCAGTCACTCAGTCATGTCCGACTCTTTGTGACCCCATGAATCGCAGCATGCCAGGCCTCCCTGTCCATCACCAACTCCCGGAGTTCACTCAGACTCACGTCCATCAAGTCAGTGATGCCATCCAGCCATCTCATCCTCTGTCGTCCCCTTCTCCTCCTGCCCCCAATCCCTCCCAGCATCAGAGTCTTTTCCAATGAGTCAACTCTTCCCATAAGATGGCCAAAGTACTGGAGTTTCAGCTTTAGCATCATTCCTTCCAAAGAAATCCCAGGGCTGATCTCCTTCAGAATAGACTGGTTGGATCTCCTTGCAGTCCAAGGGACTCTCAAGAGTCTTCTCCAACACCACAGTTCAAAAGCATCAATTCTTTGGCACTCAGCTTTCTTCACAGTCCAACTCTCACATCCATACATGACCACAGGAAAAACCATAGCCTTGACTAGACGAACCTTTGTTGGCAAAGTAATGTCTCTGCTTTTCAACATGCTATCTAGTTTGGTCATAACTTTCCTTCCAAGGAGTAAGCATCTTTTAATTTCATGGCTGCAGTCACCATCTGCAGTGATTTTGGAGCCCAGAAAAATAAAGTCTGACACTGTTTCCACTGTTTCCCCATCTATTTCCTATGAAGTGATGGGACAGGATGCCATGATCTTCGTTTTCTGAATGTTGAGCTTTAGGCCAACTTTTTCACTCTCCACTTCCACTTTCATCAAGAGGCTTTTGAGTTCCTCTTCACTTTCTGCCATAAGGATGGTGTCATCTGCATATCTGAGGTTATTGATATTTCCTGGCTTGGAGAATTTTGAGCATTACTTTACTAGCGTGTGCTGCTGCTGCTGCTGCTAAGCCGCTTCAGTCGAGATGAGTGCAATTGTGCAGTAGTTTGAGCATTCTTTGGCATTGCCTTTCTTTGGAATTGGAATGAAAACTGACCTTTTCCAGTCCTGTGGCCACTGCTGAGTTCTCCAAATTTGCTGACATATTGAGTGCAGCACTTTCACAGCATCATCTTTCAGGATTTGACATAGCTCAACTGGAGTTCCATCACCTCCACTAGCTTTATTTGTAGTGATGCTTTCTAAGGCCCACTTGACTTCACATTCCAGGATGTCTGGCTCTAGGTGAGTGATCACACCATCACGATTATCTTGGTCGTGAAGATCTTTTTTGTATAGTTCTTCTGGGTATTCTTGCAACCTCTTCTTAATATCTTCTGCTTCTGTTAGGTCCATACCATTTCTGTCCTTTATCTAGCCCATCTTTGCATGAAATGTTCCCTTGGTATCTCTAATTTTCTTGAAGAGACCTCTAGTCTTTCCCATTCTGTTGTTTTCCTTTATTTCTTTGCATTGATCGCTGAGGAAGGCTTTCTTATCTCTCCTTGCTATTCTTTGGAACTCTGCATTCAGATGTTTATATCTTTCCGTTTTTCCTTTGCTTTTCGCTTCTCTTCTTTTCACAGCTATTTGTAAGGCCTCCCCAGGCAGCCATTTTGCTTTTTTGCATTTTGTTTTCCATGGGGATGGTCTTGATCCCTGTCTCCTGTACAATGCCACGAACCTCCAATGAAAACCAATTTTTAAAGAAAGTTAAAAAAAATAGAGCAGAAATTCAGTCGAGGTATTGGCAGTGTGACTCGTGTTTCAGGCTCCCTAAACGGCCCTGCACTGGCGGAGACAGTGACCAGCAGGCTTTGTGCTCAGTAGGCGCTTAATGTCACGTTATTGGTCGGCTAAAGAAATCATATGAAAAAGCAGAGACATTACTTTGCCAACAAAGGTCCATCTAGTCAAGGCTATGGTTTTTCCAGTGGTCATATGGATGTGAGAGTTGGACTGTGAAGAAAGCTGAGTGACGAAGAATGATGCTTTTGAACTGTGGTGTTGGAGAAGACTCTTGAGAGTCCCTTGGGCTGCAAGGAGATCCAACCAGTCCATCCTAAAGGAGATCAGTTCTGGGTGTTCATTGGAAGGACTAATGTTGAAGCTGAAACTCCAGTCCTTTGGCCACCTGATGCGAAGAGCTGACTGATTGGAAAAGACCCTGATTCTGGGAAAGATTGAGGGCAGGAGGAGAAGGGGACGACAGAGGATGAGATGGCTAGATGGCATCACCGACTTAATGGACATGGGTTTGGGTGTTCTCTGGGAGTTGGTGATAGACAGGGAGGCCTGGCGTTCTGCAGTTCATGTGGTCACAAGGGGTCGGATACGACTGAGCTACTGAACTGAACTGAAAGGAATCAAATTGAAGCTGTGGGTGGAGGTCTCCTGACAACATGACCATGTGAACATGAGACAGCACTGAGACCCATGGAAGGATGACAGGCACCACCTGGTCCCCCCTCCGTCTCCCAAGGGAGAAGGCAGGTTCATCTCTTGGGTGGATGCAGGAGGGGGCTCTGCATCACACTGTCCAGTGCATGCTGCAGGCTTTCACAGCTGAGGCCCAGCAAAGGACCAGCTGGCCCTGTCTTAGAGAAAAGATGCCCATTCTATTTTTAATATGTAGTAGAATTAGTTGTTCTTCTAAATGTACTGCTAGTTTGTACCATCTGACACCATTGCCCCCACTGTGTTTGCACAGAGAGGGGTTGCCGGGGGGACACGGTCCTGGGTTCCCATGCACAACATGCTTTATCCCCGGTCATGGATCTCTGGGCAGCTTCTGCAGAGTTGCCTCCTCTGGGAGGTTGGTTGAGGCTTTTTGTTTTTTAAATTGAAGTATAAATGACTTACAGTTGTGTTAGTTTCAAGTGTGGTGCAAAGTGGTTCAGTTACACGTATTGTGCATGTGTGCTATGTCGTGTCTGACTCTTTGTGACCCCTGGACTGTAGACCGCTAGGATTCTCTGTCCATGGGATTCCCCAGGCAATACTGGAGTGGGTTGACATTTCCTTCTCCAGGGGCTCTCCCTGACCCAGGGATCGAAGTCACGTTGACTGTGTCTCCTGCATGGCAGATGGATTCTTTCCTGCTGAGCCATCAGGGAAGCCCATTGATATATATTCTATTTCAGACTCTTTCCCATGTAGTTTATTATAAGATATTGAGTAGAGCTCCCTGTCCTGTACAGTAGGTCCTTGATGTTTATCTATTTCATACACAGTAGTGTGTATCTGTTCATTCAGACTCCTAATTTATCGCTTCCTACTTTCCCCTTTGGTGGCCATAAATCCGTTGTCTATGTGAGTCTATTTCTGTTTCACAAATAAGTTCATTTGTACCATTTTTTTAGATTCCACATTTAAGTGATATCATGTATTTATCTCTCTCTGACTTACTTCACTTAACACAATAACCTCTAGGTCCATCCATGTTGGAGCTTTTTAAAAGCAGTTCTCACTCTGCTGGACATTTTAAGACAGTGGTGCTTACGTGGGAGACTTTAGCATTGAGATGAGTTTGTGAGGGTCTTTGGTGACCAGCAGAGCCGACCACAGTTGCCCTGGTTTCCTGTGACTACTGAACAAATGGCCCCAAGCGCAGCGGCTTAAAACAATACAGATGTGTTATCTTTCGGTTCAGGGTGTCAGAAGTCATCGAGGTCTGGGCAAGGCTGTTTTCCTCCTGGGCCCTCTGGGGAAAAGCCTTTTCTTGCCTTTCGGCTTCTACAGGCACTATTTCCTGGCTCGTGGGCCCTCCGTCGCCCCCATGGGCAGCAGCACAGAGCCTGCCCCAACCTGCTTGTAGCATCTTGTCTTCTCTGAATCTGACCCTCTGCCTCTGACCCTCTGTCCTCAAGAGGACTCTCGTGATTATATCAAGCCCCCTCCCCTCACCTTGGCATCTTCCCATTTTTAGCCCCATCTGCAAAGTTTCTTTTGCCTCATAAGGTAACACTCTCAGGTTCTCAGGATCAGAACATGGACCTCTTCGGGATCATCATTCTGTTTACCATGGAAACCACCTAAATGTGAAGTCAATCTTGCTTATCCAGGAGGTCGATGCCAGGACACTGACCTCAGTGGAATTCTTTAGAGACCAAGTGAAGAGCTAGTTTTTAAAAATCTTTTTCTCCTAAACCACATTTCTCAGCTATACATGTCTTCTCACCTTATTACATTTCTTCAGCCAAATGAAAAGCATCTGAAAAATGAAAAATCAAATTTTTTCTCCAAACCTGGTCCTTGAGTTGCTCCAAAGTAGGACAGACCTGACTCCAAGCCCAGAAACTGTTACTGTTGTGGGTGCTGCTGCCTCTGCTCCAGTGGGCCTTCTGGCTAGCACTCCCTGATGGCCATGATAGCCATTTGCTGCTGTCAATGCAGGTAGATATAAGAGACGCAGGTTTGATCCCTGGGTCGGGGAGATCCCCTGGAGGAGGGATGGCAACCCACTCCAGTATTGTTGCCTGGAGAGTCCCATGGACAGAGGAGCCTGGTGGGCTATGGTCCATGGGGGTCACACAGAGTCGGACACAACTCAGCATGCATGCACAGAAGAGAAACACAGAAGGAAGCTGTGTGTCTGTTTTCTTCCTGAATCACCTGAAGTGGAAGAAAACCACTCAGGTTTTTAATCTTTCCATTACATAAACTAGGAATAGGTGCCAATTCCTTTTAAAAAATGTGGGCCACTTAGCATATGATAAACCAGGCACTTTTATATCCTCCTAGGAGGACTCTAAATTGGTTTAAGTTTTTCAGAAGAGCATTTTGGCAGAATGAATTCGAGCCTTAAAAAAATTCCTGTTCCAGGAAGCGATCCTAAGGAAATTACTCTTGGTACCAAAAAAAAAGCATCACGTACAACTCCTGAGAGTGAAAATCTCACCAAAAAGGAAGGAAGGGTTGAGAAAACAATGGTGAACATATTGGATGGAATATTACATGGCAACTAAAGCTGATGTTCCCAAGAGCATTAAGACACCAGGGAAATGCATATTAGTGTGTTGTTGTTGTTGCTGTTATTTGGTTACCAAGTTGTGTCTGACTCTTTGTAACCCCGCTGTCTGCAGCACGCCAAGCCTCCCTGTCCCTCAGCTGTCCTGTCCCTCCCAGAGTTCGCCCAAGTTCATATCTGTTGAATTGGTGATTTCATCCAACCATCTCATCCTCTGTCATCCCCTTCTCCTCCTAAGTTCAATCTTTCCCAGCATCAGGGTGTTTTCCAAAGAATTGGCTCTTTCCATTTAGGTGGCGAAAGTATTGGAGCTTCAGCTTCGGCATCAGTCCTTCCAATGAATATTCAGGATTGATTTCCTTTAGGTTGGACTGGTTTGATCTCCTTGCTGTCCAAGGGACTCTCAAGAGTCGTCTCCAGCACCACAATTTGAAAACATCATTTCTTTGGCGCTCAGCCTTCTTTATGGTCCAGCTCTCACATCTGTTCATGACTACTGGAAAATCATAGCTTTGACTAGATGGACCTTTGTCGGTAAAGTGATGTCTTTGCTTTTTAACACGCCGTCTAGGCATCTTAGTGTGAATTCCTGGCAAAGCTGGTCCAAGGCGTGGGGTGGTCCCCTTGGGGGAGATGGGAGAGGACCTGTAGGGGAAGAGAATGCCCTCCTGAGCTGGGAGCTCCATCCCGCCAGGGATGCTGGAACACTCCACGGAGGTCCATGCAGCATCCTGTCTCCTTGTCAGAGGATTGCTCCTGTTACATCAACTCACCAGGGCTTCTGGCAGCTTCGTGCACCACCATCCAAGCAGCCTCCAGGGCTGGACACACACACCCTCAGGCAGAGAGGCAAGAAACAGGTGTTGGGTCCATCTTCAGGGAAAACTGAGGGCACATGGCAGGCACCAGCGGAGTTTACTACAGCATGCTTGAGTCATAAACGCAAAGCACACAACTCTATATTCACGACTAACAGCCACACGAAACTGCATAGAAAGAGGACTGGGAGAAAATACACTGGACTGTTAACAGTCGGGGTCTCTGAAGCACAGACAGTGGGGCATTTTCTTTTCTGTTCCTTATATTGACTTTACTGTACTTTCCATTTTTAAATTTTTAAAAAACTTTTAATTGGACTAAAGCCAGTCAACAGTGTGATAGTTTCAGGTGGACAGCAAAGGAACTCAGCCATATACGTGTCCATTCTTCCCCAAATGCTCCTCCCGTCCAGGCTGCCACACAAGGGTGAGCACAGTTCCCTGTGTTATATACAGCATCCATCGGTTTAACAGTGAAACTTCGTGATTTTAATAATGAATAAGTTGCACACATGTACACACACATACAATGACGTGGTGTGAGAAATTAAACAAGACCTAATACATACCATGTTCAATGACTTGGAAGACCCAATACTGTTATGAGGTCAGTCCCTTCCAAACTGATCTATTGCTATAATACAAAATCCCTAATTCCGCAGATTTGGGGATTGATGAACCGGCAGTTGATGAACCAGTTTCAAACGTATATGGAAACCCAAAAACCTAGACTAGCCAAAGTGAAGTGAAGTCGCTCAGTCGTGTCCGACTCTTTGCGACCCCATGGACTGCAGCCTACCAGGCTCCTCCGTCCATGGGATTCTCCAGGCAAGAGTATTGGAGTGGGTTGCCATTTCCTTCTCCATAGCTCTCCTGAAAAAGAACAGCTAGAAGACTCATTACTGGGTATCAAGTTTCACCATAAAACTCCAGTATTCATACAGCAAGGTCCTGGCAAACCGTAGACAGATACATCATGGGGGCAAAATAGAGAAGCTAGATTCCCGCTAACACCAGCATCTGATTTCCAACAAAGGCACTAAAGTGATCTGATACAGATAAGAAAGTCTTAAATGACTAGATATTCATGTGGAAAATAATGACCCTAGGTCCCTCATCTTAGGCAAAATTCAATGGAGATGGATCCTAGACATAAATGTAAAAGCTAAAACTATAAACCTTCCAGGAGTAAACACAGGAAAATATCTTTTTGACTTGGGGGTAGGCAAAGCTTTCTTACAAAGTACAGAGAAAACAACAACCATAAAAGAAAATTTGACTTCCTTAAAATTAAGAAGTTCTGCTCATCAAAATGTTTCATTATGAAATAAATAGGTGGACTTCCCTGGTAGAAGTGGATAAGAATTCGCCTGTCAATGCAGGGGATACAGATTCAATCCCTGGTCCAGGAAGATGCCACATGATTTGAAGCAACTGAGCCCGTGCACCACAACTGCTGAGCCTCTACGCTAGAGCCTGGAAGACACAAGTACTGAGCCTGTGAGCTGCAACTGCTGACGCCAGCGTGCCTGGAGCCTATGCTCCGCAGCAAGAGAAGCCACAGCAACGAGAAGCCCACGCACTGCAAGGAAGAGAAGCCCTGACTCACCAAAGCTGGAGAAAGCCTACATGTAGCAACAAAGACCCAGCGCGGCCAAATAAGCAAATACTCTCAAAAGGAAATAAATAGGCGAGCCACAGACTGGGAGAAAATGTGTGTAAAAATGCATATCTGTTAAGCACCGGGTCCAGAATATGTGAAGAACTCCCACAACTCAACAATAAAAAGACAGACGACTCAGTTAAGAAATGGGCAAATAACTGGAACAGACACTTCACAAAAGAACACATACAAATGACCAAAAAACACATGGAAACATATTCATTAAAAGCATCATTAAACACCAAGGAAATAAAGGTAAAAACCACAACAGCGCTACTGTTACAACACTCATCAGAATGGCTAAAACTTGCAGCACTGTGTATTCGTACAATAGTATTAATGTCTTGGAGCTTCCCAGGTGGCTCAGCGGTAAAAATTCCACCTGCCAAGCAGAAGGCAGGTTTGATCCCTCGGTCAGTAAGATCTCCCGAAGAAGGAAATGGCAACACAGTCCAGTATTCTTGCCTGGAAAATCCCATGAACAGAGGAGCCTGGTAAGCTACAGTCCATGGGGTCACACTTAGTGAGCAAAGAATTGGTCACATCTTAGTGACTGAACAACAACAATTAATGTACTGGTGAGGACATGGAAGCCACCTAAATGTCCATCAAGAGGAAAGTGAAAGTGAAAGCTGCTCAGTTGTGTCCAACTCTTTGTGACCCCATGGACTATACAGTCCATGGAGCTCTCCAGGCCAGAATACTGGAGTGGGTAGCCTTTCCCTTCTCCAGGGGATCTCCCCAACCCAAGGATAGAACTCAGGTCTCCCGCATTGCAGGCAGATTCTTTACCAGCTGAGCCACAAGGGAAGCCCCATCAACAGAGGAATGGATAAATAAGATGTGACATATATGTACAATAAAATATTAGCCATAAAAAGGAACAAAATTGGGTCCTTTGTTGGGACGTGGATGGACCTACAGTCTGTCATACAGAGTGAAGTGAGAAAGAGAAAAACAAATATCGTTTATTAATGCATACATGTGGAATCCAGGAAAATAGTACAGATGAACCTGTTTTCAGGGCAGGAATAGAGATGCAGATGTAAAGAACAGACATGCAGACACAGGGAGGGGAAAGGGGGTGGAATGAGCTGGGAGAGCGTCATTAGCATATATACCCTGCCACGCGTAAAGTAGACAGCTGGGGGAAGCTGCTGTGGAGCACAGGGAGCTCAGCTCAGTGCCCTGCGATGACCTAGAGGGGTGGGATGCGGGGCATGGGTGTGAGGGAGGTCCAAGAGGGAGGGGGTATATTATACGTATAGCTGATTCACTTTGTTGTACAGCAGAAACTAACACAACAAGCAATTATACTCCAATTTTAAAAAAAAACATACCAAAGTGAATATGATTCAGTAAATTGGCTCAGAGTGAATTTAGGACAGCAATATATTCAGATTAGTAAAAACCACATGTTAAGTATGTGTTTAAAAGAAACTTAGAAACCCATTTAAAAAAAGAATGGCTAAAAACTAACACGATGGAGTTTAGGCAGCAATGTAGAGCAACAGCTGATAGCCAGGTAAACACTAAAACTCTTTGGTCAGAGAGCTGGGAGTTTCTATAATACTAAAGATACAATTGCCCTATAACCCAACAGAGACATTACTTTGCCAACCAAGGTCCATCTAGTCGAAACTATCATTTTTCCAGTAGTTATGTACAGATATGAGAGTTGGACCATAAAGAAAGCTGAGTGCCAAAGAATTAATGCTTTTGAACTGTGGTGTTGGAGAAGACTCTTGAGAGTCCCTTGGACTGCAAGGGCATCCAACCAGTCAATCCTAAAGGAAATCAATCCTGAATATTCATTGGAAGGACTGATGTTGAAGCTGAAGCTCTAGTACTTTGGTCACCTGATCTGAAGAACTGACCCATTGGAAAAGACCCTGATGCTGGGAAAGACTGAAGGCAGGAGGAGAAGGGGAGGACAGAGGATGAGATGGTTGGATGGCATCACCAACTCAATGGACATGAGTTTGACCAAGCTCCAGGAGTTGGTGATGGACAGGGAAGCCTGGCGTTCTGCAGTCCATGGGGTCTCAAAGAGTTGGACACGACTGAGCGACTGAACTAAACTGACAATCCAGCAATTGCTGTTTTAGGTTTTTATTTCTTTTTAAGATTTTTTGAATTTTATTTTTGGCCATGCTGGGTCTTCCTTGCTGTGTGCAGGCTGTCTCTGGTTGTGGTGGGGGTGCTCCTCGTCGATGCCGTGGGCAGGCTTCTTGCTGCGCTGGCGTCTCTGGTGGTGGTGGGGGTGCTCCTCGTCGATGCCGTGGGCAGGCTTCTTGCTGCGCTGGCGTCTCTCGTTGTGGTGGGGGTGCTCCTCGTCGATGCCGTGGGCAGGCTTCTTGCTGCGCTGGCGTCTCTGGTGGTGGTGGGGGTGCTCCTCGTCGATGCCGTGGGCAGGCTTCTTGCTGCGCTGGCGTCTCTCGTTGTGGTGGGGGTGCTCCTCGTCGATGCCGTGGGCAGGCTTCTTGCTGCGCTGGCGTCTCTGGCAGTGGAGTGCTGGCTCTAGGTCGCTGGTCACAATATTTGCAGCTCCAGGCTCAGTAGTGGTGGTGCGTGGGTTAACTGCTCTGTGGCACGTGGAATACTCCCAAAGCGGGATTGAACTAGGGCCCCTGCATTGGCAGGCAGATTCCCATCCACTGTACCACCAGGGAAGCACTCTCTTAGGTTTTTTTACCAAGAAAAACAGGAAAAGATGTTCACAGAAAGACCCTTGAAAGATCTCCATAGCAGCTTGTCCTTGCCAGTTCAGGACGCTTTAAGAAAGAACCAAAGACGGGGAAGGGATTGTGTGGGGTCATGACCATAGACCTTTTTCTTTTCTCAGCTCTGCAGGCGGGGAGGCTGAGGTCAGGTCCGGTTTTGGGAGGGCTGACCTCTTGTTGAATCCACTCATGAGGAAGGAGCTCATCACCTGCCAAGGGTCCCATCTCCCCACACCAGCACATTGGAAATTAGACCTCACCATATGAACTCCGAGGGGTACAGTAACACTCAGTCCACAGCACAGCTCTGTTCATAATAGCCTCAGAGTGGGAAAAGCCCAGGGGTCCACAGACAGGAAAATGGATAAACTGTGTTATATCCACACTATGGAATTCAACTCAGCCATAAAAAGGAAAGAATTATTAATGCCCACAGCAACATTAATGAATCCAAAACCTGCTACACCTTAACCAAAAGTATGCCTACTGTATTATCCCATGTATATGAAGTTCTGAGAAGGCAAACCGAACTGCAGTAGAGAAGAATCAGAACAAAGGTGCCTTCTGCGGGGTGGAGGGGTGGAGGGGGAGCATGAAGGAAACTTCTGGAATAGCATTCACATTCTGCACCTTCATAAGGACTTGGTTGACACAGATGTGTGGATTTCCCAGAAAGAAGCAAATCCATGCATCTTATTGTAAGTTTTACTTCTGAATAACCATAGATAAATATTGAGCTTAATGCATGCTGAAATCTTTTGTGCGAAGACATTCACTGATATTTGTAGCTTACTTTGAAATGCATAAAAATGAGATAGACAGGGAGCTGGTCGACTATGAGAAATGTCCATTGTGGAATCAAGCTGGTGGGTGCACAGTGCATAATTCTTTCAACTTTTCTGTTGAGGTTTGAACTTGTTATACAAAAATATTAAAGAAAAAAATGAGATGACAGACACAGAGTGCATTACCAAAACCATTTTTAGAAGTTCTCTTCCTTGACTGGAAGTTAATTCCATGGGAGTTTAACTGAGGTAAAATCCTTTGGCACAAGAAAATTCTTTGCAGGGTTTTAATAATGGCAAAATCTAAAATAACCTAAAGTTATTAAAAAATAGTCATTTAGTACATGAAAGTTCTTCAGCACAGTGGAGACTGGCAAACACTATTCAAGATCAGCATCATAGAGACTGTGTTGGAAAAGGAAAAAAATCTTTGTTGGCCTGCAACCTCAAGAAATCAGTAATTCTCACACAGGTAATGCTATTTTCTTGTGATCTGATGACTAGCTTTAGTGCTCTGTTTCTATTTGTTTTTCTTTTTCGTGTGTGTTTCTATTGTAGATTTTCAGTGTGTGGTTGCCATGAAGTTTCAATACTGTATAAAGACAAGATTCTTTAAGTTTCTGGTCCTTTAATTTCAAATGCATTTCCAGCATCCTGCCTTTGCATTCTCTCCATCTCACGATTGCTGGTTTCGACACCACACTTGTGTGGACGATTTCCTAGCTTTACTGAGTATTTGCCTTTACCGGTGAGCTTTTCCACTCATAATCTTGTTTCTAGTCGTAGCCTTTTATTTTCCACTTAGAGAAGTTCCTTTAGTGTTTGGTGGAAAGCTGGTCTCGTTGGTGCTGTATTCTCTCAGCTTTTGCTTGTTGATAAAGCTTTTGATTTCTCCGTGGAATCTGAATGAGAGCCTTGCTGGGTAGAGTATTCTTGGTTGTAGGTTCTTTCCTTCCATCACTTTAAATATAGTGTCACTCAGGTAATTCTAAAATGTGTGTTGATATAAGTAGAATCTGGGAGGTCATATACAAAAATGAGAATAGTGTTACGTTAAGATAGCATCATTTTTCTTTTTAATGTTGTTACAGCACTTTTTCAATAAGAGAATTTTTTTTAAGTAAATATAAAGGCCAAACAAAAAGCTATACAAGAAAAATATAATTAAAGTACACACTAATTTAATTCCCTGATGGCCCAGTGGTTAGGACTCCATGTTAAATTCCTGGGCTTCCAATTCCTGGTCAAGGAACTAAAGATTCTACAAGCTTCAGGGGGTGGCCTGAAAAAAATACATTACACCCTAATAGTGTTCTTTTCTTTAATATTTTTGTTTACTGATTTGTCTGGGTTGGGTCTCAGTTGTGGCATGTGGGATCTAGCTCCCTGATCAGGGATTGAACTCGGGCCCCGTGCCTTGAGAGTGCCAAGTCTTAGCCACTGGACCACCAGGGGAGTCCCAGTGTACCCGTCTTGGCTTGGCTTCTCTTTGTGGGTAGTTTTTAAAAAATTACTAATTCATTATCTTTACTTGCATTGACATTTTCTATTTCTTCCTGAGTCAGTGCTGGTACTTTGTGCCTTTTTAGTAATTGTCCACTTCCTCTAAGTTATCCAGTTTGTGGCATACAATTGTTCATGCATTTCATAAATCTCTTTTATCAGGTCTACAAGGTCAGTAGCAATATCTCCTCTTTCATTCCTTATTCTAGTAATTTGAATCTTCTCTCTCTTTCTAGCTAAAAATTTATCAAAATGTTCGTCTTTCCAAAGAATCAACTTTGGGCTTTGTTAATTTTCTCTACATTTTTTTCCATTCCATACTATTTCATCTATCTCTGCTCTAATCTTATTTTTTTCCTTCTTTTTGCTTTGGTTTACTCTTTTTAGGGTGGAAGGTTAGGTTATTGATTTAAGATTTTCTTTCTAAGGTATGTATTTAAAGCTATAAACTTCCTCTAAGCACTACTTCACTCCATCTCATAAGTTTTAGTATTTTCATTTTCATTCATCTCAAAACATTTTCTAGTTCATTTCGTGGTGTCTTCTTTTACCAGCTGGTGATTCAGAAGCGAGCTTTTTAATTTCCACCCATTTATGAATCTCCTAAATATCCTTCTATTGAAAAATCTGAGATGAAAAGTGTTTAGCCATGTCTGACTCTTTGTGATCCCATGGACTGTAGTCTACCAGGCTTCTCTATCCATGGAATTTTCCAGGCAAGAGTACTGGAGTGGGTTGCCATTTCCTTCTCCAGGGGATCTTCCTGACCAGGGATCGAACCCAGGTCTCCTGCATTGCAGGCAGATGCTTTACCCTCTGAGCCACCAAGGAAGCACCAATCCTTCTATTAGTGACGTTTAATTTCTACATTCCCCAGACTCTACCAGAGCCTTTCAAAGTGCCCTGCGGACATCTCATTCTCAGACTTTTCCTTTTATGTTTTGGTTGACTTCTTGTTTGCCTCAACTGCAAACAGTGTCTCAGACAGCTGCCATATTAAACAATTGCCACTAATTGTTTCAAGCAATCAGTGGGTTTTCCAGGGTCTACCACACAGGGCAACCAATGACACATCAGGAGATGGACTTTTGGTGAGCCCCAAACACAATCTGTCCCCTCCAAGGGGTGCTAGGCTTCTGCCTTTCATGGCTACTTAAATTTTGAAGGTGTTGGTCTTTGAACTACTGCAGAGATGAGTGGGGGAATGGGACTGGGGCAAGCTAAAGCGCCACGAAGCTCACTGTTCTCTCTGAGCTTCAGCTGTTTTCTTGAATAAATGTTTCTCAAATTGTTGCAAGCCTTTGGTTAATTTCCACAGTTCTGAAAAAGTTCATTTTCATAATTTTTTTGGCCAGTGTTCTCACTGATTTTATGGAGGACCAGTTTTTTGGAAGTCCTTACTCAGCCATCCTGAAAGCAGCTATTTCCGCTAAAATATTCCCTGTCTCTGGTTTTGATGCATGGCAGCTCTCCCTGTCGATAGCCCAGAACTGCTGCTGGGTGCCAGCTCTCAGCTCTATCAATAGTGACTGGCCCTGTGGAGTTGGGGGAAGGGACCTGGGCAAGGCGATGGTCCTTAGACACACGGCTGTGTGTCTAGAGGTTGTTGGTCTTTCTGGCACCTCCTGGCCATGCTGTCTTCTCGCTGGTGGATGATGGTCATGCTGGGAGCCCATGAGAGTGTAGCTGGGCCATCATGCCAGTTTGGTGACTGTGTGAGGGTCTGTCTGTAAGGTACCCTTTTCTGACTCCTTTAATGAAATCAAACCCTGGTGCTCAAGGCTGCTTGGGAAGGAACATATGCCCAGGAGGTCCATCTCTTGCACCCCAAGTGCACCCTGTCCTTTGGGAGAAGGATATACCAAGACTTAGCCCACAACAAGCAAAACAAAGGCAGCTGCTAGTTTTGGTGTTTTTTTGTTTTTTTTAAATTAATGACAATGAGGGAAACCCATCACCAACCTGGGAGTGAGAGACCATCATTTCATTAAGGAAGCCAGTAGATTTCCATCTTATTCAGAATGGGCTAAAAGCTGGAGCACAGCAGTGGTGTTTTCAGCACTTTCTTTTTATGTGGAATGTGTCCCAAAGGACCTGCCATTCATTTTATGTTCAGATCAATTAATCCAAGATGAATTTTTCATGGGGTGTTTTTTCCTCCCTACAGTCATATGTAAGGCTTGAGTCTGGACTCTAGTTTATTCACTAGCACCAAAGAATTTGTTTTTTTCAGAAGTGGTTATGAACCAAAGCTGCTTGTTAGGAGACCTCTGGCTCTGCCATGGCTTGTGGGATGGAGCTATGGTTGGTGCTGGGGGAAGCCGCAGAGGTGCAGAGAGCCAGGCCATACTCTGGGGTCCCCTCTCCTTCCTCTGTTTCACTCTTCCTGGATCCCCACCCTCGTATCCTCCAAGCTGCCATGTGTACACTCTGTATATCTTTAACTCACACATCCCACCTTCCAATGTTTCTATTCTACTTCCCCTGTACTGTAAGAACCCTACGACAGTCTTTCCCCTCCCTGTTTACAGGAAGCCAGAAGTGCAATCCTATCGCATGTTCCCTCCCAGAGGGAAAATGGAGATGCTTGGCAGGTAGCGCCAAAGACGCACACAGAAAAGAAGCAGTATTTGGAAAACGTCTTAAGGATTGAAGCCAACGCCAAGGCCCAGGAGTCACAAGACAGGCATGTAACCAGTAAATGTACAGCAAACCACAGCTCAGACTCCCTGACAATAAAATATACATCTATGGAGACTGCATCACCCCATCTGTTTATTTTCTGTGTCTGATGCTTTGTCACGTTGGGGCCTTGCTGACTCTGGAGGGATGGCCCTGCCCAGGTCAACTAATTCCTAGAGACAGTGAACCACTTACCTTCCAGTGCTTCTTTCATATGTAGATAAACCAATCAGAGAGCTCACACCCCACCCCCTCCTCTACGGGACCATCACTCTGGGCCACTGTCCCTTGTCACCCAGGGCAGGTACCCAATACCTGGGAACAGCCACTGGGCCCAGAGCCTGCTGGAATGACTCAGGCCAGCTAGTCCCAAGCCTGCTGACCCCGCCTTGCCAGCTCCTTCCTGTGGAAAACACCCTGTAACTAGCTCTTGCCAACATTCTCCTCTTACTCCTTCTATCTCCTGATGACCCTGGTGCCTGTCCATGGGACCCTGCCTGCTCTGACATGTCTCCTGATTCCAGGGAGCTGTGTGTATAAACCTCTTCCTTCCTGGCATCATTTCTGTGTGTGTGTGTCTTAACATCCCTCATTAAAACAAATCCCGAATCGCCTTCAAACAAAGGCAGCGGTGACCACAGATGTCCGAGCACGATGCCCAGTGTTTGTCATGCCGGGCACTGGGGCATGGAATGAGCTGGAAGCACAGTCCCCACTGCTGTGGGAGTCGTACTCCACGGGAGCACAGCTGATGAGTGAGAGGACGCTGAACACGGTAACTGCAGGCCCTCGGTGCCACGGAGCTCCCTGAAACCAGGGCTTCCTCCACTGCAGACCTCTGTCCTCACGGAAGGATGTGGAAGGACCCACCTCAGGTCCTTACAGGGGACATTCACAGCCTCCAGGGGAGGTTAGAACAGACCTGCTCTAGGCCTGTCACTTCTCACCGTGGCAGAACTGCTCTGCAGGATTAGAGGCAAATCTGGTCTAGTTACATGTAAACTGCAGCCTCCTTGTCCTGTTTAGGACTTAGCAAGTGGGCATCAGGCTTTGCTCCAGGGCATGAGCTCCTGGCATTTGAGCTGGGCTTTAATTTCCTCCTGGGTACCTTCCTGTCTACCTTCCGTTTGATTTTTACCAGCACAACTGTGAGGTGGATGGAGGATTAATCACTGAGGCTATATTAATAACTGCGTTTCCTATTTAATGGTACATAATTATCATCCTTTCATTGTGGACCCAGAACCACCCATGCATGTCACTGCAATTATGGATGGAAGCTAATTTCATCATGTGTTAGGAGCTGCCTCTCAGAAACAGGGTAACTGCCACAGAAACATATTTTTAGATTAAAAAATAAAATTTTAATTGAATAAAGTTGGAGACATTCAGAAAACTAAAAAAAAGAAGTAGATCAGTCTGACCACATAAAGACAATAATTCTGAGTATTTGGGCTGATACTCCTTCAATCTTTTCCCCAAATATGTAGAACTCTTTTTGTATTGTTGTAAGAAATTATTGTGGTGCTAGAGAAGACTCTTGAGAGTCCCTTGGACAGCAAGGAGATCAAACCAGTCAATCCTAAAGGAAATCAACCCTGAATATTCCTTAGAAGGACTGATGCTGAAACTAAAACTCCAACACTTTGGCTACCTGATGTGTAGAGCTGACTCATTGGAAAAGACCCTGATGCTGGGAAGACTGAAGGCAGGAGGAGAAGGGGACAACAGAGGATTAGATGGTTGGGTGGCATCACTGGCTCAATGGACATGAGTTTGAAAACAAACTCCAAGAGATAGTGAAGGACAGGGAAGCCTGGCATGCTGCAGTCCATGGGGGTCACAAGGAGTTGGGCACAACATAACAACTGAATAACAACAACATAAGCAATTATATTTATAAATGTTAGCCTTCTTTTATCATTTGAGATTTTATGGTAAGCACATCAATATTAATAATTCTAATGACTATATATTTTATTAAATTGATGAAACTATTCCTTTTTGATGTTATGTTTACAATTTAAATTCCCTGATGAACATCTTTGTGTACAAATATTTTTGGAGATACTGATAATTACCTCCAGGAAGAATCGCAGATGAATTTGCTCAGACAGTCCAGCTTTGGCTGCCTGGCCTGCTCCAGACATTCCCTCCAGAAGCCTGTCTGCCAACCCTGGGCCCTGGGCCTGATGCTAGAGCTCTGTGGTCTGCTACTGGCAGCCTGCCTGCTGCATTCCAGCTATTTGACCTTGAGTCCCCTTGCTACTGTGGTACCTGAGTGAGGACCTCCCTCCAGGGAGTGTCTGCTGCCTCTCTGTCCCTCATGCCCATTTGTCACAGCTGTGGATGGTCTGAGGCTCGGGACTTCCCCATTGGTGCCAGCCTTGCCCCCAGACTCCAGCATCTACTGGGATTGTCTTGTTCATCCCTGGTCCCTGAACTCATCCATGCTGAGAACAGAGCTTGCTAAGCAAATCTGCAGAGTGAATAAATGTTTCAGACAGTAAAAGTGGGGTTAGTGATTTGGAGAGAGAGGGCAGGTCAGAGTGATGTCCAGGGTTTGGTACACAAGCTCCTTGAGGACCAGGCACCAGAGAGATGGTGGAGGACCTGGGACTGATCGAGTCACTGCCCCGCCTAAACAAACCTAGTCCCAAAGCCCATCACACTGTGGGGTATTTGACCTCCTGTCTAATTGTGAGAGTCCGGAAGATATGGGAAGAGAACAAAAGATCTGAGCTGAGAGGAGCAGACTGTCTCCCTAAAGGGGAGAGTCCAGAGCTGGCCATGGTGCTGAAGTCAGGGCTCCAGGCCACCAAAGGGGAGCGTGGAGTGGAGTCTGCAGTAGGACTACCCTGGGACCAGGCCTGGACAGGGCAAAGAGAAGCTACATCTGAGGTTCTGGCCCCAAGGAAGTGTTGATAATTGAACTCTTCTGCTTTCCCCTGACATCCTGGTAGGCTTACCTGTTTACTTACATCCCAGGCACCAGCACCAAACCTCACTACAGGAAAACCCAGAAACTAAGAGACAATTAAATTTAATGGCAGCCTGCTGGATTAGGTACTGTTCACAGCTGCCTTTTCAGATAAGGATAAAAATTAAAGCTTGGATTTAAATAGCACGTTCCCATCTACCCTTGAAGGAGCATCACATGGAATTAACAAACTAGTTAAACTTTTCTGAGCCACACAGGAATTTGAGGGAACAGCTTAGAAGCACCCCCGTGTTTCTGACATCTGATCTTCCAAATAGCTGCCCTATTATAGGAGATGGAATAAAAATGGAGGATCCGGGTTAAAGAAGCCACCAAATCTCTTCTATCCACCAGGATCATCCCAATGTCACTTGAACCTCAGGAGAGCCTATAGACCCCCAGCCACCACAGGAGCGAAATTCTTCTGTGGGATCTCCCAGGACAGAGAGCACTGCCCAGTGCCTTGTGGTTTGTCCTGAGCCGGGCACCTTGGGACGGGCCTGGCCTGGACTCTGGCCCTCAGTCAGGACCACAGTTGAGGGAGAGATGGAATGTCACAGTGCATCTGAGGAGCTTGTTATCTGCCCCCGGCGGGGCCTCGGTAGACCTCCAGCTGACCTCCGTCTGCTGCTGCCAAGGGCTGGCAGGTACTGTGGGCTCAGGGCTGGGGTGGGGACATAACGACTGGTCTGATCTGTCCCCCTCCTTGTCACCTCTTATGGGCTGGAGTTAGGACACATGATGCGGGAAGCCACTTCGGGTGTAAAACAAGCAAGTGGAGGATTCGAGGCCTATGGCTCAGACCAGCCTGCATGGTTCTGCACAGCCCAGTCTCGTAGCATCCTGTGGACACGAGGACCCAGGTGCTCTAGCCCCAAGCCCCGGCTGCAGGGGCCCAGCAGACGTGCTGCAAAAGCCCTGGGCAGTCATCCTCAGAGGCTGGACGGACCCGCACCCCGAATTAAGTTCTGAGGTGGAGACTAAAGATGCCACAGCTGCATCTGAGGTGGGGGAAGTTTTGTTCCTCACATGCTCGGGTTTCGTTCCTCGCAGGACCAGGTTTTCCAAGCAGAACAGAGCAGACTCCTTAGCTGGTAGGAACACAGCTCAGAGCCAGAAAGGCGCTGGCTGGGGTTTACTGCAGGTGAGGGTGGGGCTGGGGGAGGTCTTGCTTGTGTGTGGACAGGAGCTTGCATGATTTCTACCTCCTGCGTGCAGGAAGAGAGCCCCTGCTTGCCCAGATGTGGGGCCTCCAGGGCAGAGGAGGGGTAGGTGTGGACACCAGCCACAGCCGGAGCCCAGGGACTGTGGCTTGGCCCTGTAGGATCTGAGGGACTGGTTTCACTTATGTGTTTCAGGCCAAACAATTCACTTCCTGCTGTCTCATTTCCTTTTTAAAGATCTTTCGAAACATGTTAGCAGAAATGAATCACAGCTCCTGTGGGAAACAGTATGGCAGTTCCTCAAAAAATTAAACATAGAAATACCATATGATCCAGCAATTCCACTTCTGGGTAGAACCCAGGAGAAGTGAGTGGAGCCTCAAACAGATATTTGCCTACCCATGTGCACAGCAGCCCTACTCTCAACAGCCAAGCAGGGGACACAGCCAGTGTCCATCAGGGGACAGATGGACAGAGAGATGTGGTCCACCTTCACAAGGGAACAGTCTCCACTGTAAAAAGGAAGGAGGTTCTGACATCTGCTACGACAAGGGTGAACCTTGAGGACACAATGCTCAGTGACATAGGCCGGACACAAAAGGAGAAGTACTGTGCGGTCCACTTACCTGAGGTCCCTGGAGGAGTCAGAGTCCTAGAGACAGGAAGCAGGACGGTGGGTGCCAGGGGCTGGGGGTGGGATGGGGAATCACTGTTTCATGGGGGCAGAGTGTCTGTTGGGGAAGAGCTGGACAGTGGTGATGGTCACAGGACAATGTAAATGGACTTAATGCCGCTGGCCTGGACACACCTCTGAGCAGATAGCATGGTAAAAAAGTGCTAAGTTGTTTTACCACAATAATAAAGAAGAAACAAACCCAATAGCAGGTGCGGGGAGCGGTTTCAGACTTTCAGGGCTCCCACGTGGGGGAGGCCTGGGAGCCCCGACTCCTGCCCTCGGTCACACTAGCCACGAAGATGACGCCAAACCTCAGATGCAGGCTGTCTGAGGAAGAAGAGGTCAAAGTGCAGACTTGTACCCTGGCCCTGCCAGCAGGACCGTGGTGTCCTTTGGATGGAATTGACTCTGGGACCCCCTGGAACTGGCTTCCTGGGGTGGAACCAATCTGAGTCCCATTTGGATTACAACCGAGGTACAAGGACTGACTCTTGCCTAAACAGTGGCAGAGAAAATAGAACTCCTTTTTTAAAAATATTATTTTATTTCTGTTGTCCTGCCATAATTTTGGCAAGGAGGGAGCTGCACCTTGACTCATGTGGGATCTTAATTCCCAGACCAGATCGAACCTGCATCCCTTGCCGTGCAAGCGCAGAGTCTTAAACACTGGACCAACAGGAACATCCTGAAAGTAGAACTTTCGATTTCTCACAGCCGTGCCTCCACTCCATCAATTTAAGGTTCAGAAAGTGCTTTCCCTCCCGGCACCAGCCCTTCTTCCCTGTCCCCAGGCCCTGAGCACACAGCCCCCTGTGCTCGAGCCTTCCTGGGCGTGAGTAACACGCAGCGCCTGAAGTTTTGGGTAGGAGGAAGGGGGCCACTGGCTGTCTTCTCACCCGGAGCCTGGCCTTCTTCCCAGCTCACACGGCTGACGAGGAATTCAGCTCCTCTTGGGCTGGCTGTCGAGTTCTCCGCCGAGTGGTCCTCTCTCTTTAAAGACAGACACAGAGCATCTGGCCCTCCTCAAACCCCTCGCACTTGTCCATCTCTACTCTTCTCCTCTGGTCTCTGCATCCGGATTCAAAGGCCCTTGAGCTCAGGTCAGGCCCACTGGGTGGATAAGCCGTCTCTCACCTTACATCCCCGGATGTCAGGTGGGCAAAGCTGGGGTCCCTGGATGTGAGATGGCAGAGGCCGCAGGCTGGGGCTCCTTGGCTCCTAGTACCGGAAGTTCCAGTGCATTCAGATGCAGCTGGTTTGAGGTAGGACCCGGGCATTGGTATCCAGGAAATCCTCAGGGGCCCAGAGAGCCATGCTGGCCTTCAGGACTGTGGGCGTGAAACAGACGGGTAAGCACATCAGCTGGCCCTGGCTGCTGCAGCGGAGCACACAGCTGGGCAGCTCTAACAGTGGACGCTTATTTCTCACAGTCCAAGAGGCCAGAAGTCCAAGATCAGGGCTCTGCCTGGTGGGTGACCGACTTCTGTGTTTTCACTGGAGGAAGGGGCAGGGGCCTCTCGGGGTCTCTTTTATAAGGGCCCTGACCCCATTCCTGAGAGCTCCACCCTCCTGACCTGGTTACCCCCAGAGGCCCCACTGTGACACCACCACACTGGGCCTCTGGGTTAGCCTGTGAATCTGGGGGCGCACAGACCTCCAGCCTGTAGCCCTGCCCAGGAGAGGAGAGCGGGGGAGAGGTGGCTGGTCTCAGTGCTTTGGCCCGTCGGGGCTTTTAATGAGGATTGGGTATGGGGTCTGTGAGACGCTGCCTGCCCAGCTTAGACAGGGGTCTGTGATGTGCAGGATCTGGGCCGAGGTGGCTGGAAAACGACTGGACTCAGGGCGGCAGTCACTGGGCCTTGATAATTCAGAGCGGGAGGAGGTTACCTTGGGGCTTCTGTGGGGCCATGGAATCAGGTTTATTTTTGTTTATTTATTTTTAAAAATATTTATCTATTTGATTGAGCCAGGTCTTAGTTATGCCACACGGGATCTTCAGTTTCTGCATGTGGGATCTTAGTTCCTGGACCAGGCATGGAACCCATGTCCCCTGCACTGAGAGCATGAAGTCTTAGCCACTGGACCTCCAGGGAGGCCCCAGAATCAAGGTTTAAATGCCCTTATCCTTTGACCTGAAAATTCTAGAAGGCTTGATGATGTTGGGAGCCACAAAGCGAGTGCTGAGAGACATGGATGGGTGTCTGGCTGTCCCCATCAGAGGAAGGTGGACCTTCTTCGTGTTGTCGCCAACCCTCCACTGGACACGCCCAAGATCCTGGGGCTTCGTCAGCCCAGAGGTCAGTCCTGTCCCCAACATCGTCATGACACATGTGGTCAGACAAGATCCCACATGATCTCTAGGCATCTGCCCCAAAGCTGAGCCCCTCGGCTCTGGTGTCAGCACCGGCCAGTCTTGGGCTGGCTCTCTGCTGACATCCGGACCTCAGTCCAGGTGCCACATGCCCTGTGTGCTTCCAGCCAGCAGCCTCGCCAGGACCACTCAGGCATCGGACCAGGTTAGCAGCAGTGATGCCCTGGGGGAACCAAGGGGCACAGGGTGGGGCCCAGACTCGGCCCTGCCCCAGCCTCTCTGACCCGGGAGCGATGAACCTGCCCTGTCCGGCTCAGTCCCTGGACGGGCTCTGCTGCCCCTGGGCCCAGGCTCTCCTGCGTCCTCTTGCAGGCGGGAAAGGCCTTCCCCTCAAGAGGGGCTGCCTGGCTCCACCTTCCAGAGAATGGCTGTAAAAGGTTCAGCCACATGGACACAACCACAGCAAACCAGCGAGTCTCCATTCGCAGGTCTTGGTCCATATCATGGGGTATTCAGATAGGAATATTCCTTGCTGGCCACAGGCATTGCCATTGAAAATCCACAGGGTATTGTCACACCTACACACAAATCCTGGAGGTTCCAGGATACAATAGCACACGCAAAACTTCACTTAAAAGGTCTGAGGGCTCAGTATCAAGATTATATTTTATATTGGTCATATATAGGGGCTGATTTTGGGGTGACTCGTTATTTTACAAAATTCTACCTTCCTAGAGTCGAGAGAGGTAAGAACTCTTGGCAAGAGCCATCCACTCAAAGCAGGCGCTAAAGCCCTCGCCCCTGCTGACGGCCACGTCCAGGACTGCCACCCTGCCCCCACAACCCCTGGGACAGCTTGGCTTTCACGAAAGCTCGTGGGGTCCCTGCACTTCTTTCTCCGTAAGACAAAGCCGCCCCAGGGACCTCACCCAGCCTTTGCACCTGAGAGCCTTCCCCGTGGGTGTGGACTGGCTCCTGGAGGACTGCCTGCAGCTGCCCCTGGGGCTCTCCCTGGAGCGCAGAATGTCTTCTTCTGTCACCTGCGGGATTCTGGTCGCTGGTGTGGACCGCCCCCCGTGAACTGGCCCTGATCTAGACACAGCCGTGAGGCCCCGCCTTCCTGCATCTCCAGTCTGACGGAGGTGGGGTGGCCGTGGGGGGAGATTGACCCCCATGGGCTGCGTGTTTACAAGGGCCCCAAGAACACAGGAGAGAGGCATGTGGGTGTGTGTCCTTGTGGAAAATGTACTCTGGGAAGAGCACAGAGCCCTGGCATCAGAGGCCTGGGCTCAAAGGATCCCCATGTTGGCACTCACTAGCTTCAAGAGGTTAAGCAACGTATGTCCATGCTTCGGCCTCTGTTTCCTCGGCTGTCAGATGGGAGTATGAGAGTAATCACTAAGTAATAGCTACTCGAAGAGCTTCCGTGAGGGGCGTGTGCTCACGTCCACCCTGCTTGGTGTGTCTGGATCTACGGTCCTGTCCTCACGTGCGGCAGGCCCTGAGCTGTGGGAGGGACCCCAGTCCCCCTCCCCAGCCTCCTGCTGTCACAGGTTAGAGCACGTGGGGCCGAGGGAGCAGCTTGTCACAGGCACTGGTGGAGAGGGGGTCCTCGGCGTGTTGTACAGGCGGGACTGAGGTCCGCCGGCGTCACGTCCATCTTTCCTCCAAGGACCCTCAAGATAAATTCCTGCTGATCCAACTCCAGGAGAGGACTTTTTTCTCATTAGATGTACCTTTTCCCCTTATGAAGTTAGGAAGCAGAATCCACGCAGCTGTTGGCGTTTCTCTTCCTGTCTTAGCTGCCAGGAAAGGCCCAGCCAAGGAAAATGCCCAATTACTTCAGCTCAGGTCTCCTAGGCTTTCTTTACTAGAAACACTTCCCTTACATGCTTTTTCTAGCACTTTTTCTTTTTGTTTCTACAGTTGTTGTAGCATTTTCACTGTTGGAAATGATGTGACTTTTTCAAAAAAAGTAATTTTTTTTTATTACCCAAGTGGTACAGACATTTGTTCTCCTTATAAAAGTTTACAAGTGAACAATGGCAGATCAGGGAGAGACTGGGTTGTCTCCTTGGGCACAGAACTCCACGCTCAGGGCACTCAGACCTCGTCCAGTGTTTCTTCATCTGGCTACTTCTTTGTGCCCCTTGTAATAAGGTTACAATGAAGGCTGAGCGCTGAAGAATTGATGGTTTGAATTGTGGTGCTGAAGGAGACTCTTGAGAGTCCCTTGGACAGCAAGGAGATCAAACCAGTCCATCCTAAAGGAAATCAATCCTGATTATTCATTGGAAGGACTGATGCTGAAGGTGAAGGCTCCGATATTTTGGCCATCTGATGACAAGAGCCGACTCATTGGACAAGACTCTGATGCTGGGAAAGATTGAGGGCAGGAGGAGGAGGGGACAACAGAGGATGAGACGATTGGATGGCATCACCGACTCAATGGACATGAGTTTGAGCAAACTCCAGAAGATGGTGAAGGACCTGGTGTGCTGCAGTCCATGGGCTCACAAAGAGTCAGACACAACTTAGCAACTGAACAGCAACAACGATAAGGTGAGAAAAATGAAGAAACCCCAACAGTTACAAAACAGAGTTCTAGTTCTTCGATCGGCCCCCAGTCCTGGTCTCTCCACTCCATTATTTGAGAGCTTGGGTGTAGTTTCCAGGTCTTTCTCTCAGAGTTGACATAAAGATGGGATACGTAGAGTACATACAGTATTCTACAGGCTGACTTTTTTCACCCATAAATGGCATTGTATAACACCTATCATTTGGATTTTTTTTTTTCCTATTTAACTCCGTTCTTGGAGATCTCTTAAACTGTCAAATACCAAATGATATCTGAAGTGACGCCGACAGATTCAGCCCAGAGTCGAGCTCTCTTCTGACTTTCTGCTGCTCCGTCCCCGCGCACGTGCATGGATGCGTCTCTAGGGCGATGTCACCCAGCCAGCGTTTCTGTTTGTCTGTTGCCCTGTGTGCATTCCTGTGGGATCGTACTCTGAGGGCCAGCACTGTCCCTAAATGCAAGAGCTTTCCTTGAACCTAAAAGAGACGTTCGAGGGAAACAAGCATCTGGAGGAGGGCGACGTGCTCGGTGAACTTTAAGCTGAACTTGAGGGCCTCCGTGGTTCCCGAGGAGTGAACACGGGTCCACATCCCACTGCGGGGGTCCCTCCTGGGGCCCCAAGTCAGGTGCTGCTGGGTAAGAGCCTGCTGGCCAGCTCTGCGCACCTCACCTGTGTCTCAGGGTGACCCGGGAGGCCCAGACTCTGGGGACTGTGAGCAGACAGGCGGTGCCCAGGGACTGACACTCGCCATGGTGGGGACCTGGGGGCTGGAGTCAGAGACCTGACGGCTGAGGAGCCCTCCGAGAGTGTAGGATGCAGGTGAAGGGGCTGGACCAGGAGAGGGCAGGGGGGAACCTCTCACCCCAGGGAGGCAGTGCTGGGGGAGGTCAGCGGGGATAAGAGGAAGACTGGGACTGGGTGTGAGAACCACTCTCTCCAGGGAGGCTCAGCACACCCCGTCCTGGGGCCTGGGGGCCTGTGTGTCTTTACTCTGCATCCCTGTGCTGGGACATGTGGAGAAGGGTCTGAATCGCTGGGCCACAGCCAGCCCTGCCCCCGGCCGAGGATTGCTTCAGCTGCTTGGCCAGACATCTGGGCCAGAGGGATTGCTGACTAATGGCCTCGCAGGCTGTCCCTCTGGGGCTCTGGGTTCTGTGTGTGCTTGTTGTCACCTATGAGCACAGATGTGCCCTGGAGGCCCTGGAAGCCTAGGCCTGTGCTGAGGCTCACGTGGTGAGGCATGTACCACTTGTCAGGTGCTGAAGGTTGAACTGTGAGCCTGAGAAGGTGGGTCCTGACCCCACAGGTGGGTCCTGTGGCCTTATTTGGAAACTGGGCCATTGCAGGCATGTTAGCTAAGATGAGGGGCGGGGGCAGGGTGGGCCCTGATCCAAGATGAACCTCCTTAAAGGGTTGTGAGAAGATGTGGACCCAGAGGGAGGCCACGTGACGATGCAGGTGAGCCTGGGAGCGATGCAGCCATGAGCCATGGGATGCCCAGAGCCCCTGCGCTTGGGGGGCCCCTGGTGGATTTCAGCCCTGTGACACAGTGGCTCCAAACTTTGGTCCCGGAACTGGGCAGAATGATCCTAAGCCCCAGCTACTGGTATTTGCTGCAGCCGCCCCAGGGGATTCAGACCTCAGGTGATCAGCCTCAAGGGAAAGGCTTTTCTGGCATTTCCTGAGCTGTCCCTGGGCCCTGAACATTCCAGGAATGTTGAAGCACCTGATAGGCTTATCCTTCAAGCCTGTCCTGTTACCTCAAGGACACCAGAGTCGGAAGAGGCTGAACTGGAGACAGCCAAGGAAACAGGCAACTGGCAGTGTAGACTTGGACTCATGTCCAAAAGAACTCACCTGCAGAGGCCTCCTTCCTGCCTTGCCAGCTAGGCTCCACTGGGCCCCTGGTTGGCGACCTTCTCCATCCTCAGCGGGCCTGGACCCTGCAGACTCAGGGCCCCTACTTCCGCTACCTTGCAGGCTGGTGCTGTATGGCTGAGTCTAGCGGAGGGGACAAGCCCTTTGTCTACAGGGAGCGGGGGGTGGGTCCTGACCCCCAGCACCAACCTGGGTCACAGGTGTGTTGTCAGGAAACTCCTCGGCCTTGAGGGGAGCGTGCTTTGGGCCCATGTCACCCCAAATTGGCTGGGGACTGCAGAGATGGGGGGTCTGAGGGCCCAGGTGGACTGCCAGTGTGGGAGGGGAGGCAGCGTCCACCTGGGGCTGAGACAAGCGGGCCTCTGCCAGGAGCCGCATCCTAGTTGAGGGGGCACCCTGGCCCTGGACAGGGGAAGGGGTTTACTTACTGTCTCCCCCATGAGCCTGGAACCCTAGCCTCTTCCTTCCTGACATAGACCACATGTGCAACACACAACTCAACTCCCCTTGAGGCTTAGGTGAGACCAGAGGACCATGACCCCAACGTGGCCCCAGGATATCTGAGCTGCTCTGACCTTGAAGGGGCATCGGGCCGGTCACCCCAGGACATGAGCCCTCACTCCCTCCAGACACTGTCCTTCCAGCAGCTCATGCCCACAGATGCCCTGGTGCACACACACACACATATGCATGCACACACACACACATGCACGCCCCCCCTCATGCACACACGCACAGACACACACAGACACACACACACGGAGGTGAGAGGGGGCCTCTTCGCTTTATCCAGCCTGAGTGTGGTGCAGCTGTAGAGAAAATTTGCACCACAACCTCTCTGTATCGAGTTCTTCTCTGGTTTCACAAGCAGCATTAATTACTTTAAACACAAGGATGTTTGTGAGAGCAGGTTTCTAGCAGAGATCTGTCTTTTTATTTAGTTAAAAGCCATTTGTAAGTCATTTGTGTTGTAAGTTCTATAAAACAAACACCATTTCCACATTGGATTCTGTAACAAAACGAGACAAACACCTCCACAGGCGACACCCACGTGAAGCTTTGAGGCAAGAAGCCGGGGCAGATCAGCTCCGACTCAGGGAACAGCCCGCAGGGCAGTGAGCTATTCCCTCCTCACAGGAGAACCAGGTGCGCACGGAGCTCAGGTCGCTCTCAGGTGGTGTACCTGCGCAGGGCCAAGGGGGCGTCAAGCCCAGCTTGGGCCCCAGACCCAGGAGCAAAGCCCTTTCTCAACAGGCAGCTCCTCATATTCAGCTCCAGGGGCAGAAAGTCTAAACGAGCAGCCTCTGATCCCTCCTGCAAATCAGAATCCTGGAAACTCACTCGTAAAATAATAGACACCTGTGCGTGGTCTCCGTCTCAACACCTGTCTGAAGGGTGGGTTCTACTGGGAGTTATTGGCTGAACTGTGTCCTTCAACAACTCACATGCTAAAGTTCTGACTCCCAGTACCTCACAAGGTGACCTTTGGAAATAGGGTCATTGCAGACATAAGGAGTTAATGTGAGGTCAGGCCGGGGTAGGTGACTCTGATCCAACATGACTGGTGTCTTTATAAAAGAGGGGAATTTGGACAGAGATAGAAGTGCACACACAGACAAGCCAAGGAGCCCCAAGAATTGCCAGCAACCTCCAGAAGCTAAGAGAGCTTGGGACAGGTCCTTCCCCAGAAACTCCAGAGGAGGCCAACCCTGCTGACACCTTGACCTGGGACTCTAGCATGCCGACTGTGAGAGTAACCTTCTGCTGTCTCTGGGCCCTGTCCAGGGAACTCAGACAGGGCCACCGCAGGACACGTACCCTGGGATGGGGGCTCAGGCTCAAAGTGAGGCTGAGTGTGGGTATCTGTGATAATATAGAAATCATCATGTTTAGTGTAGGAAGAGAAAGGACAGACATTTCTGTTTTCTTGTGTGACCTAGGTTACTGAATTTATTTATATTTACTTTTGAATATACAGCCTTAATAGCAGCAGCTCTCAGAACTTAGGCTTGCACCGGATTCCCTGGAAGGCTTGTTGGAACAGAGATGGCAAGGTCCCACCCCAGAGTCTCTGCTTCAGTGGGGCCGGGACCACGTCAGAGACTTGCTCAGTGCCCCGGTCTAGCTGTCGGGGCTGGGGCCCGGGGTCCACCTTTTCAGAATGATCAATGCACAAATTATTCAAATCATACAAATAATTTCTGGGGGCTTCCCTGGTGGCTCAGGGGTTAAGAATCTGTCTGCCAGTGCAGGGGACATGGGTTTGACCCTTGATCTGGGACAGTCCCACATGCTGCAGAGCAACCAAGCCGGTGTACCCCAGCTTCTGAACCCGTGGCCTAGAGCCTGCAGGCTTCAACCATGTGCTGACACTACTGAAGCCCATGTGCCTAGAGTCTCTGCTCCACAGCAAGAGAAGCCGCTGCAATGAGAAGCCCAAGCACCACAACCGAAGAATCGCCCCTCCCTTGTCACAACTAGAGAAAAGCCCACATGGCAACGAAGACCCAGTGCGGCCAAAAATAAAGAAATAAATATTTAAAAAGTGACCCATGAACTTTCCACAATGAATGGAGGTGGGAAGGGCAGATACGGCCATCAGCCCCACCCCGAGCCTGGTCCACACAGCTAATTTTGTGCAGCGCTTACCCCTTGCCAGGCACTGTGCAAGGCCCTATTGCCTGATGTTTCTAATCTTCACAATGTTCCTACAAGGCTGGTACTTTTATTATCCCCATCTGAAATGAGAACACTAAGGTGCAGAGAGTTTAAGAAACTGCCTAAGGTCACAGAGCTGTAAGTTACCAAGTCAGGATGCAAACCCAAGAAACTGGTCCAGACAGGGCAGAAGCAGGTTATTCAAGCTCTCGGGAGCACATTTCAGAGGTGGTGAAAGTTAGTTCTCCCTGGAGCCAGGAGAGAGGAGAGGACAGAGGGCAGAGGTAGCTGGGAGGGGCGGGAAGAAGTCTGAGTTTGAGGCCGGCTCACCCCTTGGCCAGGTGGCTGGAGAGTGCCATGTTCTTTTTCCAGATGCCAAGAGCTCAGACCAGTATAATAGTGTTGATTATCTTAGTAAATAGATCATAATTATTTATAATTAACATTTAAATTTCTGTGAGAAGATTGCTTCTAAATTGCTTCAAAATAGTCCTCGAATATTTTAGACATTCCTTCAGCAGTTTTATTTACTCTATTAATCTATTAATTTGCAGTACTCTGCAACAAGTACATAAAAGTGTGTATAAAGTAGAAGTAATCAGCCCAATACCCCAGCGAATGATAACAAGACCCCCAGTCTTCAGCCTGGACCATTGGCGCTGGGTCCATGAACAGGAAAGGGCTGTGCTCAGCTGCTGGGGGCATTTGGGGCTGACCCACAGGTCAGTGGGTGAACAGTGCACCTGCAGTGCAGGACGTGGGTTCGATCCCTGCGTCAGGAAGATCCCCTGGAGCAGGAAATGGCAACCCACTCCAGTATTCTTGCCTGGGAAATCCCATGGACAGAGGAGCCTAGTGGGCTACAGTCCAAAGTATCGCAGATTCAGACACAACTGAGCGACTAAGCACATAGCATTCAGGTTACAGAACGAGGATCTGGGAGGGCAGGCCTGGGCCTGTCCCTCTCCCTACCCTGTACTGGGGTTCTGGCCTTACCTGCTCAGCCCCTGTGCAGGGTTCAGCCCACTGTGGATGCTCAGCAGAGAAATGGGGGGGCAGGCCGAGGGCACTGCCCACTGACCACAGTGAGGGGCAGTGGGCTGCCTGCCAGGCTGGGGACAGGGAGGGTGGGGAGGCGGACTGCCTGGCCAAGGACCACAGCCTGGAGACCAAGACAGTCAACACTTATTGTCTCATAGTCTGGAGACTGGAAGTGTGAGATCCAGGGGTTGCAGGGTTGTTCCCCTTGAAGCCTCTCTCCTGGCTGCATGAATGGCCATCCCCTCTCTGTGTCCTGGCACGGTCATCCCTCTGTATGCCTGTGTCCCTAGTTCCTCTTGTCCCCAATCTGGGCCAGGCTGGCCATGCTCACCTCTAATTCCACAGGCCAGGGGCCACTGAGGGCTTTTGTGAGTGGAGGGAACCAGCCTTCACCTTGTGAAGATGAACCCAGCAGCAGAGGACACTAACATGCTGAAATGGAAGCTACAGGAGGCCCCATGACCATCACAGGACCAGGCAGGAGCAACAGCCACAAGAGGGGACGGGGGAAAGGGGGGACGACACTCTGGAGGGAAGTGTCCTGTGATGGATCTGAAGCAGACCCAAGGGGTGCATTTAACTCAGACCTGCTTCCAGCTGGGCTGCTCGGCCGTCCTCGTGGGCCATGCCCTATCTGCCCATGTCCTCTGTGGCAGAAAACACACCGCTGTGTCTTGGGGAGAAGTGATTGGCCCAGTGAGAGCTTATCTGTGGATAAAGTTCAAGCAGATCAAAGCTCTCACGACGCGCCTCCTTGTGAGCAGCAGTTGTACATTTGAACCTGGCTCTGACTGTAGTGCCCACGTGGTGGGAGACGTAGGGTGGCCCTGTGGTCTGTGGGTGGTTCCTGGAGCCACACTCCGTCGTGGGTCCTTCTCAGGGGAGGCGCCTGGCCTCCTCCATCCCAGGCTCCAGGGGTCGAGTGCTGTGTGGTCCAGGCATGGAGCCCTGCCTGCCAGGGGAGGCTGGCTCAGGCCATGATGGCTGTGAGACTCAGGCCGAGCTCCTGAAGCCTGAGAGGATCACGTGAGCCACGTGGGAAGCAGGTGGCAGCCCTGGCTCTCTTTCATTCCTGTGGGGTTGGCCCAGCAGGTGGGGGCAAGTGCCCTCCTGCAGACATGCCCCCTTCCCAGGAATGAAGGGGATGGAAGTGTCCCCGGCTCAGAGCTGAGCCTGAGATTTCAGATGCAAAACGGAGGCTGCGGTTTGTATGAAACGTCCGGAATAGGCAAATCTATGGAGCCGGAAAGTGGGTGAGAGGTTGCCTGGGCAGCGGTGGCTGAGGGGGACCAACGTGGTCGATAATCAGTGGGCAAGAAGGATGCTCCTGGGGTGAGGGGACAGTTACATACCTCGCTTGTGAAGGTCACCTGCCTCGGGAGGTTTATTAAAAAACCCCTGAGTTACACATTTGAAATGGGGCAAGTTGTGTGATACATAACATATGTTTTAAATTTATAATTTTAATAAAATTATGTAATAATTTTTAAAATGAGGCTCATCAGTGCCATCTTTGTAGATTCCACATATATGTTAATATACAATATTGTCTTCCTCTTTCTGACTTACTTCACTCTGTATAATCAGCTCTAGGTTCATTCACTCCACTAGGACTCACTCAAATGTGCTTTTTTATGGCTGAGTAATATTCCATCACGTGTACGTACCACAATCTCTGTGTCCATTCATCTGTCAGTGGACACCCAGGTTGTCTCCATGTCCTAGCTATTGTAAAAAGTGCTGCAATGAGCACTGGGGTACATGCGTCTTGAAATTATGGCCCTGTGGCAACCTAGAGGGCTGGGATGCAAGAAGATGGGAGAGGGGTTCAGGATGTGGGGGACACATGTATACCTGTGGCTGGTTCAGGTTGATGTATGGCAGAAACCGTCACAATATTGTAAAACAATTATCCTCCAATCTTAAAAAAAATCAGAAAACAAAAATGAGGCCACAGGTTTCAGTTCCAAACTCTCAGAAAAAGGGGCTGGACTCAGGGGCACAATGTTTCCTCTACTTCCTTCTTCAATCTGAGAGTTGACTCCACGTGAAGCTTCACACCCAGTTCTTTAGCTGTAAGGACAGGAGCCTGCCTGTCAGCCTCTGCTGGTCTTAAACTTTCCTCACCTGGGAAATGGGATTAGTGATATGGTCCTCATAGTCTCATGAAAATGGACGTGATGCAGGCAGGGCAGGGCTGGCCTGGCTCCCAGGACCTGGCACAGTCTCAGCAGCTCTGGGAACAGCAGCTGTTGCTGGTGGTGTGAGCATCAGTGTGGTGGGAGGATCCCACCTGGACGCGGTCTGGGGCTCTGGTTCCTTGGATGTCCCTGGTCCCCACTGTGAGAGCAGCATGTGTGTGTGTGTGGTGGAGGGCGGTGTGCATGGGTAAGGGGAGCCAGACAGCTGGGGCCAGGGTGGTGGATGGAGAGGCCCTGAGTTGGCCACCCTTTGCTCCTGGCTTATTTCCAGCCATGCTTCACGGCCCTCTTACAGGCCACCTTCCCAACAAGACAAGACCTTCTCTGCACTGTGGACGGGGTCCACCTCTCCCTGCCCTGCTCTGTGACTCCTCTGTGCCCCCTTCTTCACACTCCCTGTGCGGATGGATGGTGCATGTGCCCTGGATGGGACAGCACCCTCCATGGGGCAGAACGCAGGTTGAGCTTGCCTCTTACAACTCCTGGCTCAGTGCTGGGCAGCCAGCACACGACCATGAGGGAGTGCTCCATCCATCTCACCGAGCGGGGGCTGTGCAGGCAGGATTCTGTCTCCCGCCGGTGGGGGAGGAGGCAGTGTGGGCTGGCAGGGAGTCTGGGGCCCAGCTACTTTTATAGGAACTAGAAACCCCACCCCGATTCCCCATGTTGTTCTCACTGGTACACTGCTATAAGGGAGTTATGGTCATTTAGCTCCGTGAGTTCTGAAAATCTAGCCCAGTTGGGTGTTTCTTACATTATCTTCCATAAAACTGCAATCCTCAAAGTGAGGACTCAGGCAGCCTCCTGGTGGAGTTAAGATAAATGAACACCACTGGTTTTCATGTCCTTTTAGATCAACGTCATGGGAACTCAGATGCTTAGAGCTCTTTGAAATACATCAGCTCATCACAGCTGTAAAGTAACAAGGAAACATAAGCAGTAGTTATATCTTCTCCATTTATTTTGGAAGGAGAGTGTGCTGAGACCTCTCTGACGTGAGCTAGTAGAAATAGGGTGATAAGCTGGTTACCGATTAGCTACAGCCGTGTAACAAACCACCACAAAATCTCACGGCTTAACCATTTATTTAGCCCATGATTCTGTGGGTTGGCAGTTAGTCTAGGCTCAGCTGGGCGGTTCTCCTGCCGGTTTTGGCTGAGTTTCACCAGCATCTGAAGCCAGCTGATGGTCAGTGGACTCGTGACTGGTGTTGGCTGGTGGTCGCTTGGGGGGATGGGAGTGACTTGGTTGCATGCGCCTCAGCACCCACAGGTCAGCGTTGATGTGATGAGACCACAGAGATGCCAAGAGAAGCAAGACAGACAGCCGCATGAGCAGGTCCTCTTAAAGCCATTTTAAAAAATGTTATCCCTTTTCAGTTGTGGTAAAACACACATAACATTAATTTTATTTTAGCCTCTTTAAGTTTTAGCTCAGTGGCATTGTTTAGAGACAGTTACCTTGCATGCCTTTGCTGTAGTCCTGCTGCCAAAGCAGATCTCAAGAGCAACCCAGGTTTAAGGTTGTGAGGTCATGGAGGAGCTGAACCTTACAGGAGCTCTTGGTGCCAAGGGTCACAACGGGGCCACGGCAGTGCTAAGCGGGGCAGTGCAGGCAGTTCCCAAGGGGGTGGGTGGGCCAGGGAGCTGAGGGTCACTTTTGAGGAAAGGTGGCTCAGCATGGCTCTTGTGTCTGATAGAGACAGGGCAACAGGGACCCTGGGGAGTGGCAGTAGATGGCAGGTGCTTGGCTCCAGTGGCTGGAGGCATGGACCCTGGTCCAGTGTCCCGGGGAATAGGCCTAGCGAAGCAGGTGGTCAGGGTGTCACTGGCTGGCCTGACACTGGCAGGGTGCGCCAGCCTGGCTGTGAGTAGTGGCTTCACTTGGTAAACACCAGCCACAGAGTAGGGCAAAGCCGTTACGTGCTGGGGTGGATGGAAGGGGGAGGGGGCAGAGGCAGCCACCAGGCAAAGACCCACCAGGGTGCCCAGGCAAGGGTCAGAGTGTGGGATGAGGGTACCCGCCCTGGGGGCAGGAGTCCTACCTCTGGGCAGGCTCTGTGTTCCCTGGTCTGGGGGAGCCGGCAGATGCACAGGCATTTGGTGAGTGCAGGCAGCTGGGCCACAGGGGATCTTACACTCCAGACCTAATCTTCGTGAAGGCCACCTGCACCTTGCCCCCCACCACACACACAGGCTGTAGAACAAAGGACCGCATGGCTTGCTGAGAGATGGCTGGACTCTCGGCTGGTGTCGACGCGGCCCTGGCAAGGTTGGCGTTCAGTGTGACAGTCATTCACGCCTGGGACTGCTGGTCTCCCGAGGGTCTGCCTCTGCAGACAGCCTGGCCCGGGTAGGGCTGCTATTTGTTGGGCTTTCTGGGCAGTGACAGCACAGGATGCTCCCAGTGTTTTTCACCCTCACGACCATTCCGACCCTGCGTTCCCCCAAAGGTCAAACACTCCCAGCTGTGAAATGGGGGTCCTGGCATGGGGGGAAGGGCAGAGACCTGTGCCTAGGAGAGACGGGGGTGACAGATCCGCACCCCATCCCCACAGGCATCCTGCTTGCTGACCAGACACCAGCTCTGTCTGGAGCTGTGGGGCTGAGAGGGCCGTCGAGACATCCAGGCTGACCCCCCACCCCCCAATGGCTAGGGCTTCTATTCCTGTCCCCTCTGCTTCTCTGACTGAAGTCTCTGTGATCAGCAAGTGGCCGGCCAGCTCTAACTGGGGGACGTTTTTCTGTCAAGGGTTGGAGGCTCTGTCCCTTCTCCTTTCATTCAAATTATCCACCAGGGGTTGAGCACACAAGCTCTCCAGCCAAGGGTACCTGGTTTCGACACTAGCAGCTGTGTGACCTCAGGCAAGTTACGCAGCCGCTCTGTGCCTCACCTTCCTCACATGAAAACAGAGAACGACAACAGTCCCTGCCTCATAGTGATGCTGGGGACAAAGGGAGAGCACGTACCACAGTGCTGCACGCGAGGCCTGCATCAGCATCATCGTTGCTATCACGACACAGCTCTGATTCCTCTCGGCCCTGACTCTGACTGGCTGGGCCGGAGGGGCTGGGGCTCCTGCTGTTGAGGGTGATCCCTGGAGAGTGTCGGAGTAATGCCCTTGGACTCAAACCATCTTTACTCATGTTCCTGTCTTCTCTTTCCTTCCAGATTCTGAACTCCCTCCGGATTCTGCTCCCCAGAGGGTAGCGGCCCCAGCTGGGTCTGGCTGCAGTGGACCGTGGGGAGGCCATGATGGAGCGGAGGCAAGACCTGACCCGGCTGCAAGCATCTCTGTTTCTCCTGGAGAGCCGCTTCTGCTTTCACAACACCAGCTCCAGGTCCAGCTTATCGCCTCTCAGCATCTCTGATCGGGTAAGACATGGGTTACTTTTAAATGCCTTTCTGCATTATATAAGTGATACATGTTTATGCAGAAAATAAAAATAAAGCAAGAGAGGACATTTATATTTTGGGCTGAGTGTTTGAGGGGGCTATGTCACCCCCAAATTCATACATTGAAGGCATGTTTTCAACACATGCTGAATGTGACGGTCTGGGGTCTCTGAAGGGGTGATTCGGGTACAAAGAGGTCACGAGGGTGGGCCTTATCCAGTATGACAGGGGTCCCATGAGGACAGGAGAGGAGGACACAGACACGCATGGAGGGACGACCACGTGGGGACACGGGGTGGAAACAGCCATCCACATGACAAGGAGACAGGCCTCGGGAAGAACTGGCCTGCCCACACCTGACCGCCAGCCTCTCATTTACGGAATCCCGAGAAGACACATTTTTGTCGTTTGCACCACCGAGGCTGTGGTGTGTCGCTGCAGCGCTAGCAAACCCAGGCGAGATGTGAAGTGAACAGAACGCTTTTCCCCATGGACCCCCATCCTGAGGTCTCCGGAGAGGGCCTGCTGCGCAGCCATCCAAGCGCAAAGCAGGTTCGCAGCTGTTCGCACAGACCAGGCCCAGATGGTGGCTGGAGCTGGGCCCTGGCCCCCAGCTGAGCCGTCCCTGTGACAGCAGACTCAGGGTCCTCCCGGGACCACCACACCCTTCCCCACTGGTTCTGACAGAGGCCACTCCATTTTACAGGTCAGGGCACCTGAGGACTCAGTGCCCCCCACCCCGCCCCCCACCACCTAAAGCCTCCCATCCCTGGAGCCAAAGAACATAAACTGATGGATTGTGCAACTACTCGGTTCCCAGGGGGGGATGTGGACCATCTTCAAATTATTTATTGAATTTGCTACAATATAGCTTTTGTTTTATGTTTTGTTTTTTGGCCTTGATGTATGTAGATCTTAACTTCCTCCTCAGGGATCTAACCCACACCCCCTGTGTTGGAAGGGGAGGTCTTAGCCACTGGACCCCAGGGAAGTCCCTGCGCTTATTTTTCGCTGAGATGTTGTGACCGATGACGTTAGCAAGTCAGCCAAAAGGGCACTTCCTCCCATGCGTTTCCAGGAAGCGACCCTGAGCTTGTCCTCAATGCGCTGGGTGCTGCAGAGACCAGCTCCTTTCCTGGGGCTCAGGGCACTATCCACGACTCTCTTCTTATTTCCAAAAACAATTCTTTGGTTATTCTGAATATCTGGGTTTTTAGACTGTTTTGTTCCCAGTCACATCATGCCATGATTTTACTTCTGTGCCTAAACCTCTGTGCAGAAGGCATTCCACGCCCCCAAACCCCTCCAGGTTCCCTTCCCCTTATACTAAGACAGTGGATGGCTTTTTTCTGGAAGCATTTCCTTGAACCCACTCAAAACATTACTCAAGTGGCTCATTCCCTCACTTCTCAGGAATCAGGTGGCATACTGGGCCTGTGAGATGAGTTAGTTTCCCTGTGTATGTTAGAAACACCCAATCTGAACAGGTGAATTTTTAGAAACAGCGTGAACTTTTAAAAAACAAAACAAAACAAAACCTCAGAGAACAAATTGGAAAATAATTTGATGCAAAGAAAAAAAATGAGAATTTTTGATTGAGGGTGTGTATCTGGGTAAGGGTGGGTGTGAAGGGCAGACTGACCTTCCTTGGAGAGGCCCTGCCCACCCACTGTGTGGACAAGCCTGCCCAAGGCAGCAGCTCCCACCTTCACAAGGAGCCCCCAGCTCTGTGTGGATCTGGAGGCCCGTGGCTGCAGGTCAGGAGGACGTGAGTGTGCACAGGACATCCCCTTTGTCTTGGTCTCAAAAAAAAAAATCAATAATCTGTGTGGCCAATAGGCACATCTACATCGCTAATTACTAGAGAAATGCAAATCAAAACTGCAGTGAGGTACCACCTCACACAGGTCAGGACAGCCATCATTAAAATGTCTACAAACAACAAATGCTGGAGAGGGTGTGAGAAAATGCAACCCTCCCGCGCTGTTGGTGGGAATGAAAACTGTGCAGCCACTATGGAGATCAGCACAGAGGTTCCTTAAAAACTAAAAACAGAGCCACCATTTGATCCTGCAATCCCGCTCCTGGGCATATATCCAGAGAAAATGAAAATTCGAAAAGATATATGCAACCCAATGTTCATAGAAGCACTATTTACAATAGCCAAGACACAGAAGCAACCTAAGTGCCCATCAACAGATGAATGGATAAAGAAGATGTAGTGTATATACACAATGGAATATTACTCAGCCATAAAAAAGAATGAAGTAATGTCATTTCCAGCAACATGGATGGGCCTAGAGATTATCACACTAAGCAAAGTTAGACAGAATAAGACAAATATATGATATCACTTTTACGTAAAATCTAAAAATAATACAAATGAATCCGTATACAATACAGAAACAGACTCACAGGCATGGAAAATGAACTTATTACCGAAGGGGAAAAGAGGGGGAGGGATAAATTAGGAGCATGGGATTAATACAAATGCACTAAATATATAAAATGGATAAGCAATCAGGATTTCCTGTATAGCACAGTGAACTCTGCTCAATATTTTGTAATAAGCTATAATGGGAAAGAATCTTGAAAAGCATATAGATATTCTTATGTGTGTGTGTGCATCTGAATTACTTTGCTGTATACCTGAAACAAACATAATATTATAAATCAGATATAGTTCGGTAAAATTAAAACATAATAAAAATAAATGATAGCTCCACAAAAATAAGCAGTTTATAATAAGAATGGAAGAGGGTTTAATTCAAGTCAAGAATTCTAGCCTGGGAGTGTAACCTCCACCGAGGAAGAAAGCATAGCTTCAGGACTTCATGTGGTCCAGTGGCTAAGATTCTGCGCTCCCAACACAAGGGTCCTGGATTCAATCCCTGGTCAGGGAACTAGATGCCATACGCTGCAACAAAGAGATCCTGTGTGCCAAAATAAATAAATACATAAAAGCACAGTCTTTGGCAGCATTAGATTTTGTAAGAACAGAGAACACACATCAAACATGACAGGGATGGCTTAGTGGTAAAGAATCTGCCTGCCAATGCAGGAGACACGAGTTCAATCCCTCATCCAGGAATATACTCCTTCAAGGTTTCAAAGGAAACACAGTAGCATACACAGAGCAAGTCAGCACAGCTTTGGCAACTGAATGGGAACCTTATCTTCAAATGAGGATCAGCTTTTATCCCCATCTTCAAAGTGGACATTCTTTCTTCTAGGTAATGCGTTGTTTTCTTTAATGATTGAGGCAGGTGTAAGGCAGGTTGGAAAGGCCATAAACAGGTGTTCCAGCTCACGTAAAGTCCAGGCCAAGTTCTGTGTCAGCCAGATGGCTCCCCCACCCCCCAATCAGTCTGCAGAGCTGGAGTGCAGGCCCTGAGGGTGCCCCAGGTACGAATCACTTCTAGGCAAAATGTGCAGGCAAGGTCTACGTATCGGGTGGGGCCTCCAAGCAGAACACAGAGAAGGGTTAGGGTGCAAGGGGCTTGGGGGCCGTTGTAATGCCTGTGAAAATACCTGAGGTCTGAGGGATGGAGCCTCAGACCTCAGAGCTGCTGACTGAGGCTTGGATGGCCTGTTTGGGGTGTCTGGCCACCGGCAGACCTGCCCCAGCACCCCGGCTGCTCCCACTGACTCTCTGGCCCAGCTGCCCTCCGTCTGGTGCACTGACTCTCCCGTGGGACTTGCTACAAGGATGCCCATGACAGTCCATGGCAGGCAGCTCAGCAGGTCCTGTGCTCAAGTCCTCAGGACAAGCGCCTCAGTCCCCAGGACAGAATGACCACACACAGCAGCCAGTCGGCCCCGCTTGGCTGAGTAGCTAGTACAAGGTGAGACCAGATTCAACCCTGGGGCTTCACCACTGCAGCCAGCTTCCCTGTATGCTGGAGGTTTGCCTGAGGTCTGTCCTGGGCTGGGCACTGGCTTCACCACTCTTGTGACCTCGACTTTGACTTGTGGGCTGATCAGGCCAGGTTTCTCCCTGGAGTCCCTCTGCATTGCGTTCCCCACTTGTCAACACTCTTCATTTAAAAAATAAATTATGTATTTATTTTTGACAGTGCTGGGTCTTCGTTGCTTCAGACGTTTCTCTAGTTGCAGCGAGCAGGGGCTGCTCTTAGTTGCAGCGCTCAGGATACTCACTGTGGTGGTTTCTCATTGCAGAGTATGCACTGTAGGGCATGCAGGTTTCAGTAGTTATGGCACGTGGGCTCAATAGTTGGGGCACGTGGCCTCTAGAGCACAAGTTCAGTGGTTGTGGCACGTGGGCTTAGTTGCTCCGTGGCAGGTGAGATCTTCCTACACCAGGGATCGGACCTGTGTCTTCTGCACTGGCAGGCAGATTCTTTAGCACTGAGCCACCAGGGAAGCCCAAACATTCTTTTTTAATATTTACGTTTAATTTTATTTATTCAGCTGCACTGGATCTGAGTTGCAGCATGTGGGATCTAGTTCCCCGACCAGGAATTGAACCCAGGCCCCCTGCGTTGAGACCTCAGAGTCTTAGCCACTGAACCACCAGGAAGTCCTTTGCCTTACAGACTTTCAAAAGTGCTTGAATTAGCCCCAGGGCTTGTGGCTCTCCTGGTACACTCTTGGGATCATGGAAGTCCAGGTGTGGATCTCCTGGTTTTACAGAGAAAGAATACTAAGAGTCCAGACCTCGGCTCTCAGTTCTGCGGCGGTTTGTCCAGCTACTTTAGGAGACACCTGTCAGGCGGTATCGCCCATCTCCAGACCTGCCTGGCCCCTCACCTTTGCTCCCAGCTCCTGAGATGGTCTTGACAGGAATGGTCCCGATGAGACTGTCTCAGAGCTGGAAAGATCCCTTCTGGGCCTGGGGTGAGCAGCTGTCTGCCATTTGATTTGGGATCACCTCTCAGGCTCTAGTTTCCTTTTTTGTGACATAGTATGCCAGCAAGTCCGTTCTAAGAATTAGAGCAGATAATGACCAGGACAGGCCTTCTCCTACAGCCTGGCTCATACCCATTTTCAGTGCTCAGCCCCCACTTTCTTTTGGCTTATTCATGGCAAAAATCCACCCCCCTCTTGCTAAATACCTGTGCCAAATAATATTCTAGGTGAGACTTATCCTTTCCCCATTTTAATTCAGTAGGCTGGGGACCTGAGTTTCTTTCCTAGCAAGATAGCATCCTTACTGCGCTCTTGAGAAGCTCCATCCCTGTGGGTGGGTTGGGGCCTGGAGCCAGGCTGCTGGCTCTGCTGCTGGCTGTGTACCTGTGGAAAAGCTGTGCAGCTTTGCTGGGCCTCAGTTTTGTAATTGTAAAATGGGACGATAACAGTGGCCTTATTGTGATAAGGAGGTGAAATAACAGCTCTCAGTAAACCCTCGTGGTGACCACATCTCCTGGTGACACGAGCAGGAGCTCAGGTCTGCTCCGCTCACTTTCAAGTTCCTTTTGTATGTTTGCTCTGTTCATGTGTTCAGCCGAGCTTTTCCAGAGGCAAATTTCTGCTCAGCTGGGGTCTGAGTGATCATAGATTCCCACTGAATATAGATTAGATTGCTGACAATTTATGCTGTTGAGACAAATACAGTGTTTTGAGTTGATCTAAAATCTCAGAGTAACTATTAAGGGGGCATTAAATGTCTAAGGGCTTCCCAGGTGGCCCTAGTGGTAAAGAACCTGCCTGCCAATGCAGGGGACATAAGAGATGTGGCTTTGAGCCCTGGGTTGGGAAGATCCCCTGGAGGAGGGCGTGGCAACCCACTCAAGTATTCTTGCCTGGAGAATACCATGAACAGCAGAGCCTGGCAGGCTACGGTCCATAGGGTTGCCCCAGACTGAAGCAACTTAGCACACATACGCGCAAATTTCCAAATGATGAGGTACATTTTATTCAGTTTTTAAAAAGTAATTATAAAGTGTGTGGGTATGATATATTTAAACTTTACTACCTAGTTCACTGCAGCACAGCCGACGACAGTCTGTTTATCCTTCCAGAAGTTTTCTGGGTGTGTATATTCATCCATTGCTTTTGATACAGAAAAGGGATGGTCAGATACTCAATGCTCTGGATTTTGCCTAAATCTCAGAGATTATGTACTATCAGCACGTATAGAATCAGTTACAATTTGAATGTTTTAGAAGAAAAATATTGCTAAATGAACATTCCAGAGTTTTTTTTTTTTTTTTTAAATGAGGTGTCTTGTTGGTTGTTTCAGGTTTATTTTTATTTTTTTGTAAATATATGCTGTGTCACAACCTCCTGGACACACACCTTCAGGTGCCTGTGGAGCTTCAACTGTCGTGTCCAGGCGGCAGTGCAAGGACCCAGGCTTCACAGGTATTAAATTCGCATGAACGTTGCAAACATATCTCCTTTTTCAAGGATAAGGGACTGTGAGTAGAACAGGTGCAGGTCTGTTTATTTTATTTTAGTTGGTGTTTTCTGAAATAATTTGAGGAGGCTTAAAATAAGGCACAGCAGACAGCAACAGCACCTGGTATTGTAAGTAGTTTTCAAATGAAGCTCCTCCAAGCTCAGGAGGTCCACCTTGGACGCGGGGACTCAAGCAGAGGGCAGGCCACACGGAGGTATGGAGCGGGGAGGACACAGCGGTAATGACCCTCTACCTCTGTGCAGCCTGGCCGCTCCCTTGGGCCAGGTGCCTGAGGGGACGCAGGCAGCCCTGTCCAACTGCTCAGGAGAGGACAGTCTCAGTGACCACAGTGGAGGGGTTGGGCTAGCAAGGCCGGTCTGAGGTCCCCCTGGCAAACCCCACCCCCATTCGGGGAAGCTTGCTCCATTGTCAAAAGCCGATACAAGGATACAAGGTTGCCAGCCGGGAGCCAACTGTAAATAAGTCAAAGGGGCTCCACTTGGGTCTGAATCCAATGGAACGGTGGTTCCCAGGACGTTTCCCACTGCAGCCCCCGTGACCCGCCCCGCACGGCGGTAACCTTGGACGGGGGAGAGGGGCGCGGGGGGATTTAATTCTTGGTAACACCCCCGTGCCCTCGCCGGGCCCCTGGGGGAGGGGGTGTCCACGCGATCAGCACGGTCCGTGGTACTGTCTCCCCGACCCCGTGTGCCCCGCCCCCACCGTGCAGGCCCCCCCCTGACCCGAGGCCCACCCCGCACGCATGCCCTGTGTGCCCCCCACGGGTCCCCGCCCTCCACCCACCTCGCTGGTTCCGCATCCACGTGCTCCGCCGCCCCAAGACCGCCGGGTCCTCCAGCCGCGTCCGTTACTGGACCCCGGCCGTCCCTTCACAGCCGGCGTCCGGCCAGGCCGCCAACCCCATGTCGTCCTGTCTCCCTCTGCGTCCCGTGTTCCGCCCGCTGTCCCCTGGTACCTCCCTGTCCCCTTGGCTTACCCCCCCGTGTCCCCCCGCGTGTCCCCGCTCCCCTCCCCCCTCGTATTCCCTCCCCGCTCTCCCGAGTACTCCCGCGGCCCCCTGGCCGGTCTCCGCCCTGTGTCCCCTCCGCAGGTCCCATGTCCCCTCCCCGCGTGTCCCCGCCGCCCCGCGCGCCGGCGGAACTGTGGGATCGCCGCGCACAGGAAGTGGCGGGGCGGCGCGGCCGAGGGCGGAGGGCGGCGGGCCGGGCGGGGCGGGATGGGGGCCGGGGGCGGCGGGCGCCGCACTCGCTGAGGCCCGACGCAGGGCCGGGCGCGCCCAGGGCCGGAGCGCAGCGACCGAGCGGCCCGGAGCGGAGGCGACGCCGGGGCCACGCGCGCGAGGAGCAGGTGGCGGCGGCTGCAGGTGAGCGGCGCGTCCCCGAGGTCGGCCCCCTCCCCGCCGCCCGAGATCGGCCCCCCTTGCCTCCCCAGATCGCCCCCGCCCGGGCCCCGCGGCGCAGCAGGCCGGCTGCGCTCCGCCGGGCGCGGGGCCTGCGGGAGGACTGGAGGACCGGGACTGGGGACGGCGGGCCGTGGGTTCCCTCCCAGCCTCCGGGGCCTCGGCCGGCCAGGCCCAAGCCTGGCCCCGTCCTCGCCGGCCGGCCTGGGGCGCTGCAGCCGGGCGCGCGGCTGGGGCCGGGGCGCCCTAGGAGGGGCGGGCTGCCGGGCTGGGCTAGGGAACGACACCCCTGCCCCTCGCCCCGCGGACTTCCTTGGGCCCCTCTGCTCCGGGTGGACGCCACGCGCCCCCGCCGGGTTTCGGAGAGCTGGCAGCGGGGACCCCGCGCGCGCCCCCGACCCTGCGCGCTGCGGCCACGGGTTAGTTTCACTTTTTGCTTTGCCGGGAGGGGAGGGCTGCAGGTGGGACCGCAGGCTGTGGTGGGGCTGAGCGTTCCGATTTGACTTTGGCGTTTGGACCAAAGGCCGACTGTGCTTTTCCACGGTTCCAGTCAGGTGATGGGGCCGGTCAATGATCCAAGAGCCGTTTGGGAGGAAAACCACCTTCACCTCCAGGGCCGGCCAGAGGGCCCAGGGACGCCTGATGCTGCCCTCCCAGGGTCTCAGGAAGGGAGGATGACTAGCAGATGAAGCTGCCTGCAAATAATGGGCAGGTCCTCTCTGTCTCTCCTTCTTCTCTCTTCTTTCTTCCTTTCTTTCAACTTTTGAAAGAAGTTGGGTGAAATAGGGGAAATGATTTTATAAATGGCTCCCCAGACTTTTTTTTAGGCACAATATAAAACCTCCTCTTAGAGAATACTGGAGCAGTTAGGTTCCTTTCTATAGGAAATTCGATCTTATGAGAAGGAAAAATGACGGTGGGCTGTTGGCCTTGTGACTGACTAGAATGAGAACTGACACCCATATTAAGGGTGGAATCACGGAGACCCCAGATCCCGGGTGGTGTGTGGCGGCTGTGTGCTGTGGGAGAGGCCAGGGGACCCCGGGGGTCTAAATGACAGCTCTGCAGGCTGGTTGTGGTCATCCCCAGGCTGGTAATCAACTTCCTCTGCTGTTGAAAAGCTTCCTGGGGGTCTCAGGGAGAATCTGAACTTTTTCTAATTGGGTTATTTCCCCTTTGAGGCCATCCTGACTCCACTTCTCCTCTCCTTCAAAGTTTCAGAGTTGTCCTGTTACAATTCACTTCTGTATCCTTTTCTCAGCCCTGAGGGGACCTTCTTGATTACATTGTATAAAAAAAGAGGACCTGTGATTGCGGTTCATAGGCACCATGTGGCTGACATCCACAATGCACACAAGTGTGACTGAGATTCAGCGCGCTCAGGGCCCCTTGGCCCTCGCGGCCTTGGAGGGGACAGGTGGCTCCATGTTCCATGCACATGCAGACTGGCTGTGCTGGGCCCTGCCCAGGCACCTCTGTCCAGAGGTCTGAGGCTGAGCAGTGTGGCCCGGAGAAAGTGCAGGAGCAGGGAAAGTGGCAGGAGGTGAAGGAAGAGGCCCAGGGGACACTTGAGTTGCCAGGGTGTGGGCTCTAGGAGCCACCTCCGGCAAGGACTCTGTGCTGCCTGGGAGGGCCAGCTGACTTTCTGTGTGTCTGTCACAAGTCGGGGTGCTAGGGCCAGGGAAGCAAACTGAACAAAGTTTATTTTGGAAGTTAGAAGAAGTGTATCCACCAAAGTGATTTTTAAAAACTATTTATTCATTTATATAAGATCCGACTGCATCGGATCTTAGTTGTGACACATGGACTACATTGCTCCATGGCATGTGGGATCTTAGCACCCTGACCAGCCATCGAAGCAGAGTCCCCTGTGTTGCAAGGCAGATTTTAACCACCAGACCAGCAGGGAAGGCCCTGGTCTGTCCGTTTTTACTTCTGCTTCCCTTGTTTGCTAGCATGGCTCCTGATATGCAGGATCAGGCTTTTACACGTGACACCCCTGAATGGCACTTCAGCCTTGGAGAAGAGTGGTCTGGGAAAAGCCAGAGGTTCCGTTACCTCCTGAAGGGTGGGTCACAGATCAGCATGACCAGAATCTGAACTGAGATCCTTGGACGCCCGTCTTGTCAGCCCTATCAGTCTGCTAAACATCTGTGAACACTTTTATCTCTAGTCAAATCAGAGATGGGAGGGAAATGTTGAAATCCCTATAAACAAGGAAAATGAAAACCAGAAACTGTGTTTGAGAAGAGTTGAATTTACGGGGTGTTCTGGAGTGGGGAGGGTGTTGCTGACGTGTCCAATCACATTTGACTCCAAACCACACACTTCCCACCGGCCTTCGACCTGACCCAGTGGAGCAGACTCAGAGATCAGCTTCAGCAGAGGTTAGTACCCCAGCCCCTGCTCTCAGCAGTGAGGCCCTGACTCCGTCAGAGTCCACCTGGGGCAAAAGTAGTGGCTTCTGCTTCTGTCTTTTTCTCTCCTCTCTTGGGCCTCATCAAAAACTCTAATATCTCACTGTTACAAGTTGTGGCTGATTAATATTTATAGAGCAGAGCACTGGATGCAGTTGGCTGCATGTATCTATTCCTTTCTTAATAATTTGTACTGTGTGACATGGAATATTTACTCGATCTTCTCATTGATAAATGTACAGTTACAGGAAGGTTGGACTGAATTTCTTAAAACGATTGCTTGGAAGGTTCATAGATTTTACTTTTGGTTAACCAAGGAATGCTTGAGGTTTTAAATAAGTTGCTTCATGTTGTAAAGTTGAAATGACTTGGACTTGGTCTGTTGTTTCTGAAACCACTTCCTAATAATTAAGAGTAATCCTAAATTGTTGCCGTTGTTGTCTAGTTGCTCAGTCATGCTGACTCTTTGTGACCCCATGGACTGTATGTAGCCCGCCAGGCTCCTCTGTCTATAGGATTTTCCAGGCAGGAATACTGGAGTGGGGTGACAGTTCCTTCTCCAGGGGATCTTTCTGACCCAGTGACTGAACCCATGTCTCTTGCATTGCCGGTGGATTCTTCACCTCTGAGCCACCTAAGAAGCCCTAAATTGCTCATTTCAAAATGCTGGATTTTAGGCAAACACAGTACTGGTTCAACCTTGTACAGACTCTTATTTAGTTATTTAGAAGAATTCACCATGCCCTGATTATCTGTCTCGACCAAAGTGCCAGAAACTGAAACACAGATAATCTGGCGGCAGTGCCTATGTGTCTTTTTGGAGGTGGAGGAGCAGATCCACCGGGAAAGTTGGCCCAAGTTCTCGCTGCAGGGCTGGGGCCTGTGGCCTTGGACGCTGTGCTTTAATTGGCCACATCTTTTCCCAAGCGCAGCTAGAAGGTCATGGATAGGATACATTGTAGATGCTGGTGTTAGCAAATTGAAAGAAATGTGTCCTTTGATACTGTGACAGGCAGAAGTCTTCTCCCAGGCAGGAGAACTTGGCATCACACAGGACTAAAAACTGAAGCTGGGTGCTCATGGTGGGAGCCGCCCGTCAGCAGCCGAGAGGCCTGTCCCCAGGTGGCCCAGGGAGGCCATGCATCATTGATGTGGCTCCTCGGTTCCTTTCTGAAAGTGGGCGGGGAATGAAATCAGCAGCAGAAGGTTAGTAGTGAGTTCTACTGGGAGCAGCAGTAAAAGCTGCGGCAGAAACACCTTTACCAGTTCTGCTCTCCTGAGGCCTGTGAGCCCCATGGGTGCACCCCCGGGGTAGGGGAGTGGCCTGTGAGCCCATGGGTATCGACTCTCAATGTGGAGAATGTGTCAATGATTGTGTTAATGCTTTTCATACTTTGGTTTCTAATTAGACTGTTATTCCAGACTAACTGGAATGATTGGTTGAGTGAATGAAAAAAATGAATGCACCTTTTCTTAGGAAGATACACGTAATCTAATCCTTAGGTTCAGAGAGAAAGTAATTGATGGTATACCTTGCAAAATACGATTCTCTAGCAGCGATTTTCGTCAAACTAACACAAATCAGATTGTTGGATGAAGACTTCACCTGTCCAGGCTCCATGAGAGGAGGATGCCAAGATGGGAAGTGCAGGAGGTTTGTGGGGGGCTGCTGTGGAAGCTGTAGGGAGGGGAGGAGGGGTGATCCTGCGCCTGGCTTGTGTGGGGTGGGGTGGGAGACGGGGCAGAGGACTGGGAGGACGGGCCTCAGTCGCAGCTCTGAGAAGGTCAGCCTGGGGTCCTCAGCTCCACCCTGCGTCTTGCAGCCAGGAATGGCAGGCACCCCTCCTCTGTACCCCGGGAAGCAGCTTCTCTTTTGAGGGCCTTCTGTGTGTCAAAGTGCCGTCGCAGCCTCAGAGACAAAGTTTAGTGACTTGGACTCCACAGAAGTAGAAGGACAGTAAAAATGATCCCTTGGCCTGGGCAAAGTTTTGGTTTAGTTTTAGGAAAAGCCCTGCAGTCTGTTGGGTTCCCTTGAGCTTTTATTTTGGCTCCTTTACTATAAGTAGTGTTGATGTTGTTCAGCAGCTAAATTGTGTCCAACTCTTTATGACCCCATGAACTGCAGCACACCAGGCCCCCCATCCTACACCGTCTCTAGGAGTTTGCCCAAACTTATGTCTATTGAGTCAGTAATGCCATTCAACCATCTCACCCTCTGTCATCCCTTTCTCCTCCTGCCTTCGATCTTTCCCAGTATCAGGGTCTTTTCCAATGAGTTGGCTCTTGGAATGAGGTGGCCAAAGTATTGGAGCCTTCAGCTTCAGCATCAGTCCTTCTAATGAATATTCAGGAATTAATTCCTTTAGTTTGATCTGGCTTGATCTCCTTGCAGTCCAAGGGACTCTCAAGAGTCTTCTCCAGCACCACAGTTCAAAAGCATCAATTCTTCAGCGCTCAGCCTTCTTTCTGGTCCAGCTCTCACATCCATACATGACTGCTGTGGGGAACTGGTACAAAATGAGAGCGTCCAGCGATGAGAGGAAGCAGACGCTTGCAGATAGATGACAAAGGCCAGAGCACACATGTCAGCATGGGGCACTGTGTTCAGTTTCCTACAGTGGGCACTTACTACTGTTACTCAAGTTCTAGAACATTTGGTAGAAGGTGCATCGGTGGCCTGTGGTTCCAAGCTCCAAGGCAGCAGGGGGTTTTCCTGGAGCCCCAAGTGCTCTGTACCTGGCATTTCTCTTCTTTAAATTTTAATGAGTTATTGGGTATGTGCTGTGCTTAGTTGCTCAGTCGTGTCTGACTCTTTGCAACCCTGTGGACTGTAGCCCTCCAGGCTCCTCTGTCCATGGGGAATCTCCAGGTAAGAATACTGGAGTGGGTTGCCATGCCCTCCTTCAGGGCATCTTCCCAACCCAGGGATTGATCCCAAGTCTCCTGCATTGCAGGCCAATTCTTCACCATCTGAGCCACCAGGGAAGCCTGTTATCAGATATAAATGTTTCTATTTTGGTAAAAAAGCTATATGTGAAAATTCTAAACACAGATGGGACAAGTGCTAGGCCAGGGTGGCCAAGCAAACATGAATGATGACTGTACGCTTCTTCTCTCAGATGTGTCTTGCCTGACCCCCAGCCACTGACCCCACTGACCTCCAGCCAGTGGCCCCTAGCCTCTGACCCTCAGCCATGGACCCCCAGCAGACATGCCATGCAGCTATGGTACCCAAGTCGCTAGCTCTTTGGCTGCTGAAACCAGCCAGAAACCTAGATCTTTATATACAATTATTTATTTTTAACAAGCTGTGCAGGCAAATGGAAAATGTTCCTGCCTGAATTTAGACTGTGGGCCACTATTTTTACAACCTCTTGTCTAAAATATTTGTGTAATTTTCAAAATAAAGTCAGTGAGCCAATTAAATGAGGACAAAATGCATGCAAGAGAAGCAAACAAACAAAAAGATGAATAACAAAACCCCAGGATCTCATGTCCAGATGAACTGTCTTTCCTTCTCAAGCATGGCTGCTGGAAACAGGGTTGGGGTCCGTGAGAATGGGTGGAGGGAAGGAGAAGCTGGTACCCAGAGAGGTGTCAGGAAACAAAGGAGCTCTGTGTGTCTCTGGGTGCCTGTAGGAGGCCCTCCCAAGGTCCATGTAAAGATGAAGTCTGCAAAACGTAATGTTTACTGATACCAAATGCATTTAGTGGAAGGCACTCCTCATCTTGCTCTATGTAAGTGTTGAAAGTGAAAGTCGCTCAGTTGTGTCCGACTCTTTGCAACCCCATGGACTATACAGTCCATGGAATTCTCCAGGCCAGAATCCTGGAGTGGGTAGCCTTTGCCTTCTCCAGGGGATCTTTCCAAGCTAGGAATCGAACCCAGGTCTCCCACGTTGCAGGCGGATTCTTTACCAGCTGAGCCACAAAGGCAGCCCAAGAATACTGGAGTGGGTAGCCTATCCCTTCTCCAGCACATCTTCCCAACCCAAGAATACTGGAGTGGGTAGCCTATCCCTTCTCCAGCACATCTTCCCAACCCAAGAATACTGGAGTGGGTAGCCTATCCCTTCTCCAGCACATCTTCCCAACCCAGGTCTCCTGCTTTGCAGGCGGATTCTTTACCAACTGAGCTATGATCCCCCAAGTATAATCTTGCTCTATACTTTGATAGAATGTTCTGTGTCCACACGTCTTGGTTACACATGTGGAGCCATGCAGCCCTCTAGCATTCTCTGAAGGGTACTGCTGGGTGGGGAAGTCCGGGCAGTGATGCCTACACTGGGCTGTTTGCAGAGAGATAGGAGAGACTCCGTGGAGGAAGCAATGGCACCCCACTCCAGTACTCTTGCCTGGAAAATCCCATGGACGGAGGAGCCTGGTGGGCCGCAGTCCATGGAGTCGCTAAGAGTCGGACAAGACTCAGCGACTTCCCTTTCACTTTTCACTTTCATGCATTGGAGAAGGAAATGGCAACCCACTCCAGTGTTCTTGCCTGGAGAATCCCAGGGACGGGGGAGCCTCGTGGGCTGCCGTCCATGAGGTCGCACAGAGTCGGACACGACTGAAGTGACGCAGCAGCAGCAGCAGCAGCAGCAGGAGAGACTCCGACTGCATAGCCACCCACAGGGTGTTCAGTGGACCCACCTGCTCTTCAGCACCCAGTGTAGTCATTCAGTTTTGCAAGTGGAGGGACTTCCCTGGTGGTCCAGCGGCTAGGATGGCTCGCGCAATGGAGGGAACCCGTTTCCATCCCTCGTCAGGGAACTAGATCCTGCATGCCCCGACTAAAGATCCCGTGTGCCAAATAAATATTTTTTGAAAGTTTTGCCAATAGGTTGGATTCAGAATGTGACTGGTGGTGGCCTGGATTTGTTTCCTGGCAGATGGAGCTGAGCCTCCCCCTGCACTTGCTGCTAGATGCCTTTCCTCCTCTGTGAATTCCTTCACCCCTTTTCCTGTTGGGCGATAGGTTTTCCTTATGTATTCCTTGCATACGGTTCTGTATGAGGTATTTCCTTGTGCATTGAGGATAATAATCTTGTCCTAATGTGTGCTTCCGGCGTCTTGCTTAGCTGGGTCTGGTCTTTTTACTTTTTTTTGATGAATAGAAATTCTTGATGTAATGTAGAGTTTATCCACCTTTTCAGCTTTTCAAATGCAGTTGAGAAGTCCTGGGGTCACTTGTGTGTTCTCCTGTGTTTTCTTATAGAAGTTGGACTCTTTGCTTTCCACGCTGAAGCCCTCCATCCCTCGGGAGTGGCTTCTGGGTGGTGACAGGTAGGGGCTCTGTCCCCATGCAGAGTACAGTTGTCCTGATTCCAGCCTCTGCCGGGTGGCCCTCTTTCCCTGCTGACCTGTGGGGCCACTGCAGTCACGTGTCCAGGTCCCTCCACTGGGTTCTCTGCCCCTCTGGTCGATGTGTGAGCATGGGTGGCCCCTCAACCTGACCCTCTTGCTCTCTGGGCATGCACCCCACTACCCCTGCCACCCGGGGTCTCTAGAGCACCTGGCTGATCTTGCTCTTTGTTTTCCTGTGTATGTGTTAAAAGTAGTGTGTCAAGTTTCCTGAAAAACTTTGTCAAGGATTTAGATCAAAACTGCACCAGTTCTGTAGATCATCTGGGGGGTGGATTTCATCTCTATGGTATGACGTCTTCCTGCCGTAGAGGTGATGTGTTTCCATTACTGTCAGTCTTCTTACATGGCTTTTACTAGGGCTCTCTACATACTATTCTGCACACTATCTTATACTTTGTGGTTAAATGTATTCCCAAGTGTCCTTATTTTTGTTACTTTTATAAGTGGTGTTTTCACATTTTATTTATTTTTTTACTTAAAAAAATTCTAACTCTTGTTGGTGTTGAGCAGAAAGGGAGTTGATTTTGGATATTGATTGCTATCCGGGCACCTTGCCAATCTCTTTTTCTTATAAATTCTTTGCAGCGTTGGGGGATTTGCTGCATGGACAGAAAGTGCTTGTTTCTTCCTTACACCTTTAGCATTGTCCCGTCCTGTTTTGCTGCCTGGGCCAGGGCGTCAGGACTGTACTGCAGGCAAATGTGATGCGGCGCTTTGGTCATTATTCCTGGTTTTCAGGGAATCTGTTCAGTTTTCCCGTTTGGTGTTGGTACAAATATGGAGGCTGCTTAGTTCCGAATCTTCCTGTTGCTCCTCCTGGGAACAAAGGAGCTAGCAGATGGAAGGAAATAAAGAGGTGAAGAGATTCAAGACTCACCTTCACTGGTTATCAGGGAGATGCAAAAATAACAGCGTGGTGAGATGACGGCCTTCCCCACTGGGGTGGCCAGAATGTAAAGAGAGTGCCTGGGCCACGTGTGGGCGCAGATGTGAGCCAAGGTGCGCTAATGTGAGTGTGAGCTGCGGGGTGTTACAGAAGCTCGGCCATGTCTGCAGAGCGGCTTCCACATCTAGGCGCACTTGGTGTGTGGTCCCACGTGGGCAGGATGGCCACAGCAGCGTGCGTGCTGTGTCCCGAGGCACTGCTGGGGAGAGGGCGGAGTTTAGGGCAAGTCATATGGAATGGGGGGGGGTGGTAAGAACCCCTTCCTAGTGTTGCAATGAGGACATACTGGGAAGAGACTCAAGGGGTAAGTGGTTACTTCTTACAAGGGTGGGATAGTGTAGCTGGGAGGAGTTACAATGTATTACTGTATCTCCTCAGATTACCTTACCCATTTAAAACAAGTCACAAAAAATAAAATGCTTTTGTGAGAATGCTTATTTTTCTGTAGACTCCCCCCTTTCCAGTTAAAAGAGTTGTCATGTTTATACAAATATTTGACTTCTTTCTGAAATATAGGAACCATATATACCTTTTTCCCTTGCTTGCTTCTTAAAATTTCCTTTGGAGCGCAGTGGATTCACAGTGCTGTGTTAGTTTCGGGTGTGGAGTGAATCAGTTATGCATGCACACAGTCCCACACTTTAAAAGTCTTTTCCCAATAGGGCATTACAGAACACTGAGTGGAGTTCCCTGTGCTATATAGTAGGTATTATTAGTTATCTATTTTATTAATATATGTAATAGTTCATGTATGTAAATTCTAATCTTCCAATTTATCCCTTTCCCCCCTGGTAACCATATGTTTTCTACATCTGTAACTCTATTTCTGTTTTGTAAATAAGTTCGTTTGTACCATTTTTTAAGATTCCACATGCAGGCAATATCCCATAGTATTTGTCTCTCTCTGACTAACTTCACTAAGTATGACAGTCTCTAGGTCCATCCATGTGGCTGCAAATGGCCTTATTTCCTTCTTTTTATGGCTGAGTACTGCTCCGCTGTGTACATGTACCACATCTTCTTTATCTGTTCCTCTGTTGATGAATATTTAGGTTGCTCCCATGTCCTGGCTATTGTGGACAGTGCTGCTGTGAACACTGAGGGGCTTGTATCTTTTTAAATTATGGTTTTCTCCAGATAGATGTCGTGAATATTTGACTGAAGATGTTGCTTTATCAAAGACTTTTTCCGTGTGTGTTGAGCTGATCATATAAAATTTTCTCCTTTTATCAGTTAATATGGTAAAAGAACACGAGTAGATTTTCCTGCTTTTCAGGAAATACCCCATCTCAACCATGACGTATTTTACTGCGTTACCGTACTTGGTGTGTTGAGATTTTGTTTAAAATTTGTTGCACCTTTGTTTAGAAGTGTGCATGGCTTGTAACTGTCCTCTCTTGCACTGTCCCAATGGGTTTGGGGCCAGGTTACACTCATCTCATCATCCAAGTGGGTGGTATTCCCTCCCATGTGAGATTGAGGTGATGTGTTTCTTGTCCTGGGCCTGGCTTTTGTATGGACAGATTTTTACATTTTGATTGATTCTTTTACTAGCTACTGATCTGTTCAGCTTTTCTAGTCTTTTTAAAATAAGATTTGGTGTTATTTTTCTAAGGAGTGACCTGCATTGTTGCTATGTAACGTGACCCCAACACTTCCTGGCTCTCAACAACACTTTCCATCTCACCATTTCTGTGGTCCAGGAATCCAGGCTCAGCGTAGCTGACTCCTCAGGCCCAGGTCTCTCATGGGCTGTGACTGGGTGTCACAGAGGCTGCAGTCTTATCTAAAGGCGAGACAGGGCAAGGGTCCTTCTTCAGGTACATTCATGCTGTCAACAGAATTCAGGTCTTTGCCAGTTGTTCTGTCCATCCTGGCAGTTTGTCCATCAGAGCAAGACGGGGAGAGAGTGTGAGCCAGCTAGTCGAAGACTCAGTGCTGTAAACCCCATCTTGGAGGCCACCTTCCACTACTTTTCTTGAAAGCCAGTCACTAGGTCCAGCCCACACTCAAAGGTGTGAACCTTGGAGCCATCTTAGACCTCTCTACCCTAGGGTCCACATCAATAACATTGTCAATTTCTTGGTAAAAAGGTCTTAATATTTTCTTAATTTTTTAATCTCCATGGTATCTGACATTAAGCTCCACCTTTCATTCCTAGAATTGTTTTTGTTTTTCTTTTTTCTCAATTTATCTCAGCAGAGGTTTATCTGTTTCCTTGCTGCTCACAAAGAGCCGACTCTCAGCCAACTCGCACGTCCATCACGTTTTTGGTTCTCCTGTCATTAATGTATCCTCCCATTGTCATCATTTATTTCTACTCTTTCTGGGTTTTTTTTCTGGTGATCTCTTTACAGGTTATTGAGTTGAAAGCTTAACTTCCTTGTTATTTTTGTAAGCATAGTTTCTTAATTTTCAAGCTTTATTTCTTTCGTAAGAATTTAAAGTTAAACGTTTCTTCCTGGTTCTATAGTCCTGTGTCTGGTATATTTTGGAGTGTAGCAGTATCATTGTTTGGCTTCCCTGGTGGCTCAGATGGTAAAGCATCTGCCTGCAATGCAGAAGGCCTGGGTTTGATCCCTGGGTCTGGAAGATCCCCTGGAAGGAAATGGCAACCCACTCCAGTACTCTTGCCTGGAAAATTCCACGGACAGAGGAGCCTAGTTGGCTACAGTCCATGGGGTCGCAAAGAGTCAGCCACGACTGAGCATCTTCACTTTAGTATTATTGTTCAGATTTTGAGCATTTTTGTTGTCCAGTTGCTAAATTATGTCTGACTCTTTGTGACCCCATGGACTGCAGCATGTAAGGCCTCCCTGTTCCTCACTACGTCCTGGAGTTTGCCCAAGTTCATGTCCATTGAATCAGTAATGCTATCAACCATCTCATCCTCTGCGACCCTCTTCTTTTTTGAGCATTTAAATATCTGTTTACTCTTCTGTGACCCATGAATGATATGGAAGGTACTTTTATTTTCTAAGTGCATGGGGATTTTAGCTTATACATTTATTATTGATTTCAGCTCGGAAGGCTTGTGGGCAGAGGCACAGACGTGGACGGTCATGTCACCGCGTACTGTCTCCAGGGGCCATCTGCTGGTCCCTCTGCCCTTCCTGCGTGAGCGATGTTCCCTCTCCACTGTGTTTGTGGTCCCTTTTACATCCAGCGTTCTCTGTTTTCATGGTGGCATCTCTAGAGTGGGTTTCTTCTTATTTATCCTGCTTTGGAGTCAGTGTGCTTCCTGAGGATAAAGTTTTGTGTCTCTCGGGAATTCTGGAAAAATTTCAGCCATTCTTCTGTTGACTTTTGCTTCAATTTACCTTATGCCTGACTTTGTCACACCATTTTCCAAGTCTCATACTCTTGCTCATGTTTGTCTTTTAGTCTTTTTTTTTTTTTTTTTAAATCACCATGTTCTCGGTGAATTCCTCCACTTTCCCCTCTCGTTTTCCAGCTGTATCTTCATCTCTGTCTTATCTGCTACTTAACCTGCACATTAAACTCTTCATTTCAGTGATCCTAATTTTCATTCCTTTAAAAAAAAATATTTTATCTGTATTCATTGATTTATTTGGTTGCACCAGGTCTTAGCTGCGGCATGTGGGATCTTTAGTTGCAGCAAGTGGGATCTAGTTCCCCAACCAGGGATCGAATCCAGGCCCCCTGCTTCAGGAGTTCAGTTCAGTTCAGTTCAGTTCAGTAGCTCACTTGTGTCTGACTCTTTGCGACCCCATGAATCGCAGCACGCCAGGCCTCCGTGTCCATCACCGATTCCCGGAGTTCACTCAGACTCACGTCCATCGAGTCAGTGATGCCATCCAGCCATCTCATTCTCTGTCGTCCCCTCCTCCTCCTGCCCCCAACCCCTCCCAGCATCAGGGTCTTTTCGGTCTTACCCACTGGACCACCAGGGAAGTCCCTGTTTCTCGTTCTTAAATGTCCTCGGTAGTTCTCTCCAAACCTGCCTCTTCTCTTGCTTGGTGCTCTTTTCTTTGCACGTGTTCCAAGTTCTTCTCTTATCTCTAAGCATACTTATTTTATATGTGTGCTCAGTTTCATGCAACTCTTTGTGGGCCCAGCAGGCTCTTGTGTCCACGGGATTTCCCAGGCAGGAATACTGGAGTGGGTTGCCATTTCCTTCTTCAGGGAATCTTCCTGACCCAGGGATCAAACCCAGGTCTCCTGCATTGCAGGCAGATTCTTTTTGACTAGTGCCACCTGGGAAGCCCTACTTATTTTATATACTGCAAAGAATAATGCCAACATAATAAAAACACACAAAATAATACCGAAGTCTAAATTTCTTGAGCATTCTGCTATGCTGCCTCTCACGCCCTGAAGCCCAGTTCTCATGGGCTTTGTACCCTGGGCTGTGATCTTGTGTTCAGGAGACTTTGTCTCCCTGGAGGGGCTCTGCTTCTCCCAGGAGCCCAGGAGTGGGGCTGATCTAGAAATAAACCATTATAGATTTATTTCCTGGACTCATAAGAGGGGACTTCTGAAGGTGTCATTGACAAACTTGATCCCCTAAACAGAACTCAGAGCTTGAAGAGATTGCCAGGGTAAACCTACACAAATCCTGGTGAAGAAAGCAATTGTGGGAGTTAAGGAATGCTATGGTGTGAGCAGCCCTGAGGGACTCAGCTAACCTGGGGGGTTTTGTCCTGGCCTAGGACTGCCTCGCCAGGGACAAGAGCAGTGTCCAGGATGCGGAACGTCGGAGGCCCTCGCTCCCTACACATCTCTGTTAAGCACTTTATTCAGTTTGGGACACAGTTGCAAAACGTGACTCTGATTTTGTCCTCAATGAACTTAACTTCCCATTGACTTCTCTGTTGTCCATGTGATGGAGGTGGTGTCTGTGGTTTTAGAACAGGCAGACCATCCAGACGTTATTGGTAGCTGAAAACTGCCATACGTCTTGCAGTGCTGGCATATACCAGTAAAGGTGAATGAGCATGATCTTTTAAAGGGGGTTAGTACATCTTACATGTCAGATTTCAAAGCTATTAATAGAAATTAAACATGAATGGAAAGACCGTCAGGCACTTGGAATGTTGTTGTCTGGTGGGGCGGGGTCTGCCCGAGTTCATGTCCACTGTGGGCCTCCAAGACCCCCTTGTGTTTTAATTACCTGTGAGGCCGTGACCCCAGCTCACTGTCCTCTCAGCTCTGCTTCCTAAACCCTGGGCCCACAGGGTCCCCTGCTGGTGCATCCCCGGACCAGGCACCCCGACCTGAGCAGTCCTCTCCTGTCCGTTTCTCCCTTACCCGTGAACATGCCTCTTGGGGTGACGTGTCCAGGCCAGGCCCTGCCCCACCCACGACCCCCTCCTCCATGTTTCTCATTGCCCCCTGCCTCATCCAAGACCGCCTCCAGTCCCCCTCCCGTCAGATCCCTTCCCTGTGGCCATTGAGGTTCTGTCTCAGTGAGCCCAGTTCTGTTCCCATCCTTGCCCGCTCCAGCCGCTGCTGACGGTGGTGACGCTCAGAGGATGCCATCCCCTCTGCTTGGTCCTCACTGTCCCCTCAACACCCGGGCTCGGCTTCTCCCCCGAGGCTGCGCCCTGGACCTTTGCCTGGTGGGTTCTTGCTCATCCTCCAGCTGTCAGTGTGCCAGGACACCTTCCCCAGCCTGAGACCCAGCTAGGATGCACACACATGCACTCAGAGGCTCACACATGTGCACACACACACACACACGCACATACACAAGCACACACACCACATCATGCAGGCTGTCTTTATGGGCTGCTTTCCTCACTTCGCGTCCCACTGCTGACCTTCACCATCTGCCTGCCCCGTCCCTGGGTAGAGACCACAGGGCTGCACTTGGCCCTGTGGTGTGGACAGTGAGGTCAGCAGCCAGCCCTGGAGCTTTTTCTGTTCCCTGTGGTGAGTCCTGTGGGCACCATGCTCCCCTGGGTGGCTCGCTGAGCGCATCCTGCCAGTCCCAACACTGCAGACCCACATAGCAGACTTACCATGAAGAGACCACACCTGTCTCCACACCCACCAGTGATGATGGAGAGAATAACACCATTCTGGGTGCCTGGTAGTCTTTTGTTTCTGCTTTATTTCTGGTTTTGAAATCCAGCAAGCAGAGGCTTTGTCCCTGCTCTACGATGAACCTCAGTAGCATCGCAACCCACACTGTCCCCTGTGCGTCCGCAGCGCGAGTCGGGGCTTCCCTGGGGGCTCAGACGGTGAAGAATCTGCCTGCACTGCAGGAGACCCAGGCTCAGTCCCTGGGTCAGGAAGATCCCCTGGAGAAGGGAATAGCAACCTACTCCAGTATTCTTGCCTGGAGAATCCCATGGGCAGAGGAGCCTGGAGGGAACAGTTCATGGGGTCGCAAAGAGTTGGACATGACTGAGCAGCTAACACACAAACACGCGCGCACACACAATGCAGATTGGCGGCAGGTAGACTGATTTTCCCTGTGGAGGCGTGGGATGGGCCACAGGCCTAAGTGGCCCCAGCTGGTGACTTCACACTTCTTAGGGGTGGCCCTCTGCTCCTCATTGCTCCCCAGGGGCTCATGAGGGTTAGAAAATATCACGTGTGAAGACGGTTTGTAAGGTGGTGTCACACGTGAGGCACCACGTGTGTGTCAGAGCAGCAATGCCTCGTGAGGGGTGATGGTGAGTCCTGGCGGAGCTGCCAGGGATGACAGCATGTGGACAGGAGACCCAGGGCCATGAGCCGTGCAGGGGGTACAGAGATGGACACAGCTGAGCCCCATGCCAGCTCATCCCCAAAGCAGCGCACGCGTCCTTGGGTGGCTGACAAGGATCCCAACCATCTCTCACCCGATGCTTCTCCCCTCTGCCCCTCAGATGCCAAGCAAGAGGCTGGTGGGTCCTGTTTCTGCAGAAGCCACATCCTGCTGTGTTCGGCCCTTTTCTGGAACATGGGAGAGGCCACTGCCCACCAGGCTGTGGGCAGCCCGGGTGCTGGTCTGTCCATCTCAGAAGTGCTGGCTTCCGTGCCAGCTTGACAACCCCCCTCACCCTGGTGCTGGATCTTTTCATGGCTCAGCACATCACAAGGAGCTTTGTTTTCCTCTAAAGCACCCCCGAGGGCATCAGAAGTGCTGGCGGCCTGCCCCAGGGGGGCAACTGCCGGCTGTGCACCTAGTGCGGGCAGGGCGCCTCGCCCATCCATCCTTGTGTGGCTCCGAGGCTGCTCCTCAGGGCATGAAGCTGTTTTTGTGAGTCTTGGGGAGACCAAGCGGGGGCTCTGCAGGGACCCCAACTGTTTATGCCGTGAGTTCAGTCTCTGAGCCACAAGGGAAGCCCAAGAATACTGGAGTGGGTAGCCTATCCCTTCCCCGGTGGATCTTCCCGACCCGGAATCAAACCGGGGTTTCCTGCATTGCAGGATTCTTTACCAACTGAGCTATCTATGCCATGGGTTCAGTTTCTGGTTTTGGGTGAACTGGGCCTGTCCTGCTTTGTTCTCAGGGACTCTAGTGGGCTCAGAAGGGATTATCTCCCTGTCTCAGCAGTTTCATTTATTGCTCTGTGTGTGTGTGTGTGTGTGACACACACATACCTGTGCCTGGGCTGAGCTCTGGGTCATCCAGGGCTGACCTTGAGTGCTGGCCTGGCCTGGATCGGCAGCAGCTGCTTATTGTACATTTTAACTCTTATGTCCCTCCCCTAGCTCCCCTGTGCCCCTTAACAATTGGCTAACAATGATGCTCTGTGATGCCTTCACAAACATAACCTTCAGCCCCAGAGACCTTGTTGGAATGGGAGCTCTGGTCTTCAGATCAAGGATTTGTCCGGACCCGGTTCTGGGCGTGGAAGCGGGACTGGGGTCTGGACAGTGTCCCCCGGCACCCCTGCAGAGGGGCCCCATGGGGTGTGGCTCAGACCCAGGCAGGAGCTTCCAGTGTCCGGACACCACGCTCACGCACAACCCGCTCTGTCTCCAGTGCGCTCAGGTTGCCTCTCTGAGTTCACACTTGGTTCTCGAGTAAACGCTTTCAGTTAAATATCTTCTCCACTTGTGGCTGCCAGTTTCTCACACAAGCCAGTTTGAGAAGGCTCCAACCAGGCCTGCCCGCGGGTGCTGGGCATCTGCGAGGGTGGCAGTCCCCCGAGGCGAGGGCACAGGCAGGGGCCCTGGTGTCCAGGGTTCCTGGGGTGGCTTGTGACTAATGCTTCAGGGGTTTAAGGACTATGCTGCACTTTCGGTTTTCTGTAGCTCCTTCAGGATTTGGTGGTCAGCTGTTATTCCTATGAATCTGTCCCATTAGCTGTGTTTGCACATCCGGAGCTGCTCAGAAGCGGCTCCCGATTCCCTCTGGAAAGATCCCGCAGCGTCTGCTTGCGCCTGCCTCTCTGTCCTGACGCTGTCCACACAGGCTCTCACTGTGTCCTGATTCTCTTGCCAAAACACAGCCAATTTTACTCATCCTTTCAAAGACCCACTTTTGTGGGTTTTTGCATGTTTTTCATTTCATTAATTTCTGCTTTCTAAGTTATTTCCTGCCTTCCTCTTAATTTACTTTGTTTTTCTAACATGTTTTATGTCATCTGTTTTCAGCCTTCTGAAAATTTCTCCCCTAAAGTATAACCTTTGATCCCTTTAAGAACTTTTAGCTGCAGCCTAAAGTTGCAAAATGACATGTTTTGCTACTATTTGATTCAACAGATTTGTCTAATATAGTATCTTAATTGATTTTTTAATTAATAACTTTTTTAAAATTAATTTTTGTTGGAGTACAGTTGCTTTACAATGTTGTATTAGTTTCTGCTGTACAGCAGAATGAACCAGTTATCAGATCAGATCAGTTGCTCAGTCATGTCCGACTCTCTGCGACCCCATGGATCACAGCACACCAGGCCTCCCTGTCCAACACCAACTCCCAGAGTTCACTGAGACTCACGTCCATCGAGTCAGTGATGCCATCCAGCCATCTCATCCTCTGTCGTCCCCTTCTCCTCCTGCCCCCAATCCCTCCCAGCATCAGAGTCTTTTCCAATGAGTCAACTCTTCGCATGAGGTGGCCAAAGGACTGGAGTTTCAGCTTTAGCATCAGTCCTTCCAAAGAAATCCCAGGGCTGATCTCATTCAGAATGGACTGGTTGGATCTCCTTGCAGTCCAAGGGACTCTCAAGAGTCTTCTCCAACACCACAGTTCAAAAACATCAATTCTTCGGCGCTCAGCCTTCTTCACAGTCCAACTCTCACATCCATACATGACCACTGGAAAAACCATAGCCTTGACTAGACGGACCTTTGTTGGCAAAGTAATGTCTCTGCTTTTGAATATCCTATCTAGGTTGGTCATAACTTTCCTTCCAAGGAGAAAGGTCTTTTAATTTCATGGCTGCAGTCACCATCTGCAGTGATTTTGGAGCCCAGAAAAATAAAGTCTGACACTGTTTCCATGTTTCCCCATCTATTTCCCATGAAGTGATGGGACCAGATGCCATGATCTTCGTTTTCTGAATGTTGAGCTTTAAGCCAACTTTTTCACTCTCCACTTTCACTTTCAATAAGAGGCTTTTGAGTTCCTCTTCACTTTCTGCCATAAGGGTGGTGTCATCTGCATATCTGAGGTTATTGATATTTCTCCCGGCAATCTTGATTCCAGCTTGTGTTTCTTCCAGTCCAGCATTTCTCATGATGTACTCTGCATAGAAGTTAAATAAGCAGGGTGACAATATACATCCTTGACGTACTCCTTTTCCTATTTGGAACCAGTCTGTTGTTCCATGTCCAGTTCTAACTGTTGCTTCCTGACCTGAATACAAATTTCTAAGAGGCAGGTCAGGTGGTCTGGTATTCCCATCTCTTTCAGAATTTCCCACAGTTTATTGTGATCCACACAGTCAAAGGCTTTGGCATAGTCAATAAAGCAGAAATAGATGTTTTTCTGGAACTCTCTTGCTTTTTCCATGATCCAGCGGATGTTAGCAATTTGATCTCTGGTTCCTCTGCCTTTTCTAAAACCAGCTTGAACATCAGGAAATTCATGGTTCACGTATTGCTGAAGCCTGGCTTGGAGAATGTTGAGCATTACTTTACTAGCGTGTGAGATGAGTGCAATTGTGCAGTAGTTTGAGCGTTCTTTGGCATTGCCTTTCTTTGGGATTGGAATGAAAACTGACCTTTTCCAGTCCTATGGCCACTGCTGAGTTTTCCAAATTTGCTGGCATATTGAGTGCAGCACTTTCACAGCATCATCTTTCAGGATTTGGAATAGCTCAACTGGAATTCCATCACCTCCACTAGCTTTGTTTGTAGTGATGCTTTCTAAGGCCCACTTGACTTCACATTCCAGGATGTCTGGCTCTAGGTCAGTGATCACACCATCGTGATTATCTGGGTCGTGAAGATCTTTTTTGTACAGTTCTGTGTATTCTTGCCATTTCTTCTTAATGTCTTCTGCTTCTGTTAGGTCCCTACCATTTCTGTCCTTTATCGAGCCCATCTTTGCATGAAATGTTCCTTTGGTATCTCTGATTTTCTTGAAGAGATCTCTAGTCTTTCCCATTCTGTTGTTTTCCTCTATTTCTTTGCACTGATCTCTGAAGAAGGCTTTCTTATCTCTTCTTGCTGTTCTTGGAACTCTGCATTCAGATGCTTATATCTTTCCTTTTCTCCTTTGCTTTTCACTTCTCTTCTTTTCACAGCTATTTGTAAGGCCTCCCCAGACAGCCATTTTGCTTTTTTGCATTTCTTTTCCATGGGGATGGTCTTGATCACTGTCTCCTGTACAATGTCACGAACCTCATTCCATATATCCCCTTTTTTGGGTTTCCTTCCAATTTAGGTCACCACAGAGCACTGAGTAGAGTTCCCAGTGCTTAACAGTAGGTTCTCATTAGTTATCTGTTTTATACATAATATCAATAGTGTATGTGCATCAATCCCAGTCTCCCAATTCACCCCACACTCTCTTTCCTTCCTTGGTATCCATACATCCATATGCAACCATTCTCTGCATCGTCATCTCTATTTCTGCTTTGCAAAAACGTTCATCAGTATCATTTTTCTAAATTCCAGAAGTGATACGTTAACAGTGTTTTTCTCTTTCTGACTTCCTTCACTCTGACGGTCTCTAGGTCCATCTACATCTCTGCAGGTTGTACAGTTCTGTTCCTTTTTGTGGCTGAGATCCCATCGTGTATCGGCACTGCATCTTCTTTATCCATTCTTCTGTTGATGGACTGTCTAAGTGTATGAGAATTTTCCCCAGTGTCTTTTTTGTTACCTTTTTCTTTTGCATCAGTAAATTTTGGTCAAAGAATATACTCTGATTGATGCCTGTCTTTTGAAATTTGTTAAGACCTGTTTTATGGCTAGCATTATGGTCACATTTTAGAAATGCTCTGTGCATCTTTGAAAAGATTGTATTCTGTGATTGGTGAGATTAGTTTTGGTAGGTTCATTAATCGTGTTGTTTAAACCTCCTATATTAGGTCTTTGCAAAAGTATAGCCCGTAGGCTTAATCTGGCTTGCCACCTATTTCTAGAAATAAATTCTTTTTTTTTGCTTTAACTTTTATTTTTTGGTCATGCCACATGGCATGTGGGATCATGGTTCCCTAATTACCAGGAATCAAGCCTGCGGCCTCTGCAGTGGAAGCACAGAGCCTCAAGTACTGGACTTACAGGGCAGCCCCTAGAGATAAATGCTTACGGGATCACATCCACTCCCTTGGTTTATGTGTTGCTGTGGCTGTTTTTGCACCATGACTTGGTTGAATAGCTTCAATAGAGACCATTTGCCCTGAAAAATCTAAAATATTTACTCTTTGGCCCTTTCCAGAACATGTTTGCCAACTCTTGTATCTTCAGTCATTTATTTTATCTATTTTACCAAATACAGAGAGTGGGTCTGTTAGAATCTTCAGTCATCACCGTGGATTTGCCTACTGATTCTTGCATTTCTCTCAGTTTTTGTTTTGTGTGTTTGGGGCTGTGTTATGAGTGACACAGGTTAAAACCGTGGCATCTTCTTCACGCCTGACGTGTGTGTCACATGGAGTGATCGTCTGTCCCCACCAGTGCGTCTTGCCAGCAAGTCGGCTTGGTCTGAGATTCGTGTGGCTGAGCCTCTGGCTCGTATTTGTCTTGTGTACTCCTTCTGTTCTTTTATTTTTAACTCTTTTTTATTTTTAAGTCTTAGATGTACCTTGTAAACACATGCATGTTGGGTCAGCCAGAAAGTTCATTTGGGTTTTTCTGTAACATCTTACGGAAAAACCCAAACAAACTTTCTGGCCAACCCAATATAATTAAAGTAGTTTTTTTAACATGGTATTTTAAATTGAAGTTTGATATTCTTTTTTAAAAAATTCTGACAGTTAAGAATTTTTTAACCAGAGCCGTTGTAAATGTAATTACAGATGGATGTGAGTTTAAATCCACCATCTTATACTTTACTATTTTATCTGTGCGGTGTTTCTTTTTTCTTTCCTTCTCCTTTTTTTTGAGTTGGTTATTGATCCGTTGTTTGTTTTTTTTTTTTTACCTCTACCACCAGGAAGTTATAGACTTTTTCTGCACCTTTGATGGTTTTCCAGAAATTACAACATTCTAACTTATCAAATGTCTAAAACTAACTTGTACTTTACTCTTGGGGGTAACCCAAGGACCTGAGATCACCCCACTACCCCTTCCGAGTGTTATTGTATACTTAACTTTTTTAACCCACTAGTCTTTGCCGCTGTAGCCTCAGTATTAGTCTTATTTAGATTTGTAGACATACCTGCCTCTTTCTTTGCTCTTTATTCTTTTTGCATCTCTGACATTCCATCTGAGCTCACTTGTTCCTGTTCAAGTGTACATGCGTTAGAAATGCCTTTCATCAGGTTCTGAGGTGGCAAGCTTTCCCCACTTTTGTTTGGGTTTCCCTGCTGCTCTGGAGATGGGCTTGCCGATTGTAGAATCCAGGTTGGCTGTTGGGTCCTTTCAGTACGACATTGTGTGCTGGCCTCTGGCGTCCTTTGTTTGCTAACAAACCGTTGTCAGGCTATCTCTTCTTTGCAGATGATCTGACTTTTTCTCTGGCTTTTAACATCAAAATTAAAAGTCTTTGTGCTTCAAAGAATGCCATCAAGAAAGTGAAAAGACAACCCACAAGATGAGAGAAAATATGCAAATAACTCATTTGACTAGGGGCTTGTACTAGAAGGTAGAGAGAGCTCTGAGGCTGTACGGCCAGTACCTGAGTGCCAGTGATGCTCTCGAGCAGGAACAGTGAGTGGGGAGGTCCTGCCCCCTGCCGCTGGTTCTGACCGCACCCTCCTGCCTTTGCTGTCACCCACCTGGACCACCCCTCCATCTGCCTGGGTGCAGGAGAGTCGCCAGTCATCTCTCCAGACGTCGTGAGCGTCACCGTTCTATACAGCTGCAGCCTCTGCCTCTGATATGGTCAGCGCCTCTCAACTAAATGCAGTGGTGCCCACTTGGATGAGTGAGAAATGGAATGCAAATGCGGGATCCCAACATCCCCTTCTAGCCATGATGGGGTGACCTGGATCAGATCTTACATCCTGTGTTGAACAGCAGGAAAAACCAAACAGAAGCATGTAAGGTTGTAACATCAAACACCGCACGGCAGGAGTGCTGGACAGTGACCCCACAGGAGGGGCGCCCCCTTCAGCTCATCCCCTGCAGCTGCCAGCTGAGCACAGGGAGGGTGGTGGAGGCGGAGCCTGGCGACCCGGGCTCCAGGGAGGCTGGAATCTGTGGGGGAAATGCTGGAGAGGATAGGAGTGCATGAATCAGGAGCTCTAGGAAGCTGAGAACCCCCATCCCGCGCTTAGACTGTGTTGACCATCGCATGTGTGGGGGATGCCCCCAAGGTCAGGGGACCTGGAAGAGTGTGGGTATCACTGTTTCCTCAGTTCACATGGGCTGTGAGTGAAGTCGCATACTCAGCAGCCAGGTGGAAAGACCTCACAGTTCAAAGGGCATCGAGCAGGGTCCTCAAAGGCCGTAGTCTCCTCCCCAGACGTGAGCCTGCTCAGGACCCATAGACACAAAGCCTTGAAGGAAGCCTGGAGAGAGTTGAACAACTCCTGAGTAAGTTAACGACATCCACTAATGAGGCTGACAATATTTGAGGGATGACAGCAAACTCAGCCCCCAACACGCCACGTTCACAGTGTCTAGTAACCAGGCAGAAAGTATTCGTCGTGCAAACAGGTGGGAAAATGTAACCCAGAAGTTGAGAAAAATCAATTAGAAACAGATCCAGGTGGATCCACGCTATCCAGATGGTAGAATCAGGATAGAAGGATGTTAAAAATGTCTGTTATAAATATGGCCCATGTGTTCAGTGACACAGAGAAACTATGCACAAGATGAGGAGAAAATGAATGGTATAAAAAAATACCCAAGTCTCCTCGAGAGGAAAGCCCTGCACTGGGTGGGTTCATAGTGGGTCAGACACTGCAGACACAAGATCAGTATTCTTGAAGACATAGCACCAGAAACTTTCTAAAATGAAACATAGGAAAGAGGCAGGAAAAAACAAACAAACAAACATCATCAGTGTAACCATAAAGAAGGATAAAAATAGGAAATTGAAAAGGATGTATGATGAAAAATATTTGGGAAAAAATGGCTAAAATTTTGCAAATTTGATGAAAACTGATTTTCAAGAAGATCCACAAATCCCAAGCAGAAGAAAACTATGCCACTGCAGTATTCTTGCCTGGAGAATCCGATGGACAGAGGAGCCTGGAGGGCTACTGTCCTTGGGGCCGCAAAGAGTCGGACACGACTAAAGCAACTTAGCATAAAACAAAATCTGACACATGCTACGACATGAGTGAACCTTGAGGACAGGATGCTCCATGACATAAGTCAGACACGGAAGGACAAACACTGGAGTGATCCACTTACGTGAGGTCCCTAGAGGAGTCAAGTCCCAGGGACTGCAGGCAGGATGGCAGGGCCAGAGGCTGGGGAGGGGGAGGGCAGTGAGCGAGTGATGGGGCAGAGGTTCAGTGTGGGAAGATGGACAAAGTCTGTGAATGGATGGTGCTGAGAGCAGCCCAACGGTGTGAATGCTCTTCAGGCCACCAAGCTGGACACAGCACAATGATTTAAATGGTGACTCTTACCTGTAGTTTAAAACAAACACACAAAAACAAGGACTAAACTTAGCCAGTAGGCCTGGTTTCGGCTTCCTTGATCACAAGCTGGAGGAGGGCTGGGCTGACCTGGAGACGAGCCCGTCTGCAGGGTTAGTGGGTTTGGAGGAAGGTTAGAGCTGCTGAGGTCAGCACGGTCATTGTCCTGGGAGCTGGAGCCTCATCGCCCAGAGGCCAGAGACCTGAAGGCTGTTCTGCTCCTCTTCCGAGGCAGGAGGCAGCCCACCTTCCGCTGCTCCTGCCAGCCCCCCACGGAGGTTGAAATTGCTTTGCAGCCCTTCCTGGGGTGTGCGCTCTGCCTCTCTCTGGGTATGTTCATTTATGGGCCATCTGTCAGGCCTCCTTAGAAGGCAGAGGATAGTAGCAGCTCTCGGAAAGGCCCCGCGAGGCTGTGTCCCTGGTGTTTGCCTCAGTTAGCGGACGGTTCAGTTCATCAGGAAATCAGTTCATTCATAACCGTCCGCCTCCCTGACGTGCACTTTTTTGATCAGGGTAACAGCATGTAGTTCGTTCGCTGGCGTTTTTCTAATCCTGCCTGACTCCCCTGTGTTGTGTCTTTCACTTTCAGGCCTTGAAGTTAGAAACCTCCGAGGACGATTCTCCCGCTGACCCTGCTGACCCTGGGCCTCGGTGAGTCCAGAGAGGGAGGTGCCTGATGCTTTAGCCGCGTGTGTGCGCACATGTGCGGTTGTGTGTGTGCGTGTGTTTATTTCTGTCCCCTGGAGCAGTCCCAGCCAGACAGGGTCCCACCCCAGTCCTCTGGACCTGGCTCCATTGGCAGACACAGAAGTTCCTTGCTTGGAGAGCCAGGCTCACTGGCCCAGCCTCAGTGACACTGAAGGGACGGAGTGGGCACAGTTGGGCCTTAACGCATTGCTGGTTGATTTTCCTAAAGGAGTCCAGCAGGGCTGTGGGGGGCACCAAGAGCTTTCTGATCAGCGAAGCACATTGCTCTGTGCACGGCAGCCGTGTGTCGTCAGCACTGCTTTGTTTCTGGGGGAGAGTGGCCAACGGCACCCGTCATCAGCCAGGCCTTTCCCGGAAGGACAGAACTGGGGAGGTCAGAGATGGAAGTCAATTTGGTCTCCCTGTTTCTGGGTACGGGGCCTCAAGTTCTGTAGCCATTGAGGGCTGGGAACAGGAGCGGGAAGAGGAGCAGCCAGTCAGAGACTCAGTGCTCTTCAGCTACTGGACAATTCCCAGATCAGACTGATAACCAAGCACCCAACAAGATTAACTCAGCATTTACAAGAAGAAACAACGTTCAGTTACCTGCATACAACGGAACAGTTTTTAGAAACAGGAAAGATACAGCACCCCCCGCCCCCACCCCCCCACCACAATAAGCTGGTACTCATCAGTGCTGAAAGTTAAAGCAAATCGTCTGTTTATGACTTGAACCGGCACCTCTCAAAAGGTACCCGAGTGTCTAATAATGATAAACATCTGAAAAGATGTGCGACTTAGTCATCAGAGAAATGGCAGTTACAGACCACGGTGTGCTGGTGTGATGAGTGGAGAGAGGAGGCAGGTGGACAAGGGTGGGAGCAGGGGGCTCATCAGTCACTCTTACCTCTGTTTTCCTGCAAGTCGGCTCCTAGCTGAGCACTTAAAAAACCCCTCATCATTCAATCCTCTTCCCATCTGTGAACAGCGAGTCTTACCTGTGTTTTTTGAGAAGGACACAGGATCACGATGATTGCTTTGCTCTGAGGGCAGGGGTGTGTGGTCCTGTCCCTGCCGCTCCTGCTCCCATGCCCTGGTGGACTCTGGTGCTGGTCATGGCGTCCTGGCCCAGCCCTGCGGGAAGCCGGGAGCACGCTCAGACCTTGGCTGCGTGGATTCTCGGGCCCTGGGGCCTGAGTGGTCATGAGAAGCACCCCGCCTGCCACACGGCCCCAGGCACAATGGTGGTCACTGGCTCTGCACCCCTGCCCCGCCCACTGATGAATGGTAAAACAAACACAACATCTCTCCTACGTAGCTTACTGCAGTTTTAGCTCCTACGAGTTTTCCATTAGCTTTGCTTACAAGTTTTAAGGTGATTAGAAGGTTTTCTTTAGTCTTTCTTAGGTACTGATGCTGAAACAATGCCGTTCCCTGCCTGCTCCCATGGCCCACGTGGATCTCAGAACTCAGTCTGGGGTGGGGGTGGGGGGGTTGGGGTACAGAGGGAGGGGCTGCAAGGGCAGATAAGGTGGGAGGCCCCCCCACTCGGCCATGTTTGGGGACAGGTCCTCTTTGTTCTAAAGGAGACACGAGGGGACTCGCAAAGGGCTCAGACTTTGACCGGCCAAGTTGTGTCTGGAGGAGGCTGGTGTCCTGCAGGGCAAGCTTTTTCCCTTAAACACAATCTTATTCGGGTTCAGTCTAATTGATTAGGCCTTGTAATGGTTGCAAAGACAGAAGATTGGAGCTTTATAAACAAGCAGATAACTTTTTGTTAATATTTACATTTTAATTAAAGAAGTGATGTATGCTTGTAAAAATTAAACACAGAACCAAACCTAATAAGTAATCAAAATTTCATTCTTTCCTCCATCCCAAATCCCACCTTTTTTTTTCTGGAGGGAGCCGCCACTGTAAATGGTTTGTGCTTTATCCTTCCAGAACTTGTCAACATACACATGAGAACACTTATGCAGTTTCTGAAAACATTTATGTGTCATGACGTCTGTCTGTGGGACTTGATTTTAACCTGCTTGGGGTCTTTTAGCATACACATACCTACCTTGTTTAAAAAGACGTAGCCTCCTCTTTCATGCATGTTCTAAAGAACGTGATTGGACGTACGTGTACGTACAAACATGTGCACACGTGCGCACACACACACACAAGCTTTGTAAGAAGTCTGGCTGATGATTCCAGAGTGTGATGCCTGGCTCTGGTTTTCAGTTTCCTAGACCCAGAGTGTGCTTTCATGACCTGAGATATGTGTGTCTTCTCAGAAAGTGTAACTGGCATGCTCATCCTTCTGTTCAGGGGCTGGGTGAAGGGGGTCGGGTGAGCGCAGTGGGCACAATTGGCAGAGAGCAAGGCTCACCCTCTCGGACACTGCATCAGTGTGAGCGGCCCTGCCTGGCCCAGGCCGCCCCCCTGCTGGAAGGTAGACTTTGCCCCCTGCCCGTGTAGAGCCCCTGGCTGGTGCTGTTTGTAGGTTGGGGGTGGGGTGGGGTAGGCTCTGCAAGAACAGTGGCCTAGGCCGGATTCCCTTGCCACCCAGGAGCGTCTGTTTTTTGGAACATTCCACACTGTGTTCCTCTCGTTGGGACACATGTAAGGGTATGTGCACACGTGGTTACGTTCAGCTGGTCACCAGAGTCCAGTAACAGAGCCGTGTCCTTCCAGCACGTAAAGAGCAAGCACAGCAGAGGCACAAGCAGGCGGAGGCCTTGGTCTGACTCTGCCCCACCACGAGGCCCCGTGTCCCCGAGACACCGTCTGCCTGACAGCCCCTTGTCTCCTGGTGAACAGAGCCGAGGCTAGAGAGTCCTCTGGAGCCCTCTCGGAGCCTGAGCACCCACATAGCTCACTCTGCTCCAAGGGGTCTGGCTGCCCCAGGGACGGGCGTCCGGTCTGGAGCTGCCTTTCCACACTCGGTTCCGGCCTGCCTGAACCAGTCTGAACTGAACCTGCAGTTCAGTCCAGTCTCCCGCTGGCTTGTGTGTTAATTTACATTCAGAAGCATGTCCTTGGAAGCACAGGGACCCCAGGGCCAAGGCAGGTGGGTGCTAGACAGAGGCTGGCCTGTGAGTGCCGGTTGCGTTGTCCACCTGTGGCCCCTTCTCAGCTTCAGCGCTGCTTTGCTGTCCTCCCAGTCCCCCAGCAAAGTGAGCTTCTCTCAAGGGAACCACTGGCTGCAAGGAGACCCGGGAGGAGGGAGGCCCTGCCCAGCTGCCCACCTATCCCTCGCTATCACAGATAACTTGCCTTAAGAGCTTCTTGGATTTTGTAGACAATCATATCACCTACGGGTTATGATTGTCTAAAAAGAAGGAAAGCTGGTTTCCTTCTTTTTCACCCTGATTTCTGTTACTTCTTTCCTTGTCTCATCACGGAGGCTGCAGTGAGCTCTCTGAGGATTAGGGGCCTCAAGGGTGGACGTCCCTAAACAGTCATGGATGGCACTGTCATCGGGGGCTTTTCCTGAAGCTCATGACATAATCATGTTTTTTCTTTTTTAGTCTCTATTGACAATGATTAGATCAATTGAATTTCTATGGTAGATCGTCCTGTGTCCTGCCATAAACCAAACTTGGTCATGACGTTTTGTTTCCGTTAACTACATGATGAAATCAGTTTGCTAAGATATATTTATTGCATATGTCTGTGTTCACACATCTGATTGACCTGTTAAGTAACAGGCCATGGATAGAGGAGCCTGGTAGGCTACAGTCCATGGGGTTGCAAAGAGTCAGACACAACTTAGCAACAAAACAGCAACAGCAAACCGTCAGACCGTCCTTGCATTCTTGGAGCAGACCCCGCTGGGTCCTGCCATGTTGTCTTTTTAATGTGCTGTGAGATTCTGTTTGCTAATTTTTAAAGGAAGTTTTGTATTTATTTTCATAAGTAAGGAGTAATGGTTCTCAAAGTTTTGGTCTCTTTACACTCTTAAAAGATTACTGGGGACCATATAAAGCCCTTGCTTTTGTAAGGTATAACTTCCGTTGTTCTCAGCTGAGGGTGATCCTTCCTCTACACAGGGGTACATTTGGTGATGTCAGGAGAGGTTTTTGGTTGACACCGCTGGTGTGTTGGGTGTTTCTACGGGTGTCTCGTGGGTAGAAGGCAGATGTCCTGTGATGCACAGAACAGCCCCACAGCAGCCCTATGACAGAGGTCCCAAATGTCAGCAATGCCACAGTAGCACAGAACATTTAAAAATTTTATTTAATGATTCATTCACTTAAAAGAGCAGCAATAAACCCATTACATGTTAACATAAAGAATATTTTTTAATAAAAACTATATTTGAGCAAACTCCAGGAGATAGTGAAGGACAAAGAAACCTGGTGTGCTGCAGTCTATGGGGTCACAAAGAGTTGGACCCTGAAAAACAACATTTTCCAAAACTGAAAAAAAATATAATGAGGAGAGAGATGTTGTTTTATATATTCCTTGTTGGTGGTGGTGTTCAGTCGCTAAGTTGTGTCTGACTCTTTGTGACCCCGTGGACTGCAGCACGCCAGGCTCCTGTGTCCTCTGCTATCTCCTGGAGTTTGCTCAAACCCATGTCCATCAAGTCGGTGATGCAATCCGGCCATCTTATCCTCTGTTGGCCCTTTCTCCTCCTCCCCTCAATCTTTCCCAGCATCAGGGTCTTTTCCAGTGAGTCAACTCTTTGCATCAGGTGGCCAAAGTATTGCAGCTTCCGCATCAATCCTTCTAATGAATATTCAGGGTTGGTTTCCTTTAGGATTGACTGGTTTGATTTCCTTGCAGTACAGGGAACTCTCAAGAGTTTTCTTCAGCACCACAATTTGAATGTATCAATTCTTTAGTACTCAGCCTTCTTTATGATCCAACTCTCACATCCATACGTGACTGCTGGAACACCATGACTTTGACTATATGGACTTTTGTTGGCAAAGCAGTGTCTCTGCTTTCTAATATGCTGTCCAGGTTTGTCATAGCTTTCCTTCCAAGGAGCACGGGTCTTTTAGTTTCATGGCTGCAGTGACTATTCACAGTGATTTTGGAGCCCAAGAAAATAAAATCTTGTCACTGCTTCCACTTTTTCCCCTTCTCTTTGCCATGAAGTGATGGGACTGGATGCCATGATCTCTGTTTTTTGAATGTTAAATTTTAAGCCACTTTTTTTTTCCACTCTCCTCTTTCACTTTCATCAAGAGGCTCTTTGGTCCCTCTTCACTTTCTGCCCTTAGAGTGGTATTATCTACATATCTTAAGTTGTTGATATTTCCCCCAGCAATCTTGATTTCAGCTTGGGATTCATCCAGCCTGAAATTTCAGATGATGTACTCTGCATAGAAGTTAGATAAGCAGGGTGACAACATACAGCCTTAACATACTCATTTCCCAATTTTGAACCAGTCCATTGTAATATGTCTGGATCTGAATGTTGCTTCTTGACCTGCATACAGGTTTCTCAGGAGATAGGTAAAGGGAAGTTGCTCAGTTGTGTACGACTCTTCATGACCCCATGGACTGTAGCCTGCCAGTCTTCTCCTATGGAATTTTCCAGGCAAGAATACTGGAGCGAGTTGCCATTTCCTTCTCCAGGGGCTCTTCTGGACCCAGGGATCGAACCCAAGTCACCCGCATTGCAGGTAGACTCTTTACAATCTGAGCCACCAGGGAAGCCCCTTTCCTTTAAAATTTTTCAACTGTTTGTTATGTTCCACACAGTCAGAGGCTTTAGCACAATCAGTGAAGCAGAAGTAGATGTTTCTCTTGCTTTTTCGATGAACCAGCCGATGTTGGCAATTTGATCTCTGGTTTCTCTGCCTTTTCTAAATCCAGCTTGAACATCTGGAAGTTCTTGTTTTGCGTACTATTGAAGTCTGGCCTGGAGAATTTTGAGTATTAGTTTGCTAGCATGTGAAATGAGCACAATTATATGGTAATTTGAACATTCTTTGGCATTGCCCTTCTTTAAGATTGGAATGAAAACAGACCTTTTCCAGTCCTGTGGCCACTGCTGAGTTTTCCAAATTTGCTGGCATATTGAGTGCAGCACTTTCACAGCATCATCTTTTAGGGTTTGAAACAGCTCAGCCGGAATCCCATCGCCTCCACTAGCTTTGTTCGCAGTGTTGCTTCCTAAGGCCCACTTGACCTCGCACTTAAGGATGTCTGGCACCAGGTGAGTGATCACACCATCGTGGTTATTTGGGTCATCAAGACCTTTTTTGTATAGTTCTTCTGTGTACTTTTTTGCCACCTCTTCTTAACCTCTTCTGCTCCCGTTAGGTCCTTACTGTTCCTGTCCTTTATCAGGCCCATCCTTGCATGAAATGTGCCCTTGTTACCTCCAGTTTTCTTGAAGAGATCTCTAGCCTTTCCCATTCTATTGTGTTCTTCTTTTTGGCATTGTTCATTGAAGAAGGCCTTTTTATCTCTCCTTGCTATTCTCTGGAACTCTGTGTTCAGTTGGGTATACCTTTCTCTTTCTCCTTTGCCTTTGCTTCTCTTCTTTCCTCAGCTATTTGTAAATTTATATTACTACAATGTAGTAGATCTCTCAAGCATATGACCCAATAGGAGACCCCTGAAGTATCTGCAGATGGTGAAGGACAGGGAGGCCTGGTGTGCTACTCTCCATGGAGTCGCAAAGAGCCAGACAGGGCCGAGCGACTGGACTGAACTATCTGGCTCTGCATTCAGTTCGCTTTACTGTGCAGTTTGGTGGAGCTAGTGACGAAAACTCCGCTTTACCAAGAATGTGCTTGGAAAACAGATGAGTCTGATCCCACGACAGGGTCTTAGGGTCCCCTGGGCTTCCCAGATCACTCCTGAGAACCGTTGTTTAGACAAATTCCCCTTTTTCTGTGTTCATTCTCACATTGTGAATTCAGGGTCACACTTCCTTCATAAAAAGGCACTTGGAAATTTCCTTCTCTGTGTTCTGGAGAAGGTTAGATTATGTTAAGACAATTTGATCTTACAGGGTTGGTAAAATTCTCTTCTGAGCCATCTGGGTTTGGTATCTTTCATTAATTTTTAATTCTATAAAATTAGGTCTGCTCAGACTTTCTGTCTTTTCTGTGGTCACTGTTTTTATAAAGAAAAAAAAAATTTTCTCTTAGAAAATTCTTTATGTCACCCAAGTTTTCAAGTTTATTTGCATAGAGATGTACAGTTATTTCCATGATTTTTTTAAAACTCTATTTTCTTTTGACGGTTATTCTCATTCTTTGTGCATTCTTTGTGCGTTCTGCCTTTCTTTAGTTTATTTTTCTTGCTATAGGGAACTTACCTGTTTTATTGATTTTTTTCCAAAACCAGCTTTTAAGCTTTAGTCATTAATTAGAATACTTTTTTCCTAACTCATTTTTGCTTTTACTTTTATTAATTCCTTCAGTTACTTTTTAATTTTCTTCTAACTTTCTGAATTGGAGGCTTAACTCTCTTATTTTCATGTTCTCATTTCTAAAGATTTAAAGTATTTAATGTGATAAATTTTTCTCTTAAGTACTGCTTTCGTTTTCATTGTGTTTTCTAGGAATTTTGCAGTTGGGGTCTCTACTTTTCCTGGAGAGTAACTTGTCAGGGGAGAACACTGACATTTTGGGGCAAGGGAGCAGGCCTTTTCTGTTTCCTGATTTTGTTATTCATTTCTAGGCAATATTGTTTGCATCTTACTTCCTGTTTAGGATTGGTTGAAAATGTCTTCATTGCTTAATTCATGGGCACTGTTTGTGAACGCTTCTGTAAGCAGCTGAGAGAAAGTGCGTCCTGTCTTATCAAGTACAGGCCTGGCTGCTTGTCCTCCAGCTGCACATCAACGGGCGGCATCATCTGAGGTCTCTCTTGGTTCTGAAACACTATTCTTTCCTGGATTCAGAGCAATGTACTGACATCTCCTATTACCAGGAGATGCTTTGATTTGTTTCTGTGGTATCCCCGTGATTTCTGCTTCCTGAAACGTGAAGCTGCATTGCTTGGTCTGTAGAGCTAAACTTACATCTCCCTTGAGAATTTTAGTTTCTAGCATTATAAATAGTCCTGCTTTGTGTCATTTAATTTCACTTGCCTGACATTTTCTTCTCCAATATCAAGATTTTGGACCCTATTTTTTGAGCATTCCTCATGTATATTTATTCATTGTTTTCAATCCTGCTGCACTGTTTTGGTTGAACTATTCTCTTACACCTAGCAGGGCTGAACTTTTGAAAAATTTTATTTTTAATTGGAGAATAACTTCAATATTGTGTTAATTTCTGCCATACATCAACATGAGTCAGCCATAGGTATACGTATGTGTCCTCCCTCTTGAGCCCCCCTCGCCATCCCACTCCTCTAAATTGTCACAGGGCACCAGATTTGGGTCCCCTGCTTCGTACAGCAACTCCCCGCTGGCTACCTATTTTACATACGGTAATATGATGGGAATGTGTATGATTCAGTGCTGCTCGCAAGAAAATGCTTCCCATTGTGTAAGTGGTCTTCATCCCTTTGTGCTGACCTGACCCATGCGTTTGGATTAATGCCGTCAGTATTCTGTGTATTTGGGGGGTGAATACGGATGGAGTGGTACGCATACACAGACACATTCCCCTGTTCTCTTCGTGGTGTCTGTTCTTGGCCTTTCTAGTATCTCGTTTTGTGTTTGGTGATGCTGACCTGACAGTCAGGAAAGTGCTCTTGGCATTAGTGGTTACCTAGTGTGAGCAGATTTATGTCAGATCCAGAGTCCCCTCCTTTCAGATAATGTCTATTGTTTTTCTCCTGAGAGCGACAGTAAGATGCCCTGTGGCCTCCCTCCCCGCGCCGTTCCCTTCCCTGGCACCTGCTCCCGACCGCCCTGCACACCCGGGCCGCCTCGGTGTACCTGCTGCTGCTCGTGGAGTGATGGGGTCACCCTGCTTCTGCCACGCCTCCTCCACACCCTCCCCTGCCCTGCCTGGTTGTTGAGCGCACAGCGTGTCTTGTCAGGTCAGCCCCCTGTGCTCGGACTCCTCTGTCCCCTGCAGCACATCGCAGCCCCTCGCTGGGCCTTCTGGTGGCCCGGGCACGGCCTCCAGTCCTGTCACAGGCACAGGCTTGGGCACAGAGCCACCTGTCCCCATGTGCCAACCCTCTTCACGGCTCCAGGACCTCTCTCGGCTCCTAGTCTGTGTCTCGATCTTACTCTCTCAGGCCAGCGTTCTTCCTGTGGGTGTTTGTGTGTCTTTCCTTTGCCTGCAGTTTCTGTCTTTCTGTGGTACTGTGTCTTAGCTTTGCTTATCTCCTGTGTTCTAGCACGCGACTGGACCTGTAGACTGCTGTGTATGCTTGTCGCCATCACTGACGAGCTTGGACTTCCTGCTCATAATCATCTCGTTACCATCCTTCTCCTTTGCTTTCCCGCCTGCTCTTGAATTTTGCATGTTGAACCTGTTCAACTCACTCCTCCCCATGGTACCCATCCTTCTGACTCTGGGATGTTTCAAATAATGTGAAAACCTGAGGACCAGGATTTGGGCACACGGTGTTTTCACGCCCGCTCTCTGGCACATGCGGTGCCATGCCGGGTGTTTGCCCTTGTGCCCTCTCAGAGTCCCTGCTGTGACCAGACAGGCTCTGGGCATCATCTGCAAATGAGGGATAGGGAGCCCCAGGGGTGACACTGGAGTGGGCAGCAGGGCACTTGGGCCCCAGCTGTGGCGCTCCCCACCTGCTCCTCACTCCCCGCCCCTGGCCTCCCAGGACCGTCAGCTGGCCTTTTTATCCCCTTCCTTCTCTGCCATAGATGCTGACAGTTATTGCAGCAGCCCAGCGGGTGCATAAGTCCCTGCTGGTCACCAACCACAGCCACCACACTCCTGCTTCGCACACCCCCGAGCACAGGGCCCTTCCTGTGGCAGCTCCTGCTCTGGCTTATGCGTGTGTGTGTGTGTGTGTGTGTGTGTGGCTTCCTCTGTGAGGGTGGGGCTCAGGGATGCCGGGGACACCAGGAACTTGGCTTTATTGGGGCGGTGAAGGACCTTGCAGCAGCTCCACTGTTTGGCACCTTGACAGCTTTTTTCAGTTGTCGGCTGTGCTTCTGTTTATCAGTAACTGGCCCCAGGTGGTTGGTTCTCTGAGTGAGTCTCCAGGGATCTTGCCTATCGTTTCCCGACCTCTGGAGTCTCAGGATGGGCCAGTGGGTATCGGGGGAGGTAGGCATGTCCCAGAGCCACAGTGCTGGGTGGATGTGGTGGGGAACGTCCCAGAGCACGGGGCGGGGTGGGGGGACATCCTGGGAGGTCAGCAGAAGGTGCAGGTGTGAGGATACCTCTGTGTCTTGATGCCGCTCTCGTGAAGGTTTAACGAACACTTGGTGGGTCATTGTGAGAAAGTTGGCTTCTTTGTTTGAGGTGAAACCAGAATCCTTCCCCCAGGATCTGGGTGTGAGGAGCTGAAGTCGGAGGAAGGAGGGAGCATTGGTGGCTGGTGCCAGTGAGCTGGGGGCCAGGGAGGACCATCTGGATGTTTTCTCTCTGCTGTAGGTACTTCATATGCACTGGAAAAATGCTGTAACCAGCGACATGTGTTGTCTGTCTTAGAAGTCAGGTTGCTTATAAAGAACCTGCCTGTCAGTGGTTGCGGAACAGGCCCTGGTCTGGGCTCCGGTGGCTGCTGGGAGGGTCTGCTGCTCTGTGGGTATGGGCCGTTGGTGTCCACTGGGGTTTGTCAGCTTGGAGAGAACCTGGCCACCATGACCGTGGACCTGCCCAGGCCCCCTAGGTCGGGCCGTCCCAGCCAGAGGTCAGGCGCCCAGTGGGGAGGGTGAAGCACTGAGCCTGGAAACAGGTTCAGCTGAGATCTTATTCAACAGTCGCTAACTGCAGGAAAGGGCCAGTCACGTCCCTTGTGCTGCTCGGGTCAGGGGTGGGCGAGCAGCCTGCAGACCTCTGTTTGGTGAGGGCAGAGGCTCCTGGGGGGTCAGAGGCTCCTGGGGGAGGTGACACAGAGAAACATGAAATATGCTAAAGACCCACGTTGGGACCCTCTGTCCTTTGCCAATTTCTAGGGGTCCTTCCCAGCTTCCAGGGTTGCATTCCAGTGGGCAGTGGTGGGATGGGGGCTGAGGCGACAGCAATAAACAGATGAACACCAAAATGCCAGGTGACAGTTGCTGACAGGAGCCTGACTGGGGGTGTGGCAGGGTGGCAGGTGGGGTGAATGCTGCGGGAGAACAGACAGCCCCTCCCAGGGGGGCAGCAGGGGACAGTGGGCCCCAGCAGGAGTGGGCTGGAGGAGGGTCAGACGGATGGAGGGACAGCTGGTGGACACAGTGCAGCTGGTGGGGAGTGGGGGGTGTGTGGACGGCAGGCCCAGCAGCCAGGGGGTAGGGGATTTGTTCTCGGTTCATTGGGGCCCCCAGCAGATGCCTGGCATGGTCACAGCCTTTGCTGGACAGGGAGGCCCCAGCTGACTCAGGTTGGCGGGGGACTCTAGTGAAGGTCGGGAAGGGGTGGGCTGGGTGGCAGCACTGGGCAGAGAGCAGCTTGGCTTGCAGGGGGGTGAGTGGGTGCATGTGTGGGGATGCATGTGTGGGATGCATCTGTGGGTGTGTGCGGTTCACCCATGTGCGCGCGCACATGTGTGGTGCACACGTGTGGGGTACGTATGGGTACACGTGTGTGTGTGTGCATGTGGGATGCACATGATGCACACACATGTGGGATGTATCTGTGGGCATGCGTGTGGTGCACACGCATGTGTGGAGGAGGAGGGAAGGTGGGAGGCAGGTGTGCAGTGCGCCAGCCCCCAGCCGCAGCTGAGTGCCATGGGAGATGTGGGGAGGGCACGGTGCTAATCCTGCCTTGTGCTCCGAGCTGGAATGTGTGGGAACATGCCTGGGCCAGGAGGGTGGCCCAGGGCGGTTGTGTTTCACCAGGATTGGGTTTGGCCTGGCAGGAGCCTCTTATCTCAACCCTGTCTTCAGACACCACCTGTGACCCTGGTGGGGGGAGTCACAGGCTCTGGGGTCCAGGGCCTTGGGGGCGCCTGCACCAGCCATCCTCCTGCAGGTGAGGAGCCGGAGGCTGGGTGTGCGTGTCTGTGTTTGCACGCGTGTCTGCATGTGCACATGTGTCTGTGTGAACGGTAGCCTGTCCGAGGCTGATAGTTCGGGTCCCTGGAGCTGCCCTTTTGGACTTGGGGTCTGTCTCAGACCCCGCCCTGCGACCTGGCGATGTGGGTACAAGGGTGTCTGAGACATTGTTTTCTTGCATTTGACTTTTTAGAGTCAAAAACCTGTGCAAGTGGCAGAAGTTGTAAAGTGTTGCCCAGAGACTGGGGCTGGGGCTCCTGTCCTTGGGGGCGGGGTTGCAGGGTGAAGGGGGCCCTGGGGCTCCAGTGAGGGGCTGGGGAGGCAGTTGCTTGGGTGACCAGCCTCCAGCCGTGGATGGATCCCAGTCCTGGTCAGCATGACTGGGACCAGGGTGCTGTGTGCCCAGCTGGGCCCTGGTGGGTGAGCTCTCCTGTTCTAACCACAAGCCTCTGCTCTCCTCCCAACACTGTGGGGACATCAGGACCCATGATGCAACTGTCCCCGAGAGGACCATCTGTCATTGGGCATTTATGCTGCGAAAGGACACGTGAGGCCAAGAGAACACGGGTGTGTGTGCTCAGAAGGGTAGCGTGAGAACCCAGTGCATTCTGGGCACGGCCTCCACAGCTCCCTGTTCAAGTGTAGACAGGATTGAAATGGGAGTGCAGAAGCCAGAGCCACATTCATGAACCGCTGGAGAGTCGTAAACTGATCAGGTTAATTTGTAACAGTCTCAAGATCTACCCTTTAATCACCTTTGCCCCAGACTTCCACATCTGCTGGGAGCAGCTTCAGCCCCTGCGCAGGTGCTCTAAGAAATCAGCACAGGTCAGTGTTTCTCCTGTTAATAGTAAGACAGTCCACAGCAGGGGTGGTAGCTCCATGGAGCCACAGGGACTCAGGACTCTGACTCCTCAGTCCACAGCTTCTGTCCTCCTGGTTGTGACCTACTGGTCTCAAGAAGGCTGCTCCCCCCCTTGCCATTTCATCTTCATTCCAGGTAGGAAGGAAGAGTGCATATCTGGGCCGTTTCCTTTTAAAGGGCTTTCCCCCAAGTTCCCTTCAGTGGCCTCCACCTCCCTCTTCCTGGCCAGACACGGGGTTCCCACTGGTCCCCTCTCCTTCCTGGCTGGGCCTGTGCCTGTGGACAGGATGTCTGTCCAGTTGGTACAGAAGCAGCTCCTTCTGCCACTTGGCAGAGCAGTCATTTTCCAGGAACTGTGTGTGTCCTTGACCCTTGGCCTGAATTTGGATTCTCTGTCCTCCCTCCTCACTGCTCTGCACGTGGGTGGCTCTTCACCGTGGACTTGCACTGCTTCTTTCAGTGTGGGGGCTGGTCAAGTCCCGGCTTCCAGTCTCTGAAAATAAGAAAAAGAAGGAGGCAGCCACAGTCTCTGGCTCCTCTCCGCACTTGGGGCCTGGCCAGCAGCCGTGGGCAGCAGTGCACTCTCCCCTGGGCCTGCAGCGCCCGTCCCAGACCACTCTCCTGGCTGCTTCTGCCTTCCTGGCTTGCACAGAGTCTGAGTCATGGGTGAAAAGCCCCCCATCTCCAGGCACAGGCAAGAGGCAGGATCTTTTTTCCCATCCTCCTAGGAGCTCCTGCCTCACCAACGGGGCGGGGCTGAGGGCAGGATAAAAGCCACCTCGTGGGACTTAAGGGCTTTTGGGACTTGTCCTGCAGGCTGGCACCCAGAGCCCAGGTAAGGGTGGCTGGGAGCTGCTCCCCACAGGGCCTCTCTCCTTCCCTCTGGAAGAGGCTCCAAGTCCTCCTGGGGAGAGGGGACAGGAGGTCAGGGCCACGCATCTCAGGTCTCCGAGTCTGTACCCTCTGTGGGCTCACGTCTCCCTGAGCTCCAGCTGCAGGAGAGGGGGCTGGGTTAGTGGTCTATCCAGGGTCCCTCCCTGCCTCTGCTGGCCTCCAATTCTGAGAACTTGCTCCTCATTAATGTGCTGAAATTTTTCATGGTTTGTCTGTCTTCACCCTGAGCTTCAAAAGACAGGCAAGGACCAGGGACCCAGAGGTCTTGTGTTCACCCATCCTGTGTCTGCCTCCAGCGCACCACACTTGACCCTGCTTCCATCAGGCTGTCATGGCTGAGTGATTCCTGGGTCTGTAGTGTCTCCCAGTCAGGGTGATCAGAAGCTTTCATCTGCCACAAACATTACACAAGTAACCAAACGGCAGAGCTGACGGTCCAATGTGCGATGCCTCAGACCTTGAAAACTAAGTAGCCATGAGAGCTAAAAACACACAGACTTCAAAGACTTGGATGAAGGGGTAATACAAAACATCTCATTACTGCCTTCTCAATATTGATTGCCTGTTAAAATGATGACATTTTGACTGTACTGGGTTAAATAAAATACATCACTAAAGTGAATTTTACCTTTCACTTTTTAAATGCAGTTTAAGATCCCCCCAGGCTCATGGTATCACCCTGTGCCAGCTTGCTGGGGTGCCACCTCCCTGATTTGCCTGGGACAGACTCTGAGTCTGCAGGGGAGGGCGGGGTTGGAGTTGGGGGGGGCGGTGATTGGCTGTCACTTCTGCCTTTCTCCACAGCCATATCTTGGGGATTATGTCAGGTTAACATGCAAGGGCTGGAGGAAGCTGTTCTGAAGGGTGAGGGTGTGTTCATGCCCGTGGCAGAATTAGGGGTGTGAAGCAGGGAGATGCCAGAGGGTGGGTCCCTGCCCAGGGGCTATGATGTGGAGAGGATAAACCTGGACCAGTAAGTACTTAGGTGTGGTGGGTTTTGTGCTACAAAAGAAACACAGAGACAGTTGAGAGAAGCATTCTGGGTGGTCTCGCTGGTGGCTGAGTTTCCCTGGAGCTGACGTTGGTCGGCTGGACCGGGCAGAGGTGAGTGTTGGGCAGGGCATCTTGTCATCTACCCCTGTGAACTCCCCCTGGCCTCAGCGCCCATGACTTCCTGATCTGATTGTTTCAAGGAGTCGTGAGCTCTTCCAGGTGCCCGGCCTCTCTAGGTGCCAGCCGTGGGGAGGGCCAAGGCCTGGGCTGTGGAGGTGCCTGGGAGGCCTACACTCTGGACGGACAAACAGCAGGAGCCCGCGTCGAGGTCAGGGTCACTGGAGAAGTCTGACGCTGAGCACGTGAAGTGTGTGTTTGGAGTCAGAGCTTTCTCCTGATGGAGCTGGTTCTGTGAGCCAGCTTGCAAAGTCTAGAAAACATGCGTTGTGTCTGGGTGCTCAGGGCAGGACGAGACTGTAGCTCCCATCACGACGAGACAAGACACTGTGAAGCGAGAACGGTTGTTCACTAGGGGCTTACGAATGGCAGCCCGTTTTCCTGCCTGGTGTGGAACCGGGGGAGGTCAAAGTGACAGCCGTGTCACTGATCTGTTGAATGTGACTTAGGTGTCCTACAAAGCTGGACTTCCTGATTCTAAGCCCCAGACTTGCCCACCACCCATGGGCGACTGCAGCCCCCCACTGTAGGGCAGGGCCACCCCAGGACACTCAGGCTGGGCAGGCCTGAGGACGGGCAGTCTGCAAGTCGGGGCAGGAAGGAGAGGCTGACACCAAGACCACTCGTGCTCAGAGGACGGGGGTGGGAGCAGCCGGAGGCCTGGCATGTTTTCCCAGTGGTCAGAAAATGCAAGTTCAACTGCACAGGGCCCCAGAGCCTGACCAGTAGATCAGGAGACACCAGGGTGGCCCCACAGTTAGGGCATCCAGGTGGGAACCGGAGGGCTCCTATCTGAGCCCCAGAAACTGGGGAGGGGGTAGTTAGCTTTGTGGGCTCTTGATAGCATGTGTGTGCCCATTGGAAAAGACGTCTTTTGATCACAGATGGGCAGGAAGGTCCCTGAGAGAAGGCTCCTAGTAGTCTGGCGTCCCAGGCAGGGACGAGCCTGCTCATCGGTGTCCCTCCACCCGCTGTGCCCCTAGGTGGTGGCGGGGACGGTTCATCCACAGCCTGGAGGCTAGCACATGGTGTGGTGCAGGAGGCGGGGTCATGCCCTCGGAACTGTGGAAGCTTGTGCTTTCCCAGGAGGAGCGGGCGGTCTGGCTGTGTTCACACGCCCCCGGTGAAGGATGAGGCTCCACTGTTGCCACACTTGGTCGGCCCGTGAGAGTCAGCCCGGCAGGGGGGATGCAGGCCAGCTCGCCATCACACCGTCACCTGCAGGGCTCCGGGACGAGGGCAGTAAACTGAGCCTGGGACAGCCTGCGGGGCTTAAACAGGAGCAGATTCGGGCCAGAGACAGGCAGGTGCCCCAGCAGTGGGGTGCCTCAGACTCTCCAGACGCCAGGGCTGGGAAGAACGCTAAGAGTCACAGGAGTGCACGGACGTCCTGGGCACACTGGCAGCTGAGCGAGTGTGGGCCGGGCTCTGCGGCCAGTGTGACCGCAGCCCGCGGGGATACCCAGTCCCACCGAGGGCCCACATCTCGCAGAGACCAGGTTGTGAGCGCACAGAAGTGTGTGTTCGAAGGCGGTTTCTCTTGTCCCATTAGACACCCTCTTGGAAGGCATGTGTCAAGTGATTAAAGCACTGTCCGCAACTGGGCTGAGTGGAAACTGCTACAGCTTTTTTGAGGACTAAGATGGCAGTACCTTTAAAAATAGAAAGTCTGTTTACGCTTTGATCAGCCTTTTTTTCTGGGGACTCTATCTAACCGAAATACTCAACAAGGGCTCTAGGATCCATATAAGGAGGCTCAATGTAGCATCGCTTGTAAAGGAGAAACGTCGGAAGTGACCCAAGTGTCCTCAGAAGGAGAAGGGTGATGTGGTTACCACATCTGTACAATGAAATACCCTGCAGCTGACTTTACCAGACTGAACGCAGTGACGCTGACACCAGCGGTACTGGGCCCTGGGCTGCCCACCCCCACCCCACCCCTGCCACCTCCCCGGTCGAAGTGCTTTGCAAGAGTCGCTCGAAACCTGGTGACTTAGAAACTGCCACTGTATAGAGAAGGACACGGAGGCCCAGGGAGGCATGTGCACTTCTCAGGGGCACGCAGCGCAGTGGTGCCAAGACCAGGTTTGATCCCAGATGGTGCTGTCCTCGGTCCCCACTGCTTTTGAAGAGGAGAGGTTTGTTTTGACCCGAGAGTCTCCTGCTACCATGCTCAGGCCACTCAGGCTGCTGCCACAGACTCCTCTAGCCTGGGGGCGGACACAAGCAGGCCTTCATTTCTCACAGTTCTAGAGGCTGGAAGCTCAAGGTCAAGGTGCTGGAAGGTTTGGTGTCTGGTGAGAACCCACTTCCTGGTTCCCTCCCCACTGGGTTTCCAGCCCCTGGTGCTGCCCGGGGAGGTGGGAGGTCCAGGTCCAGCCTGGCACCCTCCTCCTCTTCCTATGAGACGCTGCTCTGCCCCGGGGCGGGCATCCTGCCACGAGGAGCAGTGCGTCTGTGTGGTGCCGTCGCATTCTTGCTCTGCTTTCGCTCAGCACACGCAGGGGTGAGCAAGCCCTGCCCAGCTGCTGCCCTGAATGGATGTAAACTATTTGGTCACTCGAGCAGCTCCTTGGTGTAGTCACCTGGCTTCTTCCTGTGCCCCAACATCTGTAAGTATCACAGGAAGAGCCTTGATGCTCATGGTGTCGTGGCTTTCACAGCCTCTCAGGTCTGTTTTCTTGCATCAGGAGATCACGAAGACCAGAGTGAGGGTCGTGTACATGCCCGCCTGGGAATGGCTGCAGTGTACATGTGGCAGTCACTTAGCTGAAGGTTAGAAATGTTAACAGCAGGTTTAGTTGAAATGGTTAGGAACAAAGCAAGCTGATTCATATGAGTTGTTAAAAATCACGATAATTGTTCAAACAGATTTCATGATTGAAACTATATTTTGTTTAAAAATTGCCTTCATCCTAGGAGCTTTCTTTGTGGGTGAGTGTCCAGTGGGTGGTACTAGTTCCTGGAAACCAAGAGATTCACTAAGAGGGGTGTGCATATGTGTTTCAAGTCCATGCAGAATACTGGGCTGCTTAAAGTTATCTCCTAATGAACCAAAGTTGTCCACATGCCAGTTTCCTTTTTTCCTATGCTGTCATCTTGCTTCAAGGACCAGCAGGTAGTTCTACAGGTGCTTCCAAGCACTGGACTCTTAAGTGCCTCTTGAAGGCCTGACAAATAGTCCCCTCGAAAAATAAGTGTGTTCTCATTGTCTGAATGCCTGAGGTGGCCAGGGGCTGCCAGAGAGCCTGGTCCCAAGTCTTTGGAAGGCTTTGCAGGTGGATCCCATGTTATCCTGGGCCACCTACCACGCTTGCCTCTCTGCCCGTGTTCACTAATCAGCCTGTACAGACACCGCTGGGTCACTGCCGCTGTGCAGACGGCACTGCTGGAGGTCCCAGGAGGCAGGAGGTGGAGGTCCCGGGCTCCTCCGAGGCCCTGGAGACCTGGCCGTGGGTTTTCCTGGGCTCGCGCCTCAGGCTGTTTACTCGTGTTTGGTTTGCATAGTAACTTGTGTCCTCCAAGGGCCCCGTGTGGTTTGGAAGGGCGTGGTGTCAGCTGGTCCCCGAGAGCACTGGCCTCCTTCCTGGGGCCTCCGCCACCGCCGGCTCGTTTACCCGGGAGCTTTTCACGTGTGGGGATTATTTTTGTTATTTACGTATTTATTCACGTATTTAAAGCTGTGGGAGGGCGGATCGGGTTGAAGAGTGAAACACAAAACCTCCAGGTGTGCGGGTGGGAGGTGGCCCGCCACGGTGCCGCCCTGTGTGTCCGAGGCCGGTTCCCAGCAGAACGTGGCCCTGGGCCCTCCGGGCACGCAGACTGGAGCTGGTGAGAGCATCCTCTCTGGGGATGCTGGGGCTGCAGACACCACCCCTCCCTGCTTCCTCCGGGACCCGTGGAGAAGGCCCTAGAAATTCACGCCCTTTCCAGTTTCGTGCTGCAGGAAAGCACCAGGAGCTCCGTGTCTAAGCGGTCAGCGGGGAGGTCGCCCTGGGCGGAATATAGAGTGCGGGTTAGGGGACCCTGTGAGGAGGGGAGCCCAGAGAGGCCTTCGGGCCAGGGAGTCGTGGGTGAGCACTTCTGGCAACGCGTCCCTTGTTGAGGGTGCTCCCCCAGCTCTGGCGCTGAGCTCACTGGATAAACAGGCTGCTGTTTATAAACAGCCAGGCCTCCCCAGCGGGCGGGCGGCCTCTCCTCAACCCGTTAACCCAATAAATGCAGCCAGTCAGTGAGCAAGAGGCCCTCCTGGGGCAGAGGTGTCCGGACAGCTGAGAACTGGAGGCAGGGCAGAGAACCCGGAGCGCCTCTCCTCTGAGACCAACGCCTGTTGCTGCCCATTGCCCTGAGTGCAGGGCACCAGGGTTGACAGTGTCTTTGGGGAACCAGGGTAGAGGGTGGTGGGCTGAGATTTCATAAGTGTCTGAGGCGTGGAGCTGTGTGGACCAGCTCCAGGACACCCGGCCCCTGGGGACTGCTGGACAGGCCAAGCTCAGCTCCTCTCTGGACATCTGGAGTACAGCCAGCAGCTGGGGACAGCGACCGGCTCAGAGGCTGCGTTAGCCAAACTGATTTCCAATCCTGGCTCTGCCAGTAGCATGGAGCCCTGGGACAGTGTTCTGTGGAGTCTGCAGCAGCATGCTGGTCCTTCAGTGAGTAATGCCTGTACAGGGCCCGGCACTTAGCATGACGCCCCTGCCACTGCGTGTCTCCATGTGTCCACTTTCCACTTGACTCTTGGCTCCTAGTTTCCAGGGTGGAAGCTCGTGGGCTTGTGGATGCCGGGGAAGGGGCCTAACTCTCACAAGGGTTCTGTCTCACCTCCTGCCTCATGGGCCCTGTGGCCATCCTCAGGGGCCGCTGCCAGACCCCGGGTATTCAGGGACACCACCTCCCCCAGCTGCCCACCCACCCTCCGAGCTTGGCTCCAGCCCTGTGACTGCGGCAGGAGGCTGGGGACAGGACAGGACTTGGGAATGTCTCCAAGGCCTGGAATCGAAGGTGACCCTTGGGATGCTGGCAGCGGTGATTTGGGGGGCCATGACCTGATTTGTGCTTCAGATGCATGGTTAGTTCTGGCTGCATGTGGAGAGGCCTGGGGAGCCTTTCTGGAGCAGGGCAGAACCAATTGAGGCTCAGAAGGTCCTTACAAATAGCTTTTTAAATGAGAACAGGCTTTAGGGCAAAGGTCAAATCCAGGTGCTGCTGGTCAAGGGTCAAGGCAGGGCTGTCTGTACCCTTCCTGGAGGTCTGAGGGAGACCTCAGCTCAGTGATGGGTCACAATCACACAAGCAGATGCACCAGGGGCCCTGCCGGATGCTGGGGGCTTGCTCTGTAGCCGTAGGTCAGTGCACAGCTCTGGGGGAGGGGCTGGGTCATTCCTCATCAGGAGGGCAGAGGCTGTGTTCTCTCCTGAGCTCCAAGTGTTTCCCAAGGAGCCAGCCTCCCAGGTCAGCAGTTCCTCTGCCTTGGTGGGGATTAAGGGCTGGAAAGCCTTAGCCAGTGGGGATGGTGCTGGGCAAAGCTTGCAGCCCCGCCCATGTGCTCAGCGGACAAGTGATGACCGCTTTCTCCCCTGAAGCTCCTTGGGCCAGGAGCCCGAGGCTGGACTGGCAGAACGATGTGTCTAGAAGGAGCCGTACAGTAGCCCGTCCAGAGGCACAGGACAGCTGCCTTGGTTCACATGGGGCCGTCCACACCCTGAAGCCTCACGGTGGAGCTCAGACTGATCAGGCTTCTCCAGCTGTGTATTTACCAAGCAGGACACAGGGCTGCGAGGGGGCCAGGCTGGCAGCCAGAGCGGCTAGGACAACAGCCGGTTCAGGAGACGGTCTTTTATGCTGAGTGCTGCAAAGATGTGGAAAGTGATGACTGTCCTTCCACCCCAACACAGCGTGAAGAGCCCTCTGGAAACCCCTCTTCCGTGCCTCGTGCGCCTGTGTCTGTGCAGGCCCTGTGTTGCAGGGCCACCTCTGTCCCTGGGTCATCCTGTCTCACCTTGGCCGCTCACAGCAGGTTCAGACGTCCCAGACTGGGGAGGCTTCAGGGTCAGAAGACAGGCCCCCACATTTGCTTGTGCAGGGGTCAGGTTCATTCTGCACCTCTCCCAAGGATAAGAGGGGCATCTTCCCCCATGGTTCTTTACAGGGACCCGTGCCCACAGCAGCGCTGGAGCAGCCGTGCCCACCTGGTACCCAGGTTTGACACTGGGCAGTGCGTGTGGTCTCTGGGCCCTGCCTGGAGTTCAGGACTCGGCCCCACACAGAGGACATCAGCCCGAGGGCCACGCTTGACCGGCTAGCTCACCGCAAAACCCGCCCCAGGCTGAGTAGGGGGCTGTCAGGCCACTGGGGTTCCTGCATGTGCCCTCCATCCACAGTCCAGATGGGGGGCTGGATGGGGCCCGCTGACCTGTCTCCTGGCCGAGCCCCGTGACACCACCTGCTTACTGTGGCTCCAGGTTGCAAGCCGCTTACTGGATTAGTGGGCTCCCACAAAGCCCCCGCGGTGGCCGAGGAGAGGCCCGAGTTTTCTATGCAGCTCCAGTTTGTCTCTGAGTTGGCCGCTGAGACCCGCAGGCTGTTGTGGACGGCGGGACCCAGAAGCTGGGTCTTTGCTGGGCAGATGGTCCCGGTGGCCGCAGCCCGACAGACCCCGGCAGAGCGGTCCTGGCCGTGATCCCTCCAGTTAACCTTGGGTCGGAGGCTGACCCACACCGGCCGCCAGGCTCCTCTCACCAACTCTCAAGAAGGACCCAAAGATGCTGGCCAGCTACTCGGCCTGCCTATTCTGGGGCGTCTGCACCGCCCTGCTGGCCGTGGCTCTGGCCTACTACTTCTACTGGTGAGCATGGCTGGTGCCCGGGCTGAGCTGTCAGGGCGGGGGACGGGGGGCCACACTTACTTCTGCTTTTGTTGTGGCTCTGCACACTCTGTTCTCCAGGCTGACAAGCGGTCCCTTGCGGCAAACAAAGGGAAGGTTGGCAGAGTGTCTCCCTGAGGTGGGAGCTATGCACACGTAGTCTGTAAATTAAGTGGGAAAACCATGGTTTCCATCAAAGGGATGGCACTTGTTGTGGCCATAAATGTTGAGCTGGTTTATGGCGGATCCCCTACATCCTGGGCACAGCTGCAGCGGGCGTGCCCTCCAGTTCTTTTGGTGAACACAGGGAGGTTCTGGGTGCCCTCTTCCAGTCTGGCCCCTCACAAGGCTGGGGGCCTGGGAGCTCCGAGCCCCGTTTCTGTCTGTAGAAATAGGACACACTGATGTCCCATCCCTGCAGGCGACGACCTCATAGTACACAGGGCTGATGGTAATGGCACCTCCGGGGGGAAGCAACCCACACAGGACAGCACTCGCCTGATGGTGGGAGCTGTCAGGGCAGCTGTGTGGAAGGCCAGACCCTAGATCCAGAGCTAACTTTACGTGCTAGATCTGAGAACGGGGTAACACCCCATGGAGAGACGTTGCCCCTCTGAAGGTTCCATCCCGGGTTGGTTTCCTCAGGACACCCTTAGTCTGGTTTGGAATTGAGTTTCCTGGTCTGGAAGGTCCCTTTCCTGTAGATCGATTAGTGCTGCTTCTGTTTCTGAGGAGAAGGGGCTGGGCCTGCGGCCAGGTAGGCCTGACCCCAGCCCTCCAGGCCACCGCCCTCCCCTCCCAAACTTAGGGTGAATTCATGCATGGAAGTGTTTGCACTCGGAGCTTCTGCAGACAGGGCTGGTGCTGTTTACAGGTGAGGATTACATGGAACCAAAAGATAAACACATTAGTGCAGGGAGGAATTAGCCCTAATTCCTCATTAGACTTGTGTCCCTTATTAAATGGGTTTCTGGCCTCTTTGAGGGTGAGTAGCAGCAGTCGCTGGTCTGGAGTGGCCCCCCATAGGAGCAGCGGCCACTTACTTTATCACAGACTCCGGGACACTTGAGGGTGAAGAACCACAGCACAGGTGTGTAGTACCACTGCCCAGGGAGCCTCCGTGTGGGCCGTCCTCATGCCCCAGGGGTGGAGTGGGGGCGTCTGTCACCCCGTGGTGGTCGGTGGTGAGTCCAGGTAGGGACGGGCCAGCCAATGCGGGCTCTGAGGCTGCAGGCCTGCTGGGCATGGGACCGGGCTGGGGGTGGGGGTTGGTGGCCGCCCTGGTCAGAGGCTACATGGGCAGGGGAGGAGTGGGCTGCCTTCTAGTCTGGTTTGTCCTCCAACCTGCCCTCCTCTGACGCTTCTCCTGGCCACCGAAACGTCGCTTGATCCATAAATAGGCAGAGACACTGTTCCAGGAACATTCATGAAGCAGCAGTGGTCTGACCAGAGAGTCTGACAGCCCCCAGTGAGTCCCTGAGGCTCAGAACTGGGAGGGATGTCAAGGGTTTCCTTCTCTGGGGCTGTGGAACCACCCTCCCTGGTCAGTACTGGGTGGGAGCACCGCCTTTTCCTTGTCTGTTCTTCCCAGTGACCCTGCATCCTGTTCCGGGCGGGCACTGGCTCAGGCCCCCTGCAGAAGGGCGACTGGGGCCCAGAGCTCACTGTTCAGACAGACACAGCTCAGCTGTGTGTCAGAGGGTGTTGGGGAGGGGGTCCCGCTCGGGAGAGGGCCCTTCGTCTTCGTGGGTGGGTGCGATCTCCAAGGACAGGGTGCGGCCTCCATGCTTATCTTGGACGCCTCCTGGGAACAGCACAGGGAGTCCAGCTGGAGACGCTACCCCTGGCGGGACCTGGGTGGTGCAGTCACAGCAGGCCCTGACACATCCCAGCACCCAGGACACAGGCCTCGCTTCATCTCATCCTCTCCATGGGCTGGGACTCTGGTCGTAGCAGGCTCCGACTCAAGCCGGGTGTGAACCTATCACTGACAAGGGTGCTGGATGTGGCCAGCATGGTCTGGGGGAGAAGGGGCCTCCACCTGGCAAGGGGGCCCCTTTATGAGGGGAGTCTGGTCTGGCAGCGCAGTGCAGTCATGGGAAGTGCTACATGGAACCTCTGACTGGGGAGTGAGGTTGGGGACTGTCACCACATCTGGGCTCCGTGGCCAGGATGGAACCTGCTTTTCTCAGGAAGCCTTGCTTCAGACCCAGGGGGAAGATCCCAGGACCCCACTACAATGTATAAGAAAATGCTGGGTCGGCCTGATGAATCCATTTAGACTGTGTCCCACTGCCCAGGAGTGGGTCACGCAGGGGACACTGCGGGAACAGGGAGGCTCTGGTGGAGGCAGAGGGAGGGGCAACCTCGTTGTCTTCGGAGGAAAATAGGAAGACTGTGTTGCCCTTCTCTCGTATTGAAAATATTTTGTGAGTTCCTTAACCTTACTGCGAAAACTGTTTGATCCATCAGCTCAGGAATTTTCCTCATTTTTAAAGAAAAAAGTTCCTGCCACTGAGAAATACCCTAAGAGGAGAAAGACATTTTAGCATTTTGTGTATAGCATATGCAGACTCACAGTGGTTGCCCTGGCGGAATTCTCACTTTTTGTGCTCAGTCCCACAATCCCACTGGTCCCATCTGGGCAGGTGTAGTTGGAAGCCTCCTAAACCTGGCTTGGTGGTAAGTTTCCCTCCTTGCCATCTTAGTTGAAGTGTGGTTATCGCTCTGGGCTTTTGGGATGTTTCAGGGAGGAAAAACCCTAGCACCAAAAACCTTGTTTGAACTTATAAAAGAAGTTGTTTTTCATGTTGGTGATTTATAACCATGTCAAATAATCAGATTCCAACCATACTCTTAGAAATGAAATGTGTAAATAATAATTAAAACCCCACTAATGTAGAGTGAAAAGACCCTGATGCAGAGAAAGATTGAAGGCAAAAGGAGAAGTAACTGGCCAGACCATTTCTTCCCTGCCCAGCTCCTCAGAGTGCATATCAGTTGCCTTCCAGAGGGAGTGTGGCACTGAGACTTTCCCAAAGTAATGTGACAGTGAGACCCTGTTGTACAAGCCGTTTCTTGGGATTAGCAGTTGAAGTATGCGGTTTTACAAATGCTCAAAATGATTCAAATATCTGCTGTTTGTAGGGAAAATAGCACCTTTGTTTGCTCACCTGGGAACCTGAATACCCTTTAAAACTTGGCTGACAAAGGGTCTTTCAGATCTCAGCTATTTATAAGCATGAGAGGGACCCTTCTCAACCCTCAGAGCCACCATATGCTACTGGGCTAAAGGTTGCCTTATTCTCATCTTCAGACCAGAAACTGACATTCAAAATGACCATTTCATGTGCCAAGGCCACAGACAGGGGAGACAGGGGGCAAGAGTCCAGTGTCAGGAGCCCCGGGCCCAGCACACTGGCCCAGCACAGGCTCCTCCTTTTTGGTGGAAAAAACCTAAGCAGGTGTATGGGGTCCTGGGCGCTGAGGGTGGACACTGAGACACTGATGGGATTGAAACTTTCTTCAGGTCCTTTTTGCCTGACAAAGTGCCAAGAGGATCTGTTTTTCATCTTTAAAGATGTTATCATTTCATTATTGTTCAGTCATATCCGACTCTTTTCGACCCCAATAGTCAATGTTAATTTATGCACTGAGATGTCTTTACTTTTTATGATGATAAGAATAGCAACGTGCACTGGTTTAAAAGAAATCAAGCAGCAGAAATGGCTGAAAGGACAGGTGGTTCTCCAGCGGCCTCCCGGCAGCTCTGCTGCTCAGAAGAGGAGCCCCGAGACTGAGTCCTGGGGCTTACTCTGCAGTTTGCGCGTGCCTCTGTTTCGTCACCTAAATTTCATTCAGTTCTCCGACAGATTTCCACTGAGTACCCGCCGTGTCCCAGGCACTGTTCGAGACTTCTGGTTCTCAGTGTGTAAGACAGATCACGCCCCACTCTCAGCAGCGGGACCTGTCCAGTCCTCGCTGCGAGTGATGAGGGGTTTAGTGAGCTTACACGCCTCCTGTCTTCTGTCCTTCGCTGTCACTAAGTTTTGTTAGTTATACTGTTATTTTTAGTTATTTTACTGGCCCCTTAAAACTTTAATATACTCAACTTACGACTTTTTGTTGGATCAACTTAGAAATCTCTTATGTAAAATCTCCATTATGTAAAAAATTTGGGTTTAGGATGTTCATATTCTGTTGTATAATTGCAATTAAATTCTCCATGTTTCTTTTATGGGTTGATTATAAATATTGAAGGTCCAGAAATAGAATTCACAGTAAAATTTTAAAAAGTTTTTGTTCCTGCAAGTGCCACAAAGGAGAAACTAGAAATCTAAGCCATTAAATCTTTGCCGCTTGGAGGAGGAAGTTTTAGGTACCTCGTGAAGTGATTGTGGGAAATCGTGCCCCCTGTTAATTTGATTTACGTTTGGGTCACAGTTGCCTTGCACAGCATTTTTTATTACTTGAAAATCTTAATTGCTTTTTTTTTTTTTTTTTGAGAAAAGAAACATTCCTTCTTCAATATCCAAAACTTCTAGCTCCTTAATTGTATTCTTTGTTGAATAAATTCTGTTTTCTTCTTGAAAGATTTCCTATGTTAATTTTGACCAATTTCTTTCCAGGCCATCTATAAAGGTGTTATCCTGGCATTTCTTTTTATTGCATAACTGGTCTGTTTTTTCTTTTTCTTAAAAAAAGGAATCTTCATTAGATTCCTTCTTGTTTTGCTGAACTACATCCTCAAGTAATCTTTTCACAAAGGATGAGTAGAAGTTAAGTTTTCTGAAATCTTGCCTGTCATGAGGTTGCCATAATCTTTGTCTTCATTCTTTGTATGAGTCAGCATCCCACTAGAAAACACATGTGTGAAGCCAAGATTAGTAAAGGGGGGGTGTTTACAAAAGTGTAGGCAGAGATTAAGGAAAGCAATAAGGAGGTTAAAAATAGCTTAACAAGTTCTTGCAAATAGTGTGACTTTTTTCAGCCTTTTCTGTGTGTGTGCAGTGGGTAGGGGAGTAAATGGTCCAGGGGACAATAGGAGGAGAATCATGGAATTAAATTTTGCTGTTCTTGGTCCTAGGATTCAAATTCTGTGAAATTTGTAAAGTGACCACATTTTGGATTGTGCTTAAGCTTCAAATCCTGGAGGAAACACCTGTTGTGTTCCACGGCCATTGACCTAAATAAAGGTTTCAACCTGAAAGCACTCAGGAAGAGAATGCTACTGGCAGAGAACATGCTTAATATGAAAATAAAGTATCTGTAGTACGAATGCATTATTATTTCTTGGTTTAGTCAATAGACCCATCCTTGGTCTATATGTTACAATTTAGAAAAATCTGTGGACTAGGAGTGAGAGAGTCATGCAGGAAAGAAGAAAGAGCAACTCAGGATAATCATTCCTGGTCCTTTTCCCGAAGGGAACAGGACAGAGTGTGGGGCCGTTCACAAGAGGTGGGGAGCGTTCCAACCCCGGCAGTGCCAAATGCAGAGGGCTTGGAGTTTCTATGCTGACCAGAAGAGGCTAAAAATTCGTAAGCAATTTGACATTATAAATGTTGTGAAATCATTGCCACTGTAATAGAGATCACTTAATAGATTAAATTAATCCTTAGTGAGTCTTTGCCGTTTCATGGATTTAATTTTCTTTTCTTGCACTCAGTTCATTTTTCTGTTTTGCTACTTGGTCTTTATGTCAAGTAGAGCATCGTGTCCTGAACGTAGGTGGTCTGTGACATCGTCTCTTAGGATACAGAAACAGTGACTGTCCACAGCAGGTGCTTCGTAAGCATCTATTGAAAAAGGAGAAAAGTCCAGCTCTAGAAAGAGCTAGAGAGGTCATCACGTGGCCTCTTGTTCAGGCGTCAGTGTTAACTCTGTCACTGCTGCACAGATCTGTACTGCCCAGCAGACTCCCTGGGCACTCTTTCCACAGCTGTATTAACAGTCAACCCAGGAAATGCTTGTCTAGCATGCCTTTTACGTGTAAGTAGGTGTTGTTGTATCGCGCATCTTTGGGAGCAGATGTTGCTCACATAGTGGGGCTGTCAGTAGGAGACATGGCTGTACCTTCACCTGCTGGATTTGTCGTCAGTCCCTGTGCCGTTTCCACTGAGTGCTGGGTGCTGGGTGGGGACAGGGCAGTCAGGCTGCTGCCTCTGGTTTGCCCTGACGTTTAGGGAAGGACGTTGTGGAATAAGGTCTGCCCTGGAGGCAGCGCCTCCCTCAGCCTCTGACCTGTCCTCCCTAAGCAGGATGATCTTAAAGGGATCACAGAAAGAGCTTGGTTCCCCCAAAAGAACAGAAAGCAAGGCCTGTTCCTCAGACACAGCCCTGCTCTTTCTGGAGTGCCCAGCAAGCCTCTAATGGCATCTCATCCAAGGTCTCGGAGTCTCCTTCCCCCCAAGGATGCGCCTTTCATGGGCACCAGTGCCGTGGACCCATCCTTGGACACTGCTGTCGATCTTGCAGGCTACAGAGAGGCATCCTTAGGGGTAAACTGGAGACCAAAGGGGTGTGGTGTAAACCTAGGTGGATTTGAGGAAAACGAGGAAGACAAAGCCAGCAGAGGTGGGACCCCCCCCCCACCCTTAAAATCTCATCAGACCCCACAAGCATTTCATATCTTACTGGAAAAGCTGACTTCAGGGTGAGAAGCTTGTTGTAGGGGTGCAGCAAGGAGGGGATGGCCATCAGTTCTCAGTACCTGCCCCCCCAACACGCACACACAGGAGAGGTCTCCCCAGCATCCAGCATCCCCAGGCTTCCCCTGGGCAGCCACTTGTCACCGGATCATCCCAGTGGGGCTGCTGTCCTTGAAACTCCAACCCCAGTGATGCAGTGGGATGGAGCCGCCCTGGGGGCGGGGAGTGTGCTACGGCCTTGAAGGCAGCATGTCCACCCCGACCCACACTTCTCTTACCATTTTCCAGTCAGGCTACTGGTAGGAAAGAGAGGAGCAGCATACTGCTTGCCCTCTGGGGTCCTAACATCCCAGGGTGGCACCTTGGCTCTGCACCAGACCAGGAGGCACCTCAGGGCACCAGCCCCCACGGGAAGTAGGTGTGCAGTGTTCATGGCAGTCTCCGTTTCACTTTCTACCTAACGTTTCACGGGTGTGATTATGTCCTTTGAAGCATGTGTATATCTGAGATGCTCTGAGTTGGTGTTCAGGCAGGAAACTCAAGTAAGAGGCAGCTGCTGTGTGACGGGTGGCCCTCCTCCTCTGATTTGGGGTGAGTCTGGCCTTTTCCAAACCATCCTGAATCTGGGCTGCCCGGGAACCCAGGAGTGGGCTCTTCCACCGCCCTGGACAGAGGCCCAGATGGACATTTGAAACCCATTGAGTTTACCCCTTGGAGTCACGGTGTGTCTTTAATGGGAAACGTGACAGGATTTTTTATCTTTGTAAATGACCTTGTTCATCTTTTGAGGTTTGTGTTCTGCTTACTAAAAATCTCTTGTTAATGACCTGCAGACTCTAGAGTGTGTAGGAGAAGCTTTCCCAGGCTTGCTGCATGGGGTTCGCTGGGGGTCATGGAGGAAAAGTCTGCAGGAGGGGAGACCTTCCCACACTGCCCAGCTGAGCTGCCTTTGCTGACCAACTCCTCACATGTCTGCCCTGGGGGCTGGGTCTCAGTCCTGCCCCTGCCAGGCACCCACCTCGATCCACATTTCTTGTTAATTGGTTGTCCTATAACCCCACATCTCTGATGGGGTCAAGAAAAGTCATGAATTTGCACTTTGTCTGGCATTATCTCGTGGCAGGGTGGGAGTGATGAGCTCTCTGCATTCCTAAGGGGACACCAAGACTCCATATAACTTTTTAAATTATGAAATATATTGTCCATGTAGAAAAGTGAATTAACAACCAATTCATTGAATAATGGGCTTCCTTTGTGGCTCAGCTGGTAAAGAATTGCCTGCAATGTGGGAGACCTGGGTTTGATCCCTGGGTTGGGAAGATCCCCTGGAGAAGGGAAAGGCTATCCACTCCAGTATTCTGGCCTGGAGAATTCCATGGACTGTACAGTACATGGGGTTGCAATAATTATAAAGCAAACACCTGTTTCTCTAAGAATAAAACGTCGTTACTAAAGGGCAGACCATTGTCACAAAGTGACATCCAAGTGGCTTCGCCTGTTTCGTGCATGTGCGTGTCCACGTGTGTGTCTGTGCAGGTGGACAGCTGCCTTGGTGTGCGGGGCACCTGCAGTGTCCTCAGGCCCAGAGGTTTGTCACAGGCCTATTGTGCAGTCATCAAGCTGGGAGCTCTTCACCTCCCTCCCACCTCCTGCTCCAAAAGTCACCACTACCCAGACCAGTAAGACCATCAGGACACCCTAGGAAAGACGGTCGATTCTGGAGCTCAAAGAGTAGGGTAGGTGGGGTGTAGGGGGCCCAGAGGTCCCCCTCAGGCCTCTGTCCCTGGGCATCTGTCCCAGCCCCTCTCCTCAGCCAGCTACCCCACTTCCTGCCTGGGGGCACTGTTTCCACAGTGGAAGCCCCCCGGGGACATGACAGCACTCCCCCCGCCCACCTGGTCCTTGGGGTGTGGTTTGCAGGCCCTTCTTCTAGGGCCTGGCAGGAGCTTCTGGCCTCCTTCGGCGGTGGCCCAGGGGCACAGCGACCCTTTAGTCCACGTGGCTCCTCTGGCCTGTGGTCAGGAGGGATGCTGGCTGTGCAGGGTGCCTGCCTCCATCCTGGGCAGCCAGAGTTGTCTGTCCAGCCTTCACCAGCTGCAGTGATGCCCCGCACATCTCCCACAGGGCTGCAGACATGACAGTTCCCTCTTCCTGCATCCCAAGCCCTCTTCCTCCAGCCTGCACAGGCCCTCCGCAGCCAGCAGCACCCACCCATCCAGAGTGTGGCAGGGTGTTGAGAGTCTCCGATGAGACTGTCAGGTGAAGGGCTTCATCGGCTGTCCCATAACGTTGTTCTTTCAGGAAGCTTTTCCTGAGGTGGCTCGTGATGACATGTGAGTGGCGCAAGCTTCAGGAGTCATGCTGCCGCACGTCACACACGTACGTGATAAACACGGCGTCCCCTAGTCAGCCTTGCTGGAGCGCCGTGTGTGGTATGCCAGGCCTGCGTGCACAGCAGGAGTGGACGTGGTGAGGGTGCGCCCACAGGGGTTCGGGTCACCGGAATGCCCACTGAACTGCTTGTGACTTGTGTCCCCTCTGCCTCTTGAAATGGCGGCTGCTAGCGGAGTCTCAGCTGCTCACCAATGCCACTGCCCGCAGCAGAGGTCCTTCCTCCTCACATGGATCCCTTCGTGCTCCTGAGATGGCCCCACGCCCATCCCTGGAGCAGTCGCTCAAACTGGGGGTGAGGTTACCTTTATGGCTTAGATCTGGGGCTGGCAGTCCCCTCCTGGGCCCAAGGATGGGCGCTGCTGCCACGGCAGAGCTCTCGGGTGGGGGAGGATTGTTACGGAAGCCTGAAGGAGCCATTCAATATATCCTTTCGTGGTACTTTTCTTACCCCTTTGGTTGAGAGATACAGAACACCAAGAGTCTCGTGAGCCCAGTGATGGTTTTAGGTTAACTTTGTATCCTCTTTATTGTACACGCAGTAGAAATGCAAGTTTGCCTAAAGGCAAGTGCAAAGGAAAGTCTGCCGTGTGAGATGTCATGTGAGACATGTTCTGCGTCATCTGCTTAGTTGGTAGCAACACTCAGGACACTCGACTGTCTGGTCTCCCCCTGGCAACTGCAGGGTCGTCTGGCCCAGGAGGGGAGGCGACCTAGGGCTCCAGGAGGCCCCTCCTTGTTAGCCGACTGCCCACCAGGCTGTTGGTCTGTGTCATTGGCCTGATGTCTGGTCACAGGCCGGGAACACACCCTGAAGAGCAGAGGCTTCGTCATACGTGATGGTACCTTGAGGCCGTTCCAGGTTCTTTTTCATGGTTGTTTGGTTTTCTTTGCTGTTTGTTTTCCCATGTGGACCATAGAGTCAGCATTTCCAGTTCCAGGGGTGAGGGAGAGAGGACCTCTTGGTGTTCCATTTAGGGTTCGATTACATCTGTAAATTAACTTAGAAAGCATGGCTTATGTGTTACTTATGTGTTACTATCTAACAAACCACCTCAAAAAGTCACGATTGAAAACAACCACCATTTTCTTATCTCGCAATTCTGTGGGCCAGCGCTCTGGGCTATGCCCAGGAGGGCGGTCTGCTGCTGGTCTCACCTGGGGTCTCGGGTAGCTGCAGTCAGCTGGCAGCCTGCCTGGGGCCGTGGGTCCATCTTTGCTCCCTGTGGGCCCACCTTCCAGCTGGCTAGATGAAGTCTCTTCCCCTGGTGCCTGGAGGGTGCAGGGAAGCTGCAAGGCCTCTGAAGGCCCAGGCTCAGGATGGGATGTCACCCCATTCTGTTTAGGGGTGAGCTTTGCAGCCAGCCCAGGCTCCAGGGGCCGGGGAGCAGACCCCCACATCTTGATGGGGGAGCAGTGCTGGTTTACTGGGTGTGAGCACAGGGGGCACTGTTGCCCTACTGCACGGCATCTTCCCATTTGGTTAGTTGTGCTTTCGTCTCCTTCTGGTCCTAAGGTTTACGCGTATGAGCTCTGTTTATTTCTTCTGAAGTTTGTGAGTAGGTATTTTCATTTTTTTTTTCCATCTTTTTTTATCGCAGAGGTACCCAGGGCCTTCTCCACTGTGTCTTCTGTCTTTGCGTGTTCACCTGGAGGTGTGCCCACTGGCCGTGCTTGCTGGCAGCCTGGACGTACAGCAGGGCTCTGTGTCTTTCTGGTCACTGAGCACTTGTTGCCACCCGTCTTGCTTTAGAGGGAATCCCTGGTACTGAAATTCCAATTTTATTCCTTTTTGCTAGAGAGGAACTACAGAGCAGCCCAGAGAGACATGCATTGAAGATGGCAGAGCTCCCAACAGCCTGGGCCCCAGATGACCACAGGGGGTGGAGCTGCCAGGCTCCCTGAGCCCTAGATGACCACTGGGGTGGAGCTGCCATGCTACCTAGGCCCTGGATGATCACAGGAGGTGGAGCTGCCAGGCTCCCTGGGCCCCAAATGACCTCAGCAGGTGGAGCTGCCAGGCTGCCTGGGCCCCAGATGACCTTGGGGGGGGAGGAGCTGCCAGGCTCCCTGGGCCCTGGATGACCACAGAGTTGGAGCTGCCGGGCTGCATCTTCAGTGCATGGCTTCCTAGGTTGCTCCATTGTCCCAAATGACCATCTGGGACCAGTGGCCTGAAATCTGTTAAGTCAGAAATAAACAAACTTCTGTACTGGGCCTCTTCATCACTTCAGTTATAGCAGGTTATTGTGGAGAAGGCAATGGCACCCCACTCCAGTACTCTTGCCTGGAAAATCCCATGGACCGAGGAGCCTGGTGCGCTGCAGTCCATGGGGTCACTAGAGTCAGACAGGACTGAGCGATTTCACTTTCACTTTTCACTTTCATGCATTGGAGAAGGAAATGGCAACCCACTCCAGTGTTCTTGCCTGGAGAATCCCAGGGATGGAGGAGCCTAGTGGGCTGCCATCTATGGGGTCGCACAGAGTCGGACACGACTGAAGCGACTTAGCAGCAGCAGCAGCAGCAGGTTATTGAACACTATTATCAGTAGAACATTGACTTCAGGCACTGTATTGGTTTTATTCCTTTCAACATGACCGTAACCACTTATTGGTTCCAGCAGCACTTTGGTTACAGTGGGTTCTCTCGAGTCTACACAGCATACACCTTCTACCTGCAGACATTGCTGGTTTCACTCTCCTTTTCAGTTCTTAGGTGTCTTGGTGATTTCATATCCTGATGAGGGTCGGACCAGCAACAGATGATTATTAGCAAAGAAATACATCGAATTTCTCAGCCTTATTGAAACATAAGGTGGTCCCTGTAAGTGAATTTACCCAAGAACTGAAACCAGCCCCATTAAATCTCAAAACTAGGATTAATCTAACTTTTTGTTGGACTTGTGAAAGTGCCTCCTCTGATCCCCAGCTGCCTTCAGTGCCATGGTGACCGTGACACAGCCCCTGGCGCCAGGGCAAGGTCACCGTGGACAACAGTTGCTGCATTATGTTCTCATCTGTGATGTCACCATGGGTCCGCTGGGTCTGCGAGCTGGCCCCGCACCGGACGCCCTCCGAGGTGTGCCGTCTCAGGTTGCGGGCTTGCCTTTGCCCTTGTGCTGCCGTCAGCAGGATGCCTGCCCCCAGTGCCCCCTGCCCCTCCTTTTCTCATCTGGCACTTCGGCTTGGCTGTGGGCCAGGAGGCCACCCAGTCCTGTGTGTCCGAGCTGTGTTAAAAGCGAGAGTGAGGAGGAGCCCATCCAGGAGCTAAGGCATCTGTTGTGAGTGAGGGTTCTGCCTCCCTGGTACCCTGGCCAGCTGCAAAGAAAGCAATGGGGTTTATTCTTGGTTTTGGTTGTGTTCAGAACAGTAAATAATTGAGATTATTTGCCAAATTAAGATAAAATTAGTTGGCAAATTTGCCATCTAAATTATCTTAGGATAACTTAAAAATATCTGAGATGGTATCTCTCTACTGTCCTCTGTTTCGAATAGTCGGTCCAGTTCATAGACTTTTTCCTCCAGTATTTCCTGACTGGAAACAACAGAACTATCAACATGCAAAACAAAAATGTAAGGCTTGCCCTAGCATAACCCACCCCCCAAGCAGTCAGCCAGCATGGCCTTTCTGTCCTGCACCTTCATAGCAGACCAGGTCTGCTCTGTTTGCTCTGCATATAGGCACTCAAATGTGGGGCCAGTGGATAAGTGAATGGATGGATGAGTGGGTGGGTGGATGGCTTGGTAGATGGATGGATGGGTGGATGGCAGGGTGGGTGGATGGATGGGTGGATGAGTGGGTGGGTGGATGGGTGGATGGATGATGGATGGATGAGTGGGTAGGTGGATGGCTGGGTAGGTGGGATGGCTGGCTGGCTGTCAGGGTAGATGGATGGATAGGTGGATGGCAGGGTGGATGGATGGATGGATGAGTGGGTGGATGGATGAGTCGGTAGGTGGATGGCTGGGTAGGTGGATGGCTGGGTAGATGGATGAGTAGATGGCAGAGTATGGATAGGTGGATGGATGGATGGATAGCTAGATGGGTGGATGGATGGATGGATGATGGATGGATGAGTGTGTAGGTAGATGGCAAGGTAGGGGGATGGATTGGTGGATGGATGGCATGGTGGGTGCATGGATGGATGGATGAATGGGTGGATGGGTGGGTGGGTGGATGGATTGGTAGATGGATGGGTGGATGGACGGATGGATGAGTGGGTGGGTGGATGGATGAGTGGGTAGGTGGATGGATTGGTAAATGGATGGGTGGATGGCAGGGTGGGTGGATGGATGGATGGGTAGGTGGGTGGGTAGGTGGATGGATGGGTGGATGAGTGGGTAGGTGGATGGATTGGTAGATGGATAAGTAGGTGGATGGCTGGGTGAATGGGTGGGTGGATGGCTGGATGGGTAGATGGATGATGGATGGATGGATGGCTGGGTGGATGGATGGTGGATAGATGGATAGGTAGATGGATGGATGAAGGGATGAGTGAATGGATGGATAATGGATAGATGGGTGAGTGAGTGGGTAGATGGTAAGTGAGTGGATGGGACAGAGGAAGAGGAAGAAGGAAGAAGGGAAGGTAACAGCCTTGGTTCCCTTTCATCGTGGGCTTTGAATTTGGATTGCATATAACTAAACAGCTCTTTTTAATCCTGTAACCCAGACTTCCTATCTAGAACCACAAAAATGAGGCACTTTTGGCGTGTTTAATGTCTTTTCCCTTTACTAACCACTGTGCTCAGGGTCAGCCCTGCTCAGGACAGACTGCCCCAGCAGGGCAGGATGAGGCTGCCAGCCTTCTACTGTAGCTCTTATCAGGAATGGGGCAGCAGGGCAGCTGAAGTGGTGCCCCCAGCGCTGGCCAGTTCCTGCCCCCGCACAGAGTCAGATGCCTGCCCATGGGGCGGCACTGGATGCTAGAGGCTGGGGCTGCAGTTTCCTGTCTGCACCGCTCTTCCAACTGTCAGAGTAGACCGCATTGGCAGAGGCTGGAGGGCAGGCGTGGGCCCTTGTGTGTGAGTAGAAAAGTGGTCATCCACATGCAGAGAGGCATTCACCTCCCTGCAGGGAGCAGAGCAGCTATCTGGGTGGTGTGGGAAAGAGCAGGCTGGAGACTTCAACTTCAGTTTCTGTGGGAAGGGTTTGTTGGAAAAATGGTGGGGGGGAGGGGGGCAGAGGTGCCTGGGAGGGAAATCTGAAGGCCGAGCCGCCTGACTGGCTAGTTCACGAGGAAGAGAGACAAAGGGACCAGTACCAGCCTGACGAGCATCTGGTGGTGCCTGAGGCTGGTGCAGGGGGTGTGAGCAGGGTGAGGCTGGGCCTCCTGGGCAGCAGGGCATGGGCATTGCAGGATCTGAGAATGAGGCCTGAATGTTTGTCATGGGTGTGTTCCTCTGCTGGGGGGACCGTGACACACACCACAGGCCAGGGGCTTAAACAGCAGTCATCAGCTCTCCTGTCCTGGAGGCTGGAAGGCCAAGGCCAGGGTGTTGGGCACTGTGAAGGGAGAAGCTGCGTGTGGAGGCTGCCTCCCCCATGTGCTCTTGTGGTCATCCTTCTTAAAAGGATGCTGGTCAGATTGGATTAGGACCCACCCTAGTGACCTCGCTTAACTTGACTGCCTTTGTTGAGACCATATTTCCAAACACAGCCACTCGCTGGGGTGCTTGGGGGTGGTTAGGACCCCAACACACCCTTGTGAGGGGATGCAGTTCACTCGTAACAGAATGCTGACGTCAGGACTGGCAGTGGTCAGTGGGCTGGGCCCTTCTGGGCATGGTGGTGAGCTGGTCCCGGTACTCCTGGCTCTGGCTCTCACCCTTACCACCCTGAGCCCCGAGCAATGTGGCCACGGGAACCCCAGGCTCAGAAATAGTGGGATAACCCTGGAGGGGTGGTGTCAGAACCACAAGGGGCCTGCTTGTGAGCCAGGGGCCTGGGGCGGGGCAGGGGCTAGGAGGAGAGTCTGGTTCGGCTCCCAGCCCTCCCTGCTGTATCAGAGCTCCGGCGACTCCTGGGCGGCTGGGGTTAGAGTCTGTCTGGGATTCACCTGCCCTGGAACCATGTAAGCACAGCCTTGCGGAGCCCCTGGCCCCGCCCCCTCCCCACCTGGCCACCTCTGCTCTGCGCCTCTTCTCCCGAGTGAGGGGCAATACTACCCTGTGTCTCCCCATTGGGGAGCGTGAATGCAGCCCCTCCCCTGCCCTGAGAAGGTGGGGTCCTGGCAGCTTGTACGGGACCACAAACCCCTCAGGACTGGGCTATGTAGGTGCCAGGCTTCTGGAGCAACCTAAATCTTATCCAGTGAAGGACTTAGGCTCAGGTTTCTTCTCCAGCTCAGCAACAGCATCTGAGAATTAATGAAAAGGTGCCAATATATTTTATTTTTAATTGGAGGATAATTGCTTTACAGTGTTGTGTTGGTCTCTGCCATACGTCACCGTGACTTGGCCATAGGTATACATTTGTCCCCTCTCAACTTCCCTCCCACCTCCCACTATAGTTTATCTTAAAACTTTATGGAATATTAGTGGTTACCTTGGTCAGGAAAATCCCCCGGAGAAGGAAATGGCAACCCACTCCAGTACACTTGCCTGGAAAATCCCGTGGATGAGGGATCCTTGTAGGCTACAGTCTATGGGGTCAAAAAGAGTCGGACACAACTGAGTGACTTTTTTTCTTTCTGGGGGCATTAGGGGATGAATGGATACCTGTTATGCCTCATGTTCTCTACCCTACATGCATTCTTTTATTCCAGGACACACCATGTGTTTTCTAAAAGCACGTACCAGCCTCAGTGAAAGAGCTGTGTATTGCTGTGGTTTGAAGCATCTCGCTTGTGTCATTAGGCTAAGCACATCACAAAGGCAGGCATGGTCCCTACAGCATCCATTACAGGGGGGCGGTTCTGGATCAGAACAGGCTTGGCCCGTGAAATAAGAGCTAGGCAGGAGGAGGCGTTGACTGAAACTGTGGGGTCAGAGGCGGTTGGAGATGGCTATTAACTCAGCATCTCCCATCAGATGGTGGGCTCAGCCCAGTAAGCTGAACTTCTTCCTGCAGACTCCTGGTGGCCCTGCCTTTACCAGGTGGTGGCAGGGACGGGAAGGTGCAGTGCGCTGGTGGGTGCAGCCAGAGCCCCCAGCGACACTCTGAACCTGAATCAGTCACGAGGGAACAGCCAGACATCCTGTAGAGGGATGTCCTGTAGACATCAGGACAGCTGGCCCGGGCTCTCAAGTGGGTGGGCAAGGGGGTTAGGTCAGAGAACAGGGGCATGTGATCGAATGTCCCACCACCCCTCAACCAGGGCCTGGATGGAAAGAAGTGGTACAGGTGGTTTGGGGACAGTGGGTGAAACTGGGCTACAGATGGGATATTCAACAATATGCTTATGTTGGGGTTAAATTTCTCAGATATGATCATGGTATTTTATGGTCAGTCAAATGCCCAGATTCTGAGGAAAAATAGGCTGAACTGTCTCAGAGTGCATTTTCATCAAATATTCCAGAAGAAAAATTTAAATTTAGCCCATAAACATGAAATGCAAAAATTAAATTTAAATATTCATATGTATTTTTGTTATATAATGTTAGGTTAATGTGATTGGTAGAAGACTTCAATCATAATAAATTATATTCTAATAAGTTTCTGTAGAGGAGGTACAGTGGAAATACAAAATCAAGGAGAAAATGGAATGCATTTCTTGACTTTTAAAGAAAAGCTTGCTTTTTTTGTATTTTGAAAATGTATGGGGGTGGTGGCTATCAAGTCACAGTGGCATTTCGATCCCACCGTCCACACTTAAGAGAAAGAAGTCCCTGACTTATGGTGATTCAGATCATGATTTTTGGACTTTCCAATGCACATTGGGTGAAAACCATACTTCAGATTGTGAATTTTAACCTTCTGGGCTGGGGGCGTGCGGTCAGGCCCTCTCTCTGATGCTGGACAGTGGTGGCCACAGCCCCGTCAGCCCCACCATCACGCGGGTGAACAACCCGCGCTGGACCCAGATGGCTGTCCTGTTTTTTACTTTTAGTACAGTATTCAGTAAATCACAAGAAATATTCAGCACTTAGTTATAAAATAGGCCTTGTGTCAGGTGATTTGGCCCACTGTAGGCGAATGTGGGCATTCCAAGCACAGTTAAGGTGGGTGGGTGGGGCTCAGCTGTGATGTTTGGGAAGTTAGGTGTATTAAACGTATTTCAACTTAATGACGGAGAAGGCAGTGGCAACCCACTCCAGTTCTTGCCTGGAGAATCCCAGGGATGGGGGAGCCTGGTGGGCTGCCGTCTATGGGGTCGCACAGAGTCGGACACGACTGAAGTGACTTAGCAGCAGCAGCAGCAACTTAATGATATTTTCAACTTATGGTGGGGTTATTGAAATGTAATCCTGTTGTAAGTTAAGGAAGATCTATATATTTAGGCTTTCCTTTAAGTGTATGTATGTATTTTTCATCTGGCTGAGCTGGGTCTTTGTTGCTGTGTGTGGGCTTTCGCTAGTTGCGGTGTGCAGGCTTCTCTTTGTGGGGCTTCTCTTGCTGCGGAGCACAGGCTCTAGGCCCACAGGCTTCAGTAGTTGTGGCCTGTGGGCTTAGTTGCCCCATGCCGTGTGGGATCTTCCTGGACCAGGGATCGAGCCTGAGTCCCCTGCATTGGCAGGAGGATTCTTAACCACTGGACCACCAGGGAAGTCCAGATCTGTATATTTAAAAAGTGAAACTTCACAATATACCAGAATTTATACCCCTTGCATATTTAAACTTGGGTTTAAAAATGTAGAAATCGACTTATAGTTTGTCTGGTGATATATTTTTTTTATTTAATATTTTTGATGTGGAGCATTTTTAAAGTCTTTGTTGAATTTGTTACAACATTGTTTCTGGCTTATGTTTTGGTTTTTCGACCATGAGTCATGTGGGGTCTTAACTCCTTGATCAGGGATCAAACCTGCACCCCCTTCATTGGAAGGAAGTCTTAACCAGCAGATCACCAGGGAAGTCTTGTGATATATATAGTTTTGAAAATATTTTCAAGGGGCAGGCACAAGCCAGTGCTCTTGGGGGCTGCAGAGTTGATGCTTTCCCCCTTGCCGGCCTGCAGGCCTTGGGGGGAGCTGGGGAGGGTGTGAGCTGAATGGGCAACAGGCTTTCTTCTGCAGGGGGCGGGGCTGGTAAGCCCACTGTCATCGAAGGCCCCCCAGGTTAGTGTATGTGACTGATGTGTTATTAAAGCATTCAGGCCCGGGTGGCCCAGAGGTGGTGGGCGAGAGGCAGGGATGCCTAAACAGATGGTGGCCACTCTGTGCTCTCATGGGGGTGGGTGGGTGGGGGGCCTGAACTGCAACTGCTGATGCTCCTTAGAACAGGGTCTGGCCCACATCCAGGCACTGGGGACAGACTGACAATCTAGGCCAGTGGCCAGCAGCAGGGGGGCGGTCAACTCCTGGTCAACCAGAGTTCCCGGAAGGGGGTGGGCGGCCATTCCAGACAGGGGTGAGCACTTGCAGCAGCCAGTCCAAGAAAAAGGTGTGGCTCATAGGGCCTCTGTGGATGGACGTCCTTGACCAGAAATTCAGGGGCTGGACTGGGACTGGCAGGTGTTAAATGGCTTCCTGAGCGGAGGGCTGTGTCCACGCAGAGGCTTGCAGGGAAAGTGTGGGGCCAGAGATTGCACACCTGCTGCCATCAGCAGGTGCACAGGTGAGCGGACAAACTGGAGATGGTGCTCCCACCAGAGGCTGGATGGCAGCCGGGCTGGGCCCACAGATGGATACCCTGTGTGCCTCTTTATGTGAACCTTTAGAAAAGGAAGACTGATCCAGTGCCTGAATGCCAGGAGGTGCTGGCAGGAGTTGGGGAGTGTTGACTGGGAGGCGGGGCATTGACGGGGAAGGGGGCGTTGATGGAGAAGGTGGCATCCGGCCTCGGGTCCTTCCTTGTCCTCCTAGTGTCCCCCCACGTGGCCGCAGACTTCACCCCCCCACACCCTCATGCAGCCACTTGGCACCCAAGGGCAGACGGAGGGCACCTTCTAGAGTCATGTGGCCTGGTCTCCCACTCAGCAGTGGAGCCGCTTGTGCCCCGGACAGCCTGGCATGGCCCACCCTGGAGGCCTGCCAAGCCTGTTCCACCCTCACCCCAGAGTGTGGGCACCTCTCTGGAGGACCTGGAGCGGCGGCCAGCGGCTGCCAGCTGTCCTATGCCCAGCTCTGTTGCTTCTGTCCACAGGGGGATTTCAGGGCTGCTCACAGAACAAGTACAGCCGTGAAATGTGAGCTTCTGGTTTCACGTTTGAAACCAAGAAACCAAACTTCTGTTGAAGGGAAGCGGGGGAGAAGCTGACTGGGTTCCTGGGGGTCACCCCTTCCACCTTAGACCAAAACAAAAGCTTTTCAGCTAAAAAAGTCCACAACGGCTTGTGAGTTAAAAGGCATTAGTTGAATGTTTTATAGTGATTTCATGTGTAGTTTTGATTTTTTAAATAAAATGCTAAAACAAGAAAAGAAAAATTACCTATCATGGCTTTAGCTAGAGATAACGTGCTGTGCTGCGCTCAGTCGTCTCAGCCGTGCCCAGCTCTTTGTGGCCTCATGGACTGTAGTCCACCAGCCTTCTCTGTCCGTGCAATTCTCCAGGCAAGAGTAACTGGAGTGGGTTCCCGACCCAGGGCTTGAACCTGTGTTTCTTACATCTCCTGTGGGCGGGTTCTTTACCACTAGTGCCACCTGGGAAGCCAATCGCTATTGATATTTGTATGCATTTTTCTAGTCTTTTCTTTCTTGTATATATGAGGGTGTGTGTATGTGGTATGTGTATATGGTGTGTGCATGGTATGTGTGTATTTGGTATGTGTGTATTGTGTATATGTGGTGTGTGCATGGTGTTTGTGTATGTGGTGTGTGTATGCATGGTGTGTACGTGATGTGTGTGTGTACATGGTGTGTGTGTATTTGGTATGTGTGGTGTATGTGGTGTGTGGATGTGTACATGCTGTGTGTATGTGGTGTTTGTGTACATGTGTGTATATGTACATGGTATGTGTGTGTACATGTTGTGTGTGTATTTGGCATGTGTGGTGTGTGTGCATGTGGTGTGTGTACATGTGTGTATGTGCATGGTGTGTGTGTGTACATGGTGTGTGTGTGTGGTGTGGTGTGTGCGTGTATGTGTGTGTGTGCGTGCATGGTGTGTGTGTATATGTACATGGTATGTGTGTGAACGTGGTGTGTGTATATGTGGTGTGTGCATGGTGTGTGTGGTATGTGTGTGTACATACATGGTGTGTATGTGTGCATGGTGTTTGTGTGGTGTGTGGGTGTGTACATGGTGTGTGTGTGTACGTGGTGTGTGTGTACATGGTATGTGCATGGTGTGTGTATATGTAGTGTGTATGTGTACGTGGTATGTATGTGTGTGTGCATGGTGTGTGTGTGTGCATGGTGTGTGTTCCTGGTGTTGGTGCGTGTGTACATGGGGTGTGTGTGTATATGGTGTGCGTGGTGCCTGTGTGAACCATGTATCAGCTCCCCCTCCACCCCACACGTCCATCCGTCACTCTCAGGAGGGAAGGGCCTGAGGGTGCTGTGGGAGCCGCGGATCTGGGCTCTGGCGAGACCACTGTGGACCCCTTCTCCACTCGCTGCCCCTCACGCTGGGGTCCCTGCGCCCTCCTAACCGCTGCCCTGTCTTTGCAGGACGGCCATTCTCAGTGAAGGACCCTGCACTCGCTACTGAGCTGTGGCCATGGGCCTGCTCGCCTTCCTGAAGACCCAGTTCGTCGTGCACCTCCTCATCGGCTTCGTCTTCGTGGTGAGCGGGCTGGTCATCAACTCCATCCAGCTCTGCACGCTGGTCCTCTGGCCCGTGAACAAGCAGCTGTACCGCCGGCTGAACTGCCGCCTCGCCTACTCGCTCTGGAGCCGTGAGTGCTGCCTGCGGTGGGCATGGCATGGCGGGGGGAGGGGTCTGGGACAAGGACAGCCACCTTTCTGCTGGACAACCCCAAACAAGCCAGTGCAGGGTTCCGTGGGGTTAGTGCTTGTGACGATGAAACAAGATGGCCGTGGGCTCCACAGCCGGGAACTAGGGGGCCTCTCCTGGCCCGAGGAATGTATGCGGTGCTCAGCCTGAGCCCTTCACTGGGCTGAACCATGCAATGTCCCCATACCCGAGCCTCTGGACCCACAGAACGGTGGCTCCATGTGGTCTCACACGGTACCCTGGATACCTGAAAACAAGCACCGTGTCAGCGCACCATGAGTAGGCCCGACGCCTGCCGGCACGCGGCAGTCACAGGCCTCCAGCCCCCAGGCCTGGAGCACTCCCCTCGAGTGGCCTGTTATCACATGTAATTACTTCAGCATCTCTCTCTGAAGAAAAAGGACCTACCTGTCTCTTAATTAAATGTTTAGGCATGCACAGATGTTACCTGTGTGCACTTGTGATGTGCGTGCATTTGGGTGTGTAGTCACCCTCATCTGTCAGAGACTAGGAAGCTTGGTGACGACCCACGGCTGGCGAGGGGAACACACTGCAGGTTGGGGTTCCCAGGCACTTCTTTGGACCCGTAACAATCAGCAACTTAAACAGTTCTATTTTTTGACCCTAATTATTCCGCCGAATAAGAATGTAACCCAGAAATATATCTATAAAAGTACGTATATGCACAGATATATTCATTTTTCCAGGTTTATATTAACTAATATAAAAATGAGCAGCCAAAATGCCCACTAACTGTGGTGTGTCCACTGGATGGAGGCCCACACAGCCTCTAAGACCAGCAGGGGCTCTCTCTTTCCTGGTATAGAGAACCAAGTTCAAGATACAGTTTTAGGTGAAAACAGAAGCTAAAAAACAAAGTACAGAGGTGCTACCATGATTTACTTTTAAAGACACGTGTGATGTGTCTGCACTGGCGTGTGGCCGTCCCTCCTTTAAAGTGTGGAAGTCAGAACAGAAAATGGGGCTGTCCTGGGAGTGGGGATGGGAGGGACTCTGCTGTTTTTTCCTTACAATTTACTTAGCATAAGAACACCTTTCTTCTACAATGAAGAGCAGGTAGTACCCATTTTATGTCCTATGGGAAACGGTGAGTCTGTGCAGCTGCCCCCGAGACCTCCCCCTCCCCAGTGTAGGAGGGCAGCTGAGCAGGCAGTGGGGTGTCCAAGCCCAGGTGTGCGTGCCCCCAACAGGGGACAGCAGCCCCGCCCATGCTTCCAGCCATAAACAGGCGAAGGTTTCAGTTCCCAGCTGCTTTTTTCCTAAATAAAAGGCCACCTTCCTGTGTGTGAGAAGGAGAATTAGAAATACTGCCATGCAGAGCACTTAGCAGCGTCACCAGGGCAGATGGGTGCATGCCCAAAGGGCAAATGCTGACTTGTGAAAATCACAGCCTCCACTGGCAGTAGCGTTCTCAAGTCAAAGCACTTCCGCACAGCCAGACTCTGAGTAAAGCTGGCTTTTTTAAGGCTGTAAATAAAGGAAATCCCTCAGCCACACCCCTGCCTCTCCGCAGAAGAGAGTACTAAGATGGGCTATCAGCACTGCTTCCCAGGGCCCCACCTTGGCAGCTCCAAGAGACGGGCTGGGTCTCAGCCAGGACCTTGAAAGTTTGCTGAAATGCGCAGACTGGCAGTGCCCATGGGGTCAACAGAGGCAAACAGAAATGTGCTTTTGGCCTGAATTAGTCTCTAATTCAGTAGAATCACATAGACTGAAACAAGTCATACATGAACTCAAAACAATAAACATACAACGGAAGATTTAGACAAAAGACTACCCAAAGTCCCCAGATTTGAAGAAGAATCAAGGAGCACTTCTATGCATGAAAATTGTAATTATAATAATTTTTTACAGTAAAAACTTAGTGAATCTTATATCAGATTAGACACAGCTAGTAAGCAAGTGGGTGGACTGGACAATAATATGAAGAGCTCACCCCGACTGCAGTAGAGTGACAAGATGAAGAATAGGAAACAGGAGCTAAAGGAGGTAATGAGAGCATGCAGGTCTATGAAACGGGTGTTGGACTCTGTCCCTGAGGAGTGAATAAGGACAAGCACTGTTGGAGGAGATGGTGGCTGAGAATTTTCCTGAAGGGAAAATTCAATGGTCAGGACTCAGCACTTTAGCTACTGTGCCCCAGGTTCAATCCCTGGTGGCCATGCTGGCCATTGGTGGGACAGAGCATCCTCAACACGCCGCCTTTCCACAGGCAGCTCTGCTAGACCCACTCTCCCGAGGGCTGCCTGGGTCTGTCTGTCTAAAAGTTGGTTCCTCCTCGCGGCCCCCACCTGGGCCAGACCTCTTGTTCTGGCCAGAAAGGCCCGGGTCCTGAGTGCTGCCAGGTGAGGGTGTACACTCAGCATGGCTTGTTCACAGTAGCCAGGATGTGGAGATGGCATCCACGTCCATCAACAGACCAACGGACAAGCAAAATGCCGTCCATTTGGACAATGGAGTACTATTTAAGAGGAAGGAAATCCTGCTGTTTGTGACAGTATGGATGAACCTGGAGGGCATGACATGGAGGGAAACCAGGCAGTCGCAGAAGGACCAAGACTGCCTGATTCCTCCTTCAAGGGATCCACACAACCAAGCTCGGGGGAGCGGAGCCGAATGGTGGTGGCCGGGGCTGGGCGAGGGGAAGTGGCGAGCTGCGGTCCGATGGGTGGGAAGTGTCTGTTACCCAAGAGGAGTGAGTTCTAGAGCCCGCTTAGGGCCTGGAGCCTGCAGTTAACAGGACTCTGCTGTGCACTTGGACATCTGCACAGAGGGAGGCCTCAGGTTGAACGTCCTTTCGGTGATAAGGAAGGACACCTCCTCGTTCCCAGGCAAACTGCTCTAGAGGCAGCAGCCTCAGCCACCGGCTCTTCCTTGACCAGCTGACACATGGAGGCTTCCCAGAAGGAAGCCGAGGAGGTGCAGGAGCAGGCCGTCACCAGGCTGCTCGTGGTCTGTCCCAGCCCCAGGGCCCTGCCGCCTGGGGAGGGGGTGTGGGTGGGGGCATTGGCAAGTCCCCAGCAGCCACCCGTGCTTTCAGATGGACAGGTCAGCCTAGCCTTGGACCTCTTTCTTCTTAAATAGCAATAAGGAAGTGAAATTCACCCACTTAGAGCGTGGAGTAGTCCTCCCCATGTTCCCCCCGCCATCTCTCCCCCACCAAGCCCCACAGTCACTAATCTACTTCCTGTCCGCATGGCTTTGCCTGTCCTGCGTGGTCCACGTGATGGAAGCGTCCACTGCGTGGGTGTTGTCTGACTCCCCACACTCAGAGCTCCGTGTTTCCCAGGTTCATCTGCGTCCTGCTGCGTGTCAGGCCCACGTCCCCACTTCGGCTGAACGATGCTGCCCTGTATGGATGTGCACTGCCCATTTCTTCATCAGTTGTCGCCCTTCTGGGCTGTTTCCACTCTCTGGCTTTGTGAATAACACTGCCAGGAACATCCATGTTCAAGTTTCTACACCGACATCTGTTCTCATTTCTACTGGGTATCTTCCTGGTGGTGGAATTGCTGGGTCATCTGGTTACTCTGTTTGGAGCATAGACGCAGCTGCCCTGTTTACATCCCCACCTGCAGCATTGGGCGTCCCAGGCCCTCTGTTCCTCGCTGGCACATGCTATTTGTCATCCATCTGTTGGATGGCAGCTGTCCTGTGAGTGTGACGCAGTGCCTGGCTGTGGCTTCGGCCTGCACTTTCCTGATGACCAGAGATGCCAAGCATCTTCTCATGTTGGCCATCTGTAAATCATCCGTGAACAACGTCTGTTGAGGACCTCTTGTCTTTCCATTCCTTGGACCTTTATTCACAACTTGACTGTTGGATGGAAGTGGCCAGGCTATCCCAGGGGCATAGTTTGCCCCTGTTGGTGGGCCTCCATCTCCTCAGGGCCCTGGTCCCTTGATGGAGCTTATGGCGAGTGTGTCCTGGAGCTGACCCCTTCATGGCCCGTCCTCTCCATGGTTTGAGAGTGTGCAGGTGTCGTCTCAGAACTGGCCTTCCATCCGGTCCCACCTCATGTAAAAGAGGAATTTGAGAGCCCAGTACATGGGGGGAGCTGTGTGTCTCTTCACTTCTGTCTGGGCTGGTGGGGACCCTCATCGGGAAGGAGAAGGCAGCCCCCGTGCCAAGTCCCATCCAGTGCCCTGGCAACCTCTGAAGAAGGCACAGTTGTCTCCTGCCAACAGGGAAGCAGGTCAGGAGCCCACTGTCTAAGTGCTGGGCTGTCCTGCCTCATCAGCCTTCCCAGGGCTGGTCCTCTCTGAAAACCGATAGGTTGGTGTCCAGCACGCAAAGGACAGGTCTCTGAAATCCATCCTGAGCCTGGGAGCTACACTTCGTGGTCTGAGGCCACCCTTCTCAGGATGCCTGGCCATGGTGGGTGTGACACTGCCTGGCTAGGTGCCCACTGCCTCCCCAGCCACCTCATCTGGGGACACAATGTGTGCCACCCCATGGGTCCAGAGCACGTGTGAAGACCATAGTCGTATGTGATGATACTGGTGTCCACCTCAGCCCTTTGTAAAGAGTAGTGTGGATGAGAGTAACAGTGCTTAACACGTGTCAGCCAAAGACCCCCCCGAGGGGGACCCTGGTTTTATTCACTTACTTCTGTATTTTGGAGCTTCCTCTGAAACTTTCCACAGAGCCCCAGACTTAGTTTTGGGGGCTGAGATTGGAACTCCACCACTTTTTCTCTGAGCTTTGGGAATAATAATAACAATAACTCAAGTTTCTGCTAGAATCTGATGTCATTTATAGGCAGAGTGCCTGGTATACAGTTGGTATTCAATACCTTGTAATGAAATAATAATAATATAATTATGATGCTGTATCCTCTTAACAAGTGAATGTTTTGTTCACCATCTCATCCAATGGGTTATTTGATTTTTAAGAAAAGTGAAGATCTGATTTTTTTAAATATATATTTTAAATTAAGTCCTTTAGATATGTTGATTACCAAAAACAATCCACCTAAAATGGGTTTCCTCTTCCATTTCTTCTGGGTTTTTTTTGGCTGCTCTGGGTCCTCGCTGCGGCACACGGGCTTCCTCTAGTTGCTGTGTGCCAGGGCCATGTCCCCTGCATCGCAAGGTGGATTTCTAACCATTAAGCCACCGGGGAAATCCCCCTTTTTTTCTGCTTCCATTTGACTTCTTCCCTGACTTTTGCTTAGAGAGGTAATTATAGGTTTAGAAAACTTAATTTATTACACACACACCATCGAAACTCATTTCCAGCAGAAAATCCCAATCTGGGTGATACTGTGCAAGCCCCGCCCACATCAGGGAGCAGGGAGGGAGGGCTGGCCGGAGCATGGCGGTCTACACCTGGCTGACGTCCCCGCATGTGTCCGCAGAGCTGGTCATGCTCCTGGAGTGGTGGTCGTGCACGGAGTGCACCCTGTTCACCGACCAGGCCACGGTGGACACCTTTGGGAAGGAGCATGCAGTCATCATCCTCAACCACAACTTTGAAATTGACTTCCTCTGTGGGTGGACCATGTGCGAGCGCTTCGGCGTGCTGGGGGTGAGCAATGTAGGGGTCCCAGGAGGGTGTGGGGCGAGCGACATGGGGTCCCAGGGAGGGACTGGCATGGCTCCCTGGGCGGGTCTGGAGTCTCCAGGGCTCTGAGTTTTCGTTTGCTCTGTGTTTAGCCCCTGGTCCCTCTGGGCTAGGCATGTGAGCATGGCTGACCACATGGGTTCTGGGACTGCAGGCTGCCCCAGGGCTCCCTCCTGAGTCACATGTTACTGCCTTTCCTTTGCAATCCTTCCCCGTCGGCTCAGCTGCCTCAAATGAGAAAGGCTGAGGGGTCCCCTGCAGGGAAGCCCAGTGGGTGGTGGCCCTGGCATCATCCTCAGCAAGCCCCCAGCCTGGCAGCCGGAGCAGCCCTGAAGGCCCAGTATACCCTCTAGGCTCCCCTCCTGCCCGCGCGCCCGCCTACCAGCGTCGGCCAGATCTGCCCATGGATTCTCACCTAGTGGCACCCACACTCTGGGGCCCTGCCCATCCCAATGGCATCATACTCAGTGCCAGGGTCTCCCGATGACAGCCAGTGCTAAGGGCTGCCTGCAGGGAGCTGCCCGTGGGGACTTCGTGGCCATAATGCGCCAGCTGCTCCCCCTCTCTTCAGAGTTCCAAAGTCCTGGCAAAAAGGGAGCTGCTCTACGTGCCCCTCATCGGCTGGACGTGGTACTTCCTGGAGATTGTGTTCTGCAAACGGAAGTGGGAGGAAGACCGGGACACCGTCATCAAAGGCCTGAAGTCCTTGGCCAACTACCCCGAATACATGTGGGTGAGTGAGGCAGCGGGGCAAGGCCACACAAGCTGTGCTACCTTGGGCATCAGGAACGCAGCCAGGTTGTTAGTTGTAAAGCCAACAAGAGCCTCTGAGCTCCAGGGCCACGGCCCCGCCCCATGCACCTACGGAACCCCTCTTAGACCACCTGCTTCCACCTGCCCCAGGTGGGCCCCGCACATCTGGGCCCACACAGAGGAGGTCCTGCTGGGCTGAGTTGGGAGCACCTCTGGAATGTTAGCGGAGAGTCTGCCCAGGCCCCCAGGCTGTTCTGTGGAGTCAGGTGTCAGGACAAGCCCTGTGAGCCGCAGTTCTGTGGGTCAGCGTGGACTTCATTTCCTAGGAGGTTTGCACTGCACTTAGAGCAGCCACCCTTCAAGAGCAGAGTGGAGCCTGGGGGGTCCTTTCTGAGCCCCTTGGTTGGAGTTTGACTGACAGCCATCTGAAATGATCGGTATCAATCGGTTTGAAATCAGTTCTTTGTGATTCTTCTTTCTGGTCTCTGATGGCAATTATTTGTGAACCGGCTGTTTATGTATTTGGTGTCTGTAACTCACGTTGTGGAGAAGGAAATGGCAACCCACTCCAGTATTCTTGCCTGGAGAATCCTATGGATGGAGCAGCCCGGTGGGCTACAGTCCCTGGGGTCGCAAAGAGTCGGACATGACTGAGTGACTTCACTTCACTTTCACAACTCACATTGAGGCAGAGGGATGGGAGATTTTGCTTTCCACAGGCCACCTGGAGGCTGGCACCCAGGGACACCGAGTCTCACTTCTCTCCAGGAAGTGTCTTTTCAGTCCCTGGGAGTAAGTGCGGCGCTGCCACTGTCTGTGAGGAGTCGTGTACAGACTCGACCGACGCATCTCTAACTGGCCTTTGTCCCCCACCACGCCCTAGTTCCTCCTGTACTGTGAGGGCACACGCTTCACGGAGAAGAAGCACCGCGTCAGCATGGAGGTGGCCGCCTCCAAGGGGCTGCCCGTCCTCAAGTACCACCTGCTGCCTCGGACCAAAGGCTTCACCACCGCAGTCCAGTGCCTCCGCGGCACAGGTAAGAGCTGCCCGCCCTGACCACCACCACCCCACTCCCAGCACAGTGGGAGATGAAATCCGTGATTTGCCAGAAACCAAATCAGTGAGTTCTGTGTAAGCTACAGAATGCCAGTGGCATTAAAAGGAGATCTGAGTTAGTGGGTTTACATGTTGTAAGATTCCTGTGTCATTTTTTGAGGTGATAAAATACTAGTTAATGGAAAACAACTAAAGTGATCATTTTTTAAAAGTATGTAACTGAAAACCTGATAAAGGAAAAAATATATATCCAGTTAATCCAAAAGGACGGCAAAATCAAAGAAAGGGACAAAGCATAGGATGGATAGGAAACAGCCAGACATTAGCTTTAAACACAAGTGACTCAACTACACGCCCCAGTGAGAGATGGGAACCCTCACAACGGGCATCCAGGTGAAGAGCCACAATGGGCCAAGCTGCTGGATGTCACCTGTCACCCTCTGCACCCTCCCTGCAGTCACAGCTGTGTACGACGTCACGCTGAATTTCCGAGGAAACAAGAACCCGTCTCTGCTGGGGATCCTCTATGGGAAGAAGTACGAGGCGGACATGTGTGTCAGGTGAGCTACTGCCGTAGGCGGGGGCTGGCGCGGGGCCGGTGGGGCGGAGCCGGTGGGGCGGAGCCGGCGGGGGTGGGGGCGGGGCCGGGACCGAGCCAGCCTGCACCTTCTGCGCGGCTCCTCCCCTCTCCAGGACGCCCCCACGTGGAGGTGCTGGGGTATTCCACCATCCAGGACCCGCGCATGATGGGGCCTGTACAGAGCAAAGGAGGCTGCGCCAGGTGCAGGCAGAAGGTTCCAGAAGCTCCAAGGGAGGCATGATCCCTCCCAGTGGAGGGAGCAGAGGCTTTTGGGAAGAGGCTTTAGAGAGCTAAAACTTGCCAGTGAGTAGGCTTTTCATAGGCAGGAGAAGGACAAGCTGTCCCATCCTGAGCAGCATGCCCATGTGATCCCCTTTTCATGGTGTACAGCCATCTAGACCACCTGGGAGTGATGGTGGGGTCAGGGCCATGTCCTCCGCCTCCCTCTCCTGGCGATCGCGGGCTGATCGCGGGCTGAGTCGGCAGGTTCTGTGCTAGCCAGCCTGAACCCCCTTGGCTTAGAGGCAGCCAATACAGAGGCACATCAAGCTGAGTAACACAGGGCTGCTTGGGATGGTGGGATCCATGTCTGTAACGAAGGATCAAGGTCGGGGACTAGAGTTGTGTTGCAAGGTCATTCCTGTCTCACAGCCACACTCTGACCTCCACATTTCTCTGCCTCAGGAAAGGAAGACAAACCACCCACAAAGTCTGGTGGGGGGGCGGGGGGGTTGACACAGTAGTGGCCACGAGGGGCTGGTGATTTTTCTGGGGCCCTGGCAGGTCCCGTCCTCCTCAGGGAGCCCTCGAGGCAGATCTTGGTCTAGCCCCTGGGTAGTAAGGGGCTCCGGGCGTCCCAGATGCCCATGGTCAGAGCCAGCAGGTGGCAAAGCGGTTGGTGGAGAGGGGACCTACCTGGTCCAGCTCCAGACTGGTGCTCAAGCCTGCCCCCAGGCTGCACCGCCCTCGGCGTGGACATTCAGCTCCAGTGGGGAGGACTGGTGCTGTAATCTGCTCTTTTTCTCCTTTGTTGCAGAAAACGAGGGGCTGTACTCAGTATCTTAACAGATATATTCTTAGAATTTTGGAAGGGTTCAACTTACTGCTTTGTATTATGTACCGTTTGGGTGTTTTGGGCAAAAGCAATATTCCATTGTAATACAGGTATTACACATACCTGTAATCAAACAAGTGAAGGTTCGCACGACCCAGTGGAGTTTTGCTTCATTTTCCCATCCCCTACTGAAGATGTCCCAGGGGCCTGTGATTAGGCAGGGCCAGGGCCATGGGGACTGTGGCTTGAGGCTCTCCTGTGTCCATTCTGGCAGTTGGGGCCAGCATCCTCAAAGTGGCTTGAGTCGACTCTAGGAGATAGTATTCATATTGATTTCATCATTTAAAATTCTTATATATTTCATGCTTCATACATCAGACATACAACAGAACCTGTATGTGGTATCTGTGCAGTTAGGGGAGAACAGTCAGTTGAGTTTGACGCTGTGGGCAGTCATCTCTCTGCAGACAAGCCTCTCCTGACTTCCTTTCCTTCCCGAGGTGGTGCCTGTGATGCGTCCTTCAAGTGATATCTCTCTGTGTGGTCTGGGGACTCCTGCAGTGCCCCGCACCTTCCGGGTCCACAGAGATAAACCGTTTTGTTTACTAAGGGGTTAGCAGTCTTATTCTGTCCTCTCAGTACACAGCGGAGTCTCCCGGAGGCTGCGTGATGTGTGGTCAGATGTCTGATTGCATGTTCTTGTAAAAATCCTCTTTTCATTTTCACCCACAAAAACCAAAGTCCTCAACTTTTAGAGGAAAAAAAAGGTTGATATTCCTTCAACATAGAAGATTTGCCTCTGGCTGTGGTAATTTCTCCTGTCTCTTCTCTCACCCTGGGCCCTCCGAGCGATAGGCAGTCAGGCCCGGCAGTGTCCGCGGTCCGCTGGTTAAGTGCGCTCGGCGGCCCCTGCTGGCGATCCTCAGGTATTGCAGTGCCCTGGAAAGAGGTCCCAGTCTTACCAAGTAGATACCTCCCATCCTGGGGCTGGTAATTCAGCTGGTGATGTGATTTGTACACAAGCCACTGTCCCAATTGAAGTCAGCATTTGTTAGGTGAGATTAAATTTTCAAAATCTCTTCAGCTTTTCAGGCAAGTAGATTTCATTTGTGAAAGATGAAGTTTTCTTTGCCTCATGAAAGACACTCTCAGCGATGATCACATCCAAAGACGAACTGAAAGACCAAACCTGCTGCTGAGGCTAATGAACAGTCAGCCTTCCCAGTGGGGCTCACTGCTCCTGTCCTTGGGGACACTCCTGAAGTGTCTCCGTGCAGTGCTTCAGTGCTCCTGCACATTTGAAGCGCCTGCCAGGGCCCTCCGTGATCCCCCGCCGTCCTCCGAGGCACGGGACACTGCTCGAGGGAAAGTTACTTTGATGTTTGTGTGTTCTTAGAAATTGAGAGTCAGATTTGAATAGAAAAGGCAGGACTTCATAAACTGTACCAGGAGAAGGTGAAGGCGCCCAGCTCCACACCCCCCACCCCCCACCTCCAGCCCTACCCCTGGGGCCTCACAGAGGTTCCTGATGCACAAGAAATTACTTTCCCCTGTTTCAGTTTGATGTCATCTGGTGATTCACTTTGCTTTCAATCTTCTTAATGAAACAGGAGATTTCCTCTGGAAGAGATTCCACTGGATGAGAAGGAAGCAGCTCAGTGGCTTCATAAACTGTACCAGGAGAAGGTAAAGGCGCCCAGCTCCCCCCACCTCCACCCCTACCCCTGGGGCCTCACAGAGGTTCCCAAGGGGCAGCTAACAGGGCAGGCAGGTAGCTCGTGGACTGCCTCTAGAGACAGGCGTGCTGTGCCACTCTCAAATTCTTCTTTCCAATCCTTTTCTGCATCTTTCATTTTTCCTAACTTTCAAGAAATTAACAAACTAGAGGAAAGTGTACTGGATATTACAGTGCTTATATAACCATTGCTGATAATATCACATTTGTTTCATTTTGTGTAAAAGAAATTGTAGGTATGCAACACACATTGTATGTGTGTGTGTATACATATGATTTAATATGTAAGAGACACACTATAGATGACACGACAGCTTTTTTGGTGACCCCACCCAGTCCCTCCTCCATTCCCCTGACATGTCTCACGCCTGACTCTTCGGTTTGTTTTATACACACGAACATACAGGGCACTAGGTTCTCATCTTCAGCAACAGAGAAGCTCAGATAATCAGAAAGCCCTTCTAGTATAAAACACATACCCTTTTATAAGGGTTTTAGCCAAGTAACAGGCGCTTCCCAGGTGGTGCAAGGGTAAAGAGTCCACCTGCCAATGCAAGAGACACAGGTTCGATCCCTGGGTCAGGAAGATCCCCTGGAGTAGGAAATGCAGCCCACTCAAGTCTTCTTGCATGGAGAATCCCATGGACAGAGGAGCCTGGTGGGTTCATGGTGTCGCAGAGAGTCAGGCATGACCGAGCACACGTGCAGCAGCAACCAAGTAATGTGCGAAATCTTCAGAGGAATTTAAGCAAACTTTTAAAATTAAAAAAATACAATGCATATCCTTTTAAATGCACTGACAGGTGCTAAAAAAAAATAAGGGACCTCTCTCAGGAGCAAAAGAGGAGGTGGGACTGGGAGTCAGCCGGGAAGACTGTGAGTGGAAGCTCTCGGAGTCTGTTGGCCCGCCCACCCTGTGGTCTTGAGTTCTGATGCCTACATGGAAACAGAAGACATGGATTTGACCTCACTCGGGGCTGGAAGTTAGAACTGAAGACCCTGATGAAGCTGGGACCCTGTCGGACTTTCATCCTCATGGAGGCTTGAAACTGGAAACTGAACCTGCCAGCACAGGAGTGATTTTGAAGCTTGCCTTTCCCCTCTGAGTCTTGAAGCATCTCCCTGGTGATTCATAATCACAGCACTGTCCTTAAACAGGTGCGGGATTGACGTCAGACTAACAACATAGTTCAAGAACAAAATCAAAATATCAGCATAAAACAGTGGTTCCAGGTGAATCTCTCTAGAGTCCCTGAGAGCAGCACATGTAAAGCTAGAAGAGCACGGCTCCAGACTCAGCTGCTGAGACTTCTGCTGGAGACGCGCTCGTAACCGAGACCCGCCATGCGCGGGCACGACAAGCAGACAGAAGATTAAACCTCCCGAAACTTCAGCTGTGGAACTACTACTTGGCAGAGACTCAGATCAGCTTGCTTGAAATGACTAAGCGAAAAAGAAGGGATTGAGGACTTCCCTGGTGGTCCAGTGGGGAAGAATCCACCTGCCAATGCAGGGGTCATGAGTTCAATCCCTGGTCCGAGCAGATTCCACGTGCCTTGGGGCCGCTAAGCCCATGTGCCACTGCTGAGCTCGTGTGGCACAACTACTGAAGCCTGTGCGCCCTAGAGCCCACGCTGTGCAACAGGAGAAGCCACGGCAATGAGAAGCCTGCACACGCAACCAGTCGCCCCCACTCACCACGACTGGAGAAAGAGCACGGGCAACAACAAAGACCCGGCACAGCCAAAAATAAAAAGTGACAAATAAAAGAAGAAGGGATTGAAAACAAAAGAATAAGACCTATGAAAAATGGAACAGATTTGAGGAAAACCCAAGATAGACAGGCATGAGAAATCTAGTAATTGACAGTAAAATCTTAGTTAACAGATTAGATAGAAGATTTGATACAGCTGAAGAGAGAATTAGAAGCTGGAATCAAGACTGCTGGGAGAAATATCAACAACCCAGATACGCAGATAACACCACCCTCATGGCAGAAAGTGAAAAGGGACTAAAGAACCTCTTGATGAAAGAGGAGAGTGAAAAAGATGGCTTGAAATTCAGCATTCAAAAAATTAAGATCATGGCATTTGGTCTCATCAGTTCATAGCATATAGCAGGCGGAAAAGTGGAAGCAGTGACAGATTTTATTTTCTTGGGCTTCCAAATCACTGCGGATGGTGACTGCAGCCATGAAATTAAAAGGTGCTTGCTCCTTAAAAAGAAGGCTACGGTAAACCTAGACAATGCAGAGACATCACTTGGCTGACAAAGGTCCATATAGTCAAAGCTAGGGTTTTTCCAGTAGTCATGTAAGGATGTGAAGGTCGGACCATAAAGAAGGCTGAGCACTGAAGAATTGATACTTTCGAGTTGTGGTGCTGCAGAAGACCCTTGAAGAGTCCCTTGGACTCCAAGGAAATCAAACCAGTCAATCCTAAAGGAAATCAGTCCTGACTATTCATTGGAAGGACTGATGCTGAAGCTGAAACTTCAATACTTTGGCCACCTGATGCGAAGAGCCAACTCATTGGAAAAGACCCTGATGCTGGGAAAGACTGAAGACAAAAGGAGAAGAGGATGGCAGAGGATGAGATGGCTAGATAGTACTACTGACTCAATGGACGTGAGCGTAAACTCCAGGAGATAGTGAAGGACAGAGAAACTTGGTATGCTGCAGTCCCTGAGGTCCCAAGGAGTTGAATACAGCTTAGCAAATAACATCAACAAAGGTTTCAAGGAAATTACGCAGCATGTATCACAGAGGAAGTGAAAACATAAAAGGAAAGTTAAAAGATCCAGAGGCTACACAGATGTCCAGAAGGTAACAATTATCCCACCAGAGGATCAGGTGGGAAGAATGATAAAGCGCAGTTGTCAGGGATAACCATAAGACTTCCAGAGTTGAAGAACACGGGTTTTGTCAGGTTCAAGAAACACAAGTCAGGGATGGGATCAATAAAAAGAATGTATGTACATACATATGTGTACACATGCACACAAACATGTATTACAGAAACATACATGAAATAGGATAAACAGGGAACAAAGAAAATAATAACAGCATAAACTTTTTAAGCAGAAAACAAAACTACAAAAGAGGAACCAGTGCACCAAAAGATTTCTTTAAGCATATTAATAAAATGGAAAACCTCGGGCAAGGCTGACCAATTAAAAGAAGGAATACAGTGTGTGTGCATCCCATGGTGGATGGGCAGAAAGACATGCATGAGGGTGCAAAGGAGAGTGTGTCTCCGGATCAGGGTTAGTTTTTAAAAGTTGGAACCTCTTACAAAGAAGAGTGACATCTCCCAGAAACAGTATTTGCTTATTTAGCAGAAAGTGAGAAATAACCTAAAAGTGCATTATTAGAACATAGACACATTGTTTATTCATTTTCTGGGATTCAGTTAAAATGAATGAACTGCAGGCATATTCTCAGTCTAACTGAATCTTGAGAAAGGTGTACGAAAAGCAGACTGCGGTGGGCGTGTGATGTGATGCTACTCACAGAAAAGCACACAGCACAGGAGCGGTCCCGGACATTGTCATAGAGGTGCCCAAGCACGGGGTGCAGGCGTAAACCCTCCTGGGGAAGGAGACCGCACTGGCCTTTGGATGTGTGAGGAATGGCTGACTGGTCGGGACGGGAGAGACTACCACCATCTGCATCATCTGCTTAGGGGCAGGCGGGCAGAGTAGAGCGGGCTGAACAAACGGGCTTGAAAATGTTCTGGAACCCCACGGGAAGGGCCCTCGGGGTTGGGGGGCACGTGTGGGCACCCTGAGGTGTCCTCACAGATGTAAGGGTTGCAGCTGCTCCTGAGCTCTCAGGACTATGGTGCCCGCCCCATGCCCCCTGGGTTGGCAAGGGCAGCTGGTGTCTGACCACACACTGGAAGAGGCTGTGACACTGGGTATTTGTCAAGACCCCTGCCCTGTTTGTAATGTAATCCCAAACATAGCTGAAGAAGCTAAATGCAGAAAATAAAACAGAAAAAGGTGAGAAGAGGTGAGACCCAAGCCCCTGAGGTGATTAAGATCACGTGGGTGTTCATCTTTTTCCAGACTTGGCCCCAGACACATGCCTCATCATACATATTTTTATTTATATGGAATTGTATGGCACTTAGGTTCTTCAGAAAACTCAGACTATCGTGAGTGTATGTCCTTGCTGGCACGTGACATGTCGTAGCTGCAGAGAAGTCTGTCTCGGCATCTCGGCTGCTCAGTCAGGCAGCTGCCGCTCGGTGTGTAATGTGGCCCCATCTCCCTGTCGAGGATGCTGTCACGTCCTCACCTGCTCCCTGTCCTGCCATCATTAGCTGCCAGGACACGGAGGAAGGAGAGGTTAAGCAGCTTTCTGTGCGTGACCCAGCCGGCGGGCCATGGACTCCCAGCAGCGGTGGCTGCCACCCTCGCTCTGGAGGTGTCGCCAGAGATGGTGCAGGGCCCAGCAGATGCTGCAGTCCTGGGGCTTGGAGGTGCCTATTGTGCCCAGGCACGAGCTGATCATTTTCCTAGGAAACTTGCCTGATCGAAGGGTTTATGTTTCTCAAGCTTTTGATATAAGCCAACCACAGATGAATGTCATGTCAGCTTCATCCCGTGGCCCGTGTCATGTGGTCCATCCACTTTAGAGTCATTTCTTGCTTTTGGGTTATAACAACAGCACATGAAGGCCACTGTTCTGGTTGACTCTTTCAGGATGCGCTGCAGGAGATATATAACCAGAAGGGTGTGTTTCCTGGGCAGCAGTTCAAACCCACCCGCCGGCCATGGACGCTCCTCAACTTCCTCTTCTGGGCCACGCTCCTCCTGTCTCCTCTCTTCAGTTTTGTTTTGGGCGTCTTTGCCAGTGGATCCCCGCTCCTGATCCTGACGTTCCTGGGGTTTGTCGGGGCAGGTAATGAAGGGGAATGATGGCGTGGCTCAAGGGTGGGAGGGAGCCTTCCGTGTGCTGGTGGCCATGCCCAGGCCTGGAGACGGTCACCCGGCAGCCGGGATCCAGGCCGAGCCTTGCCAGCCTCAGAGAGCATCTCTGACCACTGAGCCCCGGGGCCATGACGACCTCCACCAGATTCCAGAAGGCTGGCCAGCCGGCCTGCCGCCTGCCTGGCATCTCGGGCCAAGAGCTGCGTGGGGAGGGTCCTGGCCACTGGGTTTGCACTTGGGTGGCTGGGGGCGTGGGCTGGCATGCTGGGCCGAGGTTCCCCAGGACACTGCCATTGCTTGCGCTGTAGCAGTCGCAGGGGCACTAAGTGTCAGGCACTGCAGCCCCTCAGCCCTGGCTGAGAACTGCAGGCCTCAATGGGCCCATACCCACCGCTGCTCCCCGCTACCCAACCCCACAGGCTGACTGGGTGGGAGAAGGGCAGAGGACCCGCCGCCCCTCGCTCCCAGGAAAGTCTGAGGTCAAAGGCAGGCCCCTCCCCCCATAGCGACTTTTCCAGGTTGATGGCAAGGCGATCAGCTAACCTAGCCTTTTTCCTGTTTTAAAGCTTCCTTTGGAGTCCGCCGACTAATAGGAGTGACTGAAATAGAAAAAGGCTCCAGCTATGGAAACCAAGAATTTAAGAAAAAGGAGTAATTAATGGCTGTGATTGAGCACACATAACCTGACGGTGGTATCCAATTAACTCAATTAAAAACAGAACAACGCACCTAGAGCGGGGGAAAAAGACACTTAGAAACTATTTTTCTTATTAACTGGTGACTAATATTGACCAATAAAACTTGAGCCAAGAGTAAAGCGGTCGGCAGACCTGCAGATGGAGACGCCAGCCTCGCCCCTGCGCAGGAGAGCCGGGCTGAGCGCCTGCTCTGGGGGGCGGCCGCTCCCGCCCCCAGGGATATGGGGGCTCCCCCGGCCCGAGGGAGGCTTTGGAAACGTTCTCTTCTCGCGCTTAGATCCCGTTTTCGGTTTTTATCGATTTTCTTGGGAATTTCCCCCGGCCCTCGCCTCTTCCCCTGCACCCCCTGCGGACTCTACCCTGCTCCCGCTGAGAACTGTGTGCCTGGGTCCCCAGGCCCCCAGAGCACCTACCGGCCGCTACCAGCCCGCACCCGGCCTCCGGGCGGCGGGGACGTGGCCTGGCGAAAAGCACACGGGGCGGGGCTGCGGCGGGACACGCCCCCTCCCCCGGAGCGCCTACCTGCTGACACCTTGAATCCGTTTTAAAGCGAGTGGAGCCAGAGAAAACGCGGTGAGATGTCCAATTCTGCCCATGCCCGGAGCTTAGCTCCTGTCCCCCTTGCTCCCGGCGGACAGCGGCCTTTCATCCCACCGGGGACAGGGCTGCAGGGGGCCGGCCCCCCACCCCCAGCAGGGCCGGTGCGCCAGGGGCGCTATGCACTGGAGAGACCTCGGCCGCAGGGCTGGCAGATACTTTGAAAAGGCGGTGTCACATCACCCTGTCTTCTAAAGGTGATTGGAGACTGTTAACACTGAGCTTTTTAAAGGTTTTGTTTTCACAGTTGACCTGATGGAAACCAGAGGTGGGGAGCCTTCCCCACTCCGTCACCTCCCTTCTGAGCAGGTGCGTGTGTCCTGGAGGATGTTGGCCTTTGGGGGAGGCAGGGGAGTCCCTAGTATCTGGGCAGCATCCTCTCCAGCCTGCAGCCAAAGGGAGGCGTTTCCTGCACTCTTGGGCCTCTTGGCCTGGCGGGGCTGGAAGCCTTGGGGTTGCCCAGCAGGGTGGACCTGGGCCGCCCCTCCAGCTCCGCCACCCGCCTGCATCCAACTTTCTTCTTAAACTTTCAACTTGCTTTTTTAAAGTCACACTCCCCTCATCTTTTTTAATAAGGGAAAGAAAAATAATGGGTGTTATCTCTGCTGTCCTGTAACCAGCATTCAAAATAGAGGCAGGTTGAATTTTCTGGGGTGGGGGGCGTGGAATGAAAGAAAGAGGAATGGGCAAAATTATAAACCAAACTGAAAAAAATAATTATGCATTGGCCCTAAGTCTGAATTCTGGGGAGACCTGTGGAAACAGCAGATCGCCTTTATAGTGACACTATTGAATTTTGGGTCGGTGACCTTGGTAATGGCACCAAGGTCGCAGGGACGTGCCCCGCAGTTCTGTGCTCACTCACAGTGACCCCGAAGGCACACATGTCCTCTCGAGGGTGGGCACTGAGACAGTGTGGAAGCCAGCCGCCCTCTGCCCCAAAGCTTGCCTCCCGCTTCCCTTCGGGCGTGGAGCCTGGCACGCAGTAAGGCCACTTCCACCTGGGTGAGCGGCTCCCTTAGATCTTGTTTTTCTTCACACAACATGCTGCTCACCTGTGTGTGTGTGTGTGTGTGTGTGTCATTTGCTAATCCACTCATCCCTGAAGAGCTTAAAGGAAGAAGTTGAAGGGCACTACTGTGAAGCTACATTACCTGGAAAGTGCAAATTTAGATCTTTTACCATTTAATTAATAGTTCTTGCTTCCTAGCCAAGTTCCCTCCCCTTGAAATTGATACACAATATGTAAATTCTATACTGAGTCAGTAACCAGCTGTGAAGACTCCTGGGTGAATGGAGATTGAGACCACGTGTAGGTTTTAAATCTCAGTGACTTCCTTCTGATTTAACAAAGATTAGCTTGTGCATTTGAATACCAAGCCCTTTGAGAGCAATAAAAATTACACCATGAATGTTTGCTTTTTTTTTTTTTTGGAGGGGTGGATCTTGCTTTTCATCCACTTCAGAGGGAAGAGGGGGGAGGCTCCTTTAGTTTTTTTAAATTAATAAATCTCAGAACAGTGCTTTTCTTACTTCTTTTCCTTTACCCCCTTTGTTACTGATGTTCTCATTGTCCAGAATCAGGCTGAGTGTTGGGACAGTCCTCCTGGTCACCACCGGGGAGGATGCACTCCAGATCCAGCACATGTGGCCCCAGGTCGGATCGGGCGGGACCAGGAATCCACGGTGTTGGGTGACCGCTCTGCCAGGGGAGAGGTTTGCTGAGCCTCTGGAGGTGTAGCTTTGTTGCTGCAGCAGCGTCCAGAGCCAGCCCCACTCCCACTGGAGAGACGAAAGGCAGCAGCTCCAGGCCTTGGGTCCCTCCCACAGGTGCCCGGTGAAGGCCGAGTTCTGAGTCCAGGCCGCGGGATGGTGTATTTCTCAGCTCAGGCCCCGGTGCTGTGTCTTCTGTTGCCGACACACGTGTCCTGGTGCCGCCTGGCAAGTAGAGTCTGGGTCCTGGGCCCTCCTTGTGTGTCCAGCCGTCCCTCTGGGGGGTTCCAGGGGCTTCTGGGGTGCCTGCACCACTGCAGCACAGTGGCCGTGTGATAGGTGCCCCTCTCATGGTCCTGTGACAGCCCTGGAACAGGTGAGCAGACGCTGGGGAAAGGCTTACCTGCTCAGGGGAGACCACTGACAGGATTTTTAACCCCAAAGAAGTGACCCTGGTCATCAGCTCCTTGGTGACAGTGTGCTGGACGCACAGCCCTGTCTGAGCCACAGCCCCCCGCTGAGAAGCAGAGTCAGACTGAAGAGATGGTCTCTGTATGAACTGCTCAGTAATGACTTGAATCAGCGACATGAGTAGTACTTGCTTGTAAAGGTGCCGCAGGCGTGACCGCCTGCCAGGGCAGTTTGGAATCTCCGCCTTGTTTGCCCGGTCACCCCCCACCCCTGTGTGCGCCGTGGCACGTGCTCTTTTTCACTCTAACTCAGCCGCTGAGCACCGATGTCCACCTGCAGAAGAGTGGTGCATGCAGTCACGTGCAGGTCAGGCGCTGTCTCCAAGCTGTCCACACCCATGTGACCCCTGTTCGTGTCAGATTTGAAGAACAAGTCCCTCTCTGCATGTTGCTTTGTCTCTGCCTGAGACACCTAGAGACAAGCCACATAGAGTCTTCGGAGCCCGACTGACTTTCAGCTGAGCTGACCCTTGTGTACCATGTGCTGTGAGTTTCTCACCACAGCTGCATGCAGCCCTGGCACGCACCGTGGCAGGCAGTGGTACCTTGTGGTTTCCCCTGGCAGTGTAACCAGGCTTAGGGGTTAAAACCGTCAGCCCAACGTGCCCACCTGCTTCCCTCTGAAGACGGCATGTCCCCCCTCTACGTGCCTGCCCCTCTCTAGCAAGTTAGCTCCTGGGCAAAGGCAAGCCTCTCCCCAGTGCCCTTGGGGCCAGCCACACCCCTGACACCCCCGGACTTGTCCTGGGCCGTGAGTGGTGCTGCAGGCAGGCAGACTTTCCTGTGGGTTCCGCATCCTTGCATGTCAGGGTCAGGACGCACATAAGCTGGGACCTTTTTGGGGTAGGTGATGTCACACTACATTCTGCTTGATGCAGGGGTGGACATGCATGAACTGAGTTCACCCCCAGCACTGGCCACTAGCTGACTCAGTGCAATGGAGGCATTCCTACAAATGCCCCGGAAGGAAATAAGAGCCCTCGGGGGAACCCAGGAACTCAGGGCAGTTGATTCCGGTCAGGCTGGCGGCAGCCGCACCCTCCTTTCAAAGACAATTGAAATGCTTTAAAATCTGAAGCTTTGTGATGACAAGTTCACTGGGAGTTTTCTTTTCCTATAAACTTTTCAGTTTCTTAACTTTTTGTTTGCAAAAGTATTTTGGACAGAAGTGGAACTGTGAATGAGATACTGAAATGCACTAAATTGTGTTAACTGGAGTTACTTGATGCCATGAAGAAGTGCATCTGATCTACTCGTATTTATTGTCTCAGAATTGTACGTGGTGACAATCAAATGTTCCTTGCCTACATACCAGGAAATTCAACTGGCTTCTGAATCATAACGATCGTCAGCAAGTACTGTGACTGTAAATGAAAATCTCTCTCTTTGGAAAATAACACAAACCATCGACCGAAACGTGAGGGACAGATGTCGGCATTCTTTTTCCAATATTGATCCTCTGCCGTACCTGACCGTTGGCCAGCTTCAAAGGGTGATAAATTGTATACAGGGTGCAAATGTACTATATGGATGCTTCCTTTTGTACACTTCGTTTTTACAATTTTGCTACTGCTTTGTGTAGTGGAGGAGAGCGGTATTTTTGGTCTATGGGAGCCTGTCGGGGGTGGGGGGTGGGGGTGGGAGCTAACTTCGACTCTAAACGCCTGTATCCCGTGAGAACTGGCTGCACTTGCCGTGTGCTGCAAAGGTTGCTTTGTGCTCGGGTGTGCTCGAGCCTGCCTGAGCGGCGGTATTTTCTAGATAGAATGCTGTGGGCGTCATGCTTGTTTATTGAAATTGCTGCTGTGAAAGCGAGGGATAAAATATCCACACTATGAGACAGTGACTGCCTGCCTCCTCCTGTCCCTGTGCTGCTGGCCCGCGGAGGGTTTTCCCTGGGCACTTCTGGCCCTTGGGTTCCCTGCCTGCAGGCACCCTGAGGCTTGGACTGTTTCTCGAGACCGTCCTGTGATGACACTCTATGAGCCTCCCCATCTTGTGAAAGTTGCTTTTGGAAGGGAACTCAAGCAGAGCGATGGTCAGGCGAAAGCAAGGCAGAAAGATCAGCTGGTGCCTAAAGCATGCTCACTGACCCCTCTGCATAAAAACCAGTCTGAAAAGCCATCTAGGACAAAAAGGTTTCCAAAGTAGGCATGTATATATCAAAAACTATTTTTTTGTAAAAGCAAATTCACTCTGTGGAGAAAACCCAGGAACCCTTCTTTATAAAGAAAAAAACTCTTGTCAGAACCAAGAGCTATTCCAGGGTCTGATTTGTCTGTCTTGTGAAAATAAATCGAGCTAAAAGACTCATGGTGTCACTTATGCTCTGGGCAAAGCTCCGAAGACATGCCTCTCTGCTCTGGGGCCGGTGCCGGTGGTGGGCATCTGCCCTGAGACCTGGGAAAGCCAGGCTCCGCTAGGCTCTCCTGACCCACACGTGTCTACCCATGACTTGGCTTTGCAAGTATATCCTGAACTCAGAGCATATGTGGACTGGTGCATGCCTACAGGCCCCCCATACACATGTGTACTGGTGCACGCGCGCACACACACGCACAGGTACACACATACCCCAGACAGCAAAGGGAGAGCTTGAGGTGGTCATGTAGGAACAGCCCCATTAGGAAATGGGATGAAACCCTAAGCCTGCCCTGGGCGCTCCCCTGCCCCGTATCTCCTCCCTGCATGGAGCCTGAGCACAGCCTGGTCCTGGCAGTTGCACAGGTATGGGTTTGAAAGTGCTCCCTAGAGGCTGAAACCTCAGTGGGGAGTTGAAAGTGTCCTGTGGTAGCTCAGAGGAAGGGGGCGAGGACGGGTGGTCTCTGGGCTCCAGTTCCACCGACTGGCAGGGTGTTCCACTCATAGGAGCCAGACCTCCTGCCAGGGCTTGGAGACTTAGAGGGACTCTGGGTCCTGTGGGTCTGAGAGCCCCGGGGAGGGGAACCCTGTCTGGGAAGGCGCAGCACACCTGCCCTGAGGGCTCTCCACCTCCCCCGGGGTCTGGGTCACCACTCAGGACTGAGGGCTCTCCACCTTCCCCGGGGTATGGGTCACCACTCAGGACTGAGGGCTCTCCACCTCCCTCAGGGTCTGGGTCACCACTCAGGACTAGGAAGCTCTGGATCATAGCCCCATCAGACTGTGCTAAAATGTTACCACTTACTGGTAAAGGACTTCAGTGACACCTCTTATTCAACGGTCAGTCCCTTCTGCCCAGGACTGTGTAAGAAAACCTGACCCACTGGGCCTACCCACGGCCATGGATGTCCCATCAACCCTATGAATGGCAGGGCGGAAGCTGCTGCCTCAGGCCCCTGCCTTCTGGATGCCACACGGAGCTGTGCAACTGTCTCGGGATGGCCCTTCAGTGCCCAAAGCCAGCCGGGCAGGTAGGAGTTGTCGGCCCCTCCTGCTCAAGCCCTTTTCTGTGGCTTCCAACCAGAACAGAGGCTGAGACCATTGCCCCTCTTCAGTGAGAGACTTGGTGCAGAGGGAAGTGGGTGCTGTGCGCCCTGGTAAGGCTCAAGGTCTGGGGGAGTGTGCCCTGCACGGAGCCGCTCCCAGGGCCAGGGGGTTGGAGAGACGCCCACCTTCCAGTGTGGGAGGTATGTAGTCCAGACACCCCTCCTCAGCCTCGCTGGCCTGTCTCCTTGGGACAGCCTGGCACATCTGTGGTGTCCTTGGCACGAGGGTGAGTGCTCACCGTGCTGAGTCGGGACAGCTGTGAGCAATGCACTGGCGAGAACTGTTTCTTCTCGGTGGCTCAGTTTCCTGCACACACCCCAGGATCTGATGAGCTCAGGGTTGCTGCGGGTGGGAGGTGAAGGCACATGTGTGCACCTTCCTGCCAGGCCACGCGGCAGACGGGCCTCAGAGCCCAGCGTGGCCACTGAAGCTGAGCTGCCCCTCCCTTGCGGTATTCCTGTGTCCTGTCCCCAAGAGGGGAAACTCATTTTACTATTCTGAACGCTGTTCCCGCTTTGACTTTTTTTTTTTCCCGCACTGGCTGGTCAGATCTTAGTTCCCCGAGCTTGGATTGAACCCAGGCCCTCAGCTGTGAGAGCTCAGAGTCCTGACCGCTGGGTCTGTTGTCACAACCATGTGTTAACAGGTCAGCATGTGGAATCTCCTCAGGAGACTCCCAGAAGACTCCTCCCACTGGTAGATGTAAGTGACCCACGAGGCATCACTGGGCCTTCCTCCTGCTTGTCCTTCATCCCAGAATGAGCACCCAGAATAGCCAGCCAGGCACTGGAGAGCAGTCTGAAGATTGAAGGAGGCCATCCCTCTGGACAGCAGCCAGCAGAGTGGATGCCTCTTGGCGGGACAGCCAGGTCTCCAGAGTTAGGGGAGGTGGGGAACTGGAAGGTGGACCTGGGGTCTCAGCCAACAAATGGTTTCCAGGTCCTCCAGGCCTGCTGAGCTCAGCTGGCCACCCCTCCCCATGCCCACCGGTGCCCCGAGAAGCAAGAGAGCTGACCTTACACCAGTGACCCAAGAAGCAAGAGGGCACACCTGCCGAGTCCCGTGCTGTCAGCTCCCTCCCAGAGGGAGAGACAGAGGCTGGCTCACCCAGTTAGGAAGGGGAAATAAGGGCTGGTCACCTGTCAAAGGCAGGTTTTCCTGCTGTACAAGGGAGGAGAGCCAGGGAGGCTTGAGCCCTAATCCCCATGCCAAGGCAGGGGCTCTGGAAGGCTGGGTGCCCTGAAGGAAGGGCACAGGGCAGGGGTGCGGGCCATGGCCGGGCCACCAGGGTGAGCTAACTGGACGTGCCAAGGCTCCCCAGGACAGGAGGTGGTGTGTACATTGGAGCGAGGGGCCCAGAGGTATCGACTAAAAAAGTCACAGCTTAAAAACTTAGAATTATATTTATTTATGGGAATGTTTAGGGCTTCAAGCCTGGGAGACAGGTCCCAAGTAGTCCCAAGAAACTGCTCCAAGGAGGTGGAGGAAAGAGTCAGGTTATACAGAAGCTTGCAACAAAGGGAGGCAGGCGCTCTGAACATAAGAGGCTATTTTAATTAAGGAAAACCAGATATGTCAAGTTAAGGAATTTAGTAGCTCTTTTCTATGTATTGGAAGATGCAAGCATCTCAGCTCAGTTCAGTTCAGTAGCTCAGTTGTGCCCGACTCTTTGCGACCCCATGGACTGAAGCACGCCAGGCCTCCCTGTCCATCACCAACTCCCGGAGTTTGCTCAAACTCGTGCATTGAATTGGTGATGCCATCCAACCATCTCATCCTCTCTCTTCCTCTTCTGCTCCTGCCTTCAATCGTTCCCAGGATCAGGGGCTTTTCTAATGAGTCAGTTCATCACATCAGGTGGACAAAGTATTGGAGTTTCAGCTTCAACATCAGTCCTTCTAATGAATATCCACAACTGATATCCTTGGATCTTCTTGCAGTTCAAGGGACTCTCAAGAGTCTTATCCAACACCACAGTTCAAAAGCATCAATTCTTGGGCACTCAGCTTTCTTTATAGTCCAACTCTCACATCCTTACATGACTACTGGAAAGACCATAGTTAGCTTTGACAAGACGGACCTTTGTTGGCAAAGTAATGTCTCTGCTTTTTAATATGCTGTCTAGGTTGGTCATAACTTTTCTTCCAAGGAGCAAGTGTCTTTTAATTTCATGGCTGCAGTCAATATCTGCAGTGATTTTGGAGCCCCCCCAAATAAAGTCTGTCACTGTTTCCAATGTTTCCCTATCTATTTGCCATGATCTTAGTTTTCTGAATGTTGAGCTTTAAGGCAACTTTTTCCTTCTCCTCTTTTATGTTCATCGAGGCTCTTTGGTTCTTCACTTTCTGCCATAAGGGTTGTGTCATCTGAATATCTGAGATTTTTGATATTTCTCCCTGCAGTCTTAATTCCAGCTTGTATTTCATCCAGCCTGGCATTTCTTACGATGTACTCTGTATATAAGTTAAATAAACAGGTGACAATATACAGCCTTGATATACTCCTTTCTCAATTGGGAACCAGTCCATTGTTCCATGTTCAGTTCTGACTGTTGCTTCCTGACCTGTGTACAGATTTCTCAAGAGGCATGTCAAATGGTCTGATATTTCCATGTCTGGAAGAATTTTCCACAGTTTGTGGTGATACACACAGTCAAAGGTTTTGGCATAGTTAATAAAGCAGAAATAGATGTTTTTCTGGAGCTATCTTGCTTTTTCAATAATCCAATGGATGTTGACAATTTGATCTCTGGTTTCTCTGCCTTTTCTCAATCCAGCTTGAACATCTGAAAGTTCACAGTTCACATACTGTTGAAGCCTGGCTTGGAGAATTTTGAGCATTACTTTGCTAGCGTGTGAGATGAGTGCAACTCTGCAGTAGTTTGAACATTCTTTGGCATTGTCTTTCTTTGGGATTGGAATGAAAACTGACCTTTTCCAGTCCTGTGGCCACTGCTGAGTTTTCCAAATTTGCTGGCATATTGATTTGCTGCAGCACTCTCACAGCATCATCTTTTAGGACTTGAAATAGCTCAACTGGAATTCCATCACCTCCACTAGCTTTGTTCGTAGTGATGCTTCCTAAGGCCCACCTGACTTCACATTTCGGGATGTCTGGCTCTAGGTGAGTGATCATACTATTGTGATTATCTGGGTCGTGAAGTTTTTTTTGTATAGTTTTTCTGTGCATTCTTGCCACCTCTTCTTAATATCTTCTGCTTCTGTTAGGTCTATGCCATTTCTGTCCTTTATTGAGCCCATCTTTGCAAGCATTTTTTTTCTTTTATGGAAATGAGTATACAGCAGAAGTTCAGAATATTCAGATATCTGGATCATAGACGTCTTCTGGAGATAGATTGATTTTTACAAGTAAATCAGTGTATGAGTAAATGAAGAAATGTAAAGATGGGTAAATATAAAGAAAGCTGGGAATGGACCAATTATGTGAGTATGTAACAAACATGGATTATTATTATACATTATTATAGCACTGAATGGAGAAGGACATGGCAACCCATTCCAGTATTCTTGCCTAGAGAATCCCAGGGACAGAGGAGCCTGGTGGGCTGCTGTCCATGTGGTCACAGAGAGTCGGACACGACTGAGTGACTAAGCACATAAGCACAGGCTTACTGAAATCATGTGTTTCTTATATACCTCATCTATCTGGAACCAGCATTCTGTTTCTTGATTGTATTACTTCCTTAGCTCCTTGTTCATGCTTCCCTGGCAGCTCAGACATAAGAGTCTGCCTGTAATGCAGGAGATCCAGCTTCCACCCCTGGTCCAGGAAGATCCCCTGGAGGAGGAAATGGCAACCCACTCCAGTATTCTTGGCTGAAGAATCCCATGGACAGAGAAGCCTGGCGGAATACAGTCCATGGGATCGCAAAGAATCAGACACAACTTAACAGAACAACTTAGTTTCTGGTTCACCAGTCGGTTCACTGAAGGGAGGGGCGGCAGCTGACAGCTGCTGGATCACAGGCATTGTCCTCCCATTTGGGCATCCTCTGGGCTCAGTAATTCACATTTGGAGGCCTGAAGTCACTGATGGCTGTGACATCCTCGCTTACTGATATGGCAGGAAAATACGTCATTTCACAGTGGTAGGCCCTGACCTCCCCGGGTACAGGGCAGGGAGAATGAAGAGGTTCATTGAACATTTGCTCCCTGGCCCTTTGGGCAGGGGAGGTTTACATATAAGGGCGGAGGAGGATTTGCCTAAGCAAATTGCCCTGAGGGGGCTCCAGGGGTCACCTGTCTAGCACCAGGTGGAGCTGGAACTGGCAGGACATTCTCCTGGCAGAGCTGAGCATTTTAAGGTGGGGTTGTTTCCCTTCCTTGGTAGCTCAGATGACAAAGCATCTGCCTGCAATGTGGGAGACACAGGTTCGATCCCTGGGTCAGGAAAATCCCTGAGTCGGGAAGAGCCTCTGGAGAAGTAATTGGCAACCCACTCCAGTATTCTTGCCTGGAAAATCCCATAGACGGTGGAGCCTGGCAGGCTACAGTCAATGGGGTCGAAAAGAGTCGGACATGACTGAGCGATTAACACTTTCAACTTTGTCTCAGGGCAGGGCCCCGAGCTGTCAGCAGCTGCCAGAATCAGATCAGTCTCAGTGAAAGGTCTGGACGGTTCTCAGCACCCTGCAGACAGGGGACAAGGGACAACCTCCCTGCCCTCATCCCCTGGCCATTATGCTGGCTCTCCCCTGGTGTGGCCTGGAGGAGCCTGGAGTTTATGCAGCAAGGGTCATGAGAACTGGAGAGCAAAGGAAAGCCAACCTGCACAGAAGCTGCTGGAAGGAACTTGGGAAGGTCAAGGCCGAATGGTGGGGGGCAGGGAATTTCCAAGGGGAGTCCCGTGGTGACACTGGAAGTCTCCAGGCAGCACTTGATCAGAACTGTCACTCGCCCCTGGGTTCTTCTCTCTGAGGCCTGGAGGCAATGGAGGTGGGTGGTGAGGGAGGGATGGGGTTGTTTGGAAAGGAAGTCCCAAGATGAACTCTTCCAAGGAAAAAGAGCTGAAGTGAAAACAGAGCATCACCAACAAATCAACTGTCAACCAGAAAATGTACAACATGAGAGTTGAGAGTGGAGTTTTACCTGAGGCCAAATGAGGACTGCAGCCCGGAAGACAGCACCTCAGAGAGCTCTGAAACACTGCTCCAAAGAGGTAGCGGGCGAAGGTCAGTATAAGGAGGGAGGGGGGAAGGTCAGTATATAAGATTTTGGTGAAGGGAGAGTTCAGTGCAATCAAGCACTTACTTTACAAAAGGTTCTCTGCTAGTCACCAAGAGCCGATGTCACCAAGAAGGGATTTAGTGCTTTTCTAGATATGAAGAGATGGAAAGATTGGGCTTGTTAGGGGAAGCACACCGCCCACGCTGGCCAGGCACCATAGTAACCATTTGTGTGAGTTATTTTACAACTGGAAGTGCTAGTAAGGAACACGGAACTAACAAGCTACCACTAGCCAGAAGAGTCATATCTTTTTGCCTTTTCCTTATGTTTATGGGGTTCTAAAGGCAAGAATACTGAAGTGATTTGCCATTCCCTTCTCCATTAGATGGAAGTTCGTAACATTGTATAGGAGGTGGTGATCAAAACCATCCCCAAGAAAAAGAAATGCAAAAAGGCAAAATGGTTGTTTGAGAAGTCCTTACAAATAGCTGAGAAAAGAAAAGAAGCTAAAGGCAAAGGGGAAAAGGAAAGATATACCCATCTGAATACAGAGTTCCAGAGAATAGCAAGGAGAGATAAGAAAGCCTTCCTAAATAAGTGATGAATGCAAAGAAACAGAGGGAAAAAAATAGAATGGAAAAGACTAGAGATCTCTCCAATAAAATTAGACATACCAAGGGAGTATTTCATGCAAAGATGGGCACAATAAAGGACAGAAATGGAATGGACCTAACAGAGCAGAAGATATTAAGAAGAGGTTGCAGGAATACACAAAAGAACTATACAAAAAAAATCTTCATGACCCAAATAACCATTATGGTGTGATCACTCACCTAGAGTCAGACATCCTGGAATGTGAAGTTAAGTGGCCCTTAGGAAGCATCACTACGAACAAAGCTAGTGGAGGTGATAGAATTCCAGCTGAGCTATTTCAAATCCTAAAAGATGATGCTGTGAGAATGCTGCACTCAATATGCCAGCAAATTTGGAAAACTCAGCAGTGGCCACAGGACTGGAAAATGTCAGTTTTCATTCCAATCCCTAAGAAAGGCAATGCCGAAGAATGCTCAAACTACTGCAGAGTTGTTCTCATCTCACACGTTAGCTAAGTAATGCTCGAAATTCTCCAAGCCAGGCTTCAACAGTATGTGAACTGTGAACTTCCAGATGTTCAAGCTGGATTGAGAAAAGGCAGAGAAACCAGAGATCAAATTGCCAAAATCCACTGGATCATTGAAAAAGCAAGAGAGTTCCAGAAAAACATCTACTTCTGCTTCATTGACTACACTAAAGCCTTTGACTGTGTGGATCACCACAAACTGGAAAATTCTTCAAGACATGGGACTACTGGACCACCTTACCTGCCTCCTGAGAAACCTGCATGCAGGTCAAGAAGCAACAGTTAGAACCAGACATGGAACAACAGACTGGTTCCAAATTGGGAAAGGAGTACATCAAGGCTGTACATTGTCACCCTGCTTATTTAACTTATATGCAGAGTACATCATGCAAAATGCCAGGCTGGATAAGCATAAGCTGGAATCAAGATTGCAGGGAGAAATATCCATAACCTAAACAGATAAGGACTGATGCTGAAGCTCCAATACTTTGGCCACCTGATTCGAAGAGTCGACTCAACAGAAAAGACCCTGAAGCTGGGAAAGATTGAAGGCAGGAGGAGAAGGGGACGACAGAGAGTGAGGCGGTTGGATGGCATCACCGATTCAATGGACATGAGTTTGAGCAAGCTCCAGGAGTTGGTGAGGAACAGGAAGCCTGGTGTCCTGCAGTTCTTGGGGTTGCAAACAGTCAGACAGGACTGAGTGACTGAACCGAACCGGCCATTTTCAATATTGATTCTTCCTGTGTGGAACATCCCATTCCTCCTCTCATATAATCCTTTTTCATGTCTTGCAATAAAGTTTTATGATTTTTTTCCTTATAGATTATACACATCTGCTCATAAGTACCAGCCACCCATTCTGGGCTTAGATCCTTCTGTGTGTGGGTTAAATCAAGCTAATCCTAACCCTAACCTTACTTTGATTCTCCCAAACCTCTATCAGTTCAGTTCAGGTCAGTTCAGGCGTGTCCTACTCTTTGTGACCCCATGAACCGCAGTACACCAGGCCTCCCTGTCCATCACCAACTTCCAGAGTCCACTCAAACCCAAGTCCATTGTGTCAGTGATGCCAACCAACCATCTCATCCTCTGTCATCCCCTTCTCCTGCCCTCAATCTTTCCCAGCATCAGGGTCTTTTCCAATGAGTCAGCTCTCCACATCAGGTGGCCAAAATATTGGAGTTTCAGCTTCAACATCAGTCCCTCCAATGAACACCCAGGACTGATCTCCTTTAGGATGGACTGATTGAATCTCCTTGCAGTCCAAGGGACTCTCAAGAGTCTTCTCCAACACTACAGTACAAAAGCATCAATTCTTCGGCGCTCAGCTTTCTTTATAGTCCAACTCTCACACCCATACATGACCACTGGAAAAACCATAGCCTTGACTAGACGGACCAAACCTCTATATCCTTAGTTATTTCTATCTGCTCAGACTACCATAGAATTGTGCTCATTTCACGTGCTAACAAGGTAATGCTCAAAATCCTTCGAGCTAGGCTTCAGCCATACACAAACTGAGAATGGTTCCTATTTTTATTAGTAAAGATGTGTTTGAGCCGAGTTATAATGATTTAAAATTCACGACCTGAAACTGCAGTTACTTTTGTACCAAGGAGATCCAACCAGTCCATTCTGAAGGAGATCAGCCCTGGGATTTCTTTGGAAGGAATGATGCTAAAGCTGAAACTCCAGTACTTTGGCCACCTCATGCGAAGAGTTGACTCATTGGAAAAGACTCTGATGCTGGGAGGGATTGGGGGCAGGAGGAGAAGAGGACGACAGAGGATGAGATGGCTGGATAGCATCACTGACTCGATGGACATGAGTCTCAGTGAACTCCGGGAGTTGGTGATGGACAGGGAGGCCTGGCGTGCTGTGGTTCATGGGGTTGCAAAGAGTCGGACACGACTGAGCGACTGAACTGAACTGAATAGTTCCCTGTGCTATACTGTAGGACCTTGGTGTTCATCTGTTCTCTATATAATGGCATCATCTACTAACTTCAAACTCCAGCCCGTCCCTCCCCTACTCCCCGCCCCTTGGCCACCACAAGTCTGTTCTCTGTATGTGTGAGTCTGTTTCTGTTTCGAAGATAAGTCCATTTGTGCTGTGTTTTATTTTAAATATTTATTGACTGCATTGATTTGGCTGCTTCAGGTCTTAGACGCGACACAAGGAATCTGGGTTGCTTCATGCCGGACCTTTTGTTGGGGGCTCCTCGGTTCTGTCACACAGATTTAGCTGCTCTTCAGCATGTGGGATCTTGGTTCCCCAACCGGGGATCAAATCCCTGTTCCCTGCATTGCAAGGCAGATTCTTAACCCACTGGACCACCAAGGAAGTCCCCCACTTGTGTCGTATTTTCAATTTCACCTATATTCCCAGGTGGCATTAGTGGTGAAGAATCCACCTGCCAGTACAGAAGACATAGGAGATGTAGGTTTGATCCCTGGATCAGGAAGATTCCCCTGGAGGAGGAAGTGGCAACCTGCTCCAGTATTCTTGCCTGGAGAATCACATGGACAGAGCAGCCTATGCTCTGCACTCCGTAAGGTCACAAGGAGCTGGACATGACTGAAGCAACTTAGCATGCACATTAGTGATAGCATATGATATTCGTCTTTCTCCTTCTGACTTACTTGGTATGATAATCGCTGGGTTCACCCATGTTGCTGCAAATGGCACTGTTTCATTCTTTTGGATGGCTGAGTAATATTCCATCGTTTATATGTACCACATCTTCTTTATCTATTCGTCTGTCAGTGGACATTTAAGTTGCTTCCATTAACGTCCTTTCTTAAAGTAATAACCCCTGAGATCATGGACATTTTTCACTTTCCTTCCTACAGTGCATGTGCCTAGGGCAGTGTTCACATCTGTGTCCCCCACTCCCGACCACCCCCAGATATTTCCCAGCACCTGCAATTCTTTCTCATTTTTACCCCCAATGTCACTGTTGCTATTTTCACAGAGAGTTCCCGTTTGCCTGGATTCCCCATGTCTGAACTTCTGGGCTTGATAGCTCTCTTCCATCTTAGAACCCCCTGCTAGGCTCATTGTTCTCAGAACAAACCTTTGGGAACTTCCTCGAGTGGGTCTGTTGGTGGTAAACAACTTTAGCTTTTCTGCAAATGTCTTTGTGTTGTCCTGGTTTTGAAATGAAGTTCGGCTGTGTGACTAGTTACAAGCCATCATTGCTTTCTCTCAGTATTTTCAGACAATTTCCACTCCTCTTGCTCAGAGGTCTGTGGACAGGATCTCATGCCTGGTTGCGAATTCGTCCTTTCTGCCTGTTCAGAAATCCTTCCTCCTCTTTGTCTTCCCTATCTGCAGCCACACTAGAATATCTGCACATGAATTTGTTTTTATCTGGCTTGAGGTCTGATTTGCCCCTTGCCTCTGAGAATACAGTCTTTCATGAGTTCTAGCAATTGCTCAGCCATCACCGTGCCTCACATTTTCTCTTTGCCCTGTTCCTTCCTGCGTTCCCTCTATAACTCCAGCCAGGTATGTCCCGTCCCTGCCTGTCCATCCCCAGGCCTCAGACCCTCTTTCCTGTGCCCCACCTCTGCGTCTCTCTGCACGGCATTATGGGCAATTCTGTCCTTCTGCCAGTTGGCACATTCTTTCAGCAGCCACATCTAATCTGCCCTCTAAACCGTCCATTGAGTCTTTTTGAAAAAGTATTTATTTATTCATTTTTGGTCGCACTGGGCCTTCGATGCTGCAGGTTTTCTCTGGTTGTGGTGAGCAAGGGCTTCTCATTGCAGCGGCTTCTTTTGTTGCTGAGCACAGGCTCTAGAGTGCATGGGCTTCAATAGCTATGGCACATGAGCGTTTTGCTCTGTGGCACGTGGGATCTTCCTGGACCAGGGATTGAACTGGTGTCCTCTGCACTGGCAGACCAACTCTTAACCAGTGGACCGCCAGGGAAGTGTGCCCATCCACTGAGTCTTAATCTTGAATTTTACATTTTTATCCTATGTTTTTAAAAAAGCACATCCCTCCTCTTTTTCACATAGTATCATGTTCCTGTCCCATGCTTTTGATCCCCTTTCAATACTTGAAACATTCTGGATGCACAAAACCATGAATGGCTAAGCCCCAAAGAGTCTTCAGTCCTGGAAATACTCCTCACCCAGCACAGTCAGGGCCAAGTAGCTCTCCAGGGAGGTACCTCCTTTCTTGGATTACGAGGCCATTGGCATAAGGGGTGTGAAGTGGCCAGCGGCGTCCATAGCTTTATTTCTGTGCAGAACTTAGTGTACCCCCCGTGGAGCATCCCCTACATTTCCCCCAAACCAGAGCCGCCAGTCCAGCAGGATCTGCGTTTGCAGGCATGAGAGGCACACATTTTGCAGGTGGATTCTGGAGTTAATGGGGAGAGGAGCCAACTCCACCCCTCCCCGTGAGGAGTCTGGTTATGAGGGGACATTACTGTACCTTATGCTGTTGGCTAAATACACAGACAGTGTCCTGGAGCTAACACCCCACCCCCGAGGACAGAGCTTTGGCCCCACTCAGGGGTTTTCTGAGGCTGGGCTCCCAGCAGCATGGGGAACCAGTGACAGAGCTGGGTCTCCGTGGCCACAGCTCTTCTGCTACGATGTGAGTCCCCGATCTGTGGCTGTGATGTGTGAGGTCTCCTGAGCATGGACTGGGCTCTGCAAGGACCCTTGGAGAGCAGTGTGGGCTCAGGTCCTGGAGTCCCGGGAGCAAGGCCCTGGCTGGAGCTGACATCCCCTCTGGTGGTGATGACTCGCTGCCCCCTCCAGTGAGGACGGGGGTCTCCTCTCACCAGTCTGCCCCTAGCTGGCTGGTTGAGCTCCTTGAGAAAGGAACCCTTGTCATGGACTCAGCAGCACAGCCTTCTGCGGGCAGCTTGGACATTCGGCCACATCACCCTTGGAGAGCTGGAGTGGGAGTCGCCTTGCAAGTGGCCGGGGAGTAATATGCTGACACCGGCCCCTGGGCCATCTGGCCACCTGCTGTCCTCTGTGCGGATGTTCTCTGTGGACGGAGGTGGGACACAAAGATGCACACACTTTGGCCCACCCCCTTAGACCCATCCATGTTCCCTAAGGCAGCATACCAAGGCCTTCCCCCCAGACCTTCCGGTCTGGTTCCAATCTGGTGCTCCCAGGCCATTCGCCACTGCCCAGAAGTCGTCTCGTGGCATGCCCTCAAGCCACCTCTCCTTCCATCCAAAGGCAGGGCACCATGACCTCTGTGATCTCTGCTCACTGGCCCTCGGGCCACCTGTGTGGGCTGGGGTGCAGCCATGTGTACGCTCCTTTGCACTATCATCTTACCAGGCTGAGCCACTCATACTAGGCTGCCCCCCAATAGTGTTTTAGGACTTAGGGGACACCCCCAAGTGGCCAAGGTGAGACTGAGGGGGAGGTGTCAGGGTGACAGAGGTGACAGGAAGGTCTCGACCACAGTCTGGGTAACTTCCTCATCCCTGGGCTTGAACCCAAACGTCCCATTTCCATCCCAGGACAGCGGCTTTTGTACCCGCCTAACCTTATGACAGGGGTTTGAGAGCCCCTAGCTCAGGAGGGGCAGTTCCAGTCACACCCGACGTCGGTGCTGAGTCCTCAGGACCTGCCAGGACCTGAGCCAGAAGGACTGGCATCACAGTACAACCCAGGGGGGCCCTTCCTGCTACCCCCAGGGAGCCCAGCTTGGTGTCTGCATCCTGGACCACGGCACTGGCCATGGAGAGTGGCCGCCAGAGCGCCTGTGCAGTGGCGGGGCCCACACTGGTGCCCACCCTCTGCTTAGTGGAGAGCGGGGGACTTCTGGCCTTCCCAGGACACTGGTCAGATGGAGGACTCTCCGACCACACAGGTGCATCTGCTGCAAGTCTCTGCCCCCTGAGCCTCCCACCCCTCCTCCACACCCTGGGCAGGCAGTGCCAGCATCTCTATGGGCTACAGGGAGTTACCGTGGCCACACCAACCGGCCGGCCCTTTCACAGCTCATCAGGGTCATCCAGACACCCGCCCAGTGCATTAGGGATCCCAAGTTCTGGGGCACAGAGCCCAGGCTCACACCCTCTTCCTTGCCCGGCCTTACACTCTGCACCACCATCTGCCCCCTACCATCCAGTTCCCCAAAGACCGTGCCTTCCTAGGAGCCAGTCATGCTAAGTTGCTTCAGTCATATCTGATTCTATGCAACCCTACCCCATGAACTTAGTTCCCAGGCTCCTCTGTCCATGGGATTCTCCAGGCAAGAATACTGGAGTGGGTTATGCCCTCCTCCAGGGGATCTTCTCTACCTGGGGATCCGACCTGCATCTCTTACATCTCCTGCATTGGTAGGCGGGTTCTTTACCACTAGCACCACTTGGGAAGCCCTCTTAGGAGCCAGACCCTGCACTAAAGTGAACAGAGCCCGCGTTCCTTTGCTCAGGCTATGCTCGGGCCTGGCTCTCTCCTGACTGTTCTGGAATGAGGGACTGGTGTCACCTGTGACACCTGACTCAGGTGGGGCCCCTGTAGGTCTCCAGGGAAAAGGGGGGCGCTCCCCTTGTAAGCGCGAGGGAGGCTGCTCTCCTGGACCAGAGCTGGGGGGAGTTAGCTCAAGGTTTGCGGGCTGGTCTAGTGAGTTTCCCTCCCGGGTCTCAGGGTCCCATCCCCACCCCGTGCCTAGTCCTCAGCACAGCAAACTTGTCACGTGGCCCGGTCCATGGCCAGAATGCCTGTGGCTCTGCCTCCTTTGTGTGACTGGCCATCCCAGTGATCCTGAGACTGTCCTGAAAGTCCCATGGCCTTGGATACAAGCCCTTTTGTCTCCCAGAGTTAGTCACCTGCTTATGGTCAGATCCTGGTTCCAATTCAGGACAGGTGGATTACTGGTGACTGGGGATCCAGGGACAGAAACTGAGACCCTTGCTGAGGGCACAGGTCGGGGCACTGGAACCGTGGTCATTTAAATCAGGGAACTATCTCATAACTAATACTACGTTCAGTCAAGGGGAATTGAGGACCCCAAGAGTAAGCAATAGGTGCTTTCATTTACTTCAAAAATGCAGAATTAAGAATGAACAAATGTAGTAATATGTAGTGGAGCCATATGTAACTTTGTTCTGTATTTTCCAAGTCTCCAGTAAATGTGTTATCATACTTTCACAATTTAAAACATAAAAAAGAAAGAGGAAAAAAAGGGATTAACAAATGTACAGGAAGTGAGACTAGTTAGTTCAGGGACTGAGGTTGAATTCATCTGGGGGACTCAACCGGCCCAGCGCTCCTCTGAGACTTTCCAGTGAAGATTGAGGGGTCATCTGGGGACACAGCCAGAGCAAGGATGAGCACAGTGGCCAGCTCTTGGTGGGCATGCTGGGACCCTGCCTGCAGGCTTTGGTGGATGGAGGGGTCACCACCTCCTGCAGCCACCCCAGGGCCTTTCTGCCACCCGGCTGGAGCCTCTGTGACCACACAACTCACTTAGAGAGTGGCCTAGACTAATGGCCACTTAAAAATGCATGACCTTGGCTCCGGCCAGGTCCTGGGTAACATTGGGAAGATTGATCCTGAGTCTCTCCCGCAGGGTCCCAGGGGCCCTGGAACCAGCATCAGCTTCACCTCCCGCCCACCTTCCCTTTGCCTCTGACTCACCCCTCCTGGGGCAAATACTGCTGCCCTGAGCTTTGTCACCAGCTTCTCTTGTCTCATGGTTGTCTGCCCAGCTGGTTCAGAGACTGTGCGTGTTCACGGCACCAGGATGGACCTCAGGCTGCGAGGGCCGAGGCTGCTGAGTGGCCCATTTCCCACGCAAAGACACCAGAGGATCAATAACCCCCATGGGTGGGTTTCCCGTCACCCATCCCCTACAGCTCCCAGCATGTCCCAGCCTTGCTCAGGCTGCAGGATCTGGTTCTGGCAACCCAGCAAGGCACTAGATTATGGACTGGGGCTGCAGCTCCCCTACCAGGAGGGAGGCTCCTCCCAGGAAGTGCTGTCTCTGCCTTCAGATCTGAAGGCCCCTCTGATCTGAGTCCAGCCTCTCTCGCAGGACTCTGCAGTGACCAGCATGGCCCGGAGCACCCTTATGTCACCTCAGGGCACCAGTGAGCCAGGCTCTGCACTCAAGCCCAGTGGGTGGCACTTTGTCTGAGTACTTAGTCATCCCACTCCAGGGTCTGTGACTCATGGCATTAGCTGCAAGTGATCAGGACCCTGCTAACAGTGCCCTAAACCAGTCAGTTGTTTACCCATGCCGAAATAGAGCCAGGTCCGTGCTGACCTGCTCTGCAGCTTGACGAGGTCAGCGCCAGTGTGTTGTCTGTGCAGCCAGCCCAGGGTGGCTGGGTCTGAGCATGCCTGGCCTGGCAGAATCCACAGCAGAGGTCGTGACAGGCCCTGGGGTGTCAGTTGGCTGTCTTTGCAACATGCATGGCCTCCCAGCACCTGTGTTCTCAGGACGGCTGTCCCAAGGGAGCTTTAAGAGCCCAGTGGCCAGGGCTGAACCTCCACTTGTGGAAATGCTGCTGCTGCTAAGTCACTTTAGTCGTGTCCGACTCTGTGTGACCCCATAGACGGCAGCCCACCAGGCTCCTCTGTCCCTTGGATTCTCCAGGCAAGAACACTGGAGTGGGTTGCCATTTCCTTCTCCAATGCATGCATGCATGCTAAGTTGCTTCTGTTGTGTCCAACTCTGTGCGACCCTAAGGACAGCAGCCCTCCAGGCTCCTCTGTCCACAGGAAGTGAGCCCTGAGCAAACTGGCTGATGAGGAATTTGGAGAGAGAGGGGCCCGTCGGCCCAGGACCCTCCAGGAAGTTACAGCAGTTAGTGACAGCTGCTAGAGAAAGGCTGGTGTGCAGCAACTGCTGGGGTTTCTGTTTCCTTATTTTGTTATCAATTTCTGGTGTGTGTGTGCTAAGTTGCTTCGGTTGTTTCCGACTCTTTGTGACCCCGTGGACCATAGCCTGCCAGGCTCCTCTGTCCGTGGGATTTCCCAGGCAAGAGTACTGGAGTGGGTAGCCATTTTCTCCTCCAGGGCATCTTCCCAACCCAGGGATCAGACTCATGCCTCTTAATGTCTCCTGCATCGGCAGGTGGGTTCTTTACCACTAGTGCCACCTGGGAAGCCCATCAATTTCTGGTATTATTGCATTATGATCAGAAAATCTCGTCTTTTCCTGTAGTTTGGAAATTATTGAAACTCCCTGTGGCTCAATGTGTTGTCAATGTCTAAGAATGTTCCAGGGCCACATGGAGAGGTGGTGCCGTCCCTGAGATGGCACCGGCAACGTCTCCCTCAGTTCCACTTTCTGGTCATCTTATTGGGCTGTGAGTACAGTTTCTTTAGTGCTGGTTCTGCTGTGGACGCAGAGGAGAGTAAAGGCCCCTCTTACCAAAGGGCCAACTTTCTCTCTGTGTCTCCTGGCGCAAGGATGTGTCTTAAACAACGTCGATTCCTTTCCTCCACACAGTGGCCTTGAAGAAAACATGCTCTGTCTGAGCTTTCTGGGAGGATGGCATATCTTCCCCCAACCCTTGCCATTTTGTCAGGCTGCCCGAGTCTGTAGAACTCTGCAAAGGGAGGGTAGGGGCGAGGAGGAGCCTGGGGCCAGAAGGGGCCGCTGGGCCTGGAGAAGCAGCCCCGGGGGCCAGACCAGAGACAGTGGTGAGCCCCTCACTCGCCTGGGGCCTCTGTGCCAGCTGTGGCCAGAGCAGGGCAGAGCGACACTGGCAAGCTCGCCACCCGCAGGTGGGCCCGGCTCTGTTGCCTTCTGTGTTTTGGTCTGGGGCTCCTGGCCTGGCCAGTCAGGACAGCTGGCCGAGGCCTCGGGGCAGCCAGGCCTCCTTCAGGGTCATGGTCCTCAAACATTCATTAAAAGATTCAGGGAGAAAATGAGTTTCCTATTTAGTAAGTAGAAAGTGAAAGAGCAGAGTGAAAAAGTTGGCTTAAAGCTCAACATTCAGAAAACTAAGATCATGGCATCTGGTCCCATCACTTCATGGCAAATAGATGGGGAAACAGTGGAAACAGTGGCTGACTTTATTTTTTTGGGCTCTGTGGATGGTGATTGCAGCCATGAAATTAAAATACGCTTACTCCTTGGAAGGAAAGTTATGACCAACCTAGACGGCATATTCAAAAGCAGAGACATTACTTTGCCAACAAAGGTCCATCTAGTCAAGGCTATGGTTTTTCCACTGGTCATGTATAGATGTGAGAATTGGACTATAAAGACAGCTGAGTGCAGAAGAATTGATGCTTTTGATCTGTGGTGTTGGAGAAGACTCTTGAGAGTCCCTTGGACTGCAAGGAGATCCAACCGGTCTGTCCTAAAGGAGATCAGTCCTGGTTGTTCATTGGAGGGACTGATGTTGAAGCTGAAACTCCAATACTTTGGCCACCTGATGCAAAGAGCTGACTCATTGGAAAAGACCCTGATGCTGGGAAAGATTGAAGGCAGAAGGAGAAGGGGACACAGAGGATGAGATGGTTGGATGGCATCACCGATACAATGGACGTGGGTTGGGTGGACTCTGGGAGTTGGTGATGGACAGGGAGGCCTGGCGTGCTGTGGTTCAGGGTGTCACAAAGAGTCAGATACAACTGAGCGATTGAACTGACTGACTGACTGAAATACTCTTGATGTTCAAAACAAAGCATTCGGGGACTTCCCTCGCTGTCTAGTGGTTAGGAATCCTCGCTTCCACTTCAGGGGGCCTGGTAGGGGAACTAAGATGTGACTTGCCGCTTGGTGTGACCTTCCCCCTACCCCCAGAAAGTAAAGTTCAAAAAGAGCATTTATTACGTGTGCTAGCCAAGTTCCTGGTCAGCATACTAAACATATAGCATGTACGTAATCAGCGAGTCACTGACTTTCAGAGGCCGGGCCGTGGGCGTGTCTATTTTAGACTTGAGGGCAGCATACCTCCTTTGTGATACCGATCAGGCTGCGTCTTAGGACGGGCGTGTGCAAGACTTGGGTGCAGAAGGGATTTTTTGTGGGTCCCGAAAAGAGGAGGAAGGATGTGACGGAGGGTGAGGTGGGGGAGCATGAGGAGTGCGACAGTGACCGTCACTGAACTGGTTGTCTCTGCGGGCCCTCTGTGCATCCCACACTCTGGGGTGTGATCCCAGCACTCACTGAGGGAGAGCCCAGCGGTGTCCACGTCCCACCACATCCTACTTGGCTGCTCCGGAGCTCCCAGCGGGTCCTGGATGTGGGACCCTGCCAGTGCCCGGCCGCCCAGCAGCAGCTGATCAGAGTGAACTGCCGGCACGGGGTCTGGGGTACCCTGCGTGTCTGCTGGAGTCTGGGTCACCACGCAGGCCACTGTGACTGCACAACTGGGGGGAAGAGACACACAAGATCGGGTTAGCTGACCACCCTGCCTTACCGTTTGTGGCCTTTGGAGGCTGGCATTCTGGGTGGCTCAGCCCATAACACGCCCTTTCCTCCCATCACTCTCTTCTGCCCTTGAACCACATATTAGATGTGTTGGGTGCTGACATGAGAGGCACTAGGCCTGCCCTAGCTTCTGACCCCAGGGAAGGCGGTCTCCTGGGCTAGAAAAACAGCCCGAGCAGGTGGATGGAGGACATATGAGGGCCACCTGCAGTGCAGGGTGGTCGCATCTGCTCCTGCCCCCCCCCAACCCATCTGGCAGGACCTCAGGTGAGGGACAGGCGGTTTGGGCATGGAAAGGCCTCCCGGGGGATAACTTCAGCTTGAAAGGGAAGAGCAAGAATCCAGGCTGTCAGAAAGCCAAGGGAAAAGGCAGCAGAGCTGAAAATAGGAGCGCTGAACAGAATGTCTGGAAATGCCAACCACAGCGCCAGGTTTGATTCATTATTGCTAATTATTTAAGTCACAGAGCACAGAATAAAGCCCAGGGAGAGGATACTGTTTCGGTACAAACGAAGGCGGAAAGCACTGCACTGAGACGGTGACAGTGAACCTTACTGAGACCAGGGGGCGGCAGTCACCGCTCGTCCAACACAGTCACCCCTGGCATTCTGATGCATTTCCTTCCAATCTTTTTTTTTTTTCTTCCAATAGTTTATTGTCTCATAAAAGCCAAGTAACATACATGATAAATATTGGTTCAAACAGGTTATTCCTCCATTGTATTATAGTATCAATTATTATTATTATTGATGAATGGTTGTTTGGGAGTGAAGTGTTTTCATTGCCATAACTGACAGTTTTTAAAATACTTCTTTATTTCTTTTACTTGGCTGCACCTGGTCTTCGCTGTGGCATGTAGGATATCGGATCTTTTAGGTGTGGTACTAACTGACAGTCGCAGAGTGCAGCACTGGGGGTCCCTGACATCAGTGGTGGCGCTGGGGAGGCTGCGAGGGCGGAGATGGCCCAGGCCCAGCACGAGGACTCACCTCAAGGGAAAGGAGAAGCCCCATCACCTTCTCTTCCGCACTCTTCAACCCCAGCAGCGGTACCGTCCCTGTACCTTTATCATAAAAACTGGTCTCTATATCCTGTGATTCTGGTTCTGAGAAATAAAAGATGAAGATTCCTTCACGCTCTGAATGTCCTGTTGTTTAGTCACTAAGTCGTGTCCGACTCTCTGTGACCCCCTAGACTGTATGTAGCCTGCCAGGCTGCTCTGTCCATGAGCAGCAATACTGGAGTGGGTTGCCATTTCCTTCTCCAGAGTCACTCTCTTTTAAAATAGTTTTTTTTTTTTTAACTTTTATGTAGTTGTGATCATATCACTCCTTCACGTTGACTCATTTTTAAACGCTCAGGGGAGACTTCCCTGGTGGTCTAGTGGTTATGGCTCAGGGCTTCCACATCATGGGGCCTGGATTCAATCCCTAGCCAGGGAAGTAATATCCTGCATACCATGTGGTGTGGCCCAAAACAATCAGAATAAATAAAATGCTCAAGAGACTTTGAGAAGATTCAAAGGCCTGAAGACAGCCAGGTTTCAGATTAGATGACAGGCATGTCTGACTGTTGGTTTTCCTGTTGCTCAAGCCTCATCTCAACTAGCTCAGTTCTGTACCTCCACGATTCTTCTAGTTAGGGGGTGACAAATTCCTCTGACTTCAGCTTACTTCATCAAAGGTACCACTCCAAAAAGAAGGAGAGAAACAGTGCAAATAGCAATCCCCATCATGGCAAGGGGGAAAGTTTAATGATTTGGGAATCTACTTTAACAATGAACATTTTAAGACTTTCCAGACTATCACAAACCCTTTCTAAACACTATTTTGATGGTGACATAATAGTTCATCAATAAACATAGGGTAATTGTTAAATTACATAACAGCTATTGATGTTTTTGCTGTTTTCAATTTTTGGCCATCGATGCTGCAACATGAATTTCATCTATAAAGTTCTGGGAGAGGCTGTTTCCTTAAAGAGATCTAGAAGTGGAATTGTTGCATCAGAGGATGAAAGGGTGTAATTGCTTTTTAAAAAGCTGGCATCTCAGAGAATCCACTGAAGCAGAGAAACCTCCATGCAGGGGTACTGAGCTGCTCGCTTCCCCACACCCTCACCTCTCTCATTTCCCACTGCCCAAGTTTTCTTTTTTTTAATTATTAATTTAGTTGAAAGAAAGGTTATATGGCATTTCCTCTCTAATTCACGAAGGAGATATTTCTCCACATAACTATTCAGTTCAGTCACTAAGTTGTGTCCAACTCTTTGCGACCCATGGACTGCAGAACACTAGGCTCCCCTGTCCTTCACCATCTCCTGGAGCTTGCTCAAACTCATGTCCATTGAATTGATGATGCCATCCAACCATCTCATCCTCCATCGTCCCCTCCTTCTCCTGCCTTCAATCTTTCCCAGCATCAGGGGTTTTTTCCCAGTGAGTCGGCTCTTCCCATCAGGTGGTCAAAGTATCGGAGCTTCAGCTTCAGCGTCAGTCCTACCAATGAATATCCAGAGTTGATTTCCTTTAGGATTGACTGGTTTGATCTCCTTGTAGTCCAAGGGACTCTTAAGAGTCTTCTTCAGCTGCTGCTGCTGCTAAGTCGCTTCAGTCGTGTCCGACTCTGTGAGACCCCATAGATGGCAGCTCACTAGGCTCCTCTGTCCATGAGATTTTCCAGGCAAGAGTACATTGATGTTTTTTGTCCTTCCAATGAATATCCAGACTTGATTTCCTTTAGGATTGACTGGTTTGATCTTGCAGTCCAAGGGACTCTCAAGGGTCTTCTCCAGCACCATAATTCAAAAGCATCAATTCTTTGACACTCGGCCTTCTATATGATCCAACTCTCACATCTGTACATGACTACTGGGAAAACCATAGCTTTGATTCTATGGACCTTTGTTGACAGAGTGATGTCTCTGCATTTTATTATGCTGTCTAGGTTTGTCACAGCTTTTCTACTTCTATTTCCCTCTGTGGACCATGTGCTCCCCTGAGGCTACCTTTCACGGAAGGCTGGATTAAGTATAAGGGAACACCTGCCCTGAGGTCAGGACCACCCTGCCTCACTCCTCAGAGTGCTACATGCAACAATGCTCCTGCACACCAGGTGAGGGAAGGAAGTGCAGTGAGAAGCGCCGGAGTGCCATGAAATGGGAGTGTTCACTGACCGGGTTCTCTGTGTGTTATGGCTTCAAAGTCAGGTGAGTTTATTAAAATTCCACTTTGAGATCATGTAGAGTCATATGCTGTTGTAGAGAGGTCCCACACACCCTTTACATAATAGGGAAAATAGGGAAAACCCAATCTGACTCTGTGCCGGGTCTCTTTCTTTCACTTGAACCTGTGTGTTCTATTGCTTTTGCTACAAGTTAGTCACTAAAGGGATGCTGCCTATAGCTTGAAGTACACATAGTGCCCCAACTCCAGGAGCCCTGCCTCCCATGCCTGAGGTTAAATTGAAATACCTTTTTTTTTTTCCCAGCTCGCAGGAAACACCCTGACCAGGACCGCCTGTAAAAAAGAAGGTGGTCTTCTTTCCTGCAGGAAAGAAGAAATGAACACATCCCCTCTGGGAGTCTGGCTAGAAGGAAGAAATAGTTGCAACAACTTAGGGCCTTTTTTTAAAAAAAAAATCTTTTCTTCCCCAACCCCCCCCCCATTTTGCTCTGTGAAAGAAACTAGCACCTAAACCTGGGCAATGGGACCTCCCTGGTGGTCCAGTGGCTAGGACTCCATGCTCCCAATGCGGCTGGGTCGCTGGCGGGGGGTGGGGTCAGGAAACTAGATCCTACATGCTGAAACTACAATCAAAGATCCCGAGTGCCCCAGCTGAGACCTGCACAGTCAAATACATAAGTAAATATTAAAAAAAAAAAAAAGATAAAGCTGGGCAAGATGGTTCTTTGGGACACTAGTCCACCCTGTCCTCGGTCTGCTGGCTTTCTGTTGGTCTCTCAATTTATTGGGTTGTCGAGCGGTATGTAGTGCAAGCCTGGACTGGGTAAAATGCCCTGAGTTTCTGGCAGTGGCAGTGTCTTGTAAAACTCTAGCACAACATCACAGCAGGGAGCTGACACCAGTGCTGCCCAGACACAGGACATTGTGTGCCCCCAGGGCCCCTCCTCCTGCCCTTCTGTAGCCACATCCACTCCCTCCTTACCCCAGCCCCTCCTTAACCCCCAGCAGTCACTAAACTGTCCTCCATGTCTATAATTTTGTCATTTTCAAGAGTGTTCCAGAAATGGAATTCTATGATATATAGCCTTTGGGGACTGGAGTTCTTTCATTCAGCATAATTCTGTCAAGATCCATCCAGGTGGTTGTATATATCAACATTTTAGTCTTTTTGCTGCATCCACGGTGCCAATGGACCACACATTGTCAGACTAGTCACCCATCAAAGGACACCCGGTGGTTTCCAGTTTTCAGCTACTAGGAATAAACCTGCTGTGAGCAGCTGCTTCCTGGCCTTCGGTTTTGGTGCAGCCCTCTGTGGTGAGGGCCTGAGTGGTGGGGCAGAGCAAACTCTGTGAGGCCTCCCTTCGGACGAAGCATCTGCAATATCCCAATACATAATTGATCAGGCTCTCTGCAGCCTGGAGACAGCGTAACGGGCTACCAGGAAAGACTGTTTGGGCTCCAGTTCCAGCAACCTTTGAAAAAGCAAATGCTATCTCAGGAGAAAAGGATCCAGGGAAAAAACAAAAACATTCAGTGGACATCAGTTAATAGGAATAGCATCATTTTCACCAGTATTAAAAGGGATCACTAAACCAGAATGTGTGCTAAATTCAACCGTTTTCTAAATTCCCATGTGAAAAATAAAACCTCCGATAGGTCTGCTTAGGGGAAAAATAGCTCACTTACCACTCGTGAGCTGGAGTGTTGCCTAGTAGAGTTTGGAAGAACTTTGACCTCCCCTTCCCTCTGTCCAGAAAGAAAATTCTTCCAAACAAGAGTTGGCCAGTGAGGCCAGGACACAGCATTGCCATGAAGGGAGAATTTTTAGTGTCTATCTTTTCAGAGTCTCGGCATTTACTTCTCTGTTAGAATAGATTAAGACGTGGAGACCTGGCCTTGGAGTCTACATTTGGTATCATTCGTTTCATTTTATTTTTATGTTTCTTATTTGAGTAGATGTGAAGTGATATGTTGTTGCCACTTTAATTTGCATTTCCCTGATACCTAATGGATGTTGAGCATCTTTTCATGTGATAATTGGCTGTTTGTGTTGAATCTCTCTCTCTCATTTTTTTAAAGTTTTGGTTGGGCTGCAAGACTTGCAGAATCTCAGTTCCCTGAACAGGCACTGAACATGGGCCCCAGCAGTGGAGGCACAGAGTCCTGGGAGCTCCCTGAGTTGGTCTCCTCTGATTTTTCTTCCTTCTGCTGTTCCTTTCCTGCCTCCTTTTGGATTGGACAAATATTTTATATTATTCCATTTTACTTCCTTTGGAGAAGGAAATGGCAACCCACTCCAGTATTCTTGCCTGGGAAATCCCATGGACAGAGAAGCCTGGTGGGCTACAGTCCAGGGGGGTGTAAAGAGTCGGACATGACAGAGTGCGTGCGCGTGCGCGCGCGCACACACACACACACACACACCTCTTCATATACACATTTCTCATCTCCCACTTATCACCTCACGCCTGAAATTTCTCACTTGACAACGTAACCCATTCACAAACGTGTGATGTCCTTTATCCACACATCCTTTGTATTATCACTGTCATATCATTTACTTTTTTTTTTTAAGTATTTATTTATTTGGCTGTGCCGGATCTTAGTTGTGGCACGTGAGATCTAGCTTCCTGACCAGGGATCGAACCCATGCCCCTTGCACTGGAGCACAGAGTCTTAGCCACTGGACCATGAGGGAAGTCCCTCATTTACTTCTATATACACTTTAAAACCATCACACAAAGTTATTAAGCATGCTTTAAACAGTCAGTTGTCTGTTAAGAAAGCTATGGGAAGACGAAAAAAAGCATAATTTATGTTTCCCCATTTGTTGATTATTTCCAGGGCTATCCTTTCCTTCCCATACATCTAAGTTTCCAGTGTATTATTGATATATTATTTTCTTTCACCCTCAAGAGCATCCTAAAGTGGGAATTCCACCCCCCCACACCAAAAAAAATAATATCCTAAAGCATTTCTTGTAGTCTCTACCTGTTGGCCACAGATTCTTTCAACTTTATCAGGAAATAGCTTTATCTGTTCTTTTATAGCTTTTTTTTTTTTTTTTGCTGAACATATAGTTTTTGGCTGAGTTTTTAAAATTCAGCACTTTAAAGTTTTATATAGTGGGTTTTTTGTGTGGTGAAAAGTTAGTCGAAATTCTTATCATTTTCCCCCTGGAAGTAAGACAAGAAAGAACTTGTCTTTCTTGGCTGGATGCTTTCAGGACTTTTTTCTTTATGGTTTTCATCAGTTTGACTGTAGCGTGCCTAGGTATGATTTTGAGATCACTTGGTGTCATTTCAGGTACCACAGCTCTTTATGTCTCTGCAGAGAAGAATACAGTGAGAGCAAAGTGGCAGATGAGAAGTGATTTATTAGAACAGGACACTGTGAGGCTTACGAGCAGGCGGACGAGAAAGGCCATACCCTGATAACTTAGGGGACACAGTTTTAATCAAAGGAAAAGTGGGGAGGAGAGGAGAACTTCTCTGTCTCTCTCCAGTAGACGCCATGTTTCCGTCATCAGTTCCTCCTTGGGTGGGGCAGAGTTTACCTGTCCCTCCCTAGATGGTCAGGCCAGGAGTGTCATAGCACTTTGGAAAAACACTTTCAGGTCTCAGTACAACGAAGGTCTTTCATTTTGAAGTCACCTTCCCATAAGTGATTTGTTTTCTGTGTGCACAGAGCTTGGTTTGGGGTCACTGACTTGTTGACACCATTGGGCAGAGTGCAGGCCCCTTTTTCTACTATTGTTTTATTGTTCTGTGGGCATTGTGTAAAAAACCTGTCTTGGGGGCCAAAGAACATGTTTCGGGGGCTCCTAACTCACTCAGCTCACTGGGTAGGATGTGGGTCTCCTGTCACCATTGTTTTGTTGTTTGGGGGCGTGTCTCGTGTTTCTGTTGCAAGATTTTGTTGTTAAGCAAACCTGCTTTCTTGAGTAATCATTAACTTACTGGGGTCAACCATATTCTTTTTACTTAAAATCTACTAGTGGGATTAACTATTTAATCACCTATTTTGTCCATTCTGTCCCTGTCAAGTCTATTTGCAGGTATCCTACTGAAGTTGTCCTGAGTTTCTGAATCTGTAAGTCAACATTTATCATCAAGTTTGTGGACTTCTGCCCTCTTCTCACTCTCTTCTCAGTGGGTCTCTTGGAATCTCATCCAGAAAGTGCTGAGGCCAGCTGGCATGGGGCACGTACAAGGTACCCCCCCCCCACCCCCGCCGACTTCTCATTCCCCATCCTGAGATCGGTGCTCTGCCTCACAGGCTCCAGCTGTCCAGGATTCTGCCCTCTGCCTGCTCACCCAGCCACAGAGCACACTACGCACACACGTTTAGCAACTGTGTTCACACTCAAACTGTTTCACATACATTTGTTGCTTTTGTAAAAGGTACCCCAAACCTACTTTCCTTTCATAAGAAATGTACATGCAGTTAAAGTAAGGTTTTATTTTGTGCATTCCCCAAAGGTGCACAAGCCACGGAAGGCCCTGGTGGGTATGGAGAGGGGAGCGGGTTGGGGACAAAAGTAAAAGGCAACCCCTACTCCAAGAAGTTTTCAGTGCCATGGAGACAGGAAACCAGAGTTGTGGAAATTCAGAGATGGTTGCTTCCAACCAGAGAGAGAGGATTTATGGGGGTTGATCTCCCAGGTGAACCCTGAGGAGGTGGTGCTGGAGGGTTCAGGTTGTACCGAGAAGGTATATAATCTTGTTCTACTTCAAGGCAGCAATATTACTTCATAAAACCAGACTGACAAGAAACACAAGACCAAGAGTTTTGCAAGGGGTAACTGCCATTTGCTCAGTGGTGGGAATTAACCCGGTGTCTTAACTGATCCCCCCAGGCATCAGGTCTTTGGTAAAGATAACAATGCTAGGTTATGGGCGACAGTCCCACACCTGTTAGAAACTGACATGCCCATGTCCACTTGCTGTTCTTGGTGACTCCCGGGCCCATGTGTCAGTGTTAGTGACCCCCAGGTGGCTTCCGTGTCCGCACGCGGCTGTCAGCGACCCCTGAGTCCGTCCTCGGCGTCGGGTACACGGCGTGGGGCAGGGCGGCGCTGATGTTCCTGGGCGCCCCACGGCGGCGAGTTTGGGCTGCCCTCTCCAAGCCAGCCCAGTCTGCCCGAGGGCGCCGGCTTGGGGTGGCGGCTCTCGGCCGTCCAGCCTCTACATTAGGGGCCCAGGAGGGACGCACAACTGCCCACGGCCGGCTCACGGGTGCTTCGGCCCCCAGGCGCATAGGAGCGCTCCACCAATCCTCGTTCAGCCCCAGCTACCGTTCTGTCGGAGGGTTGCGCCCGCACGGCGGAAAGGCCTCCCCTTTAAAGCGCGCGCCCCGGAAGCGGTACCCGCCGCGCGCCGGTACCGGAAGTGGATGCGGCCGGCGGGCGGCGGCGGCGGGCGGCCGGCTCTGGAGCTGCTTAGCGCTGCCGGGCGGGCGTCGCTGTGGCGGCTGCGGCGCCGCTCAGGCTTGGGCTGGCCCGGCGCGGCCTCGGGCTGCCCATGGGGGGCGAGGGGCCGGGCCGGTGACGCCGGACGCCCATGGACGCCCCTGAGGAGCCACTGCCGCCGGTGATATACACCATGGAGAACAAGCCCATCGTCACCTGTGAGTGCCCGGCGGCGAGGGAGGGGGCGGCGGCCGCGAGTAGCGCGGCCCAGGTCGCCGGCTCCTGGGCCCCCGCGCTCTGGCCCGGCCACTTCCTGGAATAGAGGTGTGGCCGGGGCGGCGGCTGCGGCTGGGCTCTGACCCCGCGGGCGACCTCCGACCTCCCCGGGGCCGATCTCCTAGCTCTCCTGGAGGCGACCTCTGACCTCCCTGGGGACGCCCTCCAGGTTGTTCGGCTGCAGTTGATAGCGCCGGGGACGCGGGGCGGCCCTGACCGAAGTGCGCCCCGAGGGGCCCCCGCCGTGAGCCCCGTCCGGCCACAGGGTCGGCAGCTTGCCACTCGCGGCCCGTCCTTCGCGGTGGAGACTGTCTCCTCCGGGCACACTGTGCCTTCCGACCCCGCAGCGGGTCTCCCGGCGCTCGGTCGCAAGCGTGGACGAAGTTTGCGTGCGGCTGTGGTGTTAGGAGACGGGATGTGCACTTCAGGAACGTATTAAGTGGTGGGTCTGAGACGCAGGACGCCCGGCAGAGCCGTGCACAGCCGGCCTGGCTGGGACCGCGGGCCAGGACTCTTCCCCGCCCGCGACGCCGGCACAGAGCAGAGACCCATTTCACAGATGGCGTGTAAAGGTTCGGCGAGCTCTCCGCGCTCTGGACGGAGACGGGTGTTTCGACGTTTTGGCTGTCAGTTTGGTTTTTTTTTTTGGTGCCACATTTATGCACCCACAAAGGAACTGTTTGTTTCTACAAAATTCCCTCTAATATTTACAGTCGTGACCTCAGAATTCAGTACTTTCAAAAGCACTGAGTTTATGGAAAGTGTTGAAATGTTGGCTGACGTTTTGCTGACTTGCAGAGAGAGATTTCAGACTGTTAGGAGTTTTGACTTTTGACAGTGCTTTTGTCGTCAGTTAATTTTTTTCAGATGGTCTTCTATACTTTGAAAGGAAGCACTCTTTCTATAGCAACATCCGGGGGCAGGCACTTAGGCCATAGTAGACAGTTCTGTAGGTAGAAGATCCTTTTAAAAGTTAAAGTTTCTCTGTTTCATTCTTTTTCACTTTTTTTTTCTTCTGATTAATCGATACTCTCCTTGTGTGTTTCCTCTTGTCATATTGCTGAGAAACTATATTTAAAGTCGAATTTTGTTGCTTTATGTTTAGCTGATAAACTTTCTTAGAAAAATGGACTGTTGTCACATCTGAATTTAGACGCTTGCATAATTCAGCCAAGTTTTCTCTTTTCACCAGGACACTTACCAACTGAAAGTCATACTCAGGACTGCACCTTCAGTCTGAGAGAGCGGGTAGATGCAGTGGTCATCTGGAGGCCCTGCAGTTAATCCCCAGGTGCTTTCTGTATCCTGAGGGAAGAGGAGCCAAACTTGGATGGTGCTCGTGTTCGGGTTCAGTGTCTCCCAGATCCTGGAGACTTCTCCCCAAGTGCCCTGCATGCTCTGAGTGCTGGATCAGTATTACTTGTGGAGACATCCAGATGTCTCATTATACCTCATAGCCTTTAGCTTCCATTTTCCTGGCAGTGTTTCTGTAGGCATTGTGTAAATACATACCTGAAGAGAAGGTTCCTAAAGCTCTGTTGGTTCAGCCTTGACTTAGTGGGGAGATTGTTATCCTCTTGGTGTTAGAGATACACGTGACGTGTTTAGTTTCATTTCACGTACATGACAGACAACTCTGGGAAAGTTTCCTTTTGTAAAAGCTACACTGGTGGAGGATTTTCCGGTGTTTAAAGCTGTTGTCTGTACTGATGGTATCTCTGTTTTCAAAGGCACAACCATTCATTCATTGGTGCCTCAGAGAAGAAAGCGGCTTCAGTAAACTTTCAGAGAGAGTTAGCTTGAAAAATAAAAAAGATTTTTTTAAATTTAAAGATTTTTTTAACTTTTAGAAGAGCTGACTTTATAGTTCACTCTTGAAATTCCATTTTGGTGTGTCTGGACTGGAGCTCCAGTAAGCACTTGCTGTCCTGGTTTTGCATCATACTTTCTTCGTTTTGTTCCATTCCTTCTGCAGCACACGTTTGATGGGAGCCCCTGGTCTAAGCAGTGTAGATAAAGGTAGTAGAAAAACTGCTTTCAAAGTCCATCTGGAGGCTTGGCTGTTGTGTACATAGCCCCCTTAGCAGCATTTTAATTTTCAAAAGTCTGTATACTACTTCTTGCAGCCATTGCACCCTCAGGAAGTCTGTGTTTGTTCATTGTAAAAATGACAGCAGAGTTGATAACTCATTTTCAGATTTTTTTTCACATAATTTAGAACATTTTACTCTGAATGAATTGTGCATCAGCCTTTCTGAGAAGAATGTAGAATGTTACTGGTTCAGATAAATTTAAGAACTGTTTATTTGCAACTGTGAGAAGAGGGGAAAGTCCCCAGAGATTAGGGGTAAACAGGATACATCATTACTTGAAAACCTTGTTAAATTATTTTAATAATATTCTGAAGCTGTCTAGAAGTTTTAATGACTTTCAGTTCATAATTAAAATTTTCCAAAGCCACTGCCCATCTGCCTCTGGTGCAGAGTGACCACCTTAGTCGAGGACCTGCTTACACTTCCAGGGTTAGAGAAACTTCTCAGTGTTGGGAGATGTGTCTGAAATGCCTGGGGTTGTCCTCCAAGCTCTCAATGGTGCTGCTGGTGTGATGACATTGGGTGATGAATCACCTGGCTGTAGCAATTTGAACATCTATAGCATAATTTACTAATCATGAAAGATGCACCATGAAACTGAAACCAATTCAGCAGATCCGGTTAGTCTAAATTTAAGTTGGAGCTTTGATTTTTTTCTTTCAGCCACTGGATCAGTTCTCTGCTTTGGAGTAAAGACTGGGGTTTCTGATCTAAGGATACGTTAGGAAAGAGGTGTTTCCTTTCCAGCTGTCTCGTTTAGCAGGCAAAGTTATGGTAATTCCACTGATTTGTTGCTATCCTACCCAGAATTGTTCAGTTGCTAACTGAACAGTTGTGTCTGACTCTGTGACTCCATGGACTGTGATATACCAGGCTCCCCTGTCCTCCACTATCTCCTGGAGTTTGCTCAGATTCATGTCCATTGAGTCAGTGATGCTATCTAACCATCTTATCCTCTGCCGCCCCCCTTCTTTTCCAGTGAGTCCTCTCTTTGAAAAAAGTGGCCAAAATACTGGAGCTTCAGCTTCAGCATCAGTCCTTCTAATGAATATTCAGGGTTGATTTCTGTTAGGATTGATTGGTTGGTTCTCCTTGTGGTCCAAGGGACTCTCAAGAGTCTTCTCCAGCCCTACAATTCTAAAGCATCAACATGAGATTGTGTAGTATCTGAAAAATAGCAGTGTTCCATCCAAATGATGATCTGTTCTCTCCCAGTTGCACTGGATGTTGCCGCTTTAATTTTTCTCAGTCTCTATATTTAGAGTTCTGTATCTGACATTATGAATTTTCATAGTGGGGGAAAAGATAGAAGAAATGAGTAGATCTGTAACACTTTGTACCTGGCTGGAGTTTGTTTTTCTCTCCCTGTGGGTTAAAGTTTTTAAATTCCCACGTTGTGATTTTCTACCGAGCATGAAAGTGTGGCATTTGTGATTTAACCACTCTCAGTTTCATTGTTGGAAAAGTAACTTAAAATGTCCTCTTTTTAAACTGATACACTTAAATGCAGGTCTTGGTCCACAGTGCATTCTTAAGTCAGCAGAGAGGTAACAGTTGAGAAGAGGGGGGAACGTGTCTCCTTAGGAGACCTCAGTTCCTTGGGCCATGGTTGGAGGTAGGGACTTTGGTTGGAGGAGTTACTGCCTGTGTTCCCTGGCTTTAGAAGGCGCTGCCACCTGTGCGCAGATAAAAGCAGGCGTGGTTTACTGTGTGATGACTTTCTCACCTGTGACCCGGGTCAGGGACGGTGCCAGTCACAGAGAGTTGATAGGGGCTTGAATGAGTATATATAAAGTACTCAGAAGAATGATGAATGTGCCAAAAAATGTTAGCTTCTCAGCACAGATTCCTCAGTTTTCTCTCTCCATGGTGGCTTTAGTGTCTTCAGTAATTTTTCCATGGCACTTCTAGACTCAAAAGAGTATTTAGTAATTCCATTTATTAAGTAGATTCAGGTAATTTTATTAAGTGTTATGTCTTAACAGAAGTTATTTGAAAAAAAATACACATAAATTGAAAGAAAAGTTTTTACTTCTTTCTTAGATAACCACAGTAGCATACTCTTGGGATGGTTGCACCTGTTGGGCACAGCACAACCTCTCTAAGCAGGGGATCAGATTGGATGCAGTGGCTCGCTTTATTTGGGGTGGGGGTGGGGTGGTACTTGCCTTTCATCACAACAGTTACCCTGTTTTGTGATGATAGTGATGTCACTGAAAGAAATACAGCCTACGTAGTACTGAAACTGACTCTCCTGGGGCCTGGAATGGCTTGGTATTGCTGTTCTCCCTGTAGATTTGGGACATCCGTTGGGCCTCTGTGGGTTTGCTGCAGTATCCTGGAGCACCTGGTAAGTATGGGAACCAATGTTACTAGTATGTTAGCCCAACTCTAGGGTGTATCTGCACCAATCATTTAGATGTGAAAAACTTCCTTTTCCATTTGAACTTCAGCTCATGGGCTTGATTTGTAAGGTGTGTTACTGAAGAGTTTCTAGTGAAGTTTGGTTTATGCAGTAAGACTCAAGGGTCTGAGTTTTTTTAAGCTCTTTGAAAAAAGCATGGCACACACCATGCAGGAACCAGTCTTGACCTGGAAGGGAGCGGACAGCCAGCTGGCTGGTCCACACAAGAGGTAGGAAGGGCCTTGGTCACCTTTTATTGAAAAAGCAAGTGACTTACCTGAGAATTTCTTGTCTAAAAACAGATTTTTGCCAGTTGACGGAGTGCTGGTGCCTTGTCTCCCAGGGCTCCCTGGTGATCCCCCCTCCCTCTGCTCTGGCCTGGGGGGTCTGGATGACAGACCCGGGCCCCCACAGATCCTCCCTGTCACCCCTTCCTTCACCTCGCCTTCCTGTCTTTGCTCCCTTTGGTCCCCACTTTCAATCAGATCGTCCCCGTGGGACTGCGCTTCATGTGACTTTTAAGTGTATTCGCAGTATTTAGCTCTTTGAGAATATTTGGTTTTTAAATTTAACATTGATGACCTTGGAGTCATTCTGACTTCTCTTTTTCTCTCACAACCAACATTGTCTACCAGCAAATACCATTTTGTCTTTGAAATTGATCTAGGATTCAGCCCCTTTTCACTGCTGCTCCCCCAAACCCTGGCCCCCTTCACCTCTCCCTGGGACCCCCACAGCCTTCCAGCTGGCCGGCTCATTTCTGGCCTTACCCTTGAAGCTGATTCTCTCTGGAGTTGGGGGCAGTCCCTCCAAGAGAGAAGTTGGCACATAATTCCTTGGCTTCCACCTCTCCAGGGGCCACCCACCTTCTCTCGTCATGGTATTCTCAGGGCTTCCTGTGGGCTCTGAGACCCTCTGTCCGTGTCCCCAAACTCCACCCCCACCTGGCCTCCTGGCTGGGCCTCACACAGCACACGGCCCAGCAGCCCCTGCCCTGTCGCTCTCCTGACCCCCTCAGTGTTTCCCTCGCACACTGGGGCTGCTCATGTGTCACCGCCCAGGCCTGCGAGGATTTGGCATCTCTTGGACTTTGCTCAGTCTTCTGGCTCAGCACCCCTGACAAACTTTTTTTTTTTCTCATGGTTGTTGTTCTCCACCACAACCTGGGCTGCCCTGGAATAGAATGTGAGGTTCAGAACTTTATCTGCTATGTTCATGGCTGTATTTGTGGCACCTGGATGGTGCTGGGCACATAGTTGGTGCTCAGTAAATATTTGTAGAGGAAATTAATAAGTGAGCAAACATTACTCTAAAGGGGAAACTGTGTTATATGTAAGGTAGGAGCTTTTAATGGTGTAGTTATTTTCTTTAAATACATGTCTTTGTCAGGATCAGATAGCTTTGTAGGAAAATGTTTGGAGAGTTTGAGTCCTGGCCGCTGAGACTTGGTTTCAGGTAAACTACTATGCACTTACGTGGCTCTTTGTTTTTTGGTGCTGGAGCATTTTCTCTTTGGAGTTTTTGAATCGAGGAAATACATATTAATCTAGTAGAAGAAAAGTTCCATGGCCCATAATGTTTGAACTAGTCCTTCTGAGTTGTGTTCAAGTATGGTTTCTTTACTTCAAGTCAGGAGAAATGTATGAACAAACCGAGGCATTCTCAGGTCTGTGATTCAGCTTCTGCTCAGGAGCATTTAGGATTGAGGGACTGTCAACCTGGCATTTGGGTGAAGCCTTTGAAAAAGATACAGCTGTAACTTTCAGAAATGAAACTTTAACCTTAAAAGTATATAAATAAAGCAGGAATACATTTTCATTATGAAGAATGAAATCTAGAAGTTTAATTGTTAGGTCAGAAGGGGAGACCCCAAATCGCCCTGTGAAAAAGCTGTCCTCCGAGTTATACTCTGCCCCACTGGGTCGGAGATATCTTTTTAATTTTTGCCAGTCTAGTGGACAGGTTATAGTTTTTTGTTTTTTCTTTTTCTGAGCAGCTTTATTGAGCTTTAGTCTACATATTATAAAATTAATATCTGTTGTACGTGTACAGACTGTTAGTAAATGGTCACAGTTGTGCAGCCGCCACCGTGGTTCAGTTCTAGGACATTTCCATCACCCCAAGAACTGTTAGCAGTTAATCTCTGCCCCTAGGCGTAGGCACCTCTGATCTGCTTTCTGTCTCCATAGATTGGCGTTTCCTAGATGTTGCGCAGAAGTGAGTCGTGTAGCATGCAGTCTCCTATCTGGCTTCTCTCACTTTGCGGTGTTTCTGAGGTTCGTTCGTGTTACTCCAGCTACAGTTGGCCCCTCCTTTTCTTGCTGTCTAGTATTCCAGTGCATGGACTCCTTTATCAGATATGTGATTTGCAGATATTTTCTTCTGTTCTTTGATTGTCTTTTAGTTAATCTGTCTTCAGAAGTGCAAACATTTTAAATGTTAAGTCCAGTTACCCATTTTTTTCTCTTATACTTTCAATATCGTATCTAAGAACTCTGACCAGCCCAAGGCCATCTTCCATCATAGTTGTTTTGGTGTTATACACCTGATGATTAGTGAGGTTCTTTTTATGTGGTTCTTCGTGCTTGTACCTCTTGAGAATTGCCTCTTCATCTGTGTTTATTTCAACATATACGCGGTATAGCCAAAAGCATATCTAAAAGATGGATTGGAAGAGCACTAGGGAAGATGTGCGTTTGATTTTTGTATTTTACGCCACATGTATTCGTTTTCTAGTATAGCTGTAACAAATTATCAGAAACTGAGTGGCTTAAAATAACTGAAATTTATTTTCTCACAGTTCTGGGGACTATAAGTTGAAAATCAAAGTATCAGCAAGGCTGTGCTTCTTCCTGAGGCCTTGGGGGTGGAGGTGGTCCTTTGTCACCTCTTTCCAGTGCCCAGAAATCCTTGCTGTTCCTTGACTAGTAGGTACATCACTCCAGTCTCTGCCTTGTCTTCACATGGCCTTCTCTCTCCCTGTGTTTTCCCTTCTGCCTCTTATCTGACCTGACAAGTGACTTCTTGTCATTGGATGTAGGGCCCATCTGTATATGATACAGAATGATCTTATTTGAGAGTTTGAACTTAATCATATCTATAAAGACCCCTTTTCCAAATAAGGTTCATTCCCAGGTCCTGGGTTGGCGGGGGGGCGGGGGGGTCAGGATGTGGACAAATCTTCTAGGGGTGCTGGTCAGCTCCTTGATCACGGCGTCTGCACTGGCATCCAGGTGCACGTCGGCAGCGTCCAACATGTGTCTGGTTTTATAACACTTTCTCCGTCTAGAGGCATGTCCTTACTGTGCTCCTGACCCCTGAGCAAGTCCATGGTATCTGGAATTTTGGGCTTGAGATGTTGACTTAAGGTGGGATGATCTCTTAAGAAAAGATGAACCTATTATACAACCTCTCTTTCCTTTTTTTCCCCCCAAGAAAATAAATGTTTTTGTTTGGCTTCCTGCACACGTGTTACATGATGTTTCATTCCTCAGTGTTGTTTTAGGCCCTCGTTTGCCAAATTTTTTGAAGAAGTGAGCAGGGAGGGCTTCCCTGTTGGCTCAGTGGTTAAGAATCTGCCTGCCAATGCAGGAGACATGGGTTCGATCCCTAATCCAGGAAGATCCCATAGGCCATGAAGCAACTGAGCCCGTGTGCCACAACTTCTGAGCCTGTGCTCTAGAGCCCGCGAGCTGCGCCTGCTGAGCCACGTGCCTCCGCTGCTGAAGCCCGCACACCCTGGGGCCGGTGCTCCACCACAAGAGGAGCCCCCACGATGAGAAGCCCACTCTCCGCGATGGGAGAAAACCTGTGCAACAGCGAAGACCCAGCACAGCCAGAAATAAGATAAATGAATGAATGCATCAGTAAATAAAATTATTTTTTAAAAACAGTAAACAGAAAAATTATGAAGAAACTGACAACAGGCTTATACCTTGCTTTCACCAGCGAGTGTCATGTCATGTGTTTGGAAATTTTTCCTTTTTCCAACAGATCTATTTAGTGTTTAGAAGTAGTTGCATACATTTCAGAGCTGCAATTTTAGGTAGAGTCTTAGAACTAACAGTAACGCCTGTGGTAACAATTTTTACTACACTCACAGCTCACCATTTGTAGGCACTCTTAGTCTGGCTAGGTCAGCTTGAAAGTTCCTTAAGCACTGAGGTGAACAGCGGGAAGGGCCAGCAGGCAGGTCATTTTGAGGCTGAAGACCTGAGGGCCAGTGTCTGTGCCTGACCAAGGCCCCTCAGTATTGAGTGCCGCAGCGAGGACCAGGCCCGAGGTGGCCGACTCCTGGTCCACCGCAACCTCTCCAAGGGCTCGGGGAGTCAGACCCCGTCTGCCCACACAGAAAGGGCTTGTCCCTCAAGTTATCCCTGAGGGAAAGCCTTTGCCATAGAACTAAGCAGAATCGAAACATCACTTTCTTTAGTTCAGCAGCTGAAGAACTGAGTAGGGTAGCCGTACTGGCGGTTTTTAGTGTAGTCTTACTGATTCTAAAATTAAATCCGTCTTCTGAGAACTTGACAGCCAGTGCCATCGCTCCATCTGCTGTAGGATGTTCTGGCCTTTGGGGGCCATGTGCTGTGTAGTGTAGAACGAGGCCCTGGATTCACCATCAGAGCAGGTCCTCAGCATCTGCTCCTGGCTTCTTAGAGCTTACGTTCCAGCAAGAGCGTAGATTGTGTGCATACAGGGTAAATTATATCATGTAATAGGTGATGCATGCTAGGAGGAAAGGAGAAAGAGAGAAGGGTAAGAGAAATGGGAGAATTGTTAACATCTCAAACGTTTTATTATAGAAACTTGCAAACTTGTATTAAAAGAAAATAGTATGAAGAACCCCTCCAAGCCTGTCACTCAGTTTCAACAACTAAGTGGTCAGTCTTGCTTCTTTATACCCCTGCCCATTCCTTCCAATCCTGTTGTTATTTTGAAGCAAATCTCAGGCATCGAACATTTATCAGTAAGTCTATGTGTTGTGGACTGAATGTTTGTATGCCCCACCCAAATTCCTACATTGAAGCCCAGACCACTAATGTGGTTGTATTTGCAGATGGGACCTTCTGGGAGATAATTAGGATTGGCTTGGATTACGAGGGTGGGGACCTCATGGTGGGGTCATTGGCCTCGTAAGAAGAGGAGGAGAGGCTGGGAGAGCAAGTCAGCAAGCAGGGAGCCCTCACTGGGAAGCCACAAGGAGGCACCTTGGACTTCAGCCTCCAGAACAAGGAGGAAGACAGTTGTATGTATTGTTTAAGCCACTCCATCTGGGGTGTTCTGTCATGGCAGCCTGAGCTAAGACAGCCTGGAGCACTGAAAGATAAGGACTTTAAAAAATAAGACTGCAAAATCTTTATCACGTCTAAAAATACAATTCCTTAGTATCAAATATTGAGTGTTTACATTTCCAGTGTCTGATGTGTCTTTTTTTAAAAATTTCTTTAAATTATTTAGTGTCAGTAGGTTTTTAGATTGATGTTTTCATTCTGTCTTGACGTCTGAGTTTCCCTCTCACCCTCTGGTTCCTTATCGCTTGTTGAAGAGCCTGGGGGGTGTGCCTTGTGTCTGTTTGCCCGCTGGCTTCTGAGGTGTGGAATCCTTGTTGTAGGAATCTTTAGTTCCTTTGCTCTCTGGTGTGACATGATGTTCCAGACTCACTTTGTGCATTTCCTGCTCTGGCCCGGGAATCAGCCCTTCTTCGGGGAGCCCCGATTCCTTCTGGTGGGAGATCATATTTGGAGACCCCAGTCTGTGTGCTTGGGCTTCTAGTTGCTGCTGGGCCTTTATAGGGGGAAGAGCTGGGTTCTAAATTCATTCTGATCTTTTCAGTTCAAATTCAGAAATTTAGGGCTTTATTTAACTGCTCTGTCCTCTGTATTTGGTTTCTGCCTGCTCTCTCTCTCTCGTGTATTTTTTCTTCCAGTTTGCAGGCATGCTTGGGGATGATAGAACAAGGTCCTCAGACTGGATCAGGGTCCCGTGGAGTGCTCATGGGGGGCCAGAGTTTCTGATGGAGCAGGATGGGGTAGAGCCTGGGAGTGAGGACCTCTCACAGATGCCCAGGTGATCCTGGTGCTGTGGGTCCAGGGCCCTCCTCAGTCCACCTCACACAGCCTCTGATAGCCCTGTGACTGCCACCAGCAGTGCAACAATCTAGTGTGTAGCCCTGTCCTTTCTGCCCTGTGCCTCCCTGACCTGAAGCATCTCCTTCTGTAGGAAATAGTCATACATGTTGTATTAGTATTTCCCTTTCTTAGATAAGAGATCGCAGACTGCATACACATTCCCGACTTCACTTTCCCCCCAAGATTTCTGGGAGAACAGAGTGTAGAGATGGTGCCCTCTCTTGTTTACAGTCCTTAGAGCCCTGTTACAGAGAAGGCAATGGCACCCCACTCCAGTACTCTTGCCTGGAAAATCCTATGGACAGAGGAGCTTGGTAGGCTGCAGTCCATGGGGTCGCTGAGAGTCGGATACGACTGAGCGACTTCACTTTCACTTTTCACTTTCCTGCATTGGAGAAGGAAATGGCAACCCACTCCAGTGTTCTTGCCTGGAGAATCCCAGGGATGGGGGAGCCTGGTGGGCTGCTGTCTATGGGGTCGCACAGAGTCGGACACGACTGAAGTGACTTAGCAGCAGCAGAGCCCTGTTATGTCGATATGCCATGGTTTACTCTGGCCATCCATCAGTGGAATTTGAATGGTTTCATCTTTTGCTGTGTGACACAGTCTTACAATCAAATATATTTTCCCCATGTATCTGTTGGGGTCTGTCACTGTGAGGATTGCTGGGGCTGTGGTAACCACAGTTTTGCTGGTTCAGATCCCCCTTCAAAACAGTGCTCCTTTTGAAAATGATAGTGAGACCCCACTGAGAAAGTGAGTGATCTTTTCAAACGGACTTTTAAGGAGGTGAGAGGGAAATCCAGGGGAAGAGCGGTTTGGGAGAAGCCTCCGGTCCAAGTGCCTGAAACAAGCAAGATATCCTCCTGAATCTCAAATGCTGTGATTCAAACGGCTGTAGCTTGACTATATTCCCTGTGTTTTAAAAATACGTAAACTTTCAAAGGCTGATTTTTTGGTCTTCTTATATATAGATGCACTTATCCAGTCTTTCTTCTGTTAAATTCCTGAGTTTTGGGTCTAATGTGGTCTCTGAGTGCTAGAGAAGGTCATTACTATCCTGTCTTTCTTCTTAAAAAAAGGAGACTTTGGGACTTTCTGTCTCAAGCGGCCTCTGTGCATTGGCTGTAGTTTCTTTTCTGCAAACAGTCCGGAACTCGGTTAACCCTCACAGAGTGCACTTCGTCCCTTTGGTCACGCCTTCGGGCAGGGTGGTGCTGGTTGCGAAGCGAGGGAAGCAGCACAGGGAGAGCGAGCAGGTGTCTGTCACCGGCAGGCTGGGGAGCTGGTGACCAGACCTGTCAGGAAAAGTTAGTGCTGAGATGGCAGGATGGGCCGAGTTGTGATTTAAGGACACTGGAGTGGGTTGCCATTTCCTTCTCCAGGGGATCCTCCCAACCCAGGGATCAAACCCACATCTGCTGCATTGCAGGTAGATTCTTTACCAGTGAACCATCCAGGAAGCCCAAGAAACAATAAAATGAGAGAAAGAAGCATCTGCAGCAGCAGTGCATACTGTTGAGTCAGAGTGGGCAGCTGTACTCTGATGAGCTGCTTGACTCACCTGGGCGGGGAGCCGTGGGTGCCTGGGCTTCCCGGTATGGGGTGGCCCTCGGGCTGCTGGGAGGACTCCGGGTGACTGAGCACCTGCGCAGTAAACGAATGGTCCCCCCCCCCGACTTCTGTCAGCTAGTTCTCACCTGGGGCCAAACCCTCTAGTGCTAATAGCAAGTCCTCCTGGATCATCAGATTGGGATAGTCCATAGATTGGGGGTGGGGAGGGCAAATCAAATGCTTCTCTTTGTTTTAAATCAGTCCTATGACTTCACTTTCTATGGTTGTGTCAGTTTCTTGTGACTGCTGTAACAAATTACATAGACTTTGTGCCTAAAAGTAACACAGAGGTATTTTCTCCAAGTCATGGAAGTCAGAAGTCTGACATGGTCCTCTCTGGACATGGTTCCTGTGGATAGGGCTGCTTCTTCTGAGGGCTCCAGGGGAGAATCCCCTTTCCGGCAGCTGGAGGTGCCTGCTCCCTTGGCTCTCTGGGCCCCAGTTCGGTCTTTCTCGTGACTCCATCTCTCTGGTTGTGGCTCTTCCCCATGTAAGGACCCTTGGGAGCACAGTGGGCCTGTCCGGATAAGCCAGGATCATCTCTTTATTTTAAGGTCAGCTGACTAGCAGCTTTAATCCATCTGCAACCTTGATTCTTCCTTGCTGTGTAATGTAACATGTTCACAGGCCCCGGGGAGCAGGACGATTCTGTCAATTTCTGAATGCCCTTGGCACATGTCTGATTCTATAAGTATGAAAGCCCTGTGTCCTTCCCAACAAATAGGTGACTTTTCTGTTTAACCTTTGGCTCCCCCTGAGGCATGATTGGTAACTTTGGAGCACTCGCACCACATTTGTTAATTTATGCCACCCTTTCTGTAGATGGTTTAGTGCTAAATGCAGTCTTATGTCATCATCAAATCCTAAAATTAAAAAAAAATTACATAAATATTACATATACATAAATACTGCATATAAATAACCGTAAATATTGCAGCTACATTAGCAACAACAAACGTATAGCTTTTTGAACAGAGATACAAATATTTTCTTCTCAATTAAGAGAATAGGTGCCTTTATGTTAGCCTAGTCTAGACACCCAGTGTTGCTGAGATGCAGACGGGGATCTCTCTCTAACCTCCACCCCAGACGGAGCCAGCTCACACGGTTTGGTTGGATGTTGATTCCAGCAGGGTTGAGCTTCATGTGCCTTTCCTCTGCTGGAGGCTCTTTCACACAGAACAGGACCCTGGACTCATCCTCTGCTCTTTAAGTATCAGCATAAGACTGATTCTGCTCTGGTCGCAGTTGACTGTTAACTGAAGATCAGGATTTAAAATTGCTTTGGCACTAAATAACCTTGTGACATTGCAGTTCTAGTGGATCCTAAAATAAAAGTTTTGTGCAGAAAAATGATTGAAAGTGAAAGTTTCCATTGCTGTTTGCATTGGTGAAGGGTGAAGCCGATGCTGGGCGACTGACCTCAGCTGTGAGTGGCCCTGAGTGCGGCTGGGCGGGTCTGCTGCGCCCTCCTGGGCTTGGTCTGGACATGTTACTCGGCTCTGCTTAGACTCTGATCTTAGTGATGGTGTGTTGGCTCTAAAAGACTGGCCTACAGGTTTCTATTTTTAGTTATAATTGATTTCTTTGAAAATTAGAGTTGTTTCAAAAATAGCCAATTTCTTACTGTCTCTTTTTGTTGTTCATTCGCTGGGTTGTTTACGACTCTTTGCGACCCCAGGGACACCAGGCTTGCCTGTCCTTCACCATCTCCCAGAGCTTGCTCAAACTCATGTCCATTGAGTCAGTGATGCCATCCAGCCATCTCATCCTCTGCCCTCCTTCTCCTCCTGCCCTCAGTCTTTCCCAGCATCAGGGTCTTTTCCAGTGAGTCGGCTCTTTGCATCAGGTGGCCAAAGTATTGGAGCTTCAGCTTCAGCATCAGTCCTTCCAATGAATATTCAGGACTGATTTCCTTTAGGATTGACCGGTTTGATCTTCTTGCTGTCCAGGAGAGTCCAGGGGACTCTCAGGAGTCTTCTCCGGCATCGCAATTCAAAAGCATCAATTCTTTAGCACTCAGCCTTCTTTATGGTTCAACTCCCACATCTCTACATGACTACTGGAAAGACCATAGCTTTGACTATACAGACCTTTGTCGGCAAAGTGGTATCCCTGCTCTTTAACGCACTGTCTAGGTTTGTCGTAGCTCTTCTTCCGGTATTCACTCAAGTATTCTTGGGCTTCCGTTGTGGCTCAGCTGGTAAAGAATCTGCCTGAAATGTGGGAAACCTGGGTTCGATCCCTGGGTTAGGAAGATCCCCTGGAGAAGGGAAAGGCTACCCACTCCAGTATTCTTGCCTGAAGAGTTCCTTGGACTGTATAGTCCATGGGGTCACAAAGAGTCAGACACCACTGAGTGACTTTCACTTTCACTTTTTTTCCAGGGAGCAAGTGTCTTTTGATTTCATGGCTGCACTCACTGTCCACACTGATTCTGGAGCCCAAAAAAGAAAAGCTGCCACTGTTTTCACTGTTTCCCCATCTGTTTGCCATGAGTGATGGGACCGGATGCCATGATCTTAGTTGTTTGAATGCTGAGCTTTAAGCCAGTATTTTAACTGTCCTCTTTCACCTTCATCAAGAGGTTCTTCAGTTCTTCACTTTCTGCCATTAGAGTGGTATCATCCACATATTTGAGGTTGTTGATATTTCTCCCTGATGTACTCCTTTCCCAGTTTTGATTCCAGCTTATGCTTCATCCAGACTGGCATTTTGCATGATGTAGTCTGCATATAAGTTAAATACACAGGATGACAGTATACAGCCTTGATGTACTCCTTTCCCAGTTGTGAACCAGTTCATTTTTCCATGTCTGGTTCTACTTGTTGCTCCTTGTCCTGTATACATGTTTCTCAGGAGACAGGTAAGTCTCCTATTTGGTATTCCTATCTCTTTAAGAATTTTGCACAGTTTGTTGTGATACACACAGTCAGAAAGGCTTTAGCTTAGTCAGTGAAGCAGAAGTAGATATTTTTTTGGAATTCCCTTGCTTTTTCTTCTTTCTTTTTCTCTTGCTTTTTCTGTGATCCAGTGGATGTTGGCAATTTGATCTCTGGTTCCTCTGCCTTTTCTAAATCCAGCTTGTACATCTGGTACTGTTGAAGCCAGCTTGAAGGATTTTGAGCATTACCTTGCTAGCATGTGAAAGTCTAAATGACACATCTTTATCTATATTTATTTATATTCTGTTGGACATGTGTTAGTGTCTTCTCAATATTGGTAAAAGTTAACTGTTTTATAATTGAGTTCCCAAGTACTTCTGTTTTTAAAATTTTAAGAAAATGTTCAGCTGAGTTTATTGAAATGTGACCCACATAAACTTAAGTCACTGAAATCATCTTTTTTAACTCCCACCCCCCAACTGGCCATGTTTAATTAGTTCTTACTTGCTTTTAACATAGAAAGTTTAAAATTATGTGATTAATACATAAATATATGCTTCTAAAAATCTCAGAGAATGCAGTCCGACTTCAGAAAATAGTGAAGGTCTGCCTCAGATATCTGAGTGCATGGACCAGAGTCTGATCACAAATGGCAGACATGGGAAGAGAGGCATAGGTAGTCAGGAGCCCAGAGCTCCGCCGGCCTTTTTCTCAGACGTCTCTTGTTGTGGAACATGGGCTTAGTAGCCTCGCAGCGTGTGTGTGGGATCATAGTTCCCTAACCAGGGATCGCACCTGCGTCCTCTGCACTGGAAGCGGATTCTTAACTACTGGACCACCAGGGAAGCTCGAGTGAATCTTCGTAGGCCTCCTGAGAAAGAAAAATAAACACAGCAGTTTTCTGAGCAAAGTTCTCTCAACACATCATCTTAGCCTGGTTTTTGCTTCTAGTAGCTGTATTCTAACAGCAGAGCCCCTGTTGTTCTCATGCCCCTGTGCAGCCCACGGGATCAAAACGAAGCTGCTCTTAGAGTTCAGACCTCAGCACGCCAGTGGCGTTTCTACTAACTGGTTGGGCTGTTTTGGGGCACTACAAAGTATTAATACACATTGTTAATTACCTATCAAGTGAACGGAGATTTTATTCTTCTGAGGTTTTACATATAAGCTCTTTCCTGTCTGTCTTTTATGGCTCTTTCTAGCCCATTTTCAAAGATACCTCCCTCTGTTTTCCATAATACTCAGTATAAAAACTTGAGAGTATTATCATTAATAATAGCCATGCATTCTGAGAAAATCACGGTGGCTTTTCTTCACGTTCAGTCAACATAGGGTTTCAGTGGATGGGAGTGAAAAGTAGGGTGCTGTGTCAGTTTGCTCGGGGTGCTCGGGGTAACAAAATACTCCAGGCTGGGGGTGGGGGGAGCTGAAACAGCAGAACTTTGTTTCCTCGCTGTCTGGAGGCTGGAGGGCCGAGGTCAAGGTGTCAGCAGGGCTGGCTGTGAGACCTCCCTCGGTGGCTTGTCAGTGGCCATGTCTTCTTGCTGCATCCTCACGTGGTCTTTCCTGCCCCAGTGACTGCGTGTCCACATTTTCTCTTGTAAGGATGTCTAAGGGATTTAATCAACTTCCCTGGTGGCTCAGATGGTAAAGTGTCTGGCTGCAATGTGGGAGACCCGGGTTCGATCCCTGGGTTGGGAAGATCCCTGGAGAAGGAAATGGCAACCCACTCCAGTACTCTTGCTTGGAAAATACCATGGATGGAGGAGCCTGGTAGGCTACAGTCCATGGGGTTGCAAAGAGTCAGACATGACTGAGCGACTTCACTTTCTTTCTGAAGGGATTTAATCAGGGCCCATTCAAAAGCCCTTGTTCTCACCTAATCACCTCTTTCAGATACAGTCACATAACAGAGGTGCTGAGGGGTTAGGGTTTCAATGTGTGAATTTTGCTGGGACACAGTTCAGCTCCTTTACAGGGGCTGAGATCAAATGGTCACATGTTCAGCGCCCAGTTATTATCAGACGATGTCTCTGCCCTTGACAGGTGTGTTAATTGACCTGTAATCTTTTAAAATTAAATTTAGGACACAGATTAAAGATTTATTTCATGATTGAATGTAAGAAAAATTGTTACTTTACAGCCTCCAGTTGGACAAGTTTTATATTGTATAACAGGATTTCCTGTGGGAGACACTTGAGAAAGGGGTGTGTAGGAGGCACTTCATTTGTTTTCCCTGTTGCAGAGGTTACTTGTACCTTTATGTGAGACTTTATTGCAAGGAGCATATATATAAAAAGTTAAGTGAAAGAGAAGAAAGCTTCCCTGTGGTTGCCCTAATTTCTTTTTAGCAGAGAGTAGTCATTTTTTTTATATGTTAATTCTAGAACCTTTTCAAGAGGCAGCAGGAGTTGGCACTCAAAGATAAGAAATTAGAAGCTAACTAAAGGTTTTCTTACTTTAATGATTTCTAAGACAATTACCAAATACATGAATGCAGTGAAAACGGATGAGTTAAAACCTAAAAGCTGTTTTTATGGCAACAATAAATTATTAACAGTAACCCTTATTAACGATTTACTCTGCGTCGGGCCTTGTTCAAGGTTATTGTGTTGACTCAGTCTCACAATGACCCTGTTGGAAGCTATTCGTATTTTCCCATTTCACAGATGGCCCCTGAGGCACAGAAAGGATGGTCTTCCCAAGTGTATTCAGCTAGTAGGTGGTGGAGCTCAGAAGGGACCCAGGTGGTCAACATTGCAGCATCTGTGTCCAGTCCCCATGCCCCACTGCCTCTCTGAGGATCAGCTCAGTTGCCCAGAAACATCACTCCTCTCTGTAGTGACTTGACATTGTTATGTGGTTTGGGAAAGGTTCCGTTTTGTTTGTTTTCTTTTTTTTTTTTTAGGCTCGTGGTAGCAAAATAAGTATGTATGTCAGTGGCCCACATCACTTCCCAATGATTTCTTTAAGATCAATATAAATACAGTTGGAAAAAGGTTTCGCTTAACGGTAGCGGATCCTGAGTGTAAGACTGAGCCATTGATTTTGAAAGGTTCTTTCTAGGCTGAAGTAGGATGTGGCTATACTGTCATTTTAGGAGAGCTAAGTGGATTTTTCAGTTCTGTTAAGGCCGGGATGAAAGAGCTGAGTTAACAGCTGAGCTGTGAAGTCAGAGACTCCCGAGTTCCTCACTGGTCTCTGCCACCAGCAAGCTGTGTACTCTGGGCGCGGGGCCCTTACAGCTCCTCTGTCCTTGATGTGCGGTTGGATCTGCCTCCAGGGCTTCCCATGAGGACAAGTGAGAGCAGGTGTGTTTGGTGTCCTGGGTACCAGAGAGTAGCCTGTGTGTCTTGGCTCCTGCTGGAATTTGGTGAAGAAACTCACATCCACTTGTCCTGGCTTCCTTTTCTGCCTGGAGTTTCATGGCTGTTTTATCCAAGTTGAAGAAGTGGCTGTAGGAGCTGACACAGGTGCGCGGCTGGGCAGGGTTGGTCCAGCTCCGCCCTCCTTAGCTGTCAGACCTCTTCCTCCTCCTCTTACTCTTAGGGAGAATTTATCTCCTCAGGGAGGCCAGGTGGGGGCGAAGTTAGATCAAGTGCTGGATTTTCTAGAGACCACTTCTTTAAAGATACAAAACAACCTGTTTTGTGATGTCATTTTGCTAAATTATTCAATTGTGTAAAAATACCAATTAATACATTTGAGAGCCCATTTTCCCTATATTTACCTAACAGTGCCATGTTTATTCCTGTTGTAGGTGCTGGAGATCAGAATTTATTTACCTCCATTTACCCGACACTTTCCCAGCAGCTTCCAAGAGATCCGATGGAATGGAGAAGGTATGGCATCCCCCTCCTTGTTTTGTAGGTGTCAGTGTGAGTGAGTGAAGCAGTGAAAGTGAGAGCCTGAGTTCTAAGGAGACTGAGAAGAAGGGCCCGTAATCTGTGAGCCTTTTTTTAAGGAACGTGTTGTTTTCTGAACAAGACCTGCAATGATAGAAATGGGACATGTCTTCGGACTCACAGGCCCCTCGTATAGAGGTGACTTCTGACTTGTGGTGGCATTTGGTTAAGGAGATGGGCACCCATATTCCTCAGAGGAGCTGGTGCCTCTGCGTCTTAACCAGGACTTCGTCACCCTGAGTGCCTGGGCTCTTCTCTTAAGGATGAGAAAGTGGACAGAAGGATGATCTTTAAAATTAGGAGTGCCATCAGATCAGTCCTCCCATTGGCCCTGTTGTTTGTAATTGTTCCTCTAATGACTTGTTCTGAGGAAATAATTGACTTTGAATTATTTTACTGAAAAACTAACTTCTGGTAAGATTAGATATTATTTGTGGAAAATGTTTGGATTGTTAATACTGTTTATTAATAATATTAATATTGTTAATACCTGTTAATACTGGCAGTCTGATTTTAACCAAGGTGAATGAAAAATTTCCTGTTGTTATTCATGCTCGTGTAATTCTGATTCTTGCTACATTATTCCTTTCTGACCACCAGTTTTTACCCTCCTAACGTGAAGAATTAACATTCTGGATGACTTTACCAGGCTCTCTGTTGAATCTAGTCTAATCTTTGTGCCTGCTTAGTGTTACAAGGAATGTATTTATTTACCAAAATGTAATATAAAGAATGTACAGAACTGGGAGAATTCCCTTACAGAAAAATTATTCAACTATTGAAGAGGCCCAGTGCTGTGAATGAGAGAAAACAATTCAGCAAATGGAAGAATTTAATAATATCTGAAGAAATGGAGTCATCTGGAAAGGATTTCAAACAAGTATACATTATTCAAACATTCAGAAAGATAAATGAGAAATGGGCTTATGAGAAAAAAATGGAATAGAGACCCTGCATAGATTTAATGTGCATATTCTTTGCTTCACCGTCTTGAAAACTAAATGAGAGAAGAGTACTAGAAAGGCCTAAACGTTTAAGGACAGAGAAGGCGGAGGCGGCAGCAGCGGAGACACGGATATCTTTCTGGGAGCAGAAGGATGGACAGAGGAATGGGAGGGAAAGCCCTCTGTGTGTCTGCAGAGGGGACACCCTGAGAAGCAGGCGGGTCCCTGACAGGTGAAAGGGCCCAGGACCTGGGGAGGCAAGGGCAAGACCAAGTGCAGAGGGGTGTGTGTGTATGTGTGGCTCTTTAGTATTGTTTGACATGTTAAAGTGTGTGTATTTCACTTTGGCAAAAATGTGATTGATTAGATCTTGGGAAACAAAATTGAAGCAGAAACTTGACTTTACACACTGAACTTCTGTGTAGCTGAAGAACAGAGTGATGAATTGGGAGATTGCACTTGGGAACTCCGGAGCTGAGAGCTGAGAGCCAGAGATGGAGGTCCGAGAGGAAAGCTGAGCCGTGAAGGCCAAGTCCATAGGTTTCCATATCCCTGTAGTTGGTATTTCAGAAGTGACTGTGCAGCGAGTGGAGAGATGGGCCCTGCTTGAGGAATTGGTGTCCAGGTTTTCCCAGAAGTGAGTTCAGAGATTTCAGGGGCTGCTGGATGTCAAGCAGAATGAAAACAAAAGCAATCAAACAAAAAGCCACATCAAGAAATAGGGAGAAAAGAAAAACCGAGTCTGCAGTCTCTAACAGCATTTAAAATGCAGCCTAAGATAGAGCATTTAAGAGGAGTACTTTGACTTGAAGGCTGTACCTTGACTCTTAGTTGTGTCTGACTCTTTGTGACCCCATACAGTCCATGGAATTCTCCAGGCCAGAATACTAGAGTGAGTAGCCTTTCCCTTCTCCAGGGGATCTTCCCAACCAGGGGGTTAAACCCCAGTCTCCCACATTGCAGGCAGATTCTTTACCAGCTGAGCCACAAGGGAAACCCCACCTTGACTTGAGCCTGAGGAGACTGAGAGCTGAGTTCTGAGAAGCCCCACCTTGACTCTAGAGTTGTGTATTATTCACACTCACACAGCGGGAAGACTGTCTCAGCCTCCCCCTGGCCTTGGAGAGACAGGGTTCCGGCTGGGCCCGGGGTGTCCGTACACCACTACACCGTGCTCTCTAGAGCCCTGCTCCCATCTTATATTCGCTGCTGCCACAGCATGGAAATAGCTGGAAACATGCTGTTAACAGGAACACCTTCAGGTGTGTATGATCAGAAGCTGTACTACTGTCTCTGAAGTAATTAAGGAATGTGTCTCAAGGAAAACACATGTGTCAGGAACATGAACCCTGAATTCACAGGGTGAAGGGAGCAGCTGCCTGAAAGCAAGTCATAACAAAGATTTCACTATTTTATGGTGTCAATGCTTTTAAAAATTAAAAATCTAAAATTTCAGAATGTGGAAGAAAGCAGAAAGAAAACAGTGTCGTATCTTTGTCCTGTTCAAGGAGAGATATAGACACTTACTGTACTTTTTGAAAGGGAAATTAAAAGTTTATGCATATTAAAAATTAAAATGTAAATAACAGAAAAGAAATAGAAGATTAAACTTTCAAGCTAACAGAGAAAAAGGATGGAAAAGGAAAACTTGATTAATCTCACCAAGGACAGAAAAAACTAGCGTGAGATAGAAAATCCACAAGTTAAAGCATAATAACATTCAGTATGGTTGTTTTCAGTTTATTCATCATGGAGAATCCTTAGGTTAGACAAAAAGAATAAAATCTATCTGTAGATATGTAAAAGAGACAGCTCACTAGAGGTGGAAAATAGAGGTGTGGAAAAGAGATGTATGTGGTCTAATTTATTTTTAGAAGTATAATTAAGCAGTGTCCATACTCTATGATAGCCATCGATTAGATGTGTAGCTTGTGGGATCTTGGTTCTTGGATTGAGGAAAATTGGAGGACGGGACTTCCCTGGTGATGCAGTGGGTAAGAATCTGCCTTCCAATATAGGTTTGATCCCTGTTCTAGGAAGATCCCACATGCCATGGAGCAACTGAGCCTGTGAGCCATAGTTACTGAGCCTGTGCTCTAGAGCCCAGCAACTGCTGAGCCCACACACTGCAGCTGCTGAAGCCTGCTGCCTGGAGCCCGTGCCCTGCAACAAGAAAACCCCAAGCACTGCAACGAAGAGTAGCCCCCACTTGCTGCAACTAGAGAAAGCCCATGAAGAGCAGCAAAGACCCAGCACAGCCGAAAATAAATTTAAAAATTATTTTTAAAAATTTCCTTGAGATGTCCTTTAAAAAAAAATTGAAGGATGGGTGGTTACCACTATTTATGCTGTGCAAGCAGAAACCTGTTCTTTTTCACCAGACAGTTCTCTTTTTTGGATAATGCAGTTTGTTGCAAAAATATTAGAGCAGTTTAAAGCTTTGGTAGTTTCAAACTGCACTTTTGACATTTGGGAAACACTGTGCTTCTTTTATGGTGACTGTATACTGACATTTTTCTCAGAAGTCTGTACTGTTGCAAATGGAGTTATGAAGAGCTTTGACACATGAACTGTGTTTAAAGTAATTTATAGCATCTTTTCAAATGGAACATATAATAGTTAAAATTCAGGGTTAGTATCACCTATGCACTTCTGAACGCATAGATATGATGAGATTGTTGTCTTTTCTCGTTTTCCTTCTGCTGAACATTCTCATGTTTCTCAGTGACTCGTTCACAATTGTTGATAGGTCCTATGGCCGGGCTCCAAAGATGATTCACCTGGAGTCTAACTTTGTTCAGTTCAAAGAGGAGCTGCTGCCCAAAGAAGGGAACAAAGCCCTGCTGACCTTCCCCTTCCTGCACATTTACTGGACGGAGTGCTGTGTGAGTATTCATTGTGGGGAACATTATAATGGGTTGAGAACTCACAGGTCTGGGTTTTGCTGAGACAGCTATACTTTTTGAAATTTACTATTTTAATTTTTTGGTATTCTCTTTTCTCCATTCTTCAGCCAAGTGTATGACTTTGCCATGGCCTAGTTCTGCTCTGGCCCAGTGCATGTACTCATCGTAATCACCAAATACAGTCACCGAATTACTTCCTACGTTTCCAGTTCTTGCGAGCCATCTCCCTGTGTCCTGGTGGGCACTAGCTATTTCTAACAGTTCCTTTCAGCTTTGTTTTCCTCGCACCCTGTAGTCACCACATGGCTGTTATTCTCCTTGAGAATCCTTGTCTGTCTCTGGTGCTGGTTGGCAGGCTCTCTGTGGGCAGGGAGCTGTCTCCTAACTCACCCCCCGAGTCTGGTGCAGGAGGTGCTTTGTGATGCCCGTTGAGAGAGCGGACACTGCTGCTGTGGGCACCCTGGCCTTTACTTGGCAGTTCTGTACTCATGAACCTGAATTCTTTCATGAACGAATGGAAAATTCTGTGGGTCATTTGTTCTATCTGTTTCAACTCTAATAAAATAAGCAGTTAGCAGTGTACAGAGTACATGAATCATTACACATTGTGACGTTTTAACCTGGATCTGAGGATGCAGAGTAGTTATTGTAGTTCTACTTTGTAGCCTTTCCCTGTGAAGTCACATGGACAGGCTTCTTCCCCGCAAACTCTTAGGTTAGTTTATGTGAGGTGTTGTCCACCAGAGGGGCTCGTTAGAGATGCGACGCCTGGGGTTTTATTGGACCAGGCACATAGGCAACCTCTGCCTGGCACGTAGCAGTGCTCTGAACTCCTGGGGAACACAGGGGTCAGCACAAGCCATGTGATGGGTGCAGTGTGTGTGCAGGGAGGCACTTCCTATGGCACAGTGATGGGAATCCTCCAACATCCAGATTGGATTTAGCACAAGGCTGGTTCTTCCTGACCCAGACATCACCACAGCCTGCACACACCTCTTCCCAAGTTATCAGAAACCCATGTGGGCTTCTCTTTTAGTGCTTTACAGTTCATTGTCTTTATTTTGATGTTCAAGTTGTCTCAGGTTTGGCCAGTGAGAGTCACTTCAAACTGGCTCCTGTGGCCTTCTGAGCACTTTCTAACTTTAGACATGACAGAATATTCTGGGTTCTTGTCCCTTTGCTACCCCTGTGTTGGAATCAGCCGTTTTTTCTCAATGCCTTGATCCCCCTGGCATGGCGGGAATGGCCCTGCTGCTGTGCCAGTTGACTCCACAGGGCTCTGAAAGCACATGTCTTAGAAATCATGACTTGATACCGATGCCTCTGATTTTAGCCTAACCCCAGGGTGCTTTCTTGCCTTAACCTGTACTGTGTTTATATCCACCCTGGCCCTGACAACATGGGCACCTTCACTTAACCTGCTCAGGGCTGCAGTGTGCATAGAATGGTTTCAGAGTTGCTATAAACATGATTGCCTGAAACAGGCTGGCTGAGAAGAGTTCAGAGCCTGTGTGCAGTGCGTGCTTTCCCGGGCCTGACAGTCCACGTTCAGACCTGGCTGGGCTGGTCGCTCTCAGGGGTCGTTCTTTTCAGTGTTTGCCTAGTTGCCCTGGCATGTTTATTTTTTCATATGAACCTTAGTATTCAATTCCTTTTCTAAGTATTTTACCTTTTTTGTTGCTATTGTCAGTAGGATTTTTTTCTCACATTTTCTTCCAGTTGGTGATTTTTTGTGTATATAGAGACTGTTGGTTTGTTTTTTTTTTTTTTTTTCATGTTAACCTTGCTGAATTTTTTTTATTGTTTGAGTTTGTTTTGTCATTGGTTCTCAAAACCAGTGTCTGCAGGCCCCAAAGTCTAGGGTTTTCCAGTCATCCTATCTTGCCACCTGCAGAGTCTTACTGCTTCCTTTTCAGTTCTTATGTCTCAGATTACCTTCCTGGTCTAGGACATTGTCTGTTAGTGGTGGAGACAGTGGGTATCTTTTCCTTGTTCCTGGTTCAGTGGGAATGCCTGTGATTGGTACCCCCCAGTAAGTAGGGTGCTGGCTGTGGGAATCAGGTGGATTTGAGTCAGTGTGTGAAGGAACTTCCATCCATTCCTATTTTCTCGAGAGTTTTTTAAATTAGGAATACACTGTTGAATTCTGTTAAAGGCTTTGTCATACCTGGTGGAGATAATCATATGATTTTTCTCACTTAGATCTACTAATACATTGAATTACATTACTGGTAATGGGTATTTTTGAACCATACTCGTATTCCTGGTATATTCCACTTGGTCAGAGTATTATTTTCTTAATGTGACATTGGTGTCTGTTCATTTTATTTAGGATTTTTTGCATCTGCATTCACAAGTGATTGGTCTTTAACTTTTTTGTGTATTGTGTTTATAAGGTTTAGCTACTTCCCTAGTGGCTCAGACGGTAAAGCATCTGCCTACAATGCGGGAGACCCAGGTTCGATCCCTGGGTCGGGAAGATCCCCTGGAGAAGGAAATGGCAACCCACTCCAGTATTCTTGCCTGGAAAATCACATGGACGGAGGAGCCTGGTGGGCTGCAGTCCATGGGCTCGCAGAGAGTCAGACATGACGGAGCAACTTCACTATCAATGTTATGCTTGATTCATAACTTGACAGAGTTCTGAGAAATCGTCTGGGCCTGGCACTCTCATGGGATAGTTTCTTGATTATGTTCTGTATCCCTTCCATGAAGGTTGGTCTGTTTTAACCATTTGTCTACTTTGATAAACTGTGTTTTTCTTACAAATTCTACATTTCAGTTAAATTTTAAAATCTCTTTCCATTGAGACGTATGAATAGTCTTTTTTCGACTTTTGAAGTGTGCTCTGTGTCAATAGTTATTTCTCCATTGTTATTTCTTACTTTGTGTATTGGTGTTTTGTTTTTTTTTTCTTTCTTTCTTGATGAAATTAGCTAGTTTGATTCTCCCCTTTCCTCCAGAACCAGGATTTTCATTTGTTAGTCTGATATACAGTTGGTATGTTTTCTATCTCATTAATTTCTGCTTTCATTTTTTACTGTCTCCTTCCTTTTGTTTTCTTATAGTTTACTTTTTCTTTTCCTAGTTGTTTTGAGTTGGAAATACATTTATCTTCATTCTTAAGTTTTTAGTGATATAGGTCTTTAAAGATGTGAATTTAAATATATCCCAGGGCCACAGCTGACACCAGGTGGAGCAGACGAGCTGTAGACTTGGGAACAGTCAGTCTTCTGGGCCAGTCTGTTCTGTAGTGGTTTGTTACAAAATCATAGATAACTGATTGAAAAGGGAAAAACCAGAAGACTGGAGATGTTTTGATTGGGACTGCCTTGAAACTGTTAATACATTCATCTGAGAAGAATTTTAATGATGATGGATCTTCTCCTCTGGGAACCATTCTTCATGGCTTTTTAATGTTCTTCTGTAATGTGTTGTAATGTTTTTCATAGAAGTCTTGCATTCTTACTGCAAGATGTATTTCGTGTTTGTGGACATTATGTTGTTGTTGAGTCACTCAGTCATGTCTGACTCGTCGTGACCCCATGGATTACAGCACGCCAGGCTTTCCTGTCCTTCACTACCCAGACTTTGCTCAAACTCGTGTCCATTGAGTCAGTGATGCCATCCAACCATCTCATCCTCTCTTGTCCCCTTTTCTTCCTGCCTTCAGTCTTCCCCAGCATCAGGGTCTTTTCCAGTGATTTGGCTCTTTGCATCAGGTGGACATTATAGATGATTTTTTTCCTCCTTAAACTTACATTTCCTAGTAGGAATCCTGTGGAGGTTTTTTTTTTCTGTTTTAGTTTTGGTTATCATCTAGTAAGAAAATTTCCATGGCTAAAGAATCCCACCATGGGATTCCATGGTGGCTCAGACGGTAAAGAGTCTGCCCACAGTGTGGGAGATTTGAGTTTGATCCCTGGGTTGGGAAGATCCCCTGGAGAAGGAAATGGCAACCCACTCCAGTATTCTTGCCTGGAAAATCCCATGGACAGAGGAGCCTGGTGGGCTACAGTCTGTAGGGTCCTAAAGAGTCAGACATGACTGAGAGACTTCACTTTCACTTTTCCTTTTATTAAGAAAAATTCCTGGAGCAAGTTGACAATGTTTAGGATTTTAGATTTAGAAGTAAAATTCCGTTGTGTTATTTTAGTGGTTGCTTTCGGGTTTGTAGTCCACACTGTAAGTTACGCCTCCTTCCTTCACGTCTGCTGTGCTGCTTGAGACAGTATGCGGGGTCACAGCACTGCCTTTCTCGCCCCTGCCTCATGTGACTGTGCGTACATTCAGCCTTACGTGTGTGGTAGACCCACAGTACATGGTTGTTGTTTTTGCTGTAAACCATCAAGTGTGTTGTAAAGAGAATAAACCTGGGAAAGTGTGTCTTTCATGTCTGCCTGCGTGTTTAGCATTTCCAGTGCACCCCCTTCCTGTGTGCATCCAGATTTTCAGGTGGTGTTCATTTCTTTCTGCCTGAAGGACTTCTTTCTGCTTCTGTATAGTGCAGGGCCATTGGTGATGAGTTCTTCTCAGCCGTTAAATATTTGAGGAGCTATTTATTTTGCCTTTATTTTTGGAGAATATTTCCCTGATAGGTCTTGTGCGAAGGTTCTCCCTGCTCTGCGCCCCCCCCGCCACCCCGCTTTTAGCACTTAGAAGATGTTGCTTCACTGTCTTTTGCTTTCCATTGTTACCCATGAAACATCTTTGAATTTTGACTGTTATTTTGTACATAAAATGTCTTTCCTTTGGTGTTTTTTTTTTTTTTCAAATTGATGGACTAATTGACGCCTGCCCTGGGTCTTGGTTGCTGCCCGTGGGCTCTCTCCAGTTGTGGCGCCTGGGTTTCTTGTGGTGGTGGCCTCTCTTGTGGAGCACAGGCTCTGAGGTGCGCGGGCCCAGTAGCTGAGGCTTGTGGGCTCTAGAGCGCAGGCTCAGCCGTCGTGGTGCGTAGGCCCAGCTGTCCCATGGCACGTGGGGTCTTCTCTTATCAGGGGTGGAACTAGTGTTCCCTGCATTGGCGGGTGGATTCTTAGCCACTGGACCACCAGAGAAGTCCTGTGTTGTTTTAGGATTCTTTTTCTTTATCAGTGATTTTAAGCAGTTTGATTATGATGTGCCACGGTGGACCTTCATTTCTTGTGCTTGGATTTTGGGTTTTTGTTTTTGCTTTTTTACTTTCAGGATTTATAATTTTGATCAAATTTGGCACATTTTTGGTCATTATTTCTTCAACTATTTTTTCTGTTCCTCTTCTCTCCTTTGGGGACTCCGTTAGCTCTGTGTGAGGTCACTTGACGCCTCCCGAGTCACTGCATTGTGGGCGCGTCATCAGTCTTCATCTGTGTTTCATTTGGATAATTTCTGTTCCTGTGCCTTCACGTTAACGGGTTGTTTCTTCTTCAGTGTCTAATCTGCTCTTAGTCCTACCCAGTGTATTTTTCAGTTTAGACATTGTGGTTTTCATCTCTTTGAGTTCCTCAGGGGTCTTCTCCTTCTTTTAAAATATCTTTCCTGTCTCTGCTTAGCATCAGTCTTTCTCTGCCTTCATGAACATATGAAATATGGCAGCAATAGCTATTTTAATGGCCTTGTCTACTAACTCTGTTATCTGTATTTACTGAGTCTGTTTCTTTTGAGTGGTTTTTCTGCTTTTTATAGATCTTATATATTCTTATTTCTTTACCTGCTTGGCAGTTTTTTATTGGATGCTAGACATTGTGAATTTTATCTTGTTTGGTGCTGTTATTTTATGTAATCCCAGAAAATTTCTTTGTGCTTTATTTAAGTTATGTTTAAATTTGATCCTTTCTGTTGTTGTTGTTCAGTTGCCAAGTTGTATCCGACTCCTTGTGACCCCATGAGCTGCAGCCACAGCAGGCTTCCCTGTCCTTCACTATCTCCTGGAGTTTGCTCAAACTCATGTCCATTGAGTCAGTGATGCCATCCAACCATCTCATCCTCTGCCTCCTGCCCTCAACCTTTCTCATCATCAGGGTCTTTTCCAATGAGTTGGTTCTTCACATCAGGTGGTCAAAGTATTGGAGCTTTAGCTTCAGCATCCGTCCTTCCAATGAATATTCAGGGTTGATTTCCATTAGGACTGACTGATTTAATTTCCTTGTTGTCCAAAGGACTCTCGAGAGTCTTCTCCAGCACCATAATTTGAAAGCATCTTCTTCAGTGCTCAGCTTTCTTTATGATCCAACTCCCACATCCATACATAATTATTGGAAAAACCATAGCTTTGACTATATGGACCTTTGTCTCTGATTTTTAATATGCTGTCTAGATTGGAGCCTGGTGGGCTGCAGTCCATGAGGTTGCAAAGGGTTGGACAAGACTGAGCGACTAAGGACAGCATAGGTTGGAGGATACATGTGTGTATGTGTCCCCACACGTGTGTTTACACCTCCATATGTAACTCTTTGTGCCCGTGCATGTGAACGTGTGCATACACACAACCCAGTTCCAGTGCAGCACCCAGGGTCAGTTCTCATTCCTTCCCTTTGTGTGTGTGTGACTTTCTCCAGCTCAGAGAAGCCAGGCACTCACTGTCCTCCATGATGGGGTTTTCCTCTCTTCACTGTGGTTTCCTGAGAGACCCTTAGCCCCACGGGTTCAGCTTGGGTTCCTCTTCTGCAGAGTCACTGAGCCTCTCTTGGAATGTTTGTTGTTTGCTCACCATCGTGAGCCATGGCCTGGGTTCTGTCCTGATTCCTCTAGGACTTCGGGGGACTCTGTCCTTCCTGCTGCTCATTGAGGCCTCTTCTGAGAGTCCCTGCAGGCTGCCACCCACAGCGTCCCCAGGAGAGGGGCTGGTGTCCCCTTGGTGTGTGGTTGCCCCCCTTGTGGTGGGTTCTGGCAAAGAGCGCCTGGGAAGGCCTCCTTGGAACTTATCATGTTGCCTCACCTCTCCCTGTCCAGTGGGCCTTGAGATCTGCATCTGTGCTTTGATTTTGAAACTGCTGGGTCCTGGGCTGCCACCCCCTGGCCTTCTGGTTTCACTTTCCAGGGGTCAGGTATCTGTGTTCTGACAAAACACCAGCCCTGTAAAACTTCTGGTCCTAAGCACTGCCATTGTGTGGAAAATAAGCAGTTTGTGAGTGTGTTACTGTTGGATATTAATTCACAGAAATCAGAATTTTGCGGGATGGTTTTCCTTTTAACCAAAAGTTCTTTTTCAGATTGTAGTTGTTTCAGAGTTACACTGAGGACCTAGCAGTTTTTAACGTTTTTAAGTACTGCCTATTGGAACTTTTCACTTACTGATTAAATGAAAGGGAGGGACTTGATACAGAATTTGAGATTTAACTCATTCATGGATCAGTCACATGAGTGTTATTCAAAAGAGACTAAAGAAATCCAGAGGAAATATGGGCAGAATAATAAGGAATCCTTTTCTTCAAAGAGGGAAAGAATATATTTAGACAGTAGCTATTAATTAGTTTCCAAAGGTCTGAAAATATCTGATACTGAAATGAGTTAAGCATCTTGGTTTCGATTTTCGCTCTTAATCTGCTGAGTGGATTCATGGAGCATAAGATCAGTTGTAAACAGAGTTACAAAGCAAGGAGAATTTGTGTCTCCCTGCTTCTCTCTGGAGGAGAGCTGAGGCTGGGCTTGTTGATGTCCGGGGCAGAAGGACTACCGTCTCCAGCAGGCTGCCGTTTAGGCCCCGAGTCAGGAGTAGCTTTGATTTCCAGGCCCATGTTGGCTCCGCTGTTGAGGCCATGTGAATGAGAAAAATTTCCAAAAGTCCTGGATTGTCCTCTTTGTCTGGGTCACCTCTAAAGCTGCCTTGTCTCTGACATGGCCTGCGAGTGGCATTGAGGTTGGAGTGGTTCTGGGGGCTCCTGGAGTGCCATGGGGCTGTGGAGGAAGCCACGGTAAAGCCCCCGCCCCTAGATGGCAGTGGGCCTGCAGCGGGACCGGCCGCTCCCCTTTCCTGTCATGGTGGGGCCGTGACCGGAGGGGACCCTGCCGTGTTTGGGCCCAGGGCCCTAGCCCTGCAGACCTGGGTTTTAAAATCCCAGCCTTCTTAGCAGAGTGTGTCTCGGTGGGCAGCGTGCTGGGCCCTCTGCCTTTCCAGCTCTTCCTCATGACGTTGGAGGACCTCCCCTCGGTGCCCCTGGGCTCAGGGACGACGTGCACCTGGGGCATGGTGGGAGCCTGCCCTGAGCGCCGCAGCTGGGCCGGCCGCAGACTCCATGGAGTGTCCGTGCCCCAGAGCGGAAAAGCCTGCTGCTGTCTGTTATCAGGCTCTTTTGCCCTATAAACTACAGGCTGTTGATAAATCTGTGTTCACGTTGACTCATTTATTTTCAGGATACTGAAGTGTATAAAGCTACGGTAAAGGATGACCTCACCAAGTGGCAGAATGTTCTGAAAGCTTATAGCTCCGTGGACTGGTTAATTGTGGTGGTTGAAAATGATGCCAAGAAAAAAAACAAAACCAACATACTTCCCCGAGCTTCCATTGTGGACAAAATAAGAAATGATTTCTGTAATAAACAGAGTGACAGGTACGTGTGTGTTTGCTGTTAACCTCATTGGGCTGACATCTAGGTGAGATAGTTGACTGGCTTCCAGGTGATCATAAGTATTTGCTCTGTGAGTGCCTGCCCTGTGCCTGATGCTTGAGCATGTGGTGGATGCAGCCTAGGAGACCAGGCCCCTCCTTAATTGTCTCCTTAATGGATTCCCTAAAAGGAAAATTGGGTAAAACTTTTTGTGCATTTCCAGGCTCTTGGTGAGTATTGCTGACACAGGGTCACGTGTTGTCTTTGCAGCGGCATCCCAGTGACAGGGAGGCCCCTGCGCGGAGCTCCTTGCCACACTGGTGCCTGCTCTGTGGACGCTGCTCTGCTCAGATCGGCCCCCACCAGCCCTGACTTCATCAGCTGCTTTGGGTTCTCCTTCTCTGAGTTAACAACGCTTGATGGGAATTTCTGAAGCTTAGTTTGTTTGTTGCTTTAATTAATAAGGAGAAGATCTGGAAACAGTAAACGTTGAAAGTCTTAATGAGGGACGGAGAGTGTAAAGGATGTATTGTCTGGTTGATAAGCACCAGGTCACTGAAGGAAAATATTGTTTCGGTGGTTGCTGTTCATGTAGGTTTCTTTTTTCATCCACCCCTGTAGTAGAGAACTCTGCATCTGGTCAGAAATAAATGTGGATGATTGCAATCTTTAAGGCCTTAAGGAGAAACTGCTGAGCCAGCAGACCCTAGCAGCTCATACAGTGAACAAATGATGTTACTTCCATGGTGGGATGGGGCTTAGGAGTGAGCTGCCTGGACCCCTTTATCTTTCAGGGGAAGAAACAGTATCTAATGCGGTGGAGTGAGGTGAGTGGGGTGACTGAAATTAAGGCCAGCTACAAGTTTTAAAATTTCTTTCTTGGTACTGATTACTCATCTGGTGGGCTGTCTAGACTGTGGCTGTTTCACCCTTTGTCCTCTGGTAAATCAGTCCTTCCTGCAGGGGGGATGATGGGGCCCAAAGGAAATGAAACTTAAAATCTGTTCATTTTGCCACTTGCTGGTAATTCAGGTGAAGTATTTATAGAGGAGAAATGTTGAAATTCATAGCATCAATATTTAGAAGTTATTTCTAAGTTCAAATTTACCCATCTCTCTAGATTATATTGTTTTCAAGGATAAAGAAAGTTTTACCTTTTTCACCTGTTGGATGAACAGGTTATCTTTTCCAGGTCCACTGGAAACACTTGTAACTTATACAAGCCTTTGAGATTTGTACACCGTGGATACAGAGTTTTTTGTAGTGAAATTGTATCATACCTTTGTTGTTGTTGTTCAGTCACTCAGTTCTCCCTGAGTCTTTGCAACCCTGTGTCTGTAGCCCACCAGTCTCCTCTGTCCCTGGGATTCTCCAGGCAAGAATACTGGAGTGGGCTGCCATTTCCTTTTCCATGGGATCCTCCTGTCCCAGGGATCGAACCTGAGTCTCTAGCATTGCAGGTGGATTCTTTATGAGCCACCAGGGAAGTCCCATAAGTTAAGCCCTGTCCTTCTGAGCCTTTATTTATTGTTTATTGACGCTACTCTTGAGCTCAGCTGGTGGGAGAGACAGACTAACAGTGAGAAGTGTTTGCAGAGTGTGCTGATGGCGCTGGTCCTGGATCGGGGGGCTGAGCTCGGAGCAGCTGGGGCGGGGCTGGGGGAGGGTCAGTGAGGGTGTGTCAGCGAGCAGGGTTGTGTGGGGCGAGCAGGAACGTGTTGGGTAGAAGGACAGGAGAGCCTGAGAAGCTGAGTGGGCTTGAACTGGAGAGAGTAGGAATCAGAGCTGGACACCCGGGCTGGTCCATGTTGTCATGGTCCTCAGGTGCCATGTTAAACACCTGCCTTTTAGTCTGTCAGTCACCGGGAACCCTAAGAGGTTTTTGAAGTGGGCAGGGCACCTGGGGTTTGGGAACTGAGGCGCAGTCACCTTATTTTCCAGTGCACCCTGTAGACAGGGTCTGAGTCTTGTGACTCATCATAACCCCCCCATCCATTCTGCAGCACCTCTCTCATAACAGCACTCACTGACTGCTTACATAGCCTTAGACCAGCTCACGATGAAACCATTTCCTCATCTGATGTCTCATCACCTGCCTGATGTGTTTCACCAGTTCTAGAGGGAAGAAAGGAAGAGGAGGGAGGAAGCCCGTTTGCATCCCAAGATCGTGGTCACTGTTGGGCGGTGGTCTGTGCCTGGAGTGTTTTCTGCATAATCTGTTCATGTCTTCCCAGGTGTGTCGTACTCTCCGATCCCTTGAAGGACTCCTCCCGAACTCAGGAATCCTGGAATGCCTTCCTGACCAAACTCAGGACATTACTTCTTATGTCTTTTACAAAAAACCTAGGCAAGTTTGAGGATGACATGAGAACCTTGAGAGAGAAGAGGACCGAGCCAGGCTGGAGCTTCTGTGAATACTTCATGGTGCAGGTACCTGAGTGACTAAGCAGAGTGAGACTGCTTCCTTCTCTTTCCCTCCCTCTTCATTCTTGTGAATAAGGCAGCTCTCTTGCGGTCATTCATATGGATGTAGCTTATAAGACCAAGTGACAGTGCAGTGGCCAGCTTCATTCTCATGGCTGATTAAGGAAGATCGGAGGTGGTCTCCTGAGTAGGTACTGTGTCAGCTGCCTCGCTGCTTCAGAGCTTGGCATCTAGCCTTTTATGAAATGACCTTGTCCTCAGAGCAGGTCTGCTTTTGTCGGCGCCTCGGGCCTCCTGGTTGTCGACCATGGGCCTGGCTTCGGCCGTGGGGCCCAGCACTGGTGACGGCCCTGACGATGAGATGTCTACTGCCTGCCTGGCGCTGTGGTTGAACTACTTGAGTCCCAAGTGTGTTTCCGCCATAGTTTTATAACTTTGGGTTCCAATGAAAGATTGTCTTAAGCTGGTTTCTTTACTCTAGCTTACAAAAGTGTTTAGGTTTCCAGAAATTGTGGTCTATAGTCAGTTCTCTTGTTTTTTAAGAGGAAGAGTGTGTTAAGTGAACAAAGTGATGTGAAACAGAGGAGCTAGGGGGAGGAGACCCTCTGTGCACTGCAGAGGGATGAGAGTGTTGCTGTTAGGGTCCTTGTTCTTTGTTCACCATGTTTTGCCTGGAAAAGCATGATTTTCATATTTTGTAATTTTCATATTTAAATATCACTTGCATATTAATTACTGAAGAAATAATGAACCTTGAATAAATAAAAGACCCTAATTAGAAATTTTGAAGTTTGTCTCTTATTCTGATGCTCCTGTCGTGGTGATATTTGGGTGATTTTGGGCAACATAAGGGAGTTTGAACGTGTTCATAATTTCCTGTATGGCTGACTATGACAAAACTTTCAGATCACCCTGTCTCTTTACCCTTCAATCGTATTAAACTTATTTCCTAAGAGTAGTGACAAGGAAAGAGAAGAGTCCAAATGAACACAGTGGTATTGGTTTAGAATCAGTGTGAACTCGTGGTTGGATAACTGGGTGGCTGGGTAGATAGATTCAGAAATATTGATGTATGTGTGGGTGGCAGTTAATGTGTGTGCATGTAAATATTGCTTTGCTCTCTCCTCTGATGGGGTCTGGAAAAAATGACACCTCAGTAGCAGTGAGCAGAGTTAGTGCTAAGATCTTGGTTTCTAAACTGCATTCTCCAGTAAAAGTTGCCAGGACTCCTGGACATGATTGGTTCCAGGGCTAATGTAGGGAAAATACAATATTTTGTAGAAGCAGAAAGTAAGCAGGTGCTCAAGAAAAAGCTGGAGGTCTGTCAAAGGAGCACACACAGCACCTCCAGGGGCCTCCTGACATCCAAAGCAGGAGCAGTGTGTGCAGCAAATGAGTAGTGACAGACCAGAGATGCACCCCGTGGGATAGAATCAGCATCCTTGTGTCTCCATAGATATAAATAAGTAGTTGGTTTAATAAGTAAAGGAAGGAGAAGATTCCGCTATTCCATAGAGCAGAATTCTAATTAAAGAGTGTTTGTCTGGGGAGCAAGGGAAGCACCAAGGACAAGAGGCCGAGCACTCAGGCCTGGCACGTCACAGAGGGACTCCAGGAGTCATGCTGGCCTTTTCCTGCTTCTGTCTGTGCCTGGTCATTAACTTGATTTTCTGTTTCTTAGCATAAACATTGTTCAGAATGCTGCTTGCTTTTCTCTGTTGTGATCTTTCCTGGCTTCTTATTTCAAAACACTGATTTATAATTTTGTGTTTTCCTTTTTAAACTTTCTTTGGGTGACTAGGAGGAGCTTGCCTTTGTCTTTGAGATGCTACAGCAGTTTGAAGACGCTCTGGTGCAGTACGATGAGCTGGACGCCTTGTTTTCTCAGTATGTTGTCAACTTTGGTGCTGGGGGTGAGTAGTGAAGTTTTAGAAACAAGTTCTTTTCTCACCATAGCTTTCCCCACTTCTAACTAGTATGGAAGCTGCTGTTATTTACCTAATGTTAATTACCTAATCTTCCGTGGTTTTTAAAAACAGATTATGCAGGATATATTCCCATCTTGCTATAGGGAGTGAAATGAGGGTTAGGTGTTAGTCACACTTGTGGAAGAATCTTGAGGAATCAAAGTGTTGAAGGAGTTGTTTTCAGATATAAAGTGTCATTTCTACAGCTTGAGCTGTCTGTCTAGGGATGCTCCCGATGCTGTGCCTCCTTGCTAACATAGTGTGGGGGATCTTTTTCTTTGGTTAAGAGGTTGTCTGTGTGATATTTGAGTGTTCACTACAGTGAGTCTTACATGACACCATTGTAAAGGGTGTTCATCTTTTTAACGATGTCTTAAAGTTTTCTAAAAATACGAAACTAGCACAGTGACCCGTGTACAAAGAAAAAGTTTGTAATTGTGCTCACTGTTCTTTGCTTGGTATTTATTTTGGTAGAAATGGCATCACATTATCATGACATTTGTCTGTAGCTTGTTCTTACTAGCAGTCCATCGCAGGCATCTGTTCAGGGGGACAGGTCAGGTGCTAAGCTGTTTCTACAGTAGCTGCAGAGTGCTTCACAGTGTGGGCTCCTTAGACTTGATTCAGCCACCCCTGGTGCTGGGCATTTGGGTTGTCTCCACTCTGCTACCACAAGCAGTACTATGATAGACATCTTTTTCGGGGGTTCTTTTAAGAACCTTTGTCATAGTGTCTGAAGAAAGGCGTGATTCCCAGGAGCCATTGTCGTGTCTGCTAGGAGACCTGTAGGGAGTGAGGTGCAGGGGCCGCCCCCCTGGCCTGTGGGCCCCGCCTTGGTTCTCAGAGTGATGCGATGTCACCCACTGAGGCCCACTTCCAGGCAGTTTTCATTCATTTCAGCTTTGGATCTCTTACTTTGCTGAGACACAGACAAAAGCATATAACTACAGCAATTTACTAATTAGATTTTGAAAACTTAAAGGGAGTTAAATTACATTTCTTATAACTTACATACCCATGTTATACATATATATATATGTGTGTATATATATGTGTGTGTGTGTGTGTCTCAGATAGCTTACATGTTTCTTATATTTCACATAGTTTCTTTGTTCTCTCAGTTTTAAAATAAACCTGGGGCAATTTAAAATCCAAAAGTAAGCCTGGACCAGCTTTTACAGTGAAATGATAAGGTGGTTCATTTTTGTTCGTTCATACACATACTTCTTGAGAGCCTTCCCTGTTCTGAATACAGTAGGGAACACAACAAAATTCCTTCTTTGATGGAGTTTACATGAAAGGGAGACATATGAAAAAACAAGTATGTCACTTAGAGTCAGGCAGTGAGGGTAGCAAGTGCAGGCTGGGCAGCAGATGCAGGTGTGGGGGAGGGTGGCGCTAAGGCTGGTTAGTGTCAGATGGGGGCCTAGGAGGCCCTCCAAGAGAGGCCTGACCAAACGGGGGGGAGCCAGGAAACCCCAGTGGGCTCCGATGGGGCCTTAGCAGAGGGATCTGCTGAGGAAGGGCCTGACAGCTGGGGGGACACCTCACTTTATGGACAGTGAGCCCCTCAGTCTCAGCTCAGGTCCGTGAGGGACGCTGGTGCTGTCGCTGGCCCTGCAGCCACGAAGCGATGCCACCATGCCAGGGTAGACGTGGACGTCCAGGGAGGTGGCTGTGAGAGAGAACGGTAGATCAAAAAGTTTTTTTCCTTAAGATTGAATGACCCTGTTATTGTAGACACTTGTGTTTAGTTTAAAACCATATTTGAGTCTTTGGGCTCTTAGAATTGGGGGGCCTTGTTGGAAATCTCCGACAGTTAGAGGAGGTTCCCCCTGCTTCCCACTACTACTGCTTCCTCGTGCCTGTGGGCCCTTCCTCTGGGAGCTGGGCTCAGGTGTTGACAGGGTTGAGTGGCAGACAGGCAGGAGGCTTAAACACGTCAGGAAGAGTGTGGGGATGAAAGAAGAAAAAGACTGTCCCGTGGCCAGGCTGCTCCCCCGCACACAGTAGGGAGGAACCCCATAGCACACTCCCGCCTGGGCCTCCTGCCTCCTCCCCGGTGACTGATTGTGGAGCCTGAGGTGTCCCCGACCCTCAGCCCGGCAGCCTGATCGCATCCTGGCTTGTTCACGACCTTCGGGGCCTGCAACGGCGTTGTGCCTTGTGGCCTCTGTCCTGTCCCCCAATGCCAGGTGCTGAGTGGGTGTTCTTGTAGTGAGCACTCTGTCCTATGTCCCTTGCTGGGTTCCCCACAGCCTCGAGGGGGGGCTGGCGCTTCGGGCCGAACAGCAGTTGAGCCGCCCATCGGTCCCCTAGGGCTCACGGTCCCACGCAGTGAGGTGAAGGAATCTGCAGTCAGCGCCTTTCACGATGTGTGTTTGTTTAGATGGTGCCAACTGGCTGACTTTTTTCTGCCAGCCGGTGAAGAGCTGGAATGGATTGATCCTCCGAAAGCCCATAGATATGGAGAAGCGCGAATTGATACAGAGGCAAGAAGCCACCCTGTTAGATCTGCGCAGTTACCTGTTCTCTCGCCAGTGCACCCTGCTCCTCTTCCTGCAGAGGCCGTGGGAGGTGGCTCAGCGCGCCCTAGAACTGCTGCACAGCTGTGTGCAGGAGCTGAAGCTCTTGGAAGTGAGTCGTCTCTTTTCCCCATTTACCCGCTTCCTGACTGTTGGTGTAGAAACCGATTAAGTAATTGCTAGAAAATACAACTTCTGCTCTCAACACAGTGCAGTTCACATTGGCCCACAGCGAGCCTCCTAGATGAGTTTCTCAATATAATTTTTAAGGTAACCCTGGCTTGTTCTGTGGGAGCTGGGCCTCACTGATCAAGATCACTCATCTGGGGGACACGCAGAATCAGGTTTCGCAGGCAGTGTTTGTTTTCTTTCAGAGCTGTCCTTTCAGATACATGAATTTGCACATGAGCGTGCCGGTGACAATGTGAGTGACACACAGCAAGCTGTGCACGTTAATCAGTAGCACCCAGTTTAATGGCGATACGTTACAAGCACACGTGTGCACGCGTGTGGGAAAGAACACAGTTAGCTGAAGGTGTTCATTGTAGCGGAACACTTGGTTTTCTAGATTAACACCCCCAGGGCTCTGGGCTCTTTTCCTGCCCTTGGCATTGGAAACATTTTAGTGAGGTAGGGGAGCGCTAGTGACTGTCCATTCCGGGCGTCCTCACCTTCTTTGTTTTAGTGACCTCTTTACATGGAAAACTGCACATATACACACTCCAGTTGTTACATACACTTTCAGAGGATTCTTAGGCACCCGCTCCCACTGCCTGGTTAAGAACTGAGAGGGGGGTCTAATTCCATTTTATAAAGGAAGAAAGTAGGTGTGGAAGTGGTTAGGTGACTTACAGGTAACATAATTAACTCGTCGAAGACTCGGATCCTCCCGGCAGGCTGCGGTCCTTTCTGTTGGGCTCCACGTCAGGGCTCTGGGGGCACAGTTAGTGAAGACCCAGGGCACTGGTGGTAGGGGTAGTTTTCATATCATAGACATTTCTGTTTTATGTTCCCTAAAAAGCTAAATAACAGACTCAATAAGATAAACTATTGTGCTAATTTCTAAAGAAGAGATGCCTAGCCTAGCTGAGCCACAAACTTGAGAATTTAGGACATTTTATCAAATTATTTTTCTTCTTTGGACATCTAATCGAACATATGAGAAAAAAAGAACACTTTCCACCTTGAGGTGATGTTCTTGTGGCCACCTGTCACCAAATAGGTTGAGATAATCTTTGGCTATTCCAGTCTAGTTGTACAGACTCCAGGGCTGAGGGGGTTGCTTCATTAATGGGACAGGGATGCCTAGAGATTTACTAACTGAGAGATTTTCTCTTGTTAGTGGATCAGGGGAAAACATGGGAGTGTATTAAGAGCCCAAGCAGTCCAGCCTTGGCACCTTCAAATTGGGGTCACCCAGGAGGGCTCTTTAGGACTTAGTGATGGTGTTCTCCCTGGAGAGGGCATGTGGGGCGCCAGGCACAGAACTCTCTCTACTTTCTCATCTGAGATCTCTCTCTAGGTTGTTTTGGGAGCTGGGGGTGGTCCTTATATCTTAAAGAAGTTTTGCGGTTGGCAATAAAGCGGATAAGTTTTATTCTTAGAATTTCTTTAAATTTTTATGGAGACAATGAAAATTCAAGACTCAAAATTATTTATTTTTTCTGCATATTTGATTCCGCTCTCAAAACTAGAACTCATTTCCTGTGTCTGCTAGCTTTCTTTCTGATGATTGTTGTTGACAGTCGTGTCCGTGGCCAGAGGCCAGCGTAGAGCCTTGGGTTCCCCCACACAGAGCTGGGCAGAACTGCCACTGCAGAGTCATTTCTCAGGCAGCTTGCAGGTTGGGCTAGCACGTGGTGCTTCTAGGGTTAGGTTTGGTCATTTATCCTTATTAAGCCAAAAGCATATGTATTGCAACCATTTTGTGCATTTCTTATTGTGATGTTTCTTTTGCAGAAGATGCCTGTGTTTGCTCTTTGTGGTTTGTAAAGCAAGTTGTGGTGACTTCCTTGTTGGTGCATCAGTTGATTTATAGTATCTTCTCTGAGAGTAGGAGACACTGAGGTGGCCAGATGCCACCTCCGTGGTGTGGCCTGGGGTCGTCACCTGCGGCGGTGCCTGCTGAGGCCGGGGACCAGCTCCCGGCTTGGCAGTGTGTGAGTGTGGAAAGGGTGCCTACCCACAGTGCTGCTGGCGTCAGGAGCAATAGCCCTAAGGTTGCGCCAGGTCTGTGGGGGCTCAGATGACTCCGTCACAGAGTATCTCTTTGTTGTCTACAACATTTAAACCCTCCCCCACCTGTTTACCAAAAGTCTAGTGTATTTCCTGCATAAATTTGGAAAATACAGACAGATGTGCAGAAGAAAATGTCATTGCTTATTCTAAAGTAAGAGGCTCTCTTGTTGGTCTGTGGCCTTTGTGTGTGTAGAGGACTGTTTGGACTTCGGGACTGTTCAGCAGTGTCTGCCGTTGCAGGAGTGTGTGTCCTGGTCCGTCACCCTTACTCAGTGCGTTCACACGTAGGGTGGCCAGTTGAAGACTGCACTTGTCTTTAACACTTTTAGTGTACGTCGTCAAATTGCTTTCTAGAAAGATCGTCCCGTTTTTACTTACACTAGTAATACTCTTTCCCTGCATCTTTGGTAAGAAAAAAAAGTAATACGTGTATATATTTTCATCTTTACCAGATTGGTAAGTGAGAACAATATAAGGAAGATATTTTCTAGAATGTCGTTCTATGTTTGTTATAGTGACTCCCCAGAGGATTTCTGTGTTAATGTGTTTTTCTCGGTACCGGCTTGTCTTTTATCAGCATAGGTTCTGATTATGTTCACAGACAGGGCTGGCCAAGAGATCAGGACTCTTCAGGATCTAGAGCCTGGCCAGCGCCATGCGTGAGAGGCCTGCGCCCAGACTGTGTGTGGGAGAAGCTGCAGGCTGAGCAGGATGGACAAGGCCTGCCATCCAGGCCTGCCAGCTGGCGTTGGCATTCCTGGGTTCAGGCCCCACGGAGGACAGAGCAGAGGCTTTGCAGAGGAGCGAACCTCAGGGTCCTCAAGTACTTGCTCATCACGTGACCTTGAGCCCTGAGGGAGGACCCGAACTGTGAGAGGAGTGGGAGTGGACGGAGCAGGAGGCAACCGGGGAGGGCGCTGATGTCAATAAGAGCCGATGAGCCTCAGGAAGAGGGAAAGAGGATTAGAGAAGGAACTGCCCAGCACCGTTGAGAAAGCAGCTGACCACACACAGTGGTGAGGGGAGAGAGGGCCCACTCATGAGGAAGAAACGAGTCCTGCTTGACCTCAAGAAACCCCCAGTTTGTGCACAGAGCCAGCTGTGTGAGGGGGCTCTCAGAGCCCAGAGCTGCCGGGCCATCAGAGCAAGCTGTTCCAGGGCGGGGTGGGTGGGTGGGGGTGAAATCGAGGAGAGAGGGGCAGCTTGCGTGGGCACATGGACACTGCCTGACATGTCTGGGGTGGGAGTCAAGAGGTGGTCTTGTGTGAGCTGGGTTTTAAAGTTTCGTTCATTCAGCAGTTACTTGTTGAGCACCTGTTTTGTGCTAGCCAAGCACTCACTCTAGGAGCTGTGCTTTTAGCAGCGAGCACGACAGACCAACATCACCCCTCCTCACCCTGTGAGCTGAGTCAGGACCCACCAGGTGGACGTGGCCTGGGTGGCAGGCAGAGAGAGTGAGTTTCAGGAAGAGAACTCACTGTTGAGAAAGAACTCTCGAGGAGCTTAGTCTTGGTAGAACTTAGGGCTGAGGCAGGACATGGAGGTGAGGCTCCAAAGGTCTTGGAAGCCAGGTTTGAAAGCATACATCACCTTGAAAGTTGGCTTTTATTCTACAGCTAGTGGGGAGCCACCCATAGGTTGAAAGCTGGGGTGCTGTGAGAGGTGAGGGCAGAGAGAGGCTCCCGATTAGGAGAAGATGCAGAGAAGAGTTGGAGACTCAGCTGAGACCTGGGGAGAAATGTGAGGTTGGAGCAAAGGCACTGGGGTAGACTTCGAACAAATGGAATATAAATGGATTCAATGAATAAATGGGTCTGAGTAACTGAATCTCATACCACCCACAAATAATTATTAGTTTATGAAAGATAAAGCAAGAAAGCTTCTGAAAGATAATGTGGGAAAGTATCTTTATGACCTTGAGATTAGCAAATGTTTCTTAAATAGGGCAGAAAGGCTTTGGCCAGGAGGTAAGAGTGTGGAAAATGGGCAGCCTGGAAATCAGAGCCTCTCGTCATCAATCAGCACCACGGAGGAGGGGTGACGGGGCGGCTAGGAGGGGTCAGAGGTCCATTGGCTGTATAGTTAAGGAGGACTCTTACCCAGAGTATGGGAAGAACCCCTACAAATCAGCTTAAAAGACTGAAAAATCAATAGAAATTAGGCAAATGAAGATATCCAGTTGGCTAATAAGCAGATGAAAAGGTGCTCAGTCTCATTCATTATAGAGAAATGCAAACTACAATAACAGTGAAATCTACCCCCCAGGTGGCTACAGTGGAAGGGCTTGATAAGTGTTGGTGAGAGCAGGGAGCACCTGGAGTCCTTTCCTTGACAAGAAGAGTAGGAATGGGCACCCGTCTTAGGAGAGCTGTTTGGCAGCATCTGCTGGAGCCAAACCTGTGCTGCCCGTGAGCCTGCGATTTGTCCCCCTCTGTCCAGGAGGCAGTGCAGGGACGCTCGTGGTGGCCTTACCGTAACTGCCAGGCCCTGGAAATAACCCAAATGTCCACCCTGTACGAGGGAAGCAGTCACTGCTGTCTGTGTGGACAGCAGACGGGTGTGGCTGCCGAAATCAACACACTTGGAGTGGACGAGGCTGTGAACGCAGAGTCTAGCTGGAGGAGTCAGACACAAGACGTGCCTGCATGTTGATTTCGTGCGTATGAGTTCATGAGGAGGCACCAGTGGTGTGTTGGGAGCTGTGTGGTGGGCATGGCCCCGCTGTGGTCCATATAGGACACTGGGGTTTGCGTTATGTTTTAAAACATAGGTTTAGAAAAGACAAAAGAGAAAAAAAAAAAAGAAAAGACAAAAGAATGTCTTTAATTTTATGCTTGGAAAATGGTCAGACAGCTATTGCCGTGACCAATAATACTGATATTAGAAAAGGAGAGAGGTTTGAAGAAAGATAAAGAATGTTTATGAAGAAATTATTTTTAAAAAGTCTGTTGTTCACAAAGGAGTTTATCCAGAGGGCCCCACAGTCTATGGAAAGGCACTCAGTGTCTTTCTCGTTAGGGTGCATGAAGTGTCCAGTTGCCGAGAATGCCACTGGGCTCCAGGTGGACTGGCGGAGCCTTGAGCTTGCCTAGGGCTTGTCCGTTGTGGGAGGCAGGGCTTGCTCTTTGTCAGGCGTGGGGCACTGGGGTGGGTGGCCGTCAGAGGAACTCAGCCTGCCACTGTCTAAAGGTATGTGGCTTTTGGGTGAGACCCCTGTGGGCCATTGGTACTCCTCAGCCTCGCCCCCTGTGGAGCACTGCAGTTCGACTCGGGGGAGGATATGTGCTCTGGACAGGGTCCCTGAGCTGCATCCCACCGACCAGCTCTCCGTATCCCTTTGAGGTTGATCCCTTGTCTGGACAAGAGAGTCATACCACTTTATCACCTTATGAAAGTTGCTTCTGATCACGTTGTTATTTTCCGTACTGATTTTTCATTTGAAGGGTCTAAGTAGTTTGTCTCATTTTTCAAAGACTGGGCATTGAGCACGTGTGGGAGCATTTAATGGCGTTCTCTGGGCCTTTCCAGCTGGTGCCAGGTCCTTCTGTGTGTGCTCAGGGTGCGCTGAAGAAGTGTTTCTTACAAAAGTTGGTTTCGTCAGCTTGTGCAGCTCCTCCCCTGTCAGCTGATGTGGTATCACTTCTTAGTCCCCACTGTGACTAGGACCAACTGGCGGGTCTCACCAGAGCTGGGGCCCCAGCTGTGAGACACCTCATGACGTCAGTGCCCCTGAAAAGGCAGTCTGCACTGCCAGGTGTGGCGTGAAGGTGCTGTCAATTGTGAGACACTCCTGTTTCAAAGACCCTGAAGTGCAGAGGAAAGCCCACCTTAGAACCCATCACGTACAGTGGATACTTCTGAATATCTGACAGTATAGTGTTTATTACATCCCCAAGCAACAGGCGTCCATTTTTACAAACATAATTACACCTAAAAAATTAATAGCAGTTCTCAAATACCATCAAATATCTACTTAATACTAGATTTCTATGTTGATACATGATCTGAAATGTGTTCCAGTGGTCATCTGAGGTCTTAGCTTCCCACCTTCATGATGTGTGCTCTTTAAACTGAGAAGTGACCAGTTTCCAAGCCTAGAGTACGTGCTGACAGCTCGCCTTGCAGGCATCTTTAATAAGCTTTTGAGTACATTGCTGAGATCACACCCCTGCCGAGGCCCTCCGTATCATCGGGAGTGTGAGCCACTGAGTCCTTTTGGGCACAGACAGCCCTTCCTCCTGTAGCTGAGCCACTGCCCTTGTTATTATACCCCTTTCTCTTCCCTGTGGTTTTGCAGAATCTGGGTGGCTGCGGGAGGGGCTTCTCCGAGCGCCCTCCTCACTGCCCGCGCCTGTGCCCCCAGGTCTCCGTGCCGCCCGGTGCCCTGGACTGCTGGGTGTTCCTGAGCTGCCTGGAGGTGCTGCAGAGGATAGAAGGGTGCTGTGACCGGGCGCAGATAGACTCGAACATTGCCCACACCGTGGGCTTGTGGAGCTACGCCATGGAGAAGGTAGCTGCAGAGTACAGAGGGAGCCTGTCTGGGCTGTGCCCCTGGGGTGGGGCTGGAGTTCGCTGTTGGGGAAGTGCTGCACACGTGGTCCCTCCTGTGGCTCTGGCTGCTTCAGGGGCGTCCAGTAGCAACATGGACGCAGTGGGTCCCTGCCAGTGTCTGACTCCAGTAGACTCCAGTAGACTGGAGTCAGACACTTGCTGCGCTCGTGCAAAAGGTGGACTCTGCACCAGGAATGAGGGTGGTGAAGACAAAGCAGGGTGAGCGTGAAACCTGTGCAGAAATCAGATGAGGACAGCGGTCCTGTGTGGGCAGCAGGAAAGCTTGGTGGCAATGCAGACAGAGTAGGGGACCTTGCAGCTTGGGAATGACCAGAGTCAGAGGCACTCCCAGGATGATTGTGTAGAAGGTTTGAGTTTGAAAGGATCATAGCAAGATGTATTTTTATATCTAGATAAAAATCTTTTGGGTAGGAAAGCTAAATTTCTTGCATTTAGATGGATGTTAACTTTAAATTTGTAAATTCTCTACTGGTTCTTATAGCAGATTAATTGATATTTGGGGTCTATCTCAACAGCTGAAGTCCCTGGGCTATCTGTGTGGACTTGTGTCAGAAAAGGGACCTAACTCAGAGGACCTCAATAGGACCGTGGATCTTTTGGCGGGTTTGGGAGCCGAGCGGCCTGAGACAGGTACTTTTTGAAATGTACCCAAAAGCACCGAGAACGTGGGCTGTGCTTGTCATGTATAACTCAGATTCTGGCAATAGGACTACTCACCATTTGGGAAATTAGACTCATTATTAGCTGACCAGATTAAGACACGGGATATTTTACCCTTTAATCACATAAAGAGATGTCAGAAATAGTTTAAGAAAGTATAAGCGTTCTTAAAACTGTGTCTGAGTTTCTGGTAGGCTTATATTGAGCTGGTCAGGACTTTGTACAGCCCTCATGAAGTTTAAATGTGCCAGTCTCCCCCAGTTACAGGTGATTTATTTTTCTGATAATATGGCCAGCCAAGTCCTTTTATGGAGTAAATTGCTCCTAGGTAATAGAGCACTTTGAAAGGAGCATTACTGATTCGTTTAGCATAATGATGAGTGTGAGTTAGCAGGGCTGTTGCTGACTGAAGCACACCTAGTGACCCAAGGGGACTCCCGCCGGCTCGGGTCAGTTCCTCAGGGAAAGTGTGTGATGTGTGTTGCTCTGTTTCAACCTGAGACCACTTCACAGCATTCAGAAAGTAATTCAGTTCATTGTAGGATTTGTAATACATGCTTAACAACTTCTGGCCTCAGTTAAAGATAAAAGCATTGCACAAAGTGTTTAGACTATTTCATGAGTATATTAACTGGACAAGAACGTGAGTAGTAGTGTGGTTTCAGCTGACATGGGTGTGTTGGTAGTTTCCGCAAGCATCAGACAAAGTCCTGTACCTGTGACATTTGAGGCTGAACATAAAGTCATGACTGGATGTAATGAAGATGAATAAGGATTCTTATTTCTTTCTGTTTAAGCCAACACAGCTCAGAGTCCTTATAAGAAACTCAAAGAAGCGTTGTCATCAGTAGAAGCTTTTGAAAAGCACTACTTAGTAAGTATTTCAAGTGTTCCCTGTCCACTGGCGGCAGAGGGCCTGTCTCTGTGAGACTTTGCTACATTTGTAGCATTTTGGACTGGGAGTGAGCTGGTGTCGGGGACCTCCTCCTTGCTGGAGGGTTAAGTTTCCTCAGTGCCCTAGGGAATTGTCAGTGCACCTGGAGTACTTGGGTCGGTATCCACAGTGCCGTAATCAGGCATAAAAGCATCCTTGGGTATTTACCATTCTGTTCCCCATGGGATTGCTCATTCAGTAGAGCAGAAATTGTAAGAAAGGCTAGTGAAGGATTTTCTGTACACAGAGGAACAGTTTGAACCTGAACAGGGCTTGTTGTACTTGATTTTAAAGGACTTAAATTTGGGCGTCTTAGAAAGCAGTGCAGTAGAAGTCCAGTGGACCACCTGCGTTCCCAAGTCACGGTTAATTGGAGAGCATCTGACAGTTGCCTCTGTTACTCAGAGAGTGAAAAAACGCTAAAAATGTTACCTGCATGTGGAAAATACACCAAAAAAATTATTCTATGCCTGCTGAGTTTATGTTTCTTTCATTATTATGCTTCATACTTTATATACAAGTTGATGACTTTGTATAAATCACTGTTTTGTAAAAACTCAACACAAAAAGATCCAGAGTAAAAAAATGTTATATTAATAAAGAAGTCTTTTGCTTCAGCTTTGGGTAAATGAATGTCGGGTCTGTATAGCATTAAATTTGAAGTACAGAGTTACTTGGTCTTTGCTTTTCTGCAGGACTTGTCCCATGCCACCATCGAAATGTTCACGAGTATCGGAAGGATTCGATCTGCTAAGCTTGTTGGAAAGGATCTGGCAGAGTTTTACATGTAATTGATTTTGAACTTTTCTCTGAATTTCAGACATCTCCCAAGTGTAGTAAGAGGTTTGTTATGTAGGAGTTAATATGAAGTGTACCTAACTTTGTAGAATGAAAATATAAACTGTTAACCAACCATCATCATTTTTTTAGACAATTCCTTCTGAATACCAGAGATTATTAATGATAGTAATTGTTACTAATCTGTGTGTTTCTTTAATTAATTTGGTGAACTTTTACATAAATGTTGCACGTATGTAGATAATGTGTGCCCTGTTGTATGCAGCATATGGTGTGTGTTCTACACCATTTTCCCTGGTTGCTCGTGAGTGTCCCCGTGAGGTCAGTGGCGTGGAGTACACGCATGTGTCGCCTCCATGAGAGAGGCTGAGTTGTGAGTGCCCGAGAGCCGGAGTGTACAGAGATGGTGAATGTTTCTAATCTGGCTCCGCTTCCAAGTTGGATTCCAGAGAAAAGACTCAAAACCTGGTATATTTCATATGGATTTGGTAAATAGCCTATCAAAGAAAAGAACCCTGGCTGGCAATGCAGCTGCTAATTCAAAGCACTGGAAAAGATACAAGTTATGAGGGAAAAGATGGTTGTTTTCTCAAAAGAAATATGTGTTTGAAGTGGTATCTGGATATATACAGTTTGTCATTTTGTTAGATGAAACAGGAAACAGTAATTTATTGTAACTGGTTGAGTAGGCAGGGAAGGGATTAGTAGATCATCTAAGGGAACGTCCTGATGTTTTAGGTGTGGTTGGAGCAGCCAGCAGTCAGAGCTGAGGTGGGGTCTCTTGAGTCTCCATCTGGTGTACTGAGGAATGAAATTATTGGTTACTGGAACAAAGAAGCCATGTCCTCAGATGCTATGAGCTCAGCCCCCTAAGGCTGGCACTGCAGTGGGGTGACGCTGGCCTGCTAACAGGAGACTTGGGTTCTGGTTCTGGTGTCACCATGGACTAGCCAGCTGGGTGACCCTCGGCCTGCATCTCTAGGGGCTGGGTGGCAGTGGTCTCGCATCCTGCACTACAGTGTACAAATCATTGGCTGGAGATACTAACTGAAGAAGTATGGAAGGTTCTGGCCCCTTCAAATGACAGGATGAGAGAGGACCAGAAAAGTCTAGAAAAACTGGCATTTGAAATTTGAGAATTTGGAAACTCTTACTGTTTCAGAGTAAGGTCCTGAGGACTAGGATGTTTTCCCAAGATGCCAGGAGAGCAGATGCTTGTTCATTGTTGGCCTTTATCCTGCAAGATCAGCAGTCCCAAGCCCTCTGGGAAAGGCCAGGGCATCCGTGTTGTCACTGAAGCTTGGGCAAGCTTCATTAATCATATTTTAAACTTTGGTTTGTTCTGAATATCTTGAGGTTTAAATTGGGCCTGGGAAGATGTTCTTTTATGTGATATGTGTTGCTATTTAAATCCTTCACGAAGTGAAGTGAAGTGAAGTCGCTCAGTCGTGTCCGACTCTTTGCAACCCTCATGGACTGTAGCCTGCCAGGCTTCTCTGTCCATGGGATTTTCCAGGCAAGAGTACTGGAGTGGGTTGCCATTTTCTTCTCCAGGGGATCTTCCCGACCCAGGGATCGAACCCAGGTCTCCCACATTGCCGGCAGATGCTTTGCCCTCTGCTCAGGGCATTGGCCTGCGTTTTGGAGTTAGCCCGAGCTCCCATTGGTTGGTCCATGGAAACCACTCTGTTTTGGTCTGTCTTCAGGAGCTAGGGTGGCTTCAAGCCCAGGTTTCTAGCTTCCTCCATACCTGCTTCTGTGCTGGTGGGCACATCCATCCCCTTCCTTCATGCTTGGCGGCCTCACAGCAGCTTGAAGTCATAAGCGATGCCCTCACACTCTTATCCAGAGACTGAACTCTGAAGGCCCTTCAGCTAGTGTAGGATGCTGGACAAACAGCATGCATGGGGTTACCAGCCTGGCATGTTTCTCGGGTCTGGTTATGTGTTCCTGATTTTGTGTTCTTTCTCACCTTGGGGGCTGGGTTGGGGGCAGTGGTCAGGAGGACTCTGGATGGCACCAGTGTCGTGGTGTCGCCGAGATCACCAAGGGTGGGGAGCAAGCCATGAAAGGTCTGAGTTTGTTGATTATCGTGACCCATTATGAAAGCTTCTGTTTGTTGATTTGCAAGGAGGAAGAAGTCTCCTCAGAAGGCAGAGATGTATCTTCAAGGAGCCTTGAAAAATTACCTGGCTGAGGGCTGGGCGCTGCCAATCACACACACAAGGAAGCAGCTTGCCGAATGTCAGAAACGCCTTGGACAGATTGAGAAGTATCCTTTAAGTCGAGTACATTCATGGAATAGGATAATTGCTGTCTGTCCATATAGCAGCAGGGCCCACAGTCGCATGTCCGTAGGTGCCTGGATATTAAGAGAGGGAAGCCTGCCTTGACATGTGCCCCTGTTGGGTAGAAGCTGGTCACGTGTCTGCCTGTCTGACTTGTGCGCGAGTCCCTAGGACCCTGGAGGAAGGGGCGCACCTGCCGGCTGCACCCCCTGGGACTGGGGGCTGTGTGTGCAGCGCCCCACCGCGTGGTCCTCTCCGGCCCCTTGACTCTGCACTCAGCTACCTTCAGACCAGCAGCCTCCTGGCCAGCGACCAGCACCTGACCACGGACGAGCGGGAGTACTTCTGCAGAGAGATCCTCAGCTTTGCCAGCCAGCAGACGGACAGCCCAGGTGAGACGCATTTCTGAAACTTTGTTACAGGGACATCCCTGGTGGTCCAGTGGGTAAGACTTCACCTTCCCGTGCAGGGGCTTTGGGTTCAGCCTTGATATGGGAAGTAGGATCTCACATGGCACTCGGCCAGAAAACCCAAACCTTAAAACAAGCAATGTTGTAACAAATTCAATAAAGGCTTAAAAAACTTCATTGTGAAAAATGTCAAATACCCTAGAAAAGTAAAAAGAATAACACTGTGTATAATAGGTGATGTATGCTGACCGCCTGGATTCCGCAGCTGCTAACGTTTTGCTGCGTAGCACCCTTGTGTCTGTCTTCCTACTTTTTGCTTTGTGCTGAACTTCAGAGCTGCTCCAGACCACAAGGGCCACTCCACCTTGGACAGCGTCGCATCTTCTGAAAACAAGAGTGGTCTCTGAAACTCCTTGCCCACAGAAGGACAATGTTCTGGCTCGGGCTTCCAACTTAGCTCTCTTCAGGTCTCCCTCATTGTCTCAAACAGTGTTTTTATTATTTTTTTTTTTTATGATTATTTTATATTAAAAATCACTGGCCTGTACTAGTCCAATCAGGGATCACATACTGCATCTGATTGTTACATCTCAGTTCTCCTTTACCATCTTCCCATCTTTTTTTCCAGACACTGACCTTTTAAAATATAGGTTTTATTGAGATAGAATTCACATATCGTGTCATGCCCTGTTTGCAGCGTGTAGCCTAGTGGTTTTAGTCTAGTCACAGGTATGTGCAGCCATCACCACCGTGAAGTTTAGAACACTTTTCCCTCAAAAGCAGCCCGTCCCATACTCATTTCCTCCCAACCTTCTCCCACCCCCACCTTCTCTCACACCCCGACCCCGCCAAGTCCCTGGGAGTCAGTAGCCTGCCTTCCGTCTGAGGATACGTGTTATGGGTATTTCACGTAGATGGAATCATGCAGTGTGTAGTTTCTTGTGACCAGCTTATTTCACACAGCACATCTCAGGATTCGCCTGTGTTGTAGCGTATGCCAGCGTTTCATTCCCTTTCGTGGCTGAACAGTATTCCATTGGATCGGTGGACCACACTCATCCCCTCAGCAGCTGCGGGTTGTAAGACACTGACTTCTGAAAGGCATAGAGCCAGGTGTCTCATAGACCAGCTCACCTTCGGAGGTTTGTTGTTTCCTTGTGGGCATGTCCAGCAGGAGAGTAAATCTGAAAGACTTTGCTTCTGAGTGTTCTAGCAAATATACTTTATACACATCGCTGTGTGGTAAGATTAGGTTTATGGTAATACTTGGCTTCTCACATTCAGTTCATCAAGATGAGGGTTTATTTTAAACAGTCACCATCTCCATCAGTGTGTCTTGGCGGCCATGACAAAGTGCTGCAGACTGAGTGAGTGGCTTCTGGAGGCTGACCGCCCAGGGCCACATGCCCTCGTGGCCGGCTCCTGATGAGGCCTCCTCTCTTCCTAACTTGTCCTTTCATGACCAGGGGCGCAGGAGGAGAGACGAGACAGGAGAGAGAGGGGTAGATTCAGAGACAGAAGGGCTCTCTGGTGCATCCTTCTGTCAGGGCATGACCATCCCTGACCTCACCCAACCCTAATAACTTCCCCCGGGGAGCCACTTCTAGTCACCGTCACCCTGCGGGGATCACATGCTGTCCACAGCCGTTGCTGACTGCTGGGTGCGCGCCCCTCACACACAGCCATCTGGAGGGGCTCTCAGGGCCAGTGTGGCATTGGTTTGTGCATTAGTTTCTTCAGAGTGCCCAGACTGGCATCACAGGGCTGTGTGCCACGTCTGCTGTGTGTGAGACCACGGACTTCCACTTTTCCACCGTTCCGTGGCCTCTCTGTGAAGAAACTCTACTGTGCTTGTCCCTGTTTTCTTGTGGTTTTATACCGTCGATCTCAGCACAGCCTCCAGTTACTGAGTGTTTATAAATACCTCCTGGTCAGTCCAGCGGCCTGGTGGGTTCTCTCGACGCACAGTGCTGGTGGAGGGTGCAGTGGATTTGCCCCTTTGGTGCCCGAGGGCTGGGACTTGCTGCCCTCCTGACTCCCTGCATCCTTGGCTGAGCCCCCAGGGTGGCACACACCTGGGCTTATTTATTGCCAGATGTAGGGGGGAACTCAGGCGTTTTCACTAGAGAACTTCTTGTGTGAGTGGGAGGGTGGTGGACTTCCTGAAACAGCTCTAGGAGTTGGACTTACAAATCTCATTTTGAAATTGAGGAGTTAGTTGATCTGTATTTACCTTGGGTTTGCCAAAACGGGAGTTAGAGACCTTAAATTTCTTCAGGTTTTATGATTTCCAGGAGGTATCTGGGCATGTGCTCCTGTTGTGCTTTTTACAAAGCAACTGCTTTTGACAGAGTAACTCCTTTTGGTGTGTGAAGATGGCGTGGGGTTGGGAGGGTCCAAACTATCTCTGTCACTCATCACTGCTTCCGGCCGGCGTGACTCTGAGCCTCTGACAGTGTGCCTGGGGAGTGAAACGTGTTCTGTGCGTCCACAGGTCACAGGGTCGCCCTCCCCATGCACTCCTTCGCACAGCTGCGCGATCTCCGCTTCACCCCTGCCAACGCCGTGGTCCACGTGGGTGGCGTCCTGTCTGTGGAGATAACTGTGTGCAGTCAGATGCCTGTGCCCATCCACGTGGAGCAGATCGCCATCCACGTCCACTTCAGCATAGAGAAGAACAGTTACCGGAAGACCGCTGAGTGGCTCACCAAGCACAAGACGGCCAACGGGGTTGTTAACTTCCCGGCGGAGGCCTCACCCTTTCCCACATCCCAGAGCAGCCTCCCCGCGCTGGAGCTGTACGAGATGTTTGAGAGGAGTCCTTCCGACAACTCCTTGAACACCACAGGGATCATATGCAAGAACGTCCACATGCTCCTGCGGAGGCAGGAGAGCAGCACGTCTCTGGAGGCATCCTCGGGCCTGGCTCTGGAGGACGGGGCCCATGTGCTGAGGTGTGCCGGCGTGACCCTGCAGCCGGGGCCCAATACCATCGTGTTCAGGACGCAGGTATGTGCCGAGCAGGAGCTGGCTTTGGGGCGGTCAGAACGGTGGTGCTTGCAAGCACCGTCTGGAGAAGCTGAGAGTCCAGTGGTGGCCTCTGCTGCATTAGCCTGGCTCTGGTTTATCCTTATAGAAAAATAGATTGGTGTTTTGAAAAAAATCTATACTTGCATAGTTGTAAGGCAGTCGATAAGTTGTGGATAGAGTTCTCAACGTAGATAATTATTTGTGTTCTCACTGGATTTAGACTTTTCCCCTTTGTATTAAAGTGCATCCTCATTTGTTAAAATGAGGATGTTTCAAAGAGGCAGCACTTTCACGTTAAACGTTCTTTTCCTTCTGTGGCGGCTCAGATGGATGTCAGAACAGTCTCTTCTGTCCGCTCGATATGAATCTCCCCCCGCCCCCCCAGCCAGCACAGCGTGTTCCGTTGGTTCCTCTGAGCCTGCACAGAGGCTGGGTCGGTGGAAAGTACCGCTGTTCGCCACGCACGTTTTCAGTCTAGTCCTGGAGCAAGTCTTAAATTTCATGCTCCGTGTCTCCATTGACTACCTTTTCCAGAAGAGAATGCCACAGATAAAGCTTGTTAAATTGAGAAAGCACTGTTAGAAGCGTCAAGTCAAACTTAACCACCAGTTACTCACCCAGACCTCAACTAAGAGATTCTGAGGGATCTTTGGAAGAGCCCGAATGTAGACGTGTTAGCACAGAGCAGCAGGATAAAGAGGGTGAGAAGAGGGACCGCTATGGCTCAGCCTTCCCTTGAGAAGCTCGTTGTCACAAGTGGGGACGACTGTGCCAACGCTTGTCTTACCCGTAGGCCAGGGAGCCGGGAACGTACACGCTGCGGCAGTTGTGTGCCTCGCTGGGCCCAGTGTGGTTTGTGCTTCCTCACATCTACCCGCTGGTGCAGTACGACGTGTACTCGCAGGAGCCGCAGCTGCTTGTGGAACCACTGGCCGGTAAGGGGGCCTGGGTGGGTGGGGCGCCGTGCGGATGGATGTCTGAGGGTCCGGGGCGGGCGGGGCCGGGGCGGGCAAGGCGCTGTGCAGATGTCAGGGCTGCGCTTTGCTCCTTTACTGGAGGGAGTCACATAGGAGGAGGCTTTCTCCTGCATCACATTCCAGTCCTCTGTGACCGTGTCCTCTCTAGGTGACACTGTTGGGAGCATCGTGGAGATTTTGCCTGGGAACTGTGGCTCTTTTGTTCATCTGAATACTTGCTTCTCTGTAATTGCTGCTTTCATGTTTACTAAACATTCTGTATCTAAAAATATGAAAAATAAGGGAAAAGTTGGCTAAATCAGCTGATGTCTGCTGCATGGAATTTAATCAGTAAATATTATAGTTTCCTGCTTAGAATTCCAAAGGCTAAATGCTAGATTTAGTTATGATCTATACTGTGATCAAAAGTCTTTTCATTGAAAGTGTTGATTAATCTTGACCCCTGGCGTGGCATTTGAGAGTTCAGTGCTGCTGTCCTTTTAGTTAAGTTCTCAAATTAGGAGGGCTTGGCATAAACGAGTTATTGAAGACAACATGGCTCTTCAGCAAAACGCTAACGATCAGGTGCCTCAGCTAATAGCTGGGAGCGGTGGGAGCCTCTTCAGCAAAACGCTAACGATCAGGTGCCTCAGCTAATAGCTGGGAGCGGTGGGAGCCTCTTCAGCAAAACGCGAACGATCAGGTGCCTCAGCTAATAGCTGGGAGCGGTGGGAGCCTCTTCAGCAAAACGCGAACGATCAGGTGCCTCAGCTAATAGCTGGGAGCGGTGGGAGCCTCTTCAGCAAAACGCGAACGATCAGGTGCCTCAGCTAATAGCTGGGAGCGGTGGGAGCCTCTTCAGCAAAACGCGAACGATCAGGTGCCTCAGCTAATAGCTGGGAGCGGTGGGAGCCTCTTCAGCAAAACGCTAACGATCAGGTGCCTCAGCTAATAGCTGGGAGCGGTGGGAGCCTCTTCAGCAAAACGCTAACGATCAGGTGCCTCAGCTAATAGCTGGGAGCGGTGGGAGCCTCTTCAGCAAAACGCGAACGATCAGGTGCCTCAGCTAATAGCTGGGAGCGGTGGGAGCCTCTTCAGCAAAACGCTACCGATCAGGTGCCTCAGCTAATAGCTGGGAGCGGTGGGAGCCTCTTCAGCAAAACGCTAACGATCAGGTGCCTCAGCTAATAGCTGGGAGCGGTGGGAGCCTCTTCAGCAAAACGCGAACGATCAGGTGCCTCAGCTAATAGCTGGGAGCGGTGGGAGCCTCTTCAGCAAAACGCGAACGATCAGGTGCCTCAGCTAATAGCTGGGAGCGGTGGGAGCCTCTTCAGCAAAACGCTAACGATCAGGTGCCTCAGCTAATAGCTGGGAGCGGTGGGAGCCTCTTCAGCAAAACGCGAACGATCAGGTGCCTCAGCTAATAGCTGGGAGCGGTGGGAGCCTCTTCAGCAAAACGCTGACGATCACGTGCCTCAGCTAATAGCTGGGAGCGGTGGGAGCCTCTTCAGCAAAACGCGAACGATCAGGTGCCTCAGCTAATAGCTGGGAGCGGTGGGAGCCTCTTCAGCAAAACGCGAACGATCAGGTGCCTCAGCTAATAGCTGGGAGCGGTGGGAGCCTCTTCAGCAAAACGCGAACGATCAGGTGCCTCAGCTAATAGCTGGGAGCGGTGGGAGCCTCTTCAGCAAAACGCGAACGATCAGGTGCCTCAGCTAATAGCTGGGAGCGGTGGGAGCCTCTTCAGCAAAACGCGAACGATCAGGTGCCTCAGCTAATAGCTGGGAGCGGTGGGAGCCTCTTCAGCAAAACGCTAACGATCAGGTGCCTCAGCTAATAGCTGGGAGCGGTGGGAGCCTCTTCAGCAAAACGCTAACGATCAGGTGCCTCAGCTAATAGCTGGGAGCGGTGGGAGCCTCTTCAGCAAAACGCGAACGATCAGGTGCCTCAGCTAATAGCTGGGAGCGGTGGGAGCCTCTTCAGCAAAACGCGAACGATCAGGTGCCTCAGCTAATAGCTGGGAGCGGTGGGAGCCTCTTCAGCAAAACGCTAACGATCAGGTGCCTCAGCTAATAGCTGGGAGCGGTGGGAGCCTCTTCAGCAAAACGCTAACGATCAGGTGCCTCAGCTAATAGCTGGGAGCGGTGGGAGCCTCTTCAGCAAAACGCTAACGATCAGGTGCCTCAGCTAATAGCTGGGAGCGGTGGGAGCCTCTTCAGCAAAACGCGAACGATCAGGTGCCTCAGCTAATAGCTGGGAGCGGTGGGAGCCTCTTCAGCAAAACGCGAACGATCAGGTGCCTCAGCTAATAGCTGGGAGCGGTGGGAGCCTCTTCAGCAAAACGCGAACGATCAGGTGCCTCAGCTAATAGCTGGGAGCGGTGGGAGCCTCTTCAGCAAAACGCTGACGATCAGGTGCCTCAGCTAATAGCTGGGAGCGGTGGGAGCCTCTTCAGCAAAACGCGAACGATCAGGTGCCTCAGCTAATAGCTGGGAGCGGTGGGAGCCTCTTCAGCAAAACGCGAACGATCAGGTGCCTCAGCTAATAGCTGGGAGCGGTGGGAGCCTCTTCAGCAAAACGCGAACGATCAGGTGCCTCAGCTAATAGCTGGGAGCGGTGGGAGCCTCTTCAGCAAAACGCTAACGATCAGGTGCCTCAGCTAATAGCTGGGAGCGGTGGGAGCCTCTTCAGCAAAACGCGAACGATCAGGTACCTCAGCTAATAGCTGGGAGCGGTGGGAGCCTCTTCAGCAAAACGCGAACGATCAGGTGCCTCAGCTAATAGCTGGGAGCGGTGGGAGCCTCTTCAGCAAAACGCGAACGATCAGGTGCCTCAGCTAATAGCTGGGAGCGGTGGGAGCCTCTTCAGCAAAACGCGAACGATCAGGTGCCTCAGCTAATAGCTGGGAGCGGTGGGAGCCTCTTCAGCAAAACGCGAACGATCAGGTGCCTCAGCTAATAGCTGGGAGCGGTGGGAGCCTCTTCAGCAAAACGCGAACGATCAGGTGCCTCAGCTAATAGCTGGGAGCGGTGGGAGCCTCTTCAGCAAAACGCGAACGATCAGGTGCCTCAGCTAATAGCTGGGAGCGGTGGGAGCCTCTTCAGCAAAACGCTAACGATCAGGTGCCTCAGCTAATAGCTGGGAGCGGTGGGAGCCTCTTCAGCAAAACGCTAACGATCAGGTACCTCAGCTAATAGCTGGGAGCGGTGGGAGCCTCTTCAGCAAAACGCGAACGATCAGGTGCCTCAGCTAATAGCTGGGAGCGGTGGGAGCCTCTTCAGCAAAACGCTGACGATCAGGTGCCTCAGCTAATAGCTGGGAGCGGTGGGAGCCTCTTCAGCAAAACGCTAACGATCAGGTGCCTCAGCTAATAGCTGGGAGCGGTGGGAGCCTCTTCAGCAAAACGCTAACGATCAGGTGCCTCAGCTAATAGCTGGGAGCGGTGGGAGCCTCTTCAGCAAAACGCTAACGATCAGGTGCCTCAGCTAATAGCTGGGAGCGGTGGGAGCCTCTTCAGCAAAACGCGAACGATCAGGTGCCTCAGCTAATAGCTGGGAGCGGTGGGAGCCTCTTCAGCAAAACGCGAACGATCAGGTGCCTCAGCTAATAGCTGGGAGCGGTGGGAGCCTCTTCAGCAAAACGCTGACGATCAGGTGCCTCAGCTAATAGCTGGGAGCGGTGGGAGCCTCTTCAGCAAAACGCTAACGATCAGGTGCCTCAGCTAATAGCTGGGAGCGGTGGGAGCCTCTTCAGCAAAACGCGAACGATCAGGTGCCTCAGCTAATAGCTGGGAGCGGTGGGAGCCTCTTCAGCAAAACGCGAACGATCAGGTGCCTCAGCTAATAGCTGGGAGCGGTGGGAGCCTCTTCAGCAAAACGCTGACGATCAGGTGCCTCAGCTAATAGCTGGGAGCGGTGGGAGCCTCTTCAGCAAAACGCTAACGATCAGGTGCCTCAGCTAATAGCTGGGAGCGGTGGGAGCCTCTTCAGCAAAACGCTAACGATCAGGTGCCTCAGCTAATAGCTGGGAGCGGTGGGAGCCTCTTCAGCAAAACGCTAACGATCAGGTGCCTCAGCTAATAGCTGGGAGCGGTGGGAGCCTCTTCAGCAAAACGCTAACGATCAGGTGCCTCAGCTAATAGCTGGGAGCGGTGGGAGCCTCTTCAGCAAAACGCTAAGGATCAGGTGCCTCAGCTAATAGCTGGGAGCGGTGGGAGCCTCTTCAGCAAAACGCTGACGATCAGGTGCCTCAGCTAATAGCTGGGAGCGGTGGGAGCCTCTTCAGCAAAACGCTGACGATCAGGTGCCTCAGCTAATAGCTGGGAGCGGTGGGAGCCTCTTCAGCAAAACGCTGACGATCAGGTGCCTCAGCTAATAGCTGGGAGCGGTGGGAGCCTCTTCAGCAAAACGCTGACGATCAGGTGCCTCAGCTAATAGCTGGGAGCGGTGGGAGCCTCTTCAGCAAAACGCTAACGATCAGGTGCCTCAGCTAATAGCTGGGAGCGGTGGGAGCCTCTTCAGCAAAACGCTAACGATCAGGTGCCTCAGCTAATAGCTGGGAGCGGTGGGAGCCTCTTCAGCAAAACGCTGACGATCAGGTGCCTCAGCTAATAGCTGGGAGCGGTGGGAGCGGCGCATTTCGTTGCTCATTTCTTCCATTTGTGGGAAAATCAAGGAAACCTTTTCTGCTGTTTAATCTCTTCAAACTCCCCGTTTTTACACTGGTAAACTGCTCCCTTGACTTCCTGGAAAGGCCCTCAGATGTGGAGCACAGAGTCTCACAAATGATTCTTCGTCAGAGAACCTTTTGTGAGGAAGGCTGGGCCGTGTGGCTGGGAGGTGCTGGCTTGCGCCTCTGCCCTCCTCTGGGCCCCACTCCCTCACCACCTCTCACCTCCCCCTCCCTGCTTCTTGGCAGCTGTTCGTCCTCCTTGTGTCTTATCTGTTGCTTCTTCCTTCGGCCTTCCCTGGAGCCGATTCTCAGAAACCTCAGCCCATTCCCTCCCCTCCATTTCCATCCAGGAGAAAATGTAGCTGTATCTTCTGCCAAGCTGTTTCTGAACCAAAGATCTGGAGGAGGCCTGACCTGAAAAAAGCCAGAGGAAAATCTGAATAGCAGCAGCACATGCGATTTCACTAGTTTTTTTCTTTAGTGTCGTTATTATCTGATTCTCTCTTAGTAACTGACAAGCAGGTACATTGTGAGAACCTCATAGACGTGGTTGCCACCATGACCCCTAGCTTTCTGAACCGAGGTGGTGATGAGGTTCCCCCAGGCTCACAGATTATTCTAGGCAAGGGCCCGTCAGCTCTGCAGTCTGTGTAATTGAGATGAGAAGTGAGGGTGGACAGGTGGACACTGAGTGAACGGATGGAGTATTTAGAGTGAACAGATCTTTTCTAGAAGAGAAAACACACTCTTCTAACTTACAGTAGGCCTTCCATTGGTCCTCTTGGTTGATAGCAATGCTAATTGCAGTCTTTTTCCCTTTAGATAGCCTTTTGGCTGGTATTCCTCAGAAGGTCAAGTTCACTGTCACTACTGGCCATTATACAGTAAAAAATGGAGACAGCCTACAGCTCAGCAACGTAGACGCTATGCTTATCCTGTGTCCTGAGGAGAACAGAGCCGTGATCTACTCTAACACAAGAGGTAAGGGGCACTCACGGGTGAAGGCAGGCCTTTGGCCTTGGTGTGCACCATCAGGCTCTAAGGCTCTGTCATCCGCGCATCCTCAGGTGGCATCCAAGCACCTGTCTCCTTGTAGCTCTCTGCTGGCAGCGTTCCGCCTGTAGGTGGACAGTAACCCTGCCCCAGACACGGCGTGGCATCTGAGGGGATAGACATAGAACTGTGCAGCGCCCTGCGGCCAGGCGGTGTGGACCTTGCTACAAGTCTGTGATGCAGCATTACCTCCTGGCTCGTGCTCCCTGGCGATGCCTTGGTGGCCTCCAGCCTCCTTCCACCCCCCTCAACTTGCATCTGCAAAAAGCAAAAGCAAATCAACCTATGAAGGCACTGGTTGGAAGCCCTAAAAAAATCCCATCTCCCGCAGTCCCCAGCCTTGAGGTTGGAGACGGAAGGATTCAGCACTCTTCCTGAGTGGGGATTGGTCTGGTGGTGGGATGGGGTGGGGCCACATCACGCTGGGACACAGGCCATCTCAGGTGGGCTGTGAGGAAGTGTCTCTTTTCTGTCTTCAGACAGAGCAGAGTGACAGTTCTCTGAGCCCAGCTCTACCAGACAGCTCTCATGCAGTGCTGCTTTGTCTCACAGGATTCTGTTCCTGATTTTCCTGTCTCTCTTCCTCTGTAATCCTTCCTGGTTACACCCTTGCACGTGTGTACACGCAGCAGGAGCTGGGCTGGAACTTCACTACAGGGCTGTCATCTACGAGAGGAGAAAGGAACAAGGAAACGGAGGCACTGTGTTAAAGGTGACTTTTTCTCTTTCCTAGAAAAGGTTTCTGACGCGCTGCTCCGGGTTCAGTCATCCGACAAGGTCACGAGCATCAGTCTGCCGGCTGCACCCACATACCACCTGATCGAATTTGAACTGGAAGTTCTCTCTTTACCTTCGGCTCCAGCAGCAGGAGGGGAGAGCACCCTGCTGGGGGTGACAGAGCCCCACGGGAAGCATAAGGACGCGCAGAAGACTGGCCACTGCATGGCTACCACGGACCACAAAGTAAGGAGGGACTGGAGGTGCAGCCTGTGCGGGCAGCTTCTGCCTGTCCTCCTTGGTTTGAAGATAGCATATTCGAAATGACTTCTGTTGAGGGGGCAGATTTCCCAGTTGCTAACACCACAGGTTCTGGTTGGGTTTAGCGTTTATATCTGTGAATCAGCCTTAGATAAGGGGTACATCTTTCAAAGACAGAGACAAACAGGCTTTAACTTTTCTGTCGCACCTTGAGGAAGGACAGTTCACTGTAAGAAATACAGGTTTTGTTTAGAAGGCAGTAGTTTTGCCTCTGTGGTCCATTTGTCCTGGTGATTAGGCTAGATGGAGTTCTGTGTCTTGGTGTGCTTCACTTTTTGTTCCCTGAAACATCACATCGTACTTAGCAAGGAAGACGTGCTATCATTTTATCCTTTGATATGGGTATTTATTGATTGTTATTTGAGGGATTCATAACATTAGTCCTAAGTCCACAATCCATCAGCTCGCAGAACCTGTACTTGCATCATGCTTACTCTGATTCTGTCCATGTCTCGTAACACAGATACCCGTTCTGAGGGCTTTTGAACAACCCAAGGGTTGAAGTGTATACTTGTGGTCCCATGGGACTGTCTTTCTGGCAAACTTTTAAAAGCTGCTGCCTGAGAGTCTAGCTTCCAAACATTCAGTCTAGCCTGAATGTAGTTGCTGAGATCCTCCCTTTCGGGACTGTGACAGGTCCTGGCGCATCCTCAGCTTCTGGAGCCATTGAAAATCTAATAGGCTGCTTGGGCAAACACAGAGACAACCGAGAGCTGGGGCAAAGCGGACTGTTTGTCTCCTACGTGAGGCCTCTGTCAGGACTGGGAGAGGTGGTTGCTTCAGCCACCGTGTAGACAGAGGAACGGAGGAGCGTGTTCCAGAATGAAAGAGCAGGTAATGCCTCAGTAGAAACCTTAATGAAACAGAGATCAGTAATTTATCTGATAAACAATTCAAACTGATGGTCGTAAAGATGCGTATTGAACTGGGAGAAAAATGGACAAAAACAGCAAATAGAGAGAAGACATAAGAAAGTACCAAATAAAAGTCTCAGAGCTGAAGGGTACACTGCTGCTGCTGCCGCCAAGTCGCTTCAGTCGTGTCCGACTCTGTGCGACCCCAGAGACGGCAGCCCACCAGGCGCCCCGTCCCTGGGATGCTCCAGGCAAGAACACTGGGGTGGGTTGCCATTTCCTTCTCCAATGCTTGAAAGTGAAAAGTGAAAGTGAAGTCGCTCAGTCGTGTCCGACTCTTAGCAACCCCATGGACTGCAGCCTACCAGGCTCCTCCGTCCATGGGATTTTCCAGGCAAGAGTACTGGAGTGGGGTGCCATTGCCTTCTCCGAAAGGGTACAATAGATGAGCTGAAAAATACACTAGAGGGGGTCAGCAGCAGACTAGATGCCGGAAGGGAGGGGCGCAATGTACTAAAATGCTGGGGGGAAAAAGACTTCCAACCAAGAATACGTGGCAAAGTTGTTATTCAGAATTGAAGGAAAGATAGCGTTTTCCAGACAAGTAAAAATTAAAGGAGTTTATCACCACTAAACTGGCCATCTATGAAATGTTAAAGAGATTTCTTTAAGATGAAAAGATACTCTTAATTATAGTAACAGAAACACAATGGAAAGGTAATGGATTTGATAAAGGTAATGGGTTAGTCACTTATAAAGCTAGTATGAAGGGTTTTTTAAAAAGTGAAAATAGCTATGATTATAATTATTATTTAAGAGGGATGGATGCACAAGATAAAAAGATGTAAAATATGATTATCTCAAAAGCAAACATTGGAGGAGGGAGTTAAAATTTTGAGTTTTAAAATGAGATCAAACTTAAGTTGTTAATCAGCTTAAAATAGACTGTTATAAATATAATTTGTTATATATAAGCATCATGATAATCACAAAGCAAAAACCTATAGTAAGGGTACAAGAGATAAAGGAATATAGACATACCACTAAAGAAAGGCATCAAACCACAAAGGAAGCGAGCAAGAGAAGATAGGAACAAAGACGAACTGTAAAAACAGCCAGAAAAGAATTAACAAAATGACAGTAAGTATGTACCTATCAATAATTACTTTAAATATAAATGGACTGAGTTCTCCACTTAGAAGACAAAGTAGCTGTATGAATTAAAAAACCAAGATCTGGGACTTCCCTGGTGGTTCAGTGGCTAGGACTCTGCGATCCCAATGCTAATTATGCTAATGGCCCGGGTTTGATCCCTGGTCAGGGAACTGGATCCCACGTGCCACATCTAAGAGTTCCTGCGCTGCAAATAAAAATCCCACGTAACCACAACGAAGACCCCACACAGCCAAATGAACAATAAGTAAATAACAATAAATACTAAAAAAAAAAAAAGACCCATCTTTAAGTTGCCTACAAGAGACTTTAGATGTAAGGACACACGGAGTAAAGGGATGGAAAAGCTAATTCATGCAAATGAAAAGCAGTAGCTACACTTACATCAGAAAAAGGAGACTTTAAGACTATTAATAAAAGACAAGGCAGGATGTTAGGTAATTATAAAGGGGTCAGTCCATTAAGAAGATATCATTTGTAAGTATTTATGCGCCGAACACAGGAGCACCTAAAATATAAAGCAAATATTAACATATTTAAACAAAGAAATAGCAATATAGTAATAGTAGGGGGCTGTAATACTCCACTTCTATAAATGGATAGATCCCTCAGACAAAATGAATAAGGACACATTGGCCTTAAGTGTGTTAGACTAGATGGATTTAACAGACATTTACAGAATATACCATCAAGAAACAACAAAATACACATTCTTCTGAATTACACATGAAATATTTTCCGAGATAGAGTATATCGGGCTGCAACAGAAGTCTTGGTAAACTTAATTGGATGGAAATCATATCAAGCATCTTTTCTAGCCACAGTGGTATAAAACTGGAAATTAATTTCATGAAGACAACTGCAAAATGCACACATATCTAGAGATTAAACAATGTGCTGTTGAATAGCCAGTGGGTCAAAGAAGAAACCAAAAGAGAAATAAAAACCTACCTTGAGACAAGTGCACGTGGAAATATAACATATCAGAATGTCTGGGATCCATTGTAAGCAGTTCTGAGAGGGAAAGTCATAGCAATACATGCTTTCCTTAAGAAATAAAATCTCAAACAACTTCAGACCTCAGGGAACTAGAAAAAGAAGGGCAAAGCCCAGATTTAATGGAAGGAAGAAATTACAGATGATCATAGGAGAAACAAATGAAGTAGATACTGAAAAGACAGTAGAAGAGATCAGTGAAACCAAGAGCTGGTTCTTTGACAAGATAAAATTGACCAACCTTTAGCCAGACTCACCAAGAACAAAAGAGAGAACTCAAAATCAGAAAGGAAAGAGATGTTACAGCTGCCCTCACAGATAGTGTCGTAAGAGACTACTATGAATGCAGAGTTCCAAAGAATAGCGAGGAGAGATAAGAAAGCTTCTTCATGATCAGTGCAAAGAAATAGAGGAAAACAATATAATGGGAAAGACTAGAGATCTCTTCAAGAAAATTGAGATACTAAGGGAACATTTCATGCCAAGATGGGCACAATAAAGGACAGAAACGGTATGGATCTAACAGAAGCAGAAGATATTAAGAAGAGGTGGCAAGAATACACAGGACTATACAAAAAAGATCTTCATGACCCAGATAACCACTCAGATGGTGTGATCACTCACCTAGAGCCAGACATCCTGGAACACAAAGTCAAGTGGATCTTAGGAAGCATCACTATGAACAAAGCTAGTGGAGGTGATGGAATTCCAGTTGAGCTATTTCAAATCCTAAAAGATGATGGTGTGAAAGTGCTGCACTCAATATGCTAGCAAATTTGGAAGACTCAGCAGTGGCCACAGAACTGGAAAAGGTCAGTTTTCTTTCCAATTTCCAAAGGCAGACAGCGCCAAAGAATATTCAAAGTACCGCAGAGTTGCACTCATCTCAAACACTAGCAAAGTAATGGTCAAAATTCTCCAAGGCAGGCTTCGAGAGTATGTGAACTAAGAACTTCCAGATGTTCAAACTGGATTTAGAAAAGGCAGAGGAACCAGAGATCAAATTGCCAACATCTGTTGGATCATACAACCTACCAAGACTGAATCATGATGAAATAGAAAATCTGAATGGACTGATTACTAATAAGGAAATTGAATCAGAAATCAGAAAACCCCCAACAAAAGTCTAAGACCAGATGGCTTCACTGGTGATTCTACTGAACATTCAAGTACCAGTCCTCTCAACCTCTTCCCAGAAATAGAAGAGGAAGGAACTCTTGTTCCAAACTCATTTTATGAGGCCAGCATTACCCAGATACCAAAACCGGATAAGGACACCACAAGAAAAGAAAATTACAGACCAATATCTCTGATGAACATGAGTACAAAAATCCTGCGCCAAATACTAGCAAACCAAATTCAGCATATATTATGCACCATGATCAAACGGGATTATATGGTCTTGTTGATAGATACAGCAAAGGTGTATCAAAATTCAACATCCATTTATGATAAAAATTATCAACCAAGTCAGAATAGAGGGAATGTACCTCAACATAATAAAGGCCGTATATGGTGGGCCCACAGTCAGTATCGTACTCAACGGTGAAAAGCTGAAAGCGCTTCTTCTCAGATCAGGAAAAAGACAAGGACACTCACCACTTTTTCTCAATATTGTATTGGAAATCTTAGAGCAATTAGGCAAGAAAAATAAAAGTCATCTCTGTTGGAAAGGAAGAAATAAAACTCACTATTTGAAGATGACATGATATTATGTATATTGAAAAATCTAAAGATTCCAACAAAAAACTATTGTTTGCTTAGTCTCAGTCGTGTCCAACTCTTTGTGACCCCTTGGACTGTAGCCCGCCAGGCTTCTCTGTCCATGGGGATTCTCCAGGCAAGAATACTGAAGTGGGTTGCCATGCCCTCCTTCAGGGGATCTTCCCAACCCAGGGATCAAACCCAGGTCTCCTGCATTGTGGGTGGATTCTTTACCAGCTGAGCTACCAGGAAGCCCCTTTTTATATATAGAAAAATCTAAAGATTCCAACAAAAAACTATTTGAACTAGTAAACAAATTTCATGAAGTTGCAGGATAAAAAATCAATATGTAGAAATCTGTTACATTTCTTTACACTAATAATGAGCTGTCAGATACATTAAGAAAATCCTGTTTTCAATTGCATCAAAAAAATAAAACACCTAGGAATAAATTTAACGAAGAAGGTAAGAGACTTGTATATTGACACTGAAAAGACATTTATGAAAGAAATGGAAGAAGACACAAATAAATGGAAAGATATTGCATGCTTATGTGTTAGAAAATTAGTGCTGTTCAAGTGTCCATACTACCCAAGGCAATGTACAGATTCAGTGCAGCCTTTTTAAAAATTCCAATGGCATTTTTCACAGAAATAGAAGAAATAATCCTAAAGTTTGTGCATAACCACAAAAGTCCCCAAATAGCAAAAGCAGTCTTGAGAAAGAGGTACAAGCTGGGAATAACATGCTCTCTGATTTCAAATTACATTACCAAGCTATAGTAATTCAAACAGTGTCTAGGATACTGGCATAAAAATAGACACCTAGATCAGTGGAACAGAATAGAGAGCCTTTAAATAAATCTTTGCATATATGGTCAATTAATTTATAATAAAGGATACAAGAATATATATTGGAGAAAGGACATTCAGTAAAAGATGTTGGTAAAACTGGAGAGCCACATGCAAAGGAATGAAACTGGAGTTTACACGGTACACAAAAATGAACCCAAAATGAATTAAAGACTTGAAAGTAAGGCCCGAAACAGTAAAACTCCTAGAAGAAAGCACAGGTAGTAAGTTCTTGACATAGGCCTCGGTGACGGTTTTTTCAATCTGACACCAAAAACAGTAAAAGCAAAACTAAACAAATGGGGCTCCATCAAACTAAGACGCCTCTACCCAGCAGAGAGACTCAACGAGATGGAAGGGCAGCCTGCTGAGCGGAGGGCAGTATTCCCAGATCATACGTGTGATAAGTGTCTGTATATAAGGAACTCATGGAACTTAATAGCAAAAAAAAGCAATCCAATTTAAAAATGGGCAGAAGATCTGAACAGACATTTTTCCAAAGAAGACATATAGAAGGCCAAAAAATTCATGAAAGAAATGCTCAACATCACTGATCATCAGGGAAGTTTAACCAAAGCCACAATGAGATCACGTCTTACACCTGTCAGAGTGACTGTTCTCAGAAAGACAATAGATACCAAGTGTGAGCGGAAGGGTACCCCTCCTGTATTATTGGTGGGGGATGTAAAGTGGTGCAGCCACTGTAGAAAACAGTATGGAATTTCCTCAAAAAATTAAAAATCGATCTGCCACACAATCTTGCAATTCTACTCCTTGGTATTTTTCTGAAGACAACAGAAACACTAACTCAAAAAGATATCTGCACCCCATGTTCATTGCAGCATTGCTAATAGTAGCCAAGATATGGAAGCAAACTAAAGCGCCCACCAATGAATGAGTTTAAGATGAACACACACACACACACAAGAATATTATTGAGCCATAAAGAAGAATGAAATCTCACCATTTGTGACAGCATGGGTGGAGGATGGATCTAGGGCATGATGCTGAGTGAAATAAGTCAGAGAAAGACATATACCACGTGATCTAACTTATATGTGGAATCTGGAAAATAAAAATAAAGACAAGCTCATAGACGGAGAATAGGTTGGTGGCTGCATGAGGTATGGAGAAGGGATTGAGAAAAAGGGGTGAATTTTTTTTGTTACTTGTTTTTGTTTTTTGTTACTTGTGCAAAAAGAAGTATATGCACAAAAGCAGTAAGATAAAAGGCTAATAAACGCAGTCATTTCAGAAGGATTATGGCATCAAATATCAGACAGGGCAGCACCTGAAGAATAATGTTTTAATTTTCAGTCCTTGGAATTTCTTCCCTCCTTACCTGATACAGAGTCAGGAAGCAGAGACGAGACGTACATCAATATGTGCACGCTCTTTACTCGGTATATGCATTTGTTCCATGAGGGAAATAAATAGAAGTTTGAGACCTGGTTCCTGCCCTTAAGGAAGTTAGTAGCTTCCTTAAGCTGAAAACCAATCAATCTGAGGGCATCGTGGAGACCCTCCACGATGGAATTTCCTCAAAAAATTAAAAGTCGATCTGCCATACCCTCCATCGTGGAGGGTCTCCACGATGCCCTCAGATTGATTGGTTTATGTGGTCAGTGTCATGTGGATTAAGAGTTTAGACAATTCATTTAATTTTATAATAGTTAATGATTGATTAGCGTCATCTGCACATATGTGACTAAAAGCACTTTGTCATATCCTCCTGCATGTTAAAGAACGCATTTAGTGTTGTGGCCACGCATATATGAGAATAGTGTGTGTATGTTCGGCGGGGTGGTGGCTGCACTTTCAGCTGCGGTGTCTGCTTGGGAGCCGTTGAAACATGCCGGTGACTCCCTTTTCTCTCCTTCCTTTGTGGTATGTTCAGTGGGGTTTTTCTTTCTGAATAAGGAATGGTAAACACATTAACGGTCTAGGAATTGGCAGCCACCACAGATCTGGCCGGCCAGGGGTGGCGGTGGCTGTCCCTGTGACGAGTGGTCTGAAGACCTGTTCCCGGTTTCTCCTCAGGTGTCCATCGATTGCCCATGGTCCATCTACTCCACCGTCATCGCGCTCACATTCAGCGTGCCCTTCAGGACCACGCACTCCCTGCTGTCGTCCGGGACACGGTAAAGGACCTCAGGCCCTGCTTCTTTCCCACTCTCCCCCACACGCAGGCCCTGTTGTTCAGAGCTTGACTTTGGTGACGCTGAGCGTGTTTTATCACAGCCATAATGCTGCGGTCCACCTGTCAAATTCACAGTCATTCCCTGTATCCTAAGTGCACGGGCTCTACTTAGATTTCCCCAGCTCTCTCAGGAGTGAGTTTGCACAGCTGGTTTGTAGGATGTGGGATTCAGACAGTCTCCTCTGTTTCTGAGATCCCTTTTTATCCCTCCTTCCCTATTTTCAAGCCACTGGCCCGTTGACAGACCTGGGTCAGCTGCCAACCTGGATTCCACTGATCACATCATCATGGGTTTGTGTAACTAGTTCCCTGTCAGCTGCCATCTCTTACCTCAAAGGTGGGGTTTTCAACTTCAGCTCTTCTGACACTCCCTTAGGTAACCCCACGTGGGGGGTGATTGGCAGCACCCCTGGCTCTCCCCCACTTTTTGCCAGGGGCACTCTTCACCCTCCCTACCCCCAGTGTGAGAACCGCAGATGTCTCCAGACATTGGCCCCACTTGAGAGCCGCTGCTTTGGAGGCTGGACCAAGTTCAGATTCAGTGTCTGAACAAGGAAGTCCGCGGGTGTCGTCCCACCCTTCATGTGTCTGGGCATCAGGAGATGCAGTGTCTGGTGCTTGAAAACACCAGCAGTGGACTTTCCCGTGGTGCCAGTGTAGGGGACACAGGTTTCATCACTGGTCTGGGAAGATCCCACATGCCATGAAGCAGCTAAGCCTGTGCGCCAGCACCGCTGAGCCCATGCTCTGGAGCCAGGGAACCACAACTGCTGGGCACCTGTGCCCTGAAGCCCACGCTCTGCAACAAGAGAAGCCGCCGCAATGAGAAGCCCGCACACCGCAGCTAGAGACGCAATGAGAAGTCCGCACACCGCAGCTAGAGAGAGTAGCGTCTGCTCTCCACAACTCGAGAAAGCCTGAACAAAGCACTGAAGACCCAGTGCAGCCAAAGATTAATTAGAAAAAAAAGAAACACCAACAGTTCTACAGATATTAATGATTCAGCAATTCTGTAGATATTAATGGTTAAAAACACCAATGACTTTACAGAGAATCTGAGTTGCTGCATTTGAGACTGATTTTTCAAAATTTCTCATGTATAACAGAAATTCAAGTTAATTCTACTTACCTAGTGGAGTTTGTTACAGTTTTGCTTCTGTTTTACATTTTGGTTTTTTGGCATAAGGCATGTGGGATCGTAGCCACCGCCCCCCACCCCCACCCCCTGCATTAGAAGGTGGAGTCCTAACCACTGGACCACGAGGAAAGTGCCCCAGTGTTTTCTTAACACAGCCAAAGTGCATTTAATAAGGTTCCCAAACATCAGGATCTTTTTTTCTCCTTTAGGAAATATGTTCAAGTGTGTGTCCAGAATTTGTCAGAACTTGACTTTCAACTGTCAGATAGTCGTCTTGTAGACACCCATGATAGTACCGACCTGCGACTAATACCGCTAAACACGGAATCTGAACAGGTAACCTCTCAGTAGAATGCAGAGTGAGAAGCGTGTGCTGGCGTCATGGAGCTGACCATGTACAGGGAGCAGCCACGCAGGCAGTAGTGGGGCGTGCACGCCCAGGGAGGAGCACCCTGACATGCCCGCTCAGGGTCCTCTGTGGGCCAGGGGGCACAGCGCACAGAGTAGGAAACAGATTGTGTTTTTAGAAGAATTAAATCTTGCATTTGTCAGACTCCACGCACAGATTTACTCTAAGCTCTTCCTCGAGTCTCATGGTGATGCGTAGATGCCATCACCCCAGCAACAGTGGCTGCTGCATCCTGCCCACAGTCACACGCTGCCTTGCCCAGTGGCGAGCTCTGGGTTGTCAGGGTAGCTTCGTAAAGGAGTCACGTTCGTGTTCATGCTGCCTGGCTGAATCCTGGCCCCGCCTTTCTGTTCATTTGTTGCGTTTGTTTTTAGACAGTCAGTGCTGAGTGTTTAGAAGATCAAAGGTTTTCTTAAGGCTATCTGATGTCTAGCATTTTCAAAGGACTTTCCCCCACATTTGGCCAACCTCAGTGCTTCCTGAGTCTGTCCACACTTAAAGATGCGGACTTGATGCCTGAGGTGCACCAGTTCTTTTCCCCACTTCACTTAGTGGTAGGTCATAGTGATTGTCATGGTGTAAAGGTGTCCCTGTAATTGTTTGATGACATTTCCCACTTGGGAAACGTATGGGATACTGTGTACTAAGAAATATTCTTTACCCCTGTGCTGTCGAGCTTAGGGAATCCTGAGGAATCGAGCCCTTTGACCAGTTCCGGATGGTCTTTGCAGGCAGGGCCTCGGGAGGTGCTGGGAGGTGGGGCTGCAGCAGCACACACCTGTGTATCAGGAGGCGGGCCTGGGGACAGCCTCCCAGCTCCCTCCCGCTCGCCTGGTGGGGCACACACACCTTGCCCTGAGCGTCTGGTGTGTGTGTGTGCCTGCGTGTGCGTGTGTGCGTGTGCACAGCGACAGCCGACTCTCTTGCAGTGCATCCACAGCAGGCAGGCCGTGTTCTTTGTCTGGGAGCTGAAGTGGACACAGGAGCCTCCCCCCTCTCTGCACTGCCGCTTCTCCACTGGATTCTCCCCAGCTTCCGAAGAACAGCTGTCTATCTCCTTAAAGCCCTACACCTATGAATTTCAAGTGGAAAATTTTTTTGTATGTATCGCCTTATTTTTTTGGTGGGGTTCTGGGGTGGAAGCATGGAAGGTGATATCATATTCTTTACCTTCTAAAAATCAAACAGACAAAATCTTCCAGTATAATGAAGCAACCCGTCATGGAAAAGGCCAGCGGTAGGGGCATGGGGGCAATGGCCAGCTGTGGTTAGAGCCCTGGTCCCATCAGTGGCGCGTCTGCCCCTTGGGCCCTCCTGCGCGACCCCCACTGAGCATGACCGTCTGCAGCCTCTCCTCCCTGTTGTCTTCCTTACACTGACTTCCTCGTGTCCTGCACCTGTTCCTTTTCATCTGGAGCATTAGCGGCTACATCTCTAGGCTTTTAAAAGAAAGCAGATCTTCTTTCACGTGCACGTTAGGTGTGGAGCTAACAGCAGCCCGGAGCTGGGTGAGTCAGGCCGTCGTGCGCTGTTTGTCCAGTGCGACGACTGGGCTTGGTGTTACGCAAACCAGAGTGTGGACACACAGCTTTGTGGTGTTTTCTTCTCTAAACGACGGAGACTGTCAAGCAACGCTTCATTTGAGAAGGTGTTTGTGTGCATAGCTCTTGATATTAGCGGTTTTTTTAATACCTCCTTCTGACCAAAAGACTGTTTAAACCCACCTGTTTTCCTGAGTATTCCATATTGGCCTTAAAGTTAAACATAGCTACTAGCATAGTTCATCATTTTGTGGACAAGCAGATGCCCCTTTGGTGTGGTGATAGCTATTGAACATTAGATTATTCACATGGTGAAGAGTCAGCAGAAACTTAATGTGGTTTGCTTACTGCCAGTGACAGTGAACTCATTAGCAGATTCCACTGGTACTTTGTCTTTTTTGCTTCCTTTTCAAATTGAGCATAGGAAAAATTTTCCTTTAGACCTGTACAAGGTTAGTAAAAAAGCTAGAGAAAAATACCTGGTGGATTGCTGTCTTCAAAACTGGTATTCTGAAGACCAGAAATACAGAATTATTATTATTTTTTAAAGTTTCGTTTCTGTACCATGAAGTTCCCCGGTGGTGCAGATGGTAAACAGTCTGCCTGCAATGTGGGAGACCTGGGTTTGATCCCTGGGTCGGGAAGATCCCCTGGAGAAGGAAATGGCAACCCACTCTAGTGTTCTTGCCTGGGCCATACCGTGGATGGATCACAGAGAGTCAAACATGACTGAGCGACTAGCTCTTTCACTTTCACCATTAAGTTCACCGTTAGGGACGTTCGCTTCATTGAAGTTAGTATATTGAAAGAGCTGGGCCACCAGCACCAGGATCGTATTCATTCTTCCAAGAGGAAAGCCTGTGCCCATTCACACGCCCCCCTCCTGTTCGCAGCCCTGAGCTACCCCGCTCTAGAGCAGGGTGCCTGAGCCTTGCCTGTGCAAGGACAGTCGCATTCAGTGTGATCGTCTCGAGACTGACGGCTTTGATATGACGTGATGTTTCCAGCATTCGTTCATCTTGGGGAGCGTGTCAGGACTCTATCCTTTATTACAGCTGGGCTCCAGCCGTGGGCTTCCCCGGCCGGGCCTCTTCCCTCCGCCCTGCTGGTGTGGCCGTTCACCTCTCCTGTGGCAGTGGGGCTGCCAGCACATGGAGGGGCAGGCTCTCATCCCCTGTGCGGGTTTGGGGCCTTTGTCCTGGGTGGTGAGCAAGTGTGAGCAGGTGTGACTGTCAGGTAGGGAGGTCACAGAGACGGAACATCGTGGAGAAGGTTCAGGATGGACTTACTGTGGGGTAGTTCCAAGGAACTCTGTTCATTTTACTGGTTGTGGTAATGCGTTGTGTCCTTTAGTGACGCATCTGAAGTGTCCAGGGTGACATGGCAGGTCCAGAGCCTGCTTTACAGTAGCCCCGGCAGATAAGTCAGTGTGTGTTGGTGGGGAGAGGAGGCTCGTGAAGCGTGACACTGGTGACAGGCCTGTGCGGAGTCACCGGGCCAGCCTCCCTCCTCCTGAGAGGCTTGACCATGTTCACGTTAAGAAGAGTTTAAGGTTCTCGGGGTGGGGCTTCCCGAGGACATGTCTCCACAGGGACTCAGTCGGTCAGAGGGCGCCAACACACAGCTGCTCCTCTGGTCCATTCTCGAAATTTCGAGTCTGCAGGCAGCACCATGACGGCCTCAGAGAGCTGTCTGCTCAGATTGTTGACTGTCTCCTTTGCCCTCTCTCCTTTCTGGCCCAGACCTTGTACAACGTGAGAGCGGAGATATCGCCCCCTCCGGGCACGGAGCACTGTAGGACAGGCTCACTCTGCTCCCTGGACGTGTCCATCACGCGGCTCTCGGACCTCCTGGAGGTGGATAAGGATGAAGCCCTGACGGAATCCGACGAGTATTTTTCAACAAAGCTGATGTATGAAGGTGGGTCTGGAGGCTTCTTGGCCCTGACTGTTGTGCTCGGCCCTGTCGTTCACAACGTGCAGTGCTCCTCATCTGAAGAGAGAACATTCTAGAGTTGAAAGAATGTTTGAATGTCCCACTGTATGGTGTGGCCCTGGACTCACAGGGTGTTGAAGGTGGTTACTGCAGAGCTGTTGCTCTGAGAGGTGTTGAAGGAGCTGTGGGGCTCGGGGCTGGGGCACAGTGATGCCTGGAGCTGCTCTGTCCTCTGCCTGTGAGTCAAGGCCCCCTCGCTCAGCAGGCCAGGCATCCTGTGCTCACGCTCCCGCCCTCTCCCTCCAGCCTCCTTTCACCCCTTTCACCCCTCTACCCAGACCCTGGCCCCTCCTCCTTGCCGCCTCCCAGACGCCCCTCGATAGCCCTCCTCTTCTGGGGCCTGGGCTGCTTCTCTAAGGTTCTCAGGTTTTGGTGTCAGGCCCTTTATGCTCTAAAAATGCTTAGGGAGGCAAGTCTTCATTTACTTTCTTTAAGATATTAGGAAAGCCATTAATGATAGTGCTCTTGAGAAAGAACTATTTTCCGAACAGTTGTGTGTTCACACTAGTTCTGGGCTCATCACCGCACTCTGAGTTGGGACTCTACCAAGCTCACAGTGGCAAATGCACGTTTCCCAGAATGCTGAGTTTTGGTCAGTTTTGAACTGTACCACGGGCAGCCTCTTCCAAGCACCAGGCTTGTGCCACTGATTTTTAAGAAGGTATCTGCTGAATACCTGACGCTGAGGAGCTCGCCTCCGAGGGCCGCCAGCCCAGTGCCTGGTGACCTGTGCTGGGCCTGGGCCTGTGTCCCCTGGCACAGGAGGCCGGGTGGTGGGTGCATGGACCTCTCACTACAACTATTTTGCAACTTCTTGTGAGTGTGTAATCATCTCAGAGTTAAAGTTAAAAAAACGACGTGTACGAAAGGGCTGAATTGATTAGATTTTGACTGTTACGTGCAGAGCATCCGTAACTGACAGCAGCAGTTTCTTCTCTTCAGTCTGTAGCGGTGGGAAACACGGTGCCTCTGCTCTGAGAGCCAGTGGCCCGGCCAGCACTCAGGCTGCGGGCTTCCTGCCAGAGGGCGCACCAGCACAGTGAGGCAGGGCCAGGGGCCCTTGGGCACCCTGAGGACCAGCTCTGTGAGCCGCTGCTCAGTGTGCCCCTCCCCGTGCTGCTGTGGCCTCTGCACGGCCTCAGCTGCGGGCAGCTTGCCCTCTGCTGCCCCTGCTTCCTCATCGGCCTTTGTTGAGCCAACGAGGATCCTGCCCTCCTTGCCCGTGGGTGACTGCTCAGTCCAGCATTTGACTCGCACTGAGTTACATCACAGTCACGGTCTCTCAGCATCCCTAGCAGCGCCTGCCATGTGTGCGGCCTCCCCGTGGTTCCCGAAGAGGAGCTCCGTGCTTCATGTGTACCGTTTTTTCCCAAACCATTGGGGGCTGATGTGAGCGGCAGAGCTCGGATCAGATGCGCTGGTCAGTACCACGCGTAATGGAGGAACCCGCGCCCAACTCCATCCTCACTCCTGATGCTGCCTCCGTGGTGCTGGGTGGGAGGTTACACCGCATTTTCAAGGGGCTTTCAAGACAGCGTTGACTCTGCTCACTTACGAACGTGAGGAGAAAGAAGCCATCTTCCCCCGTGTAGCCAGCCTCTACCTTCCTTTCTCAGTCAGAGGTGTTCTACTTTGAGATGCAGCTCCAGGGCACCAAGATATGGGACAAACCCCCACTTCTGGACTTCACTCGAGCGTGGACTGGCCGCCTCTTCTTTGGTGTGAACTCTGGAGGCCCTTTCTGGGTAAACATGGCGCTTTCCCTCTCTGTTTCAGTTGTGGACAACAGCAGCAACTGGGCAGTGTGCGGGAAGAGCTCCGGAGTCATTTCCATGCCCGTGACGGCCCAGGCCACGCACCGAGTCCACATGGAGGTGATGCCGCTCTTTGCAGGCTACCTGCCGCTCCCTGACGTCAGGCTATTCAAGTACCTCCCCCACCACTCTGCACAGTCCTCACAGCTGGACGCGGGTAGGGACCCTGTTGGGTAACGGACACAGCACGCCCTCGGTGCGGGGTGTGTGGCAGCTCCGTGCTGCTCAACAGCCCCACACTCGGAACCGGGGTGCTCTAGTACCAAACACTTGGTCAGGGTCACTCGTTCTGGGCCTCTGCTCCCGAGGATGATCCACCCGGGACCTGTGTACTGGCATCTCTCCAAAGGCGTGGCGGCTGTTGACATCCTTGTGCCTTGAAGGGCGGCTTGGGAGGCAAGCAGCTCCCCGGGGTGGGGAGAGGCCACCGCAGGGTAGCCTCTGTCTCACTTCCTGTTCGTTTTGCAGATAGCTGGATAGAAAATGACAGCCTGTCGGTGGACAAGCACGTGGATGACCAGCTGGACAGCGGCAGCGTCAAGAGCAGGGGCAGTGTGCACTCAGCTGCCAGCAGCGAGCACAAAGGCCTGCCGATGCCCCGGCTCCGAGCACTGCCCCCCGGCCAGGCCTTCAACTCGAGTGCGGGCACGCAGGTCCTGGTCATCCCCAGCAAAGACGACCACGTCCTCGAGGTCAGCGTCACATGACGCACAGGGCTCACACAGTCCCCGGGCCAGGCGTGTGTGCGCCGGAAGGATCCTGACTCAATGGCAGCCTCCTCGCTCTAGCCTGCCTTGTGTGACTCTGCCTGGCCGTGGGAGTGTCAGAGAAGTCCCCGTGCTCAGCTGGTTGTTCATGTCACCCGGGGTGTCAGAGGCCGTTAACTTCCTCCCCCTGCCCCCTGATGTCCTCCAGGTTTGCCCAGAGCCCCGCCGCCTCCCTCCTCCTCCCTGCTCCCTGGAGAGCTTTCTGGAGCCCACTCGTCTGAGCAGTCTGTCATCTACCAGTCTTCACCTGAATCCCAGATGTCTTTCAGGTGGACACACAGAGGCCCTGTGGGCTTGTTAGTGGCGCGTATGCCTTTCTGCCACATGGCTGCCCAGTTTCTGGGCCAGGTGGGCTTGTGTGTCTCCTCAGGAGGAAAGCACAGCCCTTTACCCCAGGTCATCTAGTCGCGCTTTTCTAGAATAACTCCCTCTCTGGGCAGAGGGATGGGGGTGAGGAGGGAATAAAAACCCCTTCTGTGCCTTGGGACGTCAGACTGGGAGGGCCTGGAGCATCTGACAGCTGGAGCCATTTTAAAGGTACTTAAAGACTAGGCCAGGGCATGAGAAACCACTCGGCACTGAGATGATTTAGGCATAAATGTTTCTGGAGCCCTTCCTCCCCTCTCCCCCCATGTGGATTAGGTATCATAGGCACTTGGAATTAAATATATATTTATTTTAATTATCATTTTATATGTGGGGGTTAATATGTTGTGTTTTTCTCTCTCCTTTTGAGTCTTTACATGTAATTGTTTCTGTATAATCAGTATTTTTCTTTTGCACCTTAAGTCTCAGAAATTAAGAGGTTCCATTTAAACAACGATTAGAGGGGTCTTCTCAGCATATTTCTAGTCTGGTTGTATGAGGGCAAGAGTCTTGGACTATTACTCTCCTGCCTGCTACATGGCAGTCATACCATACAAATGGGTTAATTTGCTTTAGGTTGTACATTTAATTGTACATATGGTTGATTTATTATTTTTAAAAGTACATACTAACTGATGTTTATGTATAAGTTGCACCAAAAATCAAGGACAAAATAAATGTGTGTTTGTTTTTATTGGTGTGAAAGTCACAGCTTGTAAATAAGTGTTGTATGTATTAAACCTTTTCCAGCTCTCCAAAGCGATGTATTTTTGTACATATGAAATAGAGAACTCTTAATTCATTAGGAAAGTGTGCTTGGAATTGAACCTGACCAGATTAATGCAAGTGAGTGTAGTCGGTCCAGCAGAGGGTGGGCCCTCACGAATAACCTCAGATGTGTGAGCCTTAGAGAAAAAGGAGGCTTCTGCAGCCACCACTGCCCCTGGCTGTCACCTCCTGGTGGCCTGAGGGCAAGAAGGCACAGGGCAAAATGAACAGAGAGCAGAGCATCACAGTCTCTTCAGTATATGGTCTTCCGGCTTGTTTAACAAATAAAGGTGGTGATCCTTGCTCCCCTGGTTTTCATTATAGAAATTGGAGAAATGTACAAAGAAGATAAATACTGGTACATTTAATTAAATTTTTCAGAAATTTACCTTCCTTGTGTGCAGTTTAAAGCTAATAAACTAAGCAAATTAGAAGTTCAGAATCTAATGGTAGTTAACAGTTTCTAACACGAGTTTGCTTTATTGTAAAAATTGGTGATTGCCCTGCAGATCCGCCAGTGTCGGAAAAGCCTCTCACCCATCTGCATGGTGAGCCTCAAGAGTCCAGGGCGGCACCCTCCTCCATGTGTGACCTTCCAGAGGGGGATGTGGGTCTGTGCTTCCCGATACCCAGTTGACTTTTGCCCTGGGTTCTGATTCCACTATGAAATTCTCTTAATTATATACATATTCAGAAGGGAAAAAATGAAGTGGAAGTACAAAATGTTTATGGTGGTTTCTTATGTCTGAAAATTGAATGACATGAAATTTATCACAGGTTTATTTTTTCCTTGTTGATTACCCAAGAAGATCTTTTGCAATCTAAGTTACATGGTTACCTCTGTTGTTGTTGTTTTTAACATAAATGAAGAATGTCACCTAAAACTTTTTTTTTTAGTCTAAACGGCTGTAACTGAATTTTTGTTGTGTTTAAAATAAGGCTTATGTGTTTGAGACAAGCTGGTTTTGTAGGTAAAAATGAAGCAGCTGTTAAACAACTGTAAAGCCGGAAATGTGCATCCTAAGAAGCGGTATGCAGCCATTTTACAAATATCTGTGGAAGATGTAAATACTAGCCAATGGAAAAGGAAATAAGTTATAATTTTGGTGAATTTCATAGGGTCTCCTATGACTGGAAAAATTATAACTCTTAATGTGGGAATTCTTGTATTTAATCTGAAAATGACTTCTACCTGCAACTCCATCATCAGCTCAGCCTCTCATGGGCCAGGTTCCCATCCTGGTCTTAGGTGATGGGGCTGGGTATCCCAGAGTTGGCGGAGAAAAGACACACAGGCTTCTGGTCAATTCTAGTAGTGTTTAAAATAAAACTGAGTTACAAAATGAAGTTAAAACACTCCAGGTGTGTATATGAAATGAAAACTTGTACTACTTTTTATAAAACAACAAACTAACCTGATCTAAATGTTTTATTGTCAATTGTAATCTTTAAAAGAAATCCTATGTGATTTTAAAATTTGACTTTTCATGAAAATGCCCCTTTCTCTAAATGTATTCACCCTGTGCACCAGGCTGTAAGACCTGAGAGTGTGGTCAAGATGGTTTGCTGGCGTTCCGTGGCTGGAAAAGGTGACAAGTTGGTGACTTTGATACTGCAGGTATTAACTCCATTTTCATAGATTACTATGAAAGTCATTTTTCACATTATTCTGTAATATATTGTTAGACTAAAGCCATTGTATTAAGACTGTTTAAAATGTAAGCATTATAATTCTGAAAATACACATTTTAAGAAGAAACCTGCTGGTTTGGACTTCATTCTTATCCTGTGGCGTGTGAAAATTGAGTGTGTAAAAACGAATATTCTTGTTTTCTTTCCCTAATCCTTGTTCCTGACTACTAAACATTAATTATTGGGGGGGGGGGGTAACATTAGGGATTGTTTTTCACAACTTACTGCCCAGTTGTTGTTCTTTAGTGGCTAGGTCGTTCCTGACTCTTGCGACCCCATGGACTGTATAACCTGACAGGCCCCTCTGTCCATGGGATTTTTCAGGGAGGAATACTAGAGTAGGTTGCCATTTTCTCCTCTAGGAGATCTTCCGGACTCAGGGATGGAACCTGTGTCTCCTGTAGTGGCAGGTAGATTCTTTACTGCTGAGCCACCAGGGAAGCCCCTTACTGCTCAATAGCACACTAGAAGTAAGACATCTGAGTCTAGAGAGTTTTTGAGGTTTTTTTGTAGACATATTTGCCATCCTACAGTTTGACATCTTAGACTTCAAAGAGATCAATGCAGTCAATCCTAAAGGAAATCAACCCTGAATATTCATTGGAAGGACTGACGCTGAAGCTGAAACTCCAGGGTTTTGGCCTCCTTTTGTGAAGAGCTGACTCATGGAAAAGACCCTAATGCTGGGAAAGGTTGAGGGCAGGAGAAGGGGTGGCGGAGGAAGAGTCGGTTAGATAGCATCACCGACTCAATGGACATGATTTTGAGCATTTTCTGGGCGATAGTGGAGGACAGAGGAGCCTAGCAGGCTGCAGTCCATTGGGTTGCAGACAGTTGGACACCACTTAGCCCCTTGAACAACAGTCTGATAAGGTAGCTGCCTCTGTCACATTTGGTATCTTCACTAATACAATTTCTTTTCTTCGGAAAAGGTTTTCCATTTACTTAGTCTTGCTGTTTTGCCCCCCACTTAATAACCTAGAGCTTTTAAACAAGTAAACGTGGAATCGGACGATCTAATCATCCATAGTGCTGGGATGGTTTGTCAAAGCAGCCGGGCAAGCCACCCCAAGCCCAAGAGGACCTGAGCCTGACCTGTGGGGTGCGGAGCGGGCGGGGGCTGGGGCTGCGCCTTGGGACCGTGCTGGCTGCAAAGAACCCGCGCTTGGGGGAGGGGCCGGTGGGTGGGGCTTCGCCTCCGGGGCTGGACCGGCAGCCAGGAAACCACCCTTGGGGCGGGGTCGGCCGGCTGGGACCCCACCTCGGGCCGCGCCGCTCCTCCAGGCCTCGAGGGGGCGCTGTGGCGCATGGCCGCGCTCCCACCCCGGAAGTGCTTGCTGCGGGCCGAGGGGCGGGGCGCAGAGACTGCAAGCAACACACGTGTGGCTGCCGGGATGAAGTTCGCATACAGGGTGAGCGCGGGCCAAGGGTGGTGAGGGGTTCTTAATTCGGGGTCCGGATGGAGTCGCTTCTCGAGACTGTTCCCTCGGGGTCCGGGAACCGAGCCTGGGTTGACTGGGTCAGGCACCACCGACCGGTTCCTCACCTGGCAGCCTGAGAGAGCGGCCTGGGGCTGCAGAGCCCCAACTAGGACCGAGCGGCTCGCGCGGACGAAAAGAGCAGGAGCGCTAAGGAAGGGTCACGCCGAGATCCGAGCTGGGCAGCGGAGGCCAGCCCGGACGGAAGTCCTGGTTCCCAGGCTCCGCAGCTAGAGACGTGGGGAGGACGCGGGGGCAGAGGGCGGGACCTGGGTGCCGAGCTCGCTGGACGCGCTTCTGCATCTTCCCCGCGTCTCGGTCCCCTTGGCACAGCGGGCCACCTGTGTGTCTGGAGCCGTGAGCGTTTGCGCGGCCCTGCCTGCTGCTGCCACTGCCCTGAAGGCTGTTCTTCCGCAGGTTCGTCGTTTCCAGCCTTTCTCTCTCTGTCAGGTCCCAGCTCCTCACGTCCAAGGCTTGGCCTGGCCCTAGCCTCAGCGGGAGCTTCCTCAGGTCCACCCCACATCCAGGCTGCCCCTACCCAATCTGGTCGTCCTGCTCAGAATGCTCCCCCACTGTGAACCCAACCTTCCCCATCCAGCTCCTCTCGGTGTGCCCTTCATCCTCGGCTCTCCAGTCCCCCGTAGCCTCCTGGGGTTCCCAGGGCCCTGCCTGCCTGCAGCTCCAGATGCTCCTTGGTGATCCCTCCCGTCTCAGTGGCCCACACGCGGGTCATGGGACCTGCAGGTGGTTGATGGTTGAATGAATGATCGAACGGATGGGCTGCCAGCAGGTTACCCTGTTCAGGAAGCCTTGAACCCCACATGCAGTCGGGAGGCTGTTCCGCAGCAGTTCTCTTCCTGCACCACGAGTCCTGTCCTCCCCTCCCTCCAGCAGACGCCTCCTATCTGGAGGCTTCCTTGCGCTGACCCTGCCCTTTGTCCACCCCAGTGGAAGCTCAGAGCCCCTGGGGACTGGGTTTATGTATTCTCTCTTGCTCGGGGCCGGACTGAGAGGTGCCCAGAAACTGTCCTGGGAGGAGGGGGGGTGGCTCGAGGGACCCTGGGAATAATCAGGGAGCCTGTGAGAGTCTGCACCATCTCCTTGACCAGAAGCCTCGCTTTGTCGTTTCCAAGAATTGTGTTTTCTTTATATTATAAAGACAGTTTTGTTTTCTTTTCAGTTTTCAAATTTGCTGGGGACAGTCTATCGGTGTGGAAACTTAAGTTTTACCTGTGATGGGAATTCAGTTATCAGCCCTGTGGGAAACAGAGTTACTGTGTTCGACTTGAAAAAGTAAGTATGCTAAAATGATCTTAGCAATAGTGATGCTTGTGGTTTGCAAGTAAAAACAGCTTTTTCCTCACCTGTCTAAAGCACACCTTTTACTTTTACTAAAGCTCAAGAGGGGCCTGCAGATTCACATAGTGCCAATGGGTCAGCAGCGGGACTGGCTGTAGGGGTCCCGGTTTCTCCCTTCTATCCTCTCCACTGGACCTTGTGTATTGAGGTTGTATCACTTGGCTGAAACATCTGGTAGAGGATGCCTGGGCATGGGACCAGCCCTGGACTGCTGCCTGGCCAGCCTGCTCAGGTTCACTCTGTCTCCACTGAGCACGCACGTGGCTCTGTTCCTGTCTTCTCAGATGAGTGTGGCCTGGGTGAGACCCTCCTGTTGCAGAGGCTGCTTGAATCTCTGCAGGCCTCAGTTTTTTCATCTATAAGATGGGGCCATAGTACCTGCCTTGCTTGTGAGTTGTTTCCTGAAGTGCGGGGTGCACCCTGGGCCAGTTCCTGGCAGGTCATTGCTGGTGTCAACTGTTTAAGTGATGTGTGGCAGGGGCACTCCAAGGTCGAGGCCCTGTGGCTGCTGAAGAAGAACTGGAAAGTGATACGATAAAGGACAGAATTAGAATGTGATCCAGGGGTTATTTATCTTTACTTAGTTTTCCATGACTCTACATTTTTTCATTCCTGCAGAAGGCCTTACTGGGCGTGCTATCCCTGGGCTTACCCTCTTATTGGGCAGCTCGGTCATTTCTGGTTTCCTGACTGTATATTTGCAGGTCCTCTTGGTATGAGGCCCTAGAAGCAGAACTGACATGTTCAAAACCCATTTGTAAGGTTTTTATGTGTTTTGTGCAGGGGTGAGGGCTGCTGGTGCAGGCTGGCCTGCCCCCACCCCCCGCCCGACGACACGAGCATAGTGACTCAGCTCTGGTTTTTGTCTCCCAGCAACAAGTCCAACACCCTGCCCCTGGCCACTCGCTACAACATCAAGTGTGTGGGGCTGTCCCCGGACGGCCGCCTGGCCATCATTGTTGACGAAGGTAACCGCCTTGACTGGGGGCAGGTGTGGTAGTGTCCAGATGACTAGAGGCCAACACTGAGACCCTTGGGGGTCGAGGCCCACACAGTCCCTCCACTGCCTCGGCTGCTTCTGTGTCTGGGCCTGGGTGGGCCTCGGGTGGGCATATGAGGCATCCTCCCTGGCGGTGTGCTGCCCACACCGCAGGGCCCAGGGCCTGCCTTCAAGGCCTGGTGCGTGCGTGCCACGTGTGGGGCCTCGGTCTGCTCTCCCTTCCCACAGGGGGCGATGCGCTGCTGGTCAGCCTGGTCTGCAGGTCTGTGCTGCACCACTTCCACTTCAAGGGTGCCGTGCACAGCGTCTCCTTCTCCCCCGATGGCAGGTACACATCTGCGGGCAGGGTGGGAGCCGTGGAGCTGCATTACTCATGTGGTGGGCTCGGATGGCCCACGATCCGAGCCACAGACGGCCCCTGAGCCCTGAGGGAGCCATGGTGTTGGGTGGCATGGGCCCCTGGCCTCAATGTCCACCATGAGGACGATGGGGCCAGACCTGGCCTGTTCTTGGACTGCAGGAAAGGGGGCTCGATCTTGGGTTGCTCACACCTGGGCCAGCCTGGCCGTGTTGGGGAGGAGGCGCTCCAGTGGTCAGCTGTGAGCCCCGGCTCCGTGTCCACACTCTGAAACGCAGTAGAGGGCGTGCTGGGCCGGGGCTGTCCGAGTTTGCCCTGACCTTGGCGACCACCTCCCAGGCTGGTGGGAGGGCCTGAAAGGGCAGAAGTGTGGCGTGACCTAGAGTCTGTCTGCTTCTTCCCCGACTGTCCACCCAGAGGAGAGGGGACTGGGGTCCGTGAGAGGCAGGTGAGGGTCAGGGCCCCACCCAGGTTTGCCTCCTGTGGGAAGCCGGCCTTGGCCCAGGACCTGCCCTGGTGTCGGATGTTGACGACACCGTTTCTACGGCAGGAAATTCGTCGTCACGAAAGGCAACATTGCTCAGGTGTACCACGCCCCTGGGAGGAAGCGGGAATTCAACGCATTCGTCCTGGACAAAACCTACTTTGGGCCATACGACGAGACCACATGCATTGACTGGACGGACGATTCCCGGTGAGGCAGGGGCACTGGACATAGGAGGGGCCTGAAGGGGCACCTGTGAAGTGTCTCATCACGTGGGGTGACTTGTCACATCCCCGGCTCTTTTTCAAATGGCCTCTCACAAGCCTCTCGTGTGGGTTGGATGCAGGCCTGGCTCTTGAGTCTGAGTCAGGTCTGCCTGGCCCTGGTCACTGGAGAGCAGCGCGAAGCATGGCCCAGGGTGAGGGCCGCCCGAGCCAGCGCCTTGTGGCCCAGCTTCCAGGGTGGCCGTGGGCAGCGGGAGCGCTGGCAGTACCTCCCAGTCGGGCTGCCTGGGCAGTGCTCTCCCCCAGCTGTCCTCAAAGGCGTCCTGGGGCTGTGTCTGCTGCCCTGCGTTCGGGGGGTGGGGGCAGGGAAGGGGGTGTGGCTGGAGGTGGCTGCCACTTTGTAGGCAGGCCAACTCTTCCCACGTTCTCTGGGCTGCAGTGCAGGAACAGCCCCAGGCTCACAGTGTGTCCGTGGGAGACGCTGGTGGGCTGTGGGCTGCCACAGCCAAGAGGTCGTGCCCTTTTGCATGGCCTGGGCCCACACCTGGCTCTCCTCCTGCCAAGAGCACAGTTGGCTCTGATTGGGGTCAGGGAGATGGGAGGCACAGGATCCCCCAGGCAGCCCTCCGTTGGGCTCAGTGGTCGGTCCTTGGGCTCCCCTGGGCCAAGGGGAGAGACCGTTTTGCAATGAGGGGCAGCAACACACGTGCAGTGAGACTCCTGGCCCTGGGAGAAGCACAGGTGGACCCTGGCCCCGCCCAGGGCAGATGCAGACCCGAGCCGACCTTGGGCGTCACCCCTGTGCCCCGGGACGCTGTGGAAGGTGGACACCCGCGAACCCAGGCCAAGCTGTGACCCCCTGTCCCCAGGTGCTTTGCAGTCGGGAGCAGAGACATGTCCACATGGGTGTTTGGGGCCGAGCGCTGGGACAACCTCATCTACTACGCGCTGGGGGGACACAAGGATGCCATCGTGGCCTGCTTCTTCGAGGCCAGCAGCCTGGACGTATGTCCCCATCGCAGCCCCTCCCCTGGGGACGTGGGAGCCCTGGGGGCCAGGCAGGCTTCGGCAGCACCGGGCCATGTTCTCGTCCCCGCAGCCCAGGTGGGTGTGGGCTGGGGGTTGGGGAAACCACCTGGGCTCACACGTCTTCCTCTGCAGCTGTACACGCTCAGCCAGGATGGTGCCCTGTGCGTGTGGCAGTGCGACACCCTTCCTGAGGGCCTGAGGCTGAAGGCCCCCACAGGCTGGAAGGCAGACCTGCTGCAGAGGGAGGAGGAGCAGGAGGAGGAGGAGGAGGAGGGGGCAGAGAGCGAGACCACCATCCGCGGGAAGGCCACGCCGGCCGCCGAGGAGCAGCAGGGGAAAGTGAAGTACTCGCGGGTGGCCAAGTAGGTGCCTGTCCTGCACCGGGGCAGGGGGTGAGGACCTGGGGCACTGCGGGGCAGCACCAACCTGCTGTCCCCTGCCTGCCCTCGGGGGCTGGGTCTCCACCTGCCCTGGGGGGCCGGGGAGGAGGCTGGGGTGAGGGTGTGGGACCAGCCGGGCTCTCTGGTCCTTCTCCAACAGTTCTTGTGTTCCTGTCTGTTTAGGTACTTTTTCAACAAAGAAGGCGATTTTAACAATCTGACGGCTGCTGCATATCATAAGAAGGTCCACCTCTTGGTCACTGGTTTTGCTTCTGGAATCTTCCACCTTCACGAGCTCCCAGAGTTCAACCTTATCCACTCGCTGAGGTCAGCGCTTCTGCTGTGTGTGGGCAGTTGTATACATGTGTGTGTGCGGTCGTGTACCTGTGTGTGTATGCCATCGTGTACCTGTGTGTGTATGCCGTCGTGTACCTGTGTGTGCGCGGTCGTGTACCTGTGTGTGTGGTCGTGTACCTGTGTGTGTATGTGATCGTGTACCTATGTGTGCGGTCGTGTATCTGTGTGTGCTGTTGTGTACACACGTGTGTACAGTCATGTGCCTGTGTGTGCAGTCGTGTACCTGTGTGTGTGTGCAATCGTGTACCTGTGTGTGCGGTAGTATACCTGTGTGTGTTTGCGATCGTGTACCTATGTGTGCGGTCATGTATCTGTGTGTGCTGTTGTGTACACACATGTGTGTACAGTCGTGTACCTGTGTGTGCGGTCGTGTACCTGTGTGTGTATGCGATCATGTACCTTTGTGTGCGGTCGTGTATCTGTGTGTGCTGTTGTGTACACACGTGTGTACAGTCATGTGCCTGTGTGTGCAGCTGTGTACCTGTGTGTGTATGCGATCATGTACCTTCGTGTGCGGTCGTGTATCTGTGTGTGCTGTTGTGTACACACGTGTGTACAGTCATGTGCCTGTGTGTGCAGCTGTGTACCTGTGTGTGTATGCAATCGTGTACCTGTGTGTGCGATCATATACTTGTGTGTGCGGTCGTGTACCTGTGTATGTATGCAGTCGTGTACCTGTGTGTGTGGTCATATACCTGTGTGTGTGGTCGTGTACCTATGTGTGTATGCGATCGTGTACCTGTGTGTGCGGTCGTGTCCACACGTGTATACAGTCATGTGCCTGTGTGTGCAGTCATGTACTTATGTGTGCAGTTGTGTGTACATTTGTGCTCTCCATCTGCCAGGCGGGCAGGGTGGGTGGAAGCCACACCATGCCTGTCAGGACTGAGGCCATGGAGGGATCAGGAGGCCAGGACTGAGGCCATGGAGGGATCAGGAGGCCTGACCGGCTGCATGGTTGGCTTCCCAGAACACCTGTACCCACCTCTGTCCTGGGTTGAGGGGCTTGGGGAGCTGTGCCACCCTCCATCTCAGATGTGCCGCTCCCACCCCCAGTCACAGGGAGGTGTATGTGGGTCATGTTCTTATCTTCCGTTTTCGTTTTCCCGCCTGTATCTTTGGAATGTGGAGGAAATCGAAGTGTTGGTTTCATGAAGCCACAAAAGCTCCGAGTTTTTGAACACAGGGTGCAGAAGCTCTGGGTTTTCTGTTGTTCCGAGTGAAGTAAACAGTAACCGGGTGGGGAGGAGGTGGGTGCTGCCAGCCAGGAGACCTGGCCCGTCCTGGCTCGTGCAGCCACCCTGGGGTGGGGACGGAGGCCTTGCTGTGCTGACCGGGTCCCGTGTGTCTCCCCAGCATCTCAGATCAGAGGGTTGCGTCCGTCGCCATCAACAGCTCTGGGGACTGGATCGCCTTTGGGTGCTCAGGTTGGTGCCTGGGTTTATGAGGTGACCCGAGTGGAGCTCCTCCTCCCCGGGAAGCCTGCCCTGCCCCACCTTGCTTCCGAGGCTCCAGGGCCAGGCTGGCAGGCTACTGGCTCACTGTGAAGAAGCAGCCGATGAAACCTTGAGAACAAAGGCTCCTCTGAGTCCTGAGCCCCGTTGCCACCTGGAACTCTTAGTCTGTGGCCCCGGCCTCTGGAGGCGATGTGGGAGGCTGGCATCTCCGCTCTGGGTCCCCGTGTTCAGGCCCGGACAGGAAACGGGGGTCACGAGCGGTCCTGTGCGCCCCGCAGGCCTGGGCCAGCTGCTGGTGTGGGAGTGGCAGAGCGAGTCCTACGTGCTCAAGCAGCAGGGCCACTTCAACAGCATGGTGTCCCTGGCCTACTCCCCCGACGGGCAGTACATCGTGACCGGCGGGGACGATGGCAAGGTGGGCCGGCTGCATCCCATCCGGGGTTGGGGGGATCCCCCTCCTGTCTCTGTTCTGCTGACCGGCCGGGGGGTACTGCACTGGTGGTCTGGCCCCGATAGCAAGGCCCCACCCGGGCTCCTGAGAAGCTGTTCACAGGCTCACCAGGGTGGGAACGAAGAGCCTTGTAGCGTCTGTTTCCCTTCCTGACTTGATTTTCCATATGTGGCTCGGGTCCGTGCTGCCAGCAGCTGCTCTGACATGGGAGGCCCCCCCGCAGCCCCCAGTCCTCACTCACTAGGGCACCCACCTGGGCTGTCCTGAGCCGTGGCCTCTCCGCACAGGTCAAGGTGTGGAACACCCTCAGTGGCTTCTGCTTTGTCACTTTCACGGAGCACTCAAGTGGGGTCACCGGCGTGACCTTCACCACCACTGGCTACGTCATCGTGACCTCCTCCATGGACGGGACTGTGCGCGCCTTTGATCTTCACAGGTGACTTCCTGTGGGGACCTTGGCTCTTCAGGCCAAGGTCAAGGGGTCGGGGCTTGTCGGGAAGACATGGGTGAGGGCATGTGGCCCCGGAACTGTTCCAACTGGGCCGTCCTCCCACAGGTACCGGAACTTCCGCACCTTCACATCCCCACGCCCCACCCAGTTCTCCTGCGTGGCTGTGGACTCGAGCGGGGAGATCGTCTCTGCTGGGGCACAGGACTCTTTCGAGGTCTTCATCTGGTCCATGCAGACGGGCCGGCTCCTTGACGTAAGGGCCGCAAGTCTGGGAGGGGCCAGGGTGTGGGGAGGGGGCCTTACTGACGCGAGAGGAGTGGGGGACGGGTCATGTCCAGCACAGGTGGCACCATTTACATGCATTTCCTGGCAGTCTCCACTCCCTGGCCCAACCAAGGTGGGGTTCCCTCACCCCCAGCCCAGGGGCCGTGGCCTCGGCACACCAGCATCCAGCAGGCGAGTCCGGCCCCGGGGTGGAGGGACCCCGAGGGTCTCAGGTCCTCAGAGCTCTCTTCTGAATGGCCACAGGTTTTGTCCGGCCACGAGGGGCCCATCAGCGGACTGTGTTTTAACCCCATGAAGTCAGTCCTGGCCAGCGCCTCCTGGGACAGGACAGTGCGTCTGTGGGACATGGCGGACAGCTGGAGGACCACAGAGACGCTGGCCCTCACCTCTGACGGTGAGTGGCACCCAGGGGAAGGCCCGGTCTTAGTCACGTGCTTGGATAAACCCAGGGTCCCAAGCGCATGTGCTGTCAGGACTGGCGGCCCCAGAGTTTCGTGGGCTGTTGGGGTTGGCAGCCCAGTCGTGTGGCTTGGCATCAGGCTCCGCAGCAGAGCGAGCGAGCGAGGGCCCTGCTGCAGCTGGCTTCCCTCCTGTTCCTGGGAGCGAGGCCCTACCCCGCCGCCTGCCCGGGCCCAGCCTTCACAGAACCCAGTCGTCAGCCCTGGGGTTCTCAGTCTCTGTGGTGGTCATGGCTTCCTGCTGCCCCACATGGACCTGATCCAGGCTTTTAGCTGTGGGCCCTGCGTCTTCTTGGGGCCTGTACTGACCCTGCCTCCAGCAGGTCTGTTTCTAGCCTGCCCACGGCCTCCACATGGCACCTCCTGCCCAGACTCTGTCACCAGGCTGCCCGGCTCGGTCATGCTTGTGTGGGTCCTGCAGCCCCCAGACCCTCAGGGTGCCAGGATGAGGGCAGGGCAGAGTGGCCCAATGGCTGGAGCCCAGGGTTTTCCCCAGCCCTGATTACACATCTCTTCTTAGCTCTGGCTGTGACCTTTCGCCCTGATGGTGCCGAGCTGGCCGTGGCCACACTGAACTCACAGATCACCTTCTGGGACCCCGAGAACGCGGTGCAGACGGGCTCCATCGAGGGCAGGCACGACCTCAAGACAGGCCGGAAGGAGCTGGACAAGATCACCGCCAAGCACTCAGCCAAGGGGAAGTGAGTGCCCAGCGGGGTGTGTCCCGGAGCCTGGGGGCTCCCTGGCTGGGACCCCAGAGGGAGCGGGTTGTCCTGGGGTCCATTTGGGTTAACAGGTGTCCATGTTCTCACACCCTGAGGATGAGTGTTTGTGGGTCCTGTTATCAGGTCTAGGGGTGCATCCGTGGCAGTCTACTGCCCCGCTGGCCGTTTTTCAAAGAGCCTGTACCATTTACACCCGTCCAGGGCAGGGGCTTCTGGTCTCCTCATATCATAAGCAGTGCTCTTTACTCTGATTTACAGTCACAGCTGCGCTGGGGGGGCCGGGCGGCGGGGTGGTGTAGCCATGCCTGGGCTTGGCGTCTCCCATGCACTGGTGTTCTGGGCGTCTGCTCGTCGGCTGACAGGCCATCGTGTGTGGGCTGTGTTAATGGGTGCATGTCTGTGGTGCCGAGTTGCAAGGGCTCTCTGCAGACTCGAGATATGAGGCCGCATCAAATACACTATCTGCAGGTACCTCCTCCCCCTGTGGCTTGTCTCCACTTCTCTCGAGGATGTTAATGTGAAGCACAAAAGTTTTTAATTGTGACAAAGGCCCACTTGTTTTCTTTTGGTCACTTGAGCTCTTTGTGTCATATCTAAGAATCCTTTGCCAAACCCCAGGTTGCAGTCTCAAGTTCTGGGAGCCAGCCAGGGCAGCGCAGGCCTGAGCTCTGGTCCTGTCCGCAGCCGCTGTGGGGGTAGTGGGTGGACTGACCCATCTCCGTGCTGACTTCAGTTGGAAGCGCCCTGACGCAGCGCCGCGGTCCTTGACCTCCTCCAGGGGTCATGGTCCCCCCAGGGAGCCGGGTGACGGGGCTGCAGGGTTTGGGCTGGAGCCCTGGAGGGGGCAGGGGCGCGTGCCATTTGCCCTCTGGGTGGTGACTAAGCCTGCATGCCCTCTGCCCAGGGCCTTCACCACTCTCTGCTACTCCGCGGATGGCCAGAGCATCCTGGCGGGAGGGATGTCCAAGTTCGTGTGCATCTATCACGTCAGGGAGCAGATTCTCAGGAAGAAGTTCGAGATCTCCTGCAACCTGTCACTGGACGCCATGGAGGTGAGTGAGGTCCGGGGCTGCTGCAGGGCTCCGTGGTCCCCAGAGCTGTCCGGCCTCACCTGGAGGCCTCCTCACACCCTGGCCCCACAGGCAACCTGGGGACCCTCCAGACAGGCGTGCTTGCCTGGGTTCACCTGTCCTGGCCTCGTGCCGGGTGAGGGGCTAATCTGTGCAGCCGCAGCCCACCCCTCCGAGCTGTCAGGGCCGGGGTGTCCTCATTGTCCCAGGACAGGCCAAGGCAAGTGGCAGCAGAGGCTCCCCACGTGCACCGCCCTCGCAGGTCACGTGCACCCTCTTCAGACGTTGAGTTACAAGAACCCACCCTCTTCAGGCCTGACTGTGGGCCCCGGGCTGTCTGGTCTCGGGCTCCCTGTGTCCCGTTTGGGTTCCAGGCAGGATTGGGCCCCATGTTGGTGATACAGGGGGAGGTGGGGCAGATGAGTGCACCCTTCCCACCTCCCACAGTGGGACGTCTGGGTTTCGCCCTTCAGGAATTTTTGAACCGAAGGAAAATGACGGAGTTCGGCAACCTGGCGCTCATTGACCAAGATGCTGCGGAGGAGGGCGGGGTTGCCATACCGTTGCCAGGCGTGAAGAAAGGTGAGCAGGGGGTTCTCTCGTGTCCCACAGCCAGGCCGTGGCAGGCCGTCCTGCTCCCTGGCCGTTTTCCTGGGTGATAGCCGCTTTGCTCCCTTGTCGAGGCTATAGCGACTGATGTCCAGGAACCTGGCCTGGGTGCCCCCTCTGTGAGCAGCTGGACGTCTGGCTGGTGCCCAGCCCTGTGCCTTGCTCCTAGTACCTGCCCCCATGTGGCCAGAGAGGAAGCCTTGTGTCAGGAGTGCGGGCCCTGAAACCCGCTGCCTGGCAGCCCTGGGCTGGGCGGGGCTTTCCCTAGGAGCGGGGGGGCTGCTCTAGGCTGGGCCCTAGCCCACGGGAGTGTCTACACTGCGGGTTTGCCTCTGGAGGCCGCTGGCACCCGTGAAGCAGTACCTGAGGCCCTGCAGCATGGGCCTCCCTTTGTAGGGGGTGCTGAGGTGTGTGCAGCCCTGTGAGTAGGGGGATCTCTGTTCCCAGGTGACATGAGCTCCCGGCACTTCAAACCTGAGATCAGGGTGACTTCGCTCCGCTTCTCCCCCACCGGTGAGCCCTGGGCTTTGGGTCATCAGGGTGGGAGAGGTGGGCTTGGTCCCAATGGGCTTCTGGGCCTGTCACCCTGCTCCCAGGGCCAGCTCTGGGCACCGCAGTCCCCCTGGGGTCAGATGTCATCTGTGTCCTTGCTGGAGGGCAGCTGTGGCTGCAGACATGCCTGGCATGGGGCCACGGAGACAGGCGGCTCCCCCACCCCCCCACAGTGGTGTCATCCTTGGGCTTCATCCCCTGCCCGCCCCCACCCCTGGTGTGTCCGGCAGGGGCAGAACAGGACAGGGTCTCAGTGGCTGGGGTTCACAAGGGCCATAGCAGAGGCCAGGCACCCCTTCCTGAGGGTCCAGCATCCCCAGGCTCCCCCTACACTTGCACTCGGGGTCCCAGATGTGTTCAGGACCTGTTCTTCAAAAAAGGGGGGAAGTGGAAAAAACGTTCAGGAAGCCTTTCTCAAGTCTGCTTTTCGTTGCAGGGCGCTGCTGGGCGGCCACCACCACTGAGGGGCTCCTCATTTACTCCCTGGATGCCCAGATGCTCTTTGACCCGTTTGAGCTGGACACCAGCGTCACCCCTGTGCGGATCCGGGCGGCGCTGCGCCAGCGGGACTTCACCAGGGCCATCCTCCTAGCCTTCCGGCTCAACGAGAGGAAGCTGCTGCAGGAGACCCTGGAGGCGGTGCCCTGGGACGAGAGTGAGCCTGGGCCGGAGGAGCGGGGGGGCTGGGGGCCTGCGTTCACACGTGCTGGCCGGTTCTGCACGTTCAGAAGCCACAAGCTGTGAGCACGTCTCTCCTGACGGGGTCTTTGCGGGCTGAGTGCGCCTGTCCTTTCCTCACAGTCGAGGTCGTAAGCTCCTCCCTGCCCGACTTGTACGTGGAGAAGGTGCTGGAATTTTTAGCTTCATCCTTTGAAGTATCTCGCCATCTAGAATTCTACCTGATATGGACTCAGAAACTGCTCATGGTGCACGGACAGAAGTTGAAGTCCAGGTACACCCTGCCCACTCACCATGGACTCCCGTCACTGGGGCTGCTGGTCGGGGTGGGGGCAGCAGTCTTTACCCAGGGACAGCGTGGAGCGGGTCCCAGGGGCCTCGGGTGGTGGCCCGTGCTGAGGAACGTCTTTTTCCAGAGTGGGGACGCTGCTGCCGGCCATTCAGTTCCTTCAGAAGAGCATCCAGCGCCACTTGGACGATGTCTCCAAACTGTACGTGACGTCTCCGGGGGCGGGGGTGGGGGGCTTTTACTGTCGCCAGCTGGTCCAGCCAGGGCTGCTCCCCACATTGTCAGACCTGGCCTCAAAGGCCCCGCGTCAGTCTCACTGACTCGAGTCCCGTGTGTCCTCACAGCTGCGACTGGAACCGCTACAACCTGCAGTATGCGCTGGCCGTCTCGAAGCAGCGGGGCCTGAAGCGGCCCTCAGAGCCGCTGGGCAGCGAGGAGGAGGCAGGCGCGTCCGAGGACGACGACGACGACAGTCTGCACCTGCTCGGGGGAGGGCCTGGGCACGCAGACGCGCCGCTGGCCTAGGGCCGCACCCCACGGCTCTGGTCGGGACGCTGGGCGAGGAGGGGCCACCACCACGGGGGGCAGCTGTCCCGAGAGCCAGAGCCCCAGCACTGGGACTCGCTCCGCGGCAGGCACCAAACACCGCCGTGGGGTCGGGTTCCCGGCGGGCACGGCTCAGCACTCAGGCCCGGGAGCAGCTGCTGCTGAAAACACCTTGCAGAGAGGCTAGTGGGCCAACGTGTGTAGATGCGAACTTTGTATGAGGATTTTTATATTTTTAATATAAAGTTTTGATAATTTTAGGGATGAAAAAGACATGTATTTCTAAAACACAGGTATTAAGGCTGATCTCTGAATTTAAAGTGTTTGTAATGTATCCTGGGTGTGACTGTCGTGCTGGCACCTCCATGCCAGCGAACAGGTGAGCTGGGCAGGTGGCCTGGCCACCAGCCCCATCTCCCTGCACAGGGTTGGAGCAGGGAGCATCTGCTGGACTCTGAGTTTGGAGACGGCCTGGGAGCCCCAGGGCTGGGCCTGGATGGGCTTCCCAGGGAGACCTGTCAGACCTGCTTGCCAGCTCCAAGGAGGACTCCATCCCGCAAGGCCCATCAGGAAGGGTCACCATGAGGGTGGTCCAGACCACAGCCAGGCGCCTGGCCTCTCAGCAGTGACGGCCTCCAGGGTCGGGACACAGGCCCCAGCCTGCAGGTCTCCAGAGGTGTGGCCAGGAGTCACTGGACTGTTACCGGGAAGAGCAGCAGGCAGGTCCTTGCTTGTCGGTCGGGACCGTGCGTCACCTTGCGGTGCCCTTCTATCTGCTTGTGAAACGTGTGTGCTACCTCCAGAGGAATCCTTTCTTTTGTAAATAAAATATCTATCAGATCCTCTTCCATCATTGGGTCTTAAGCTATAAAATAAACACATGGATGGTTATGTATGTTCAGACACAGACACATCTGTAAGCTATCCCCGTGGTCCTGAAAAGAATTCAGACAGACTTTTTCCCCCTCTCGCTGCTGGTGGTTGTCACCCACCAAGATTGGGACACAAACACTCTGAATCACTGTCAAAAGCCACTACAGCAGCAGGCGGTGAAGAGCGGTGTAGGGTCTGTCTTCCCACGCCCATCTAGGAGTCAGGCTCCCCGACTAATAATCAAAAGAGGACTGACCACTCCTGAAACAAAATTCTGTGTTAATTTGACTTCCCCTTACATGCGGCTATACAGTTCTCGTCGTTTTAAAAGATTTTTGCGTCTTTATTTTTGGCGGCGCTGGGTCTGCACTGCATGCGGGCTTTCTCTAGTGGCAAGCGGGGCCACTCCTCCTTGCGCGCAGGCTTCTCACTGCGGTGGCTTGTCTTACTGCAGAGCACCAGCTCTAGGCAGGCAGGCTTGGTAGTTCAGGCACGCGGGCTTACTTTTCTCCCTGACAAATGGGATCCTCCCTAACCAGTGATTGAACCCATGTCTCCCTCATTGTCAGGCAGATTGTGTACCACTGAGCCACTAGGAAAGCCCACACACCACTAGACAGTTCCCTTAACGATGTACTGAAATGCCTCCCTACAGAGCTCGGATCTGCCGTTATCCGCAACCCAGGACACCCTAGCAATTGGGTGCTACTTTCCATCAATCCTACCCTTCCCTTGCCCTTTCGAAGCCCTCAGGTATACACATCTGAGCTTCACCCCCTGGTCCTTGCCTGGCCCCGTGGGATAAAGCCCTTTCTCCGCAAAGACCTGGCCTCTACCTGACCTTCCCCTTGCACAACCCGGTCAATGGAAACTGGAAGAGCGGCGGGGGGTGGGGGTTGGGGAACGGTGGCGGGGGCGGGGCGGGGGTGGGACGGGGTGGGGTAAGGTCGCCAGGCCGCTGAAGTCGGGACCCTCACTCCGTCCCAACTCAGCGAACCGGAAAGGGGGCCGTGGATGAGAGCTGGACAAGCGGGCGCCAGCCACTCGGTGACGCCAGTCAGGTTGAGGCCTTATGGCGACACTGAAGTTAACTTTCCGGAACCGGTATCTCAGCACGTTATTTCTCGGGGGCTGCGACCCTGCGTCGTCCCGCCCCGGGAAAACCGGCGCGGAGCTGCGACAGCGCTCGAGACCGCGCAGACCACTTGGGACCACCTGCGCTCGCGGGGCGGAGCCCGACTCCCGGGCTACTGCGCAGGCGCGGCCCCGCCCACCGTGACCTGTGACCCTGTTCTTGCGCAGCATGGCGGCGTTCAGGGCTCTGGCGGCGGCAAGGCTGGCGGTGACCCCCGGGTTCGCGCCGCGTCCCGGCCTGTGGCCGCTGCCCTTCGGCGGACCGGTGCCCTCCTCGCGCGCGGCCCTCCACGCCTCCGCGCCGCGCCCCGGGCCCCGGGTTGCAGTGGTGAGCGGACGGGGGCACCTGGGGAGATTGGAACTTGGGGCCGTGGGGGCCGAGCGCCAAGGTCCGCCTTCCCACCGTCTCTGCCCGCGGTCGGCTCCTCTGCACCCACGCCCTCCCTCGGCTATCCAGCCCTTCCCCGCCCCCGAAGTCGTCCTTTACCCACGTTGGAGGCGGTCGGCCGCCCGGCGGACCCCTTGACCCTGGTGACCGGCCCTCCATCCCCGCAGGTGCTGTCTGGATGCGGGGTCTATGATGGAACCGAGCTCCACGAGGCCTCATCGTAAGCCCCCGGGCGGCTCACCCTCGGGAGGGCCGGTCCCCCTTTTCCTGAACCGTCTGGAGAAACCTTACTGCTGGTTAGAAAGGCAGAGACCATGGTGGACGCGAAGGAAAACGTTTGAAATCATGCATGTGAAATACAGGGAGACAAAAAATAAGCTTTTTAGCGTCACCTCTGATGTTGTCACCCAGCAGTAAACACCCTCTCCCCTCCTGTTTTTCCACACCCCTGTGTTACACACGTTGGAATCACAAGATTCTGTGTTTTGGAGATCAAGCTCCATCCCGTGTTTACAGTGTGATTGTTAAGGGTGGTGCAGTGACCTCACTGTTGGAGAAGGCAATGGCAACCCACTCCAGTACTCTTGCCTTGGAAGTCCCATGGCCAGAGGAGCCTGGTGGGCTGCAATCCATGGGGTCGGGAAGAGTCGGACATGACTTAGCGACTTCACTTTCACTTTTCACTTTCATGCATTGGAGAAGGAAATGGCAACCCACTCCAGTATTCTTGCCTGGAGAATCCCAGGGATGGGAGCCTGGTGGACTGCCGTCTATGGGGTCGCACAGAGTCGGACACGACTGACGTGACTCAGCAGCAGCAATGACCTCACTGTAGACAGGTGTTACTGGTGTAGCCTGTCAGTTGTTACCAAGTAGTTTATATTTTGGCTTTTTATTTATTTGAGAAGTTACTGTGAGCAGGACTGAAGAGGCTGTGAGATTCAAAGTTAGTTGGACGGGAGAGTTAGATAGTGGTTAGAGAACACCCCCCCCCCCCCCCCCCCGCCAAGCCTGGGACCTCACTGGCCCCAGAGGACCCTGACGCTGGTGTGTGCACTGAGCCCTCCCATTGTGGGTGGCCAGCGTGTGCTGGTATTGGCTGGACAGGGAGTGAATTTCATGGGTCGAATGTACACGAGGTCTGAGGAGTGGAGACCAGATCCAGGGATTCCCAGCCCTACCAGGAGATGGCTGTGATCTCTCTTGAGGTCATGCTCTCATGCCACCTCCTTCCCTGGAAGGGGGTGGTGACAGCCCTGCCAGGGATGGATCACAAGCCAGTGTTTGGGCTTGGGCTGGCACCAAGCAGCCCTGGGCAACGCTGCTATCATCAGCAGCTCCCAGGATGCCTGCGTGTCTTCCTGCCTCCCACCCCCATGAGGGGAAGGTTGAGGGGACCAGGACCACCAGAAGCCCTCCTCAAACCCTCGAGCTGGCCTGTGGGAGGACAAGTGCCCAGAGGCCGCCTGGGAACCCAGACATCCAGGCAGTGACCACAGCTGGTCGCCCGTCCCCACACCCTGGTTTGTAGAAGGAGCTTGGGCACTGGCTGCTCTCCTCCAGGTCAGTGACGGCGACTCACATGGAGGGCGTTTGGGTTGTTCGCGAGCCAGCTATAGCTATTTTCAGACCAAGGAGACTTAAGCTGTGTGAGGAGTGTGCACCTATCAGTCAGCTGAAACCCTGTGTTTACAAACACCTGTGGGCAGGAAAGGTTGGGCTGGGCACAGGTCAGTCTGGTCTGATTCCCCCCATGCAGGATCCTGGTCCACTTGAGCCGCGGGGGTGCCGAGGTCCAGATCTTCGCCCCTGATGTCCCTCAGATGCACGTGATTGACCACATCAAGGGACAGCCTTCCGAGGGCGAGACCAGGTACGAGCTCTCTGCCTCATCCCTCAGTGAGGACGGGGCGGGTTGAAACTCCCTGAGAGCCCACCCACAGTTGCTTCGTCTTAGCTGTGAGCCGAGTCCGTGTTCAGGTGGACTTCACAGCAGTGGTCCTGGGCTTGTCCCAGGCCTCGGGGTGTTCTCGCTTCTTGCGCTACAGAAACATTGAAGGCGGGTCTCTGCAGTGAGCTCTCATACCTGCCTCTGACCGAAGGCGTGTGTGTTCCTTTGGCCTTGAACCTCATCCACCCACCTGGGCCCCAGATATCTGTGAGCAACTCCCACCAGCGTTTCTGTTCTGAGGGCGTGCAGCCCTGCTCTCGGATTCCGTCCTGCCTGGGCTATGGGGTGATGGCCCCTGGAGGCTGTGTTTCCCAGGTGCCCTCAGGCCAGGGTGTGGACAGTGAGGGACGGGGTGGTGGGAAGGAAGCGTGGTGCCCTCTCCTGGGATTGAGGGCCCCAGGTGAGGACCCTGGCCCTGGGCTGCCCACAGGGTGGGAAGAAGTTCCCTCAAAGTCACCTCTTAACACTCCGCCCACAGTTCCGTCCCATCTGCTCTCTTCACTGAGCGCCACCTGGTGGCCCTGCCTGACGCTGGTGTCTGAGTGACCAGGTGTAGTGGTTCTGAGCACCATTTGACAGGGTCTGGAGACTGAGTGGTCCCTGTCACCGTGTGGCCTGTGAGCCGGAAGGATGGGTCCTCTTGGTCATGGCAGCTCCACCCCACCCCCATCCATGCTGAGGGATGGACTGTCCGCACTGGCCCTTTGGGGCCTCTGCTCTTCCCTAGGAACGTTCTGACTGAGTCGGCGAGGATCGCACGAGGCAAGATCACTGACCTGGCCAAGCTCACTGCCGTCAACCACGATGCGGCCATCTTCCCCGGGGGCTTCGGGGCCGCCAAAAACCTGTATGTGTTGCTGCTTGGGCTCTCCTCCTTTTCCCTCGGGGCGTTGGGTGGGGACACGATGGTGACAGGAGCAGCTGTGGGGGGACAGTGATGATGTAGCTGCCCCAGGACAGGGGACCCCAGAGGGAGGAGGCTCCCGGACCAGGCCATCAGGCGTGGAGTTGGGAGGCCACTCCCTGGAGCTGTTCCCCACAGACACCCGCCCTCCTGTGGACCTTGCAGTGGGGCCATTTGGAGCACGGTCCTGATGAGGCCGGGCACCCTGTTCTTTCTGCCCCGTGGGGAACCAGAGGGTAACTGGGCCTCGAGCCGGGAGGCCGTCATGACCGCAGCCGTGACGTGTTTTGGCTTTCAGGTCCTCTTTCTGTTCTCCGTTCCTTTAACTCTCTTCTCCACGTTTCATGGAAGTCCTCTTACGCTGGCCTCGCGGGCCCAGCACATCCCTTCCGCCTTGCGTAGGGCTGCTGCTCCCATGACGGAGGGGCTCACTGCAGCTGGGGCTGTGCCAGGAGGCACCAGACAGGTGTGCCCACTGCTCTGGGGCTCCAGCGCGGTGCACTGTGCCCAACACCACCATTCTCCTCCGTTGAGCCGTTCACTTGTGGTGGTTCTGCTGCAGCACGATGGCCTCCCAGTTGGCGCTGTGCCCGGGTGCTGTGCCCCCAGAAGCGAGAGCAGAGGTGCTTCTATTCCGAGTCTATCCCTGCCCTCGGCCCTTCACCTCCAGGCTCCCCTCTGCTCGCGGACGTCCCTGGAGAGCCTCCTCTCTCCACATTCCCAGCAGTTTCCACAGTCCTTCCTTCGCACTCCTGCTACACCTCGTGTCCACTGCCTCTCCACGGCGAGCCTTGGGGTGCTCTCCACCGTCTCTGTGCTCCCGAGCCTCTTGGCAGGAGGTAGTAGGTCTCGTCTGCGTCAGCTGGGCTTGTCCGCCTGGTGGGACCAGGCTTCCATCTCTGAAGAATGCCTGGATTCACAGAGCCTGCCCCAGTCCCTAGACCCTGCCCAGTCTGAGGGCAGCGGCACCAGTGTGTCCTTGTGTGTGTGCCGGGGAGGGGGTTGGGGTTGTGTCCCTGGTGTGGCTCACGACCTGCCTCAGGTGACTTAGCGGTCGTGAGGAAGCGGGGCCTCGGGTCAGCATCCTTGTCTGAGCTCACAGACCCCGGGGAGCTCTGTCTGACCTTTCCAGAAGAAAGGCCAGCTCCTTGCCAGTGGTCTGTGCAATACACATGGGGCAGCAGGCGAGCTCAGTGTGACCCATTCCCTGTGGAACCCCGGTTCTTCCAGCAGGGGACCCCAGGACCCCTCTCCAGCACCGCTGCCAACTCTGTTTTCCACGAGATTTACACACATGTCTTAAAAATCCAGTAAGATGGTAGCCTCTTGTTCTGCACCTTGTATTTTTCAGTTAAAGCTGCGACTTGTCCCTTAACAGGTGCCGTACATGCAGATCCCATCATGTAGTGACGGGCTGACGAGACTCCGGGACTCTTTATCACTTGTGGGGGTTTAGCTGATGTGCATTTGGTTAAAGTGTAAAGTCCGACCCGTTTTGAGGCTCTCACACAGCCTGAGAGCCTACCAGGGCAGAGGCCTTGACCACATGAGCCTGGCAGAGGGGGCTCGTGGCAGAGACTGCTGTGGCGTCGCCAGGTCTGAGCCCACCTGCTGGAGGGGGACCATCCAGACCCTCGGTGCTCTTGTCCTGTGAAGAAGACGGGTCATGTTTGACTTGACTCTCATCCCTGTTAGTGATACGCAGGCTCCGTCGTGGGTTTCAGACCAGTGGCACTTGCTGCTGCTCCGGGGCTGACTGAGCAGACGGCTGAGCACCCACACGTGTGTGCACACATGTCACTTCTTCAGCTGCTGAGAAGCTGACGAAGCACTCGGGATCCAGGAGGGGGTGCTCCCCAGGCCGGCGGAGGTGGAGCCCCGAGGTCTGAGGAGTCCTCTTCTCGTGGCAGGAGCACATTTGCCGTGGATGGGGGCACCTGCAAGGTCAACAGAGACGTAGAGCGCGTGCTGAAGGAGTTCCACCAGGCTGGAAAGCCCATTGGGTAGGTGCGGCTGGGAGGGCCGGCCATAGCCGGGTGGTGGGAGGGCCGTGGTGGAGCCCGCGGCGTGGCCATGCCGGGTCCCCCAGCCAGGAGCTGGGCTTGGAGCCGTGTGGTTTTGGAAACTCTCGGCCCTTTACTCACCGTAACTCAGGGGATTTTGTGTGAGTTCACAAAGCCTTCCAGCTCTGAGAATTCTGAAGTTGTGTGGTTGCATTAGTGTTTCTGGGTGACATAACAGAGAGGGGAGAGGCTGAGTCTGTCCATGTCTAGAAGGTTCCCTGGTCCTGCTCTGGCCCTAGGCTAGCTGGCCTGTCCTTCCTGGAGCCACAGCCACCCTGAGCACCATGCTGGCCCCTGTGACACAGCTGAGCTGCTTTGGGGACTAGATCCTGTGGCGGTCGCACACTGGGCCGACATTCAGGGCCAGCCACTCCTCACCGCCTGGTCCTTGGTCTTCGGTCCTGGTCCCAACAGACTGGCTATAACTCACACCAGGAGGCTCTCAGGGACAAGAAATGGCCATGTCATCATCAGACTTGCTCATCAGGCTGTCCTGTTCACGAGCATCCCCAGGGGGCTCCTTGGTTCTGCTTTATTGAGACAGTGGTGCTGGAGCGCATGGGTCTTGTGGGATGGGATCATCCCTGAGTGGGGAAGTCCTCCCAGGAGCACAGTGGTGCACAAACGCATTGAAAGCAAGATTTGCCAGTCCTCCATCACACAGCTGCTTGCTGCTTTATCTCGGCCAACTGGAGAAGGAGGTATAGAGTGCTCAGTCTGGAGGAAGCACGGAGGCTGGAGAGGACAGCCTACCAAGGGTTCAACGTCCAGGACACACATCCTGCTGCGCCAGCGGCCATAGCTCCGGAGGGCATGTGCCCGTACAACACCTCTGCCCCAGACCCTGGATGCTCTGACTGCCCGTGGGAGGCGGTGCCGAGCAATTGCAGAGCCCAGCTGATCAGCCCTGGCGCCTCGCTGAGGCAGGGCCTCGCGCTCTTTCTCTTAAGAATTCGATGGCACGACGAACAGGACGGGTCCCCAGCAGACTGACCACCTCCCGGCAGGCGCACCTCCACCTCCCAGTGGGCACTCCTGCTCCAGTGAGCAGACGCCTCAGCCGAGCTGCATGGGAGCCGGGGGGAGGCGCAGGGTGGGGACATGGCCCTGTGCTGGCTGCCAGGTCACTCTGGGCAGCTCTGTTCGGGGCCTCCTACAGCAGCTCGCCCGTTTGTTTCTGTGAGTGGCCGTGTTGTTTGACCGTGAGCGAATGCCCTTTCTAGGTCAGGGCTCTTCACATCCTGCTTCCAAGCCGCCTGCCCATCACTCCTCGGCCTGCTCGTCAGAATTACGGACGGTGTAGGGGTGCAGCCAGCTTTGTGCCAGGCCTCTGCATTCATCCCCGCACTGCAGGAGCCCCTGGAAGCCTGCACCTCGGCATCGCCTGCTGAGTTAGGTGCCTATGACCTGGTGACACGACAGGCCCCCAGGGCGCTGGTTCCGATGACACTCACCTGGTCCAGGCAGCAGGGATTTCTCTTGTTTCCAGATGCTGGGGTACCAATTAGTGAGTGTGAAGATTATATTCTTATGACGTTTTATGACAGGGAGTGCACGCTTGGTCTTAAGGTCAGCTCAGGACCAGATGAACAGGTGGGGAGGTGGGGCACAGCCCCTTGGGGGCATTTGGGCCCCAGGGGAGTGGGGCTGGCCAGGCCCGGAGCTGCTGTGGCAGGTGTCACGCGTGCTGTCTTGGGGAGCAGGGCACTGGTGCAGCCCTGGCTCCCGTGGGCCTCAGTGTTTGCTGATCCAGGGGCTCAGGAGCTGCCAGTTGGAAGCCCCCCGATGAAGAGCAGGACCTCAGAGCAGGCACCCACGTGGCAGGTGTCCCCATGAACCTGCTGGGCGCCTCTGGGGACAGCCTGCTCTGTGGGGCAGGGGTGGGCTCGGCCTGCTGCTAGGACAGGGCCCTCGCCTCCCCTCAACAGGCCAGGCGAGGCTGCTGGTTGGACCACGTTCCCCAGGCCCTGCTCTCTCTCCAGAGAAGGAGGTCGGGTTGGAGCCGGTCAGTACTGTACGGCTTCTCTGCGCTGTGTGATAAACCGGCCGAAAGCCTTGGCCAGAGACAGTGCTCCCATGTACGGTCTGCTCCCCGGGACACGGGACGCTGCCGGGCGCCTGGTGCACGTGTGGCAGCCAGGGCCTCAGCTGACTGCCCCCCAAGGCTCCCCAGCCTGGCGCCGGGCCCTCCACTGCCCCACGCTCCGCAGGTGTCAGTCACGCGGGCAGCCCGGGGTTGGGGTCAGACTGCAGCCCTCGGAGCCGGCAGAGCCCACGGCACGGGGGTCACGCTCCTTTCTGAGGCTCACTGTGTTCCCCAGGTGCCTCACTGTGCCCTGGGCCAGGCGGCCACGTGTGGTCCTGAGCTGACCCCTTCTCGTCCCCTTTCAGCTTGTGCTGCATCGCTCCCGTGCTCGCGGCCAAAGTGCTCAGAGGCGTCGAGGTCACTGTGGGCCATGAGCAGGAGGAAGGCGGCAAGTGGCCACATGCCGGGACCGCGGAGGTCATCAAAGCTCTGGGTGCCAAGCACTGTGTCATGGGCGTGACCATATCCTTCCAACAGCCTGCGTGGTGTGGGGACCCCCTCCGGCCCCTCGGGGCTGCTCTGGGGCACTGCAGGGCGTGGGTGCCCAGGGCACCTGAGTGATGGGTGTGGCAGAGAGGCTGATGGCTCTCCTGCGCAGTGGCTTTGTTCCCATGTCCCCGCAGTGGTGCCCGCTGACCTCAGCGCACCTCAGACTCGGGCTTCGTGGGTGGGTCGAGGAGACGGTCTTGGGCTCATGGCGGGGGTGGGGGTGGGGGTGGCTGTGTGGTGTGGAGATGCCCTGCAGCAGGCCCCTCAGTGGCTTGCCACTGGGATGCAGGTCAGGAAGCAGCGCTCTGTTCGTGGAGTCTCAGCAGCTCGCTGGCTGGTCTCGGGTCTTTGCTGAAGCAGCGCAGTCAGTGCCAGAAGCCCCTTCCAGGTGCTGTTGCAGGGCGAGAGGGGGATGCACTTCTGGGGGCACGGGGTGGCGCTGGACACCAGATCATCCTGGTCCTGCCTGCGGGTGTTTTTCCATAACCTGTGTGCACGAGGCTCACGTGGACCAGAAGAACAAGGTGGTCACAACCCCAGCCTTCATGTGCGACACTGCCCTCCACCATATCCACGACGGCATCGGCGCCATGGTGCGGAAGGTGCTGGAGCTCTCTGGCCGCTGAGGCCTCGGCACAGGCCCGCCCAGCTCCCCGCACAGCCACCCTCCCGCCGGCCTGGGACCTTGCAGGGGCTGACTCTTTGCTTAAACATGTAGGCATCGTCTCTGTAAGGAGGCCACTTCTCACACACTCGCGGCTGGGAGGCTGACGTGAGAGATTCCCTCAGCAAGGAGGGACGGGTGGCAGGGCCCACCCTCTGAGGAGCGCTGGCTACTTGCTCTGCAGGCTCAGGCTTCAGCTCGAGTCTGCTCTTCAGCACAAGCAGCAGTTGAGGCGACGCCAGGCTGAGGTCAGGCTCGCTTCAGGGCACCTTATGTAGCGTTTGGAAGAAACATTTTTGAAGCTTACAAATCTCATATTTAGAAAACCAAAATACCATCTCATCGGTAATTAAAGATTCTCTCACCTGGAGTAGACGTGTCCTGATTAGAACGACCTGCAGCTTTTCTAGAGCAGCAGGCCATCGCCTGGGAGGGTAAACTTGTATCCAAAACAGATAAGGACGCCCTGTCCAGGCCTGAGCCCGCAAATGAGGGGCGGCCCGCATGAGCACCTCACCTTGGGCTCAGGTCTGCTCCTTTCAGGAAGGAAGGGTGGGCACTGGGGGTGGTGCCCTGAGCAGGGGGGCAAGGGGACCGGGACGTGAGGGCGGAGCCATGAAGTGTGAGCTGTGCCGGCTGGCACCCTCCTCTGAGCGGGGGTGGTGTCTGTCCCGGGACAGAGCCCAGGGCTCCGCTCATGACAGCACAGCCCTGCCCGCCTGTCCTTAGGGACCGCCGCTCAGTGCCGCCACGTCCCCGCCTGGTCCCGAGAAGGCTGCTGGACCCAGTCCACACTGAGCTGTGTCTGGGTGGCCTGGGCAGGGGCCTGGACAGGCCCCCCACCCCACATCAGGTACAACGCGCCCCCTAGCGGCTGTCTGGGTTCTTGGGTAGCGTGGGTGGGGCAGGGGCCTGCGGAAGGCTCGGTGGAGCCTGAGTCCATGCTTGCCCAGTCCCCTCAGCGCCCCCGTGTCTCATGTCCGCCGTTCTTTCCTCCCCGAGAACTCGTTCTCTGGTTGCCTGTCGTCCTCCCACGAGGCTGGGTCCCCTGGGACACAAGCCCCTGGGCCCGCTTGGGGCCACCAGCCTGGCTGGCCAGGACTGTCCTGCCCCAGGCAGCTGCAGAGGGCTCGCAGGGCCTGCGGAGGTCAGGGAGCTGAGGGTGACAACTCCTCCTACGGAGCTTGTTTACGGACAATTTCACTACAAATGTGTGTGTGCCGTTGAGTGCCTGCGTATGCACGTCGCACAGTGCAGAGTCAGGCGTGCATCTCCCCTTGCTGCCTGCGTTTCTGTCCTGAGGAAGAGCTTCCTCCCCAGGAAGGAAGTCACGTTCTCCTGTGCTTCCGCTGAAACCTGGGTCTGCTGTTACTCTGCGTCCGTGTTAGGTCAGTGGTTGGTCTGGAACTCTCTGCTCTGCATTCCATCCTTCTCTTCCAGAAATCCCGGGGCCATGCCCACGGAGCAGCGTGGTGTGGCGGCCTGAGAAACATCACCACGAGGCCACCAGGGGCCCTGCTTGCTCGGGTTCATCCCACGACTGGGGGCGAGGCTGTGGGCTGTGGAGCTTCAGTGTCCAAGGGGTGGGGCCCCTGGATTTCTCCTCTGCTGCCACCTGCCGTGAACTGCCCAGAGTGCAGGTGACCAGGGAGGGCAGGGAGAGCTCATGAGAAAGCCCCCCAAGGACGTTGGTGTGGTCACTGGGTGTTGTCATGTGGTTCCTCGTTGTCTGCGCTGGACTCTTCCACACAAAGCACGTGGGTGTCAGGTCCAGGTGCCAGCCATCACGCTGTCGTGTGGGCTGTGCATCTGCCTGTTTAGCCGTGGTTCCAGCCGTAGGAGGGGTCCTCAACTAGGGGCCTAGGTCAGGCAGCAAGACCAGCGAAGAACGTGGCTCTGGAAATACATCTGAGACATTTAGAAGCCCTGGAGGGACCAGCAAACCAGAGCCAGAGGGAGTCCAGGCACGAGTCCAGTTGACAAGGACTGAGTGCCTGCCTCATGCCAGGCAGTGTCCCCTGGCTGGGGTGCAAGGGGCAGGGATATGTGCGGCAAGAGGGCCGCCAGGGAGGGGACGGTCACCATCTGAGCAGGGTTGACGGCAGAGAGAGCAGGTGGCTGTGTGTGAAGAGCGGTCCTGGCAGGAGTGGCATGCAGGGGCCCAGCAGGGCACTGATGGTGGGAGGCGCTGGTGCGGCAGAGCTGCGGGTCCCTGGAGGCTTCTTGACAGGAGGCGGCCACCAGGGGCGCTGCAGAGCCATCCTCAGGCCTGGTGCTGGCTCCAGGGTTGACCCCGCCCGGTGGGCAGCCTCCCCAAGCCGCTTCCTCCCGCACCCCAAGGGCAGGGCTTGTCATTTCTCCCCAAGGCCCTCCTGGCCCCCGCTGTCTCTCCCTGTCCCCCTGTCTGGGCCCCTTCGTGGACACCTCCTCACCACACCTCCAGTCCCTTCTACCTGGAGAGCCTGCTTCTGGACTACCAGCCCCTCGGCCCTCAGCTCCCTGCCCAGTGTCGCCCTGCTGAGGACTTGCCTGCTGTCTGGCTGAGGTGGTGCCCCCTGGTTTGCTGCCTTGCACTCTTGGTTTGTGACCCGTGTGTGTGTGTGTGTGCGCACGCCCACGTGTACATGCCTGTGCACACGCATATGCATGTTCTCATCACTGGCTTGTCAGTGGTCCTGTCCACAAGGACTCAGAGCTCCGAAAGAGAAGACACTGGACTGCTCCTCGGTCTCCCCTGGACCAGGCTGTGAGCTTACTAGTGGGCACCGGAAGCTGCGCAGCTTGCTGGCCGGGGTGGGGCTCACATGGAGGCCCTGGTACTGCCCTCAGCCTGCCCCAGGCCTGCCCCGTGGCCCCTCCGCTTGACAGACCTGCTTTTCCGCAGCTTCCTCTTCCTGCAGGACTTCCTGTGATAACATGGTTCTCTGTTTGTCTTACACAGATTTATTTTTCATCTCAGTCTTTAGTTTGCAGGAAGGTTGATGGGAAGGTACAGGGTTCCCACCTCCCATGCACACAACCTCCCCCTCTGTCAGCAACCCCACCAGATGTGCAGCTGCTACAGCTGAGAGGCCTGCACTGATGCCCCGCCCGCCCGAGTCCACAGTGTGCCCGGGGGTCACTCCTGGTGGTGGACGGCCTGTGTGTCGAGATGCACGTGTGATGACGTGTGATACCATGACATGTGTAATGACAGTGATACCATGGTGGTGTCATACAGATGGGTTTGCTCTAAAACAGCTCCACCTGGGCAGCCCTCCCAGCCTTCTCCTGGCAGCCTCTGATCTTACTGTCTCCAGAGTTGGGCCTTGTCCAGAATGCTGTGCAGTTGGAAGCAGTCTGTAGCCTTTTCAGACCGGCTTCTTTCACGTACTGTATTCGTTAAGGTTCCTCTAGGCCTTGACTTGGTGGCTCATTTCTTCTTGGTGCTGAAACGATACTCCATGGTCAGAATGGACCCGTTGTTTATCCCTTTACCACCTGAAGGGCATCTTGTTTGCTCCCAAGTTTTGGCAGTTGTGAAAAAAAAGCTGCTGTAGATGTGTGTGTGCAGGTGTTTTGTGTGGACACAGTTTTGAGCTCCTTTGGGTAAACCCCCAGGAGCACAACTGCTGGATTGTACGGTGGGAGTATTTCAGTTTGAAAGAGACCTCAGTGTGTCCCTCACGATGGCTGTGGCGTTCCGCACGCCCTCCAGCAGTGAGGGAGGGCACCGCGCCCTCCCTGGCCTTGGGTGTGTCACATGTGGGCTTTCGGCCCCACAAGAGCCACTGTTTCCGTTTTCCTCCTGATGATGCGTGACGTGGCGAATCTCTTCATAGGCTCGTTTGCCACGTGTGCATCTTCAGTGAGGTATGTTTTCAGATCTCTTGTCCACTTTAAAATCTGTTGTTCATTTACTTTGTGTTATGTTTTAAGAATTGGTATGTTTTGGATAACAGCCCTTTCTCAGATACGTCTTCTGTAATTATCTCAGTCTGTGGCTTTTCTCGGGAGAAGGCAGTGGCACCCTACTCCAGTACTGTTGCCCGGAAAATCCCATGGATTCCTAGTGCAGTCCATGGGGTCGCTAAGAGTCAGACACGACTGAGCGACTTCACTTTCACTTTCCACTTCCATGCATTGGAGAAGGAAATGGTAACCCACTCCAGTGTTCTTGCCTGGAGAATCCCATGGACGGAGAAGCCTGGTAGGCTGCAGTCCATGGCGTCGCACAGAGTCGGACACGACTGAAGCGACTTAGCAGCAGCAGCAGCAGTGGCTTTTCTCATTCTCCTGATCGTATCTTTGTAGAGCAGAAATGTTTGTGCTGTACATTGTGTGTACAGCTGAGCTGTTTCAAATCCTAAGAGATGATGCTATTCAAGTGCTGCACTCATAATGCCAACAAATTTGGAAAACTCAGTGGTTGTTACTGGAAAAGGTTGACTGGAAAAGGTCAGTTTTCAATCCAATTCCAAAGAAAGGCAATGCCAAAGAATGTTCAAACTATTGTACAGTTGCACTCATCTCACACACTAGCAAAGTAATGCTCAAAATTCTCCAAGCTAGGCTTCAACAGTACGTGAACTGATAACTTCCAGATGTTCAAGCTGGATTGAGAAAAGGCAGAGGAACCAGAGATCAAATTGCCAGTATTTGTTGGATAATACAAAAAGCAAGAGAGTTCCAGAAAAACATCTACTTCTGCTTTATTGAGTATGCTAAAGCCTTTTACTGTGGATCACAACAAACTGGAAAATTTTTCAAGAGATGGGAATACCAGACCACCTGACCTGCCTCTTGAGAAACCTATATGCAGGTCAGGAAGCAACAGTTAGAACTGGACATGGAACAACAGACTGGTTCCATATTGGGAAAAGAGTACATCAAGGCTGTATATTGTCACCCTGCTTGTTTAATTTATATGCAGAGTACATCATGAGAAATGCTGGGTTGCATGAAGCACAGGCTGGAATCAAGATTGCCAAGAGAAACATCGATAACCTCAGATATGCAGATGACCATCCTTATGGTATAAAGTGAAGAGGAACTAAAGAGCTTCTTGATGAAAGTGAAAGAGGAGAATTAAAAAGCTGGCTTAAAACTCAACATTCAAAAAATGAAGATCATGGCATCTGGTCCCATCACTTCATGGCAAATAGATGGGGAAACAATGGAAACAGTGACAGACTTTATTTTCTTGGGCTCCAAAATCACTGCAGATGGTGACTGCAGCCATGAAATTAAAAGATGCTTGCTCCTTGGAAGAAAAGCTATGACCAACCTAGACAGCATATTAAAAAGCAGAGCCATTACTTTGCTGACAAAGGTCCATCTAGTCAAAGCTATGGTTTTTCCAATTTTCATGTATGGATGTGAGAGTTGGACCAGAAAGAAAGCTGAGTGCTGAAGGATTGATGCTTTTGAACTGTGGTGTTGGAGAAGACTCTTGAGTCCCTTGGTTTGCAAGGAGATCAAACCAGTCAATCCTAAAGGAAGTCAGTCCTGAATATTCATTGGAAGGACTGATGCTGAAGCTGAAGCTCCAATACTTTGGCCACCTGATGTGAAGAACTGACTTACTGGAAAAGACCCTGATGCTGGGAAAAATTAAAAGCAGGAAGAGAAGGGGATGACAGAGGATTAAATGGTTGGATGGCGTTACCAGCTTGATGGACATGAGTCTGAACAAACTCCGGGAGTTGGTGATGGACAGGGAAGTGTGGTGTGCTGCAGTTCATGGGGTTGCAAAGAGTCAGACATGACAGAGCAACTGAACTGAACTGAACAAACCACTGGACCACCAGGGAAGCACCCCCCTCCCCCGGCCTTTTAATAGCTAAGTAAATTCTGCCTTGATGTGAATTGAAGATGAATTTCAAAAGTGGGGCATAAGGATTCAGAATGCATCATTCCAAAACCGAGACCCACACACACGGGCTTACACAGGGGAGGGGTTCCTGAGCTTGCCCTGGAGGATTCTGGGAGTGAGCTGGCCTCAGGTGAAGTTGCCAATGGTCAAGTCCCTTTTCCTCATCAGCCCTGTGTGGCTGGTGTCTCCTTATACCAGGGACTCCCGTGCCCTCGACCGCCCTACTGGGGAGGGTCTCGAGTTAGCAGCTCAAGTCCTGAGGGTCACACTGACCCAGCGCTGGCCCAGCTCACCAGAGTCCCCCCAACCAGTTATGCCATATGCATGCCTGCAGGCCTGGGCTCCAAGGATCTGGAGAAGGGGGCTCACTGGGCAGAGGGCCCTGCAGCCGGGTTGCTTGGTGAGTCCACAGTGAAAGGAGTGGTGAGGGGCTTCAGGAGTCACCGATGTAAAAATCCAAAGCCATTGTTCATCCAAGAGAGAACCAGAACAGTCTCACAGGGAATAAATGCCCAAGGTGTTGTGTGTGCTGGGGGGCTCTTCTATGTGTGGACTGGAGCTCCCCGGGGGGCAACAGGTGCTTCCAGAACAGGCCTCCCCAGCGAGGCAGGCCCGGCTCCCTGGAAGCTCTGCGGTCAGGTCCAGTGGCCCCACGCCCGTCCTCAGGAAACACAGGTTGGGTGTTTTGGATTTCCAGGAGGGTAGACGTTTGGCATGAGCTTGAGTGCTGGAGGAGTCCAGGTGCTCCACGTCCACTGGAGCTGCCAGAGGGAGGTCCTTGCTGGCCTCTCTGTCCTGTGGGCATGTGAGCCCTATGCCCAATGCCAGAGGGAGGTCCGTGCTGGCCTCTGTGTGCTGTGGGCACATGAGTCCTGTGACCACCAGCAGCACCCCACCCCCCAACCCAGGGCACTACTGGGCAAAGAATAGTGTTTGGTCTGCATCTTCATCCCTTCTCCTGCATGACCACAGGCAAATCTCATGACTGCTGAGGCCACAGAGAAATGGAGGTGACAGCGCCTGCTCATGGGGGCTTTTGAGGACTTGGGCTGTGTGTGGTTGAGTGTGTACATACATGTGCACAAGTGTGTACATGCATGTATAGGGTATATGTGTACAAGTATGTGCATGTGTGTATAGGGTATATGCACACAAGTGTGTGCAGATAGGCGTGTACATGCATGTTGGTGTGTCATGTGAGTGTGCACAGACAAATAGGCATGTGTGGTTCTGTGTGTGGTGCGGGTACATATACGTGTGTTGGTGTGTGTGTTGTGTGCATTAATGTGTGCATAGATGCCAGGGAGATGCCAGTTTGCATAAACAATAATTATTATTTTTGTTATTATTACATAGCATGAGTTACCTTCTTAGAAAACCACTGCAGCCATAAGAAAACAACCACCACTCAGTCACTTGAGCCCTGAACTTCACTGCCAGGGGCAGCAGAACCTTGTGTGGGGAACGGGTGGGATGTCACTTCTGACCTCAGGGCCCAGCTGCCCCTGTTGCTATGACAACAGCAGCCCAGGGTCCCACCCCCAAGAAAGGCTTTCGCAGCTCCTGAGGGCCTGGCTGTGTGGGTCCCCACCTCTGCCTGGAGGGGAGGGTGACTCAGGGGGTTGGTGTGCTGAAACAGGAAGCCAGGAATGTCCTGACAACACAGGGTTGGACGGGGGAGGGGCGCTGCTTTTAAAGGCAGAGGTCAGTGATTTACTCCTGAGGTGGTGGGGCCTGACCCAGCCCACAGGGCCCAGCCTCCTGCCTTGGCCTGGGGACTGTGGGCCTTGGGGCCTCGCAGTGCTCAGTTTGGAGCTCCACTGCTGATCCCTGCCCACGATTCCCACGTGGAGACAGCGGCCGCCCTGGCCTTTCTGGTCAACGCTGCAGCCCCTCAGGCCCCACCCCCAGCCCCCCAACATGTGCAGCCTGACCTCTTGGCTCCAGAAGGGCATTCCCGAAGGGGCTGAGGCCCAGGAACACACTGTGGGGCTCGGGAAGAATTTATGGAATTCAGACATCATAACCTGTGGCTCCTTTTGAAAATGTTATCTTTACTTTCTGTCTCCGTGGCATGCATCCCTGTACTTCCTTGTTTGGGCTGAGGTCAAATAGCAGAAGTACTAAAATATTTCTCATCAAATGTCTCATGGTTCTCTGATCTGGCCCCAAACAGCAAGTTCCCTGAGACTTGCCGCCGGAAGTCTCCACGTCCACTGTGGGTTTGGTGGCCCTGGCTGGGGTCCTGCAGGGATGTGGGGCCCTCAGCCCGAAAGGCCTGTCCGTGACTTGGGGATGACACCAGAGCTTACAGGGACTGAGGTCATTCGGGGAAGCTTGGAACCCAGTCCTCTCAGGCTGTCGTATCCGACACCATGGACAGGGCGGCTTTCACAGCAGAAGTTTATTCTTTCTCAGTCGAGACTGGAGGCCTGAGACCAAGGCGTCAGCAGGATCCCTCTGATGCCTCCTCCTGAGCATGTGACAGCCGTCCCCGCCCCGTGTCTCCCATGCTTGTCCCTTGTCTATATCTGATCTTCCCTGATCATAAGGACACCGGCCACGTTGAATTGCACCCACTCCGGTGACCTCCCTATAACACAGTCACGTCTCTGGAGGCCTTACCTCCACACATCGTCACATTTCCAGTGCTGGGGACCGGGGCTCCAACATACAGATTTTGGAGGACACCAGTCAACTCATAAAGCCATCTTTTTTTAAAGTCAGTACAGAGGCTGAAAGTGAGGCGGTTGACCACCTGGGGTCAGGCAGTGCCCATCTGACAGCAGGGCTCATTCTGGGTGGACCCTCTTGGACAGGGTGAACAGGCTTGCAGGGCCCCTGCCCACAGCTGGCCCCGACACAGCCCAGGATGAGGGCACTGGCCCCCACTCCCCCACCCCACTCCTGGCCCATGGACTTTCCGGGTTGACCACAGGTTGTTTTTATCTGTTACCATTTTAGCTGTATTAAAGCAGATGGTTCTGTGGTTGACAAGGACAATCCTGATGCCATAAGGCCACCAGCAGAGTCAGTTCCAGGTACCCTCCCTCGTCGCCCCGGATGCCACCTGGCAGCGGCCCGCCCACCTGCCTGGGAGACTTGTCGGCTCAAGGTGGACATGGGTTTTGGATCTGGACACGCTCAGAGGAAAAATTAAGAGGCCACTTGGGTGTCAGACCCCAGCTCTTCCCAGCAGTGCTGAAGCCTCGGCCGTGCCCCGAGCCTGTCTGCCTCTCTCCGCCGGTCTGTGAGGACAGCAGCGGGGCCCCAGCACTGAGGGGGTCTGAGGAAGTCCTGACAGCCACTTTGTCCCCAGAGCCCACCCTCTTCTGGTGCCCCAGGGCTGGGACATGACTCCATGGTGCCCACAGGGACTCCTTCTTCTGAGCCAGGGCTCCTATGGGCTGCCTCAGACCAGTGCTGTAGAAGCTGCCTGGGGCGGGGGTCAAGGGGGTTGTGGAGGAGGGGTGTGAACATGGGCAGACAGGTTGGGGGGCAAGCATGGCAGGTTCAAGGTGGATCCTGGGCCCTAGAGGGTGAGTTAGCTTCGAGATTCCAACCGGCAAGGTGGGCAGGCTCCTGTTACCCCTGCCCCGTCCATCAGGCCCAGGACACAGGTTCCCAGGTGCCTCTGCCTGGGTAGGGGCTTCAGGACTGGCTCCTGGAGCCCACTGCCCCGAGTGCCTGCCGTGGGCAGGCTGGGATGAGGCACAGAAGGACGGAGGAGCTGGGAGACGATCTGTGAGAGTGGCGTTGTCCCCCACCAGCTCTGGGCCTGTGATGTCCTGGGCGGGACCTCCTTGTCCCTTCACCTGCCTGACTGCTTCTGCAGGGCGGGGCTGGCACAGGCCTGGAGCTGGGCAGGTGGCAGCCAGTGGCACAGACTTCAGCTCCGTTTGGAGGAGGAAGTTGGTTTCTGGAGCCCGTGGGGGTTTTGTGGGTGGGGTGGGGTGGGGGGAGTTCTGTTCAGGCACCAGCTTTCATGGAGGCGCTGGATGGCTCTGAAAGGTCAGTCCTTGCCAAGTGAGTCACCTTAGAGCTTAAAACCCAGCCCCTCAGGTCCGTGCTGTGCTCACTGGGGCTCAGTCCTACGGGCTCCTGAGCGAGGACAGGCAGCAGGGCATCCCCACCTGGCCCTTGGTCCCAGCAGGCCGATGCCCAGTTCATGTGTTACCTGCATCTTGGGGTGCTTCTGGGAGGGTCTGACTCGGTGGACCCTGCCTTCTTCCCCAGAAATCCCAGTAAAGCCAACAGGAAACCAGAGCACACACCAGCACCCTATGAGCCCCCAGCCCTGACCTGGGGCTACCCCCTCACTGGCTCAAGGCTGCTGTGCTGACAAGGGGCTCGCCTGACACACGATGTGGGTCTGCTGTCCCCCTGGGGCTCCCGGAGGCTGAGCAGGGTGGAGGGGGACAGTGGGCAGCACAGCCGAGGCCGGTGCCTCTTCAGAGGTGGCCATGCCGCCCTCTGCCCTGGTGGACATGGAGGCGGCCCTTCCCTTGGAAAAGCCTTTAGTTACCCCTGGACCGACAAAGCAGGGCCCGCCGTGCCGCCAGTGTGGGAAGCTGAGGGAGGGCTGTCCAGGGGCTCCTCTGGCTGCTGAGTTGCCTCCGCGGTGGTGTCATGCGGGGGAGGGGCCCCGAAGCAGCCGCATGTCGTGTTTGGTGTGTTTTGGGCACGCACACTCACGTGCACCCTGCAGCCAGTTTGACAAGCCCTGGGTCTCATGGCCTTTCCAACATCCCTGCCGGGACCTGGGTCCTCCAAGTGGCCGTGGTGTTTTCTCCATGGGGCCTTTACATAAAACTCCCTCCTCTCCCCATTACTGTGACCCACGTTGGGGTTGTTTGCGATTTTTCCTGATGGAAATAACATTGGCAAGAACAGTTTGGCCTCTAAGGCTTTTTCCTCAGAGTATTTTCTCAGAAGCGGGTTACAGGACCGAGGTTGTGAACATGCACAGCTGAGCTGCAGTGGAGGAGGTTCCCATGGCGGGAGCTGCTCTTCAAGGGACGTTCCCAACGTGACGGGCCAGGACCGGGGCCGCTGGGGTCCTGGTAGAGGGGCTGGGTGTCCTCGGGCTGGGCAGGAGGGTCCCCAGGCCTCCCCTGGGGCTGCTGCAGAGACGCCCTTCTCCCAGGAATCCCGTGTTAGGTCCCTCCGCTATGCATGTGGCCCTGGCTTGTGCTGGGCATCCCCAGAGGCTTCCCTAGTGGCTCAGGGAAGGCGGGAGACCTGATTCGATTCCTGTTGGGAAGATCCCCTGGAGGAGGGAATGGCAGCCCCACAGCCTGGCCCGGGGCTCACGGGTCGCTGGCTGGCAGGTGGAGGCCCCGCTGTGTGTGTAGTTGGTTTGAGAGGAGCCGTGTTCGGAGCGCACTCGACGTTGTCTGCACATGCAGGTGAGCGGGCAGTGGGTCAGGAGGTGAAGGCGGAGCTTCCAGGCAGGATCCAAGGGCAGGTGGGGCTGCCCAGGACCGTGGGCCAGGGCCCCGCTCCTGGCCCCCTGTCACCACAGGCTCCAGGCAGGTCAGAACATGTGTGGAGCTTGGGGCTCTGGGGGTCCGCTGGCTGCCCCCAGCCTGGCCCTCAAGGTCACCTCCTCCCCTGAGACTTTCTACTGGAACCTTCGGCAAATCGTGGGAAGGACATGGAAAGGAAGGTTCGGCCCCCTGGCCCGCCACCACGCTCCCCCCTCACCCTCTCTCCTCTCCTGGTATCTCCACCCCTTGTTCCCAACCCCCCCTGCCACCATCCAGCCACAGCTTTTGCCCCGGGCCAGACGTGTTCCTTCCTCTTCATGCTGACCTAGAGCCTGGGGCAGATGCACCAGTAAGGCTCCTCTGTGCACCTCCCTCCCCACTGGGACCCCTCCAGCCCCGCCCTCTATATGTGACACCTCACCCTCTTGTCCCCTGAGCCATCTGATCACCTACTCACCCCCAGCACCGGGATCTCCGAGCAGCCAGCCCCCTCTGTCACCCCAGTACTCAGGCTGAGCCGAGGCCCTGAGTGTCTCCTCATGTTAAGAGTTGTCACACGGCTTCCTACCTCTGAAGCTCCCTCCAGACTGGGCCAGGGCTCTGGGTTTAAGTAACCGCTGCCCAGCCTGGGTTCCCAGGTGCCTCCAACCCCGAGTCTTTTCCTAGGCTTCTGTCCTGAGCCCAGCAGCTGGCCCTGGTTTCCAGCTCACTCCCGAGGGCCTCCTGGAGCCCCAGGGGTGACGGAGGACGGGGGATGACCCCACTGACCCCACCAACCTTCTCTGCTTGTGTCCTGCTCCAGTCATGCTGTGGAGCCCTGCCCTGAGGAACTCCTTCCTGGGACCTGGACTAAAGGCGTTGGCATCATAAACAACACCCCACCCCTTGTCTGCAATCCTGCTGGGGGTGCTGTCCAGGACCCTGCATCCCCAAGGTGCTGGTCTGCAGAGCACATGTGGATGCGGTCTGGACACGGCTGCTTTTCTGGGAAGGAGTATACTGGTCCAGATCCTATAGAGGGTTGAATCATGCCCGCCCCAAAGATGCTTCCACCTGGACCCCTTTCCTGGAAGCGAGGTCTTTGCAAAGGTTGATTACATTGAGGATCCTGAGATGAGATGGTCCTGGTTACCAGGGTCAGTCCCAAGTCCAGGGACAGGTGTCCCTACAGGAAACACGGCAAGAGGAGGAGGCTGTGTAGTGATGGCATGACGTGGCTGCGAGTGGAGGACGTGCGGGGCCCCTGGAGCTGGAGGCCAGGCTGGAGCAGGGCCTCCCTGAGTCTCCAGGAGGGGACAACCCTGCAGACACCTGGGTTTCCAACCCTGACCTTGGAACTTGAGGGGCTAGATCTCTGTTGCCTGAAGGCCCCATGTCTGTGCTTACGGCAGCTCCAGGGAGCTGATACGATGGCGAATGAGGGTGGGGGCTGCCTTTCTTAGAGTGGACGTGGCCGCTCCCTCAAGGTGATCCCCAGGTTCTCAGCAAGCAGCCCACCGAACCCACGGCTGGGCACGGAATCCTCGGCCTCCTGCTGAAAAGCAGACTCAGCATCTGGGCAGCCAGACTGGGCTTCCCACTGGTTCTGGGTGAGTTTCTCAGAAACAAAACCAGAGACCCCCCCCCCCCACCTCCCCACCCCCAGCAGCACCTCTGACGCTGCTGGGAGCTTCCCCATGCCCTGGAGGATCCGCGCTCACTGCCCTGGTTGGATTGATGGGGTGTGTGCTGGGCAGCAGATGTTAACAGCTCCCTGGGATCCCCCCCTTCACAGCCCGGCTGGGAACCCCATGCCCAGCAGCCCCCAGTCCTGACACTGACGATGGAGGGTGCCTGTCGGCACCAGGAGGGCAGTGTCCCCAGAAGAGCCATGAGCATTCCCAGGGGCAGGCAGGGGCCCTCCCTACGTGTTCTAGCACCAGCGAAAGGGACATGACTCTGGGCGGAGCACAGCCCCGGGGCTGTCCAGGCCAGGACCTGACCTGGAAACCGAGACTCAGGTCTGAGAAGGAGGTGGGTGCCCGCGGCGGCCAGCAAGGTGGGCGGCTCCCAAGTCAGCTTCCTCTCCTGGGGTCCATGGGGTCCTAGGTCAGGAGAGGCCTGAGGAAGAGCAGGGGTGCCGTATGGGGGCCTATCCGCCAGACAGGGTGTCAGCTGGGGTTTGCAGTGTGATCACTGTCTGAGTAGGGACGGACCCTGTCTGCCCCGGGCGGGCCTCAGCCTCCGACCCCACTGCCCAGGGAGCCATCCCCTCCCCTCCCAGTCGGTTCCTCTCACTGACCTCAGTCCAGACCTCCCGCCTGCCCAGGCTGTTGAACTTGGACCTCAGGCTATCCTCTGTTGCGAAACAGGCGCCTGACCAAGTGCTGTCCAGGGCCAGACGCTGGGGGAGCCCAGCTGGTGAGAGCAGTAGCCTGACCCTGACCCTCGGAGCGGCCATCACATGGAGCTTCAGGTATGGGTACTGAGCGTCCGCATTTCAGCCTGGAGTCACCACTGCGGAGGAGACCCTAGTGGTGCAGGGAGGTGGCACCACACCCTGGCGTGTCCCCCACCCCCACCCCCACGCCTGGGCTCAGAGCCGGTGGCCTCAGGCACCCACTCAGCACAGGGGTGGCCGCTGCTCCATCTGTCCACCTGCCCACAGTGACCTGAGGAAGACCCAGAGGCAGGGAAACGCCCCCAGTCTGAAGGGTTTTGGAAGGACCCCAGGGGTCACACCAATGCCGTCTCTATGGTGCGACAGCCTGACCAAGGAGAAGCTGGTGGCCAGACTGCCCTGCAGCACCAGCCTCAGGGCTGCCCCCTCCCAGGACCCCTGGCCTCCCTGTAGTGGGGCCCCGGGCTGAGGCCGTGGGGCATGGTCTCCACCAGCCAGGGGAGGGGGGCCAGGACCCCAGTTCCCAGGTCCAGCGCTGTGTTGGCCTGTTCTGATAATCTCCTCCCCCACGCCCAACTGTCCCAGGTCCCTGTGTATCTGGGCACCCTCCTTGGCACTGGGTGCCCTCTGATCCCTGACCCCTAGCCTCCAGCCAACACCAGCCCAGCCACAGCCTGACTCCTCCCTGTCCACCTCCAGCCCCAGGGAGTGCCATTTGGTCATCTGCAGGGGTCGCCTCCACAAGGGAGGGGACGTCCCTCTGGAACAGGGATGAGGTCAGGGGGGCAAGTGGGTGGGGCGGGTGACCCCGGCTGAGCTGCTTTATGAAAACTTCTCCCCAACCTCAGGAGGGTACCCCCACTTCCAGGAGGAGGCCAGCCTGGACCAAGAGAGCAGCCATGTGGGGGGCTCAGCTGGAGGCTGGGGGGCTGTGATGCCGATTAGAGTGTTTGCCCGGTGACCCCCCACATTCTCCCCAGGTGCCCAGGGGTGGCTGCAGATGGGAGCCAGTTCCTGGTCCCACGATTGCCTCCTGCTCAGCCCCACAGGCCCCTCCAGGTTTGGGACAAGTGAAGGGTGAACAGTGTGGGCTACAGGACACGGGTAGACGAGGAAGCTGCCCCTGGAGCAAGTGGGGAGAAATCCCAGAACCCCCAGGTGGGGGCAGCCAGCTGCGCATGTTCCAGCCACAGTGCCAGCTTCCCTCAGAGCAGGGTGTCAGGCTGCGGTCTCAGGAAATATTGGGGAAGTGCTAGAGGTTGGTGGGCAGTGGGGAGGCCTGAATTTCAGGACCACTGAGTGGGCAGTTGTCAGACTCAGGAAGATAGAGCGGAAGTCCACCTCCTCCCCCGCAGTGGCCCAGCGACTGGAGCTGCCAGGGCCCTGTTCCCCTCTCTCCCAGCCCCCGCCTCCCACTCACCAGCTGCAGACACCGAGCAGGGCTGACGTGAGCGGGCCTTCTCTCCAGAAAGGACCCTGGGGTCCGAGGGAAGTTTTCTCCAGTGCTTTGTTGTGAAAACGTGTTTTGAAACCAGTATTTCCTTCTTTAAACTGTAGGAAAATATATAGAATGTAGAACTTGTCGCCATAACCATTAAGTACACTCGTGGTGTCGTGCAAGTGTTCCTGCCATCATCTCCAGGACTTCCCATCTTCCAAACTGAACCTCTGTCCCCAGGAAACACTCACTCCCCCTCCCGCACCCCAGCCCCTGGCCCCCACCATCTACTTCCTGTCTCTGGATCTGACCCCTCCAGGAGCCTCAGGTAAGTGGATCACAGTATTCGTCTTGTGTCTGGCTGGGGTCACTGAGCATCGTGTCCTCAAAGTTCACCCATGTGTAGAACCTCCTTCCTTTTCAAGGCTGGCAGATGGACCTTGTGTAGATGGACCACGTTTTGTCCGTCCATCCATCCACCCACGGGCCCTGGAGTGGTGTCCACCCGTTAGCAGTTGTGAGTAATGCTGCTATGAACACAGATGTACTGATATATCTCAAAATACCTGTTTGAGGCCCTGCTTTCAATTCCTTGGTGTCTATACCTAGAAGTGAGTCATATGGAAATTCTATTTTTCACTTTTTGAGGAACCACCATCCTGTGGTTGCACCACGGCAGTTGCACCACTTTACACGCTCGTCGTCACCAACACTTGTGTTCCTGTTTCTTTGTTTCTACATCACAGTCATCTCAATGGGGGTGTGTGATGAAAACTGCTAAGTGTCTAGGAAGTTTGAGGACCCCACCCACATCCTCTATCCCAGGAAAGCACTTAGCGAGCTCACTCCACCTCTTCTGACATCAGCATGTATGTTGTTCTTGGATGTTCCACGTAAAGTGAGTTGTAGACGTTTGGACACTGGATCCCTGAGCCAACTTCTGGGATAAGGAGAGGTCACCACAATGACCTCTCTGCCCTCAGGACATCCGTAGCTCCTCACCGCCCACCCCCATCACCCTCCCTGCCCCTGTCTCCCAGATGCCCACCAGCCTGCGCTCCAGGTCACAGCCTGCCTTGGGCCACACTTTCTCGTTGATGACACTACTTGGCTGCAGTCAGTCCACACTCTGGATCCGTCTCACTGTCCCCTGCAGTCTCTGGCTTGCCCACAAATCCCTTGCCTGGTAACCTGGAGGAAACCAGGGTCCAGAGTGGTCATCCTTAACTTTGCCCCCAGGAGATAGTCACCAACACCCAGAGACCTTCGGGGCTGTCACTCCCAGGGATGGCAGCACGGTTCAACACCCTGCACCGTGCAGGGCAGCCCCCAGCACACAGAGCTGTCCCCCCAGAGCTCAGCAGCCTCAGGGTGAGGACCCCCAGCCTGGAAGCTGCCGAGCTCCAGCTCAGACACCTCTGGCCAGGTCCTTGCAGCGAGTGCCGCCAAGAGCTTGCTCCTCTGCTAGGGCAGCTGACAAGGGGCGCCTATGTCCTCTCCGCAGGCAGGCCCACACCCCGGGCAACTCCTAAGACACCGGGGACCCCACTTCATTCCAGGAGATAGCTGGTCCCAGGGGACCCTTCACCTGGTGGCCTCTGCCTCTGTCCCACGGGGTAGGGGTGGGGGTGCTGTCACCTCCCCACTGTCCAGTCTCCTTTCCCTCTGTCTCCAGTCTCTCGCTTTTTTCGTTTAGATTTAGCCTTAGAGTTTTTAAAAAGTATCTCTCTGGATTTATGGATTTTTACTCATTCAAAGTGTTTCAGTGGATCACAGCCGTTATTCTGTTTGACACTCAAAGTGTCCGTAGTGTGGCCACTGGCCTCCCCCCAACTCACGGTCCCAGTGGCAAGTGCCTCCTAGCCCCCTAAGTGTGTTCGCACCCACCTCCTTCCTGGTTCCTTTCCGAAGGGAGGGGGATTTGAGACCGAGGCCCAGGCGCAATCAGTGGCCTCAGGTGTCCCTTCTCTAGGTCATTCCATCAAGCTAGCTAGGATATGGAGCGCAGAGTAAACACACACACACAGCTGGACACGCACGGCAGCGTCGCCGCTTACGCGACATCAGGAGGCTCGGCTGTGCGGTGGCTTGTCTGTGCCACCTCCTCCTTGCCCTGAAACTCTCGGTTTCTAAGAACTTCATGATATGAGTCAGTTGCATTATCTCACGAGACCTGGGTTTCACATCTCGGCCTCCATCTCTGTCTCCGAGGAAGGTGCGGGTTTCCTCGTGGTCCTTGGGGCTCAACGCAGGCCCTGACTGGCGGCTTCCTGAGGCCAGGGCTCCGAGCCGCCTGCACTGACTTCCCCGAACGGAGATGCTGCCAATCTGGAGAAAGTGTGATATTCAACCCCATTTCCTCAAATACCCAAAGCAGTGCTCTGCACACAGACTTCTTCCATTCTTGAAACTGTTTTGAAGTTTCAAGTGTTTTAGGATGTCAGCAGGGGCAGGCCGGTGCTAGAGCCCTGTCCTTGCAGCTGCACGCTCCCTCCAGGGGCTTCCCCACCGGTCAGGCTGTCAGGCGCCGCAGGCCTGAGGTGTGGCTGCCGTGGGCGTGGGCAGGGCCCCTTCTCTCTGAACGAGCTCTGTCCTCTGTGCTTTGTGGCCTGGGGTGAGCCGCCTAACTCTCTGGGCCTCAACTTCCCCACCTGTGAAATGGGGGGAATAAGGAGCTGCTTCCTGAGGTGCTTGGGGGTTGTGGGGGGCCAGGTGGGCTCTGCAGGCGAGAGGCATGGATGCATCCAGCTGTGGACCCTGGCACGTGAGGACGTGGCCAGGCCAGCAGGGAGTGGACTCCGTGGGGTGGGTCAGGGTTTGCTCACATCCAAACGTGGCCAGTATCTCACATCACTGCCCACAACAGGATGCCAGCCCTGTGGCAAGGGTGCTCACGTTTGGATGTGAGCGAACCCTGACCCACCCCACGGAGTCCACTCCCCGCTGGCCTGGCCACGTCCTCACGTGCCAGGGTCCACAGCTGGATGCATCCATGCCTCTCGCCTGCAGAGCCCACCTGGCCCCCCACAACCCCCAAGCACCTCAGGAAGCAGCTCCTTATTCCCCCCATTTCACAGGTGAGGAAGTTGAGGCCCAGAGAGTTGGGCGGCTCACCCCAGGCCACAAAGCACAGAGGACGGAGCGGTGTGCAGATAGAACCAAGGACACAGGCTGGAGGGACAACAGGGGTGAGAGCTGTCCTGGGCGGGGGTGCGTGTTCAGGCAGCAGCACAGGACTGTCAACAGACATAAACGGGCTGCCGGTGCCTTTGGCACGCCCCCGGGAGTCAGAGGAGAGGGATGCCGGAAATGGCTTCCAGAGGGTCACCTGGCTGCCTTAGGAGGGCCTGGATGGTCAAGATAAGGAGCAGAGGGTGGGCCAGTGATGGTCAGTGGGGCCACTGGTTCTAGGGTGACAGGGGCTAGGTTCTTGACAAGGCACAGCCAAGGCAACATCAGGGCCCAGGGAGATGCACAGCCCGCCCGTCCACAGACGGGAGCTGTCATCAGGGCCCAGGGAGACGCACAGCCTGTCCGTCCACAGATGGGAGCCCAGGCTTGGAGTTTTTCCTGGAGAAGGATTAGGAGAGAGCTGGCCGCCATGGGGGAGGGCCGGCCTGAGTAGGCGGGGGCACAAACCCTGGAGGCACGCGCAGGGGATCAGACAGGACGCCAGCTGTCCCAGGACCGGGAGGAGAGGGTGCTGAGACTGGCATGGTGGAGCGAGGTCCATCATTGAGTGGGCTCTGGTTAGTGGGGTCCCTTCGGGAGAACACACGTGTGCTCCCTGTGGGCTGTACACTCTCAGGGGACCCTGGTCCCCAGAGCAGGGACAGAGAAGGACAAGTGAGGACGAGAGGGACTCAGGGTACACGCTGACCATGGCATTTAGGGGTGATGGTGAGGCCTGGGCTATCTCCCTCAGCGGGTGGGGGCCTCTCCTCCCTACTTTCAGGACTGTGACCTCCACTGGCCACCTGCTTCCCAGGAACCCCAGTGGGAACACAGTACCTCTGGGGGCCCCCCCTCACTGTCTGCGCATGCTCTTGCACCCTGGGAAGAGGCGGGCAGCTCAGGCCGAGGACACCCCCACTGTCCCTCTCTAATGGGGCATGACCCCTACTGTGCCCCGTTATTGCAGCCCTGGAACCCCTCCTCACAGGCCAGCCGCTGTCCACGTGCTTGACCTCTGACCTCTGGGGCTGCACTGGAAGGGGCAGGACCTCCTGGCATGAGAGCACTTCCGCACGTCCCCGGCCACCCCTCCACCCTGTCGTGTCCTCTCGGGGCTCCTTCCACTCCGGATTCTCAGATCTCCTCCACCATGTCCTGCACTGAGCCCAGAGCCCTCCTGCTGTGGCCGCCCAGCCCTGCGCATTTGAACCTGACCCCTCTACCTGAGGTTGGCGTCCTCATCCTCCAGACCCCGCACCCACCGCACCCCTGCTCTTGGCCACCCCCACTCCCCAGCATCGGGGTCACTTCCCAGAGAGCAACCAGCTCACAGGCCTTGAGGTCTGTGGACCACACCCACATCTGGCTGTGGCCTCAAGGCTGAGGGCAGAGCAGAGACCGAGAGGCCAGCGCAGGCACAGGCCAAGGCCTGACAGGGGTCTCCTTGCAGGCACTTTGGGGTCCCCACGGCCCCTCGGAGGAACTGGAGCCTGAATTCTGGCCCTCAGGAGTCCTCCAGGCACCACTGGCCTGGCCTTGCCCAGTCTGGCCTGGAGCCTACTTTCCCTTGTCGCCTGTGGTCTGGGACTTTCCTGGCCAGGCTCCCTGCCACAGAGACACACGCGGGGAAACCCCAGGTGAAAGTGGAGTCACCAGGTCAGCTGGCGGCATGAGAGAGGGCTGGCTGGCCAGTATCCTGGGGGAGCCCCGCCCGGGTCAGAGGGTGGGAGTCGGGCCCCACTCCCCCAGCTCACACCCTGAGTGCTGGCTCACCAGGCTGCACCAGGCCCGCCCTGATGCCTGACCTCTCCGAGCTCAGCTGCTCTGCTCTCTTCAGGCACCTCTGCCCTGGGGCCTTTGCATAGGCTATTCCTCTCGCTTGGAGGGCTCCTTTCCAAGTTGCACTTACCCCAGGCCCAGGGAGGAGCTAGCAGAGAGTGGACACGTGTCTGGGCTTGGGTAAAAGTCAGTGATCAACAGTTCAGACCCCTCGGGCTTGTGGGGAGAGAACAAAGACCAGAGGGGCAGGGTGTCAGGACCGTGGCGAGTGTGGGTGGTCCAGTTCTTGGAAGGCTGGAATAAGGGCTGGGACCAGGCAGCTCAAGGGGGCACACTGAGGCCCAGGAGGCCCTGTGAGGTCAAGGTCACCGGTGGGTGAGAGGGAGGAGGGCCTGAGCACGTCTCCTGTAGCTGTGTCCACCTCCTCCGGGCCACTGTCCCCCACCAGGGTCACCAGGGCCCCACACTTCTGTACCATGGGACACCCTGCTGAGAGGAGAGCCCCGTCAGTGGGAAGGGACCGCGACCCTGCTTGAGCGGGGGATCCCTAATCAGGTGGTTGCAGAATCTGTGCCCCAAGGAAGGCCTGGAAGGGCGTAATGTGAGCTGCTGAGGGGAAGCGGCTTGTGATGGTGCTCTTAGTGCCCCTAGGCCTGGATGCAGTGAGTGATGGTCTGGGGATGGTCTGTCCCCAGTCCTGGGGGGTGTGATGGGTGCTGGCCTGGCAGGGTGGTCTGTCCCCAGTCCTGGGGGTGTGATGGGTGCTGGCCTGGCGGGGTGGTCTGTCCCCAGTCCTGGGGGGTGTGATGGGTGCTGGCCTGGCGGGGTGGTCTGTCCCCAGTCCTGGGGGTGTGATGGGTGCTGGCCTGGCGGGGTGGTCTGTCCCCAGTCCTGGGGGAATGTGGTGGGCACTGGCCTGGGGGGTAGTCTGTCCTCAGTCCGGGGGTGTGTCAGGTGCTGGCGTGGGGGTGTGGCTGTCCCCTAGTCCTGAGGGGTGTGATGGGTGCTGGACTGGGGAGTAGTCTGTCCCCAGTCCTGGGGGTGCTGTGGGGGCTGGCTTGGGGGAGAGGTCTGTTCTCCTGTCCTGGGGATTGTGGTAGGCACTGGCCTGGGGGTATGTCTGTCTTTAGTCCTGGGGGTGTGGTGGGCACTGGCCTGGGGGATAATCTGTTCCCCAATCCTTTGGGTGCAATGGGCACTGGCCTGGGGTCTCCTCATGACCTGTGTGGGTGCAGCCTCATCAGCCTCCTGGAAGCTTCAGGCCCCGTGGCTGCAGCAGGACCTGGTGACTGTCAGGGCCGGGTTGGGACATATGAGGGGCCCAGAATGCCTATCAGACACAGGAGAGAGAAATCCCCTTTCCTCCTGGGCTAAAATAAGCCCTGAAAGTGTCGAGGGAGTGGGACTCGGTTGGGACTTTCCTGGGAAGTAGCCGGGGGACTTGCCCTGACGTTTCGTTCCTTCACGTGGGAGCCGGACCCTGAGACAGCCAGTGGGAGGAAGTGAGCCCTCTCCCAGAGCCTCAGGCGGACATGGCACTGGGTGGGCGGGGCAGGCACTCCTGCCAGCTATGTTCCCTGGCACCCTGCCCACCTCCTCAGCTCCCAGCTGGCCGGGAGCCCTTGTACTGAATGCGATGTCGCTGCAGGACTGGGGAGTCCCTGAACTGGAGCTTGGAGTCAGTGAAGCTAGAAGGCAGTTGTTAAAAGGGGGACATGTTTAGAGGCCAAGCTAGCAGCCTGGGCTCCTCTCTCCTGACATCGAGGAACAGGATGGCACCTCCATCTGGCCAGGCCTCCAGTAGAAACTTCAGCCTTCAGTCCCCTGGGGCTCCATCCATAAGGCCCCATGGCTCCTGTGCCCAGGGCCCCTGGCACTTTCCTGCTGTGGGGAGTGCCTGCTGTTCCCCACTCGCCCAGCAGTAGGGTGCCCAGCGTCCACACCACATCTTGCAGCTGGAAAGGTGGGGGTAGACTGGCAGGCAGGTTGGATGCCCTGGCCCCGGGGTAGTGGCCATCGTGTCCCTGGATGAAGGCAGCCAGGCAGCAGCGCTGTACCATCCTGGAGGCGTGGCTAGGAAGGGGCGGGTCCAGGGGGCAGTGGGCATGATTTACTGGGACGGCCAGCCTCCTTGGGGGCTGCATTCCTGCGGGGCCAGGACAGGGGCCTGTCGTTCCTAGGGCAGCATCTGCCTGATTTCTGTAAAAGGACCAACCTGCCGAGGAACTGGGACAGAAGACAGGCCATCTGGTGCCGGGGTCCAGCCCCGGCTGATCCAGGGTATTTGAAGAAGAGACGGCATAGGCGACCTATTTATTTAAATATTTATCAAAGATATAAAGAGTAATAGAATGAGGATAGCTCAGTGAGGAAATTCAGTGGAGAAAAGAGGCTGAGTAGCTTGGTTTACGCGGGAGACCAATAAAACTTCAAGACAAGAAGTTTGCACCACTTACGTAGGCCGCAGCCATCCTTCCGTTCTCCCGAAGGAGAGGAGACACTGAGGCCTCCCCGGTCGGATCTTAGAAGCCCAGGCATAATTAGTAAACATGGTGGGTTCCGCGCTCCAGATGGAGACTCAGCCAGAGTGAGAGAGAGAGCGACATGGGGAGACCAAGTTTCGGTGAAAAAGGCCCGCACTTTATTTTCCAAAGTAGTTTTTATACCTTAAGTTATGCATAGAGGATAATGGGGGAAGGGGTAGAGTCATGTAAGGACAGCAGTTCCTGATCCTAATCGAAGCCAGGCTTTCAAACTTATCATATGCAAAAGTTCAGGTGATTTACTTCATCTTCTGGCCAGGAGGCCTGCTAACATTTTAAGAAACTTATTTTTCTCTAAAGGTGATTATTCCAAAGTCAGGAGCCACCCTCCAAAAGCATTAGATAAAGTTGCATTCCTATAGGGCAAAGGTGTGGTGGGCTCAATCAAGAAAAGAATTAACTCAAGGGTCCAAGGTTACAAACATTGAGGCTACTACTTACATTTCTATACACCCATTATATCAATCAATATACTGCCAGGGACACAGCAGGTAAGGGATATGGAGACTTAGCAGCAAACATTGGCCCAACAAGTGAAAAACCCTTCACCAATACAATTTCTAATCAATCTTTTAACTGCTCAAAGGACTCTGTATTTAGACAGTTTAGAACATCTCATGCCTCTCACAGTTGGGAGGCTCTGAACAATCACATGTGGCCGGAAAAACCTATTCAGGCAGGCTAGAGGATTTCCAAAGGAGTTTGTAGGTTGAAACACTGTCACACCCAGGAATTATTAACTGGAGCTGTAAGCTAACTCTTTTTTCAGAGAGAGGTAGTGGGGGACAGCCCCCCGTAAAGTCAGAGGTGTAGGTGAGAGCACAAAGCAGAAAGTAGGCAGACTCTGGTTTTGGGGGTAGATGCTCAAGAATTTCCAGGGGGACTCCTGAGGCTCGATCCCGCCTTTGCGTATGCTGAGCCTCCTTCCTCATGACCTTTGCCATGGGTGGAGTTCCTCACGCTGGCTCCCGGCAGTGATAGAATTCCAGTTGAGCTATTCCAGGTCCTGAAAGATGATGCTGTGGAAAGTGCTGCACTCAATATGCAATATGCACTCAATATGCAATATGCCGGCTCCCGGCAATCTGAGGATCCCCATATGCCCCAAAGTGGCTGGAGGTCGAGTTCTTGCCTGCGTCCCCCTGCCCAACCCCGACCCCACAGGGCCTCGGGCCCCTCTCTCCAGGTGGTTCAGTCCTGGGATCTGTGTCCAACTCCGCTTTATAGGATGTGTGTATCACACACATCCAGCCTCACTGAGAAGCATTGGGTGTTTCTACCTCCTTCCTCGCAGAGGCTGTGGGCTCAGGATGGCTCTCGCTTTCACCGGTAGTCAATAGGCCCCGGGAACTGGGTGGTTCGGCAGGTTGAGGTTCCCGCTGCGCACCTGGCTGCCCGTGAACCAGAGCCAGTGCCGTGGGTCCATGCCTGGTGTGGTCCATGGGCTGCTTTCTGGGCCAGAAGTCCTGCCCTCCTTTCTGACAAGAAGCATACCCAAGCTGCCTGCAGCATCGAGCTCTTCACCTGGAGACGGCTTGGATGTGATGAAAGCTGGCAGCTGACTTCCCTGTGACAGTCCCCTCCGAGGATGGTGTGCCCGGGCCTGCGGCCAGGACAGGAAGCTAGATGTCATCTATGTTCTAGTGCAGGGTTACTCCCAGATCACGCACTTGTGGTGCATTAAACATGTTATCACTCAGAAAAATGTGTGTTCTTCTTACAAAGCTGATATAAATGACTGGATGAGTGGATGTTGACATTGGTCTTTTTTATATTTAGTTTAAACTTTATTGGGGCTTCCCTGGTGGCTCAGATAGTCAAGAATCTGCCTGCAATGCAGGAGATCCATGTCAGTCCCTGGGTCAGGAAGATCCCCTGGAGAAACGAATGACAACCCACTCCAGTATCCTTGCCTGGAGACTCCCATGGACAGAGGAGCCTGGCGGGCTACAGTCCATGCCTCACAGAGTTGGACATGACGAGCGACTATGGCTTTCACTTTCAATCTATTAAATCTGTAATAAGCTACAGATAGGAAATTAACCTTTTTTAAACCCTAAAAGTGAAGTCACTCAGTTGTGTCCAACTCTTTGCAACCCCATGGACTGTAGCCTCTTAGGCTCCTCCGTCCACGGGATTTTCCAGGCAAGATTGCTGGAGTGGATTGCCATTTCCTTCTCCAGGGGATCTTCCCGACCCAGGAATTGAACCCAGGTCTCCTGCATTGCAGGCAGACACTTTACCATCTGAGCTACCAGGAAACCCTAAACTCATGTCTTTATTAAAAGTGGCAAAATAGTGAAGGGAGTTGTGAGCCAGAAAGCCTGGGACATATGACCTGGATGCGGGACTCCTGGGGGCTGCTGGTGGGCCAGGAGCATGTGCAGTCCTGGGGTCACAGTCTGATGGAGAGAACTGCTAGGTGACCAGGCTGGGGAGGCAGAGGGTTCCGACTGGCGGGGAGCCCTTTCCACCAGGACTCCATGCTGGCTGGCGCCCAAGTCTGAGCGAGAGGATGGTTTCGGGGAATGCTTTCTTGTTCCTGCTCCGAGGCAGTCAGGGAGGGGCCAAGCCTCTAGGGGATTGGCCAGCTGTCCTGACGGAACCCCACCCAAGAGTCCTGAAGATGCACCCTGGGGTCTGGAAAGCTGTTCCTGGAGCAGCAGGACTTTGGGATGAGGACGGGGGTCCAGGACTTCAGGAGGGACCTTCCCTTAGAGCAAGCAACTGAACTGCCAGCTACCACCCCCAGCCCATCCCCACCGTCAGCCACAGAGAGGGCCACCAGCCACAATCCTACACCTGTCCCCACCCTCCAGGGACTTCGCCTGCCCCACTCCTCAGTCAGGGACCCCCACCCGTGCCGGCTGTATGCTCGCTCTGCTGCTGGAGCAGATCAAGGGCCGGATGTGAGCATGGATGTCCTGTTGTATTAAACAGGCTTCCGTCCTCACTGGCACTGTGGGACACTTGGTCATGTCATTTGATATGACCTCACCCTCCCCCCCTGCCCTCAGTGACTTAAAGATCTCTCTGAGCCTGGGCGGGAACGCTGATGGCTGGTGGTGGCTGGCCACAAATTGGGTGGTTTTCGGGTTCTTCTCCGAGTTCTTCTGTACTTTCCAAATTCCCCACAAAGTGCATCAGAAAGCATGCCATGCAGCCCAACAGCTGTGGGAAGGTGTGTCCTGAGGCTGCACATGTCCATGTTTGTGACATGACCTCACGGGAACAGATGTGTTTCTGTACATGGGACCTGGTTCATGCATCATGTGCTCATGTCCAGCGTGTCTTCCATGCTGGGCACACGGGCTCTCTGCGGGTGTGTGAGTGGCATGCAGTTTCCTAAGCCCTGGTGGAGTGGCTGGGCATCTGTCCGCTCACAGTGTCCTCTGTGGAAACCACCAGAAGAGGCGCCCACACTCAGCCAGGCCCGTCCTGCCTGCATGTGGGCTTCCTGCAAAAAGGAGTACTTCTAAATAAAAAAGCTGAAGCTGGGGGACTGGAGGGGGAGTTATTCCAAAGTAATTTCCAATTACTTTGCTGGGCAGAAAGAAGACGTGTCAGCTCCTCTTTTGATGTGCCATGCTCAGGTCAAAAGAGAAACCGAGACACCCTGTCCACCCCATGCCTGTCTGCTCCTGGGGAGGAAGGTGGCCTCCAGAAGGTGCCTGGGCCCTCCTGACCCCTGGACTGAGGCCCGTGTGCATTTACACGTAGGAGCCTGTGCACTTGCGTGCGTGTGTGTTCACATCCACTCAGAGAGGTGCTACCTTTGGATCCTGCTGTGGGACCAGGAGACCAGACATAACTGAGGCAATGGGGCTGGGAGAGGACAGGGAGGCAGCCTCTCGCAGATTTCTTGCCTTGAACAAACCTGCCATGGTTGTGCAGAGGGGCTGCCTAGGGGGCCACGTGCAAACCAACCCCTCCCACCACTCTCCTGCAGAAATCCCAGGCTGCAGGTGCCAGCAGGATGCCAGGAAGTCCGGAGGAAGGGGGCCCACTGTCCCAGCGCCCAGGGTCAAGAGTGGACAGATGCCTTCCTCTTTCCCACCAGGTAGCACCCGGAAGAGTACTCGCCCACTTCCTCGCCGCACCCCAGCTTGCAGGGGGTGGAATGTTCTCCTGGAAGCTGGTCTCCATGTGCTGGGCATGGAGTTTCCCCAGTGGGAAGGCAGCTTAGAGAAAGTAAACAGAGTGGGGCTTGCCTGGGAGGAAATGAGCCGCCCCAGGGGCCAGGCTGGGGCTTCCCGTGGCTCTTCTGGCTTCTGACCGGGGCTCACACTTTCTCCAAGCACGTCTTCAAAGATTTGAACTTGGGGTCTGTCCACCCAGTATGCCTGGGAAGATGCGGTTCTGGGACAGAAGCAATGGTCATGCAGTTCTGTGAAGTACTTAGTACCGCTGGATGTAGAGATAAAACTGTAAATTTCTTGTGGTGTGTACTTTACCACAATAAAAAGAAATAAGTACATGGGAGATCCCGTCAGCACTTGTCAGCTCGGTCTTTAGGTTGGAAGTGCAGCCGGTGGGCCTGGGTCCTGCTCAAGGTCACCATCAAGGCCCATGCTGGCAGGGCTGAGTCGGGGCACAGGGCTTCTTCCACGCTCACTGCGCTGTGGGCAGAACGCAGGGCCCTGCAGTAGCAAGGCCGAGAGCCCTGTTTTCTTGCTGGCTGTTGGGTGGGGACTGCTCTCTGGCCTGGATGATGTCCTAGGTCCTCTCCTGGTGGCCCTCGCTCTCCCAGGCAGCTCCGGCTCGTCGACTCCAGTGGGGACAGCTCTCTGCTCTCAGAGGGTGTGTCCCCAGGACCCCTTGATCCTCCCCTGGGGTGGTCAGGGGTTCATGATGAAATCACAGGCTCCAACCTCTTTGCCAAGTGTCCACGGTCACAGGGGCGGTGTGGGGTTGAGACCCCCAATGCAGACAGAGCACTGGGGTCGTCTTGCTATCCTTTCAGCCTGAGTCCCATCCTTCCAGAACTTCTCGGGAGTGACTGCACCCGAGTCACGGAGGCCTGTGAAATTGCAGGTGAGCTCGGAGGCCTGGGGTCACGCTTCCGTGGTGCTGGGCCGCTGTCCATGCCCATGAGCAGCACGTCTAGAACCAAGCCCCGTGTCACCCCCTCCCCATGGGCACTATCCGATCCCACCACGGACTCGGGGCTGACAGGTCCCCCTGTCCTCCCCAGCTGAGCTCCATGCTGACCTGGTCAGACTGTGGCTCTGCCCACAATTGCTGTGCTCGAGACTCTATGTGTGTGTGTGTGTGTGTGTGTGCGCGCACACTTCTATCTGTGAGTGTCTGTATTGTATGTGCAAGTGTGTGTGTGCTTGTGTGTGCGTGCACTGCAGCCCGTGCAGTCTCTCACAGACCCCTGGGCGGCAGAATAGTGCTGGCGGTGTGTCCAGCCGCGACAAAGCCGCTGGGCAGGGCAGAGCAGGAGTTAGCTGGTAATCAGCCCATGTGGGCCCTGCAACCCCCAACATCCGCCCCCTGCCCTTCGAGGAGGGCAAGGCCCAAGTGGCCTCCAGGAGCCTGGGATGCACACAGGTATGGCCCTGCAGACCGAGGCTTGTGGGTAGTGTGGTCCTGGGGGAGCTGGGGCTCCACGAGGGCTCCTGGGGAAGCGGGAGGCTCCCAGCTTCTCCTCTTCTGTGTCGCTGCTCCTGATTTGGTGCCTCTGTGCTGCTCCATCTTGGCAGCAGAGTCTGGTTGCATGAGCATCTTTCTGCTTTTCCCCCTTTTGAACCACGTCTACTGTACCCCTCAGGCTTCTCCCCCCACCCCCATTTTATTGACAAGCAGTGGGCACCCCTCAGGGCTCTTCCGTGCAGGCAGTGGAGGCTCTTTCTGCACAGCATGGGGGGAGGCCTCACGGGACTCTGGGGTCGGCGAGGAGGCGGGAAGAGCCCGGGCCGGGGCCACCCGCTGCACATGTACCACCCAGACAGCCTGCTTCTGGATCAGGTTCGGCATGAGAATTCTGATGGCCAAGCTCAGGCCCCAGGAGGCCCCTGAGCCTGCCTCTGTCGAATGCCATCAGTTAATCGAGGGCAGCAGCCTGGCCATCAATAGCCACACATCCTGGTTACACATGCGGCTGGCGTGGCCTGTGCAATTTGGACAGAAAGACTAAGGGCCTTGAGTCCAGCCGAGAGCACCCACCCACTTCCTGGGGCAGGACCCCACCCCTGGTCTGAGCAGCCCTGGTGCAGAGTGTGTACCATCTGATGTGGCATCTCCTGGGTGCATCTGGCAGCTGGCAGCCCATTCCCCCAGGTCTGAGCTCAGCCTGCAGGGGATTCCAGCCCCAGCCTCCTGGTGTCACCCATTGGTGCCCATGGAGAAGGGTCGGACTGGTCACAGGGAGCCCTGCCACATTTCACCCATGAGTTAGGTAGACTGAGTTTGGGGTATTGTTACAGAGAAGTGGGTGAGCAAAACCTAGCCAACAGTCACACTGTGAAGAGGGGAGGTCGGCTTTCAGGGGCCGTGTGTCCACATCTCCCTGGATGTGGTCTCTGCTTTCAGCCTGCGAGGTCTCCGGGGGCCCCGGTCCCTGGACAGCTGTTGGACCTGGCTCTCACCCAGCCTGCCGGGTGGAGTGTTCATGCTGTGGACAGAGGCAGGTGCTGAAAGTCAGGCCTTTCTCCCAGGAGAGGCATTTGGTTCCTGGGGTGGCCCAGCCTGTAGAGCCTGGTGGTTCTCTCCAACCCCCACCGGGGGAAGGGTCTCTGTCCACCTCCCCCCATAGGCTGGGTGGATGCAGACAGGCTGTGCTGGCCTCGGGGGGTGAGTTTGGAGCTGCTGCTCCATGACCCCAGGGCAGGATGGATGTGGTCACATGAAGAGGGCTGTGTGGGGAAAGCTAGGGGCAGGAGCAGGCGCCTGGAGAAACAGGCCACGGATGCAAGTCCCTGCTGGGTCATAGCCGTCCCCACAGGAGCAGGCTCCTTTCCAAAAAGTAATTCAGTGAAAGAAGCTGTTACTGGGCCCACACGGTCACGAGGTATGGGAGTGGGGGCCCCGTGAGGCGCTGGGGCCCTCAGTGGATTCCATCAGCTAATCAATGGACAGGAGTTTAAACAAACTCTGGCAGATGGGAAGCCTGGCGTGCTTCAGTCCATGAGGTCGCAGAGTCGAACACGACTGAGTGACTGAACAACAAAAGCGCCCCTGGCCGTGGTGCCCTGTCCTGCTCACCCGGGTGGGGCCAAGGCCCAGCAGCTGCACTCGCACGGGAGCTGGACTGCCCACTCCACGGCTGGGGGGGCCACCGCAACAAAGTTGGCAACAGCAAGGGTGGCAGCAGCCCCCCAGCTTCCACGTGAACCTGCCTTGCCGCTTCGAGATGGCCCCGTGGGCTCTTGAACAGTGGCTGCGAGTGGTCTCTAGATGGGCGGGCAGGTGGGCCAGGTGCTGTGGCTGCTCTGCTGGGTGAGCCAGCGTCGCTGGCTGAAGCCTGAACCTGAGTCAGTCTTGGCTCCACGACAGGGTGATGCCTGGATTTCACGTCTCTTCCTGTGATGCAAGTCCACAGACATCAGCTACAGGGCACTGTTGCCCAAACAATTAACTCAAGTCTAATGGGCCTTCAGAGCAAACTTCCAGCTGCCGGAATGACAAGACAAGCAGCCACCAGACACGTCCAGGAGTGGATGCTCTGCAGGACGCCAGCCCAGGTCTGCGTGTCCGTGTTGTGGAAACGGCGTGTGGTCTGGGAACGCCACAGCCGGGGCCGGAACAAACCATGTGCAGTCTGGATTCAGTCCTCTTTGAGAGAGGCCAGCTGTGGAGGAGATTTGGGGGCAGTCTGAGAAATCAGAGCATGAACCGGGGGTTGGACATTACGAAAAAATTTGTCCTGATTTTGTGATGGTGGTGATGATATTTGTTTAGGGGAGAAATATTTGTGTTTTTAAGAGAGGCAAACAGAGATTTTGGGGAGGAATGGCACGGGATCTGTGGTTTACTGGAAGATTCTTCATTGTTAATAAAGTAAGTAGAAAGAAAATGTGCTAATATTATTACTGGTGAGACTAATGCCTTTAGAGGTCCCTCACCTATGTAACTAACTGAGAATAAAAGTTTGTTTTTGAAGTATAAAAATAAATATGCACATATATGGTAGAAATAATTCATGTTGTGTGAGGGAAGATTAGGTGATTCACTCTTTAAAAAGGAGGATATTTGCCTCTCCTTATAGTTTCTCCCAAAATGTAATTTTTAAATGATTGACAAGGGATGATTAATTTTGTGTGTCAACTTGACTGGGCCACAATACTCAGGTATTTGGTCAAACACATCTGGATATTGCCATGAAGGTTTTTTTTTTTTTCTAAAGATGAGATTAACATTAAATCAGTAGACTTTGAGTAAAGCAGATCGTCCTCCAAAACATGGGTGGGCCTCATCTAATCAGTGGAAGGCCGTAAGAGAAAGCACAACTGAGGTCCCGTGAGGAGGAAGGAACTCTGCCTCCAGACGGCCTTTGGACTCGAGCTGCAGCAGCAACTCTTCCCAGGACGCCAGCCTGCCCTGCAGACTTTGCACTTGCCAGCCGACACACTCAGGCTTCCATGGTGGCTGAGATATTAAAGAATCTGCCTGCAATGTCGGAGACTCAATCCCTGGGTCAGGAAGATCCCCTCGAGAAGGGAATGGCTACCCACTCCAGTATTGCCTGAAGAATCCCATGGACAGAGGAGCCTGGCGGGCTATAGTCCATGGGGTTGCAAAGAGTCAGACGTGACTGAATGACTAAGCACACAGCCTCCACAAGCACATGAGCCAATTGCTGGAAATAGTTTCCTCTCTTCCTCTCTCTCCATAGCTATATACCAATATGGATATAGATATGAATGTGGATATATCCCCTATTGGTTCTGTTTCTCTGAAGAACCCTGACTCAGACACAAGAGAAATGGGTAGACTGAATGTTACAAGAAGTTGGAAATCCATAGGAAGGTGTGGAGGGACCTGGAAGGAAGGAGGTGCTTAGGCTAAGGGTGCGAGTTATCGGGGTGGGATGGGGCTGGTGTGCCTCTTCTGTGACCTGTGCCAAAGGGCTCTGGGTGGGCAGGGGACCCTGAGACTCTGGTGCTAGCTGTGAACGTCACAGCATGCACACCTCTCCCAGGGGCTACCTACCATGCTAAACTTGTCTGCTATGAAGAGAGACCCCAAAGAACCACCATTCCTTGCAAGCTGAAGGTTTTAGCTTTAGCAGTAGTTCGTCTGTAATTTTTGGATTTTATTCATAGATTCTACTTGAACTTCACTCCATCTTCAACCACCTTGATTCCCCCGTTCACCCCTTCCAACCTGGCTTTCTGTTTGTAGGATCTTTATTCTGAGTCACCTCTTGTTTGCCTGAATAGTTTTTTGAGTTGGCTTTTCAGGGATGGAATGTTCTTAGTACAATTTTTGAGCCCCTTGTACCTGAGAACTTTTTTTTCTGTTGCCTGCACACATGTAGAAGGTCACCCCCACAGTGACTTGGCTAGATACAGAAGTCAGGGTTTGCAGCCGTGGCATCAAGGCTGTACTTGCCTGGCATCAAGGCTGTACTTGCCTGGCATCAAGGCTGTACTTGCCTGGCACTTGTACACAACTCTCTGGACTACTCTGAGTGTCTTTGTGTGCGCTTGTCTGAGGTTTTATACTTGGAAGTTTTTCACCAGACTGCCATTACTTTGGGCTGGTACCCAATGAGACTTTTTGTTTTGGGCCTTCAGTTTAAGAAACTTTCTTCTATTGTATCTTTGATTATTGTCTTTTTTCTGTTTGTTATATTCCTTCCTATGGAAAAGCACTTGGCGAGGCTCGAGGTTTTGTCTTTGAGTGTCCTTTCAACTTATTATTGTGACTTTTTTTTAAGAGTTTTTTTTTTTTTAAAGATGCATTTGGCTCCGCCAGGTCTCAGCTGCAGCACATGGAGTCTTTAGTTGCGACACATGGGATTCAGTTCCCTGACCAGGGACTGAACCGGGGCCCCTGCATCAGGAGCACAGAGTCCCAGCCACTGAACCACCAGGGAAGTCCCAAGACCGTGTTTTCCTTCCACACTCTTCCCCTGCATCATCTGCTCCCCTACATCATCTGCTCCCCTACATCATCTGCTCCCCTACATCATCTGCTCCCCTACATCATCTGCTCTCGTCTCAGTGGACGTCTGTCTACCCACCAACTTCCGCTCAATTTCAGTCTGTTTCATCTGTATCTCAGCCCTTATTTCCTACATGGAAATTTTCTTAAATGGAGTGAAAAAAGCAGCCTGGACGCATTATCCTTCCTTTGGAATTTCTTTCCCAAGTAGGTGCTGCCCTTTCCTGAGTTCACGAAACAGAACAATGAACGGTTCTGTGCTAGTTTTATTTTTCCTTTTACTCCTCACAGAGGCTGGAGATTCCCCCGACACAGTGGGAGTGGGTCTTCCTGACTCTCCTCCCTTTGCCTCTGGCGGCTGTGTTCCTGGTTCCTGCGGTCACTTCGTGGGTGGTGTCTGCAGCTGCTTGGGGCAGAGTGGAGGAGAGGCCCTGGGAAATTCCATGGTTCTCTCTCATATGGACTGAAGCCTGATGTGGACCAGGCTCTGCAAGCTCCATCTTCTACTTGCGGCAGAAGGTCCTCTGCATGGCCTACACCCTGCTCCATTGGGCAGCCTGTGCCCAGCCTTCTGGCCCCACGGGCACAGACCCAGCCCATCCTCTCCAGGAGCTGTCCCTGGTGGGTCTGGGAAGGGCTTTGCTGCCTGGCCCCACCATGAGCTTCCTGCTCAGCTGCCTGTGCTCAGAGTGCTGAGGTCCCCACCCGGGTCCTGGCTGCCCTTGTGGCTCAGACTTCACACCAGGGGCTCTGGGGCCCCAGACGCCTCTCCCCCAATTACTGTCAGCATCCTTTGAAACAACCAGTTGGCACAAGCGTCAGAAGGCCCGGATGAGGCTCTGCACCTGCAGGCTGACTGTGCCTAGGTTTCAGCCAGCGCTGTGCTCAGGTGGCTCCACGGGCCACGAGGTGTGTCTGCCTTTTGGAGGCCTTTGCCCCCAGCCAGGCGAGCCTGGGGGGAACTGGAACAGAGACCTCGTTGCTGGCAGCAGCGCCCCAAGTGCCCCTAAACCGCTCACACCTGTCTGTCCCCAGCCACTTGCCCCAGGACTTCGGGACCTGAAGAGGGGGCAGCCCCCAGACACAGGCTCCTTGCCCACCCAGCACTCCCGCCCCTCCGGCCCAGGAGAGGCCAGCTCCCACAGACACGCAGGTGAAGGTGCGGCAGTGAGCCTTGGCCCAGGGACGCGGTGGTCCTCCCGAAATGCACTGTGTGGTCCTCACCCATCACACTAACACAGGCAGGTGAGGGGCCAAGAGTCCAAACGGAGTCTGCTCACCTGCTGGCGAGATATCTGGCCATGGGCAAGCTCTCTAACCACTCCCTGCCTCCATTTCCCCATCGGTAACTTCCAGGCAGTCACGGCACCCCTCCAGCAGGAGAGTGGGAAGGCTAAGAAGAGCTGCTTTGCTTATTTGCACTGTGGCTGTGTGGGCCACACAAGGATGTAAACCCCTCCATCCCCATGGAGGCCCCAGCACAAACGTGGCCGATGTGCTGTCAGCCCAGTCTGCCTGGCCGGCTGCTTGCTGGCCTCCTTGGAGGGGCAGGGAGAGTGAGCGGGTATGGGCGGTCTCTGCGACCTGCCCATCTCCTGCCTGAACTCTTGTCCACGGACAGCTTGGCACTGACCTCTGCCCAGGGTGGGTGCTGGGCCCAGGAGGCCCATCAGACCCCTCCCTCAGGAGTATGAAGCTGTGGCTACAGCCACTCACCCATGACACCTGCACTGAGGGTGACATGTTCTCAGATTGGGGGTGGCTCAGTCCAGGCTTCACAGGTGGGACCAGCCCCTCTGTCCACAAAAAACCCCGCAGGCAGGGTGCTGGCATGCTCTCCAAGAGCAGGCCACTGTGCTCATCCTTGCGCTGGCCATGTGCCCAGATGACCTCACAATCTTTGCTGGCAAGTCTGAGAGGAGCACTTGGCCAGACATGGTTGAGTCCCCCAGATGAATCCAGCCTCAGTCCCTGAACTAACTAATCTCACTCCGTTGTTTTTGTTCAGTTGCTCGGTCGTATCTGACTCTTTGTGACCCCATGGACTACAGCACGCCAGGCTTCCCTGTCCTTCACCGACTCCCAGAGCTTGCTCAAACTCATGTCCATTGAGTCTGTGATGCCATCCAACCATCTCGTCCTCTGTCACTTCCTTATCCTCCTGACTGATAGGGCCCACATTGTTAAGATGGCTCATTATGTTGACCTCACAAACCAAGAATAAAATCACAGTGAAATTTGAGAATGACCAAATTGCCCAACCGACATTCTGTTTTCTCACTGGCACCTACCTTCTCAAAGCTACAAGACCACCAGATTCCAGATCTCCGGCTACATGACTGCAGGACTCAACTACAGGCTAAAAATTAATCATCCCTTCAGAGAATTTTTCATTAGTGAGGTATAAGAAAGACCCTCTTAGAAAGGGAGGATGCTGGTTCTCCTTAAGGGCCAGTCACCCTCTCTTTTCCCTCTAATAAATTTCCCTTTTCTTGTCCGACTCCCCAGCTTGTTCTCTTTTTCTCTGCACTCGCTTTACACTGCCCTCAATCTTTCCCAGCATCAGGGCCTTTTCCAATGAGTTGACTTTTTGCATCAGGTGACCAAAGTATTGGAGCTTTAGCTTCAGCATCAGTCCTTCCAGCATATTCAGAAATATTAATTTCCTTTAGGATTGACTGATTTGATCTCCTTGCAGTCCGAAGGACTCTCAGGCATCTTCCCAGCACCACAATTCAAAAGCATCAGTTCTTCAGCCCTTAGCTTTTATATGGTTCAACCCTCACATCCATGCATGACTACTGGAAAAACCATAGATTTGACTAGATGGACCTTTGTTTGCAAAGTGATGTATCTGCTTTTCGATACACTGTCTAGGTTGGTCATAGCTTTTCTTCCAAGCAGCAAACATTTCATTTCATGCCTGCAGTCACCATCTGCAGTGATTTTGGAGCCCAAGAAAATAAAGTCTCTCACTGTTTCCATTGTTTCCCATCTATTTGCCATAAAGTGATGGGAATGGATGCCATGATCTTAGTTTTCTGAACGTTGAGCTTTAAGCCAGCTTTTTCACTCTCCTCTTTCCCTTTCATCAAGAGGCTCTTTGGTTCTTCTTCCCTTTCTGCCATAAGGGTGGTGTCATTTGCTTACCTGAGGTTATTGATATTTCTCCTGGCAGTCTTGATTCCACCTTGTGATTCATCCAGCTTGGCACTTCGCATGACATACTCTGCATGTAAGTTAAATAAGCAGGGTGACAATATCAGCCTTGTCATACTACTTTCCCAATTTGGAACCAGTCGGTTGTTCCACGTTTGGTTCTAACTGTTGCTTCTTGCCTGGATACAGATTTCTCAGGAGGCAGGTAAGGTGGTCTGATCTTCCCATCTCTTGAAGAATTTTCCACAGTTTGCTGTGACCCACACTGTCAAAGGCTTTAGTGTAGTCAATGAAGTAGATGTTTTTCTGGAACTCTCTTGCTTTTTTAATGATCCTACAGATGTTGGTAATTTGATTTCTGATTCCTCTGCCTTTTCTAAATCCAGGTTGAACATCTGGAAGTTCTTGGTTCATGTACTGTTGAAGCTTAGCTTGAAGGATTTTGAGCATTACTTTGCTACCATGTGAAATGAATGCGTTGTGTGGTAGTTTGAAGATTCTTTGGCATTCCTGTTCTTTGGGATTGGAATGAAAACTGACTTTTTCCAGTCCTGTGTCCTTTGCTGAGTTTTCCAAATTTGTTGGCATATTGAGTGCAGCATTTTTGCAGCAACATCATCTTTTAGGATTTTAAATAACTCAGCTGGAATTCCATTACCTCCACTAGCTTTGTTCACTTTATTCACTTTTTAAATTTCTTCTGTGGAAGTTGGACTTTATAAATGTCACAATTCTTCTAGGACTGAATTTGGCAATTTCTATTTTACTAGAAAGGCAACCATTTCCTGTGTATGTTCTTGGAATGGGCTTGACTGCCTTCGTTACAGCCCAGGTCTTGCTGCCCAGCCCCTATTCCCTGCCCACACTTCTACCACCACTGGGCAGGGGCCAGGCAGTGGCCGGGGTCCATCTGGGTTATATCAGGTTGTCACATGGCTGTGCTGAGAGATAGGACACTCTCACTCTGGAAGCAAACGACGGTGGCAATAACAGACATTTTAGGGAGACATGCTGCTGTTATTAGGTAGGCAGAATAGGGAAAAGGAGTCCAAAAGGGCGGTGGCTAAAAGACAAGGAAGGGAAAAGCCCGCAAAAATAGAACAAAGGAAGGTCCGAGGAGCGGAGTGAGGACCTCAGGAAAAACAAACAACACTCCTGGCTGGCCCAATTTACATAGGACAGGCCTGGGGGTTGGGGGGGACATATAAAAAGAGGAACTAAAGGGCTCTCTCCCCCAACCCCGCACCCCGCACGCTGGGGCGCTCTTCTCTTCGCATCTTTGGATCGACATGCCCTTACGTCTTGAAGATGGATTTTCCTGCTATCTTCTAAATAAAATAGAACTGTAACACAGCTGTAACACTGATTTGTCTAAGAGCTATAACACGGTCCATTTGAGACTTGAGAGCTATAACATGGTCTGTCCAGGAGCCAAGAGCTGTGACACGCCGACCGGGCTTTAATATCCATCACTCCAAATCTTTGTTGTGACTAGACAAAAACCGAGGAGCATACACTCGCCTGACACTGCTAAGTTGCTTCAGTCGTGTCCGACGACTCTGTGCGACCCCATAGACAGCAGCTCACCAGGCTCCCCTGTCCCTGGGATTCTCCAGGCGAGAACACTGGAGTGGGTTGCCATTTCCTTCTCCAATGCATGAAAGTGAAAGTGAAGTCGCTCAGTCGTGTCTGACTCGTAGCGACCCCATGGACTGCAGCCTACCAGGCTCCTCCGCCCATGGGATTTTCCAGGCAAGAGTACTGGAGTGGGGTGCCATTGCCTCCTCCGGATAGGGAGACGTGAGAAGGGTATTATTCTCAGGGTTGCCTTCTTAATCAGGAAATGCCATTCCTACTCACACCAATTGGGAACAGTCTTCACCAGATACTATCTTATTGTTTGAAAACAGGTTGATCAAGTTCAGGACCCAAGGCTTGGGTAATCTCCAGGCTTCCCAGTGCTTAGTTCACGCCTTTTAAACACTCATTGTTATTCGTCACTTTTTATTAAGGTCAAATTCCCCTTAAAGTCTTAAGTTCTATTGTAATTGAAAGCATTCCTTTCTCTTTTTAAGCACTGACAAGAAGCATTTCCATGCAAATACACCAAACCTCTCAAACACTTAAATCACTCTTATTTATGTAATAAATTAAGCTTATAACAAATCAAGCTCACATACACATTCTAATGCTGTTTCACATGCTTAAATGAATGCTCTCAGCTTAAAAATCACAACTTTAATAGAAATAATAGATCATTCCTAAACTTGATTTTAAAGATAACTAATACAAAAACATTGATATAGTGCATTATTTCTATTAAATTTTTTGTTGTTTCAATACATTATAGCTTAATGCTAACTGATACATCTATAAAGAATTTAATGACTGGTAAAGTTTAATGTTTTATTAACAAAATACATATATAATTGTGTTAAGCTTCTTTATTTTTAAAAATTATGATACAATATATACAACATATGTGTGTGTGTCTTATGTGTGTTAGTCACTCAGTCGTGTCTGACTTTTTGTGACCCCATGGACTGTAGCCCACCAGGCTCCTCTGTTCATGGAATCCTCCAGGCAAGAATACTGGAGTGGGCTGCCATTTCCTTCCCCCAAGGGATCTTCCTGACCCAGGGATCAAACCTGGGTCTCCTGCATTGCACCGGATGCTTTACTGTCTGAGCTACTAGAGAAGCCCATATATACTATATGAAATTCACCATTTTAACCATTTTGAATGTGCCTTCAGTGACAATAAGTACATTTGCACTGTTATGTAACCACCATCATTGTCCATCTCCAGGACTTTTTCCTGTTGCAAAACTTAACCTATACCTGTTAAATAATTTGCCCCCATCCCTGGCAACCACTCTCTATCTCCGTGGATCTGACTTCTCTAGGAACCTCAAGTAAGTGGATCATGCAGTATGTGTCCCTTCTGTGTTTGGCCTGTGTCCCTGAGCATCATGTCCTCAAGGTTCATCCACATTGTTTGTTGTTGTTCAGTTGTTCAGTCATGTTTGACTCTTTGCAACCCCATGGACTGCAGCACGCCAGGCTTCCCTGTCCATCACCATCCCCCAGAGCTTGCTTAAACTCATGTCCATTGAGTCAGTGATGCCATCCAACCATCTCATCCTCTGTTGTCCCCTTCTCCTCTTGCCCTCAATCTTTTCCATCATCTGGGTCTTTTCTAATGAATCGGCTCTTTGCATCAGGTGGCCCAAAATACTGGAGCTTCAGTTCAGCATCAGTCCTTCCAGTGAATATTCAGAGTTGATTTCCTTTACGATTGGCTAATTTGGTCCCCTTGCAGTCCGAGGGACTCTCAAGAGTCTTCTCCAACACCACAGCTCAAAAGCATCAATTCTTCGGCGCTCAGCCTTCTTTATGGTCCAACTCTCACCACCATACATGACTACTGGAAAAAACAAAGCTTTGACTAGACAGACTTTGTTGGCAAAGTAATGTCTCTGCTTTTTAATGTGCTGTCTAGGTTGGGCGTAGCTTTTCTTCTAAGAAGCAAGCGTCTTTTAATTTCATGACTGCAGCCACCATCTGCAGTGATTTTGGAGCCCAAGGAAGTAAAGTCTGTCACTGTTTCCACTGTTTCCCCACCTGTTTGCCATGAAGTGATCGGATCGGATGCCATGATCTTAGTTTTTCAAATGTTGAGTTTTAAGCCACGTTGTAGCATGTGTCAGAACCTCCTTCCTTTTCTGTGTGGATGGACCATGTTCAGTTTATCCATCCCCCACTGATGTGTGTGTGGTTTGTTTACCTTCCATCTTTTGCTATTGTAAATAACCTGCTAAGGACTTGGTTGTGCAAATATTTATTCAAGTCTCTGCTTTCATGTCTTCTGGATATAAACCCAGAGTGGAAATTGCTGGATGATACGGTAATGGTAATTCTTTAACATTTTGAAGAATCACCACATTGTTGCACGGCAGCTGCACCGTTTCACATTCTCGCCAATAGAGCACAAAGGTTCCACTTTCTCCACATCCTCGCCCACACTTTGTTTTTGTTTTGTTTGCTGTGTTTTTAGTAGTAGCTGTCCTAATGGGGACACAGTGATAGCTCTTGTGTGCTTTTGATTTGCGTTTCCCAGTAATTAGTGATACTGAGCATCTTTTCAGGTGCTTATTGTCAATTTTTTTAATATTCTTTGTTGGAATTTCTATTCAAGTCCTTTGCCCATTTTTAAACCAGAGTTCTTTGGGGTTTCTTGTTGTTTTAGAAGTTCTTTGTATGTTTTGAATAGTAGTCCCTTATCAGATGTGTGATTTGCAAATATCTCTTTCATTCTGTGTTTTGCCTTTTCACTTCTGTCCTTGGATGCGCAAGAGTTTTTAATTTTGATGTAGTCTGATTTCTCTATTTTTTTCTTTTGTTGCTCTGTGCCTCTGATGTCAGATCCCAGAAACCGTTGTCATGAAGGTAAGAAACCAGTTCAGTGTCATGAAGCTTTTCCTCTGGCTTCATTTGGGAGTTTCGTAGCTTTCATCCTGCGTTTAGGGGTTTGGTTTGGTTTGAGATCGTTTGCGTATATATGGTATGAGGTGAGGGTGCACTTCGCTCTTGCGTGTGTGTCACTGACTTCTTCAGGATGTTTAGCCACGCTTTTTCACTGGAGACTCTCCTGAATTCTAGTTTTGTGTTGCCTCTGGCTATGTTTCTGACAGGTTGTGGGGCTGGTACAGAGGGAACGTTGATTAAGACCAGTTGCTCAATCTTGGCTTGGGTTTGCAAGTTTGCAAGTAAACAGAGAAATGGACCCAGACCTCCCACACCACTTGATGAATCTCAGCCAAAAACAGTAAACATGCACACACAGACGGAAATCAGACAGCATCTTGCCGCTGGATCAGCTCCTAGCTTACTCCATGACCGTGGGAAGGCTGAGTGTGGATTCTGGCCTTGTTCTCCCTGTGGCTGCCACATGGTCCCCTTCTGCCTAGCTCCTCCTGAGCCAGTAGCAGAGGGAGAGGGAAGTGGTTTGTTAAGAAGGGCTGAGAGTCACAGGCAGCTCACTGTGCAGGTACGATGGCCAAGGCTTGATGAGCCAGAAAGCCCACCAGCAGCTTCTAAATGATGTTTCTGTTTTCTCTTCCTCCTCAAAGACTTGGGTGTCTCTTTGCCATGAGACTCCCGCCAGTCAGTCCCCTGGACCTGCTGACGCTCCTCTCCTCGCCTGGCTGCACACCCGGGCCAGTCCATGCTGGGCTGTCTGTTCAGGTCACTGATCTCCTGATAACAGGTCATTCTTGGTCTCATTTGTTACCTAGGATGGCTACATGAGACACAACTTGCTATACTCTAGGCTGGAGCACTGTCTGAGGATCCCGAGGGTGGGGGCGGGCACCTTCTGTTGTCTGGGGGCCAGGAGAGGCCAGGGAGGGAGCCTCTGTAATGGGAGGAACCCCTGCCTCCCTGGACATGAAAGAGGCTGAAAGGGCCTCTCCCTCAACATTTGCTGTGATGTCACAGCGTATTAAAAAGCAGAGACATTACCAGCAAAATGTCCGTGTAGTCGAAGCTATGGTTTTTCCAGTAGTCAGTATGGATGTGAGACTTGGAGCATAAAGAAGGCTGAGCACCAAAGAACTGATGCTTTTGAACTGTGGTGTTGGAGAAGATTCTTGAGAGTCCCTTGGACTGCAAGGAGATCAAACCAGTCGATCCTAAAGAAAACCAACCCTGAATATTCATTGGAAGGACTGATGCTAAAGCTGAAGCTCCAAAAATTTGGTCCCCTGATGTGAAGAGCTGACTCATTGGAAAAGACCCTGATGCTGGGAAAGATTGAAGGCAGGAGGAGAAGGGGACAACAGAGGATGAGATGGTTGTGTGGCATCACTGAATCAATGGACATGAATTTGAGCAAGCTCTGGGAGATGGTGAAGGACAGAGAGGCCCAGCATGCTGCAGTCCGTGGGGTCTGGAGACTGGACTTCCTTGGGGCAAGGGGTCCCCCTCATCTCCTAATGGGATCTCTGTGTCCCAGGGGCTTAGCCACACAGCTGGACCAGTGGCCAGTTCAGGGGGTTCCACGTGGACCCAATTCTTGGGTGGTGGGACAGGCCCAGCTGTACATCCACAGTGAGTCCCTCCAGGTGGGTCCTCACTGGCCCAGCCCAGTTCAGTCCTGCAGCACATGGTGTGGCCAGACATTCTTACTTGGGACTTCACCTCCCCTGTCCCTGTCTGTCCCCATTCTGCTCCTTGGTCTGATATCGTGCATCCCATTGGTGATTTTCTGCTGGGCAGCGGGCAGGGAGGGGTGACCAACACCCCCTGCTGTGGGGGATGTGGACATGGCTTGAAGGAAGGTGGATGGGGGAACATGGCTGGTGACCACTCACCCACAGTGGTCAGTGTTCCCCTGCCTGCCGGGCTTCCCTGACACCACAGACATGGAGTTGACCACATGACTTGCCGTGGCCAGAGGATGTGTGCACAGCTGAGCCAAAATCATCCACATGTTCAGTTCCTCCCCCCTTGCTCTCATCCACAATGAGAAAAGAGGACCCAGGTGATCCTGGAACAAGCGGTGGCATGGAGCTAGCCAAACCGTCTGCTGCTGTGGACTCAGTCTTCACATAAGGTAAAGTCAGCCAGAAACACACGTTTGGTGCTGTAAGCCTCTGAGCTACTGGGGCTGTTTGTTACTGCAGAAATGCTGACTAATACAATAGGTCAAAGGAAAGAAAAGCTAAGGGTAGAATTTGAGACGCTAAATTTATTTTGAGAGAGGATATGGACACGTCACATGACAGAGGCCATGAAATAAACTAGGAGTGTTCAGTGACGTGGTGAACAGAGAAGACGCAGAATCCAACTCAGATGACCTGTGAGAACACTTGGGAGGCGGTTCTGGAGGCAACGAGGCATCTGAGCCCCGCCTGGAGGAAGCTCCAGGCGGCAGGTATGGAGGCGGAAGAGTGTCCTCCGTCTCACCTGTGACCCTCATGGCCTCCACATGCTTGAGGCTGGTCCTCCTGTTCTGGGAACAGAGCTGATCCCCGCCCCAGCCTCCGGAACGGTCAGGAGTAGGCCTGAGTGCAGGCTGGTGGCATTTGGGCAGAAGTGACCAGTGCAGCCCCCGCCTGGCCCTAAAGAATGTTCTGGCCTGAACCCCCAGCTCCTCCTCCGCCTGGGTGGGAGGAGGGCAGAGCCTTGAGAGGCACAGAGCCTGGGTCCCTGAAGGGCTACATGGAGCAGCCAGCCTGGACTGGAGTCTGACCAGGTAAAACACAGACTTGCCTTGGGTTAAACCTCAGGCACCTGCTTCCCTGGGGACTGGATACCTGCCTGGCCTGCCTAAAGTGAGCCTGGGTTAAACCTCAGGCACCTGCTTCCCTGGGGACTGGACACCTGCCTGGCCTGCCTAAAGTGAGCCTGGGGGCTATAAAGTGAGACACAAGCCCCCATCTCAGCAGGCGGCTGCCGCCTGTGTCCACAGGGAGGTTTGGGCCCATCAGCAGCCAGCAGATTCTCTGCAGACACCGACCTTTCACCTTCTTCTCTGAGCCCCTTGGTCCCCGACAGCACACACGGGGTAACATTTGGGTGCTGAGATTGACCAGGGTGTCCATGGAGCTGCTGCTCACCTGCCCCCAGTTGTCCAGTGCTGCCCCCCACCCTGCTGCCCTCACCCACATGGTCTCAGTCCTCCAGACCCCTTCCCAGCTGGCACTGCCCCTCCCCCTCTTTCCCAGACCAGTTCACAAACCCTAAAAGAATCTTGAGAAATCTTGTGGCCCCCAGTACGTTTTTAAGTCAACGACCACCCAAACCAGAGGGCTTTCATCCAATGTGTTGAGCAGGGACTTGTGGTCAGGCAGGCAGTGGAGGGGCGGCCTGGTGGTGGGACGGGGCACCTGGGAGCCTGGGCAGGCCAAGGGTATAGGGGGAGGGGGGATCCAGAGGCCGGGTGTTTGGCTCAGGAGCACACCATTGCTCCTGAGCTGGAAGCAGGGAGAGGAGTTGGGGAAGCTGGCGGTCACTGGCCAAGTCCTATCTGTTCTCAGCTGATGGTAACTGGTTGTTGTTTTGGTTCCTGGGCACACAGATGACAGCGGTCTGGTCCTGAGCCGCTGTGACTCACAGGCCGCCCGGCTGGTCCTGGATATGGCAGTTCTGTCGTCGGGCAGGTGGCTGCAGGTTGTGGGTCAGAGTTTCACCTTTTATGTGGTCTGGCCATGACCCATGTGTAACTTCAGTCTCTCACAACTAAAATCTCACATCCTTAGTTTAAGTGGTGGTGTTGGAGAAGACTCTTGAGAGTTCCTTCGAGAGCAAGCAGATGAAACCAATCAACCCTAAAGGAAATAAGTCCTGACTATTCTTTGGAAGGATGCTGAAGCTCCAATCCTTTGGCCACCTGATGCAAAGAGCTGACTCATGGGAAAAGACCCTGATGCTGGGAAAGATTGAAGGCAGGAAGAGAAGGGGATGACAGAGAAAGAGATGGTTGGATGGCATCGCTGACTCCATGGACATGAGTTTGAGCAAACTCCAGGAGATAGTGAAGGACAGGGAAGCCTGGTATGCTGCAGTCCATGGGGTCGCAAAGAGTCAGATATGGCTTAGTAGCGGAACAACAGAAGTTTAAGTGGGAGAGTCTGACATATTGCGGAAATCGACGCTGAGACAATAGTAGTGAGGTCATTCTTTTAGATGAGTCCCAGCGTGTGCAGTGCGAACCAGGACGAGTGTCACGGAGGCTGAACTTGCTCCTCAATGGATCATGAACACAGAGAGCCTGCATGCTCTGTCTTGTCACCGTGTCTCAGTAATTCGAGGTCACACGTGGTTAGAGGGTGGGCTGTCTGTGAAGGGGGGGCTGGTGATCCTGGTGAGGTGTGTGTGTGAGCCCATGAATGAGTGTGCATGTGCGTGTACATGTGTGAGGAAGTGTCGGGTTTAGGTGTGTGTGTGAGAGCCCATGAATGAGTACACGTGTGCACGTGTGTGCGTGTGTGTACACCCGTGTGTGCGCTGGCAGTGAACTGACTCCATGGCCTCAGTTATCAAACAAGAACCCGGTGGACTCAGCACGCCCGGCTCCATCAGCCCTGAGGTCAGCTTTTGCCTGCAGTGGTTGGGGGTGTGCTGGAGGCAGCTTGCTCTGTTGGAGGGATGAGGACATGCTGCTTCCGCTTAAGGTGGCGTGGAGAAAAGCTGCAGCCACTGCAGGTCAGAGCCTTGGCCTGAACCATCAGTGTCTGGGAACTACTCCTCCCCACACCTGTGTTACACCCTCAGAGGGGCGTTGAGAGCAGTCAAGAAGGTGGGCACCTCTGAGCTTCGGGAGCTGGTGTTGGGGGTCCCCCAATGGCCTGGCTTCTTGACCACAGTTGGGAGGCCCAGAGCATCTCTTCCCCTCCAGCCCCCTCACTGTGGGCCTCGGAAATGCCCCAGAGCCCTTGGGGACATGTGCAGGCCATCAGTGACACCAGAGGACTCTGGGAGGGAACACAGGGACATCAAAGCTTCAGCAGCTGGTCCCCTCCCCGTCTCCCTGGGAAAGCGTTTGGCACTTTCATGCCACCAGTTTGAAGGCCATCAGCCAAGAGAGCCCCCTCGGCCCTGGCCCCTTGTCCCGCGGCTCACCTGGCCCTAGCACCACCTCCTGCACCGCACGGTCCCCTGGATCTCAGTGCAGCACAGGCAGGCGCGTCTCCTCCAACTGCCAGCGTCCTGGGGGAAGGGGCCATAGCATTCTTTTCTTTGAAAGTGAAGAAGTATTATTTTATAATAACTGCATTTACTAAAATGTGGACTGTAAAAAGACACTCCGTGTTCCCACCCCTCCCCCACTGGGACTGGCTCCCTGAGAGACCACGTCTCATTCTTCTCTGAGGTCATCTCTGCTGTTCTTTGTGTTTTTCCATTTTCAAATACTGTCCTATTTAACTGGACAGCCTTGCTGCAAACTTGCACAGAATCTAGTTGAAGTACCCAGAGGCGCCCACATCCTAGCATGCAGAACCTGTGACTGTTCTTTCAGGGCCAGAGCAGCTGGCAGATGGGGTTAAATGAAGGGTCTTGAGAAGGGAGATTATTCATATAAGGAGGCAGAGAGGTCAGAGAGAGAAGTGGTGATGGGAGCAGAGGCCAGGGAGGGCAGTGGGTGTGATGATGCTTCTTTACGGATGGAGAAGGAAATCACACGCCAAGGATTGCAGGAGCCTCAGGGAGCTGGAAAAGGCAGGAAATGACTGTCCCCTGTGCCCCCCACCCAGGAGGCATGCCACCCCTCCACACATCCATTCAGCCCAGCGAGGTCGACTTCTGACCCCCATATCTGCAAGATGATAAATTCCTGTTGTCTTAAGCCACTTAGTGGTGGCAATTTATTAGGAAGCTAATATACTCTTGTTATCAAAATACCCAGAGAACCTGATTAAGCACATGAGAATGTAGACACTTGTGTAGTGGTTAACAGAAACTCGCATAACAAGACTACATTTAAGAAAAGCCAAATTAAAAACGAGACATAATTATTTAATAATAATAAACAGCTGCAAATACATCTTAATAAACAGAGTGGCCTTGGTCCAGAATGTTGACACTGATGTTTATTTTGCCACTTAAGAGAGTCAGATGACTTTCATTTTAGTTGCCTTGTTAGGGAGGTTTCATCATTGTGTTCTTGCCGACGATCGCAGCATAAAACATCTATCCAGACCCGGGCAGCTGGCTTCCAAGTGTCCCAGGAAGATGGGCCCCAGCTGGCTTCTGCTGTGGTGGTCCGGGTCACTCCAGGCAGAGGCTGGGGCCAGTCAGGGCGGGGGGATGGGAAGGGGGAAAAACTTCACTTTCCTTCCCATCTGTCCCCACAACACCGGGGTTTGGGGAGCCCCCCAAAATGAAACCAGCACAACACAGGCTGCTTTGCACCCTGAGTCTGGGCCACTGGAGTTGACCCCTGGAAGAGGCACCCAGATACATCACATTCTCATTCTTTCTAAACTTTGCAAGACCCCCATAACTGAGGTGCCCCTGGGACGGGCCAGCAGCACAAGCACAGCTGGGAGTGATTCCGTCAGCACCAAGGGCTGAGGTTGTTTGTGGGATGAAGCAAAGTAAACAAGAGGTCTACTTTTTTTTTCAAAATATGAAATTCCCTTGGAATGCTGTTCTTTGTGGTGAGACTGGGTTTAATTGTTACCATTCCTGCTGCTTCTTACAAGAAAAAAGAAGTTCATCTATGTTGGTTTCTAAAACAAATATCAAAATCTCACATAGACTGTTGAGAAAGAAGATGCTCCCAGACCTGGTCTGGGGCAGAAAGTTACTTTGTGAGATGACCTTTGGGTCTCTTCTAGGGAGAGCCTGGAGCTCCTGACCAAGTGCTTGGGCACATTTCTGGGTGGTTCTGATGGGCTGGAGACCCCTTCTGAGAAGTCAGACTCACTCCATCCGAATCATCGGTTTCTCCTGGAACCGAAGGACCCTCAACTTCGTGGAGGCTTTTATGTTCAAATTTATTAAAACTCAGGCTTCCTTGGTGGTTCAGATGGTAAAGAATCTGCCTACAATGCAGGAGACCTGGGTTTGATCCCTGGGTTGGGAAGATCCCTTGGAGAAAGAAATAGGAACCCACTCCAGTATTCTTGCCTGGAGAATCCCATGGACAGAGGAGTCTGGTGGGCTACAATCCATGGGGTTGCAAAGAGTTAGACACGACTGAGCAACTAACACCTTTTTATTTAAAACTTAATCTAACAGCAATCACCAACCGTCTTTTTTATTTTCTATAAAATGTCTCTGTCAAGAAGAATCCATGTACATGCTTTTCAGTTCAGTTGCTCAGTTATGTCCGACTCTTTGCCACCCCATGGACTGCAGCACGCCAGGCTTCCCTGGCTTCACAACCTCCCAGAGAGTCAGCCATGCACAGCCCACCCTGCCAATCAATAGGATGAGGAGAGGAGGGGAGAAGGGAAGCCACCGTCACAGTAGAGAGGGGAACCTGGGTTCACAGGATTACTCCTTCAGTTCAGTTCAGTTCAGTTGCTCAGTCAGTTCAGTCAGTTGTGTCCGACTCTTTGCAACCCCATGAATCGCAGCACGCCAGGCCTCCCTGTCCATCACCAACTCCCGGAGTTCACTCAGACTCACGTCCATCGAGTTGGTGATGCCATCCAGCCATCTCATCCTCTGTCGTCCCCTTCTCCTCCTGCCTCCAGTCCCTCCCAGCATCAGAGTCTTTTCCAATGAGTCAACTCTTCGCATGAGGTGGCCAAAGTATTGGAATTTCAGCTTTAGCATCATTCCTTCCAAAGAAATCCCAGGGCTGATCTCCTTTAGAATGGGCTGGTTGGATCTCCTTGCAGTCCAAGGGACTCTCAAAAGTCTTCTCCAACACCACAGTTCAAAAGCATCAATTCTTCGGCGCTCAGACTTCTTCACAGTCCAATTCTCACATCCATACATGACCACAGGAAAAACCATAGCCTTGACTAGACGGACCTTTGTTGGCAAAGTAATGTCTCTGCTTTTGAATATGGTATCTAGGTTGGTTATAATGTTCCTTCCAAGGAGTAAGCGTCTTTTAATTTCACGGCTGCAGTCGCCATCTGCAGTGATTTTGGAGCTCCAAAAAATAAAGTCTGACACTGTTTCCGCTGTTTCCCCATCTATTTCCCATGAAGTAATGGGACCAGATGCCATGATCTTACTTTTCTGAATGTTGAGCTTTAAGCCAACTTTTTCACTCTCCTCTTTCACTTTCATCAAGAGGCTTTTTAGTTCCTCTTCACTTTCTACCATAAGGGTGGTGTCATCTGCATATCTGAGGTTATTGATATTTCTCCCAGCAATTTTGATTCCAGCTTGTGTTTCTTCCAGTCCAGCGTTTCTCATGATGTACTCTGCATAGAAGTTAAATAAGCAGGGTGACAATATACAGCCTTGACGTACTCCTTTTCCTATTTGGAACCAGTCTGTTGTTCCGTGCCCAGTTCTAACTGTTGCTTCCTGACCTGCATATAAGTCTCTCAAGAGGCAGGTCAGGTGGTCTGGTATTCCCATCCCTTGAAGAATTTTCCACAGTTTATTGTGATCAAGTCAAAGGCTTTGGCATAGTCAATAAAGCAGAAATAGATGTTTTTCTGGAACTCTCTTGCTTTTTCCATGATCCAGTGGATGTTGGCAGTTTGATCTCTGGTTCCTCTGCCTTTTCTAAAACCAGCTTGAACATCAGGAAGTTCACAGTTCACGTATTGCTGAAGCCTGGCTCGGAGAATTTTGAGAATTACTTTACTAGCATGTGAGATGAGTGCAATTGTGCATTCTTTGGCATTGCCTTGGATTTGGATTACTCCTTAGTTCATCATTTTAGACTGATTTGTGGGCTTCCTGCTCTGAATGGTTATATCTTAGCCCTTTTGCACCTGAATTTCTCTCTTCATCCTCTCAATGTCATGATTTTTGATCAATAAACAGTGTTTATGTTATTTTACTGGATAACTGTTGCTTATAGCAAAAGCCAGTGGTGTAGTATGATCTTTTCTCGTACTGCTTTATGATTTTCCTGGCCTTTTTACATGCCTTTATTTTTTCCCCCATACTGTTTTAATCCTATCCTCATTTTTTTTTTTTTTCTGCTTTCCATTATGTCATGTGTGTTAGTTCCCTGTGGCTACTGAAACAAAGTCCACAAACCAGGTGGTTTAACACAACAGAAACTTATTCTCTTACAGTTGAGGAGGTCAAAAGTCCAAGATCAAGGTGTTGGAAGCACTGTGCTCCCTCTGTGAAGGCTCTGGGGAGGAATCTTCCTTGCCTCTTGCAGCTTCTGACAGTTGCTGACAGTTCTTGGAATTACTTGGCTTGAAGCCACATCACCTCAATCTCTGCCTTCATGGTCACATGACATCCTCTCTGTGTCTGTCTCCCCTCTTTTTGTAAGTGTTAGTCATTCAGTTGTGTCTGACTCTTTGCGACCCCACAGACTTAAGCCCACCGGGTTCTCTGTCCATAGGATTCTCCAGGCAAGAATACTGGAGTGGGTTGCCATTCCTTTCTCCAATGGATCTTCCTGACCCAGGGATTGAACCCAGGTCTTCTGCACTGCAGGCAGATTTTTTACCGTCTGAGCACTTAATTCAATCATATCTGCAAAGGCCCTATTTTCAAATAAAGTCACAGTTTCACGTACCAGAGTTTAGGACTTATATACATCTCTCTAGGGGACACCACCCAGCCTCTTGGGTACCCTATTACTCCCTAGGGATTTCCTTCCAGCTCCCCCAGCCTGCTCCAAGTCGGGCTAGCTGCTCTCCAGACCTGCTGAAAAGGCCATCTTTAACTCCCCAACACTGTCCTCATAAGTTGGAGAGATGTTTTAGGGACCTGTGTCTTCTTTCTTGATTTGTCTCTTCATTTTGTTGACGTATATCCTCAAGGAGTAACCTACCAAAGGGTGCACGGGCAGTACATACCTAAAAACAGCTTCATCCACTCTCACACTTAATGGTTAGTTTGGTCAGTGAGCAAATTCTCAGCAAGGATAACTCCTGCCAGCATCTGGAGGAACCTCCCAGCTGCCTTCCAGCATCTCGAGCTGCAGACAGTCCATCTTTGCTTTCTGTGGGTGACTTGTATTCTGTTTCATGAAAATCTTTCAGGATCTTCTTTCCCCCTTGAAATTCTAAAATTCACAATCATGCATATAATGGAGGTTTATGGTTATTATTCATTTTTTGGACACCCAAGGGGATTCTTGCCACCTGAAAACTCATATTCCTTCAGTTGGAGAAACTCTACTCTTACATCTCTGACAATTTCCTCACTCCCATTTTCTCTGGTTTCTTTCCCTAGAATTCTTGATCGTCATGCATCTGACCCCTTCTATGGATCCTCCCTGTCTCCTGTCCTTTCTTTTTTCCCCATACTGTTTTAATCCTATCCTCATTTTTTTTTTTTCTGCTTTCCATTATGTCATGTGTGTTAGTTCCCTGTGGGTACTGAAACAAAGTCCACAAACCAGGTGGCTTAACACAACAGAAACTTATTCTCTTACAGTTGAGGAGGTCAAAAGTCCTGTCTGCTTTTTCTGCTTTCAGAGAGACTTCCTCATCTTTATCTCTTTATTAACTTCTAGAATTTTCAGTAGTGCTTTTATATGAATATTTTAGAAGATTTTCTTGTACTCGGTCCTGGTTTGCAGAGGCAGGGTCTCCTCAGGATGTGAATGGCAGGGATGCTCTACTGTGCTAAGTCCTCCTCCTTCCATGACTTAACCTGTTGCCCTCAGCATCCTTATTTCTCTCTTTATCTTGGTCACTCCTTTATGCCACCAGGTGACCCTTGGTTGTCTTCTCTCTGCAAGAAAGAGATGTTCCTTTTCATCTGGGGGGGGTGTACTGACCTCATGTTGGGGGCCTCTAACTTCCAGAATGCAGACAGACTGTGTCCCAAGTTCATTTTGCTCCTGAGACAGCCACCTGCCCCCAGGCCAGGACTGTCATCTCCCTGCCCGCTACAGCCCACCTTGGGAGCCTGGCAGGGCAAGGGTCTGGGAGTGAAGATCCCTGGCGGGGAGGTGGGTTCTGCCCAGGTCCACTGAGTGTCTCCTGTCCCTTGGGGCTGTGCCCTGGGTTCCCTTAACACTTTGGCAAAATTGGATAAACCTGCTCCCCACAGCACAGGAAGCCAAAATTAGAGAGGATTTTCAAAACACTAGGACATGTCAGGAAGAAGAAAGAGCAGGATGAGTCCACAGCTGAGGAACACTCAAGCAGGTCCCTCTTCCAGGGAGCCAGGCAGGCTGCACATAATACACGCTGAGCACAGGGAGGAAGAGGTCGCTCTCTTGGCCAGCCCTGCCCTGCGCTGACCCTTGCAGACCCTCCTCCCCACCTCTAAGTGTGGGCAGGTCCTCCCTAGCTCCTCCTCTACCTGTGGTGGCTCCACCCCTGGGCTGCTGCCCCCTGCCCACCTGCTGACAGGGGCTTCATCCTGCCTGTCTCCCAAGGCCGTCCACTCCCCCTCCTCCTCCTGCCCTCCCCAACCTCCACCCAGACCCCCTGGGTTCCTGCACATCCATTCATGCATCGGATGCTCCCAGAAGCTCACCCTCCCTCTGGCTAAGGTCCTGCAGGTATTGTCTGCACCTGCTTCTGTTCCCAGAGCCCCGATGTTTGAGGGGTTTCCCTGGAGGAGGGGAGTGGTGGGCCACTGCAGGAGGCCGGAGACTTTGTCCTGTCTGCCTCCTGCGCCCCCAGGCTGGTGCAGAGCAGCCCTCAGAAGACACCTCAGAGGGATAGGTGGGCAGTGGTTTACTCACCAGGGTGAGCTGGCAGGCCTGGAAGGGGCAGGAGACCAGGCGGTTCTGCCTTTGAGATGGACCCAGGATGGAGGTAGGGGAGGTAGGGAGGGGGCCTCTCCTCCTCCCAGGCTGAGAGAAAGGGCGGCCCCTCAAACTTTGACAGGTATTCATGGTGATGGCTATGGGACAGGCAGTCTTCTAGGCGCTGGGGACTCAGGGTGGAGAGGACAGAGTCTCGGAACTTGGGCCTGAGGCCAGTGCAGAGCCAATGGCCCTGGGTGCTGTGGGGGAGAGTAAGTGGGCCTCTCTGAGTCCAAACAACTAAAGTGAGGGAGATGTGCCTGAGACCCCTGAGGAGAGGAAGCAGAGAGGGGCAAAGACCCCGAGGCAGGTGCCCTCTGCCTACTGAAGGCCCTGTGGGGAGGGGGGCAGGGAGGAAGATCAGGGCTGCAATGGCGGTGGTTTGGGTTTTCAAGGTGGGTTCCCCAGCCCCTCAGACCCCCTGTCCGCATCACAGCTTATCAGGTCCCCCAGGCCCCTAATGCCCAAAGGACATAGAAAGACCCACCTGTCCTTCTGGGGGAGAAGGCAATGGCACCCTACTCCAGTACTCTTGCCTGGAAAATCCCATGGATGGAGGAGCCTGGTGGGCTGCAGTCCATGGGGTCGCTAACAGTCGGACACGACTGAGCGACTTCACTTTCACTTTTCACTTTCATGCATTGGAGAAGGAAATGGCAACCCACTCCAGTGTTCTTGCCTGGAGAATCCCAGGGATGGTGGAGCCTGGTGGGCTGCCGTCTCTGGGGTCGCACAGAGTCGGACACGACTGAAGCGACTTAGCAGCAGCAGCAGCAGCAGTCCTTCTGGGAGCCTATAAATCATTTCTGAGAATCAAGTGAAAGGAAATTAGAACAAGCTGGATCATAAAGAAGGCTGAGTACTGAAGAACTGAGGCTTTTGAACTGTGGTGTTGGAGAAAACTCTTGAGAGTTCCTTCAACTGCAAGGGGATCAAACCAGTCCATCCTAAAGGAAATCAGTCGTGAATATTCATTGGAAGGACTGATGCTGAAGCTGAAGCTCCAGTACTTTGGCCACCTGATATGAGCTGACTCATTGGAAAAGACTCTGATGCTGGGAAAGATTGAAGGTGGGAGGAGAAGGGGACGACAGAGGATGAGATGGTTGGATGGCATCAGCGACTCAGTGAACGTGAGTTTGAACAAGCTCCAGGAGATGGTGAAGGACAGGGAAGCTTGGTGTGCTGCAGTCCATGGGGTCACAGAGTCGAACACGACTGAGCGACTGAACAACAACAATGTTCAGAGACAAGGGGCAAGGACTTCTCTGGGGTTCCTAGATATACTCTCTTACTGCCTCTGAGCACTTCCACACACTGTAAAATCAGATAACTGCTGGCTTAGTCGGTAAAGAATCTGCCTGCAGTGCAGGAGACCTGGGTTTGATCTCTGGGTCAGGAAGATTCCCCAGAGGAGGGCTTGGCAACCCATTCCAGTATTCTTGTCTGGGGAATCCCATGGATGGAGAAGTCTGGTGGGCTAAATTCCATGGGGTTGTACGGAGTTGGACACGACTGAAGCTATGTGCTACCACTGGGGTCCTTCTAAGAGAAAGGAAAGGAGATTTGACGCCCATCAACACAGAGGAGGAAGCCACGGGGAGGTGGAACCAGAGACTGGAGTATTTACAGGGCAAGGGATGCCAGGGATTACTGGTAACCATGGTAACCATCAGATGCTGGAAGAGGGGAGGAGCCTTCAGTAGAAATTGACCCGTGACGCCTTAACAGGACTCTGGTCTCTGGAACCAAGAGAGAGGGAGCCTCCGCTGTTTAAGCTTCTGATCTTGCACCAGAGAACCACCAACGACCAGTCAGAGCCAATCGACTTCCCTCAGCCACACCTGTGGACCACCCAGCTCTATTCTCTCTTTCACTCCCTGTAAACTGATGCTTTCCAGTACTCTTGCCTGGAAAATCCCATGGATGGAGAAGCCTGGAAGGCTGCAGTCCATGGGGTCGCTGACGGTCGGACACGACTGAGCGACTTCACTTTCACTTTCATGCATTGGAGAAGGAAATGGCAACCCACTCCAGTGTTCTTACCTGGAGAATCCCAGGGATGGCGGAGCCTGGTGGGCTGCCGTCTCTGGGGTCGCACAGAGTCGGACACGACTGACGAGACTTAGCGATTTAGCGAAACTGATGGTTTTTCACCTTCCTCTGAATTGGCTGGAACATCTTACCAGCTCCCTCACTAAATTGAGTTCAATAAAATCTTTAATAAGCTTTCATTTTTTAACTGCTCAAGAGTCCTGATTTTACCTCTTTTTGAGGATTATCTTCTCATATGAGTGATTTTAGGATGGAAAATAGAAGCTTCTGGTTGTAAAATGAATCTCTTGGCTATTCTCCTGAGCATCTACCCTATGATTCCCTTGCAATTGAAGAAAATAAAAAGCTAAGAAAAAGTGGCTCGAACCCTAGAAAGCACATCAGCTTTGGAACCAGAAGGACAGGACCCCCAAGCAGGTCTGCTAGGGTCTGGTGAGGCCCCGGATATGGGGCCCTGAGGAGGAAACACATGAGAGCCTCAGGAACCGGCCAGGACAGGCATCACGAGCTGGCTTGGTGGGACGGGCTGGCCTCCTGACCAGGCAACCTGGCAGGTGAGGTTGGGGAGGAGGGTCCTCGGGCTGCATCAGGGTGAGGGCTGATGGCAGGTCTGTGTTCCCGGCCAGAACCCGGGGGTCTGTGTCCCCTGGGCTGCCTCCGTGGCAGCATGGGGCCGCTGCAGCCGGTCAGCCCAGGCCGAGCAGGCCACAGCCGCCTCCAACCACTTCCACCTGCACCCTCGCCTGGCTGCATCTGCTCCCCTCCTTCTGCCCCTCCCACCCACGTGCCAGCTCCCCAGCCCAGGTTGTTGAAATCCATAAAGGCACAGCAACAATAAAGGCGGTAAGCCTAACTCCAGTGGGCGTGGGTGGCAGGCTAGGCTCAGGATGGCTCTGTGGGCCACGGGGACCTGCAGGTGACCTCTGCCCACTTCTGAGGCTGGCTCTATTCTGGGCTCGCCCCACTCACGCCCCAGCTGCAGGCCTGGGGACTTGGCTGTCCAGCACAGCACCCCGGGCACCAGGCTCTGAGCACCCCACCGGAGCAGAGAACAGTCCTCTCGCTCCACCACCGTCCACAGGTGGCTACCCAAGCGTGAATGCGTCACCCTTGTTTCCGGTTCCTCCCGAGCGTGAACCCACACCTGCTCTTGCCCTAGGTTTTACTGGAGGGGTTTTCCGAAGCGGATGGCGACCTCACCTGCCAGGCAAGGAGGCGGGGGACGGAGTGACACAGCATTTCCTCTGCTCCCTCTGTTCCTTCTTCTTCCACTCCTTCACTCACTGTGTGCTTGTCCCCGATCACGTCACTGGATCGGGGAGACGGTGTGTCTGCTCCATGCAGGGAGCAACCAGCATCACCCCCACCAGGGGCCTGACCACTGACTCCGACTCTCGGGGGCAGGCGGCTCAGACATGGTCGTTGTTGGGGGATCTGGCTCTGTCTGTAGACCCCAGAGTTCTCCCCTGGTGTGACTTTGACCTGCAATGTCTGCAGACATTTTGGGATGTCACTGCCAGGCCGCCACTGCTGGTGAGCTATGCACAGGGTCAGGATGCCCCTCGGCACCCCTCAAGGCCCAGGACAGAGTGACAAGGCCCCAGAGGTCCAGGCTGCAGAGTGTGAGGCCTGCTCAGGACAAGAGCTTGCTGAATTCCTCAGACTGGGTCTGTCTTGTGTCTGTTGCCCAGTCTGTGCCGTGATGGCCTGGTAGCGTGTCCCCTCCAGGGCCCCACTGTTCTCTCTTTGCAACCCCCACTGTGGGCCCACTGTCCGAGTGTGCCTCCTCTTCCCCTGCAGACACAGCTCCCAGCCCCTCTGGGGGCCTCCTGCCCTCCCTCCTGGGATACATAGCCTCCAAGGAGACCACAGAGGGCAAAGGCGTCAGCGCCCGTCATTGGGTACAACCCAGATCAGTCAGAGCTCTGCAGGGACACCAGGCCTGGGTGACCATGGGGCCCAAATGGCTGTTCTTCCTCCCATCATGTCAGACCCCTCTGGAGCCGTGGGGAAGGCCCTGATGGGAGATGGGGCCTGGGAGCTGAGTGTGCAGGGGGACGGAGCCCTGCAGGTTTGGGATGGGGGCTCATAACATAGGTGGTTCAGTGGTAAAGAATTCACCTGCAGTGCAGGAGACGCAGGAAACTCGGGTTCATTCCCTGGGTTGGGAAGATCCTCTGGAGAAAGGCATGGCAACCCACTTCAGCATTCTTGCCTGGAGAATCCCATGGACAGGAGGGTCTGGTGAGCTACAGTTCATGGGGTCGAAAAAGAGTTGGACACAACTGAAGGGACTTAGCAGACATACTCATAGCTGTGTGGCTGGAAGACGTGTGAAGCTGGGCCCGGGAGGCAGGGATGAAGGCCCGGGCTTGGGGTCTGACCTGGACCATGTCCCTCAAGGGCGTTTATACACACATCCCTCCCATCTGCTCCCATGGGTGCAAATCCCCTGGGCCCACGGGGGGACTGTTCTGAAGGGGTCATCCTGGGCTCCTTATTCTGAATCTTGCTTTCTCATGGGCCTCCAGATCAGAGGGTAAAGGTCTAGGCTGTCCATCACTATGGAGCAGGGCCCTGTGGCTAGGGTCAGAACCACAGAGTGAGCCAGGCCCTGGGGGGATGTCAGGACCACAGAGCAGGGTCTGGGTGTGGGGGTCAGGGCCACAGAACAGGGCCCTGAGGGGGATAAGAACTGCGGAGAAGGACCACACTACTTTCACATGGACATCTGAGGTGGCCACTGGGACTTCTGAAAGCCAGGGGCACACTGTTGGGTCATTTCCAGGCTTTTCTGTTTCTGAAGCACAGGGGCATCAGCCATGTCATGAGTCACCCCCTGGGAGCAGAGTCTGGAAGAAGGTTCCCCAAGCTCCTGAGCAGCCTGGAGAGGCTCAGAGCTCCCTCCTCCCTCCATCACTGACTGAGAGCTGTGCTAACAGCCCGCCCCCGCCAGCAGTCATTAACCAGGTTAACCCTAACCCTCTCGGAGGCAGCGGAGGCAGCGGGCAAGCCTCTCCAGGGCTAGGGACCTGAGATCTGAGACCCTTCCAGCGGCGGGCCAGGGTGTCAGGAGAGGGCAGGCACCCTGCTCGCCCTGCAGCACCCTCAGGATACTTATGCAGCCCTCGCCCCACCCACTAGTGCCAGAATTCCCAAGATTTGGAGCCCCTGCAGACAGATCATGCTGGGGTGGGGCAACAACACAGAGTGAGGACGATCGGACAACGTGATGTTTCCAGTCTGGTGACTGGATGACACAGGACTCTGCATGTCCCTACCTGTCCCTATGGCAGGGAGAGCCCTCCATGGGTGGTGGGCTTAGGGTTCAGAGACAGGACAGGAACTGGGAGCGTGGAGATGGGGGCAGGAGTGTTCGCCACTGGGAGCACGAGGTGGGGGGCAGGAGTGTTCTCCACATCCATGACTGAGCATCCCCATCAGCACGAACCAATTTCTCAAAAGAAACTCACCAGCCTCCAGACAAGACCCAACATCCTTTATCTTGGGGAAGGGGTCAGTGGGGCCCCTGCTAACCCTTGGGCAAGAGCAGCCCCAGGGCTGCTGCCTACCTCTCCAAAGACCCCTCTCCACAGGCCTCGCCAACCACCATGAGAAGAACATCCCTGGTTTCTCCATCAGCCCGGGTCACCCCTTTAGATGATTGATAACTGTCACCTCTCAGGGGGTCACTGCTCCTCGGTGGGGGACCTGAATGTCAGGGGGCCCAGAATGAGTGAATGAGTGATGGAGACAGAGGATAGGTTTGGACACATGTCAACCCCTCCGAAACCTCTGCAGAACGTGAAGACAGTGTCCCCCCGATCCCCCTCCTCTTATTCCCCCAAGAGCCCTGCCTTCTCCATGTCATCATGCTCACCTGACTTCTGTGCGTCTCACCTGTGACCTGATGCCTGCCAGTTCCCAACCCCCACCTGGCTCTCCGTGAGCACACCCCTCCTGGGGGTAGGGGCGGGGGTGGGGGTGGAATCAGTGACCGCTGGATGGACAAGTAAGTGAACAGAACCAGTGCCTGTCTGGCGTGCACAGTGCTGTAGGGGACCAGCTGCCTGAGAAGGGAAATGTCTGGGATTGCAGACCCCACGAGACAGATGTGGGACCTCAGCTGAGAAACCTCAGTGTTAAAAATAGAGGCCGTTAAAAAAAGTGTTTTTAACGAACAGATGGAAATTCCCTTTATCAAAAGGATCTGCTGCATAGCAAGCCACGAAAGTGATGTCCAGGGGCTGAGGACTATTTCTTGAGCAAAGAACGCCATCTCTGGGGACTTCCCGGGGAGAGGCTGTGAGCAAGGGTCTGTGTTCAGATGGGGTCCTGTGACAAGCAGTCACTCAACAGTCATTAACAAAGAAAATACACCGACCTTTGTTCCCAGATTTGGGGAGTAAATGATGGGCTCCTCGCCCAGGACTGTTACTTAGGGAAAGTGCCCTTGGCCGGCTTGTACTGGGGATTTTTAAGGACAGAGCAGAACTTCACTGGGTAGGATGTTAGGACAAAAAATGCAAGGACCTGGATCATTTGGGGAGGGTCCTGAGCATACAGCAGGCACCAGAGAAGAGGGAACCTACCCCAACCGAGCCTTCCCGTGTGCGCACGTTACCAACCCTGTGAGACGGGCTGCAAATTTCCTGAATATTTAGTGGCTGTTTCCCACTGCCTGGGGTCCACTGCCCAGAGGGTCCAGCTTCAGGAGGAAGGCATGTACAGGCTCAAGTGTGCAGCCTTGGCTTGTGGGTGAGCCCGCCTTCGTCTTTGTGTCCCAAGCGCCTTGCCTGTCTGAACCGCGGGCAGCCATGGTCCTGGGCCCAACTCAGTCACTGCCTTGGTCATAACCCCCTGGGTTTTGTCTTCTTTCTGTAAAATCAGGAGACATGAGCTTGTTCTGCAGCCGTGGCCGTGACCAACCCCATTCCCCCATCCCAGGGCCAGGCTCCCCAGACACCAGCTGCAGGATTCCCAGCCCAGGCCCTCCAGTACAATCGGCCCACTCTGGAACTTTGCTGAACACTCCCAGACAAGCCCTAACGGAACCCGGGGTGTGCACCTGAGATCTAAGCGCTGGGGGACACCCAGCAGCCCAGGTGGTGGGGCAGGGGCATCTTGGGCACAGCAGGAGGAGACTGGAATCTGGCCTTGGAAGATTCTGCTGTCCGCGCTGAGATGGGCAGTGGGTCACGGTCAGCCCCTCCCCCCGGGAAGTGGCAATCACGCGTGTCCCACCGCGTGACGATGTTGTTAGGAAGCAGTGACTTCCGGCCATGCAAATGCTCTCAAGTCACAGCGTGGCTTTAGGAAGACACAGGCCGGGGGTGGTGTACACGGGTGACCGAGCGTGACTGGCTCTGCCCAGCGGGTGTGCACCTGCAGAGTGGCCACCGCCCTCACAGAGGTCTGGACTCCAGGCAGCCTGCCCTCTCAGGAGGGAGCTGGGCAGCAGCCTGACCTTCTGCTCTCCTGCCCACCCCCACCCTCACCCCTATGGGCTGAACCCATGGGGAGGGAAGAGCTCCTTCTGCATGGTCCCACGGCCTGGGGCTCCTCCTGTGTGCTCTTGTCTGAGCAAAGGAGCCCGATCTCCTCCGTTGGCAGGCAGATTCTTTACCACTGAGCCACCTGGGTACCACCTCGATCTCTTCTTTACGTGGTGAGACCAGGAGGTCAGCTCGAGAGTCTAGTGGAGGGAGTCTAGCTAGTCTGGAATTGTTTCAGAAAAAAACTGCAGGGGTTTTGGAATTTGACACAAACAATTTAAACGTGTGTAGGGAATTCCCTGGCGGTCCAGAGGTTAGGACTTCCACTGCAGGGAATGGGCTGGATCCCTGGTCGGAGGACCAAGATCCTGCAGGCTCTGCGGCTCAGCTCCCCCCGCTGAAAATGGAGAGACCTAGTCTGTTCATGCATCTAATCACCCCTTCTGTCCCCTGTCGTTTCCCTCTACACCTTCATCTCTGTGTCTCTTTCGTACCTGTACGTGCCTCCCTGACCTACCTGCCTAGGGACATACATCTGAGTTGATCAGTGACCCACCCCTGCCAACATGCCCAGGGCTCCCGGGACCTTGAGGCTTGAGGGGTGGACCCTGGAGCATTCCAGGGTGCATGTCCTGATGGGCAGTCCCTTGGGCCAGATCCACCTCCTCTGAAGGACCTCAGTGGGGGTCTGGGAAGAACGAGCCACCCCTTCCCCCAATCTCATGGTCCACCTCCTCATCAGACACCTTGCACCCTCCCTAGGAAGCCCCCGGGAGCGACGTCAAGGGGGAGCTAGGCAGCTTAGAGCTGGAACTGGCAGGTCTGGGCATGGGATTCAGGCAGCACTGAGCCACACCTGTGTGACTGAGCCTACCTGGCAGACAGGCCACCTCCAGCTCTGACCAGAGGATCTGCCTCTGTGGCTGGGCCTGGAGGTCCCTCCCCCAGGCTGGGGGCTATCACAGCCTATCCCAAGGACAGCTGGGCCCTGGGATGGACAGGCTCCTTCTCCCCCGCTCCAGTATCTGACAATCCTGTCCCCCATAGGCAGGCCACCCCGACAGTCACAAAAGCAGATCTAGCATCCTAACCGCATCCTGTCCCTTCCCCGAACATTGCAAGCCCTCTCTCCTTGGTCCTCACAGAGCTGTGGGCGGGGGTGGTGGGTGCGGGGGAGGATGGGGTGCGGAGGATGTCGGGGTGAGGCAGAGCACGGCACCATCCCCCTTGGAGGGGCCTGGCCGACCCATCTCAGCCCCAGCCCAGCACCGTGGCCTCCTAGGGGCCCTCACACCTGGGGGGAACCAGGCCCACTGTCCTCCTGGCTCTGGGAGGAGTGCCAGGCTTGCTTCGGGAGCCCTGAAAGCGTAAGAGGCTTCTTTCTGACTTGGCTTCTTGACGACACAAGTTTTACTTCCTTTTTTAGGCCCTGAAGGCAGACAGGAAGTTTGGGAGGTGATCTTAATCGAGTTCTTTGCTTCGTCTCTACCCCAGCTGAGCTTTACTGCGATTCTCCCAGCCTGTGGGTCCGTGATGATCAGGGATGCCTCTGGCTCCTGCGGGTGTGCCCGATGGTTAAAGCGGGTGCAGAGCCACCCTCGTGACCCCCCACCAGTCAACCGCAGAGCCCAGGCCCTGCCCGGAGCAGACACCCTCATGGCACCCACTCCCCCCATGGACAGGACCACTGTCCCTGAGAAGAACAGCAGCAAATGCACTGCCAGGCCAGGGCACTGGTGAGCAGCTGCTCCACAGAGTCCTTCCAGGAATGTCCTGCTGAAATCACAGTCACTCATTCTGATTCTGTGTCCAGAGTCACCCTGTCCTCAGTGCCTGGTGGGTCCCCTCTGACCTTGGGTGTCCTTCTGCCCTGGGGCTTCCCTCTGGCTGTGGGGTGCCCCCGACCGTGGGCCTCTCATCTACAGCCAGGAGCCTTTTCCAGACCTGGGTTTTTGTAGTTGACAGCTTTTTCCGTGCCCTTTGTCACAGTTCTACTTTTGGCTTTATTCTGTTACAGAAGGTGAGGGATTCCCGGGTTTATCCCATCATTAAATAAAGGTTTATAAATAGCCCTTGAAAGCTGGGGAGATTTTATTGTCCTCCAAAGCTAAACTTCAGGTTTTCCCGTCATCAACCCCTGACCCTGGCCAGCCCAACCCCTTAATCCCCATCAGTGACTTTTCCCACCTGCCTCAAGCCCTGGGGCTCTATCCACGAAATCCATGGTGACATGAAGCCTCTTCCTTCCCAAATGGGGCAGGGCAGGGGTTTGGGGGTGGGTCTGCTTAGACTCCCAGGAACAAAGTTTCATTTTCTAATGTGGAGGTTTCATTGGAAGATAAACAGGGAACCCAATCGGTTAACTAAAGTAGAAGGTTCTAAGAGGATGCTCGCAGACACGGGTGTAAACGGAAAACGGCTCTGCGGGTCAGGTGCTTCACGCCTCCGTGCACACAGCCCTGCGTGTCCAGGGGTTGAGGGCAGAGGTGGAAAGTCCCTGGCGACTCAGGTGCGAGGCGCCCGGGCGGCTGAGCCGTCGGGACCTGTGCCTTCCTGTGCGCCGGCCATGCGGTGCTCTGTCCTGCGTCATGCCAGGCTGTCCCAGTCCTGCGGGAGCGGCCCTCGAGCCGTTGGTGAGGGCGGGGGTCCTCCATGTCGTCCAGGTCTGGACACACCAGCCCCGGTGTGCTCTGCGAGGCCAGCCTCTCCTGGACGCTAGCTGTGCCTCCTGACACCGCACCCCCAAGCCCGCCAGGCTTCACTCGCAATTGAGTGAACATTTGGTTAGAGTCCTTCCAATGAATATTCAGGACTGATTTCCTTTAGGATGGACTGGTTGGATCTCCTTGCAGTCCAAGCAACTCTCAAGAGTCTTCTCCAACACCACAGTTCAAAAAGTATCAATTCTTCAGTGCTCAGCTTTCTTTATAGTCCAACTCTCACATCCATACATGACCACTGGAAAAACCATAGCTTTGACTAGACAGATCTTTGTTGGCAAAGTAATGTCTTTGTTTTTTAATATGCTGTCTAGGTTGGTCATAGCTTTTCTTCCAAGGAACAAACTGAAAAACCCTAGTTCCGGGAGTTGGTGATGGACAGGGAACCCTGGTGTGCTGCAGTCCATGGGGTGGCAGAGAATCAGACACGACTGAGCAACTGAACTTGGTTAGAGTCCAGGCTTGGCATTTCCCATCCACTCCTGTTTTTTAGGAAGTGGTTTTGGTTTTCATTTTTTAAGTAATTTTTACCTTAAAAAACTGAAGTGTGGCTGTGAAGCCTCTTGGATTTGGCATCTGGAGTGAAAATTCCAGTGCTGGCGTTTCCACCTAAGTCAGCGTAGGGGCTGGCCTCCCCACCAGGCCTTGTAGGGTGGACGGTCTGCAGTGACCCTGGGCCTGGCCAAGTGGGGAGGGGTGGGAGACAATGAGGAGGTGGTGCCTGGCATTCAGGGACAAATGGAATCTGCTGGACCTCGTCCTCCTGAGCCTGAGCCCTGTCGCTCTCACGGCCCCTCCCCTGCAGCCTTGGCCACAGCTGTGTCTGTCCTGTCCCTCCTCCAGGGTCAGCTGCTTCTCCTTCCAAGGACCCCCTTGCCAGCTTGGCTTCCAGCCTTGGCCCAGTCCGCATGGCCTCCTGAGACCCAAGACTCTGATTCCTAGCATCCCTTGTAGCAGGCCATGTCTGAGTGCACGTACTCGGGGAGGGGTGCTGCCCACACCTCCAAAAGGCTCTGACCCAGCGGGCAGGGGGCACGGGTCCCAGGGAAGGCTCAGAACAAGGTGGGGGCCTGTCCCTCCCCAGGCTGCACGGCCTCTTTAGCTGCCCTATGGGCTCAGTGCTGACTGCAGGCTGACCTGAGGTCCAGAGCTGGACACCGGCCAGGATGGGGATCTCGGTGAGGAGGACACGGGGAACCAGAGATAGCGCCCTGCAGAGCGACTTGCGGGACCCCCTGTGGCACCCACGAGGCACTCCTGCAGGGACAGAACTCTGATCGGCACAAGAGTGGGGGCCGGTGTTCACCCACTGGGCCCAGCTCCTGCAGGTGCTCCTTGCAGGGGAGGCGTGAAGAGGGCCATACTGGGTGCGGTCATCACAGGGGGAAAGGGCGGCCGCCACTGGGTTGGACCTCAGCCCTCCCCTCTGCTCAGTCTCTGCCCTCTCCCAACCCCCCTGGGGTCCCCTCCCCATTACTCCATCTTCCTCCCTCCTCCTCCTGAGAGCTGTAGTGAGTTGCTTGGAAATGAGCAGTTGCCTCAGTGGTGTCTGGCTCTGTGACCCCATGGACTGTAGTCCGTCAGGCTCCTCTGTCCATGGGACATTCCAGGCGAGAATATTGGAGAAGGTTGCTGTGCCCGCCCCCAGGGTATCTTCCCTGGAGTCGCACAGGGTCCCCCAAATTCATGTCAGGGAACCTCAATGGGAAACGGTCTCAGCTGATGTCACTAGTGAAGATGGGGTCACCCTGGGTAGGGTGGCCCTTAATGCAGTGACCTGTGTCCATGTAAGGAGAGGAGAGTGCCAGAGACAGGGCTGTGGGCTGTGCCAGGGTCACCTGCAGGCTCCAGAAGCTGCAGGAGACACAGAGAGGTCAGAGAACCAGTCCTGCCCACACCTTCATCTTGGACTTTGGCCTCTAGACCCAGAGAGAGCGGACATTTGCTGTTCAAGACGCCTGGGGCCCCTCCCAGGAGCTCGCAGCCTCACAGCTTGGGTGAGTCCCACCACCCTTGCCCCAGAGGAGGCAGACCCCGCACAGAGGTCCTGCCTGTCGGGGCCCCTGGGTCTGGGCCCAGCAGCCCTCTCAGGCTGCATTTTAGCCAAACCGCGGTGTCACTTTCTGGATTTGGGTGAGGGGTCCTGCCCTGGATCTGCTGGGAGCCCATGGGGAAGTGCATGGGGTACCTGAACCACAGCCGCTCCCTCCAGACCCTCTCCTTCGGTGGATCGGCTATGCCCCGGGTCCTCCCCTGCCTCTCTGATTGCAGCCCCCTGCCTTGGGGAGACCACTCCCTCCCCCAGCCTGGGCCCCGGTGTGGCAGTTCCCCGCTTCCTGGTCGGCCCACTCCCAGCAGCCTCAGCACGTGCAACCTGGGGATGAATCGCCCTCAGGGGGCGGGGGCGGGGTGAGCTCAGGCTCCAGGACACTGTGAGGGCGTGGGGACTGGAGCACGGTGAGGAGGGTGGGCGGCAGAGGAGAGGAGGATCCTGGCCAGTTACTGCCTGGGGCACACCCTGCCCTTAGGGTCACACCACCAAGACCCAGATCTATCCGAGTCCTTAGGAGACTTGGAAGGTGGTGTGGCCGAGGTTCTGTTCCTGACACGGGGTGGCTGGCCAGGGCCTGCACAGCTCCTGGGCATTGGGGCCTGTTCATGGGGGTCTCGTGGGGACCCAAGCCCCCACCCCCCACCCCCCACGCCCCAGGAAGTGTGCACTGTGCCCTCCCAACAGCAGCAGTGGCAGAAACCCCCTCCCAGGAGCTCAGGCTGAGCCCGGGGGTCACTGACACAAGCCCCTGAATTCCTGACATTAAAGCCCCTGGACAAGGTCCAGCCTTCCCCACACCCTCACCCCACTGGAGCTGCCCTACCCTGCCCCTGTTTCTCACTTCTCCCTGATGACGGCAGAATCAACACGGATTCGAGGAAAGTATGCCGTGTTTACTAGTAACGAAGGAGGCTCTCCCCATGGGACTCGGGAGTCAGGAAGGAGCCCTGGGCAGCTGGGGATTGTGGCGGGGGCGGGTGCTGAGTCAGGGCTGGAGAACATTCAGGAATGCAGCAGACGGGCGGTTAGCAGTGGCCGGTGGGCCTGATGAGAGTGGGGAACACAGGGCAGACCACGCTGGGGGGACTATCTTTGGGCTGGGCCAGCATGAGCACGGGCGCCAGTCACCAAGGACGGAATGGTCCCAGGTGAGCGCCTTCTGACTGGAAACGGCCTCTTTCTGAGAAGCCCTCTTTCTGAGAAGCCGGGACTTGGAAGGAGATGCAGACAGGATATGCCTGTTCGGCCGCGGCGCAGGCATTGTCCTGAGCCGCCTGCCAGCTTCCGGCCCAACCAGCAGCCAGTGTCACAGCACCCGGGCCTCATGGGCACTGGCAGAGCAGGGTGGCCCTCTCCTGAGGGTCTCCAATGCCAAGGCTGCCCTTCCCAGGGTGGGAGCTGCAGTCACGGAGAGCGTCCAAGCTGCAGGGCCCCGGGAGGCAGAACCAGGCTCCAGCTGCCTGCTTTGTGGGAAAGGAAACTGGGGCGTGCTGGTCACACAGCTTCCCTTCTGCCCTCTGCCCTCTCAACGAGCCTCCCCCTATCAGCGGGCTCCACCTCCCTGACAGGTGTTCACTGCACATCCGCTCTGTGCAGGGAAGAGGGGGCAGGGGCCACAGGCTCCCAGAGACCAGACTCCTGCAGCCTGTGGCCTCCACCCACGGCCAATGCCAGCACCGGACTTGTGCCCAGCCCCTGACCTGGAATGTGAACCATCAGTCACCTCTCCTGTACCCCATGCAGGTGGGGACCCCGACAGCAGCTCTGCTGTCCTGCCCTGCGAGGAAAGGTGACATGGGGATCCTCGGTCTTGGCTACTGACCTCTGGGCAGGACCCCATCTGTGTGGGACGTTGAGAAGTACCCCCCCACCATCAGTAGGAACCCCCAAGAGTGACCAAATGCCTCCACACTGACCCATGTCCCCCGGGAGATGGGGCCACTCTGGAAGGGCAGGGGCCGGGTCCCCCACCGCAGTCAGGACTGGCCAAGTGGACTGAGTTGGTCCACATGCTGACCAAAGTGTCTGGACCCAGGCATGCCAATAGCTTATATTCTCTGGAACCAGGCTTCCAAAAATGTCAAAACTCAGCACTCACACGCTATCCATAATACAGCTTAAGACGCAAGCAGAGGCCCCAGGGTGAACTGGCCGGGGTGACCTGTGCGAGCTGGACAGAGAGGGCACTGCTGTGGCCCCAGAGGCCCGGAGGCAGCCAGGAGGGTCGGTCGGAGCCCAGCCAGAAGATGATGACTTTGGCACGGAGCCTGGAGGGTGTGGCCTCAGCTTCGGGAAGGCCAGGGCCAAGGCAGAGCCCACAAGCAAGTGGGAGAGAGTCCCTAGGGGCCCTCCCGGGCCAGGGTGTCAAGTGGGCCTGAGCCAGAGAGCCAGCCCTGCCGCTTCCCCAAGAATGAAACTGCTTCTGATTGGAAACCTGGAACCAGGCTTGGTCTCCCTGCAGCTGCACCATCCTGCCAGGCTGAGATGCCCCCTCCCTACCCCTCCAGCCAGGGGCTGCTCAGGGTCTGCTGGCCAGGCCTCCGGCAGGGTGGTGGAGCAGCCCTCCTGGGTCCCTGTCCTGGCGTCACAGCACAGTCACTGTGGACCGGCCACGCCCATCTGCCCGTATCCACTCGGTTGCTCCCACCTGCCCGGCCCCACCTGCCGCTCCGGCTTCTTGCTCGAGATGCCGTGAGTCACCTTTCTGTCATTCTCTGAGGAACCACACATGCCTTCTAATGCTTTCATGTTAAAAGTCTATGTGGATCCCACATCACACTCACGTACAGGCCATGTGAGGGCTTTTGGTACAAACACACGCAGGATTCTTGAAACACTGTTGGCTTAGAATCCACGCCAAGCCGCCTGGTTGAGTTTGCTGCAAGTCTGGGTCTGGGAGGTGCAGGTCTCACATGCCCGTTGGTGCTGAATAACCACAGGGCGACAGGCCCATTTCCTGTGGCGCGGGGGAGGCGCCCACCAGGCAACCTGGCAGACTCCGTCACAGAACCTGCTGGGAACACTGAACTGCTGGATGCAGTCCCGGAATTAACATGGAAACCACCTGGGCGGGGGCAGGGCATCAGGCTGCCTGCCCCCGGACTTGGCCATGGCTCCACTCCCGGTCACTCAGTGGGCCTGGTGGGCTCCAGGGACCCCCTGGTTGAGGCAAGGTTGCTGCCATGACCCTGCAGTTTCTCAGGGGAGGCAGGTGGGGGCACAGGCAATGGTGAGAGGCTAGCAGGGGCTGCCCAGCGAGATTTGAGGAAATGTCTGCTGTGTTTGAAGAAAAGCTGCCGTGGCCGGGAGGTCACCCTCTGTCCACTCATGGCCCCACAGTGAAGGACCATGACGGTCACCTGTCCACACTGGTGTCCACTGGAAATGCTCGTCCCAGACCTGCCCAGGTGTCCCCTGCCATAGAGTCCAAGCCCTTGGCTGCCCTGTCCAGCTGCTCCGCCCAGCACAGAGCTTCTCCTAAAATTCCACGTGCTTTTGAGGAGGGAAAACTAGCTTCTGACCAAAACAAAGGAGGTTGGGTTTTCCTCCCAGTCAGCATCCTGGAGAGACGTGAATTCAGGGGGGCTTTCCAGTGTTTCCTGTTTTGTGCTTCAGTACACACACACAGACACGGGGCCATTGGGCTGGAAGTGGGGTGGGAGCCTCACACGCAGACCCAGGGAGTGGCCGTTGCGTCTGGAGCGACCACTGCCCAGCACGGGTCATCTGGAAGAGAGGGCTCTCGCACACCTCTTCCTGGAGCAGACATTATTCCTCCAGCTTCAGGAGTTCATCCCACAGCGAGTCGGGTCCGGGGCTGGTGGCAGGAAGGAGCTGTCATGGCCCTTCTCTTGTTCTGTGTTTGGTGGCAAAGGTGGGGGGCCCACCTACTTGGGGGCATGTGTAGCCCTGGGGAGCCACCATGCCAAACTTTTGAAAGGTTCACTGGGATCAGGGCAGCAGCTGGCACATGCTCCCGGGATCAGCGTGGTCCTTTCAAGGGTGCCTTTCATGTTCCCCCAATGCCAGGAGGCCAGTGTCCATGCAGTCCCGAGCTTCTGGCGGAGATGGTCCACTCTGCCCGGCCTGTTCGAGTCAGTTCTTGAGCTGCCATCCGACGTCCCAGCTGGCGGCATCTCCTGGGAGCCCTGGCCTCGTCCTGGGGGGTCCCTCATCACACGTGCTCTTGGAAGGAAAGAGGAGAGAGGGCGTGAGCCTGGAGTCCACTCATTTCGGTGGCAGAGACTAGTCTTCTCAGGGCCCAGCACGGTGAAAGCAGGGTTGAGAACGGCTGCAGGCAGTGCACACTGGACTCTCAGGTCTGCGGGCCCGGATTCCTCAGCAAGCTGCGTCCCGCATCCTCCAGGATGGGCCTCGGGGACAGGCCTCCGGAGTGAATCTGCTGCGGTACCAGGCAGCCGCGGGCCGGGAATCACCTGGGTGAACAGGTGGGCAGGCACGTCGTGTGGGTTGTGCTCACCCTCCCCTGACAACCCTTCTCAAGGGCGGTTGAGGGGGAATGGGGTTCAGAGAGGTGAGGCCACTGGCTTCAGGCATGGAGCTGGCTGGCGGGACCCCAAAGGCCCTGGCAGCCCGAGGCACCTATCAGTGGGAAACCGAAACCCAAGGCCCTGTATGTGATACTTTCCCAGAGCGGGGCAGGAGCCACGTGACGTTTGCGTGGGAACTGTGAGGTGCTCGTCTGTACAAAGGGTCTGGACTTGCTGGAGAGCCCCACCCCGAGGGCTGTGATGGAGGGAGACCAGGGGAACGGAGACAGGGTGTGGAGCAGGGGCATCATGCTCCAGCCTCTCTGCTCCTGCGAACATTTGGAAAGTCCCAGAGTCAGCAGAGGACAGGGCAGCATGCCAGGAGGGAAGGCCTCCACTTGGGGTTTCACCAGCTGTGCACTGAAAGCACCTACTCCCTGGGCATTGAGCCATGCTCGTGCAGAGAGCCAAGCACCCAGCCACCCTGCCTGAGTGACCCGAGCTTCCTCCACGCGTCTCCTTCCCTCCCGGCAAACTCACCTGCGAGAGCTAGCTCTGGCCTTGCAACCTGGGCACCTGCGGGAATTAAGCATAAATGCTCAGGGTGGGGTAGTGAAGCAAGGCCTCTCTGAAGACCCCAAGGGCCCCATGCTCAGTACCCCCTCCACTCAACCCTCCTCTGGCTTCCTGCTCGGGTGAGGGGCTTTGCAGGCCACCCTGAGTCCCAGGACGAGACTTTGTAGGAGGTCAGGTGGGAAGCACCTGGAGAGGCTTGGGGGCTTTCACGGCCTCGGTTCCAGGGCGCTAGGTGACGTCTCTAAGAGGTGGAAGCTGGCAGCCAGGGGCACACCCCAGGGCCACAGGTGGAAACCCCTCTCGTCAGGCGGGCCTCCCACCATGAGTTGGGTCCTGAGTCCAACAGCACTCCCCTTCCTTACTCTCTGGGGGGTCTCAGCGGGTCCTGACTCTGTTAATAGGACCTCTGGGGATGCCCGCTGACCTCCACCTCCAGGCTGACCTGGGGAGACTGTGCTGGGCCCAGGTCAGCCGTCAGCGCCTCTCGCTGACCCCTGGGTGCTTCCAGGGCCCACACTCTTGGCTTTCCCACTCCCACTGTGAGCCCTGCTTCGTTTCACGTAGCCAAACCCCAGACTTTCTGTATCCGTCTGAGTTTGGCCAGAACTGGACAGAAGGCCTTGAAGGGACTGGAAGGCAGCTCAGCCTCCACAGGGGCACTACGACCTGACTTCCACATTAGTAGAGTCCTCCATCCTCCCCCAAACCTAGGAGACTGGCCTTCCCTTCCGGGGCGGGCAGTGTCAGGATCTTGGAGGCTGAGATCACACCCAGGAGCGTGCTGCAGCTACTACGTTCACTCTCGTTAGTGTGGTTACACTGCGTGTCCCATGAAAGCGACACCTCTCAGAGGTTGTAAACATCTTGGGAAAGGCGGCCCCACATCCCAACAACACAAAAGTGTGCTGTCCACAGCACAGGTGTCCCCATACCTGTGTAGCTTTTGGGTGGACACCTGCTCCTGCACAGCCAGCCTGTGGCGAGAGCCAGGAGCACGATCACGGCCAGCACGGCAAGGACGCTAAAAACCTGCTGGTGTTTCCCGCTGTGGCTGCCATCGACTGGGTCCTCTGTGATGCTGTCCTTGGTTCCCGTGAACGTTTCTGCAGGAGAGGAAAATCACGCAGGGCTTATAGACAGGGAGGAAAGGGGGGTTTTTTCATCCTGAAGGACTGGGCGCTAAGAGAAGCACTGATCCAACAAGACTTCCTAGAGGCACTTGATGGTTTTTAAGCTATAAAGCTGACGAAGACAAAGATTTCCTCTTCCAGGTAAGCCTTCATCTCTTCTTGGGACGCCCCTTCTCCTCAGCCCACTGGTGAGACCTGTAACCCCAGTGCTTCCTAGAGGTTCACACCTGGGGATGGAGTGGAAGGAAGCATAAGTCTTCCTGGCTTTTTAAACTTTAATTCTTTCTAGCTTAATTGCTGGCTTAAAAAAAAAATGGTGAAATTTACATAACAAAATGAACCATTTTATAACCATTCAGTGGCCTTTACTAATTTACAAGTTCATGCAGCCATGACTGTTATCTGATTCCAGAACTTTTCATGCCACAAAGGGAAAACCTCTGCCCCCCAGCAGTCACTCCCCACCCCCTACCCCGGGCATGCGTGCATGTTCAGTCACTAAGTTGTGTCTGACTTTTTGCAACCCTGTGGACTATAGCCTGCAGGCTCCTCTGTCCATGAAATTCTCCAGGCAAGAATACTGGAGTGGGTTGCCATTCCCTTCTCCAGGGGATCTTTCCGACCCAGGGATCGAACCCAAGTCTTTTGGGTCTCCTGCATTACCACTGCACCGCCTGGGAAGCCCTTCCCCCTCCCCGCCCCCGGCAAACTCTAATATACATTAGATTAGTCTGTTTGGGTTTACCTATTCTGGACATTTTGTACCAGTGGAGCCATACGCTATGAGGACTGTTCCGTCTGGCTTCTCCCACTGAACATCATTTGCTCACCCGTGCTGCAGCAACCTCAGAACTTTGCTCCTTTTCGTGGCTGAGTGACGCTATACCTTGTGGATGGACACTCTGTGCTCACCCCTCTGTCCACCTACGGACTCCTGGGCGTCCCCACCTTTTGGTTACTGTGAATAAGCAGCTGTGAACATTCACATACAAGTATTTGTCTGAGTCTCGCTTCCAGAGCCCTTGGCCACACACCCAGGTGTGTGGACCTGCTGGGTCACTGCTGATCCTGTGTTTAGTTTTTTAAGGAAACAGCAGACCGTTTTCCACGGCGGCTGCACCACTCCGAATCTGTTGGAAGTGCACGAGGGGGCCAGCCCCCTGTCCCAGTGCCCCACCATGGTGCCTCTTGGGGAGTGGTTCTCAGGGGCTGACAGGCAACACCCTCCCCAGGCAGCTTGTGACAAGTGCCCCATGTTTCCCAAACCTGGAGAAGCTACAAACCAGACAGTGGCGAGGCCCCCCATGTGCCTTAGAACCACCCAGAAGCTTTTCAACACATTCCAGAGGTGCTGATTCAGAGAGTGTGGGCACGTGATGAGGGGGCACAGGGGTTCCCAGTTGTTCCCGGAGCAGCCAGGCTGAGACCACGACCCCAGGAGACCCTCCTGCTCTCCTCCCATCCCCCCTCCTCTGCCTCCAACTATGCTGCTGGGACGCAGAGTCAGAGGAGGCCTTTAGTGCAGCCAGAGGACTGTGACTGCTGAGCCACAGGGCTGCATCTGTATTCCAGGAGAATGCCCGGGCCAGACACTCCCGGCAACCAGGATGCTCTTGGTACCAGGCAGGTCTGGACCCCATCCCCCAGCTCCCGCCCTCCTTCCCCAGCATCTCAACCCTGCTAACAGGGACTCACAGACCCAGAGAGCCTATGGCTTTTACAAAGGAGTCACCCGCCTGCACCCTTTTACGGGGGGCCTTGGGCAGTGGCTGGGCCCAGCTGGACCCACTGGTAGAGTTGTTCTGGCTTCTTAGGGGGCATATGTCCAAAGAGTGTGGAAGGGAGCCATGCTGGATGGGGCTTCCATCCCAGTGCTTCTGCTGCCTCTTTCTGTGGCTTTTGAGATTTTCAGAGCCTCAGTCCCCCATCTGTGAAATGGGTCACCAAAAATGACCCCTGAGCACAAGCCAGCTCCTGCCCTCAGCATGGTGACACTCTCACCTGCCCTCCCTGCCCCGCCTCTGACGCCACTGCCCAGTCTCCTCACAGGGGCTTTGTCTCCTGCCCAGTCACCCCCGGCCCGGCCTTGGGTTGGGGTCAGCATGCAGCCCCGTGGGGTCCCCTGGGACCTCACCTGTCTGGCCGCTCGTCAGGTTCTGGTGTAGCAGCACATTCTCAATGCAGCAGCCCACGTTGACATGGGGGGTTCGCCCGATTCTCACGACACTGACCACATCATACAGGCCCCGCGCGTTCAGGGACACCGTGTTATTCTGCAGGGCGCTGTCCAGCACGCTGTTGTCCGTCTTGTTGATCCAGTACACATTTGGCCGCGGGTAGCCGTTGGTAGACGTGCACGTGAAGGTGAGCTCCTCGTCCTGGGATGGGCCGCTGACCACGGGCATGCTGTAGTTTGCTGCAGGGAGAGACATGGGCTGAGGGGTGCCAGGTCCTGAAGGTCAGAAAAGGGGGGACACATGCCAAGGGCCAGGGCAGGGGGGAGGCAGCCATTGAGCCCGTGATGCTGGAGCAGGGGCAGGACCAAAACTGTGGTCTCGTCAGCAGCACAGGCTCCGTTCTGCCCAGGAGCCACCCCCAGGTCAATAAGGAGGCTGCTGAGTCTGGTGAGCAGTGAGCAGTGCCCACTTCCTGCCCCAATGGGGCTGGCCTCATTTGAGTCTAGTGACACAGACAGCTGGCGATCCCCCGTGTCCACTGAAGGATGCCCTGAGCAGCCTGCTGGAGACGCTTTCATTTTCTGACTCTCCTGACCTCATTTAGTACCTTACAGCACTGGTTTCTTATTTCATCAAAAAACCTAGTTTGAGAGGCTTCCTTGGTGGCTCAGTGGTAAAGAATCTGCCTGCCATTCCAGGAGACGCAGGTTTGATCCCTGATCACGGAGGATCCCACATGCTGCACAGCAACGTAGCCTGTGAACCGCAACTACTAAGCCTGTGCTGTTGAGCTTGGAGCCTCAACTACTGAGCCCATCACTGAGCTGCAGCTACTGGGCCCACATGCCCTGGAACCCATGCTCCACAAGAGAAGCCGCCACAATGAGAGGCCGCACAGCACAACTAGAGAGGACCCTCTGTTTGCCACAACTACAGAAAGCTCGCGTGCAGCAATGAAGACCTAGTGCAGCTGAAAATAAAATAAGTGAATTATGTAAAAGAGTCTAGACTGGGTTGAGCTGGAGAGTTCAAAGCAAAGACAGCAAGATGGGGAGCTCCCATATGGAAGCAGGCAGCCTCGGATACTGGAAAACAGTCTCAGGAGTTGAATGATCTTTGCTGCCTTTAGCTGTACACACAGTTAAACACCAGACCACAGAGGGATCGGGGTTTTCTTTAAGGGAACACACAGGTGAAAGAGCCACAGGAAACGGCTGTCACTTACTGACACTTCTTCCTGGACATAAGGCTGGGATGAAATCAGCTTGGCCGCTTCCTCTGTCTTACCTGCCACGTGCAGAGTGACCGCAACTTCCAAAATCTTTTTTAATTCCAAGGACTTCCGAAACACCAGGCAGTTGAACTTCTGCTCATCCTGGGGGGTGACGTTGCGCAGGTGCAGAGAGAAGTCGCCCTGCTTCATGCTGTCCAAGGACAGCCGAGCCCGGTCCTTGTAGTGGTTGTCACCGTGGCTGGCAGAGCTGTTTCCGGACAGGTGGTAGGTCACCACGGAGTCGACATTCCCTTTGCCCGCCATGCTGATTTGCCAGTAAACGTAAAGATCGTTTAAATCGAAGCTGTTTTTTTCAGGGTAAATGCAGCGGAGCTGGACATCGCTGCCCACCATCGCTCGGACTTCTTCTTGACTCTCTGCAACCACCCACAGAGAACAGAAATCATCTTCTGCACCTGATCCCCAACTTTGACGTCACCCTATGGGGGTGGAGGGGGGAGCTGCTGAGTTGCAAGACTCAAACTCCAATTGTGATTCATCTCAGTAGGAAAGGAATATGTTAATAAGAAGCACACAGGGAACCCAAAGTATTGTAAACATTCGGACCCTGGCGGTGAACAGCTCCAGTGGAGGGCCAGGGCTGGTTTCCTGTGATCAAGTGGAAGACCAGCCTTGGGAGGATCAGGCCCTGGGGCACTGGGACTGCTCCTCACAGTTTCTGCTACTTCTTGGGATTTTTATAACAAATTAAAAATAAAAAGGTTTAAAAAAAAATTTAGACGTTTTCAAAGAAAGCATAAGCTTCTCAGTATCACTGTGATACTGCTTGTGCTGCATCAGTGCAGGCCCAGCGAGGCTCTGGGGTGTTCCAGCCATAGGAATGCCAGCAGGGAGAGTGGCCACCCGCCCTGGCCCGTTCCTCTGCGGGCTGGAGGGCCGGACAAGGCCTCAATCTCCACTGTGGTGCTGCACCCCATTTCATGCTCTCCTGGATGCTGGTGGCTTTGGGGAGCACAGGGGCTGCAAGAAACAGGAAGCCCAGCTGCTGGCTCCTCTGGGAAGTGGAGGTTCTGAAACACTTGGGGGGAACTGCACTGTGCTTGCCCCAAACATGAAACAAAACAAAACCTTGGGGGCTGGTGGAGCGCTCCCCTTAGTGGCTGTCAGTCCTACACATTACCTCAGGCTTGGGGGCCCAGCTTTCTCATAAGGACCCCTGGAAAAACAGGCAGGCCTGTGAGGAGGGCCCCACTGACACCTGCCTCCGCCCCAGGTCCTACTGCTCAGCGCTGAAGGGCTTGGAAGCCTCCCCAAGAGCGCCTCCTGCACTTACCGGCTTGCAGGCCCCAGAGCAGCAGCAGGAACAATCCAGGACTGGGAAGAAACAACCAGAAAGCCAGGTGAGTCCCGCTTCTTCCAGACTAGGCAAGAGCCGGTTACACACATCATCCAAATGGGAATACATCCACAACCAGCCAGCCCATCAGCCCAGGGTCCCTGGGGCAGCCAGGAACTCAGGGAGAGGAGCCAGGACCGCAACCTCCCTGCCAAGCACAGCAAGCCCCTGCCAGGGACCAGCTCTGTATTAACAGAACGCCCCTCACAGCAATTTTGAGAGTGAGATAAAGGGTATTGAGAGGGGTCACCAGACCCTTGGTAGTGTGGCTTCGCATGGATGGGGTCCAAGAAACTGTATAAAATCAGAAAAAAAAAAAACACTTTCCCAGCATTTGAAATTTGAAAGACAGGATGTAAGATGCTTGCCTCAAGGGAAGGTCAGAGCAGCCCCAGGACAACCTTCTGAAGGAACAGTCATTCAGGAACCAGAGCTGGTGGCTCCACCCAGCCTGTGGGCAGCTCAGCCCTGGGGGCCAGCAGATGTGTCTCAGCGCTCCCAGGCTCCGGGCACCTTCAGTCTGGGAGCCTCTGCGCCCTGCATGCCCCAGCTGTGCCCGCCCCCGCTCCCACCCCCTCACCTGTCGCCTCCCTGCCCCTGCCCCAGCCCACAGCTCCCTGGGTCAGATAGGAGAAAGTGCACACTCAGGGGCAGGGTGGCTGGTGGCTGTGACATCCCAGTACTTTTATTTTCCTTTCTTGAGGGAATAATCTTTACCTGCATTTCTAACTAGGGAGACTAAGTGGTGGGACCGACGGGACGGAGTGGGGAAGGGGGTGGAAGGAGGGGGGAAGAAGGGGGGGCTTCTGAGTTGTGTGATAGGACACCTGGGGATGGGGTACCGCACCATCTCATCAAGTGGGGCACAGGCTGCCTACCCTAAGACTTCCCTGAAGGCAGCGTTTTGGCCAAAAGTGGAGGGGGAGTTGGGAGCAGAGGGCGGATAGTGGGGGGCAATCCAGGCGTCGGGGGCGGTGGGCACCAGCCCGCATTGGAAGTAAATGAGCGACTTTGGCACAGCGCGGTCACGCCCTTCTTTCCTCTGGGTAACCGCTGGGACAGGGGAGGGCAAGGGGGGAAGTGAGCGTGGGTCGCTGCGTCTTCTCAGCTCTCCGCTCTCCCTCCCTCGGCGGGGACCCGGCCCGAGCATACACCCGCGCAAGGCCACCGTCCTTCGCCGCCCTCCCGCCCGCACGTAACCGCACCTGCCGCGGCCCAGCCCGAGGCCGCCCCGCCTCCGCTGCCCCGCCAGGCTACTGGTCCCCGGAGATAACTTCGCTTCCCGGCGCCGCGCGTCCGCGCCGCGCCTCCGCTCCGTCCCGCGAACCTACAGGACGCGGCCGCGCACACACTCACCTCCTCGGCCGCATGGTGGGGGCGGAGACCCCGGCCCGCCCCGGAGATCTCGGGGCGCTAGAGACCGCAGCCAGAGGGAGGTCTCGGGCGGCGGGAAAACTCCGAGCACGGGCGACCTCGGGCCGCTGGAGCCCTCGGAGCGGCCGGCCAACACCAGCCAAGCTCGCGCCGCGCCTCGGAGGCTCTGGGCCCTGAGCGGGTAGTGGGCTGAGAGCCGGGCAGAGATCAGCCTGGCCCCGCCCCTGGCCCCGCCCCTGGCCCCTCCCACTGCCTCGGCCGGGAGCTGTGGGAACCGAAGCGTGGACACTGACTCACCAAAGTTAAGCCCTTCCCAGGCAAGGGTGCACGTCTGGCCCCGAGGGTAGCAGGCCGGGGGCTCCAGACCCGGCAAGTTGAGGACAGGGAAGGCCCCATGGAGGAGGGCGGCGAAGGCCGCTGCGGGAGTATTTGCCTGGCTGAAGGGAGGCTAAATGCTGTCCCCCAAAGTCGCACAGAACGTCCGCGCCCCCAAGCGCCCAGCTTCCGCCGGCGCACGCCGGCCGCCCCACCCCTGCGCCCTGAGAGCCTGGCTGGGCGGGCTGGGTGTCAGTCTCCCGCCCTCCTTCCCCCTCTAGGAACCCAGTCAGTTCCTCCAGGGCTAGGTGACGTGAGAACTCCACGACTGTTCAGGAACGAATGAATGAGTGGCCGGAAGGCGGAAGGCAGGCTGGCAGGCCCCGTCTTCCAGTCCAGTCCTAGGTCACCCCCTGCCCCGCCGCCCAGTCTGGCTCCTCTGTCCTTCCTCCATCCTGGGCCTCCTGCCGCAGCACTCAGTTCAGTTCAGTCACTCAGTCTTGTCCGACCCTTTGCGATCCCATGGACTGTAGCACACCAGGCTTACCTGTCCATCACCAACCCCTGGAGCTTGCTCAAACTCATGTCCATCGAGTTGGTGATGGCATCCAACCATCTCATCATTTGTCGTCCCCTTCTCCTCCTGCCTTCAATCTTTCCCAGCATCGGGGTCTTTTCTATTGAGTCAGCGCTTCCCATCAGGTGGTCAAAGTATTGGAGCTTCAGCTTCACCACCTGTCCTTCCAATGAATATTCAGGACTGATTTCCTTTAGAATTGACTGGTTTTATACACTTGCTGTCCAAGGGATTCTCAAGAGTCTTCTTCAACTCCACAGTTCAAAAGCATCAATTCTTCAGCACTCAGCTTTCTTTATGGTCCAACTCTCACATCGATACACGACTACTGGAAAAACCATAGCTTTGACTATACAGACCTTTGTCTGTAAAGCAATGTCTCTGCTTTTTAATATGCTGTCTAGGTTTGTCATAGCTTTTCTTCCAAGAAGCAAGCATCTTTTAATTTCATGGCTGCAGTCACCATCTGCAGTGATTTTGGAACCCAGGGAAATAAGTCTCTCATTGTTTCCCCATCTATTTGCCATGAAGTGATGGGACCAGATGCCATGATCTTAGTTTTTTGAATGTTGAGTTTTCAGCCAGCTCTCACTTTCATCAAGAGGCTCTTTAGTTCCTTTTCACTTTCTGCTGTAAAGGTGGTGTCATCTGTATATCTGAGGTTATTGATATTTCCCCCAGAAATCTTGATTCCAACTTGTGTGCTATTCAGCTTGGCATTTCACATGATGTACTCTGCATAGAAGTCAAATAAGCAGGGTGACAGTATACAGTCTTGTCATACTCCTTTCTCAATTTGGAACCAGTGTGTTGTTCCATGTCCAGTTCTAACTCTTGCTTCTTGACCTGCACACAGATTTCTCAGGAGGCAGGTAAGGTAGTATGGTATTCCAATCTCTTGAAGAATTTTCCACAGTTTTTTGTGATACACACAGTCAAAGGTTTTATTTAGCATAGTCAATGAAGCAGAAATAGGTGTTTTTCTGGAATTCTCTTGCTTCTATGGATGTTGGCAATTTGAACTCTGGTTCCTCTGCCTTTTCTAAATCCAGCTTGAACATCTGGAAGTCTCAGTTCACGTACTGCTGAAGCCTGGCTTGGAGAATTTTGAGCATTGTTTTGCTAGCATGTGAGATGAATGCAATTGTGTGGTAGTTTGAACATTCTTTGGCATTGCCTTTCTTTGGGATTGGAATGAAAACTGACCTTTTCCAGTCCTGTGGCCACTGCTGAGTTTTCCAAGTTTGCTGGCATATTGAGTGCAGCACTTTCACAGCGTCATCTTTTAGGATTTGAAATAGCTCAGCTGGAATTCCATCACCTCCACTAGCTTTGTTCATAGTAATGCTACCTGAGGCCCACTTGACTTCACACTCCAGGATGTCTGGTTCTAGGTAATTGATGGTGGTTATTTGGGTCATTAAGATCTTTCTTGTATTGTTCTTCTTAATATCTTGCCACCTCTTCTTAATATCTTCTGCTTCTGTTAGATTCATACCCTTTCTGTTCTTTATTAAGCCCATCTTACATGAAATGTTTCCTTGCTATCTTTAATTTTCTTGAAGAGATCTCTAGTCTTTCCCATTCTATTGCTTTCCTCTATTTCTTTGCATTGATCATTTAGAAAGGGTTTCTTATCTCTCCTTGTTGCCTTTCACTTCTCTTCTTTTCTCAGCTATTTATAAGACCTCCTCAGACAGCCATTTTACCTTTTTGCATTTTTTTTTCTTGGGGATGGTTTTCATCTTGGTTTCCTGTACAATGTTATGAACCTCCATCCATAGTTCTTCAAGCACTCTATATAGCAGATCTAATCCCTTGAATTATTTGTCATTTCCACTGTATAATTGTAAGGGATTTGATTTAGGTCATACCTGAATGGTTTAGTGGTTTTCCCTACTTTTTTCAATTTAAGTCTGAATTAAAGACTTTGCATATTTACACATTAAAGGCTCTGAGAAGCCCACCTTGTGGAAAGTTGTTCAGTCTTTGCTCCTCCAAGCCTGTGGGACTTGATGCTCTTGTTTTCTGGTCTGGTAACACTGGGGGAGCCCCAGAGCCCCACCCTAAGGACAAACACTATGTTTATTCCTTCCTCACCCCTCCCAGTCAACTTGGCCTCTCTCTGGGAGTCCCATCTGAGTCAGTGCTCCCCTTCCCTCCTTCCACACAGGGCAAGCAGGTGCCAATGAGGTGAGGGGATGGTGTCACGAGGGAACAGGTGCCCTCTCTGCTGGGCATCTCTGGAAGGACCTGAGCTCCTAGGCACCTGCCTCAGGTCCGGAGGGTCATGTCTTGGGTGGAGCAGGCAGGAGGGGTGTGTGCTGCTGCCCTGGCTGATGGAGATGCTGAGACTTGCCTTTGGAGGGGGGTAGGAGAGGGAGGGTGTAAGGTGAGGGCAGAACCAAGGGGGCTCCCCTGGCCCCAGCCATCTCCTGCACGCTATCACTCTTTCAACCAAGGTTTAGTGCCCACCCACCACGGCCTGTGTGAGCACTAACGATAACAACTTAAAATAAGAGAATCTCCGCCTGGTAGAAACCATCACTTCTCTGGAGACAAGAACAAACAAGACAAAGAAGTAAAAGAGATGGGCTGGGAGGTGGGATGAGAGGGTGGGGATTGCAGGTGGCCAGGGAGAGAGGCCTGCAGGCCTAAAGCCCAGGGGCTTCACTCCTCCCAGGTCAGGCTGGGAGACTGGGGTGGAGGATTTAAAGAGGCCAAGGAGGATTTACCCTCCCTTTTCTTTTTTTTTGTTTTTTTTTTTGGTTTTTTTTTTTTTTAATCCATCAACTCTGATTTACCCTCCCTTTTCTGTGATCAGGAGCAAAGAAGGGACAGGGGTCCTGGTCAGGGCTCCTGGTCAGGTGTCCAGTGAGGGCACAGACAGTCTGAACCTGGGTGGGGGACGTCCTGAAGGGGCTGGAAATGGGAGCCAGGAGGAAAGGTAAGATTTGGCCAGGAGAGCTGGCCGTGGGCATGGATCAAATCAGAAACGGGGACTCAGGACGCTTCCCATTGCCAGAGCCAGAAAAACAGCGCTGCATCTACAACACACTTAGCGGGGACACTTGATGATGGGAGTGAGCACCTCGTCAGGCCTAGTGGGGCTGGAGGGGGCATGATATCGGTGGCCTTTGATCCTCTCCCCCAACAGCTGGTAAAGGAGGACAGCGTTTGCCGAGAGCCAGCCCCAGCATCACCCGCGGGTGAGGAGGAAGAGACAAGGGACCGTCTGCGGCGCTGCTCCTCACCTTCCCGGGTCCAGCCCGGCCCGCAAATCCCGGGGTTCTCTCTGATTGGACAGGCGAAGGGCTGCGCTGCACTGACTGGCTGACGGCTGGGTTCTCCTCCCCCGACCTGGCTCCCAGTAGGATGCCGCCTCTACCCGCAGGGAGCGGGAGCGGGAGCGGTGGACCCCCTTGCAACCTCAGATTGTTGGAGAGTACCAGGTCGAGCCCCCCTCGGTAAAAGTCTCCCTCGGAGGGTGCCGTCTCACGTGGACCTGGGAAGCGAAGGTGCCCAGTCGGTGTCTGGAGTGCAGCCTTCAGTGCCTCCCGGTTACTGCCCCAGGGCTGCGGAGGAGGAAACGCGGTGGGTTTCAAGGGGCTGACACCCTCGAGTTGGCAGCTTCTGGGCATTGGTGCCAGGCTCTGGCAGCCCTCCATGCCAGACCCCAGAAGACCAAGTGTTGCTGCCAGGCCCACCAGAGTGTGGGGACCCCAGGCCCAAGGAACGTGCTGTTGGTTGAGCAGGCAGACAAGGGTAGGGAGTGTAGCCAGGTTGGAAGGGGGCATCCAAGCTTCTCAGGGCAGTGGGGCCCGGGCACCCCTGGAGTGGGCAGAAGACCAGTCCCAGGAACCTCAGACTGGCAAGTGCTCCTCAGGAGCAGAGTGATGTTCAGCAAGTGACTTAACCCTGCTGTGCCTGTGATTCCCATTTGTGAGGTGGGAATAGCCTTGATGTGAGGTCATCGTGAATGAATACATATACAGCATACACAGCAAGACTCCCACGTGGGTTACTCACGGAGGGTTTCAAGGCAAGTGGACACACACAAACGGCCCTCGGGAGGCTTCCTGTGGGTGAGGCAAGGTTCTCCTCTCTTCCCTTCACTGTGACTGCTTCTCAGGCAATCGGGGTGGGAGTCAGGGGTTGGAGAGAGAAGCCCCCAGAAGGTTGTCTATGCATAGGAACCAAGAAGGATCCGAGGATCCGAGGCTCTGGGGGCAGATTCGGAAGCAGGACCCCACTTCCACCAAGTGGGGGCATAAAACAATAGAAATGCAGCCTCCTATCCAGTTCTGGGGGCTGGTTGCCCGAACCAGCCATCCTTGAGGGGCTCCAGGCCCATTAGGCTTCCAGCTCGCTCTGCCCCCGGGGCCACGGACTTGTCCTCTGAACAGGATCAGGTCTCCTCTGCCTCCCCTGACCAGGACCTTCGGGATCACACAAAATTCACCCTAATCTCCCTGCCTCCCCCTCCTCACCTCGGCCAAGTCCCCTTTTGCCATATAAGTTGATATTCACAGGTTCTGGGCTTTAGGACAGGGACATCTTTTGGGGGTCATTGTTCAGCTGACCACAGGGGCTCACAAGGGGCCCCTGTAGTTGGGATTAAATAGTTTTAGAATTTCAAGGTGTTTGAGAAAAAGCCAAAGATGTAAAGCTGCTTTGAGAGGCTTTGGGCCCCTGCCTGGCAGCAGGTGAAGGCGAGCAGACACTGGCAGGTCAGCTCTCTCAGCACCGGCTGCCTTGGGTGGAAGCAGCTGGAGTCAGCCTGCTGGCAAACAGCTGTCACCAGACCTGTCCTGGCCTGGACCCAGAGCTTGGCCTCCCCAAGGGTCTCACCTGTGCCCGAGGCTCCTGTCCCCACTGGCCCTCCGTGTTTTCTGGGGCTGCGTGAGCTTAGTTTCATTACAAATCTTTAGCCCCTGGACAGGAGACCTGTGACATCAGAGTTCAGGACTGTCCTGCCAGCTTGGAGAGAAGGTCTTCATGAAGATGAGGATGTCTGTGTCAGCTAGGGCTGTGTGTGTGTGTGTGTGTGTGTGTGTATGTGTGTGTAGAGAGAGAGAAAAAAATTGATTTCAAGGAATTGACTCCTGTAATTATGAAGGGCTGATGAACCCTGAATCTGCAGGGTGAGCTGGCCAGCCTTCTTGCTCAGGGGAGGTTAGGCCTTTGATGGCTCAGGAGTCGCCCCCTGTCCCAGTATGCTGGGGCCACTATGGTGAAATCCCACATACTGGGCAGCTTGCAAACAATAGAAACATCCTGCTCGGAGTGCTGGGGCTGGAACTGGTGGATCAGGTGCCTGCAGGGTCAGGTGAGGGCCCTTTCCCTGGTCACACACTTCTCGGTCACACAGGCAGGGGTGGGTGAGAGAGCTCCCTGGGACCTCTTTTGTAAGGGCACTAACCCCATCTTGAGGGATTCCCTGGTAGCTCAGACTGAGAAGAGTCTGCTTGCAATGCAAGAGACCTGAGTTGGATCCTTGGGTCAGGAAGATCCCCTGGAGAAGGAAATGGCAACTCAATCTAGTTTTCTTGCCTGGAAAATCCCATGGATGGAGGAGCTTGGCAAGCTGCAGTCCATAGGGTCTCAAAGAGTTGTACATCACTGAGCAACTTCACTTCACTAATCCCATCTTAGGGTCACCTCTCAAAGGCCCCACCTCCTAACACCATCACCTTGGAGGCCAACTTGGGTTAGGATCAACAGGTGAATTATGGGTCACAGACATTCAGACCGCAGCGCCCACCTGCCTTGTGAAGGGTTGCCTGCTTTACTCAAAGTCCACCAGTTTGCCAACCTACCCAGAAATCCTTTCACAGAAACTCCAGGTTAACATCTGAACAAATGTCTGGGTGCTATAGCCAAGTCAACACTGAAATTAACCATCACAACTTCCATTCTATTTCAAAATACTTTAAAAACACCCTTCAGAAGTTCAGTTTTAACCCTCCCCCTTTCTTCCAAAAACCACCAGCTTGATCCCGAGCTGATCAGCACCAGCTGATCCCGAGCACGCCCCCAGTCACAGGGACAAGCGGAACCTGCATGCTTATCTGAGTCTAGGTCTCTTTGGGGGGTTTTCTGGTTAGTCTGGAAAGATCCCTTGTGGGTTTATCACATGTGGTTTGGAGCCAGCTGTGTCAGGACTGCAAAGTCCTCACCAGAGCCCAGGGCAGACGGGGACCCTGCCTCCACAAGCAAGTCCTTCTGGGTTAAGGAGGACAAAGGTCACACGCTTCATGAGTGGACCTGGCCTTGGCCTCCACTCCTTCCCTTCAGCCTGTCCTCCCTTTGCTGACCAAGCAGATATTCCACGCTTTACAAAGGTTTGGGATGTTTCATGTGCCTCTCACCAGGATGGGTGGTTTTAACCACACGGCACATGGCAGTTATGAAGGCATCGGCTACATGTAAGAATAACACAGGTGTAGCGGGGCTTATAGCCACGTGTCCTGCTCGTCTTACACACACGTCCCCCGTCCTACAGGATAAGGTGGCCCTAATGGTAAAGAACCCACCTGCCAATGCAGGAGACATAAGAGACATGGGTTTGATCCCTGGGTCGGGAAGATCTCTTGAAGAAGGACATGGCAACCTGCTCCAGTATTCTTGCCTGGAGAAGCCCATGGACAGGGGAGCCTGGCAGGCTACAGTCCATAGGGTCACAAAGAGTCAGACATGACTGAGCGACTTAGCACCTAGCACCACACACAAAAACACCAGGAAAGGACCTGTAATGATCATAATAAATATATTTGTAACTTCTCAACTGGACAGAAATGCTTTCGGCAGCACAAGGTGCATGACAACATCTGGGTCTCATCAACCGTTAGACCCTGGGCTTCACCTCCTCCCACCAAAGGTCACAGTGGGGGCAGGACCACCAGATCCAAAGGGTGATGGTGGGTGTTTAGCAACCATGGGAAACCCGAAGTTAAGCAAATAAAATAATAATTTGAAAAGGAAAATAGAGACAATGTAAGGAAAGTTGCCTTTGTTCTAGGAAATGTCTTTTTTTTTTTTTTTTCATGGTATATGACTCATTCATAAAGAGGAAGTGAGTTCTGTTGAAAAATACTTGAAATACTCTCTCAGGGGGAGAAAGCAATTCTTCACCAGCGTGGCCGGGCCCTGGACAGGGGACTTCACTCGCTGCCTGTCCTGAGCCAGTAGGGAGAGTTCCTCCTGGGACACCAGAGCCGAGTGCCTGCTGTGAAGGAGAAAGGGGCTCAGTGCCCACCCAGGAACCCACAGACACCCTGGAAGCCAGGGGGACAGCCTGGGCAGGCTCCCTGAGGTCTCTGAGATAAACACGCTTATAAGAGCCCCCACCCTCTGTGAGTGTCTCACCCAGTGGGGGGAGGTGGTGACAGGTGTGTTGGGGAGTAGGGAACAACGGCCCCCACACCTCCCCCCTCCCCCAGGGAGGAGCCATCCCTGGAGATGGTTCCCAAGGACAGACTACTGGCCCAGCCCAGCAAGTCCCGGTTTGGGTGTGGAGAGGCCACCACGGAGCAGACCCACAGAGACGGGGGAGTGGATCGGGGGCAAGGCTGGCCCAGCAGCATTCCGTGGCCTCCCCGTGGGTCCGGCTGCTCCCGAGCTGACCGCGGCCACCTGCAGGCCCTGGACCGCCTGGCCAGAAGCCACTCAACAGGGACCCCGCTCACCATGTGATGCACCCCAAGGACTCAAGGCTCCTGGACGTGGTGCTGGGCACCTCACTGGACTTGGGGAACATTTTCCAGCTCACTCTGGGGGTGAAGACCACCCTAGCTCACCCTCTCCATCTGCAGCTCCACAGTCCAAGGGAGTCTGGGGCTGTCCAGAGGCAGCTGCCCGTCACCTGGGCAGAGTTCCCTACATCCAGTGAGGCAGGTCTCGCTCGCTACTGAGGCAACACGGGTCTGAGGGGAAGCACCCACTGTGCTTCTGGGGCCCAGGTGTGCCCCAGGCCCCACCACCTCCCTCCAGGGGCCAGAAGTGGGGGCAGATGCCGTAGATGAGGCTGGGCGACCCTCAAGTCTTCAAAAAGACAGTGTTTTAGGAACCTGCTCCACCTTACTGCCCACCTCCCCCCACTACAGTCCTGGGTGGGGGCCTGGTGGGCACCACAATGTGAGCAGAGAGAAGGCTGGCATGGGAAGTGGCAAAGAGAAGTTTCCAGAAACTGTCAAGAGGAGGGCACATGACTTACTGCCCTGGAAGATGCAGGCAAGACAAGGGCAAAGGCCAGATGCATGAGGTTTGGGGGAAGAGACAGCCTTCTCCTTTAAGGCCCGGGGAGGGCATGCGGCAGGGTCAGGAGGGGAGGGCAGTGTCCCTGGAGCAGTGGGGTGGCTGGGCCAGGGCTAGGGGTGTACAGGGGCAGCGAGGGGCTATTCCTGGGGATCAACAGTGCTGAGGATGTTCCGGGAGCAGAGAGGGGCTGTGTGTGTCTTCACGAGCACATGTGTGTGTGTGTGTGTGTGTGCATGCGTGTGCATGTGCTTGTGTGTGAAGGCCCTAAGCAGACCTGTCTGAGGGGCTAGAAGCAGCTCAGTGTGGCCCAAAAGTGCATGGCGAAACATGAGTGAGAATGTGGGCCTGTGTGAGTGTGTGCTCTGTGTGTGTATGACGAGTGTGAGCTTATGAGAGACTGGGTATGTTCACATGGGTTTGGGGGTGTGCAGCGTGAGGCAGGTGCCCGGAGCTTGGGGACAGGGGACTGGGGCACACATGCCGGGTGGCTCACGTCCAGGAGTTCGTCCAGAGGTGAATTTCTCAGAAAGGACCAGTGTGAAAGCGGGGAGGAGGTCCCTGAAGTGGAAAGGGGGGCTGCTGCCCTTGAGCTTGTCCAGAATTTGTGGGGTGCCCCAAGCTGGCCACAGAGGCTGCCTGGGCACGGCTCCCTCAGCTGCCCTGGGTTCCCTGGTGACGGGCCCACAGCCGGTGTGCTTCCAGGCCTCCAGGGCCCTCACGTGCACAGGGAGTACCTCTTCACAGCGGGGATGTTGCTCCACACGTGCACAGCGTTCTGGACGGTCCTGCCGCGGACATCCTGGATGGTCACCGGGTCAGTCTGAGGGATGGGAACACGGGCTGTGAGCTGGGGGCACCCACAGGCCTCGGCCACCGCGGGCGCCCTGTCTGCGCCCAGAGCAGTCTCAGCCCTCCTGGACGGAAGCTGTCTCCCAGTCGACACTGTTCACATGGCACATCTGTTTTCTTATAAATCACCTTATAAGGATAAAACTGAGTTACTATTTTAGACCTTTTAACCGGCAGATTTTTCATTTCCAAAGGTCACATGCCCAGGGACTCCCCGTCTGCTCCACAGCAGAGGTGGATTCCGTGAAGGACAAAGAATTCCTTGATCTCTGAGCCAAGAGCTGTGTCATCTCCGGCAGATAAGAAGCTTTGCGGGCAGACAGCAGACTTCCAAAAAGGTTGATGCCTCGTGATCCAAGGGAGCACCTGGATCCTGGGGCCACAGTCTCCCTCGAAAGGTCAGGGGAAGAGGGGCTGGAGGAGCCATGGCAGGAGAAACGGGACCGAGAGACCATCCAATGCCCAACATGTACCCCAGAGGCCTGGACTCCACCTCCTCAGACTCAGTCGGGGTGGCAGAACCTTTCTGGACATGTCAGCCTCTCCCGTGTCCACACCCCTGGCGGGGAGGACAGCTCACAGCGGGATGTACCGTCAGGTATAGGGCAGAGACAGGCAGTCCTGTGTCTGGACATCTAGTTGTTCCCTGCCATCAGCAGAAATGTGGATCTACAGCAAAGTGGGAGCAGTCACAGGACACACGGTGAGTTCTCTCTCCTGCCTACTTTCGATTCGGGACTGATTCCGAGCGACCAAATGTGCTCCCAAAACGGTCAAGAGCCAGCATCTTTGCTGTCCCCCACGTCTGCTGACAGCTGCCGCCCAGGTTTGGAGGCTGGCTTTGGCTGGACTCAGGATCACATATTCATAGACTTGTCAATAATCAAGGAACCTTACAAGCCTGGTCCTGACTGCTCGTATGTGGTACCATGCCAGTATTTTAAAATTCCAGGTTCCCTAAAAAGGAGAAATAACCACAGATGGCAGAAGAAAGTAAGAGAATCATGAAGACACTTTGCTCAATTCTATGAAAATGATTTTAAACTTCACTTAAATGGATGGCATTCTGGGAAAACATAACTTACCAAAGTGATCTCAGAAAAGACTGAAAATCTTAACAGATTAGTTTCTACAGAAGAATTGCTCCCGTTTAAAACCTGGGCGACAATGACCAATCCAGACAATTTCACCGTTGTCAAATCTTTAAATATTTGTACAAAGCAAGCTTAACATTGGCATCCAAACCAATAAAAATAGCACAAAGCCAATAAAAACCTCACACACACCTCTCTTGCACTTGTCAAAGCAAAAATCCTACATGAAATGCTGTTCACTGGAATTCAGCAATCCTTCAAAAGAGCCTCACACACGACTGAGTGGGTGAGTTCAGGAATGCAAGGACGACCACTAGAAAATCTATTAGCATACTCTATTGTATAAAGGGCTTCCCCGGTGGTTCAGACAGTAAAGAATCTGCCTGCAATTCGAGAGACCCAGGTTTGATCCCTGGGTCTGGAAGATCCTCTGGAGAAGGAAATGGCAACCCACTCTAGTATGCTTGCCTGGAAAATCCCATGGGCAGAGGAGCCTGGCAGGCTATGGTCCAAAGAGTTGGACACAACTGAGCGACTAACACTTTTACAACAGATCTAAAGAATAAATTCAATTATCTCCATGAACATAAAAAAGAACATTTGACAGAATCCAACAATTATTCTTAATTAAAATGGATCAAAAACAGAAATCAAGGGAAATGACTAGAAATTTCCTTAAGATACTGAAACTTATCAACTGTGACCTCAAAATCAGCATCAGCCTAGGAGAGAAACACTGGGAACATTTCCGTGAAAGTTAGGAGCCAGGCAGGCATGTCCTGCCACTACTGTGATCCAGCGTGAAACCAGAGAAATGCGAGAACAGCGAAATTCGAGGTACAGAATCAGAAAGAAAAAACTGTCACAGTTTGCAGATCATCTGCTCAAACACCTAGGAGTCTCCCTGAATCAACTGCAAACCACTGTCATCCACAAAGCAGTCCAATAAGGTGACAGGAGCTAGATCAATCTAGATAGATCGATAGTTTCTTGAATACAAATCAAAACCAGTAAGATACAGAATGGAAAAATCCCGACTGCATAGGAGGAAAGAAGAGCAGGACACGTGGAGCCAAGGAAGGAAGGTAGAGAGCTGGGGACACCCTGTGGGCGGGCAGGGGAAAGAGCGGCTCTGCCGTCAGAGGGGCTATGCAGACATCCTGGGGTGGGGGGCAGCATCTCTGAAAACAGCACATGGACCCCGCAACCTCTCTTCCGGAACCCACCCCCACTGATGTCCCCCCTCACATCCCTGCCTCGTAGCAATGTTTTTAAGAGCGAGAGATTAGAAACCACCCAACTGTGTGTTCGCGGAAACAGGTTGAAGGCAATTTTTTATGTCCATACAAATAGAACAAAACCAAAACACATAAATTAAAACAAAGAAGGAGAAAGGCACTTTCCCAACAGAAGGATTTCCAGGGTAACAGCTGAGTGAGAAAAGCCTGTGGGCAGATTTGCAAGTTTGTGGAGATGTCCTGGAGGTGACGAGGGACCTAAAGACAAATGCAGTGGGAGTGGTGGGAGCAGGTGGCTGGGAGACATTTGTTGTCAATTTATAAACACCGGAACACAGCAGGGGCACGTCCTAAGATGAGGGGACACCCAGCCTGGCCTGGGGCTGCCCTGTGTGGGGGGCAAAATGAGCTGGGAAGGATGGGCGGGGTCAGGCCTGGACAGAAGGTCAATGAGTCCAGAAGTGGCCTAAAGGCCAGGACTTGGGCCTGAGGACAGAAAGAGCAAGGCTGTTGGTTCCCCAGGATGGGTGTGAGTGTGAGTGTGTGCACGTGTGTGTGCGTGCATGTGTGCAGATGGAGCTGGGTGGGGGGAGAAAGACATGGCCCCCAGTGGCAGCTTCCTGAATCCAGAGCAAAGCATTGAGAAGGCACCGTTGGGGCTTAGTGGTACGACAGCCCTCGCGGGCTCCGTGAATTCTGAGAAACCAGTCCTCAGGGCCGGGACCTGAGTGGTGCCCCCACCAAGGGACCTTAGTGTCCCCTGCAGAGGCCCGACCTGCACGTACCTCCAGGAATCGAGTGGCCACGTCCAGGTCCTCCTCCGTCAGCACCAGGTTGTCCACGAACATCCAGAAGAAGGGCTGGGGGCTACCAGGCAGGGGCCTCGCGTACTGCAGGATGCGGTGGAACTGGTACACGTACCACCCTGTGGAGGGGGCGGGCAGGTGTGTCTGGGCTCCACCCACTGGGAGGGGCCCGGGACAGGAGGGCGGGGCTCCGATGGGAGTTGGGAGGGGAGACCTCGGCTGCGTTGCGGCCGCCTGCCCCGCAACAGCCTGGAGGGCCCAGATGTGCCTGACACCAAGACAGGACAGGTGCGAGGGGCTGAGTACCGCCCCTGAGGGACACAGCCGAGCGGACGGGGTAGGAGGGGCGCCAGGCCGCCCTGAGGTGACAGACCCGCTCACGCTGTGGTTGTGGTGATGGCTTCACAGGGTACACAAGACCCACCAGGACGTGCTCACTGAATACGGACACTGATACCTGTCTCTGATGCCCCAGCAAAGCTTTTTTTTTTTTTTTTTTTTTTTAAGTTGCAGACAATTTGCAATTCCTGCCCTCCCTGAAGAGTGCTGGGTATGTGGGAGGGGATGGGGGACAAGAGGCCCTGGAGTCCCAGCAGATGGCAGTTTCTTACCCGGGGGGTGGTCGCAGGTGTGGCCCAGGGTGGGCGTGGAGCCATAGGTGAGGTCGAAGGGGCCCCACTCATCTATCTGCAGGAGGACAGGGGCGGCTCAGGAGGGCCAAGTGGTCCCCTGGGTTGGGCACCTCGTTTGTCTAATCATGTGATTCAGGCTGACCCTCATGGAAGGGGTGGCGGGGCAGTGAAACCCACTGGGTCAGACCCACCTCTGTAAGTCAGGGGGTGTGGGGAACCTCACTTCCTCCATCTGGAGGAGGCGGCCCTGGGAATCTGAGCAGCATGATTCCTTTGTGCCCCCAAAGACCCTCCCGGGAGGTTGACACTTGGGCCCCCAGATCCACGCGTATTTCCTGTGTTGCTGGAAAATACACATCGAGCCCCTGATGGGTCAACGGACAGTGGGAGCATGAGCTGCTCCTGTCGCTGCAGCAACACCCCCACCCCAAGGCCCCCCAACTCCTCCTGAGTGGAGGATGTGCTTTCACCACCAGGGGCTCAAGTGCCCCTCCCATGTGACCAAGGGCCCTGGTTAGAGATACTGGCCCAAGTTATTCTTAAAAACAAAATAAATGAGACCCAAACACTGGATGCCTGGTTCTGTGACAGCAACCCATCCTGAGCAGACTTGGCTTCCCTGGACCCTCACCAAACCAGTGGACAGAAGCCCGTACCAGACACCAGCTCCCCACCTCGCAGCCTCACATGCCCTGCTGCAGCCAGCTCTGCCTCTGCCCCTGCCCCTGACCAGGTGCACTCCTGGTGCTCTATAGCAGGGGCTCTATCCAGGGGCTCTACTGCAGGCTGCAGACTGGGATGAGTACAGAGGGGTGTCTGGATGGGGCGGAGGCAAGGGGGCTAGAGGAGGTGAGCCTGAGCTGGGGGGCCAGGGTTTGCAGGCTGGTGGCTGCTGTGATGATCCAGAAAATGCCGTGAAGGAAGCAAGGTCTTCCTTGTTCTCCCCAAGAATCTGCCAGCGAGCACTCTGAATCCCCTGAGACCCACAGACATGCACAGCCAGATGTCGCCGTGCAGACGTGGGAGCGAGTGGCAGCCGGATGCCCCGTCTCCAGGATGGTGGCACTACAGGAAGGCCTGGGTCACGATCCTCATGAAAAGGACTGGACGCTGGCGGGACGGAGCGATGACGACACACATGGGAGTCACTGTCACCACCGAGACTCAGACCTCATCATGGGAGGGATCTAGACCCTCCACACACCAGCAAGAGCCCCTCCAAGTCTGCTCTGTCTTGCAGCTCTGTGGCTTGAGGGGGGAGGCCTCGTATCACTGTCCAGCCCTGCCTGGACCATCCTGCCCTTCAAGGGAGGACCCTGCCTGGGGAGCCTAGGATGAGCGTGATGACCAGAATGCTCTAGAAACGCTCCCTGGCGGGACATCTGATGGGGCCAGTGGGGCGAGAAGACCGTTCTGGGCTTCAAGGCAGGGCAGACCCCAGGGGGATGGACCAGTGGTGGGGGAGTCCCCAGGCTCAGCCAGAGAGGAGGGCTGGCCCCTGGACACACCCTTGGGTCAGACCAAGATGGGGGGAGTAGAGCTGTAAGGCTCTGACTGGCACCCTGGGGGCAGAGTGGACTCCCTACGCTGGCCGTTTCCTTGTTGCTGCCTGCAATGGCCAGCGCTCTGGCCCCTCAGGCCCTGTGCCTGGAGTGGCTGGGCTCTAGGGACAGTGGGCTTTAATCCCGATGTGAGGGGCTGTGTGGGCCTCGGGCAAGGGCCCAGATCCTCCTGCAGAGGCCCCTGGAAGAGGCTTTCCATCCCTTTCCCACCACAGGACGCTCTTGACAGAGCTGGCTGAGTCACTTTTAGGCCCTCCTTCCCAGGCCACATTCAGGACAGCAGGGACAGTGTGGGGGCCACAAAGTTGCCTCTCTCATCTCCCCCGTTGTGGGGGTGATCCCCGTGATACCCCCCCAAGGTCAGCCCTGCAGGGGGCTTCCCCTCCCCGCCTTTCTGCCCAGTCCCCTGTCCCCTTCCCTCCAGTCTGCTCTCACCAGGGGCCTGGAGGAGCTGAGTCTGCCCTCACCGGGGACCTGGAGGAGCCAGCAGTACTTACGTCCCTCCTCACTATGTTGGTGACGTCATCCAAATGTTTCAATCTTCCCGGCTTAGAACCATCTTCCAAAAAGCCCAGACTCGTCAGCTCTGGGTGGGGAGCCAAGAGGACACAGAGGGCTGGCGTTGGATTTTGACCCGATGTGGAATCAAAGGCCAACGGCTGATCAGAAAGTACTGCTATCATATGGCGAGCAGACTTTATCATTCCAGCGACATGACGGGGTGAGTAAGCACTGATTTCACAAAGTCAAGCCACGTGTTGCATAACCAGCGCTACAGGCTGCAGTGCCACTCTCTGGGTTAGGGAACCACTGGGCGGTGGCGATGCATGCTGACGTCACCAGGTCAGGCTGGGAGACAGGGCTGGGCTGCAGGAGAGCGTGCATCTGAGGCACTGGAAGGCGAGCCCAGAAAGGACCTTGCAAATTAATAACACACTGTCTGGGCAGGGCCTGGAAGGCTGAGTGGCCGTGGGCAGTGACTCCTGGGTTCCTTCAGGGGAAGCCATGCCCGCTCTGTGTGTCTCGGCCCCCAGATCCTTAACACGGATGTGCACGGGGCCACTGTGACCATACTACCAGGCACTTAGCGAGCGCCAGGAGCAGGGCAGATGGCCCCATTCCACTTGGCCAGAGACTAACAGACGTATTTTCACTGATTCCTGTTACATCTGCTGAGCCCACAAGAGTCCACAGGATTTCCAAAGGTACTGGCAGGTGGGGGTCTGCTTGGGGTCCGCAGGGGCAGGACACCCAGGCAAGGCTAGAATGCAGCATGTGACCGCCTGGGTGATGGGGGCGTCTGGGTAGAGACGGAGGGTGCAGCGGGCCCGGCAAGGGGTGGGGCAGGTAAGGGGGCCAGGTGTGTGGAGGTGTGTGAGGCTCAGTGGCTCTGGGCAGGGCTGTCCTAGCAGAGAGCTGGCCCTACGGCCCTCACTGTGGCATTTCACACCCACCGTCTTGCTATGCGAATTTTCTTTCCAAGGCAGCCCAACTGAAGGAAGGAGCCCCAGGTGCTCCTGCACAGCACACCCCTTGCCTCCTAGAAACGGCCCCCAGTCCCAGACATGCAGTGAGTGTGATGCTGGGGACCTTCGCACCCCCACCCTCATTGCACACACCCTGGGTCCCCTGTGGGTCCCCTTGGAGGGGTCGCTCCAAGCAGACCCCTCTTCTAGCATGAGTCCTCAGGTGTCACTGCACCCACCTTTCTTGATGTCCCCAAAAAGGGATAGCACCCGGATGGGCTCTCTCTTCCACACAGGCACAGTTTTGTACATCACAAGGGGACTCTCCTATTTATTTAAAAAAAAACCCAGAACATTCTGATGACTACCTAATCATAGAGCCCATGAGTGTCAAGACAAGTTCTTTCTGGCCTTGCACACCTGCTGAGGGGGCTGGCCACTCCTTGACTGCACTAACCCCAAGGCCTTCATGAAGATCTGGCCCATCCCCCAGGCCAAGGCTCTTGCCCTCCCCCGCCAACTGCACCTCCAGCAAAGGGGAGGCAGATGCTCGGGACTTCACTGCTTGTGAAAGGAGATAACTCTATCCCTAGAGAAACCACTTCCCTGTATTTCTTGGAAAAAGTCTCTGACCTGGGGCGCTCTGAACGCCCATGGCCATGGGACGCACCGGATCCCTCTCTGTCCCCTCTGCAGGCTCTGAACCCAGGCCCCAAGTCACCCGGCACCACCCTTGAAGGCTACCAGCGCAGGGCCTCTCCCAGGCCAGGCCTGAGCCAGCACCCATGTCTCCGCGTGAAGGGGCCAGGCTGAGGACAGGAGCCGAGAAGGTGTCCAGTAACACCCACCCTCCCATGCAGGGCACCAGCTGGCAGAGATGCGGTGGATCTATCCAGGAAACAAGCACTCCCGAGCCCCTGACCCCTGGGAGGCTTCTTGGCTCCTATGAGCATGACATTGAGCTGGGGATGGATGACCAGGCCTGAGCAGGGGTGCTGCCTGCAAGCAGTGGAGGGTGGGGGTCCCAGGAGACCCTGAGCCCAGGACTGGAGCAGGTGGACGGCGCCCAAGGCAGGCAAAAAGTGAAGCAATGGGAGAGGGCAGGTGGTCCTGGGCTTCCTGGGGGCATGGGGAGGGCAGGGCATATCCGGTGCAGGCACAGCCCTGACAGACACTTGGGGGCGCACGTCCTGGTTCCCTCTGGCAGCTGCAGGAGCCATGCTTCCTTCTCCCTGCTCCCCTGGGGCAGTAACAGTGGTTCAGAGTATCTACCCCTTCCCCCTTGGATGAGAAACCTCTCCTGCAGTTTGCTGGCTCAGGGTCTTTTACACAGAGATGGGTGGCTTCTGCCACAAGATGGACCTGAAGAAGGTTCTATGGGGAGGGCAGGTGCCTAGTTTAGAAAAGCACCTTGAATGCACCTGCTCCATCCAGTGTCAGGGAGTGCAGGGCGGCGGGGCCACCACGCGCCCCCATGGTTGGCCCAGCAATGCCAGGTGTGCAGCAACTCCCCAGAACCAGCCAGCCTCAAACAGCAGAGAAGGAACCTGAGGCTCCAAGCTGCCCTGGTCAGTGCCCAGCCTGCCCCATCACTCAGCCCCCACCCCTCCTCCGTGTGTCTCTATCCCACTCCTTCCTGGTAGATGACACCAATCACTGCATTTCATGTCATCCCAATCCAGGATGACCTCACCTCAAGATCCTTCTCTAAACTGCGTCTGCAAAGACCTTATTTCCAAAATAGGTCACGTTCACAGGTACTGGAGGTTAGGACTTGGGTGTATCTTTCAGGAAGAGACCTCAAACTACTGCGATGAGCCCACACTCCTGCGTAGCTCATGGCCCCGGCCTTGATTCCATAGAGGACCCATGTCTGTGCCAGCTGTCCGGGCTGGACTTGGAGATCCTGCCCAGGCATTTGCTCCCACTTGCTGAGCTCAGAGGCCCACGTTTGCTGGGCCCTCTCCTACCTCCTACAAATGCCTGGTTCCCAGGCTTGGGAGAAACAAAGCTGCTGTGCTAAAGGGATTTGTGGAAGACAGACACCTAATGGACCTGCTATCAGAGAGGAAGATGAGAAAAGTGCATTTGCTCAGAAGCCTTTAACTTCATCACATAAGCAGAGCGGATGGGTATTTTGCAACCAGTCGCCGGAGGAAATGAGCCAAGTTAGGGCTGGCCATTTGCCTGTTCTATCCTCCAGCTCCAGCTGCCACTCACCGCCTCCCGGTCATAGAAGGCCTTCAGCCACGTCCGCCACTTTCTCCTCCTCTGCAGCAGCCCGCTCCGGGGGAAGGGCAGGCAAAGGAAGCAGACCCAGTTGCTCATGGCGTGAACCTTCCCCGAGGTCCCAGGGCCAACCAGGGTGTCAACGCACTCGAAACAGTAGCATCTGTAGTCAAACAGAAAACCACAGCGGCAGAAATGACGCTGCCTCGTCTCCAGGTGAAACCCCGGTGGCCCAGTAGGCAGCAGAGAGCCTGCTCCTTGTTCTGGAGTGAGTGAAAAGACAGGTGGAAAGACAAAGCCAGCAGGGTGGGGAGGCAAGGCTGTGGCTGAGGGAGGGGGTCAGTCCCTCTCAGGGACCTAGAGCCACAGGGCCCCTGTCATCCGCAGAGGACAGGGGGACCTGTGGACAATGGCGGATTTTCAAGACTCCCCTACGCCGGCTGCTCTCCTCCTCCAAACTTTAGCATCTAAGAAAGCAGGTGAGATCTCCCCATGAACTCAAGCGCAGGAGCACCCACTGAGGGGACAGGGGGGCAGGTCTGGGGGGGGAGCTGTGGGTACAAGGATGGCCCAGAAGGGCTGCAGGGAGGGACTGCAAGTAAAGCTCAGGTGGGCACACAGCAGGGGAGAGCGAAGGCACCTGCCTGACTCTGGCCCCGTGAGGGTCCTGTCACTGTCCTACTTAACCATCGAGGGAGCAGCTATGCCTTGGCAATAAAAACAGAAAGAAAAATCACAAGCACACAGCTTTTGAGACCCCCTCCCATAGGTGAAGCGTACATGCGTGCTAAGTCACTTCAGTCGTGTCCGACTCTTTGTGACCCCACAGATCATAGCCTGCCAGGCTCTTCTGTGTGTGGGATTCTACAGGCAAGTATACTGGAGTGGGTTGCCATGCCCTTCTCCAGGGGCTCTTCCCCACTCAGGGATCGAACCAGCATCTCTTACTTCTCTTTCACAGGCAGGCAGGCTCTTTACTACTAGCGCCACCTGGGAAGCCCCTCCCATAGGTCAAGGCTCTTCAGCAAATGAAACATTTGAGATGGAAATTGAAAGCTTTGGAGAAAGTCATCCTTTGGGGAGGTGGGCTGGGAAAGTCCCTTGCACTCCAGGATGCAGAGCCCAGAAGGATGGGCGTTCCCCAGGTTTATGGGCAGCAGTCCTTCATGACTCTGGATCCCCCGCGCCCCTGGCCTCACCGGGTGCAGTCGGGATTCTCGCAGATGAGCAGCGTCTCCCCGGCGCAGCAGATGGAGCAGTAAGACTGGTACCCGTCATCGTCGTACAGGAAGAGGCACTCCAGGAACTTGTCCTTGACGAGGGCAAAGCCAGGCTGCCCACTCTGCCCTGAGGCTGCCACGAAGCCACCCTCACCTCCCTGCTTACCTTGCACGGAGCACACATCCCCCCCTCAAACAGAGGGTGCTGTGTGTGCAGCTGGAGACTTCCACAGCAGATACACACATCTGAGGCAGAAACCCACGGTCAACATGTGTCACAACAGCGCCAGACAGAGCAACAGACTTAGCAACAACAGAAAAAGTGCAAGACCTGTACACTGAAAGCCCCAAACTGCTCTTAAAAGAAAGTTCAGATGGGAGGGCATCCCATGTTTGTGGATCAGAAGACTAATGAGTGTTAAAATGCTGTGTGTCCTCAGTCACTCAGTCATGCCTGACTCTTTGAGACCCCACAGACTGTAGCCCACCAGGCTCCTCTGTCCATGGGATTTCCCAGGCAAGAAAGAATACTGGAGTGGGTTTCCATTTCCTTCTCCAGGGGATCTTCCCAACCCACAGATCAAACCCACATCTCCTGCATTAGCGGGCAGATTCTTTACCACTGAGCTACCAGGGAAGCCCATTAAAATGGCAAGCCTCCCCAAATTGGTCTACAGATCTCTCTCAAAATTCCAGCTGGGATTTTTTTTTCTTTTCTTTTTTTTTTTTTGCAGAAATTGCTAGCCTGATCCAAAAATCCATGTGTAAATGCAGGGGATCCAGGCTAGGCAAAGCCATAGAGAAAAAAAGTAGATTTGTGGTTGCCAAGAGTTGAAAGAGGGGAGGGATAAGGAAGGAGTTACTGTGGGTACCAGTTTCTTGTGCAGGTGATGAAAATGCCCCCAAATTAGATTGTAGTGGCGGTGGCACATTATGTGTGATTATACTAAAAGACACCTTCAATGATGGGTCAGGGTCTTTAGGGCAGGTGGAGGGGATACAAGCTGGGCACCAGCCATGTCCACCGCCCTCCTCCAGGGATGGACAACCTTCTTGAGCAGGCTCACATCCCTTCACCTGGGCAGGTGTGTGATGCTCACCTTCTATGTCTCGCTGGTTGACCTTGACTTCATATGCAATAAAATCTGGAAAAGAAAAGACATAGTCCCTGCCTCAGCCTGTCTCCTACATCAAACAGGTCAAGAGACGAGCCTCAAAGTCGATCTTTTGAAGTCGCAGGACCCAGAGGGCCAGCACCACCCTCCCCCTCGACCTTTCACACTGACATTTAAACATCCAAGCTGATCGCTGGGGTGGGGGAGGCTTGGAGTGGGGTCCTCCTGCTCCTGAGTGAGGCATGATTATTCCAGAAGTTGGGAACCCTGGACAGTGTTCAGGCTTGAAGTTGGCATCCCAAGTGATGGGACCAGTACTCAAATGAACCCTCACCTCTGCGGGGCCTGGGAGATGGTGGGGATGACAGTTCGCTGGAACCCACTAGGATGATGTCCAGACTGTGCTCCGGCTCCGGGTCCAGGACTAGGGTAGCAGACAAGGGGACACCAAACCAAGAGATAGGACAGACAGCGGAGAGTGAGAAGGTGCCCCACCAGCCTCCGTCTCGGAGCCTTGGAATCCTGGAATCCTCCTTCAGCCCCTACCCACCTCCCACAGTGACACTCACCCCTCCCAACCCAGGGCAGGGATGGTGTTGAGGGGCAGGAATGTCGGTGGTGAGTGCCAGCCTCGAGGGGGAATTCAAGGGTTGCCCATCAGGTGGGCCACTTGGGTCTCACAGGGCCCGGGGTCCTCCGTGGCACCTCCTCCGTCTGCGTCCCCCCAGCTGTGGGCCCCTCAGCCACCCCATGTTCCTGCCGCCCCAGGGTCTCCCAGATCCCATCCAGCCTTGGTCTCTCCCAAGAACTCTTGAAGGCAGGGGGGCTCCTGAGAAGAAGAAAGGGCCTCACGGATTTCACAGGGCGGGGGCCATTGCTCCCTATCCGGCGGCAGGGCTGGGTCAGGGTCTGAGCCATCCATGATCTCCAGGTTCAGGGTCCCCGGGGAGGAACGGGCCATGGAATCTGGGAAGGGACTTCTTCCAGAATCAGCAGGAAACCAGGGTGCTGGACTCCTGGGGTGGGGGTGCGCAGGATGACGCAGGGATGAGGGCGGGGACCCCTCAGTGCCACTGGGTCTTGGGTGGAAGGGTGGAGGGCTCCTGTGGGGTGCCCCTGCTGGGTGGGGGATTAGGGAGTCCCGGGAGGGGAAGGGGGAGGGGCAGGAGAGTCCTCACAGTGAGGAGGGATGAGAAGACACGTGTGAGAGAGGAGGGTTCAGGGGGGCGGAGTGAGGAGGCTCAGTGATGGGGCCTGAGTGCGGGGGTGGGGGACTCAGGGGCGGGGCTTAGGGCTCTCAGGATTCTCTGCTGGGGGTGGGCGCAGGGGGGCAGGACCGGCTGGGAGGGAGTTCAGTGGGGTTTAAGCATCTAAGGGGTGTGGTGCCTAGTGAGGGTGAAGGTTCTGGGTGGGATAAATGGTCGGGAGTGGGAGGGGCCAAGGGGCAATTAGTGGGGAGGAAGCTCAGTTGGCCTGGGGAGGGCTCATAGCTCCCTCCTTTCAGCTTGGGTGTGGTCCGGGTGGCCTGACTTACCTGTGTAAAGTTCAATGAGTGCTTCCCTGGTGGTCCAGTCGCTAAGATTCCAGGCTCCCAATGCAAGGACCCAGGTTCTATCCCTGGTCAGGGAACTAGAGCCCACATGCCCCAACTAAGACCTGGTGTAGCCAAATAAATAAATTTTATATATATATATATATACACACACACACACACACACACACACACACAAGCACACTTTAAAAAGCTCAGCAGGATGTCAGGCAGTAGCTCTGCAGGGAGAAACCTGCCAAGGTCAAGGTTGACAGCAGAGTGGACAGTACTGCTCCCTATAGGGTGACACGAGGATGGTGTGTCACCTCTGTGGGCTCCCTCCCCACCTGTGACTCAGCCGCCACCCATGAGAGAAGTGCCAGAAGATTCCAGGGGTGGGACAGCCTGCAACATAGCAACACACCTGCCTGGGACTCTTCACAACTGTGTCGCTCATCAGAAAAAATCCGAGAAACTGTCACACCCAAGAGGAGCCTAAGGAGGCATGACGATTAGACTAAACGCGACAGAAAAACGACCTTAGAGGAAACCAAGGACACCTAGTAAACTATGGCTCATTAACCTCAAGAATACTGTATCAATTCAGTTCAGTTCAATTCAGTCACTCAGTTGTGACCGACTCTTTGCGACCCCATGAATCGCAGCACGCCAGGCCTCCCTGTCCGTCACCAACTCCCAGAGTTCACCCAGACTCACGTCCATCGAGTTGGTGATGCCATCCAGCCATCTCATCCTCTGTCGTCCCCTTCTCCTCCTGCCCCCAATCCCTCCCAGCATCAGAGTCTTTTCCAATGAGTCAACTCTTCGCATGAGGTGGCCAAAGTACTGGAGTTTCAGCTTTAGCATCATTCCTTCCAAAGAAATCCCAGGGCTGATCTCCTTCAGAATGGACTGGTTGGATCTCCTTGCAGTCCAAGGGACTCTCAAGAGTCTTCTCCAACACCACAGTTCAAAAGCATCAATTCTTTGGTGCTCAGCTTTCTTCAGTCCAACTCTAATATCCATACATGACCACAGGAAAAACCATAGCCTTGACTAGACGGAACTATGTTGGCAAAGAAATGTTTCTGCTTTTGAATATGCTATCTAGGTTGGTCATAACTTTCCTTCCAAGGAGTAAGTGTCTTTTAATTTCATGGCTGCAGTCACCATCTGCAGTGATTTTGGAGCCCCCCAAAATAAAGTCTGACACTGTTTCCACTGTTTCCCCATCTATTTCCCGTGAAGTGATGGGACCGGATGCCATGATCTTAGTTTTCTGAAAGTTGAGCTTCAAGCCAACTTTTTCACTCTTCTCTTTCACTTTCGTCAAGAAGCTTTTTAGTTCCTCTTCACTTTCTGCCATAAGGGTGGTGTCATCAGCATATCTGAGGTTATTGATATTTTTCCCCTGAAATCTTGATTCCAGCTTGTGCTTGTATCAGTAGTGATTCACTAATTGTTACAATCGTATCACACTGAAGCCAGATGTTAATCACAGGGGTATGGGTTTGTGGGAGCTCTGTCCTAGCTTCGAGATTTTCTATAGATACAAAGTATTCTAAAATACTTTCTTTTTTAACCACACTGTATTGACTAAACTCTCCAGGTGGCTCAGAGGTAAAGAATCCCCTGCCAGGGCAGGAAATGAGAGTTTAATCCCTGAGTAGGGACTATCCCCTTGAGAAGGAAATGACAACCCACTCCAGTATTCTTGCCTGGAAAATCCTATGGACAGAGGAGCTTGGCAGGCTACAGTCTAATGGGTTGCAAACAGTCAGACACAACTTAGAAACTAAACAACAACAAATTATTGACTGTCGTCATCATGCAATAGTTTATATCTCTATTTGTGAGGTATTTATCTTTAACTGAAAGTTTACACCTTTTGACCCTCTTCATCCATTTATCTGGGCGGTGGCTCAGAGGGTAGAGTGTCAAGCTGCAATGTGGGAGACCCAGACCCGTTTATCCAGTCTCCACCTTTGGCAACCACCTTCTCTGTATCTGTGAGTTTGGATTTTTTGTTTGTTTTTAATCCCACATGTAAGTGAGGTCATATGGTATCTGTCTTTGTCTGGTTTGTTTCACTTAGCATAATGCCCTCAAGGTCAATCCATGTTGTCACAAGTGGCAAAATTTCATTCCTGTTTTATGACAGAGTAGCACTCCATTGTATATATTTGTGTTTTCTTGATGCATTCACCCACTGATGGTCACTTTTTCGTTTATGTCTTGGATATTGTAAGTAATGCTGCCATGAATATGAGGGTGCAGGTATCTTCTCAAATCAGTGTTTTCATTGTTGTTGGATGCATACCCAGAAATGGTTTTGCTGGATTGTGTGGTAGTTCTATTTTTAATTTTTTGAGACAGCTCCTTAGTGTTTTCCATGGCAGCTGCACCAATTTACATTCTCACAACAGGGCACAAGGGTTTCCTTTGCTCCACATCCTTGCCAGCACTTGTTATTCTTGCATGTTTGACAACAGCCACTCTGACAGGTGTGAGGTGCTGACTTGCTGAGGGTTTGATTTGCATTTCCCTGATGTACAGCATATTTTCATTACCTGTTTGCTGGAAGACATACAGAAAACATCCTTATATCTTCTTTTTTTTTTCAGCATTAAATTTTATTTATTCCCACCACCATCTCCCTTCCACCCCAATGTATGTAACAATATCAGAAACCTGATTCTTCCCTCTTCCCTTCCCCTTTTTTTTTTCATATATCTTCTTTGGAAAACATCTATTTAGATTCCTTGCCTAGATTGTACATCAAATTGTCTTCTGTTTTGCTATTGAGTTGTATAAATTCTTCATATATTTTGGATATTAAGCTTTCATTAGATACATGATTGTCAGATATTTTCTCTCCCTCAGTATGTTGCCTTTTCATTTTGTTAATGGTTTTCTTTTGTAGTAAAGATTTTTAGTGTGAATATAGTCTCATTTGTCTGGTTTTGCCTTCATTGCCTTTGCTTTTGGCATCAAATCCAGAAAACCATTGCCAAGACCCAGGTCAAGGAGTTTACCTCCTATATTCTCTTCTAGGGCTTTATGGTTTCAGGTTATCTGTTCAAGCCTTAAATCCGTTTTGAGTTAATTTTCGTGTATGCTGTGAGACAGAGGTCCAGTTTCGTTCTTTTGCATGTGACTGTCCAGTTTTCCCAGAACCGTTAATTAAAGAGAGTGTTCTTTCCCCATCGTGTATTCCTGGCTTCTTTGTCGTAAATTACTTGTACATATATACGTGGACTTACTTCCGGGCTTTTATTCTGTCCTGTTGAGCCACGTGTCTGTTTTTGTGTCAGTGCCATACCATTTTATTTAGAGCAGCTTTGTAACATAGTTTGAAATTAGGATGTGTGATACCTCTAGCTTTGTTCTTCTTTCTCCAGATTGCTTTGGCAATTTGGGGTCTTTGTGGTTCCACACAAATTCTAGGATTTTTTTTTCCCTTTCTGTGAAACATGCCATTGGAATTTTGATAGTGGTTTTGTCAAATCTACAGATTATGTTGGATAATATTATCATTTTAATAATATTAGTTCTTTCAACACATGCACATATATTTCTGAATATTTTAGAATATTTATTCTAAAAGAGTTTATTAAGACTGTGTTTTAGTGGAGGGAAGAGAATGATGAAACTGACAATGATGATGAAATAATTTCCCCTATGTCTGAGTACACTGTCTTGATTGCTTTCTCCTCCTTTTATTTATTTTAGTTTTAAAACTGGGACATAAGATTTAAAAAGATTATAAGGGCCAGAAGGGATTGGGGTATAGACCTGTCACCTGACCACATACCCCTGCTCCCCTCTCTGCCCTGTCTGTGTTGTTCCTGTGGCAGAAGGGGAATGTGGGGGTTCCAGAGGCCTATTCTAGCTCTGTGGAAGGGGCAAACTTCTTGTTGTTGGACCTGAACAGCAAGGAGGGCATCCTGGGGGCAGGAGCACCTGACCTAGCAGTGTGGAGCAGAGGCTTCAGGAAGGTTCCGCCCAGAGTGTGTGGACAGGTACAGGTGGGGCCCCAGGACACTCCTGTACAAGTGCTTTTCTCTCAGGATATCAGGGTACCATGCACCCTGAGGCAGCTTGGCAGAGACAGTGCCATCTGAAGGGGAGCATGGGGTAGTGGGGAGCCTAGTGGATTGGAAACAGGCCTCAGAGGAGCTGGCCTCTGGGTGACCAGCTCAGTCTCTGAGGCCACCACCAGCCTCACACCTTGACACGTCAGGCCCCTCTGCTGGTCAAGGGCACACTGTCCTCACCCGTGGACACCTCAGGAAGCCTGAAGATCACGCATGTGGGAGCAAAGGGCAGGACACAACACAGGTCTCCATCTGCAAGAGGACCACATGCCAGCTGCACCTCTCCCCATGGCCTCACACCCAGCAGTGGATAGGACCTGCTAGGGTGGTTCTGAAGATTCCTGGGTGAGCCCCAGCCTCGCCCAGCCCAGCCCAAGCGGCCTGACACCCTGCTTTCCCCAGTTAGGATATCTGTGAGGCTGGCATGGATGCAGTGAGGGCCTGCTGACACCCCTGCATGGAGCACCCCCCCCTCAAAGCCGCAGTGGGCCTCTGGTTGGTAGGTCCTGCCTGGCCTGGTGGTCACCCTCTGGGTGCTGGCCAGATAGGATGACCCACAGCTTGCTCCCAGTTTAGTTCAGAGGCTTTGGGGCCCAAGGGCATCCTGAATGGCACCTGACTCCAGTCAGGCTTGGCCCTGCACCCAAGGCTGGTCCAAATGCAGGGGTGGAGGGGGGGACATACAGCCTTGGGGGATCTTGTCCCAGTAACAGGGCACTGACCAGATTTCCTGGGAAAAGGGAGGGACCCCACCCTGCTGCCCTCGTGTTGTCCTTCTGTACTCCTGCGAGGCCCCCAGAGAAGCAGGGGCTCAGGGCCCACAGCAGGCATCTGGAGAGGATTTCCAGGCACGTGAAACAGAGAGGGGGCCTGGGAGAGGTGTAGCCTCACCTTTCCTGGAGTGCACGCTGACCAGCGGTTGCCGACAGGACTGCTGTCCTGCATCAAGGAAGCAACAGTCGTGTGAGCATCCATCAGGGACTGGGGTTCAGGGCTTCTCCTTTGTCTCAGGTGCCAGGTGTGGGCTCCTGGCCACTCGTAGGTCATTCAGGAGGAGAAGCAGAGACCACCTCTCCCAGACTATGGGCCTGGATGAGAGGAAGGAGATAAGAGCCCAGCGCTGACCCCCCACCACAGCGTGGGCTTGCTGACCCCATACCTTTGTGCTTTCACTAGACAAAACTCCTGGGGAAATGGGCTCAGGGAGACAGGTTTCTGGGGAGATGGCCTGGGAGCAGTCATGTCACATATCGGAAGCTGATTCTCTAACTTGTACTTCACACATAAGTGTTTTTAAATGTCCTGAGAAGAAAACAGTCTCTGTGGAAACAGGGTTGGGGGAAGTGGAGGATTAAGTGGGCAGGACTTAATCCTGCAGGGGTTCTCAGACCTTTATGCAGTGATGGAAACTGTGAAGTTCTAAGCAGGGGGTCGCACGTAGCCAGACCCAGACCCATCCCATTCCCCAGGCTGCCCGTGAGCACGCTTCTGGAAGGTGGGAAAAGGGGCCGGCTGCTGGCCTGAGGCTGGTGCTCAGGCTCTGGCCCATGTGCCCATGTAGCCCTCCTCCACCTTCCAGCCTGCTGTTGTCTTAACCATTAAAGTGTTAGCCACTCAGTCGTGTCTGACTCTTCGTGACCCTATGGGCTGTAGCCTGCCAGGCTCCTCTGTCCATGGAATTCTCCAGGCAAAAATACTGGAGTAGGTTGCCATTCCCTTCTTCAGGGAATCTTCCTGACTCAGGGATCAAACCTGCATCCCCTGAATAGCCCGCAGATTGTTTACTGTCTGAGCCACCAGGGAAGCCTGTCTTGGCCATTAGTGATGCCTTCCATATGCAGAGAGAGGAGACCCGTGGACAGCTTGACTAGAGTTGGGTTCGCGGCCGGCCTAACAGCTTGGACTCCTGGTGCTCCTGGTGGATGCCTGCGGCCACACAGAGCAGAGCCTCGGGCCCGCCAATCGGTGCCCTGATGAGGGGAGCGGAAAAGATGCGACCCCGTCCTAGTCGCTGTGAGCACAAAAGCAAGGGCCTCCACCACCCCCAAAAGTGACTAGGCATCCCCCTCTCCTGGCCAAAACTGTGACTGCGCGTCTTCCCTGCTGCTGCACGAGGTGCCCTAAGATGCCCAGTCCCTGCACCTCCGCTCCCCAGTGGCACCCCATCTGGAGCCACCGCCTGCCTCGGGGAGGCTCGGGAGCAAGGCTGTGTCCAGACCCACTCAAGGTGGCATCCCTGAGGACATGACGGTGACTGCCTGCTTACTGGGTTTAACCTGCTGTTTCTCAAAGCTCATTTACACAAAGATAGTCCTCTCATGGTACATTTGTAAACACTACATGGAGAACACTAGTTATGTTTTCTGTGCACAGGCTATATGTTTTTATAGACCCCTATCCAAAGGTCTCAAAGTTTTCAAATAGTAGCTTTGAAACATTTTACCACATGAAAAATGGACAACCAGTGGGACTTTGCTGTATGATGCAGGAAGCTCAAACCTGGTGCTCTGTGACAACCTAGAGGGGTGGGATGGAGTGGGAGGTGCGGGGGAGGCTAAAGAGGGAGGCGGCATATGTATACCTATGACTGATTCATGTTGATGTATGGCAGAAACCAATGCAATATTGTAAAGCAATTATTCTCCAATTTTAAAAAATTAATTTTTAAATAAGTCCCAAAGTAGACAATGAAATGGTGCTAGAGTCCAATCCCTTATTGCTACTGGGCTGTGGAATAAAACTTGAAGGTCAAATCTCTTTTCTTTTTAAACTCTTGAGTATTTGTCTTTTTCTTACTGATTTGAGAACTCTCTGTATGAGAGATATTAGCTCTTAGCTCACCCTCATATACATGTCACCAATATTTTCTTCACCTTGCTCTATCGATTTAAATTTTTTTTAATTTTAATTTAATTTTTAAACTTTACATAATTGTATTAGTTTTGCCAAATATCAAAATGAATCCACCACAGGTATACACGTGTTCCCCATCCTGAACCCTCCTCCCTCCTCCCTCCCCATACCATCCCTCTGGGTCATCCCAGTGCACTAGCCCCAAGCGTCCAGTATCGTGCATCGAACCTGGACTGGCATCTCATTTCATACATGATATTTTACATGTTTCAATGCCATTCTCCCAAATCTTCCCACCCTCTCCCTCTCCCACAGAGTCCATAAGACTGTTCTATACATCACTGTCTCTTTTGCTGTCTTGTTCACAGGGTTATTGTTACCATCTTTCTAAATTCCATATATATGCGTTAGTATACTGTATTGGTGTTTTTCCTTCTGGTTTACTTCACTCTGTATAATAGGCTCCAGTTTCATCCACCTCATTAGAACTGATTCAAATGTATTCTTTTTAATGGCTGATTAATACTCCATTGTGTATATGTACCACAGCTTTCTTATCCATTCATCTGCTGATGGGCATCTAGGTTGCTTCCATGTCCTGGCTATTATAAACAGTGCTGCGATGAATATTGGCGTACACGTGTCTCTTTCCCTTCTGGTTTCCTCAGTGTGTATGCCTAGCAGTGGGATTGCTGGATCATAAGGCAGTTCTATTTCCAGTTTTTTAAGGAATCTCCACACTCTTCTCCATAGTGGCTGTACTAATTTGCATTCCCACCAACAGTGTAAGAGGGTTCCCTTTTCTCCACACCCTCTCCAGCATTTATTATTTGTAGACTTTTGGATCGCAGCCATTCTGACTGGTGTGAAATGGTACCTCATAGTGGTTTTGATTTGCATTTCTCTGATAATGAGTGATGTTGAGCATCTTTTCATGTGTTTGTTAGCCATCTGTATGTCTTCTTTGGAGAAATGCTTATTTAGTTCTTTGGCCCATTTTTTGATTGGGTCATTTATTTTTCTGGAGTTGAGCTGTAGGAGTTGCTTGTATATTTTTGAGATTAGTTGTTTGTCACACCTCAAGAAACAAGAAAAAAGTCAAATAAATAACCTAACTCTACACCTAAAGCAACTAGAAAAGGAAGAAATGAAGAACCCCAGGGTTAGTAGAAGGAAAGAAATCTTAAAAATTAGAGCAGAAATAAATGCAAAAGAAACAAAAGAGACCATAGCAAAAATCAACAAAACCAAAAGCTGGTTCTTTGAAAGGATAAATAAAAATGACAAACCATTAGCCAGGCTCATCAAGAAACAAAGGGAGAAAAATCAAATCAGTAAAATTAGAAATGAAAATGGAGAGATCACAACAGACAACACAGAAATACAAAAGATCATAAGAGACTACTATCAACAATTATATGCCAATAAAATGGACAATGTGGAAGAAATGGAAAAATTCTTAGAAAAGTACAACTTTCCAAAACTGGACCAGGAAGAAATAGAAAATCTTAACAGAACCATCACAAGCATGGAAATTGAAACTGTAATCAAAAATCTTCCAGCAAACAAAAGCCCAGGTCCAGACGGCTTCACAGCTGAATTCTACCAAAAATTTAGAGAAGAGCTAACACCTATCCTGCTCAAACTCTTCCAGAAAATTGCAGAGGAAGGTAAACTTCCAAACTCATTCTATGAGGCCACCATCACCCTAATACCAAAACCTGACAAAGATCCCACAAAAAAAGAAAACTACAGGCCAATATCACTGATGAACATAGATGCAAAAATCCTTAACAAAATTCTAGCAATCAGAATCCAACAACACATTAAAAAGATCATACACCATGACCAAGTGGGCTTTATCCCAGGGATGCAAGGATTCTTCAATATCGGATTTAAATTTTTAAAAATATTTTAACACACAAATATCTTTGTCTTTTCTGTAATGGTTTTCATTTTTCCTATCATACTTAAAAAGGTCTTCTCCACTCCAAAGTGATGTTAGCATTCATCTTTATTATGTTATTAGATAATATTAACATTCATCTCTATTTTAGCATTTTATTTCAGGATATTTTTGGTGTTTGGTAGGAGTTTTGCACTGATTAGCTGGTCTGACAGATTCATCGAGGGGTCCATCTGTCCCTCCCACTATGTGTTCCAGGCAATGCAGTTATCACCCATAATTCGCAGGTGCGTTTGGGTCTCACTCCAGGCTTTGCCATCACTCCAGCCATCTGCATCTCAGCATCAGCCCTCCTTGTCCTCCTCTCTGCAGCTTTTTAATGTTTTGTCTAGGCAGCTTGATCCCCTTCAAAAGTGTCTTGTCTCTGGTTCACTCATGTGCCAAAAGAACAGGAGACTCAAGTTCTAAACTCCCTTTAGTAATTTGATTGGAATTGTATTTGTTTTCGAGATTAAGGGCCACTTTTCAAAGCAATTTTTTATTGAAGTATAGTTGATTTAAAATGTTGTGTTAATTTCTGCTGTAGAGCAAAGTGATTCCGTTATACATTTCTTTTTCCATATATGTATCCTTTGTACATATTCTTTATCTATATACGTTCTTTTTCATTTTCTTTTTCATTATGGCTTATCCTAGGATATTGAATACAGTTGCCTGTGCTATACAGTAGGTCCCGGTTGTTTCTCCAGTCTATATGGGACCGTTTGCATCTGCTCACCCCAGCCTCCCGATCCCTCCCTCTCCCACCCCACCTCCTCCTTGGCAACCACAAGTCTCCTCTCAGTGTCTGTGAGTCGGCTGCTGTTTTGTAGATATGAAGAATTGCCTTTTTTTTTTTTTTTAATGTGTGTACAAGAATCATCTTTGTTTTATTTATTTTACAGAGTAATGGTTTAAATTGAATACATTTGGGCACAGTAAATATTTTGACATGAGAAGCATCAGAATGGGCATCAGAAAAATAGCAACTCATCTTACACACAATAACTAGAAAATATTTTTGTCTGATCATTTAAGGGTTACAAATCCTGAGAATGTTAGACATTGAACAAACTAGGTACTACCTGATAATTAAATCTTGCTTGGAAATCATCGTTTAAAAAAATGCTTTGAGGTACAAATCACCTATGTATTAATCTTTTACATTTTACAAAGACTTTAAACAAATATATCAAATGATTATACATCAGTGGCTCTAAAACGGCTGTCAGTCAGGTTCCAGGACACACTGTTCCACGATTTCCCGTAAGTTGGGGTTCTCCATGGCAGCCGCCACTCGCTCTTTGTCATTTATCTGCTTGTTGATATCTTCCTCTGTTGAGTGGGTTCCTTCAGAAGTGTAGATTTCCAACAATAAGAGTCGCCAAAGAGCAATGAGGTACTGTTGGCGTGAACCTTATAATAACCAAATAGTCATCTTCATTTATCTCCTGAACCTCCACACAACTTTCCGTTACCACTTCCAGTTCTTCTAAAGTATTGGGCTTCTCTGGGTCCCGGATGGTTCGAATCAAATCATAAACTTCTAGCGCTTTCTCTTCCATGATCCGGGGCTGCCGGGCAGCTCCCCGCTCAGAGAGGCCCTAGAGCCACAGGAATCTGCTCAGCGTCCAAGAGAGCAGTCCGGACACCCACTCCATCCTTACGTTCCGCCATCCCTGGCGACTGTCCCATCCGAGCCACCCGAAGAATTGCCTTTTAAAATGCAATTAGGAAATTAAATCCAGGAACATGGTGCACCTTCCTGTTTCTTTCTTCTTTTAAAAATATTATATATGCCAATTACACCTTAATACAAAAGATACCAGCAAATAAATAATACAAATAAATGAAATGTGGGTACAACACAGTTCTTACTATCTTTATTCCCAATTATCTAATACTTTGATTGGTATTGTGGATATTTCCCACGACATTCTATTTTCTACTTTTCATGTAAAAACAAACCTGTGTAGACAAACCATACTTAAGTGTATGGATTAAGTCCCAGAGTCCCTCTCACTGTCCCCCCGCCCCCTGCCCAGAGCTCACACCTGCTAAGGCTCCTCCCAGAGGAGCCTTTCTTTTTCCTTCTCTTGTTTGCTTCACAATAACTGAGTCACCCCGCACATACCGCACTGCTATTTGCAGCAGGTGGTAAGCACGGTGTGGGCCCGGACTCACCCCTCCTTCCCCTGGTCTGGCCGTCCACAGAGGGGTGGCCTTGATACTCGCCGGTCTCCACTGAAGGGCATTTTGGGGCTTTTCCTTCTTTCACCTTCACACGCAATCCGCGGGGGACTCCCGTCTGACCCTGGAGCAGGTGACCTTTCTGCTTTGTTCCCTGCACACTCAGGGGGACAGGAACTGCTGGGGACCTTCCAGAAGGGATGTCCCCAGAGAACGCTGGTGTCAGTGCGCTTTCCCTGCCCACTTGGGCCTGGGTCCCACCCACCGGACTCCCAGAAAGGCCAGAGAGTGGTTTGCATCTGCCTGGGGGACTTGGGGCCACAGGGGGAGGCTGAAGACCCTGGTGTGGGGGTGCTCACTACAGGCCCTTTGACCCGGAAGCTCACTTCATGCTTTCTGCTCCTGCACTGTGGGGGCCAGGTCCCCATCCAGTTACTCCAGGGTCACACTCTTCCCAGTGCCAGGCCACTGGCACTTCCCTGGCCGGCTCCCTTGTCCCCAGAAAGCAGGAGCTCATCCTCTTGTCCACTCAACGGGCCCTGAGCCTGCAGAGGGTGGGCCTGGTTGGGGCTGGGCAGGGCTGCTGCCTGTGGCCAGGAGATTCTGAAATCTGAGATGGCCACTCACAGACTTAGAGAAAATATCCAAAACACTTCTGCAACATCTGACAAAAATTTGTGTCTACACTGCTATATTTAAAATGGATAATCACCAAGGGCCTACTGCACAGCACACAGAACTCTGTTCAATGTCATATGGCAGCCTGGATGGGAGAGAAGTTTAGGGGAGAATGGATACATGTATATGAATGGCTGAGTCCCCTCCCTGTTTACCTGAAACTATCACAATGTTGTTAATCTGCTATACCCCAATACAAAATAAAAAGTTGAAAAAAATTTGCGTCTAGAATATGTAAAGAATTACAAATCAATGCTGCTGCTGCTGCTGCTAAGTCACTTCAGTCATGTCCTACTCTGTGCGACCCCATAGACAGCAGCCCACCAGGCTCCCCCGTCCCTGGGATTCTCCAGGCAAGAACACTGGAGTGGGTTGCCATTTCCTTCTCCAGTGCATGAAAGTGAAAAGTAAAAGAGAAGTCGCTCAGTCATGTCTGACTCTTCGCGACCTCATGGACTGAAGCCCACCAGGCTCCTCCGTCCATGGGATTTTCCAGGCAAGAGTACTGGAGTGGGTTGCCATTGCCTTCTCCACAAATCAGTGATGCAAACTAACCAATTTTTTAAAACAGGCAAGAGGCTTGGACAGATAGTTGGCACAGGAAGATATGCCGATGGCAATTCACACAAGAACATCGGTTATCAGGGAGACGTGAGTCAAAGCCGCAGTGAGATGCCACCACTCACGCAGCAGAATGGTCGTAACCAGACGCCAGCAGGTGTTCTGAGGACGTGGAGCAACTGGAACCCTCACGCGTTGCTGGTGGGAACACAAAATGCTGTGGTCGCTTTGGAAAACCGTGTCCCTGAATTCACAGTGACACTAAGGCCCAGGAATTCCTCTTCTGGCTAATAACTTACACACAAGAAATGAAAACCTTGGCCCAACAAGGGCTTGGATGAGAAGGTTCACCTTAGCCCAGATGCCCTCCAACAAGTGAGCAGATGAACTAGCTCAGGGGTCCAGGCAATACCGGAATGGAGTATCGGTCCTCGCAGCCTCGCAGAGGAGCCCAGACATACCTGGAGTGAAAGAAGTCAAACCCATGGAGGGTTCAGACCAGATGGCTCCCTTTGTACAAAGTTCCAGAACAGGCACAATGAACCCACAGTGACCTGAACTAGGTCAGAGGTTACTTCCAGGAGGTGGCACCAGGGAGCTTTGTGGGGAGATGGACATGTTCTGTCTGGTGACAGGGTGTGAGTTACATGGGGCAAGTGAGGCGGCCAGCTCAGACAGGCACTCAGATCTGTGCACATCACAGCAGAAATCATATCTCATGTGAAACGCCAGGCTGGATGATGCACAAGCTGGAATCAAGATTGCCGGGAGAAATCTCAATAATCTCAGATATGCAGATGACACCACTCTAATGGCAGAAAGCAAGAGAAACTAAAGAGCCTCTTGATGAAAGTGAAAGAGGAGAGTGAAAAAGCTAGCTTAAAGCTCAACATTCAAAAAACTAAGATCATGGCATCTGGCCCATTACTTCGTGCTAAATTCATGAGAAACAATGGAAACAGTGACAGACTTTATTTCCTTGGGCTCCAAAATCACTGCAGATGGTAACCCAGCCATGAAATTAAGATACTTGTTCTTTGGAAGAAAAGCTATGACCAACCTAGATAGCATATTAAAAAGCAGAGACTTTATTTTGCTGACAAAGGTCTGTCCAGTCAAAGCTATGGTTTTTCCAGTAGTCATGTATGGATGTGAGAGCTGGACCATAAAGAAGGCTGAGCACCGAAGAATGGATGGTTTTGAACTGTGGAGTTGGAGAAAACTCTTGAGAGTCCCTTGGACTTCAAGAAGATCAAACCAGTCAATCCTAAGGGAAATCAGTCCTGAGTATTCATTGGAAGGACTGATACTGAAGCTGAAGCTCCAGTACTTTGACCACCTGATGGGAAGGTCTGACTCATTAGAAAAGGCCCTGATGCTGGGATAGATTGAAGGCAGGAGGAGAAGGGGACAACAGAGTATGAGATGGTTGGATGGCATCACTGACTCAATGGACATGAGTTTGAGCAAGCTCTGGGAGTTGGTGATGGACAGGGAAGCCTGGCGTGCTGCAGTCCCTGGGGTCACAAAGAGCTGGACACGACTGAGCAACTGAACTGATGAAAGGCAAAACAGGGCACACCCGTGAAAGGAGCAGACTCATCTCGTCATGGCTGGGGTGCTCTAGAATTTCTACTTAACGTCAAAGTGGCGTTCATAGAACCAGGGATCTAAGACTGGGACGAGAGAGGGTCCCCACTGATGCCTTTCCCGGCTGTTCCCTCCCAGGCTTGGAGCCCCCTCTCCAGCTTCAGCACCCAGCCTTGTCTCCCACTCCCAAAGGCCTTGTGGAACCATAGGTTGCTGGACCCTCCTCAGGGTGTCTGACTCTGCAGACCCGGGACTCTGCATTTCTAGGTCCCAGGTAATGCGGATGCTCCAGGGCCCACACTTTGAACTGGAGGCTTGAGCCAGACTGAGAGGTGGGTGGTGAGCTGGCCGTGTTACCAGCCAGGCCTGCCCAGGGCATGGCTGGCTCCAGGTCTCCCTCTCTCCTCCCCCATGTGACTCCCCTCTGGGCTGGGTCCCTCCCCAGGTGCACACGTGTTGGGCTTCCCCCAGTGCTGCTACACTTTGCTGGGGTGTGTACCTCACAGCCTCCTCTGCTGGGCTGCACCTCAGTTCTCAAAGGGCTCTAATGCCAGCAAGCTCATCAGTGACCCGTGATGGGCCAATGCTCAGTCCTACATCACGTGGCTCCCCCGCCAGCCTGACCCTCTCAAGGCTCCCTCATCTCAGCTGATGATGACCGCATCCCTTGATTGCCAGGGTCCTCCCTGCATCTCACACCCACAGCCAACATTTCTCTCTCTGCCTCTCTCTTGGTATTTAATTTTAAAATTTTTATTGGAGTATTGTCGATTTACAGTGTTGTGTTAGTTTCAGGTGTACAGCAAAATGAATCAGTTATACATGTACACGTACCCACTGTTTTTTAGATTCTTTTCCCATATTGGCCATTGCAGAGTATTGAGTAGAGTTCCCTGTGCTATACAGTAGGTTCTTATTAGGTATCTATTTTATGTATGGTAGTGTGTTTATGTCAATCCCAATCTCCCAATTTATCCCTCCACCCCTTATCCCCTTGGCAACCATAAGAATGTTTTCTACTTTCAGCAAATCCATCCCCAGACATACCCAGCATCGGACCATGAGCCCCTCCTCCACCTGGGCCAGGCCGCCGTGGCTCCCTGGTCACTGGGGTGACTTCCTGTTGAGCCTCCCAGTCTGGTTTCACTCTGAGGGGTGTCAGAATCCCAGGCTCAAGTCCACAGCTCTCATCACCTGCCTCTCCCTCTGCTCCCTCCTGCACGCACTGCTGCTCAGACACACTGGCCTCCACGCCAGGCTGGCACCCCCACAGGGCTTTGCCCCTGCCCGCAGAGAGCATATCCACAGGGTCTCGGTTCAGGGTCCTTCTCGCAGGCTGCCTCCCCTCCTGTTGCTGCAGAGCCTGACCCCCAGCCCCAGCCTACCTGCCTTCTTCCTTCCTGTCCTGCTTTCTCATCTGCACTTTCCCCTCTGGCACATTCAGGCCTCTTTTCTCTTCTCTGGGTTGTCAGTCTCCTCCCACTAGACTAGGATCTTCTTGGGCAGGGAGCTTGAGCTGTTTTGTTCTCCTGGGACACTGGCTAGCACACAGGAGGTGCTAAATAAATGCTTCCTGTGGGTCAAGGAGTCACATTCACATCACTCACGGGGTTCCTTCGTGTTCCAGCCGCCGTGGGCATGGCCTGAGCTGGGTGTGTCTGCCTGGCCCTTGTTCACCTGCCACACTCACACCTGCCCCCACCCGCACCCCTGGGATACAGGGTAGGGTGTGCCCACTGTCCTCTCGCTGACGCCTTTTATTCAAAGGAGCACGTGAAGAAACCCTAGACCCTTCTGTCGTGGCAACACCACCTGAGCAGGGGGGCACAGGCTGGACAAGCGTGCGCCTAACACAAACTTGAAAACAGCTGTGCCACGTGCCTTCTCTCCATCGTCAGGAGATGTGTAGTTATTCGGAGAGTCCTTCCTGGCTTCACTGACCCAATAAACTTGGCTTTGTTGGACTACATGTTTATTTTTTAAAAAGAAGAAGAAAAGAGGGATGTAACTAAGCACCCACCTCATGAACCTGTAAGGAGAGCAGAATGAACCCAAAGCAAGCAGAAGGGATAGCAGGGTGAAGATAAGAGCAGAAATTAATCACGTTGAAAATGGAAAAATAATAGGGAAAAGCAATGAAACGAAGAGCTCCTTCTTTGGGATTTTTTTTTTTTTAACCAACAAACTTCCAGAAAAACTGACCAAAAAAAAAGAGATAGAGAAGGCATAAATTTCCAGTCTTAAAACTGACACAGAAAGTGTCACTACAGACCCTAAGGACATCAAAAGGGAAATGAGGGGAGATTATGAACAACTGTGTATTTGTAAATTTGACAACTTACATGAAATGAACCAATTCCTAAAAAAGCACAACCTGCCACAACTTACCTGTAGAAAATGATTGGAACAGCCTGTAACTATTAAGGAGATTAACTTCTTAGTCTATCCCTTCCCCTAAACCTCTAGACTCAGATGGTTTCACTGGGGTTTCTATCAAACAGTTTAAAAAGTATTAACACTAATTCTACATATCTCTTCCAGAAAAACAAGGATGGAATACTCCTTGATTCATTGTATGAAGTTAACATCATCCTAATGCCAAAACCGAACAGTTACAAAAAGAAAACTATAGGTCAATATATTAATACTTTGTGAATATAAATACAAAAATCCTTAACAAAATTTTGGAAAATTAGATTCAATAAGATATACTATGGCCAAGTGGAGTCTATCCCAGGGATTCAAGGGTGGTTCAAAATTCAAAAACATCAATCCATGTAATTTGCCATATTAACAGGCTAATGATGAAAAATTATCTGGTCATATCAATCAGTGCCAAAAAGGCATTTAACAAAACTTAATACCTATTCATGATAAAAAAAAAACCTCTCATAAATATAGGAAAGGAAGGGACTTCCTCAACATGATAAAGAACATCATAAATAACCTACAGCTTTCCCTCTAGGGTTGGGAACGAGGCAAGGATATCTACTCTCCTGGTTTTTATTCAGCATCGTTCTGGAAGTTCTGGCCTGGACAGTGAGACAAAATAAAAGGGAACAAAAGGCATACGGCCTGGGAAGGAAGACATCAAATGGTTCCTGTTTACAGATGACACAGTTTTCTTCGTAGATTCGGTAACAAAACAAAACACTCCTAGAACAAATGAATCCAACAAGCCTGTAGGACATGAGATGAACGTGAAAAAAAAAAAAAAAAAACCCACTGGTATTTCTAAATACTAACAATGAATATAGAAACACCAAAATTAAAAGCACAAAATTATGTATGCTTGCTCAAAAAAAATTAGATCTTAGGTGTAAATATAACAAAACAAGTATAGAATTTTTGAAACAACAACTTTTTGAAAGATTTTTAAAACTACAAAACACTGATGAAAGAAATTAATGAAGTCCTGAATAAATGGAGAAACAGGCATACATGAATTGGAAGACTCAATAAGTATATCAGTTTCCCCAAAATTGTAATTTCTACCAACATCCCAGCAAGAATTTTGTAGACAGAGACAAGATTATTCTAAAACTTACATGGAAAATCCAAGAAACTAGAGAATAGCTAAAACTGTTTTGAAAAAGAATACATTGGAGGAGTTGGTCTACTGGCTTTCAAGATTTATCATATATTAATAGTTACAGTCAGTTCACTTCAGTCACTCAGTTGTGTCCAACTCTGTGACCCCATGGACTGCAGCACGCCAGGCTTCCCTGTCCATCACCAACTCCCAGAGCTTGCTCAAACTCATGTCCATCGAGTCGGTGATGCCATCCATCTCGTCCTCTGTCATCCCCTTCTCCTTCCTGCTTCAATCTTTCCCAGCATCAGGGTCTTTTCCAATGAGTCAGTTCTTCACATCATTGGAGCTTCAGCTTCAGCATCAGTCCTTCCAATGAATATTCAGGACTGACTCCCTTTAGGATTGACTGGTTGGATCTCCGTGCAGTCCAAGGGACTCTCAAGAGTCTTCTCCAACATCACAGCTCAAAAGCATCCATTCTTCAGCGCTCAGCTTTCTTTATAGTCCAACTCTCACATCCATACATGACTACTGGAAAAACCATAGCTTTGACTAGATGGACCTTTGCTGGCAAAGTAATGTCTCTGCTTTTTAATATGCTATCTAGGTTGGTCATAGCTTTTTTCCAAGAAGCAAGCATCTTTTAATTTCATGGCTGCAGTCACCATCTGCAGTGATTTTGGAGACCAAGGAAATAAAGTCTGTCCTCTTTCCATTGTTTCCCCATCTATTTACCATGAAGTGATGGGATTGGATGCCATGTTTTTTGAATGTTGAATTTTAAGCCAGGTTTTTCACTCTCCTCTTTCACTTTCATCAAGAGGCTCTTCAGTTACTCTTTGCTTTCTGCCATAAGGGTGGCATCATCTGCATATCTGAGGTTATGTATATATCTCCTGTCAATCTTGATTCCGGCTTGTGCTTCATCCAGCCCGGCATTTCACATGATGTACTCTTCATATAAGTTAAATAAGCAGAGTGACAATATACAGCCTTGTTGTACTCCTTTCCCAATTTGGAACCAGTCTGTTGTTCCATGTCCAGTTCTAACTGCTACTTCTTGACCTGCATATAGATTTCTCAGGAGGCAGGTAAGGTGGTCTGGTATTCCCATCTCTTGAAGAATTTTCCACAGTTTGTTGTGATCCACATAGTCAAAGGCTTTAGCATAGTCAATGAAGCAGAAGTAGATATTTTTCTGGAATTCTGCTTTTTCTATAATCCAATGGATGTTGGCAATTTGATCTCTGATTCCTCTGCCTTTTCTAAAACTTCCAGATGGAAGTTTTCAGTTCACTTACTGCTGAAGCCTAGCTTGGAGAATTTTCAGCATTACCTTGCTAGCATGTGAGATGAGTGCAATTGTGTGGTAGTTTGAACATTCTTTGGCATTGCCTTTCTTTGGGATTGGAATGAAAACCGACCTTTTCCAGTCCTGTGGCCACTGCTGAGTTTTCCAAATTTGTTGGCATATTGAGTGCAACACTTTCACAGCATCATCTTTTAGGATTTGAAATAGCTCAACTGGAATTCCATCATCTTCACTAACTTTGTTCATAATGATGCTTCCTAAGGCCCACTCCAGGATGTCTAGCTCTAGGTGAGTGATCACACCATCATGGTTATCTGGGTCATGGAGATCTTTTTTGTACTGTTCTTCTGTGTGTTCTCACCACCTCTTCTTAATATCTTCTGCTTCTGTTAGATCCATGCCATTTCTGTCCTTTACTGTGCCCATCTTATGTTCCCTTGGTATCTCTAATTTTCTTGAAGAGATCTCTAGTCTATTCCATTCTACTGTTTCCCTCTATTTCTTTGCACTGATCACTGAGGAAGGATTTCTTATCTCTCCTCGCTATTCTTTGGAACTCTGAATTGAGATGGATATATCTTTCCTTTTGCCTTTTGCTTCTATTCTTTTCTCAGCTATTTGTAAGTCCTCCTCAGACTATCATTTTGCTTTTTTTGTGTTTCTTTTTCTTGGGGATGGTTTTGATCATGGCCTCCTGTACAATGTTATGAACCTCCATCCATAGTTCTTCAGGCACTCTGGCTATCAGATCTAATGTCTTGAATCTATTTGTCACTTTTCTGTATAATCGTTAGGGATTTGATTTAGGTCATACCTGAATGGTCTAGTGGTTTTCCTTACTTTCTTCAATTTAAGTCTGAATTTGGCAACAAGGAGTTCATGATCAGAGCCACAGGTCAGCTCCTGGTCTTGTTTCTGCTGACTGTGTAGAGCTTCTCCATCTTTGGCTGCAAAGAATATAATCAGTCTGATTTTAGTATTGACCGTCTGGTGATGTCCATGTGTAGATTTGTCTCTTTGTTGTTGGAAGAGAGTGTTTGCTATGACCAGTGTATTCTCTTGGCAAAACTCTGTTAGCCTTTGCCCTGCTGCATTTTGTACTCCAAAGCCAAAGTTGCCTGTTACTCCAGGTATCTCTTGACTTTCTACATTTGCATTCCAGTCCCATATGACGAAAAGGACATCTTTTCTTGGTGTTACTTCAGAAGGTCTAGAAGAGTTGGGCATGACTGAACAACTGAACTGAACTGAGCTAGTAGGTCTTGTAGGTCTTCATAGAACTGTTCAACTTCAGCATTAGATGTTGGGTCATAGACTTGGATTACTGTGATAGTGAATGGTTTGGAAAAGAACAGAAATCATTCTATCATTTTTGAGGTTGCACCAAAGTATGCATTTTGGACTTTGTTGACTATGAGGGCTACTCCATTTCTTCTAAGGGATTCTTGCCCACAGTATTAGATGTAATGGTCATCTGAATTAAATTCGCCCATTCTGGTGCATTTTAGTTCACTGATTCCTAAAATGTCAGTGTTCACTCTTGCCATCTCCTGCTTAACCACTTTTAATTTACCTTGATGGACCTAACATTCCAGGTTCCTATGCAATATTGCTCTTTACAGCATCAGACTTTACTTCCATCACCAGTCACATCCACAACTGGGCATTGTTCTTGCTTTGGGTCAGCTTCTTCATTCTTTCTGGAGTTATTTCTCCACTCTTCTCCAGTAGCATATCGGGCACCTACCAACCTGGGGAGTTCATCTTTCAGTGTCGTATCTTTTTCCCTTTTCATATTGTACATGGGGTTCTCAAGCAAGAAAGCTGAAGTGGTTTGCCATTCCCTTCTCCAGTGGACCACATTTTGTCAGAGCTCTCCACCATGACCCATTCATCTCGGGTGGCCGTATACGGCATGACTCATAGTTTCATTGAGTTAGACAAGGCTGTTATCCATGTGATTAGTTTGATTAGTTTTCTGTGACTGTGGTTTTCATTCTGTATGCCCTCTGATGGATAAGCATAAGAGGCTTGTGGAAGCTTCCTGATGGGAGGAACTGGCTGTGGGGGAATCTGGGTCTTATTCTGATGGGCTGGGCCATGCTCAGTAAATCTTTAATCCAATTTTCTATCTATGGGTGGAGCTGTGTTCCCTCCCTGTAGTTTCAGTTCAGTTCAGTCGCTCAGTCCTGTCCGACTTTGTGACCCCATGAATTGCAGCACGCCAGGCCTTCCTGTCCATCACCAACTCCCAGAGTTCATTCAAACTCATGTACATTGAGTCAGTGATGCCATCCAGCCATCTCATCCTCTGTGGTTGCCTTCTCCTCCTGCCCCCAATCCCTCTCAGCATCAGAGTCTTTTCCAATGAGTCAACTTGTCAAATGAAGTGGCCAAAGTATTCGAGTTTCAGCTTTAGCATCAGTCCTTCCAATGAACACCCAGGACTGGTCTCCTTTGGGATGGACTGGTTGGATCTCCTTGCAGTCCAAGGGACTCTCAAGAGTCTTCTCCAACACCACAGTTCAAAAGCATCAATTCTTTGGCACTCAGCTTTCTTCACAGTCCAACTCTCACATCCATACATGACCACAGGAAAAACCATAGCCTTGACTAGCCGGACCTTTGTTGGCAATCAGCTTTCTTCACAGTCCAACTCTCACATCCATACATGACCACAGGAAAAACCATAGCCTTGACTAGACGGACCTTTGTTGGCAAAGTAATATCTCTGCTTTTGAATATGCTATCTAGGTTGGTCATAACTTTCCTTCCAAGGAGTAAGCGTCTTTTAATTTCATGGCTGAAATCACCATCTGCAGTGATTTTGGAGCCCCCCCCCCCAAAAAAATAGTCTGACACTGTTTCCACTGTTTCCCCATCTATTTCCCATGAAGTGATGGGACCAGATGCCATGATCTTAGTTTTCTGAATGTTGAGCTTTAAGCCAACTTTTTCACTCTCCTCTTTCAGTTTCATCAAGAGGCTTTTTAGTTCCTCTTCACTTTCTGCCATAAGGGTGGTGTCATCTGCATATCTGAGGTTATTGATATTTCTCCCAGCAATCTTGATTCCAGCTTGTGCTTCTTCCAGCCCAGCATTTCTCATGATGTACTCTGCATAGACGTTAAATAAGCAGGGTGACAATATACAGCCTTGATGTACTCCTTTTCCTATTTGGAACCAGTTTGTTGTTCCATGTCCAGTTCTAACTGTTGCTTCCTGACCTGCATATAGATTTCTCAAGAGGCAGGTCAGGTGGTCTGGTATTCCCATCTCTTTCAGAATTTTCCACAGTTTATTGTGATCCATACAGTCAAAGGCTTGTTATAGTCAATAAAGCAGAAATAGATGTTTTTCTGAAACTCTCTTGCTTTTTCAATGATCCAGCGGATGTTGGCAATTTGATATCTGGTTCCTCTGCCTTTTCTAAATCCAGCTTGAACATCTGGAAGTTCATGGTTCATTGCTGAAGCCTGGCTTGGAGAATTTTGAGCATTACTTTACTAGAATGTGAGATGAGTGCAACTGTGCAGTAGTTTGAACATTCTTTGGCATTGCCTTTCTTTGGGAATGGAATGAAAACTGACCTTTTCCAGTCCTGTGGCCACTGCTGAGTTTTCCAAATTTGCTGGCATATTGGATGCAGTGCTTTCACAGCATCATCTTTCAGGATTTGAAATAGCTCAAGTGGAATTCCATCACCTCCACTAGCTTTGGTCGTAGTGATGCTCTCTAAGGCCCACTTGACTTCACATTCCAGAATGTATGGCTTTTGTATAGTTCTTCTGTGTGTTCTTGCCACCTCTTCTTAATATCTTCTGCTTCTGTTAGGTCCATACCATTTCTGTCCTTTATCAAGCCCATCTTTGCATGAAATGTTCCCTTGGTATCTCTAATTTTCTTGAAGAGATCCCTAGTATTTCCCATTTTATTGTTTCCCTCTATTTCTTTGCATTGATCACTGAGGAAGGCTTTCCTATCTCTCCTTGGTATTCTTTGGAACTCTGAATTGAGATGGATATATTTTTCCTTTTGCCTTTTGCTTCTCTTCTTTTCTCAGCTATTTGTAAATCCTCCTCAGACTATCATTTTGCTTTTTTTGTGTTTCTTTTTCTTGGGGATGATTTTGATCATGGCCTCCTGTACAATGTTATGAACCTCCATCCATAGTTCTTCAGGCACTCTATCAGATCTAATGCCTTGAATCTATTTGTCACTTCCCCTGTATAATCATTAGGGATTTGATTTAGGTCGTACCTGAATGGTCTAGTGGTTTCCCCCACTTTCTTCAATTTAAGTCTGAATTTGGCAATAAGGAGTTCATGATCTGAGCCACAATCAGCTCCCGGTCTTGTTTTTGCTGACTGTATAGAGCTTCTCCATAATATATCACAGTGTTGTATTAATCATCACCATTGTCTATTTCCAGAACTTTTTCATCACCCAAAATAGAAACTGCATATTATTAAGCTTTAGTCTTCCTTCCTACTAAGAAAGTCATTTCCTAGGTAGGTTGATAAGAAGTCTAGGGGTCCTCAAGGAGAGAGGGGTCTGGAATTCTCAAGGAGGAAGAAAAGGACAAGCTTTTTTTCCCTCTACATTCCTTAAGATTATATAACAATAATGTATCCTTCCTGAGGACAATCTCCGGATTAAACCTTTTTTGGCTAATCCTGTTATCTTAAAATGTAAATTACGGGAGCAGGTCTGGTCTTTCAGATCAGATCAGTCGCTCAGTCATGTCCGACTCTTTGTGACCCCATGAATTGCAGCACGCCAGGCCTCCCTGTCCATCACCAACTCCCGGAGTTCACTCAGACTCACGTCCATCGAGTCAGTGATGCCATCCAGCCATCTCACCCTCTGTCGTCCCCTTCTCCTCCTGCCCCCAATCTCTCCCAGCATCGGAGTCTTTTCCAATGAGTCAACTCTTTGCATGAGGTGGCCAAAGTACTGGAGTTTCAGCTTTAGCATTATTCCTTCCAAAGAAATCCCGGGGCTGATCTCCTTCAGAATGGACTGGTTGGATCTCCTTGCAGTCCAAGGGACTCTCAAGAGTCTTCTCCAACACCACAGTTCAAAAGCATCAATTCTTCGGCGCTCAGCCTTCTTCACAGTCCAACTCTCACATCCATACATGACCACAGGAAAAACCATAGCCTTGACTAGACGGACCTTTGTTGGCAAAGTAATGTCTCTGCTTTTGAATATGCTATCTAGGTTGGTCATAACTTTCCTTCCAAAGAGTAAGCGTCTTTTAATTTCATGGCTGAAATCACCATCTGCAGTGATTTTGGAGCCCAGGAAAATAAAGTCTGACACTGTTTCCACTGTTTCCCCATCTATTTCCCATGAAGTGGTGGAACCGGCTGCCATGATCTTCGTTTTCTGAATGTTGAGCTTTAAGCCAACTTTTTCACTCTCCTCTTTCAGTTTCATCAAGAGGCTTTTTAGTTCCTCTTCACTTTCTGCCATAAGGGTGCTGTCATCTGCATATCTGAGGTTATTGATATTTCTCCCAGCAATCTTGATTCCAGCTTGTGTTTCTTCTAGTCCAGTGTTTCTCATGATGTACTCTGAATATAAGTTAAATAAACAGGGTGACAATATACAGCCTTGACGAACTCCTTTCCCTATTTGGAACCAGTCTGTTGTTCCATGTCCAGTTCTAACTGTTGCTTCCTGACCTGCATACAGATTTCTCAAGAGGCAGATCAGGTGTTCTGGTATTCCCATCTCTTTCAGAATTTTCCACAGTTTATTGTGATCCACACAGTCAAAGGCTTGTTATAGTCAATAAAGCAGAAATAGATGTTTTTCTGAAACTCTCTTGCTTTTTTGATGATCCAGCGGATGTTGGCAATTTGATCTCTGGTTCCTCTGCCTTTTCTAAAACCAGCTGGAACATTAGGAAGTTCACGGTTCACATATTGCTGAAGCCTGTCTTGGAGAATTTTGATCATTACTTTACTAGCGTGTGAGATGAGTGCAATTGTGCGGTAATTTGAGCATTCTTTGGCATTGCCTTTCTTTGGGATTGGAATGAAAACTAACCTTTTCCAGTCCTATGGCCATTGCTGAGTTTTCCAAATTTGCTGGCATATTGAGTGCAGCACTTTCACAGCATCATCTTTCAGGATTTGGAATAGCTCAAGTGGAATTCCGTCACCTCCACTAGCTTTGTTCATAGTGATGCTTTCTAAGGCCCACTTGACTTAACGTTCCAGGATGTCTGGCTCTAGGTCAGTGATCACACCATCATGATTATCTGGGTCATGAAGATCTTTTTTGTACAGTTATTCTGTGTGTTCTTGCCATCTCTTCTTAATATCTTCTGCTTCTGTTAGGTCCATACCATTTCTGTCCTTTATCGAGCCCATCTTTGCATGAAATGTTCCCTTGCTATCTCTAATTCTCTTGAAGAGATCCCTAGTCTTTCCTATTCTGTTGTTTTCCTCTATTTCTTTGCATTGATCGCTGAAGAAGGCTTTCTTATCTCTTCTTGCTATTCTTTGGAACTCTGCATTCAGATGCTTATATCTTTCCTTTTCTCCTTTGCTTTTGGTTTCTCTTCTTTTCACAGCTATTTGTAAGGCCTCCCCAGACAGCCATTTTGCTTTTTTGCATTTCTTTGCCATGGGGATGGTCTTGATCCCTGTCTCCTGTACAATGTCACAAACCTCATTCCATAGATCATCAGGCACTCTATCTATCAGATCTAGGCCCTTAAATCTATTTCTCACTTCCACTGTATAATCATAAGGGATTTGATTTAGGTCATACCTGAATGGTGTAGTGGTTTTCCTTACTTTCTTCAATTTAAGTCTGAATTTGGCAATAAGGAGTTCATGATCTGAGCCACAGTCAGCTCCTGGTCTTGTTTTTGCTGACTATATAGAGCTTCTCCATCTTTGGCTGCAAAAAATATAATCAATCTGATTTTGGTATTGACCATCTGGTGATGTCCTTGTGTAGTGTCTTCTCTTGTGTTGTTGGAAGAGGGTGTCTGCTATGACCAGTGCATTCTCTTGGCAAAACTCTATTAGTCTTTGCCCTGCTTTATTCCGTATTCCAAGGCCAAATTTGCCTGTTACTCCAGGTGTTTCTTGACTTCCTACTTTTGCATTCCAGTCCCCTATAATGAAAAGGACATCTTTTTTGGGTGTTAGTTCTAAAAGGTCTTGTAGGTCTTCATAGAACCGTTCAACTTCAGCTTCTTCAGCATTACTGGTTGGGGCATAGACTTGGATTACTGTGATATTGAATGGTTTGCCTTGGAAACGAACAGAGATCATTCTGTCAGTTTTGAGATTGCATCCAAGTACTGCATTTCGGACTCTTTTGTTGACCATGATGGCCACTCCATTTCTTCTGAGGGATTCCTGCCTGCAGTAGTAGATATATGGTCATCTGAGTTAAATTCACCCATTCCAGTACATTTCAGTTCGCTGATTCCTAGAATGTCGACATTCACTCTTGCCATCTCTTGTTTGACCACGTCCAATTTGCCTTGATTCATGGACTTGACATTCCAGGTTCCTATGCAATATTACTCTTTACAGCATCGGACCTTGCTTCTATCCCCAGTCACATCCACAGCTGGGTATTGTTTTTGCTTTGGCTCCATCCCTTCATTCTTTCTGGAGTTATTTCTCCACTGATCTCCAGTAGCATATTGGGCACCTACTGACCTGGGGAGTTTCTCTTTCAGTATCCTATCATTTTGCCTTTTCATACTGTTCATGGGGTTCTCAAAGCAAGAATACTGAAGTGGTTTGCCATTCCCTTCTCCAGTGGACCACATTCTGTCAGATCTCTCTACCATGACCCACCCGTCTTGGGTTGCCCCACGGGCATGGCTTAGTTTCACTGAGTTAGACAAGGCTGTGGTCCTAGTGTGATTAGATTGACTAGTTTTCTGTGAGTATGGTTTCAGTGTGTTTGCCCTCTGATGCCCTCTTGCAACACCGTCTTCCTTGGGTTTCTCTTACCTTGGGCGTGGGGTATCTCTTCACGGCTGCTCCAGCAAAGCGCAGCCGCTGCTCCTTACCTTCCTGCCTGAAGACAGTCTCTGGATTAAACCTTCTGGCTAATTCTGTTATCTTAAAATGTAAATTAGGGGAGTAGGTCTGGTGAGGTCTTTACAACCTCCAGACATTCTTTGGATTCATTGGAGAGTATATAACTCCATTGCTAACACTAGCAAGGGGGTACTCTTTCTGCCCCCTTCTGATGCCTATGTCAGAAGATTTCTCTATCTCCTTTATACTTTACTAACTTTATTACACAAAAGCTCTGAGTGATCAAGCTTCATCTCTGGCCCTGGATTGAATTCTTCTCCTCTGGAGGCAAAGAATCCTGGCGTCTTTTTGAGGTTCAGCAAGAACCTTTCACTACCGGCTTTCACCCCCTGGAAATCTGCTTTCTGTCTCTATGAATTTGCCTCTTCTGGGTATTTCACATGCATGAAATCACACACTAGGTGGCCTCCTCCGTCTGGCTTATTTCACTTAGTGTAGCATTCTCAAAGTTCACACATGTTGCAACTGAGTAATATTTTATTGTATAATGAACCCTACTTTATCCATTCTTCTGTAGATGGACGTCTGGGTTGTTTCTGTACTTTGGCTGTTGTGGATAGTGCTATTATAAACATTTGTGTACAACATTTTGTTTGAGTATCTGTTTTTTACTCTTTTGGGTGTACACCTAGGAGTGGAATTTCTGGGTCATACAGTAGTGCTATGTTGAACCCATTAGAAAGTGAAAGCATTAGTTACTCAGTCACATCCAGCTCTTTGCAACTCCAAGGACTGTAGCCCACCAGGCTCCTCTGTCCACGGAATTCTCCAGGCAAGAATACTGGAGCAGGTAGCCATTTCCTTCTCTAGGGGACCTTCTTGATCCAAGGATCAAATCCATGCCTCATGCATTGCAGATTCTTTACTATCTGAGCCACTGGGGAAGCCCTGGACTCGTTAAGGAGAAGCCAAAGGTACTTCCAGAGTGGCTGCACCATTTTACACTCCCGCCGTGAATGTGTGAGGGCTCCAGTTTCTCCATATCTTCTCTAACATTTGCTATTGTCTGTTTTTGATACTAGCCATCCTTGTGGAGGTGAAGTGGTATCGCACTTGGCTGTAATATGCATTTTTGTAATGAGTAACAATGTTGAACAGCTTTTCTCGGGAAGACAGGCCCAGACAAGGTCACACAGCTAGCTGGAGGACAAGAAGGTGCTAAAGTCCTGGTAGAGAGTCAGCAGGAGACCCACCACCCAGGAAGTCCTCAGGGAGCAGGCCCAGGGCCCCTCCTGCACTGATCCTCCAGCTGAGCCTGGGCTGGCATTCTGAGGCCCCTGAGATCATCCTGGCTCAGGATTCCTGACCTCTGGGACCCCATCCCTTTTGGGGTAGCCACACAGACTTCTCTGGTGGCTCAGATGGTAAAGAATCTGCCTGTAATGCAGGAGACCCAGGTTCGATCCCTGGGTTGGGAAGATCCCCTGGAGAAGGAAATGGCAACCATCTCTAGTATTCTTGCCTGGAAAATCTCATGGACCAAGGAGCCTGGTAGGCTACAGTCCATGGGGTCTCAAAGAGTCAGACATGACTGAGCGACTAACACACACACAGACTGAAGCTTCTGTCTGGGACAAGAGGAGAAGATTGCAGTGTCCAGGCTTGCTTGAGGGGCAAGGCCAAGCAGCCAAGGGGCAGTAGCCCCTCCTGTCCCCATCCCACCAATGGGACCTCCTTCTCCCTGACTTCTGGGCATGTCACACAGGGAGCACTTCCTCCTCCTTGGGCAATGGGAGGGCCTGGCATGACCTGGGCACCCAAAAAGTGTCCTGAGTGCTGAGTCCTGAGTGCTGGACACCATCCACCCAAGGCCATCTACTAGTTGTATGCCTTTGGTCAAATTCCTTGGGATCAATCCCTGGGTCAGGAGGATCCCCTGGAGGAGGGCATGGCAGCCCACTCCAGTATTCTTGCCTGGAGAATTCCATGGACAAAAGAGCCTTGTGGGCTACTGTCCACAGGGTCACAGAGGTGAACATGACTGAGCACACAGCTGGTTAACTTCTCTGTGCCTCAGTCTCCCAGTCTATGGAGTGGGGGCTGATAACAATGCTGATTGAACAAAGCAGTTCTGAGATTAGGTGAGGGCTGCTGCTGCTGCTAAATCGCTTCAGTCATCTCCGACTCTGTACGACCCCATAGACAGAAGCCCACCAGGTTCCCCCGTCCCTGGGATTCTCCAGGCAAGAACATTGGAGTGGGTTGCCATTTCCTTCTCCAATGTGTAAACGTGAAAAGTGAAAGGGAAGTCACTCAGCCGTGTCCAACTCTTAGCGACCCCATGGACTGCAGCCTATCAGGCTCCACCGTCCATGGAGTTTTCCAGGCAAGAGTACTGGAGTGGGGTGCCATTGCCTTCTCCTAGGTGAGGGCAGGTGCCAGGTACTCAGATCAGGGCTGGTGCATGGTGGCACTGGGGTGTCTGTTATGTAGCATCACCCAGATGTAGGAAGAGCTCCTGAGCTTGGTCCCTCACAGGTGAGGACAGAGCCTCAGAGATGCGCTACCAGGGGGCAGGCAAGTTGCTGGGCCACTGCCTGGAGGAGGAGCTGAGGCTCAGGCTTCCGGGGCAGTGACCTGGCTGAAGGCAGGACAGGCCCTCACTGGGCCCTTCTGTGGTTGCACAGGCCGCCTCCAGGTCGCTCTGGGTTGCTGGCAGGTAAGGGGCTGCTGTGGAAACTCCCGGCGCAGTGGAAAGTCCAAAACTCTACAGGAGCCCGTGTGCTAACCTCCAAGGCAGCAGCCAGGCAACGCCCAAAGCTGCCAGGCCAGCCTGAGGGCGCAGAGCCACCTGCAAGGGTGTTGGGGCTTTAAAAAGTCAAGTGAAGACTTTGGTCTTCTTGGCAGTTTGTAAATTTCCCTTGAACAGTTGGCTTGTGGCTAAGGTGTCCCTCCATGACCACTCAGCCCCCCAAGGAGAAAATCCACCAGGTGCAAAGTGATGATGGAAGACCACGATGCTGAAAGGGGAGGCCCTCTGGGCCGATCACCCCAAAGCCACAAACATGGGTCCCTGGCATCCCAGGGCCTCTGTGTGTGAATTTGGGAGCAACTTAGGACTGGGAACCCAAGCCCCACACCTCCATGTCCACACCCACAGCAGCCACTGAGCTCAGTGCCCCTGAGATAGGCAGCACCAGGGCCCTGCTCCCAGGTCAGTTTCCAGAACATTCTACAGGACAGCTAGCCCAAGAGAGCCACCCTCAAGTTCTGGCCCCTGAGATGACAACAGTCTCCGCCCTCAGCATGGCCTCCTGCGCCCGACCCCAGGCTGTTGGAGCTCACCTCTGACACCCCCTCCCCAGGCTTGGAGCAGCCCGAGGGCCCAGGACCTGGAGGTGGGAACACCAAGGCAGGGCTCCTGCATCAGGAGGAAGGGGCCCCACAATCCCCCCACCCTGAACCCTCACCTCAGTCTAAAACATGAAGGCTGACACACGTGAGAAGTCTTGGGGACACCACCAGCCAACTGGTCATGAGTCTCCTCTCTGACCCATGTGGCAGGTCCCAGCCCCGTGCTGGCCCTGACCCCAGGCTTCCCCCCACTCACCTGTCCCCAGGTGTCCAGCTCTTCTCCCTAACACAACTTGGCCAGATGCCTTCCTCCACAAGCCTCCTGGGCTCTGCAGCCTGACCACATGGATGGGCCTTCCCACCATGTCTCATGTCCCTGCCCCCCACCCAGACCATGCTGCCTGGGCCACATGGGCTCAGGGTCCATGGACACCCTGGTCCTCTGCCCCTGCCCACCCATTGCTGGTATGCTGTTCCCATCTCATGGACCAGGGACCCCTGCTGTGATTCTCCAGGGAGCCTTCTTCACTTCCCCCAGAAGCTTCTGTCCCCAACCCTAGGAAGACCCCTGGGGTGCCCCTCCCTCGGTTGTGAGCCAGCCAGACAGGGGCTCCCATGGCTAATGCTCAGATATGTCTGTCCATGGGGTTAGTCAACTTCCTAGAAGCTTTACTTCCCAACACACCCAGAGGAGGTAGAGGATGGATTGACCCTGGGGACTCCCAGTGGAAAGTGTCCATTTCAAAGATGAGAGAAGGAGAGACACTTGTCCCGCATCACCCAGCCTCCAGGTGATGCCCAGCACTGAACCCACTGATACACTAAGTCATAACCCAGGGCACCCCTTATCAGACAGCACCCCTCACTGGACCCCTCCTACAGCCCCAGACTAGGGATTCTGAGCAGCAGCTGCGGAGGCAGTAGTGCCCACTCCCTGCCCCGGCTCAGCTCCCTGGAGGCTTCATGCGCTGGCCCCTGGCAGCTGCTGGAGGACACCCAGCACTGCTTTCCCCCATTTGAACAGTGCCCCGTGGGATGCTGGCCGGAACCACGTTTTGGGAATTGAGTTTGGACGCTTCTTTACAACGGAAAGAAAAGTCAACAGCCTGCCGGAGGTGTTCAAGGGCGCTGGCAGGTGGCTGGGACCTTGGGGAACTCAGTCACGGGGAAGTTTCTGGCCCCTGAGGAAGCTGCCTGGGCCCTGATTGGCGGAGCGGCCCTTGCTCTCTCCCAGGAGACGCAGGTATAACAGACTCCGGCCCCGAGGAGGCCGGAGGAAGCTGTCAGGACTCCCTCTCCCCGAGCAGGTGAGCCCGCCCAGGTGTCCCCGGCGCAGGCGGAGCGCAAGGACCAGGAGGCAGACACGGCCCGGACACCCCACAAGGCCAGCGGCGCCCTGAGGCCCCAAGACCCCAGGCGGGGAGAGGGGGCCCCCAGCGCCGCGTCCCCGGACCCCGCGATGGCGGGCGAGACCCGGGCCGGTGGGGACGCGGCGCTGCGCCGCCTGCTGAGGCTGCACCGCACGGAGATCGCGGTGGCCGTGGACAGCGCCTTCCCGCTGCTGCACGCGCTGGCCGACCACGACGTGGTCCCCGAGGAGAAGTTCCAGGTGGGCCGCGACCCAGAGGCGCTACGCGCGGGAGACTTGCCCCAACGCCGGTCCCTGGAGCCGGCAGGGTCTCGGCAGATGCGTTCCATAGGGACCTCCCCCGCCCCGCCCCACTCTCCGCCCTCAACGCCCCTCTGCTCCCCGAAGCCGCAGAGCCAAAGGGTCCCAGCTCCTAACGCGGCAGCCTGACCACGCCCCACCCACCAGCGGAGGGCGTGGTCTCCAGGACAAGTTACTGCGCCCCCAGCACCCTCCCTGCCCTCCCCAATCCGCCTTTAAACTGAGCACAGTCCCGTAAGATGAAGCCCAGGTGGCCCCCCACGTCACCCCAGCACCCCCACGCCATCCCCACACTTGCCCAAGCCTAGGGGATGGACACAGCTGCCTTCCTCGGGGTCAGCATTCGCCCTCCGACCGCGGTGGAGGTAGCAGGAAGTGGGGCCTGGACGCGGCAGGGCAGGGCCCCCACTCCCACCTTTGCTCCAGGAGACCCTGCGCCTGAAGGAGAAGGAGGGCTGTCCACAGGCCTTCCACGCGCTCCTCTCGTGGCTCCTGACCCAGGACACCGGCGCCATCCTGGACTTCTGGAGGGTTCTTTTCAAGGACTACAACCTGGAGAGATACGCCCGGCTGCAGTCCATCCTGGACACCTTCCCCAAAGGTGGGGGGCACCGGGGGCTGGGGTCCTGGCCGGCTTAGCCTCCTTCAGAGGGGTTGGGGCAGCTGGAGTCGGCTTCTGGGCCCCAACTGGACTGTAAGAGGGGAGGGATGGGGTGTTTAGGGAGCCCCTGACGTTGCCTAGACCATCTTGGGTTCTAAGAGACCAAGGGTCAGGCCTCACTTCCCTGAACGAGGCGTCAGTTCTGGGCTTGAGCTCGGCCCTTGGCCCTGCACGTGCCCCGCAGATGTGGACCTCAGCCAGCCCCGGAAGGGGAGGAGGTCCCCGGCTGGTCCCAAGGCCACTGTGCTGCTGCCCAGGCCCCCCACCAAGAGGAAGGCACTCGAGGAGCCGCGGACTGCCCCACCAGCAGCCCCGTCCCCAAGGGGCACCTCCAGTCCAGGTACTCCATTTGAGAAGCTGGTGGGGTCACAGATCCCCTGCGGAGCTCCACACACACCCCCCCAGACCGCACCCCTCCCTGACCACCCCCTCCCAACCAGCTTCGGGAGCATCTGTCCCTCCTACTTGACCAGCCTGGCAGAGGTCTCTCCAGGGACATGGGTGAGCCTGGCAATCCATGCTGCCCCTGAGCCCCCTGGGTAGGCAGACAGGTGTTCTTCCTTTTTCCTGATGTGGACACCAGAGCTGGGTAAAGCAAGGGGATCCACCAGAGTCTGGGAGTCCCCTGCTGGGGCTCTCCCACCTGCCCCTCAGCCTTGGCCCAGCAGAGGAAAGAGGGCCAGGCTGTCGGTTCTCCCCTCACCCAGCCAACACAGGCTCCCAAACCAAGACCAAGCCCGCCAAGAAGCCTGAGAGCAATGCAGAACCACAGCGCCTCCCGCTGGGCAATGGTAAGCCAGGCCCGAGGTCCTGGGGTCAGGGGCCATCCTGGGAGCTGGGACCATGCTGGCCTGGAGTCACCCCACCTGTGCCCATCCGAAATGCCCCGACCGTCAGGGCCAGCTTGGACTCTGCTTCCTCCAGAGAATTCTCCTTGTTCCTTGGCTGGACACAAACTGGGACCCTAGAGACCTCTCGTGGCCGGCTGGTGCCAACCTGTGGGCCAGCTGGTGCCAACCTGTGGGCAGGCCCTGGGGACCCTTCCCCCTCCCAGCACTGTCCAGGGTCATGTCCCAGGTCCCTGTTCATTCCTGCCTGCTGTCTTCAGCCAGTTCACACCATACACCAGGCCATACCACATACACGTACACACACACACATCATGGCCATCTCTGCAGTGACAGGCAGGCTGTCTGTCTGTCTGAGTCTGGCCTGCCCTGGGTGGGAAGAAGGAAGGATTCTGTTGCCCAGACCCCTCTGGCTCCCCACTGCCTGTGCTCAGGGGTCTTCACCCAACTGATGACTGTCCCCCCACCCCCACCCACTTTGATGCTCACTTTCCTAGGAATTCAGACCATGTCCACTTCGGTCCAGAGAGCCATGGCTGTGTCCTCTGGGGACGTCCCAGGAGCCCGTGGGGCCGTGGAGGGGATCCTTATCCAGCAAGTGTTTGAGTCAGGTAGACGGCACTGGGAGAGGCTGCCAGTGCATCCACGTCCCCACGAAGCTCCCTGGAGGCTCTGGAGCAGCTGGGACATGGGCAAGGCAGCTGGCATGCCCTGCTCCCCCAGTGGGTCTGCCGTCTCTGGAGGGGATGGTCTGGGCAGGGGATACTCTTGGACTCTAAGGGGGACAAGTGCAACCCCCGCCCTGCCCGACATACCACTGCATCACCTCCTTCCTCCACTCCCTGTGCTGGGCACCCACAGGGCACTCGAGGACCCTGGGAGCTGATGCAGGCTCCAGTTTCACCAGGCTCCAGGGATGGTCCCTGCAGTAGACTCCTAGGGCTGTTGTGACAAATCGCCACAAACGGGGTGGCTTCAAGCAACTCCAAAACCACCGTGCGGGCAGGACCACGCTTGCCCCTTCACAAGGCTCCACGGCAGATCTTCCCAGCTCCTGCAGCTCCTGGAGTGGCCGCCCCAACCCTGTGCCCTGGCTTGTGGTGTCATCACTCCAGCCTCTGCCTCCTCCCTGTGTCTCTGCCTTCTCTTCTCAGAAGGACCCTGTCCTTGGACGTAGGGTCCAGTGTGAGCCCATCTTAACATCTACAAAGACCCGACTTCCAGATAAGGTTGCTTCTGAGGTTCCAAGTGGATGTGAATTTGGGAGACACGCTTCCTTCCCCCAGCGGAGAACCCCAGCTGTGCCCCGGACCTGGCCCCAGAGCTGACTGTACATGTACAGCACATGTACAGCCTCCCTGCCAGGCCCCCCCATCTCCCCCCAGGTGGCTCCAAGAAGTGCATTCAGGTTGGGGGGGAGTTTTACACACCCAACAAGTTTGAAGACCCCGCTGGGGGAAAGAACAAGACCCGCAGCAGCAGCCTGAAGACCCTGGTCAGAGCCAAGGGGACCCAGGCCCCTGCCCCTGTAAGTACTGCGGGGACCACCCCTGGGGAAGCCTGGCCTTCAGTCCCCTCCCCCAGCACTCGAGGGACAGTGGCGTCACCTTGGGTCAGGACTCTGCTGGGGGCTGGGGTCGGCCCCTCCTGCCTCCTCTGTCCTGTTGCTGACCCGCCCACATATCCCCACAGGGTGGAGGTGACTCCAGGGCTGGCCCACGGGACAGGGCCCCAGCCCCTCCTGCCCTCCCCAGCGAGCCCCAGCTGCACCAGGTAGAGCCTGGAGCATTCCAGGATCTGAGAAGGGAGGGTGGTTTCTGTCACTCGTCCAGGGACTGGGGCATGAGAGCCAAACTTCTGCTCTCAGTGTGGAGTTCTTGATTTTAATTTTTTTTTTCCCTGATAATATACAAGTGTAAAAAGTCACGTAAGTCAGAGCAGGTGAGTCCTCCTGGGCCCAGGTGCCCACTGTCCCGCACTCGTAGTTGGGCCCTTAGGTGGGACGGTGGCCCCTGCTGGAAGCCACAGAAGCTCTTGGGTTCCTCGAACTGGTTCTGAACAAGGTGGAACCAGCTCTAGAACCCGACACCTCCACCAGGTGCTCCCAGGAGCCCCGAGGCTGGCGGGGTCTGGGGTGGGGTATTACTATGGTCAGTGTGCTCATCGCTGTGCACATCGGTCCGGCCCTGTCGTCCCAGGCAGGGGAGGGGGACTTCCAAAGAAGATGACGTCCAAGGAGGCACAGTGGGCGCATCCAGCCAAGGGTGCCAGCAAGCCTCAGGTGGAGGGGACATCGGGTGCCCAAGGCCAAGGGGAACACTGCTGGGGCTGCCCTCCACTGCCCTGTGAGGAAGGGGCTGCATGGGGATGGGCCTGCAGCCTCAGGGCCCTGGAGCACAGGCACCCATGGGAAGCCAGACTTTCTTAAAGACTGTTCTCTCTTCCCAAGAGAGGGTGTTGGGGGCTAGAGTCTGAGAGATGGTGGGGTCGTGGGGCACCCCAGGGAGCAGGCAGTCAGGGCAGGATTTCAGTTGGGAGTGGGCCAGGGGACTTGGGTGTCCCTGGGGGACTACTGTGGGGGTGGGGTCTCTGGGAGGGCCGCCCCATCCTGGGTCTTCCAGACACACGTGTCTCTTGTCAGAAGAATGAGGACGAGTGTGCAGCCTGCCGGGATGGCGGGGAACTGCTCTGTTGTGATGGCTGCCCCCGTGCCTTCCACCTGGCCTGCCTGACCCCGCCACTCAGCGAGATCCCCAGGTGAGCCTCTGCCTCCACTTCCTCCCCCAACCCCCTGCCCAGAAGTCCCATCGCTCGACCAGTGGATGGTGAGGCCAGCCCGGGAGGGGCCTTGGTTCAGGTCTCTGGGTGGTGGGTCTGGGGCCTGGGATCATCCCACCCCACCTCCCCGCGTGGCCATACTGTCCCTCCAGTCTGGCCTATGGGGCCCTGAGACCCAAGGCAAGGAGGTCAGCTCCCCTGAGCAGCTGACCCCGAATCCTAAGCAGAGTCTGGCTCCAAGTCAGGTTGGGAAGTATGGAGGCCATAGAGCTGCTCCCCAAGGGCCAGGGGGTTCCCCATCCTCTGCCTGGCGCAAGGTCCCCTGTCCTGGCCCACAGGGAGAGCGCTTCCCTCTGCCACCAGTTCGCATAGGTCAGGGCAGCCCGGTCTGTGGGGAGGACCATGGGGTTGGCATTCTCCACCCGGCCCTGCCCCACTCATCACATGACCTTGAGCAGGTCACATCTCTAGCCGGGGTCATCCCTCGGCTCCGCTCAACACTGCCCTTCCATTCTCTTCCTTCCTGCCCCTGACCGGCTCCCTTTCTGCTGGACACCGTCCCCCCAAGGAATTGGGGGAGGGTCCCAAGCGTGTACCTGCACCAGCCTCGGAGGTCATGCCTGCTAGGCAGGGTCCATGGGAGCCAACACAGGCATGGGCCACTGCCAGTTCCCAGGCGTCAGGACTTCTCGGGGCTCGTCCGAGAAGCACTCAGGAGACGTGCCATGCTGGTGAAGGCCATCCCACCAGGGCTAGCGATCCTGGCCCCCCAGGCTCTCCTGCTGACGAGTGGGCAGGCCCTTCCCCTGGTCTCCACCCAGGGTTCCCCCTCTGGGGACCATGAGGGTGGGTGACCTGGAGGAGCTCTCAGGCCTCCCCTGCGCTGCCGGTATGGGAGTCTACTGTCCCCTCTGTCCTGCCCCGCATGTCCCCGGCCGGTGACCAGCGGGACCTGGAGGTGCTCCAACTGCGTCCAGGGAACAACAGCCCAGCGGGACCTGCCCCGGGCAGAGCAGCCCCGGCCCCAGGAGCTGCCTGCAGAGACCCCGGTATGCCCAGACCATTCTCGGCCCCTCTGTCTACTTGCTCCCTGCCTCCTGGCCACTCTTGTGGGTCGGACCTGCCCCAGCCATGAAGCCATGCACCCCTACGCTGGCCTGGCCCCATCAGTCTGACTTTATTCTTCCTGTGGGGCCATGGGGGTGCAGCCCACTGGGAAGTGGCCCTTATGAGGACTGGTTGCTCAATACGCTGATTCTGGGCCCTCAGCTGCCAGCAGACACAGGGGACACATCTCGATCACAGATAACATTCTCCAAAACGCAGTGAGCGTTCTGTCGCCACAAAGGCATGAAGGACGTGAAACGCGCCCCAGAGTGTTTACTCTGACAGCCTCCGAGGGCCACGGGGCACTGCCTTCTGGTGGGGAAAGGGCCAGGGGCCACAGACCCAGGAACCGTGCCTCGACTTTTCCCACCCAGTGTGGGCCCTAGGCTCCCCATGCTCATGAACCCCGGATGGTTCTAGGCAAGCCCCCTGCAGCCCCTCTGAGAGTTGACCCTCTGCTTCCAGGCCTTCCTGGGTCTGAGGTCAGGGGAAGAGGCGAGGGCACTGCCCACGGGGCTGCCCCCTGGGACGGATGCTGCGGTCACCTACAAGCACCTGCTGGCCCCGCCCTCTCTAGCGCCCCTGCCCGTGCTCGACCCCTCTGCCTTGCGCCCCCTACTGTGCGTGGGCCCTGAGGGGCAGCAGGTGAGGGGGTGCTGGGGTCAGGGAGCCCAGGGTCCACTGGGGCAGCCAGGCGAACCTGAAATAGGACAGTCGCGGGGGTTAAGGAGGTAGGAGTCAGACAAGGGTGGGTGTGGAGCTTTCAGGAGCAGCCAGGCCGGCCATGGGGAGGGCAGGTGGGAGGAGGCTGAAGGGAGGTGCAGAGGTTGTGGGGGCTGTGAGATTACCCAGAACAAGGTGGGGGCTCTTGGGAGAGGGGGGGGGGAAGGGGGCTCCTGGAGGGATTCCAGCCAGGGTGACCATTCTCTCCTTGCCCTTGAAACCGAGCGCCATCCGCCCCCCGCCCCTCTACGCCCATCCACCCCACCAGGGCAGAACAATAAAGCAGGTAGTTCGCAGTCTACCTGGGACCTGGGTAGTCCCAGGTCTCCCAGTCCCTCCTGCATCCTCTGGAGCCCGGCCTCCGGGGACCTCTTGACCAGCCCTGGAGGGGGCCTGGGCCCACCAAGGAGGATGTAGATGGGGCACCTGGTTTTTCCAGGCCGCAGCCCAAAGGTGCTGGAGTGCCCTTGACCTCTCCTGGTCTGGATCTCGACCTGCTCCCCTACCCTGTGCGCCCCTCCGAGCCATTCGGCCCCGGCGGGGTCCGGGCGGTCCTGAACTCGAGACGCTCAGGCCACCGCCACTTCCCCATCCCCCCTACCCCACCCCTGCCTCGCCCGGGCCCTCGGTCACCCCGCCGTGGTCTGTCGGTCCACAGGGCCCGGTGCCCGGCGCGCGCTGCGGGGTGTGCGGGGACGGCGCGGACGCGCTGCGATGCGCACACTGCGCGGCCGCCTTCCACTGGCGCTGCCACTTCCCCGGCTGCGCTACTCGGCCGGGGTGAGTGCGAGGCTCGGGAGGGGGAGGGGGAGGGGGAGGGGGAGGGGAGGGCCGGCACCCCCCACCAAGACTCTTCGAGACCTGGGTCCCCAGAGGGCGCTCCCAGCCTGGCCCCAACCGGGCAGCCCGAAGCCTCTCCTCCGCTCGCCAGGGCCGCCCTGCGCTGCAGAGCCTGCTCCGGAGACACCGCCCCGGCCCCTGGGGAGGGGGCGCCTGCCGCGAGCCCCGCCCGCCCGGCTCCCGCGACCCCCAAGCTCACCGCCGGCGCCGTCGGCCCCGGGGCGCAGGTGAGGGGAGGGACGCTGGGGGCTGGGGGTGGTGGGCACATCGCCAGGGGAAGCCCGGGGGCCAGCTTCGCAGTGAGCACCAAACCGCCTGACGGTTATGTATGTATGATATTTTTATTTAAATCGATTCTTGTTTAACTTAAATCTACCTAAAAAGGAAACCCTCCTGGGGCTTCCCTGGTGGTCCAGTGGCTAAGACGCTGTGCTCCCAATGCAGGTGGCCAGAGTTCGATCCCTGGTCAGGGGACTGGCTGTGGAAACTAAGACCTAACACAGCCAAATAAATACTTTAAAAAAAAAAAGGAAACCCTCCTAAGCAACAGTGGCTGTGAAGTCATTGGTTGGTTGCAGGCCTGGCTCACGATTAACCCAGTCTCAGGGCTCCCCTAACCCCCAGCACCTTACCCCCAGCTTCCCTGAGCTCATCCCCGACCCCCGACCCCCACCCCCCGCAACCCCTGCCAGGAGCGCCATCCTGGGTTGGGGGTGGGGCGGGGAGAGCAGGAAGGAGGCTCCCCACCAGGAATGAGCAAGCAGGCACACACAGGTGAGCAGTGTGACTCCCCCCCACCCCCCTCCCGTGTCATCTCCACAGTCCTCCAGCAGCCTGGGACCCTGGGACCTTGGGAGGAGTAACCCTAACCTCATTGAAACTTACTTCCCAGGGCTCCCTCAGAACCTGGGGATCCCCCCCCCCCCACCACCACCAGTTTCTCCCGTTCAGAAGCCTCCAGGCCCCAGCAGGGACTTCCTAACCCCATCCCTGCCCCGGAAGAACCCTTGGAGGTCCCCGGGTGGTGATGTCCTACCCGTCCATGGTCCATCCCACCTCCCAGCCCCGCCTCCATCTCTTCCCTCCTTACACTCTGTGGGTGACTGGGCTCTGGGACACTGGGCACAGAGGGCCCCCACCTGCTGGTGCCCTGTTCCTTCTGGAAGTTTCGCCTCACCCCCAGCCGTCTGCTGTCCATGCTGAGCCACACCAGGCTGGTGGCCCCTCCAGGGGCCGGAACAAGTGGCTGTTTGCAGCTGCAAACCCGGCATTGTCTTATGGTTCCACTTAGTATGGCCTGTCCCCCTCCTAACCTGTGATGGGGGAGTGTGCCTCATCTGCTCTGGCCCCTCACCCAGGAGCAGGGCAGGGAACGCATGACTGTTGGGTCACTGAAGGGCTGGCTTGGGATCAGACCCTTCCTCTCTGGGCCTCAGGATTCTCATTGGTGACAGGAATCCTCCCAGCTGCTCCTTCCCCCAGAACTGTGGAGGCAGGCAGGCCCCCGGGGCCTTGGGCAGCCACTTCAGAGGGGTGGCAGGGCCCTTGGTGGGCAGCCCCCACCTCACTCATGCCCACTCCATCTCTGCCCCGCCCCCAGGAGCTGGATGTTAGAATTCAGTTCCCGGGGTCCCACCTGGAGAAGTACACAGCAACCGCTGCCTTGGCATGGCCACTGCCCCCAGCCCTGCCCCCTCTGTAGAGAGTCCTGCTTCTGTGGTGATGACCCCAGCAGGGGTGTGGAAGTTGGGTTGACCTCCTATCTTTCTGGGATCCAGGCGGGGGATGATTCTGCTGGTCATGAGCCGGTTCTACACAGGGACGACCTGGAGTCCCTCCTGAGTGAGGTAACATGTCACCCAGCCCCCTCCTCCTCCCCTCCTCCCCTTTCTCCACGGCCTCTGAAGCAGTCAGCACCCCTGTTCCGGGCCCATGGCATTCCATGGGCCCCCACTGCCAGATGGCGCTGGCACCTCCGTGCACAAACAAGCCAGAGGGGGCCCGGAGCTGCCCCCTTCCCAGCCTCCCTGGAGGTCCCAGGCCTGGGACCCTGAAGGGCTGGTGGTGCAGAATCTGGCACCAGGGCCGCTGAAGCCTGACATGGAGGTCGAGACTTTCCCCAGGTGTGGGTGGAGGCTGCGCACTCTGGACCCTGCAGATCCCTCACTCACTGCTCTCAACGCAGGCTTCTCTACCTGATGATGAGCAGCTAGAATAACTGGGAAGAAAAGGTGGCTTTTAGGAAAGGTCAAATTTCTCCAGCCACCCCCAGGCCTCAGGTGGCCAGTGTGTGTTCTCTTCAGGACCCTGGTGTGGCACTTGGGGATCCCAGCTGACCATGGAGGCCCTGCCTTATGTGATGGGCTGGGCACGGGCAGGTCCCAGACACTACAGGTGTCTTTAGAGAGCCCAGGGCCCCAGGAGGCAGGCCCTTCTGGAGCAGATCACCTTGTTCTGTTGGAATATTGGGTGTTCCCACGGCTCCCCGAGTCCTGCTGGAGCACCAGGCAGGTCCTGCAAAGAGCTGGGTGGAGGGAGGGAAGGAGCTGGCTCTGCTGGTCACCTGGGAAGAAGCCACGAGGAGCCAAACAGCCGTGGTGGCCATGCCCAGGCATAAGGGATGCTTGGAGGAGTGGACGTGTACGGTGGGGCCTCAGGCCTCAACATCCTCACCTCTGAGTAGAACAGCTGGGTCAGATGTTGATGACTCAGGCGGCCCTGAAGGCCAGAGCAGATGGGTTGTGGGCCAGGCAGGCACACTTGCCCGCTGAGGCTCCAGCCAGGCCCTGAGCCCGCTCTCTGCTTCCGCAGCACTCCTTTGACGGCATTCTGCAGTGGGCCATCCAGAGCATGTCCCGCCCGCTAGCCGAGGCGCCCACCTTCCCCTCCTGATCTGGATGCCGGGCTGACCCAGACTGGGCTGCAGGCAGCATGGAAGGGGGAGGGGAGGCACCTGTGGACTCTGCCGGAGCAGACTTCACACTTGGACCACCAGCTCTGAAAGGGATCAAGGGGAAGGTTAGGGCCAGGATCTGAGATGTTCCACATGCCATCAACACTCAGCTGATCAGCACCCTGTCTGAAAGTAAAGTCACTTCTGTGTGCTCGACGTGACTTCTGGTGCAGTGTGTTTGTTTTGGAGGGTCTGTTTCTGGTGCCCATCGTGCAGGCTGAGCTGGCTGTGTCAGAAAGAGGGTAGTAGAATGCCGCTGGGAGCAGGAGTCCCTCTGCTCCCCCTCTGCAGGAGCCCCTGGCACAGCCCCTGCCCCACTGGTCTGGCTCTGCCCACCTCTGCGTGCCCCCCGCCCCCAGACTGCTTCTACCACCTCTGCCCTCAAAGGGCCCAGCCCATCCCCACCTCAGGGCCTTTGCACGGGCTGCTCCCTCTGCTCGGGGTTCCCCTTGGTACTTGGCCTGTCTCTTTTCTCACCCGTGGGAGGTCTCAGCTCCAAAGCCACCTCCTCATTCTTTCATTCAGAGGGTCATTTATTCGGGAAACCCTTACTGTAACTCTTCTGTAGGCTGAGCACTAGGGGATATTCTGGTGGCAGGTCGTTCACAAGAGGAGGGTGACCTTAGAAGCAGTACACAAGACAGGGCCAGGGGGCCAGCGGGCCAGCGTGTGTGGGGGAGGGACCGGGAGCCGGTGCATCTGGGACAGACACCAGGTCAGGGGTGGCGGTGCTGTGGGCTGTGGGGGACAGCACGGTGCTTATCCTGCTCACCACACCTGCCACCGGAAGAGAGCCCGTCAGAATGGAGATCTTTACTGGTGGTCTCTGTCTCCCCTCTACAGCAGCCCCTGGGGACCTGGGACTCTGTCTAGTTCTCAGCCACATTCGTCCCCAGGCCCTGGCACAGCTGCTGGGTCACTGCTGCTGCAAGGAGATGGCAGGGCTGTCATACCCCTCACCTGCAGGGACCCCTCGGTAGAAACCCTGATGGGGGTCAGAGCCCTGGGGAAGAAGGGGGTGGCCGCAGGCCTGCTGTGCCCTGTGAGTAGGGGGCAGCAGTGGATGTGTGTGGACTTGGGACTCATGGGTTGTGTCGCCACCCAGGGTTGGGCAGGCAGAGAGCATTCTGCCTATCTAACAGGAATGGGGGTCCCAGCACGGGACTCACAACCTTTGGACTTTGGGGGCTCTAGCGGCTCACTGAGCCCCTCCGGAGCCCCTCTGTCCTGGGCACACATTAGGCAGCCTCTGTGGGGGTGGGGCTGGGAGTAGCTGACCTGGGACAGCGCTGGGGAGGGGCTGGCAGACACCCTCCGTTGTAGGGGGTAACCGCCCCAGGTCACAGGGTGAAGTTGTTTATTCGAATAGGGACCCACTGAGGAGGACACCAGTGTCACGAGTGAGTGGGCAGCTGTTCCAGGGCAGCCAGGCTAGGTGGGCAGCAGAGGGACAGATGGCAGTGGACAGTGATGCCAGGCCGTGGCCACATGTGGAGCGGCCCAGCTGGAGACCGGATCACATTTGTGGACAGGGCAAGACCCAGTGGAGGGAGGGACTAGAGACCAGGCTTGGGTGGCTGATGGGGGGAGGAGTGAGCAGGGCCCGTGGCGGGGCATGGAATGGACCAGGGGTGTGATGGAGCGAGGGCTTTCTGACTAGTAGGGGGGCCCTGCTTGTCTGAGAGCTGTCTCTTCCCCATGGAGCCCAACTGCTGTCCCTGCCCCGTCCCCCTCCCATAGGATGAAGCAGGGCTGGATGAAGGCTGCAAAAGCCAGTGGGGGTGGCACGGTGGGGGTGGCACGGTGGGGGTGGCACAGTGGGTTTGACACCATGGGGACAGTGGCAGTGGTGGAGGGGCATGTCAGGGAACTGACCAGGGTGGACCCAGATGTCACAGACACCCTGCCCATCATTGTCCACATCCTCCAAGGACCCCCACGGCTGCTGAGCACAGCCGTGACCAGCCCTCCTCTCAGCCTACTGCAGCGCCCCCGCCACTGGGTCTCATCCTGGGCTCTGGAGACCCCCGCCTCATCAGAATCCCTCTGTGGACAGGTCCATGAACACCCTCCCTTGGGAGCTTAGTGCTCCCATTGGTGGCCCGGTGGCCTCCACTGCACCCGAGTCACTTTCCTCAAGTTCAGGAAATGTCACTCAGAACTTGAGCAGGGGGTGGGGTGCGGTGAGGGGCACACAGCAATCCCGAGTGTCGTCTGTCTGTCCATCCATGGTGTGCTTGTGGGAAGGAGGAGGTGGGGAGGGGCCATTCCTGCTGTCAGGAGCCTGGGTTGGTGGCATTGTGTTCGTACAGTGATTTATGCTTAGAGGACAGGAGAGAACGACTGTCGGGAGTGGGCCCTACCCTTCTGCAGCCCCTGTGCTTTGCTCCTCAGGGGCTGCTGTCCATCTGCTGCTCCTGTCCATCTTCCTGTGGGGCTGGAAGTTGGTCTTGCTCATCTGGTAGTGAGTGGCGGCCGGCTACATAACCCCCTGCAGCATGTGTCTGCCCAGCGGGTGGGCGGCACTGGCCAGCGGCTACATTTGTACATCCTGTTCCTGGACTCCTTTCCTGGGCAACTTTGACAAAGTGCCACAGACCAGGCAGCTCAGACAATCCTGGCCTCTGACCTTGACCTCTGTCTTTGATCCTTACAAGTCCAAGTCAGTTTGGGGGAACCCCCTCCCTTGGACTCTGAGCTCTCTGAACATCTGATCTGTTTCTCTTCTTCAGCCTTCATACTGATCACCTGCCCTCAGTAAGGGCCCTGTCAAGGGGCTTAGCCATATCCCCAGGCCCCAGTGTTTGCTCTTTGAAATCTCCATCCACTGGCCCCACCTTGCTCCTTGGCTGTAAACCCCCACTTTCCAGGTTGTATTAGGAGTTGAGCTCGACCTCTCTCCCCTCCTGCAAACCCCACTGCAGGGGTCCCCCCCTGCAAGAGTAGTCCCTTGCATGCCAAATCACTTCAGTCCTGTCCGACTTGCAACTTCATGGACTGTAGCCCGTCAGGCTCCCCAGTCCATGGCATTCTCCAGGCAAGAATACTGGAGTAGGTTTCCATTTTCCTCTCCAGGGGATCTTCCTGACGCAGGGATCGAACCTGCCTCTCTTGTGTCTCCTACTTTGGCAGGTGGGTTCTTTACCACTAGCGCCACTTGGGAAGGCCCTTAGCACCTTAGCGAGTGTCATGGGCTCCTTTTTCTTTAACATGGGCAGGATTTGGCCACGACATTGCTCTTTTCATCCACACGAGGCTGTCAGAGGTCTTGCTGACCCACCCTTGGTTGGAGGCTCAGCTGTCACTGTTCAGAAATTGTTAACGATTTGTGAACAAGGAGTCTGAATTTCATGTTGTGCTGGGCCCTGGACGGCCTCAGGGGTCACTGCCAACAAGTGGTGAAGAGCCTGGTGCAGGTGGACACATCGGGGCTTGGTGGGCTTGGGAGAAGACAGTGCTCTGGACAGTCAGACTCAAGATAAACATGTGGGCTGAGCTCTTGGCTCGTGGGCTGAACTGGACTGGACGCAACCTCTGTCACCCCCTGTGCCCTGAGCTCCATCATCTGATGTCACCCTGGAGCTCCCAGGACAGTTGTCTCACCTCCATTGATTCTCTAGGGACTTGGAGGACATCTGGGAGCTGAGTGGCAGCACTGAACGTGGGGGGTCTCACGGGGTCCTGGGGACAGGTGCTAGTGGGGCCCAGGCCCCGGGGGTCTCTGATGGCCACTTGGTTTCCACCTGCAGCTTCTGCAGCCTGGCTCTAACCGGATAACAGATGTCCACAGCAATGCACTCCATGCAGCCCCACTGAAGCCCCCCAGCCCTCCAACAGAGACCACCCACTACAGGACGCCCCTCCTGAGCAACATGCACCCCAGTCTCAGGGAAGCCCCTTGTTCTCACCATGGCCTTGTTTCCACACCTTCAGGGCATAGGCCCCTTTGTCTGGTCACTTGCTCTCTGACCATCCCCTCCAGACTGTGTGTGCCAGGAGCAGGTCTGCACAGAGCCCAGGCTGGTCAGTGCTCAGAGTGAGTGAATCCAACTCTGAAAATGAACTAAATGTTCAGTATCCATGGAGAAACAATGTCAGAGGTTGGGATGCTGTCCAGACAATAAGAATGATAAACAGAAGCCCAGTAGGTGAACTGAGGTGTATTAAATTATATTTAAAATTAGAGATACCAAGGGAACATTTCATGCAAAGATGGGCTCAATAATGGACAGAAATGGTATGGACCTAACAGAAGCAGAAGATATTAAGAAGAGGTGGCAAGAATACATTCAAGAACTATACAAAAAAGATCTTCACGACCCAGATAATCACGATGGTGTGATCACCGACCTAGAGCCAGACATCCTGGAACGTGAAGTCAAGTGGGCCTTAGAAAGCATCAGTACGAACAAAGCTAGTGGAGGTGATGGAATTCCAGTTGAGCTCTTTCAAATTGTAAAAGACGATGCTGTTAAAGTGCTGCATTCAATATGCCGGCAAATTTGGAAAACTCAGCAGTGGCCACAGGACTGGAAAAGGTCAGTTTTCATTCCAATCCCACAGAAAGGCAATGCCAAAGAATGCTCAAACTACCGCACAATCGCACTCATCTCACACGCTAGTAAAGGAATGCTCAAAATTCTCCAAGCCATGCTTCAGCAATACGTGAAATGTGAAATTCCAGATGTTCAAGCTGGATTTAGAAAAGGCAGAGGAACCAGATATCAAATTGCCAACATCTGCTGGATCATTGAAAAAGCAAGAGAGTTCCAGAAAAACATCTATTTCTGCTTTATTGACTATGCCAAAGCCTTTGACTGTGTGGATCACAATAAACTGTGGAAAATTCTGAAAGAGATGGGAATACCAGATCACCTGACCTGCCTCTTAAGAAATCTGTATGCAGGTCAGGAAGCAACAGTTAGAACTGGGCATGGAACAACAAACTGGTTCCAAATAGGAAAAGGAGTACATCAAGGCTGCATATTGTCACCCTGCTTATTTAACTTGTATTCAGAGTACATCATGAGAAACGCTGGGCTGGAAGAAGCACAATCTGGAATCAAGATTGCCGGGAGAAATATCAATAACCTCAGATATGCAGATGACACCACCCTTATGGCAGAAAGTGAAGAGGAACTAACAAGCCTCTTGATGAAAGTGAAAGAGGAGAGTGAAAAAGTTGGCTTAAAGCTCAATATTCAGAAAACTAAGATCATGGCATCCTGTCCCATCACTCATGGGAAATAGACGGGGAAACAGTGGAAACAGTGTCAGACTTTTTTGGGGGGGGGGTGGGGGGCTCCAAAATCACTGCAGATGGTGATTTCAGCCATGAAATTAAAAGACGCTTACTCGTTGGAAGGAAAGTTACGACCAACCTAGATAGCATATTCAAAAGCAGAGACATTACTTTGCCAACAAAGGTCCATCTAGTCAAGGCTACAGTTTTTCCAGTGGTCATGTATGGACGTGAGAGTTGGACTGTGAAGAAAGCTGAGTGCCAAAGAATTGATGCTTTTGAACTGTGGTGTTGGAGAAGACTCTTGAGAGTCCCTGGGACTGCAAGGAGATCCAACCAGTCCATTCTAAAGGAGATCAGTCCTGGGTGTTCATTGGAAGGACTGATGCTGAAGCTAAAACTGTAATACTTTGGCCATCTCATGCGAAGAGTTGACTCACTGGAAAAGACTCTGATGCTGGGAGGGATTGGGGGCAGGAGGAGAAGGGGACGACAGAGAATGAGATGGCTGGATGGCATCACTGACTCAATGGACTTGAGTTTGAGTGAACTCTGGGAGTTGGTGATGGACAGGGAGGCCTGGTGTGCTGCAATTCATGGGGTCGCAAAGAGTCGGACATGACTGAGCGACTGAACTGAATTGGACTGATAAATATAAAATTTATGCATACACATATACAATGAAAGTGAAAATGAAGTTTCTCGGTTGCAGCTGACTCTTTGCAACCCCATGGACTGTAGCCCGCCAGGCTCCTCTGTCCATGGGGTTTCTCCAGGCAAGAATACTGGAGAGGGTTACCATTTCCTTCTCCAGGGGATCTTCCCTACCCAGGGATCAAACCCGGGTCTCCCACATGCAGGCAGACTCTTTACCCTCTGAGCCACCAGGGAATATATATATAGAGAGAGCTTCCCAGGTGGTGCTAGTGGTAAAGAATCTGCCTGCCAATGCACGAGATCCAAGAGATGTGAGTTTGATCCCAGAGTCCAGAAGATCTGCTGAAGTAGGAAATGGCTACCCACTCCAGTATTCTTGCCCAGAAAATTGCATGGACAGAGGAGCCTGGTGGGCTACAGTCCATGGGGTCGCAAAGAGTCAGACACAACTGAGCGACTAAGTACAGCACAGCACAGCACAGCATTCTTTGTCAAACTACCTCCCTCTCTCTTTATATGTGTATATATATATATATATACACATATACATATATATATATATACACACACACACATACATAATGTGTGTATTTGTGTATTTAGAGTGTCGTCTGTTCAGCTAACTAGCTACAGATTATGTACAGTTGATCCTTGAATAACTCAGTGGGAAGTCTGAGCATAGCTTTTGACTTCCTTAAAACTTAATTACTACTGTAGATCAGAAGTCTTAGATCTACTGTAGATCAGAGGTCTTACCAATAATATAAGCAGTTGGTTAATTTGTATTTTGTATGTTGTACATATGCCTATATATACTTATGCATTCATACATGCCCTTTCCTTATTTTTTTCTATTTCTAGGCTACATGGTTCTGCTAGTTTTTTTAAATGTCAAAAATCTCCAAAAAAGTTTTCCAATATATTTATTGAAAAAAATCTGCATATAGGTGGATTAAATTGATGTTTTCAAGGGTCACCTGTATATACATGTACATTTATTTTTTTTTAATTTTATTTTTAAACTTTACATAATTGTATTAGTTTTGCCAAATATCAAAATGAATCCATCACAGGTATACATGTGTTCCCCATCCTGAACCCTCCTCCCTCCTCCCTCCCCATACCATCCCTCCGGGTCGTCCCAGTGCGCTAGCCCCAAGCATCCAGTATCGTGCATTGAACCTGGACTGGCATCTCGTTTCATACATGATATTTTACATGACATGTACATTTAAAAAGTGTATATTTATACAGAGATAGACAGGATATATATGAAAAGACACTATGCCTATGCTTAGTCGCTCAGTCGTGTCTGACTCTTTGCGACTGTAGCCTGCCAGGCTCCTCTGTCCATGGGATTCTCCAGGCAAGAATAGTGGAGTGGGTTGACATGCCCTCCTCCAGGGGATCTTCCCAACCCATGGATCAAACTCAGGTCTCCTGTATAGCCGGTGGATTCTTTACCATCTGAGCCACCAGGGAAGCCCCCCGCCCCCCCCCAAAAGATACTATATGTATGTATTTATTTTTCCCACCACTAAGTCAAATTCTTTACTTCTTTGCTTCCCATTAGTGATGGCTAAATGGAGGGAGGAGAGGGCAAGAAGAGGAAGACAGACAGACGGAGGTGATGGGAAGGGAGGGGACACTAAACCACTGTTCTGTGAAGTCTCAGGAGGCCAGTGCTCAGGGTAAGAAAGAGACCTGGAGAACTGTCCGCAGCTGCAGGGAGCATCGCGGTTTCCTTCTGTGCATAAGTCCTTGGGGGGAGAAGGCTGCCACTGCACCAGGCTGCAGGCAGGCAGGGCGGGAGTCCCTTCGCCCGGGGCCGATCACTCACCCTCGTAGCCACACTGGTGCACCGGTGGACTTCGCACTTTACTGCCTCTGCCCTGCACTTGGCCCAGGCTTCACCGCTCCGTGTTAATACCTCATCTTCCGCCTTCTACTTCTTGGCTACTCCTCCCAGATTAAAAAAAAATTTTTTGACGTGTACACACTGCTATATTATATTTTTGGCTGTGCTAGGTCTTTGTGGCTGCACGCAGGCTTTCTCTAGTTGCGTTGAGCGGGGGCTACTCTCTGGTTGAGGTGTGCGGGCTTCTCATTGTGGTGGCTTCTCTTGTTGCTGAGCATGGGCTCTGAGGCGAGCAGGCTTCCGTAGCTGCAGCCTCAGGGGCCCAGTGGTTGTGGCATATGGGCATAGATGCTCCTCGGCCTGTGGGGTCTTCCTGGACCAGGGATCGAACCCCTGCCTCCTGCATTGGCAGGTGGACTCGTATCCACTGCGCCACCAGGGACGTCCGCTCTTCCTGTCTTGAGGGCTAGTTTGTTCCCACGAAGCTGAGTGTGGGGCCCCGGCCGCACTTCCTTTTCGGATCCCCAGGCCTGTTGGTGGTGGTCGGCTGTTCTGGTTGCTGCTGTGGGCCTGGGCGGCCCCTCCGGCCTCTGCCACTGCTCCTCCACCTTCTGAGTGAACAACTCCGGGAAGCTGAAGTTGCTGGAGAGCAAGTTCACGCCCCCCAACACGGGGCTCGAACCAGCACCAGACACTTCATCATCCCTGCTCTTGGTCAGTGTCTGGATCCCGACTCAGCCCTGTTGCCTCCCAGTCCGGAGGCCCAGAGTATATGTATTTAGACGTGTGTATGTATGTGTGTACATATGTGCATAGATATGTGTGTGTATAGAGGGAAATGCTGGAAGATGAAACTGAAAAGGTGGAGACAGTTGTGTGAAAATGGGAGTATAGATGATTTTTCTTTTGTAAACTATCCTGTCACCCTGAATAATTTTTAGGTAACTTTAAAAGTACGATTTACAAAAGGCACAGCCGCTCCCCGTGTGTCCTCGCGTCCCGACCTACATGGGCTGGTGCTACAGGTGGCCAGGCTGTGCTCTCTGTGACTGGGTAGTGCCCCCCACCCCCACCCCCGCCCTGAGCCCAGGCTGTCCAGCTCCGGCTCCATGGATCCCTGTCCAGTGGATGCATGAAAGCCAAGGGCTTCCTCCTCCCACGTGTTGAAGGGCAGCACTCTCTCCTGTGGAGGCAGAGCTCCTGGGGCCTTGTTCCCTGTGAACAGCTGTCATCCCAGGGCAGTGGACATCACTTTAGGGGGGTGATCGAGGGCAGCCCTGGGATGCGACAGGAGGAGCAGCTGTGCTGCCAGAGCAAAAGGGGCACCTGGGAGGGCAGAGCGACCCGGGGAAGAGGATCTCCAGCCCTGGCTGCCCCTCCATTCCACGACCCCCTCCCTCAGTCCCACCCATGCCCAAACTCTCCTGCTGAACCACCCCCCAACCCCAGACACCTCACAGACGGGTGCCCTCTCTACTGGAATAGCCATCACTGCTCTGGCCCCTAGACACTCCCCTCCTTCCATCTTCCACCCAGAGTCATTTTCCTGAAGTGTGGACACTGTCCTGAATGGACCCTTGGAGGGGGAGGGGCTGGAGAGAGGGGCTTGGGACCATCTTACTGCTCTCTCAACCCAGGGGCACGCTTGGATCCTCCACAGCAAAATGGAAGAGCAAGCCAACAAAACCCAGACCACAGACCTTTGAGGCTCTCCCTAGACGCCCAGGGATGATCGCAACACTTACTCTGCTCCAGCCAGGTCTGCCCTGCCTCCCTGCCTGGAGGAGCCAACCTGAGCGTTCACAGTCAATGACCTCACACCTGCCCAGGGCAGTGACCCCGTCACCTCCTGGAGCAGCACCCCTCTCACCTCCCAGGGCAGCGGCCCCTCCTTCTGGGGAAGACACCCCCACCTCGCCAGGACAGTGCCCCCTCATCTCCCAGGGCAGTGCTCCCCAGTGCCCCCCTCCACCTTCTGGAGTAGTGCCCTCTCCACCTCCCTGGGGCAGTGACCCCCTCATCTCCAGGGGCATGCCTCCCACCTTCTGGGGCAGACCCCCCACACCTCTCCAGGGCAGTGCCCCCCCACCTTCCCAGGCAGAGGCCCCTCCCCACCTCTCTTTCCAACTCGGTACCTCATGTTCAGCACCTGTGTGACCTGGGCCCACAGACCATGAGCCTGGAGCAGGCAGACAAGGCTTGTGGTGGGAGCCTCAGGTGTCCCCGTGGTTGATGGGCCAGGATCTGGGGGTGCGGACAACCAGTCTGGGCCAGTTCAAGACCAGTGACCTGGCCTCCTGAGGGCAGGGGTCCAGTCTGTTCTGGTGACTGGCTGGATCCCCACCCTGGGGGGAAGAGCTGGACCAGGGGAGGGGCTTCGTGGCTCCCGCTGTCCTGACCCATGAAAGTGCTGCCTGGGGTGCAAGGTTTCCAAGGGTCCAGCTAACATTTCCTGTAACCGGATAGGTGAACGAATGAACGCTGGCCGGTTTTCCTCTTAATTCTTCGTGCCTTAGTCTTGCTCCCCTCCAAGTGGGGACGTGCCCTTAGGCGGGGTAGGACTCTCTTGACTCCTGCAATGAACAAACTTGAAACAGACGGGCGCCCAGAATTACAAATTCCTGTGAGAAGCAGGGCAGGCAGCGATTAGCAAAAGGACACGTGGGGCTTCCCTCAGGTCCGGTCAACGTGCTAGACCAGCTTTGCCGCAGCTGGTGACCAACAGATCTGGACGGCCACCGTCCGCCCCCCTCAATAAACGCGCTCCGTGTCAGACTGAACAGGTTTAAAACTTGATCTGAAAAGACGCCGGTCCCTCCGCCCAGGAGCGGGGTGGGGTGGGGTGGGGGAGCGGGGGATGGTGCGGTGCGCGCCGGGACCGGAGACATCCGCACGGGCACGTCGGCCCCGCCCCCGCCTCGACCGCCCCGCCCTCCTCCCCGGCCGCCCCCGGCGTGGACTGCGGTGACCTCACACGGCGCGGGGCGGAGCGCAGGGCGCGGGGCGGGCTCGGCGACAGCGGCGGCGCGGGACAGGACAGTGAGCGGGGCAGAGTCGGCGCCACCATGGCCAGCGTGGATCTGGAGAAGCTGCGGACCACCGGGGCCGGCAAGGCCATCGGCGTGCTGACCAGTGGCGGTGATGCGCAAGGTGGGCGCGGGCGCGCGGCGGGTCGCTGGCGGGCGGGGGTTCTGCTGTCCCCGGGTCCCTGCGGCGTGCCCGCCACCCTCGGCCCGGATCTGCGGCGCGCGGTCGGCAGGTCCTCCCGGCCCAGGTCCCCGTCCCTGTCCTGGATCCTCCCCGGCGCGCCGGGTACCCGCGTACGTGCCGCCCACCACGGCATCTGCGCCCCACCCGCCTGCCCCCGCCCCCGGGGGCGTGTCTGCGCGGCCGGCTGTGGCCGGCGACCCGGAGCTCTCCCGGCTCTCTCCGCTCCAGGCGGTCCCGGCACCCCTTCCCGTTCACGTGTGTTAGAAGCCCTATTTCCTGGAATGTACGCTGAGCGGAGGCCGCCGAGGGCAGGGCAGTCACCGCAGGCCTGGAGAACCAGTCTCTTCCTGGTTCTGAAACACGACCCGAGGGCTCAGCGCTTCCCCCAAACACCACCTTCAGGGCGGGTCTGGGGCATTTCTTTAGTGCAGGCCTGTCCTCAACGCCGCGTATCTAAGACGATGGTCTTCCTGGGGGACTGCCCAGCGTCCCGCAGCCAGGACCTGGCAGAGCCAGGCTATTGCCCTTCCTGGGGGCCTGTCTTGGCAGCCCCGTCCTGGCACCCTGGTCCTGTCCTGACCACTGCTCTCCAGGACCAATGGCTTGGGATGGCTAGTGTCACACCTGTGGGGCTTGGCCACATGGCCACACCACACACCTTGAACCCTGGGAGAGACTTTAAGTAGCCCAGGAAGCGGGAGGGATGGAGCCAGCACCCTCAGGCTGCACAGTGAGCCTGGTGTGCCTCCTTCCGGATCAGAAAGTCTAGACGCTTAATTTGTCTCTGCCTCAGACCCCTGACTACTGGTTCCCCCCTCAGACGCAGGGGAGAGCATGGAGGAGGGGCCTTTCATGAGGGAACCAGACCAGGTTGGCAGAGGGGTCAGCGGCTGTCTGCACCCCCGCCTTCATAGACCTCCCACGGGTTTGGCTGAGCCCTCCGTTTCTGAACTGGTGGCAGGCAGTGTGCTCTGCTACACGTCTGCAGCCCTGCGTGGCCAGAGCGGTTGCCTATTGCTGGGCAGTGGCACCTGGAGCCCTCTTAGAGCAAGGCTGGTGGGCCGGGGCCGGGCAGGAGGAGAGTGGGCTTGGAGGGTGGTCTTGGGGAAGCATCATCCTGTGAGATTGGACCACGGGAAGGGCCAGGTGTGTGGAGGGCAGACACATCACCAGAGGGCTGGACCCTTTGTGAGGTCTGGTGCGGGTGCAGGGGGTCTCCACCCAGGCTCCTGTTGCACCGTGGTGACAGCGGCACTGCAGGGAGGGCTGGGGAGGATAAATGAGATACACTTAAGCAGGGGAGCTGAGCTCAGTGGCTGCACAGACAAAATAGGATAAGGGGCTGGACGGAAAGGACCCTGGCAGCAAAGGTGCTGCTGGCCCGGGCAGGCAGGCCAGCTGAGGGCAAAGCCTGTTGACTGAAGGTCTCCTCTTGGCCAGTCCAGCCCTGGTGCCCCACACGGAACGGGGAGTGCTTCCTGAATGCCCTGGAGTGTAGCTGCCCGTGCGCCTCTGGCTGGGCTGACCGTCGGCCCCTCACCTCATGCCCTGTCCTCACTCTCCTAGACGCCTGGCTGTGACATGGTTTTATGGTTGAGGCTGTGAGAGAGGTTTCCGCAGACTTCCCTGATTTAGGGCTCAGGCTGATGCCTGGGGGAGGATGTGGGCCAGCTGGCTGTCTGTGGGGCAGAGCCCTTCTGCTCTGTAAGTTCTGGGAGCCCGCCCATGGGTGTCCGCCTGAGGCTGCTCCTTCTCGCTAGCGCTGCTCCAGAGAACTGGCTCTAGGCAATGGCTTCTCAGTTTTCCCTCAGGGACCCCCACCACTGCCTTCCAAACAGAGGCTGACCTCTGGGGGCCTGATGGTGCCGCTTGGCCCTCCCCACATGCCCTCCCGTGTGTGGTGGGGCTGACAGCCACGTGGAGAGCGGGCCTCCACCCTGACCTGCACTTGACTCTCAGACGCTTAAGTCTGCTCTTGGGGTGAATGGAGGCCAGCCTTGTGATGGGAAGCCAGCCTTGACCAGCTCTATGACTTGACCCGAGCCTGATCCTGGGGCCTCAGTTTCCCTCAGCTGTCCAGTCCAGCTCCGTATCCTCACATCGACTGATGAATAAACATGCATCTGCTGGGCCCCGTGTTCCCCCAGGATCAGATCACCTCTTTCTTGTACATTTTGTTTTTCTGGAAGCTAATTATGATGAAAAATCACCTTCGGAACAGGTGCTTTCACCTCTGACATCACTTTGGTTGGTGTCCATTTCCTTCAACAGGAAGTGATCGGTAGCAGTCTCCCTGGCCCACTCTAGGGCGGAGGGTGGGGGAGGTTAGGGTGGAAGGTCGAGCAAGGGTCCAGGGCTGGCTCATCAATGGATGCAGCTGCTCTCCTCCTCACTTCTCTGACCCTGGGGCTCGTGGCTGCCATCCTTGGTTTATTTTGAGAAAGAAAAGCAGCTTAAAGGGCAATTAAAAAGGCCCTCTTAGGAAGGCAGCTTACTGTGAGGTTTACAGGGAAGCCCACACCCTTAGGCCTCTGTCTCCATGGCAGCTGGCACGATCCCATTCGAAGAGTCAAGAGTTTTCCTGTAATATGGTCATTTGTTCTCCTCTGCAAGACTGAGTACAGCACTCTAAGAATGGGGACCTTTGCAGTCCCTGCGGCTGCAGATAAGCCCACCAGGCTGGCTAGGGAGATGACCATAACCTCTGAGTTGGGTGGTGACCTGGTTTCCAGCCACTGCCCTCACCCCAGCCCCGATCCAGAACTGCTGGTCTCCCTCCTGCCACCAGAGGTGGGGCTTGGACCTTGAGCCTGCAGTGAGATCACAGTGGGCTCACCCCAGCGGGGGTGACCAGGGAGGCAGATATCTGAGAGTGGAAAGCCTGGGCTGGCCAAGGCCCCAGAGGTGGGCAGGCGCTTCTGCAGGACCTAGGGCCTGCTGGGGGCCAGGAGGGGCAGCTTTGCAGCTGTCTCATCTCCCTCCCCCTCTCCACCAGCCCCACAGCTCGAAGCCCTTGACCTCCAGCAGCAGGACTGTTGGCCTTCAGATCCAGTTCCTGGAGCAGCCTGGGTGTGTGTGTGGGTGGGGGCGGCTACGCTCCCTGGGCTCCTATTGCTAACTTCAGTGACTATAACCCCACTTCCATACATTACAGGAACATGCGAGTTATGGTTTCTTTAGAAATGGAGTTCTCTTGATAAAGGCAGGTGTGTAAGCTCTGAATGTGGCTGGTTCAGGGCCGCCTGGCCTCTGTGCCCTGCTGGCTGTGATGTCCAGGCACCCCTGCCTAGGGAGTCCCTCCGGTCGTCAGAGAGCAGAAGCTGGGTGGGGATGGGGCAGCCTGCTGTGCCCAAGGTGGGGGTTCTAAGGTGTCTCCAGGCACTGCCCGCACCAGCTGGGGTCCCAGCAGTCCCCCGCCCTCCCTCTGGGACCCCAGCTTCCCGTCTGGAGAGTGACCTTTGTGCTGACCTCCTCGGAGCCCAGTGCCATGAGCCCCCACTGGGGCAGGCTTTGCCCACCAGGCTCTTCCTGAGGTACTGTATGTTGTCTAAGCCTCACGGTCCTCCCATGGGATTCCCAAGCTGATGGGCACTGCCCCTCCACCAGCTCTTGGGCCGGGAGGGCAGGGCTCCTGGGCCCTTGGTCACTTCCAGCTGGTGCCCCGCCTTTCCAGGGAAAAGCTTTCACAGCCTAGGGACAGATCATGGGATGTGGATGTGCTCTGAGCCAGGACCACCAGGAAGAAGGCTGGGGGAATAGGGGTGGTCCTGGGGTCAGACCCAGCATTACCTCTGTGACCTGGTCCCCGGACCCAGTGTCACAGGCTGGAACCCAGGGCAGGTGACTGGCCAATTTTCTTCCTCTCCAAGGATGTGGGGCCACCCCGCCTGTTCCTAATGCTGACATCTTTTGTGACGGGTAAGAAGGTTTGAGGCAAAATGCCTACAGCCACTGATTGCAGGCTCCTGCTCCTGAGCCCCGAGCGCAGAGCCCCTCAGCCGTCCATGTGCCCCAGCCCTGGCTACCTGCCAGGTGGCAGTCAGCGTGCGGGCTGGGCCCTCCCTGGGTGCCTGCACAGGGCCACGGACCCGGTACCTGACCTGACCTGTCCAGGCCTGCAACAGCTGCAGCCCTGCCACCGGGCCACTTGGAGGCCTGCTCCCTGGGCAGGGCCGCGTCCCACCCTCAGGCAGCAGCAGGGCCACCGCCTGGGGCCACTGCTGGTGCTCGAGCCTCTCGGGGGCTCCCTCAAGTCGTGCTAGTGAGCCTGACTGTATATGAGACCCCAGGAGCACGTGAGCGTCTTCCATGGAGGGACCTTAGGGACTCGATGATCCCCCACAGCGACCTCAGGGACCCCTTTGCCTTCTGTGGGTCTCAGTCTCAGGACTGTCCGTGAGGGAAGGGAACTGGCGTTCCTCTGAGATCCTCTGAGCATTTCCTACAAGCTGTCTGCTCCTCCTCCCCGTGAACATCTGTCTTTCCACGAAGTCTGTGCTGCAGGGTAGCTGCTGTAGACCGGGGTGGGGGGATGGGAGACTGGGAGGTTGGGGCTAGGGGACAGGGAAGACAGGTGATCCGCCGAGCCTGGTGGCCCTGGCGTGCAGTGCAGGTTGGGGGCAGGGGCGTCAGCCGAGTCAGCTACACTGCCTGAGGCCTCCGGACCTCCAATAGCCAGACCTTGACTCTCGGGGGCACTGCCCCCTCTCCTGGCTCACGGAGGCCCCTATGGGCCTCATGGCCCCAGGGCCACAGGCACGGAGCTCCATGTGGTGGTCTGAGACACTGGCAGAGGATGACGGAGAGTTTGAAAGGCGGTTGTCTCCTGCGTCCCGCCAGCCCCTCTTTCATCTTGGGGCCAAGTCCCCAACCTGCTGGGATGCCCCCAGGTCAGAGCCTTGAGGTCCAGGGAGAGGGCTGTGCCGAGCAGCAGAGGCTGCAGGTGAGCACTGGGCGAGGATGCGGCCGGAAAGGATGTGGCTGGTCTGCAGGTGCCCGTGCAGGGTCAGGAGTGCAGGCTCAGGAGTTGGCCTGGTGGGGGCCTTCCCGGTGTGACTCTGGGGGTGGCATGTTTCCAGATGCGAAGCTGAAACAACCTTAGCGGTTCACCCTGGGCTGGACTCAGACCCTTGGCTGGGCTCCCTGAGATGCGGGGAGGGGTGGTCCGGGGTTCCCCCACACTCTGTGTTTCCACTGATAGGCGTCTCCCTGACCCCTCGCAGGCATGAATGCCGCTGTCAGAGCCGTGACTCGTATGGGCATTTACGTGGGGGCCAAGGTCTTCCTCATCTACGAGGTAAGGTGCAGGGGTCCTCGCCCCAGACTCTGGTGGGTGGGCCCTGTGCTCTGGCGGCCGGGGAACACTGGGGGAGGGGAGGGGAGGAGGGATGCGGGACCCTGTTCTGTCAGGGTGACTGGTCCTTGTTCAGCCTGAGGGCCAGGCCCAGAGAGGGGCTGGTCAGCACAGTGGATGGGGCGGGGCCCTGGCTCTGAGCTGTGGGGTGGAGCCTGCCTTCAGGCTGGGTTCTTGGGCGCGGGTGTGTCCTTTGAGAGAGAGGAGGGCATGAAGCTGTGGTCCTCTTCTGAGGCCAGGACGTCAGCCCACCGTCCTCTGACCCCCAGCCCTCCTGCACCCTCCTCGCCTAACCTGAGCTTGAGTCACTCTAGCAAACAGCCTCCCTGTGCAAAGCAACAGAGAATCATTGTTCTGCTTTGTTCTGCAGAAGCTGGGGCTGCCCTTTGTTCCACCCTCCCCATTCCTATCCCCCTAAATCCTTGTTTCAGACTTGCAGCAGATACATAGACACAGACACATGTGGGCGGCCCTGGAATTCCCTCACACCCTGTGAACTGTGTTACTTTGTTTTCACTCTTTACTAGAATGCAGGAACCCCGGCCTGCTCTGCTTTCCCCAGAGCTTCCTCCTCCCACCTTGGGCATGTCTGCGTCCCTGTCCCTTCACCCTGACCCAGGTCAGGCATGACTTCCCAGCCTTGGCTGTACGGGGCCATCTGAATGGACACATGGGCAGACACTTCTGCAGGCCCCTCCCTCCTGCGGGATCCAGACCCTCAGACCAGGCTCAGATGGCCAGAGTCCTCAGTCTTTGGTCATGTCTGGGGAGCCATCTCCTCAGGGCCTCAGGGACCCGTGGCCTCAGGAGCCGGGTGGGTGGGACCCACGCCCCGATAATAGTCTAGAACCTTCCAAAGAGCAGGGTGAGATTCTTCAAGGAGTGGCCGAGTTTTGTGGACAAGTCGTCTCTGATCAGGTGGGGTGGGTCCAAGGCCAGGCTCCTGGAGGTTGTATACATGGCGCTTGGTGGTGCTTTGTCTTCTCACCATTTGTGAAAGCACGTGGCCTGGTCCAGACTGTATAGAGCTCCTGCTGATGAGAAGGGCCGGCTGTCCAGGCGGCCAGTGGCTTATGGGAAATAACAGGGTTCTTCAGCGGGTTTGTCAGCGGCGCTCAGGGGAGAACCCACCTGAGGGGCCACATGCTGCCACCAGGGTGGAGACCAGCACGGCCTGGCACTGGGGGAGAGGTGCCCGGAGGCCCGCCCTGTCCGTGTTGCTGACGGACGAGGTGCCACAGCACGTGGGGTGCTGGGTAGCAGTGCCGTCAGAGGCTGGCCACACACCCAGTGACGCAAACGTGTTCTTCGCAGCATTATGTCCAATATTCCCAAACCGGATCCCTCCGGAGGTCCACGAACGGTGAACAGATCATACACTGGGCCTGCTCGGGGGACTCCCACACAGCAGTGAGCAGTCACAGCCTCACGTGGTCCTGTGGGGCCGCACAGTCACCCAGCTGAGAGAGGGAGGCCAGACAGAGTGGATGCTGTGCCTGTCATTTCTGAATCTCGCTGGTGCCCCAGGAGGCACAGCAGTGGGCACCTCTGGAGGAGAGGGTCCTGGCAGGGCAGAGGGGCCACAGGACACTGACTGGTTCTGGTTCCGACCCAGGTATATGACCCAGGTGCAGCTCATGGACACTCGTCAGAAGGTGTGCCTGTGACAGGGGCACTTTGCCGAGCGAGTCGTGCTCTGTAATACACCATCCTGCAGGCCCTGCAGAGGGTGCTCTGGGAGACTCTCTGGGTGCCAGGCCTCTCCCCCGACACCCCTGATTCCAGCCAACCCCAGCTTTGTCCCCCAAGGCCCTGGGAGTGGAGGGGCCTCTGCACTCAGGACCCCTGGGCCTGCTTCCTGCCAGATGGGTTTTTGGCCGAGGTTCCATGCGTCTTGCTCCCGCGGGCAATGTTCTCTGCAGCCATGGGCACCCATCTCACGCCTGTCCTCTCACTTTCAGGGCTATGAAGGCCTCGTGGAGGGCGGCGAGAACATCAAGCAGGCCAACTGGCTGAGCGTCTCCAACATCATCCAGTTGGTGAGCCTGGGACCCTCCCTGCTGTGAGCGCGTGTGCGTGCTGGGACATGCACACGGGCACATGGAGGAACAACAAGAGGGTACACAGATGCACACACACAGACACAGGCAGTGACACACACAAGGGTTACACAGGTGCACATGTCAGACACACACAGAGACACAGACACTTAGACACATAGAGGGACGCAAAGAGGGACAGACAGACACACGAGACAGACACACACAGGCACGTGAGCACACAGAGGGACACACGGGAATACGCAGGTGCACACACACAGACACACACAGAGACACACAGCCACACACAGGGGGATGCACAGACACACACAGAGACACACAGCCACTCACAGGGAGATGCACGGGTGCACACACACAGACACACACAGACACACAGCCACACACAGAGGGATGCACGGGTGCACACATCAGATACACACAGAGACACAGAGACGCACAGAGAGACGCACAGACACACACAGAGACAGACACACACAGAGACAGACAAACACAGAGACACACAGAGAGACACACAGGGGGATACACAGGTGCACACACACAGACACACACAGAGACACACACAGAGACACACAGCCACACACAGGGGGATGCACAGACACACACAGAGACAGACACACACAGAGACACACAGCCACTCACAGGGAGATGCACGGGTGCACACATCAGATACACACAGAGATACAGAGACGCACAGAGAGACACACAGACACACACAGAGACAGATACACACAGAGACACACAGAGGGACACACAGAGGGATACACAGATGCACATATCAGATACACACACAGACGCACAGAGACACACAGACACACACAGAGACAGACACACACAGAGACACACAGCCACACACGGGATGCACAGACACACACAGAGACAGACACACACAGAGACACCCAGCCACTCACAGGGAGATGCACGGGTGCACACACACAGACACACACAGAGACACACAGCCACACACAGAGGGATGCACGGGTGCACACATCAGATACACACAGAGACACAGAGACGCACAGAGAGACGCACAGACACACACAGAGACAGACACACACAGAGACAGACAAACACAGAGACACACAGAGAGACACACAGGGGGATACACAGGTGCACACACACAGACACACACAGAGACACACACAGAGACACACAGCCACACACAGGGGGATGCACAGACACACACAGAGACAGACACACACAGAGACACACAGCCACTCACAGGGAGATGCACGGGTGCACACATCAGATACACACAGAGATACAGAAACGCACAGAGAGACGCACAGACACACACAGAGACAGACACACACAGAGACACACAGAGGGACACACAGGGGGATACACAGGTGCACACACACAGACACACACAGAGACACACAGCCACACATAGGGGGATGCACAGACACACACAGAGACAGACACACACAGAGACACACAGAGGGACACACAGGGGGATACACAGGTGCACACACACAGACACACACAGAGACACACAGCCACACATAGGGGGATGCACAGATACACACAGAGACAGACACACACAGAGACACACAGAGGGACACACAGGGGGATACACAGGTGCACACACACAGACACACACAGAGACACACAGCCACACACAGAGGGATGCACGGGTGCACACATCAGATACACACAGAGATACAGAGACGCACCGAGAGACACACAGACACACACAGAGACAGACACACACAGAGACACACAGAGGGACACACAGAGGGATACACAGATGCACATATCAGATACACACACAGATGCACAGAGACACACAGACACACACAGAGACAGACACATACAGAGACACACAGAGAGACACACAGCCACACACAGAGAGACACACAGAGGGACACACAGGGGGATACACAGGTGCACACACACAGACACACACAGAGACACACAGCCACACATAGGGGGATGCACAGACACACACAGAGACAGACACACACAGAGACACCCAGCCACTCACAGGGAGATGCACGGGTGCACACACACAGACACACACAGAGACACACAGCCACACACAGAGGGATGCACGGGTGCACACATCAGATACACACAGAGACACAGAGACGCACAGAGAGACGCACAGACACACACAGAGACAGACACACACAGAGACAGACAAACACAGAGACACACAGAGAGACACACAGGGGGATACACAGGTGCACACACACAGACACACACAGAGACACACACAGAGACACACAGCCACTCACAGGGAGATGCACGGGTGCACACATCAGATACACACAGAGATACAGAAACGCACAGAGAGACGCACAGACACACACAGAGACAGACACACACAGAGACACACAGAGGGACACACAGGGGGATACACAGGTGCACACACACAGACACACACAGAGACACACAGCCACACATAGGGGGATGCACAGACACACACAGAGACAGACACACACAGAGACACACAGAGGGACACACAGGGGGATACACAGGTGCACACACACAGACACACACAGAGACACACAGCCACACACAGAGGGATGCACGGGTGCACACATCAGATACACACAGAGATACAGAGACGCACCGAGAGACACACAGACACACACAGAGACAGACACACACAGAGACACACAGAGGGACACACAGAGGGATACACAGATGCACATATCAGATACACACAGACACATAGACACACAGAGACAGACACACACAGGGGGCATGCACACTTAGGGACACAGGCTACACACCATCCCTCAGGGGATTGGCTCCAGGCTGACTATGCCATCCAGTTGCCTTGGGGTCACGGGGGTGGGAGGTGGTGGGTTTCAGAGATCACAGGGCTGGGAAGGCCCCAGATGTCTCAGCTTCCAGCTGCGGGCTGAAGAGGGCCCCCTGGAGGGGGCCTGCGCGGCCTCAGCCTCTCGGCGCCTCCCCCGCCTTCCCCTTTATCATCCTACTTAGTGAGGGTGGGGGTTGAGCAGCTCAACGCCCCCCTGGGGTCAGGGATTCCTAGGCAAGGAGGTCTTTGAACCAGGGGTCTATGGGGAGACCCTAGTCCTCCCAAGAGCAGGGACCTTTGTGGGGCGCCTGTCACCTCTGTGTCCTGAGCCACCAGCTGACACCTGCTTACTGAAGTGATCTGTTGTCATCACGAGCCACACATGGGTCAGCAGAGCAGTGGTGATGGGCCTTACCCAGGGTCATCCAGGCACGGCCAACCCTGAGGTGCTACCCACCCCTCCTGCCCAGGGTGGACATTCCCAGGGCACTGTGCTCTATAGGCACCCTTGGGAACTAGCCGGTTTATCGAGGCCTGGTGGGTCCCGCAGGGCACAGACGAGCCCTGTTCTTGGGCCTCGTCAGACCCCGTCCCCTGTTCCCCTGCTCTGGAGCCGTGCTCCCTGACCCCGTCATGGGTGGGGCTGCGGCAGCCTGGATACCTCGTCCTCCACCCCAGGGGTCCAAGAAGGACAGCCGTCCTGCCTCAGGCCTGGGTCCAGCTGTCGCTCTGCTCCGACCCTGTGTGTGAGGGTGGCCATCCTTCTGTCCTGAGAGAGCACCCAGGGAAGGGGTGTTAGGCCAAGTGTTAGCTGGGAAGTGAAGCTGCATGAAAGGTGGGCACTAAGGATGTGGGAGGAGCTGGTGTTTGGGGAGGAGTGAGGAGCGGCACAGAGCACAGGGGGTGGGGGGGCAGGAGCAAGGGGAAGGGGGCAAGAGGGGCCGGAGGAGCTGGAGGGGCTCCGGGAGGGAGCAGGCTAGGCCAGGGGCAGCTCTGACTCGCATTTTCCGTGAAGTCTGAAACCAGCCTCCTGGTCTTGGGAGCAGCATGGCGTGGCCCGGGCACATTGTCCTCTCCACCTGGCTGAGAGCAGGGGATCCACAGGTGTTCTCGTGGGACACTGGCCGAGGCTGAGCAGGGAGGGGCCACGTGGATGCTGGCGTGAGCTGCCCAGGCAGGTCCCTGTGTTGGCTCCCCACGTATCCACCAGAGTACATGCATGTGCGTGTGCATGGTGCACGTGTGCGTGTGTGTGCGCGTGCACACGTGTGTATCTGTGTGCACCTTACAGATCTCAGAGCCTGCTCACCCCTTGCCTTGTCGAGCTCCCTGAGCCTGGTGTGGACAGTCTCCTCCTCGCACACATGAGGAGACATGCCAGGGAGCAGGGGACACCTGCCCAGGCTTCTGAGGAGCCCCTGGCCTCAGCCCTCTTAGTTCTTTGGGGTCCCCAGTTCCCCTGCCCAGTGCCCAGGCTTCTGCCATGCCCCATTGGCTCAGGCTTCCCCTCCTCCACGCAGGGCGGCACCGTCATCGGCAGCGCCCGCTGCAAGGCCTTCACCACGCGGGAGGGGCGCCGGGCGGCCGCCTACAACCTGGTCCAGCGCGGCATCACCAACCTGTGCGTCATCGGCGGGGACGGCAGCCTCACTGGGGCCAACATCTTCCGCAGCGAGTGGGGCAGCCTCCTGGAGGAGCTGGTGAGCGAAGGTGGGTTGCGGCCCAGCCCGGACACAGCAGCTCGAGGGCAGGGAGTGGGCAGGACCAGAGGAGGTGAGAGGCCGCCTGGCTGCTGGCCGGGAGGAGGGGCCTGGGCGCTCCAGGAGGTGCGGGCCAGGGTGGGAGGTGCTCACCTGATGCTCCGAGTTTGGCCAGTAGTGAGGCCTCCTGGGGCTAGACGGCAGTTCCCAGGCTGCCCTACCTGCGCTGCGGGATTCGTTCCTGGATGTTGGTTATGGGCTTGTCCTAGTTGGCAGAAGCATGATAGTTAAAATCTGGTAACATAAGATGTAAAGTCCTGGGGATCCCCGATTGGAAAGTGGCCTATTGGAGCTCCCTTGGTTCTGTGCCACTCATGGGGACGTGGAGGTGAGGGGTGCACACTCCAGGATTTCCCTGGGGGTCTCTGGGTAGGGGATGAGTCTGTATTCGATTCTAGTGGTCCAGCCACTGCTCCCCTCTCCACACTTGGGACCCCTGCTGCAGGACCTGGGGAAGGGGAAGCCGAGCCTGAGGGCCTGATCAGGTTGCACTGCGGGTGGGCTGAGGGAGGTGATAGGGATCAGGGTCTGAGCCCCATGTTGTGGCCACGGGAGCTGGGTAGAGGCACGGAGGCTGCAGCCGGACTGGCCCCTTCTTCCCAGGCAAGATCTCAGAGGGCACGGCTCAGACCTATTCACACCTGAACATCGCGGGGCTGGTGGGCTCCATCGACAATGACTTCTGCGGCACCGACATGACCATCGGCACAGACTCGGCGCTGCACCGCATCATGGAAGTCATCGACGCCATCACCACCACTGCCCAGAGGTTAGTGAGGCCTCCACCCGGCCAGGCCACCCAGCAAGCAAGCTCAGGATCCCGTCCCCCAGCCAGGGGCTGAGGTGGCCGCTCTGCAGAGTCAACAGCTTGTCAGTGTGATTCCATCCCTAGGGGTCTGTGCTGGCTGCCCTCAGCCCCCAGTTGGAGGGAGATTAACAGTGGGGTGAGCAAAAAGGCCTTTGGGTCTGGTCCCTACCCTGCCAGGTTCCCTTGAGCCCTGGGTGGGCCACGGCTCATACAGGGCTCCTGTGGCCCTGGGCGATGGTGCATCCCGCAGGGGTCCTCAGCTGCTAGCTAAGACAGCCAAGCCCAGGCCAGGCAAATGGCCTTTAGCCTCAGGAACAGAAGATCAGTGAAAACCTGTCTGACACCGGGTGTGAGCCCAACAGAGGTGACTCCTAGTGCAGAGACTTGGCCGCCCTGGGAAGGACAAAGGCTGCCTGTCCTTGGGCTGCCCCCGCGCCCTCTGTGTCCCCCAGGCGTGCTCTTGGCTGAGCTGGGGCTGTGGGTGGCGGGACACAGGAGTCCAGGCTGCTCTGGGGGCCTTGGCACTGATGCCTGCTGTCCTCTCTGTGTCCACAGCCACCAGAGGACCTTCGTGCTGGAGGTGATGGGACGGCACTGTGGGTAAGGGGCGGTCCCGGTCAGCGGGGGCCCGGGGCTCCTGGGGAGCTGGGGTAGGACGCGGGACCTCCTCGGTGCCCCGCCCATGGCGGGTGCTCCCTTGACTTTCTGGGTGTGAGAGCCGGGGTGGGGACTGGGAGCCCTGACTCTGGGGCTGGCTGCCGCTCAGAGCTGTACCTGCTCTGTAACCCTGGGCTCAGGGTCTGGGGTGCTGGGTGGGGGTCCACCCACTGCAGCCCCACCCCCTCCTGCCCTTGCAGGTACCTGGCCCTGGTGTCTGCCCTGGCCTCGGGGGCCGACTGGCTGTTCATCCCTGAGGCGCCCCCTGAGGACGGCTGGGAGAACTTCATGTGTGAGCGGCTCGGCGAGGTGAGCGGCTGAGGGTCTTCTCCCAGGGTCCCTGCTGTGAGCACGGCAGGAGCAGGGACACAGTCAAGCTGGCTTCCTGGGGGCCCTGACTGCTGAGCCTGAGTTGGGGGGATGGCCTTGTGAAGTAGGTGCACAGGGGCGTGCGGCAGGGGCTCGTGGGGGTGGGAGCAGCAGGGCTGAGGCTCATCCAGGAGGGGTGAGCGGGGCACCTGAGCCAGGGCGCCCAGACGCAGCTCTCTGGCCCCTCAAGATGAAGTTGCGGCCTCTGGCACAGAACAGGCAGATTCTCCGGCCTAGGTAGGGATCCCCAAAGCCGCCAACTGGAATAAACTGGCCACTTGGCTAGGCCAGGGCTCAGTGGTGGACAGGAGGGCTAGGATAGGGGTGGGAGGTACCCTTCCATGAGGTGGTGCTCAGGGGCTGTGGTCTGGGTTCGAAGCCGGGGAGCCCCTGAGACTGTGCTCCCAAGTTCACGCTCAGGCCCAGTCTGGGACCCTAACAGGCTGTGTCCACCCATAATGTCCTCTGCAAACTGGCCCAAGGGCAGGACGAGCGTGGAGGCTGCCTGGGGCTGGGCCTGCTGTTCCGGCATCCTGGGGGCGGTCAGAGCCAAGCCCAATGCTTCCTGCGTGTCCCTCTCCCCATGTGACCAAGGAGGTGGCCTCACTCCCATCCACTGGTGAATGCCCCGCCCCTGCCCGCCACCCCCACCACCCAGGGCTTTGTGTCCCTGCTGCCCAGGACAGTGGGCGGGGCTGAGAGTCATGACTGCCTTCTGGAACCTTACCCAGGGAAGGCAAGGGTGGGACTGAACTGAGCCTGGCAGCGAGGCCGGCCAGAGGCCTGTGTCCTCTCCTTGGCTGGAGTCCTTGTACCCCCGAGTGGCCACGTAGCCTCAATGGGTGGAGCACCGCTCTGAGGGTGATGGTCCCTGGCTGACCTTAGCCTTGCTTTTGACCTACTTGCTGAGAACTGGGGGCTGGTCTTCCTGGAAGTGGCCTGGACTCAGGCTCACACACCCTGCTGCTTTCCTGCTTTGTGTAAGGCCCTCAGCCCCACCCCAGCCCCACCCCCCAGGGCTTCCCTGAGCCTCAGTTTCCCCACCTGTTACATGCAGGTGTCACCCTCTGCCCTGCCCACCTCCTGGGCTGCAGTGAGTGAGGCGGGGAGGTGTGGGCCCTTCTGGCGGCTTCACTGCACTGCACCACCACCACCTACTCCAGGCAGCCCTCCATGCCTGGCTCCCCGTCCCCTCTGCACCCATGCCTTGCAGGAGCTACTCCGATCCTGTCTTTGTCACTTTCTTCTAGTGCTGTGGGGCCAACGGGCTGGTGGATCAGAGTGACTCTTACAAATGTTTGTTGAGGAAATAGGTGAAAAGCACTTTTAAATCCCCCAAGACCCTCTCATTTGCAACAAGGAGTGATGCTAATTCATCCTCACCAGCTGAGGCAGGAAGGCTTCCCTCAGCCTGGGGAGTGGGAGGTGGGCAGGAATCCTCCAGTCCCCTAGCCCCCTGCAAGTTCCTCCTCCCTGATCCCCAACCCCAGGTGGGGCAGCAGGGTCCTGGTTCGCCCACATGAACCCTGAGGCGTGGACCCCAAGGAGGGCTCCAGGTGTCTGGGGACAGGTGTCTGCAGGCTGGTGGCTGAGCCCTGGGGTGTCTCTGACCCAGACTCGGAGCCGAGGGTCCCGCCTCAACATTATCATCATTGCTGAGGGTGCCATCGACCGCAACGGGAAGCCCATCTCGTCCCGCTACGTGAAGGACGTGAGTGAACCCCTGGGTCATGTGGGATTGGCAGGGCCTTGGAGGGGGCTCCCCTTTATCTCCAGTCCCCACGTACTCTTGTTGGGGCCCCAACCCTGGCCCCAGGAGGGAGTGTCCTCAGCCCCAACGATTGCCAGATGTGGAGTGGGCATGGCTGGGACCCTCTGAGAAGCCCTGGGCCCCCAGGCTGAAGTGTGGCCCCACCTGCCGGGAGCCCTGCATCTTCTGGCTTCCAGTCTTCATTCAGCACAGCCCCCCATCCTAGGAGCCCCGTCCAGTCCCCCACCAGTGGTCCCAATGGCTGAGTCTAGCCCCTGCCAGCCCCTCAGTGACAGGGGTGCCCACCGCCCATGCATATCAGATTCATAACAGAACAGCTGGGGCTTTGGGGGCTCCTTCCTAACTGTGACCTGCCCCACCTGCCTGGTTCTACCCCAGGGCCCTGGGCCCCCATCCCCCAGTGGGGCACAGCCCCTGGGAGCCTCCATGCCCATCACTTTGGCCACCCACCCTGTCCTCAAGTCCCGTCAGGTGCTGCCAGGAACTGGCCCGTCTGCCGCTACAGTGCGCTCTGGGCTTCCTGCTAGTGTCTGGCGGGGCTGACGCACAGGGGCTGGAGGCCATGACGAGCTCCTACAACCCGGCATGCATGCGGGAACACACAGAGACACACGCAGCCATGGTGACACGGAGGCACATGCAGCCATGGTGACACGGAGGCACGCCCGCACAGTGACATGGAGACACACGCAGCTATGGTGACACGGAGACACACGCAGCCATGGTGACACTGAGGCATACGCAGCCATGGTGACACAGAGGCACACCCGCACGGTGACACGGAGACACACACAGCCATGGTGACATGGAGACACACGCAGCCATGGTGACATGGAGGCACACGCAGCCATGGTGACACGGAGGCACACGCAGCCATGGTGACACAGAGGCACATCCACATGGTGACACGGAGACACACGCAGCCATGGTGACACGGAGGCACATGCAGCCATGGTGACACAGAGGCATGCCCGCACGGTGACACGGAGACACACGCAGCCATGGTGACACAGAAGCACGCCCGCATGGTGACACGGAGACACACATAGCCATGGTGACATGGAGACACACGCCCCCACAGTGACACGGAGACACACGCCTGCACCGTGACAGGGAGAAGCATGCCCCCATAGTGACACGGAGATACACGCCCCCATGGTGACACGGAGGCACACAGCCATGGTGACACGGAGACACGCCCGCACGGTGACACAGAGACACACATAGCCATGGTAACATGGAGACACACGCCCCCACGGTGACACGGACGCACACACAGCCATGGTGACACGGAGACACACCCACACACGCAGGAGCATGCACCACACACACACATGGAAACAGCCCCCTGCACACTCAGGCTGGGCCAGCTCTGTAGGGCCGCTGGGGTTCTGACAGCCTGAAATCCCTGAGGCGGATGGGGGACGGGAGGGAAGAGCACTGGGGGCCATGAGGTGGCCCTGCCCAGTGGGGAAGGTGTGGCAAATCCGAGGGCCCCTGCTTCTCTGTCCCCACGAGCAGCTGGTGGTCCGGAGGCTGGGCTTCGACACGCGTGTGACTGTGCTGGGCCACGTGCAGAGGGGAGGGACCCCCTCCGCGTTCGACCGCATCCTGGTAGGTGGGGCCTCGCCCTGGCGCTGGCTGTGCGTGCACGGGTGGCGTGGTGCGTGTGATGCCTGAGTGCATGTGTTTTCACTGCCGCCAGTGTTCATAGTGAGACCGAGGCCTGGCAGCCCAGGCTCCCCAGCCTCCTGGTGATGACTTTGATGGGACTTTGGGGAGGAGGGCTGGGGTGCAGCGGATGTCAGGTTGTTCTGAGTCTGGCCAGTGGGCCGGGTGCCTCAGCTCCAGGGCCCAGGCGCTGGGTCCTGGCCCGAGGGGGCATCGGTGTCCTGATCGTTGCTGGTGCCCCCTCACCCTCTGCAGGGCGGGAACACTGCTGCAGCCACAGGGGGACAGGGACTCAGTCAGGGAGGCCCCTGGGTGGAAAGCGCCTGCCTGTGAGGCCCTGGTCATCCTGGGGAAGGGCGTGGAGACCGCGGGGCAGGTGGGAGTTGTGCCTGGGCCTCCGGTTCTGCGGATGCTGATGGAGACACAGGATGCCTGGGAGGGAGCCACAGGAGGAGCAGCTTGCTGCTGGTCCCCGAGCTCAGGCCCACAGGGAGTTACAGCAGGGGGGCCGGCTTGAGATGCTCCCGGGGGACGGGGGGCCTTTCCTCCAAGGCTGTTCCCGACACTCACCCGGCCAGTGTGGGAGGCCCGGCGTGGTGCACGCAGGGACATGCTGTCTCACCCAGTGGAGCCACAGGCCTCACTCCCCACGCACCTGTGTGTTCCCGCTGTCTGTGCTGGGACCCAAGTTTGTGGTTTGTCCCCACGGAGGGCAGTCCTTACCTGTTTTAGCTGGTCCAGCCCACCAGACCATGCCCCCATTTGCACCCACATCAGAACAGCTTTGGCAGAGGGGCCGGAAATGAGAAACCTCATCATAGTGGAAAGAACCCCAGAAACCCAGGTCCAGCCCTGCGGCTGCAACCGGAGTGCAGGTGCCACGGCCTCCAGCAGGGCTGCTGAGACCTGGAAATGGTGCTGGTGCAGGTGAAAGATGACCACGTGGAATCAGCGTTTCTAGAATAAATGGTGCCACTTATTCTAGAAGCTTCTAGCACACAAGTGCGTGTGTGTATGTGTGTGTGTGTGTGTGTGGTGGGCAGGATCTGAGGGCTGAGGCCTTGTGGGTCTGCCAAGGGACGTGTGTGTCACGGGGCTGGCTCCCTCCCGGCTGCACCTGCCTGAGCTCTACCAACCTCTCCCTGTTTAGAGCAGTAAGATGGGCATGGAGGCGGTGATGGCGCTGCTGGAGGCCACGCCCGACACGCCGGCCTGCGTGGTCAGCCTCTCGGGGAACCAGTCTGTGCGGCTGCCCCTCATGGAGTGTGTGCAGATGGTGAGCACTGGCCTGCCCAGGGTGCCCAGGGTGAGGAGGTGCCGGGGCCTTTGTGCTCTGCTGGGCTCTGCTGTGCTCCCCACCACAACATGGAGCTGCCTGCCCTTCCAGGCCTCTCAGGGCCCAGCCAGCAGGCCTGCTGTGAGGGCCCCCAGCCCATCCCTCTCGGAGTCCTGCTGCTCCCCCACGTGTGTGACAGGGAGCAGGCGGTTCACGCAGCACCACCTCCTGGTGTGCCCACCCTGGTGCATTGCTGCTCACCTCAGCAGGCCTCAGGGTGTCCAAGGCCTGCAGTCATCCAGGGGGAGGGAGGTGTCAGCAGATGCCTCAGGTGAGACAAGTCCCAAGAGAGGTGTGGGGGGCTGCAGGGAGCTGCTGAGCCTGTGGGGTTCTGGTGAGCTGGAGTTTGCACGACCCTGGGGGGAGCCAAGGTCACTTAGCCTTCCTGAGCCAGTGGCCTGGGACAGGTCTTGCACTGGGCAGGGTGGGGATGAGAAGGTGAAGGGGAAGTGAGGGGCCAGAGCCACTGGGACATCTTGTGTTGTCAGAGAAGGGGCCACTGCGGGAAGGGGAGCGGGAGGTGAGGGCAGAGAGAGGCTGGGAGGCTGGTGGAAATGTGGGCACTGGCTCCCCTTCTGCAGTGGAGCCCGCCCAGGGGAGGCAGGCTGGCAGCAGAGAGGGGCTGCCCCGGCGCTTCTCCTGGAACACCCTCCTGCAGTGACCTCATGGGGCCTCGCTTTGGGGCAGGCTGGTCATTGGTGGTGTGAGCCTGGGGGCCAGAACTGCCTCGCCTTTCGCTCCTAGGAGGAGTGAGGCCCAGGTGCCCCTTCCAGGGAGGGGAGGACCCAGCAGGCCAGATGGGGTCCCCCTTAGACCTCCCGATTGCCAGCAGTGACGGCTGCCCGGCAGGTCTGGGCCAGACCCCTCTCAGCTGAGTGTGCCAGACCCCTGTCTCCAGCCTGTGCTTCTTGTTTGCTTTAAGACCAAGGAGGTGCAGAAGGCCATGGACGAGAAGAGGTTTGACGAGGCCATCCAGCTCCGAGGCGGGTGAGGGCCTGGCGGGCCCCACATTGGGCAGTGGTCTGTTCTGTGGGGCCCCCAGCAGACTCCGAGTGTCTTGCCCATGGCCCCCCCTGCCCCTGACACGCGGACGTGCCCACTTGCAGAGGTGGCGCTCTGAGCCCCTCTCCTAGGGCATGCGTCATGCAGGAGACGGGGCGTGACGGTCCCTGTGACCAGGAAGCAGGCGGGCAGCCTGCAGGGCTGGGTGTGAGTGTGGAACACTGCACAGGTAGGGTCAGGAAGGGGGCCTGGGGAGGGGGCAGGGGGAGGGGACACCGCAGGAGGAAGCAGTGGGGGCAGGCCCGGGGCCAGGTCAACTGGATCCACAGGTCTGTTTCCTCTGGGTCCCTTGGCCTTGGAGCTGCAGAGTCCATGCTGGCTGAACGCGGGCACTTGCTTTGCTGAGGGGGCATTGGGAACGCGTGTTTAGAGGGATCTCTGCCGCCTGGCGATGGCACCCAGCCAGGCTCCATGGCGACAAGAGTGGGGAAGTGGGCCATGCCCGTGTTTGGCCCCTCGGAGGCTGCATTCTGGGCTGGGCTGTGGCTGTGCTGGGCCAGGCTGCTCGGCTGTGGCTGCATCGTGCATGACCCGCTTCCTTTCCAGGAGCTTTGAGAACAACTGGAATATTTACAAGCTGCTTTCCCACCAGAAGATCTCCAAGGAGAAGGTGAGAGCAGGCTGCGGAGCCCATGCCTGTCTGTGTCTGCAGCCTCCACCTGCCAGCTCCCCCACAGCCTGGCTCAGGGAGTAGGGAGCTGCCCCTGCTCAGGGAACCGGGACCTCCCTCCTGTCTGGGGTCTGAACTGCGGGCTGAGAGGGCAGGCTTGGCCTCTGCTTGACCAGTAGGCCCCAACAGCCTGTGTCTGGGCCTGGGGATTACACTGGCCTGTCGCTTATCAAATGGCTGAAGGTTGAGTCAGGCCCACAGGTTGCCTTGGAGAGCAGGGCTCCAGGGTTACGCTGTTGTTCCGTTGCGCAGTCGTGTCTGACTCTTTGAGGCCCCGTGGACAGCAGCACTCCAGGCTTCCCTGTCTTTCACTGTCTCCTGGAGTTTGCTCAGATTCATGTGCATTGAGTTGGTGATGCCATCCAACCATCTCATTCTCTGCCGCCCCCTTCACTTTTGCCTTCAGTCTTTCCTGGCATCAGGGTCTTTTCCAGTGAGTCAGCTCTTCGCATCAGGTGGCCAAAGTATTAGAGTTTCAGCTTCAGCATCAGTCCTTCCAATGAATGCTCAGGACTGATTTTCTTTAGAATTGACTGGTTTGATCTTGCTGTCCAAGGGACTCTCAAGAGTATTAAGACATGTTCCCAAACAGCTAAAAACTTCAGGAAATGGTCTCTCTTCCAAATAAGGACAACAGCAGGATCCATCTCTGAAATCATGGGACAAAGAAAGGGTCACACCAAGACAATCTTGGATGGTGGGGTCCTGGCCCACCCACCCCCATTTATCCCAAGAGCTGGTTGGGGGTGGGCAGCATTCCCAGGCAAGGCAGAGTGGTGTCCACATCTCCTTCCAGAACCCTCTGGGTTATGACCACCTCTGGGGCATCAGGCTGGTGTTACCAGGACCCACCAGAGCCACACAGCCCAGCAGAGCCAGTGGCCACACGTGGCTGCTGAGTGCTGGGAACGTGGCTGTCCCTAGTGGGGTGCCTGCGTGCCCCACAGATGTTGGGTCTGAGGAGCAGCAGGAGAAATGGGTGTGAAAGACCTGATTTCTTACATTGATTCCGAGTTGAGGCGATGACACATTGGTTCTATCAGGTTGAATTAACCATTTTATTACTATTAATTATTAATATTAAAGGGCTTCCTTGGTGGTTCAGTTGGTAAAGAATCCGCCTGCAATGCAGGAGACTCAGGTTTGATTCTTGGGTTAGGAAGATCCCCTGGAGAAGGAAATGGCAACCCACTCCAGTATTCTTGCCTGGGAAATCTCATGGACAGAGAAGCCTGGCGGGCTACGGTCCATGGGGTTGCAGAAAGTCAGACACGACTTAGCGACTACACCACCATTAATACGAAATTGGCGTCGCCTGCTTCTTTGCACTTTGTTGTGGCTGCGGTGGCCCCCTTGTGCTGCTCACCAAGGATTTTCTGGGGCGCTGAGCCCTGAGCGTGGGGTGACTGCCACTGGCAGGCACTGACTGTGGTCCCAGCTGCACTTGACTGACAGCGGCTGGAGTCCTGCTCCTGCCTTTGGCCCAGGACTGTGCGGGTTGTGGGCGGGGCCTGCACGGTAGCTCGGGTGGTCTTGAGCTGAGCATCAGGAGGCATCAGCGGGACACAGACCCTCCTGTTATGGGATCAGGAGGACAGGTGTTTGTCACGCCCGGGGGAGTCCAGTCCCTGGACGGTGTCCAGGCTGGCCCGAGGACCGGGGCCCTTTCTCTGGAAGCTGCTGTCTGCTGACTTCCGTCTGGGTCAGCGGCCCCCCAGCCCTGTGCCCACGTGTTTGTCTCTCCCTCTTCTCTGAAGACCAACTTCTCCCTGGCCATCCTGAACGTGGGGGCCCCAGCAGCCGGCATGAACGCAGCCGTGCGCTCGGCGGTGCGTTCTGGCATCTCCCAGGGCCACACGGTGTATGTCGTGCATGACGGCTTTGAAGGCCTGGCCAAGAACCAGGTAGGTGAGGCCGTGCCCGAGGCCGGTGGGGAGCCCAGCCTGTGGTGGTGCGCCTGTTTGCCTTTGGTCAGCTTAGGCTATGTCCCCGGCTGGCTTATAAACACACAAGGACCAAAGGACTCGCAATGTGGGCACGGGGAAAGGCTGGGCCTGCTCCCCTGGGTGGCGGGGGCACAGCTGGATCCACCTCAGCCTAGGTCAGCCCCCGAGACCCTGCTCCGACTTGCGGCTGGAGGGTCAGTCCCTGGCCTGGCCTCTGTCCCCCCAAGGATGTGCACTTCTGAGCACAGGCCTGTCATCTGTGGAGAAGTGGGCAAGTGCCCTGGCCTGCTCCCTGAAGCCATGCCTCCCCCTACAGGTGCAAGAAGTGAGCTGGCATGACGTGGCCGGCTGGCTGGGGCGTGGTGGCTCCATGCTGGGGACAAAGAGGTGAGCAGCTGGCCACTGGGCGGGGGATGTCAGAGAAACCAGCCCGGTGGCCACAGGCTGGGTCCTCCCTGGCTGGTGGCCTGTCTAGAGTGGGACACAGACCCTGCTGCCGGGGGCTTCCCTGAGGGCACCTGTGTAGAGGATGGCTATTAAGGTGACCCAGCCTGCAGAAGGCACCCCCTCGGGCAGGAAGTGAGGCTTACAGCCCAGGTGTGGGGAGGGCAGTGGCCAGTGCCCTGGCAGGTGCCAGGCCACCTGTCCTGCTGGTGGTCCCTTCACCCCCACCCACCCATGCCTCACCTCTGCCTCCCCTCTAACGGGGAATAATCACATTGCCAGGTCCCATGCCCACCTTCTCCTGTGGTCAGACATTGTGGACGTGTGTCCCTCCAGCCTGGCATTCTGTGCAGACTCGCGTATCCATCTGATTTATCTTCTGCAGGACGCTGCCCAAAGGCTACATGGAGAAAATTGTGGAAAACATCCGCCTTCACAACATCCACGCCCTGCTGGTCATCGGGGGCTTTGAGGTGAGGGGGCCGCAGGGGAGCATGTGGGGGCAACCCAGGCAGGAGGACCAAGTGGCCGAGGGCCTCAGTCTCCTGCTGGCGAGGGGCCAGTCCAGAGGGCTCTCAGCAGAGCTCTGAGTATTGGGGGGGGGTCCATGTGACGCTGGTGCTCGCTCAGCCCCCTCCATGACAGACATCCACTCCTGCCCTCTCCTGGAGGAACCTGAGCGCCTGCAGAATGGGTGGAGTGGGTCGGGGTCACGGCAGCTGGGCTCCTTCCTGCCCTCCTTGGAGTCCAGTTCCTGGGGACGGTGGCTACAGAGCTCCTGGGTGGGGCCCACCTGGTCTTGGCCCTGAGGGTGGGGGCAGGTGGGCTCAGGTGCCCAGCCCCACACGCACGTGGGGAGCAGGACCCAGGGGCCCCTTCTCTGGCCTTGGCCCCCAGACCAGCCTCTCCAGGGCCGGGCCTGAGCCCCCCATCCCCACAGGCCTACGAGGGGGTGCTGCAGCTGGTGGAGGCCCGTGGGCGCTACGAGGAGCTGTGCATCGTCATGTGCGTCATCCCCGCCACCATCAGCAACAACGTGCCAGGCACGGACTTCAGCCTGGGCTCCGACACGGCCGTCAACGCCGCCATGGAGGTGCGGGCTGGGCGTGGGCCGGGGGCTGGCTGGGAGTGGGGAGTGCGCAGAGGGGCTGCCGAGCAGGTAGGACAGGTACGGGGCCCCACCGAGGCTGGTGGACCATGTGGGGAGTGGGCAGGACCTGGCTGCCCCCCGAGGCCTCGTGGATGGCACCGGGGGGGAGTGGCTGTAGGGTGATAGGGTGTGAGGATGATGGTGGGCAGGGCTGCAGCCGACCTAACTGAGCTGCTGTACTGGTGTGGACATCCAGCCATGGTTCTGTCTGGTGAAGCAGCCACATGGTGGCTCTGGGGGTACCCAGGGCTCTGGCTGGGACGTGGGAGGTGGGAGCCTTGTTCCGGGATGGGGGAGGGTCCCAGCAGGCTTGCCCCACTGAGCTCCCCAGGGGCGTCCCCCTGACTCTCTCACTCTCCAGACCTTTCCCACCCTATTACCTCTCATGAACCCAGCTCCCCCGAGGTTCCAGCACCTCCATTTGGGGGATCAGAAGCTGGAAGAGGGTGTGCTGCTGTAATAAGTGCTACATATTATTAGATGAAGAAGAAAATACAAGTGGAACAAGAGACTAAAGGAGACCCCAAACCCCCCACCCCTACTTCCCCCATCCCAGAATACCACGATCCTCAGGGGTTTTCTTAGAATCCAGCCTCCATCTGCACTGGCTGTGGGTCACTGCACCCACTGCTCTTCTGAAACTTCTGGTGCCCCTGAACCTCACCAGGTGGGGGAAGATAGGATTCTATTTTAGTTCACAATTCTGATTTCTGGTGCAGTTGAACATTTTCCATGCATTTATTGGTGGCCATTTATGGGTTTTTGGAAATTATCTTTTTCCACCATTTGCCTATTTTTCTCTGGGCACATTTTCTTTTTTATTTGTAAGTGCTCTTTACATATGTGGGACACAGACTCTTTGCAAACGCTGTGGCCGTCTCCTCCACTTTGCTCTTCATCTGTCATCTGGGGTTGATCCTCACAGTTCAGACATCAGTGACCTGCTCATCTGTTTTGGTTCTCTTTCCTCAGTTCTTTATCCAATACTCGCATTTCCTTGAACCATTCAGAGGTAGGATTGTTATCAGGCGTCACGTTATCCTTAGTGTGTGCAGAGCCCTCACTGCATGTGCTGTCTGGGCCCCTGTTTATGACCCTGACGTGGCAGGCATGTCTCCCGCTTTGGCAGATTAAGGCTCAGTACGCCCCTGGCCCAGGGTCAGGGAGAGGCTCCTGGCAGCGCCCCTGGCCTCCACCCACCACACTCTAGTGATCCCTCCTCGTCCTGGGGGCAGAATTGCCCAGACTGGGAATTCGATTCTGTGTGGCCAAGGGGAGGTTCATGGTGAGGCCTGCCAGCACCCTGGCACACAGGGCAGGGGCTGTCCCAGCCCCTCCCTGCCTCCGCCTTGGTCCTCAGCTTGGGCCAGAGACCTGAGTCCCTGTAGCGTCGTGGGTCCCTGCGGCCTGAAGGGCGGTCTCTGACTGCCTCCTGGCCCCCAGAGTTGTGACCGCATCAAGCAGTCGGCCTCGGGGACCAAGCGCCGTGTGTTCATCGTGGAGACCATGGGTGGCTACTGCGGCTACCTGGCCACTGTGACTGGCATCGCTGTGGGCGCCGACGCTGCCTATGTCTTCGAGGATCCCTTCAACATTCAAGACTTAAAGGTGAGCAGAGCCCCCGCCCTTCCTCCCGCTGCAGACCACTTGAAGGGGCTGGGACTCCAGCCAAGGAGCCATGGCCCAGAAGGCTGGGGACTCATCGCCTTCAAGGGGACCAGCCCATGACCCCCTGCACTCCTTCCCCCACAGTGCAGTCCCCTCACCCCTATTCTGTGCAGCACCCCCAACCCCTGTGCAGCCCCCCCACCCCATGCAGTCCCACCCCCTCGCCCCCACCTCCATGCAGCCCCCCTTCCCCGCCCTGTGGCTTTCCCACCCGGCCTCACTGTCCAGCCACTGGCCCACCCCCGCACCAGCCCTTCTAGTCCTTCAGGGCCTGCAGGACCAGCCTGCCCCTGTAGGTGGACTTGGGTCATGTTGGCCCTGCCTGTCGGGTATTCTGGAACGTTCCTTCCTGGACAGCCCGCAGCTGCTGGAGGGGGTGGGCAGTGCTGACTGATGCACCGACCTCACTCACTGTGGTTGGTCCTCCCTCTGCAGGCCAACGTGGAGCACATGACCGAGAAGATGAAGACAGAGATCCAGCGGGGCCTGGTACTCCGGTGAGGCTGCAGGCGAGCCCACAGGGCCTGGGGGTGGGAGCTTCCTGACCCCTGGGCTGTGGGTCAGGGCTGCTGAGGGGCAGCTGGGCAGAGAGAGGATGGGGGCTTAGGCAGTGGTGGTGGGGTCGAGCTTTCCTTCGAGCCTGTGGGCCAGCCCACAGGGGTGGGCTCAGCATCCCTGAGACTCAGGTCCCACCTTCCTCTTCCAGGAACGAGAAGTGCCATGAGCACTACACCACAGAGTTCCTGTACAACCTCTACTCCTCCGAGGGCAAGGGCGTGTTTGACTGCAGGACCAACGTCCTGGGCCACCTGCAGCAGGTGTGGGGGGTGGGGACGTGGATTCCAGAAGGCTGCTCCCTGACACCTGTGCCCAGGGGCCCAGGGGGCTGCAGCAGAGCGAGGACACTTCTCCATGCCCCTCCTCATGGGGCACCTGGCTGTAGGGGCTACTTCATCCACACACCCCTGACCCGAGTGCTCATCGCCCACTGCACAGGCAGGAGACCCAGGCTGTGTCTTGGTGAGACCCATGCTGTGGGTTCCCAGCCAGACGTGAGAGCTGTGTGCACCCACAAGGCACCCCTTCCCCAGGGGTTTTTGCCCACTAGTGGTGGGACCTGTCTGCTGGATGCAGGGGCCCACAGAAGCCTCCCAGTCGATGAGTTGGCGACCCACTACCCGGCCTCTGGAGGTGGCCTTTGGGCCAAATGTGGGATGGAGAAAGGGGCTGGGTTGCTATAGGCCGAGGGGATGGGGTGTCAGAACTCTCTGGGAGGGCTCACCTAGGTCATGGTCAGGCCAGGATGCTGGGCTCAGGCCAGGGCTGGGGCTGCCTGTGGCCCCACGGCTCCCCAAAGGCCAGAAGCTGGCCTCACCCACTGTGTTTCCCACGGCTCCCCAAAGGCCAGAACCTGACCTCACCCACTGTGTTTCCAGGGTGGAGCTCCCACCCCCTTTGACCGGAACTATGGTACCAAGCTCGGGGTGAAAGCCATAATCTGGATGTCGGAGAAGCTGCGGGCAGTCTATCGCAATGGTAAGTGGGGGCAGGCAGCAGCCGGCCCAACCTGCCCTCCGCTGCATCCCTGGTGTGGGGCTGCCATCACATGCCTATGTCCACAGGGCGGGTGTTTGCCAATGCCTCTGACTCGGCCTGCGTGATTGGCCTGCAGAAGAAAGTGGTGGCCTTCAGCCCTGTCACCGAGCTCAAGAAAGACACCGACTTTGAGTGAGTCCCTCCAAAGAGAGGGTGGACCGCAGGGCCCAGACCTGCCTGGGGCGAATGTGCTGGGAGAGGGGTGTGGCCACACTCAGCCCTGACCCCACAGGGTTGCCTGTCCACCACCGACAGGGTAGAGGGTGAGGGTGAGAGGGTAGAGGTCAGTGATGGTCAGGTCTGAGGGTGTACTTGATCTGCTGAGCCCTCCTGGGTGTGGGCCCCAGAGGGACAGGACCCCAACACAGTGGCCAGGTGTCCCAAAGGGATGCGCCTGGGAGCTACCCCTCCCCTGCCTCCGCCCCCTGACCCTGACCCCGCCCCGCCGCAGGCACTGCCAGTCCCACCCCTGAGCCCACCCTCTGACACTGACCCTGTCCCGCCCCAGGCACCGCATGCCCCGGGAGCAGTGGTGGCTGAACCTGCGGCTCATGCTGAAGATGCTGGCACACTACCGCATCAGCATGGCTGACTACGTGTCCGGGGAGCTGGAGCACGTCACCCGCCGCACCCTCAGCATTGAGACGGGCTTCTGAAGCTGCGTCCACGCCCCGCTCACCCTGCACCCGCCTCCCCCAGCTCCTCGGGGCCAGGCTGCTGGACCCTGCGGGTGCGCGGGCAGGGGCTGTGGGCCGCAGGGCTGTGCAGGCTCCAGGGTTCTCACTGCCCCACTTCCTTTCTGCTGCCCTCTCAGCTCTCTCCTGGGACAGAGCACCCTGGGCACCCCCTTCCAGTGCAGGGGCATGCGCTGGCGTCTGTGTTTGGACATGGCTGCCCCTCTGCCTCAGCACCCCATGTGGCCTGGAGCCTCTCTCCTAGGCGGCCCTGTACCCTCACCTGCCCTGGGCCCAAGGCAGTGGGAGGGCTTACCCTGTGGACCTCACTGTGACCCTGCTTCTGTGTGCACTGGCCGCCGGGGCTGAGCAGAGCTTGTCACCTTTTCTAGGAATAAAATCACCTGACTGTGGAGTGCTGTCAATCTCTGGAAACCTGGGGAGGGTGGGCGGGCTGGTGGTCATCCCCCCACCTGTATGCATGAGTCTGGGGTCCTCCTTTGGCCCCTGGGCTGAGGCTGTCTCAGGGACATGCGTTCTCTGGGGCCATACCCCTTCCTGAACCAACAGCCCCTCACCCCTGTCTGTGTGGTGACCTGACCCCCATGCCAGTCGTGGGAGGACTTCTGAGTCTGACTCTGCCTGGGCTGGGGTCTCAGAAGCAGAGCCAAGGACCCTGGGACAGGTGGTGGTGGGAGGGACCACCCAGGAGACACTGGTGGGGGATCTGGGGGGCTGAGAGGCAGCTAGACACTTGTCACCACTGGGGTCTATGGGTGGGCTGACCCCTGGAAGTCCCTGGCTTGCGGGAGTGCCTGGCTCCACAGCAGATGCCAGCACCGAGGCGCCGAGAGGAGGACAAGCTGGATGTGGACCACACAGCTGTGCTTGGTGGGTCCCTGTCACTCTGACCAGGCTGCCTATCCATATGTTTCCACAGCAGTTACCTGGGCACTTCGTCCAGGGCTGCTCTGCCTGCACTCTTGCCCTTGGCACCCACAGAGGTCAGGTGAGGTTTTTTGGGAGGCCCTGACCTCGGAGGGTCCACAGGCCCAACTGGGAGTCCCCGGGTTGGAGGGCCTCCTGGTCAGGTCTCAAATGGCTGACTGGCTCTAAGGCTGAGGCTGGTGCCCACTTCTCTGGTTCCTTCATGTCCCACAGACCCTGGCTTTTTCCAGGGTTTTCGGATTGGTTTTGCTTAAATGTGCAGAGTCTACAGATCCTGGTAAAACCCTGGAATATTGGCCTCGCAGGCTCTTTCTCGCTTCTCCAGGCTGGGCACTGGGTGTCCTGGGGTGGCCCGGGCCCTATCACTGCAGGGGTTAAGGGGAGCTGGGCGCGGGTGAGGCCAGCACTGGGCAGTGCCTGGGCCAGCGTGGCATCCTGGCAGGCAGCAGTTGCCTCAGCAGCAGGGGAGGACCTGGCCCCATACTGGCCTCTGCCAGCTAGGACACTTCCTCCAGGCCTGCCATCTGCCTCCTTGGAGCCACTCAGCCTCCCTCCCTGGGGCGTGCCAGTGCGGGGCACATAGGGAGCTGCCTCCCAGGCTGAAGGACGTCAGCGGTGCCACCGGCCACCTGACCTGCAGCTGGGAAGCAGAGGGTGAGACTGTAGCAGCTGCAGGAGAGCCTAGGGGTCCAGCCCCACCGCTGTTCTGCTCCTCCCCGTCACCCGCTTTCCTCCTCTCAGCCAGCCCTGGGCTCCCCAAGCAAAGGGGTCTCCCTGTTTGGCCAGGTATGGTCTCACCAGGACCTCAGTGAGCTGCCTGTTGACAGAATTCCAGTGTTTGCTGCTCCTGAGCTCAGGGAGGGAAGGACCACAGCCTTCTTAGCCCTGATCTGAGGATGCCTGTCAGGGGGACTGAGGTCACCTGATCAGGGCAAGCCCACCAGGACACCCCCTTTCATTAAGGCAGAGTCACCTGATGAGGGGCTTCCCTGGTGGCTCAGCTGGTAAAGAATCTGCCTGCATTGCAGGAGACCTGGGTTTGATTCCCAGGTTGAAAAGATCCCCTGGAGAAGGGAAAGGCTACCCACTGCAGTATTCTGGCCTGGAGAATCCCATGGACTGTATAATCCATGGGGTCACAGAGTTGGACACGACTGAGCAACTTTCACTTTTCACTTTCACCTGATGAGGGCCTTCACTACATCTGTGAACTCTTCACCTTGGCCGTATAAGGCAGCATATCCACACTCAGATTGCCCTCCCACTTAGGGGTGGGGTCTTATCTGGTGGACACACCAGGGGTCAGGACTTTGGGGCACCTGAGAATCCCACCCCCTTCCCCAGACAACAAGCGTGGGCTTCACTTGCAGGGAGTGTGTGCGCTGCAGTTTCTCAGAACAGGGTGGGGTGGTGTGTACAGCCAAGGACACGCCACAGAGGACATAGCTGACTGAGGGGCTGCGGGCCCAGGAGCAGGGTGAGCCAGAGGTCATGCATCACCCTCTGGCTGCCTGAGGCTGAGGAGGAGCCTGGGAGGGGCTGAGTGAAGTCTGTTGCACACAGGGGTGCTGGGCATGTGTTCCCGTGGTCCAGAGAGCAGGAGCAATCACCCTACCCGCCTCGGGAAGCAGCCTGAACCCCCCATGTCCACAACTCCTGCTCTGCCCCCTTGGTCTAGGGCCACCCCGCTGGGAAAGGAGGGGAGTGTTTGAACCCAGAGCCCCTCTCAACACTGACAGCTGCCCCCAGGCCCAGGGCAGCTCTCCACAAGCCACACCCCCTCCCTGAGCCTGGTGCCCACTGGGGAGGCAGTCAGGAAAGGCTCTGGGACGCACGCGACCACAAGTGCATTGTTTTTCTGTCTCAGCATTCTCGAGCTCTTTCTTACGATGTGAAGACTATTATTTCAGGCCCTACCAAACCCTGCTATTTCCGCGAGGCTTCCAGGGAAGGCAGCCCATGAGTCATTCTTGCGGGGGTGATGGAACTTGGAACAGCATCCACCGAAGCAGACGTTTGTGCAGCAGGTTTAACCAGAGCCCTTCTCTGTAATCCTGCCGGCGGCAGGCTCAGCAGGTGCTGGACAGTGTTTCTGGGTAATCGTTCCAGAGGCTCCTGCGCAGGTGCGCTCCGACGGGGCAGTGGGAGAGACCTCCCCTGAGGGCCTAAGTGCAGGGGGCGGGGGAGGCCCTCAGGCTCTGTTGCAGACCCTGGAGAGTCCGGCCAGGGGACATCAAGGCCACAGGCAGTGTCTGTCTCAGTCTGATGGTCGAGTTGGGGTGCCCACACGTCAGGGTCCTCATCTGTCAGCAGTCCCACCCACTGGGTATGTGGGGACGGTGAGTGATACTGTCTTGGCTTTCCCACTTGTTGACATCTTGAGGAAGTGTTGATTCAGACACTACACCCCTGGCCTGGCTAAGGTTCATAGGTTTGTCTCTTCAACCCTGCCCCACCCACCAGTCCCCCGAGGAGGGGGAGGGGTATCTGTGGGGCTCCTCAGGCCGAGCCGTGGCCACCCACCTCTCTTGCATGATGCTGTGATGGGCAGCTTTGCCTTTATGCAGAAACAGTGCTTTTTCCTAACGTCAAAAGTGACAGTCCTCAGAAGCAGAAAGACACCGACTTCCCAGGGAGCAGGCCCCTTGTTGAACAAGCGTGAAGACTCTCAGGTCGGTGACAGCAGAGTGCGGACCCAGCTCGGGGTCCCACGTGCCCGTGTGCCCCGGCTGAGTGGCTACAGGAGCACAGGGCAGACACGACTCTCATGCTGGCAGTACCGTTGGCCTCACTCAACTGGGCCACCGTGCACTGCCACTCCCAGCTGGGCTGGCACTCTTCTTGGCCCGAGATCTGGCAAGTGCCACGGCTTCATCTTGCCTGCACGGCATACCCAGGTCCTCCCAGGCTTTGGGGGGTCCCTTTGGAACCACAGGCTTCCCAGGAAGACCCTGGAGCCCGTGTCCAATCACAGTGCCCTGGAGAACCCCTGTCCTGGGAGGACGCTGGCAGCAGGGCCCCTTTCTTGTCTGGTTTCCCAGACGGTTTGATGGGGGACCTGTGAGTATCCCCCAGGTTCAGGGACGGAGGCACCGACGAGTGCTGCCCCAGGGGACGACTATCAGAGGGTGGCCCAGCGTCCTCCAGCAAACGGAGCAGCCCTGGGCTTGGGGACATGGTGGGTCAGTGGCCCCTGGAAAGCGTGTTCCCTCCTGCTCCTTCTGGAAGGTGCCCCCAGTCAACACGATCAGAGGGCACCCTGAGAGTGTCTCCCCAGAACTCAGCTCCCCTTCTGACTCACTGTGGGGGTGGGGCAGGGCAGAGGGAGGGGCTGCAGCTCAAAACTGTGCTGTAGGGGCTCTGGGGGTCCCCACCCACCTGACAGTCTGAGATGCGATGTCACCTCCACGTGGGAGGCTCTGGTCGGGGGACACCAGCCATCCCCTGGCTCTGGCTGCACTGTGGCCTGGCCCAGTCAGTGCCACAGCCAGGTCAGGCCCAGACCCCACCTGTCCTGCCAGATGAGTGTTGGGCCCTCCATGCAGCATGCTAGCAACTGGCTCGGTGGACCCCGAGGTGGGGTCTGAGATAGTGACTGCCCTCGTTCCTGCGCAGCAGCTCACAGGGAGCACGTGGCGTGTGGCTGACCTGCAGCGACACTGACGAGCGCTTCAGATGAACAGTGTGCCCTCTTGGGTCTCAGCCCTCCCCTCCATAACTGGGACCAGCAGGACACACTCATGGGTGTAATGCTAACACCTGCTTTGCTCAGAAACCCTGCTCTCAGTGTCACCTGGGGACAAGCTCAGAGTAGGGCTGTGACGTGAACATTACAGATCAGAGGCCTGGGATCCAGGCCAGGGCCAGAAGCGCTTTGTCCTCAGTCCAGCCTGAGGGCTTCAAAAGAGCACTAAGTAGGCAGGTGGCTGTGAGTGGGACCCAGTGAGTTGATGCGAGGCCGTGACTAAGGAGTCAGAGAAGGTGAGATGTGGGGGTGATGCAGAGTCAAGGGGCTAATGCGGGTATTCATTCCAACCAGGGTGCAAGTCAAGGGTCCCCGACTGAGGTGTACCAGGACATGGGGCTGGGGTGGTGGGTGTGAGAGGTGCCCGGTGGGCGGGGAGGAGGGTGTTAATATCACACAAACACACCCAGCTTGTTCTCACCAGGATGGACTTTATTGGGAGCATCCAACATCTCATAATTACAAGAGAAGGCACGTGCATGGCAGAGGCCATCTGTTCTGGATGCCCCCACATGGCGAGTCCCCACTTCCCAAGGCCAGAGCCCACCCCTTCCCTGAGAACTACAGGGGGCCCCACTGATGAACCACGCCTTCCCCGGGGCTCCCAGGGGAGACGAGCCTCAGTGGGTGCAGCTCCCTCTTCCCAGAGTCAGGGGTCTTCCAGGTGCTCAGCCAGCCCACCTTGGGTCTGTGCACCCCCAGCTTCCCACTGGATGCCAGTGCCTACCACTTCCACCCCAGCAAGAACAGGCAGGCACTCCCTAAAGGCTCAGATGGCCCCTCCTCCCACTGTGGCCCCAGGACAGCCCCTGGGACTGCAGCTTCCCTGCCAGCGACGCTTCCCAATGGAAGAAAACCTAAGGCATGGTTTCTAGAAGCTGTCCCTTCCCATGCAGCTGCTGCTTCTGACCGGCTCCCTGTCATCCAGCCCCTCACGCAGGGGCAGCATAGGCTCCTGCGTCGTGTGGGGCTCTCGACAAGGGACACAAAGTGCCCCACTGACAAGACGTCCTGGAGGCGGCAGGCGGCCTGTCCCTACGCTGCCTTCATTCCGGAAGTTCCCTGCGGTTGACAGAAATCCATCCTGTGACCAAGTCACAACTGGCATGGAGAAAACACGTGAGTAATGCCGTCACCTTAACAAGAGTGAACCTGTCACGGAGGACACGCCTGCTCCCACACCAGACTTCGGGAAAGCATTTATTAGGAGGACGGCCGCAAAGCCCACCCTGAGGAGGAGCCACACGAAGGTGGTCCTAGGAGACAGGAGGCACCAGCCACGACCCTCCCAGCAGAGGGCGCAGGGCGGTCTGCCCAGCAGCCTCTCCTGCCCCTGCCGGGTGCCATCTGCAACAAGAGCCCGGCTTCCCAGGGATGCAGCCCTGTGCCTGGGCTCAGCCTGGGGTTGGCCAGCAGAGGCTGCGGCTGGGAGCCCCCTTCCCAGGTTCGGGAAGACACTGGGCTTCAGTGCAGGGTCCCGCTGACTTGGGGTCACTCCATGTCCTCCTGCAACTCCCGCTTGTGCAGGGCCTGGAGCCGGCTGACCACGGTCTGGTGGACGGCCTCCAGTCCCTCGATGTCCAGCTCTCGCAGCAGCATCAGGATGGCCATCAGGATATTGTTCTGGGGACACAGAGAGTCACTGCCTGAGCGCCACGCCTGTGACGCTGGGCCACCCACACCACACACATCACCAGAGCACAGCCTTCAGGGGGCAGCCTTCCAGACAGACCCAGGCGGATGGAAGCCGCGGCCGTGGCTGGGGTACAGCACTCGCCACCTGCAGGGACTTCCTAGGTCACCTCCTGCTCACAGCCCCGAGGCCCAGAGAGGCTGAGTAACGGGCCTTCATCACACAGCTGGTCAGCGATGGAGCGGAGACCAGAAGCAGGTGCTCAGTAACATGTGCTCAAATGCACATGGGCTTAGTGTGTGACATGCACACGTGTCCACACAACCACACCCGGGTCCCATCTGCATTTGAGCAGAGAAATGCCACTTCTACTGGGAAAATCCGGGAAGGATTTTACACAAAAAGGCTATTTGAGCTGATCCTTCTTGTGGGATGACTAGAGGGATGGCCACAAGCCAGAGCACGTGGCCTATGTGGACACGCTTGGGATGCTGGCCCCTGGCCTCTGCAATGCCCTAAGGCTCCTGCTCCCTCAAATCTCACTAGCTCCCCGTGTCCCCAGGTCTTCCTGGCCACCAGCACCCGCACTCAGAAGCTTGTTGGGGGCTGGATGCCTCAGGGTCACCCAGCCTGGGTGACCACAGGGACCCCTGCAAGCAGGGCCAGACCCTTCTGTCCTCTGCTTTCAGAGCAAGCATCTTGCTTGAGCAGGTGTGATAGTCTTCTGTATGTATCTAAGGCAGGCACGGAGTTGAACCAGAACCTTCAGTCCCTGGTCCACTCTCCTTGGCAGAGGCCCTGCCATGGGGGTGGGGTGGGAGCTCCTGGCCTCAGCCCAGCCGCTGGGCAGACCTGCCACCCGCGACAGTACACACCTCGGGCTCCTCCTGAAACGTGTGGAAGGTGTGTGCAGGGACCTGGAGCTGTCCCACACAGCCAGCTCGCACAAGAGCAGGCTGTGGTCCCAGGGGCAGTGGCCCACTGGGGCGGGGCCAGGGGAGGGAGACTGGCCACAGGCCCACTGACTGCTCTCTGGACCGGCCTTCGGCCCACGGTCACACCCACCACAGCCCTGGGGGGACGCCTTCTGGTGGGGACGGGCCTCAGTGTGTCCGACTCTGCACCTCTAGTGAACTCTGTGCCCATTTCAAGCCATTGCTGCACAAATGAGTCGGGGAGGCCCTGCTGTGGCTTCGGGCAGCCCTGCCTGGACGTAGCGCCAGCCTTTGTGAGCCCACAGGGAGGTCACAGCACCCTATGGCATGGGTCAGGCCGAGCAGGGGCTGGAGCAGGTGCCAGGGGTCCCGTCCGCCCCCACAGACCCCAGTCCTGACAGCCCCCGCCCCCCCGTGCCCGGGTGGCAAGGTCCTCTCCAAGTTCTCCCTGCCAAAGACTGGTCAGGGGATGACTCCGAACCTGCTGGCAGGAGGGGGCACACAGGGAAGCTGCTGTGCCGGCCAGAGGACACAGAGGGAGAAATGGCTCCGCCCTTCAGGGGTAGGGTGGCCTGTGAGCAGGGACAAGCCCAGACACAAGACACAGTGACTCGAGCAGCAGATGGAGGAGACCCTGGAGGGAGCTGGTCTTCACTGATGTACCCCGGCTGCCCCCTACGTTCAGCCAACACCCGTGATCCTCACAAGGAAGCCTGTGGAGCCCAGGGGCCCGCTGCATGGTCCCCGCATAGGGATACCACCCTGCCCCTGCCCCCTACTGGAGCATCCCCACTTCCGACAGCAGGCGGGAGGGCTCTTCCCAAGCAGCAATCTCTCTGGGTTGAGCACTGCCACAGTGACCTTCCCACCCCCCAGGACCGCCCTCAGCACAGCCCCCTGCGCTGGGGACCCCACTGCCCACAAAGGCACCCCCTCTCTGCTTGCCATGTCCGACCAGCTTACATCTGGACACAGACACTGGATCCAGAGGGCTGGCTTCCCACCCGCTGGGGCCTGGCTTTGCGCGTCACTGCAGTGTCTCCAGCCCCGTCCCTCAGCTCTCAGCCCCCAGTGTCCACACTCTGTGGAGGGGGAACCAGGGCCATCTCCCACCAGGTGGCCTCATCACACTCACCCTGCTCGTGCGACTGCTTGCGGCCTCCTGCTGTGAGAACAGAGGAAACTGGTCCTGGGAGGTGGGCTTCAGGCCAAGCTGCCCCTGGTCTCTGCTGGCAGGAGGAGGACAGTGGGGTGTGAGGCCTGAGGCAACTGGAGCCCAGCCCTCGCTGTCCACACATCTGTGGGTCCGGGCCCGGCACCCCAGGGCACAGGGAGGAAAAGACTCCTAAAAGTAGACCCTACCCATCTGCAGGGAAACCGCCACTCCAGACTCTGTTTCTGGGGGTTGGGAGCAGTGGACAGAGGGGTGTGGCAGCACAACTTTTCTCAGCCCTGGGGTCACCTCCCTCCCCCTGGAGCTCACACAGGATGGGGCATTAACACACACGACATATGAGCCCCGGACATGGAGGGGGGCCTGCAGCTAACCCCTGCCAGGTGACAGCCATGCGCCCTCCCGCCACGCTGCCGGAGCAGCCATGTGCCCTCCCGCCAAGCCGCAGGAGAGCCACGCCCCCTCCCCACCACGCCGAAGGAGAGCCACGCACCTTCCTGCCAGCCGTGGGGCAGCCACGTGCCACCCTCCCACGCCACGGGAGAGCCACGCCCCTCCCGCCACGCCGCGGGAGAGCCACGTGCCATCCTCCCACGCTGTGGGGCAGCCACGCGCCCTCTTCCCATGCCGCGGGAGAGCCACGCTCCCCTCCCACCACGCCGTGGGGCAGCCACGTGCCCTCCCGCCACACCATGGGGCAGCCACGTGCCCTCCTACCACGCTGAAGGAGAGCCATGCCCCCTCCCGCCACGCCGCGGGAGAGCCACGTGCCATCCTCCCACGCTGTGGGGCAGCCACGCGCCCTCCTCCCATGCCGCGGGAGAGCCACCCCCCCCTGCCACATGGGAGAGGCACACGTCCTCCTCCCATGCCGCAGGAGAGCCACGTCCCCTCCTGCCATGCCACGGGACAGCCACGCCCCCCTCCCGCTAGCCACTGGACAACCACGCGCCCTCCTCCCACGCCGCAGGAGAGCCATGTCCCCTCCTGCCACACCATGGAGCAGCCACGTGCCCTCCTGCCATGGCGCGGGACAGCCACACGCCCTCCTGCCACGTGGGAGAGGCACACACCCTCCTCCCACGCTGAGGGACAGCCATGCACCCTCCCGCCATGCCACGGGAGAGCCACACGCCCTCCCGCCACGCCACGGGGCAGCCATGCACCCTCCTCCCACACTGCAGGTGAGCCACGCCCCCTCCTGCCACGCTGTGGGGCAGCCACATGCCCTCATGCCAGGCCACGGGAGAGCCATGTGCCCTCCTGCCACACCACGGGAGAGCCACATCCCCTCCTGCCACGTGGGAGAGGCACACGCCCTCCTCCCATGCTGAGGGACAGCCACGCGCCCTCCTGCCATGCTGTAGGAGAGCCAGCAGGTGGCCCTCATTTGCGAGTGGATGCCTGGCCTGTGCCCCACTGAGAACAGTGGTCTTCACCATGTTCCCCACGTCCAGTTTCTGCCCATAAACAGCCATCAGCTGAGGTACCCTGTGGGTCAGAAAGGGCCCTTCCTCGGCCCGCACACCCTGTCATCCTCAGGACTCCTGACCAGTGGCTCGGGTGGCCAGGGTCACAGGGCTTCCGTTCAGCGCAGCCGGCCCCATACCTCCACCAGCTCACCGCCCGAGTCCACTGCTCCCCAGGAGGGCTGGTCTTGCACTTGGCAGAGCTCCCTGCCCTGGGTCTTCTCTCAGCCATGCAGCTGACACCAGGCTGGGGCCCAGAGCCAGACCAGAAACAAGCACACACACCCCCACCCCCAGTCCCAGAAGTGCAGCTGCGGGAGGGCTGGGGAGGCCCACGGGCCACACCTGGCCTCCCCCTTGCCGAGGTTCAGAGGATCCTGTGTTGTCTCAGTGGCGGCGTCCACAGCACTCAGGGTGTAGGACAGCTCGGGTGGGCCGCTCCCCAAGTCCTCTCTGCTGGGGGCCGTGACCTCCTCTCCCTCCATCAGCGCCCGGGACACCTCTTCCTCCGTCACAGCTGGGGGGTGGTGCAGAAGCATCAGTGGCCTCACTGCACATGAGCCCACCCGGCCCAGCCTGGCTGTCCCCTCGGCTCAGTGCGGTCCCCTTTGGAGAGGTGGCTCAGCCCTCAGGAGGCCGGCCTCTCTTGCACCTGTGATGGGGGCAGGGGGATATAAGGACACCCACCCTGGTTGTCCAGCTTCTGCAGCTGCGGCAGAGTGCGCAGGACGGTCATGCGGTAGAGGTGGGGGCAGGTGCCACAGCAGGGGTTCTCGGCCAGCCAGAGCACCCGCAGGCGCGGGAGGCCCTTCAGGTGGATGAGCTCTGCGAGGCTGGGAATGCGGTTCTTGCGCAGGTACAGCTCACTCAGCTGCCGGCAGCGGCTCACAGGCTCCAGGCTGGAGATGCTGTTGACACTGCGTGGACGCGGCCGTCAGCGCCGGTCCAGGGCCCCCACCCCACCACGCAGACGAGCACTGCCTGCTGGTGCCCACCTGCCCTCACCTTAGGGTGGAGGGCAAGGGAGCCCCCAGGCCCAAGAGAAAGCTTTACGCTCCAGCTTTACCCTGCAGTGGGAGCGGCAGCCCCTACTCTGCTGAGGAGTCCATGTCGGGGTGGAAGTCCCGACAGGACAGGGGACTGAGGACTCCATGGGACACACCAGTGAGCCCAAAATGGGCAGTAGCCAGGAAAACCCACGACGAACCTAAGCAAGCCCACTCAAGCCCCACACGACCAAGACCTGAACACTGAACTTCCAAACCCCATGTTCACAAAATAATTAACTACAGAATTAAACTGAGTGAACGGGAAAGAGGAAATCATCCAGACACCAGGCAGAGACCTGCAGGTTTGAGCTGACAGAGCAGGGTCACCTCCCGCACACCCAGATGGACGAGCCATGAATGCAGGCTCAGTGTGAGGAGGGTGGCTGACCATAAGCCTTAGGCCGTGGGGGATCTGCCCGTCCTGCCAGACTGTCTGGACCACTCTCCGTTGGATGCTGGGCAGGGATGCCCTCACTCACCCCTAGGGTCACTCCCACCACACCCGACACTGTCACTGAAGCAGCGGGACAAGGGTGCCACCGTCTCAGCACAAGTGAACCCAGGCTCTGGGATCCTCGCGATGGGGGAGCCACACAGGCCGTCGGGGTGGAGGCTTGAGGTCGAGGGCTTGAGCCGGCAGGGGTCGAGAGACCCCTCCTTGACCACTGGGCTATGGCCTCCCATAGCTCTTGCTACAGACTGACTGTGTCCCCAGATCCACACATTGAGATCCTGACCCCCAGTGCAGTGGTGTGAGGATGTGGGGCCCCCATGAGTGGGGCCAGCGCCATTATGAAATGGACCCCCAGAGCTGTCCGAACCTTCTGCCAGGTGAGGACACAGGGCGCCCTCACCAGACACTGGTCTTGGACTTATGGCCTCTGAACTATGAGGAACAAATGCCTGTGAAATCCCATTAGAGCAGCCAGACCGGACTAAGCCTTGCCACCCATGGGCACTGAGAGCAAACCAAAACGATGTAATTGCACAGGACTGCCGCCCAGCGGCCTGGGGTCAGTGGCTTAGCCGCGGGGGCCCCCAGTTCCAGAAAGGCTAGGAGTCCAGGCCACAGCCCTGGGCACTGTCCCTCTTCGGGCTGCAGTGATGAGAACCACTGCGGTACAAGGGGCCTTGGCTCAGAGGCTGGGGACTTGCCCCAGAGCCCTGATGGCGCTCGGTAGAGACGGGGTTAAGTCCACACCTGATCCAAGTTTCCTACTATTTGGGGAATGAAAGATAAGGCCTTTTTTGTCAGGTAAGGCCTTCTAGGTGCACATCCCCCTGACAGCTTCACTGACAATCGTCACAGGTAAGTGATGGCAGACGCCAGGCGCTTGCACACACTGGCTGCTCCGTCTTCCCCACTGCATCCACTCCTCCTCGCCCCCTGCTCACAGTCATTGTCTTACAGCTGGGGGAGCCGAGGCACAAGGGCCGAGCTGGGCCCAGGCTGGGAGAGGGGCTCCGGGCCCACTCCTTCATTCATTCTTTCATTCCGCAAGCAGGTGCCAGCCCCAGCCTGTCGGGCCAGGGCCGGAGGTGGGTGAGCACAAGGTGGGTGGCAGAAGGCACCCAGGGTGACCGCCGAAAGCACAAGAACAAGCGGGGTCAGGAAGGACAGGGTGGCCAGTGTGACGAGGAAGGTAAGTCTCAGGACCTGCATGGGACCCAGGGCCTGCAACGCCACACACAGGGCGAGTCCTGAGACCTTCTGAGCTGCCAAGGAGTTAGCCTTCATTGCAGCGCTTCAATCTCCACAAGGTTTACACATGGGGACCTGCAGAAAGCACTCCAACATCTGCAGGGGCAGCCTCCTCCCCAGACCCAGAGTGGGTGGGTCAAAGTTCAGGTAGGGAGAGACTTCCTCCTTCCCTCACCTTCCAAATGCCCCCACCCCACCCGGAGCCTGGAGCCCCAAAGGCAGCATTTGGCTCATTCAAGCTTTCTTTAGTCTGTTAAAAGGTGTATGACCCTGGAAGAGTGACTATTATCAAGGACAGACCATGCAGTGCAGGGAAGTTGGCAGAGCTCCGGGCACTGATGGAACCAGGACGGAGACAAGGCTGGCACTGGGGGCGCTGGGACAGACACAGCCACCCTAGGGTGGCACCCCATGACCCAGGGACGGGGGTGGGGGGGGAAGCTCGGGGGGAGGCCTGGGTGCCCTCCTGGAAGAAGGGCAGAGTTAAGGAGTAACCAAGCCCTGGTGCTACCTTGGTGTAGCCTGCAAAAGCAGGCCTCCCAGACCAAGGATGGGAGTTATCAAAGGATAATTAGTTATTCAGGTTATTAACCAGCCCACGGGAGGGATCTGGACACTCTCCTCATCTTCCAGCCCTGGTGACTTAGGAGGGGTGGCCAGCAAGGGTTCGGTACCTGAGGGTGATCACTTCCAGGCTGGGCATTTCCCGGCATATGGAGATCTATGAAGGAAAAGAACGTGACTGCAATCATCACAGGATGCTGGCATGTGACATCACATCTCTCCAGCAGCCAAAAGAACCCAGGGGGAGCTTCTGCCCACCCCCTGACAAGGGCCCAAGCGGAGGAGCCTCCCCCTTCCCGACTAGGAACACGCAGGGCTTTGCAGCCCGTTCCCCTCTGCAGCCCAGACGTCCCCTCTGCCTGATGGAGAGATGGCACCCTCTCCACAACTCGAACCAGCATCATTACCACTAAACGCTGCCAGCCATCGAGATGGGGCATTTCTAATTGTAGATATCCTCAAAGGACCTCAGTGAGGAGACTCAATGGACAGCCAGCCTTTCTCCCTACTGTCCCTGACATCCAAGGAAAGGAGAGAAGCCCCTTCTTGCCAACAGAGCTGTTGTGATATGGAGACTGGCTCAAAACTAGACCTGAGAACATGTTAACACTGACTCAGGGGAAAGGGCCAGTGGGGCACAAGCTGGTCCATGAAGACCCATAACCTGCAAGACTGATGAGCAGTGGAGCCCCGAATATGTGTGTGTCTGTCTGCCAGACAGTGGGCATGGGGCCAGAGGGGGCTCCTGACATCAACAAGCTGTCTGGTCAGGATGCTTCACACGTGCACTGAATCTGTTTTCTGTTACAGCAGTGTTTTGCCTTGTCTTTGCTGCTACAGAATCAGGCGCAACAGGCTTTTCTGGAGGGCTCCGACTCTCAGCATGTCCAACTTTGCTTTTCAGGATAGGTACAGTTCAAGTTCCAAAACAGAAGTTGATAAGAACCAACTGCTGGGCACCCCACTCTGTGTGAGCTGGAGACATTCATCCCAGGACTGGGGGCTGGGGTCGGAAGTGGAGTTGGGAAGAAACCGAGTCACAGACACTCAGCTCCGCTCAGCTCCTCTCTCTGCCCCTGCCCAGCCCTCATCTCTTCCTGCCACGGGAATAGCGGGTGAAGATGGATCTGACCAGGGAAGGGGCTGAAGAGAGGAAACTCCTTAGGGACATGAAGTCCAAGAATCTATTAAAAAAAGTTTAAAAAGACCCCCCTCCCCCAAGCCAAGTGCACTGTTCCTAAAGTCAACCAAGCACGTGGGGCCCTTCCTCAGGTGGGAGAGGTCTGCATCCTGGATCAGCCCCCTCTTCTGTGAGGCCCGCTTCTCATCTGCAGGAAGATGTGTGAAGGGACTTTGGAATTAACTTGGGGCTACAGAACTTCTTTTCACAAGTGGCTCTTCCTTACTAAAGCTGCTAAGGTAACAAATGGACGGGGACCTGGATGGGATGGGTGTGGGTCTGTCCACTTAACCTTCCTCCCAGGGATCAGGGACCATTTGGAGATGACCAGCATGGTACTTACATCAGTGAGACGGCTGCCCCTGGGGAGAGAAAAGACATATGCACTTTTAGTTTGTCAAAGTTGAATAAAAAAACTAAAAACAAAAATTAATGACAAACGTCTACAAACTTTAAGAGTCTACAACTTTGGACTCCCCTGGTGGTACAGTGGATAAGAATCGGCCTGCCAGTGCCGGTGACATGGGTTCCATCCCTGGTCTGGGAAGACTGCACGTGTAACTGAGCTTGTGCACCGCAACTACAGAGCCTGTGCTCTAGAGCCCGTGAGCTGCAGCCCACGCGCCTGCAGCCCGTGCTCCGCAACAAGTGAAGCCACTGCAATGAGAAAAGCCCGTGTACTGCAACCAGCGTGTGGCCCCCACCTGCCACAACTAGAGAAAAAACCTGCAGGTAGCAACAAAGGCCCAGCGCAGCCAAAAATTAAACACCCGAGTTTTTAAAAAAGAATCTGTAAGTGAGAAAAAAAAAAAAGTATATGATTTCAACGACCAAGTAAAAGAAAACTTTCTCAGACGACTGACAAAGGTGCCCAAAATCATTTCCAGGTTGATTTTGGACAAAACCATTTGATGCTGGTGGCTGCTCTTCAGACTAAGCAGTGGCAGAGGCTGCCCCGTCTGAAGGACACAAAGACTCCCTCATGCTCAAGGCTGCTGTGCCCAGGGATAATTCCCTAACACACATAAACAAGGGAGTCTTTGCAACAGGACAAGTTCAAAGGCTGAACTTACGACTTATGAAACACACTTCAGAAAGCCTGAAATGCGGTCGTTGTGCCTCCCTCCCGAGGGGAAGGCTGACTGCTCACGCAGAACAAGGGCATGCATTGTTGAAAACAAATGACACGAATGCCGTGGCCAAAATACCAGATGTGTGGGGCAGAGAGAAAGGCTTCTAATGAGCAGGCAGATCTCACTGCAGTCAATCTGCCTGCCACCAGCAGGAGGATCGTCCGCTTCTGGCTGAGAGCCACCTGAGCTGTCCAGAGCACGGAGGCACTTGGAGCCCTGCCTGGAGTCCCCACTGAACACGGGCAGACCTTTCAGGAGTTCCAGGAGCACTCCTGGTCCTTCCTTGGTGCAGCTAGCCCTGGCCACCCTGTCTTTGAGGCTGCACTGACCCCACAGCACCTGTATCTCTAACCATTACCTCCTAGACAGTGAGTCCCCTGGGGACAACGCATCCCTACCCAGGGCTCAATTACAACAGTGTTTACTGAAAGATCACTTTGATGGAGCCTCAGTTTCCTTTCTTTGCCCTAAAAAGGGTGTTAGCCACCTTGATCTCCCATCTCATCAGCAGGCTTGGCTCCCAGGGCTGCTGGCAATTTCAGAAAAGACACCTCTCTACAGAGAACTGTCTGCCCCACTATAGCCATCTAGAAGCCCAAGAGCCAGTCTTCAAGGGAATTCCAATTGTCCTGTGCAAGGAGGGCAGGTTTGGAGTTGTGTGTGAAACACCACCCGGTCAGGAGAGATGAAAATTCTGGAATGGTTTTGCCAAAGGCCCCCTGAGCTTATGCAACACCTCCCAGAGGCTGGGCGGACCAGACATGGGCCAAGAAGGTGAGGCCCAGGTGCCCCTCCTAGATTCCGAACCCCTCTGCATCCTCCGCAGGCCCTTGCAGTCCCCGCTCCAGAGAAGAGGAGGCGGGCAGGGGTCCCCGCTCCAGGGACCCCTGGAGGGGGTTCTGGACAGGGGTCTCCACTTCTAGAAAGCTCTTCCCAGCCATGACGCAGGGCAGGGGTCCGGGGAAGGGTTGTCGGGCAGCGGGGAGGACGCGCGGGGACGGGCTCTGGCCTCTGGTCCTCACCAGCAGTTGAGCTTCCTCACGCTGTGAAGCTCCGAGGCCTTGGCCCGGGACAGGACCATCTTCCGCGTCAGCTTCATGGCGGCGGGCCCCCAGGACCCCAGACCCCGGCAGAACTCTCAAATCTCTCGCTACCTCGGCGGATGTTGGCCACGCCGGCGCCGGTCTCCAAGGGGCGGGGCCCGCATCATTAGGAGCGCGTCCTGAGAGCCCATTGGCCCCCTCTGAGGGGACGGGCCGGCGCGAGTGCAGTGGGGCCGCTTGGGCTTCCGCCTCGCGTCTTGGCTCCTCCCCCACCTGCTCCGACCAGCCCCTGGAGCCGCTTGCCTCGTCCTGCGCGTGCGCAGTGGTGGTGACGCAGGGCTCTGACATACGTCAGACTGGATTGGAGGCGCCAGTCGGCTACAAGAGACCTCACCCGAGTCCCAGATCCTAAGCCAGGTCCCCGTCCCCACCCAGAACCCCGAATTCCAACCCCGGACCTCAGTCCTGGCCCCGAGGCTGGTGAGTTAGAAGTGATGGTCTCTTTCAGTTCAGTTCAGTCGCTAAGTCGTGTCCGACTCTTTGCGACCCCATGAACAGCATCACTCCAGGCCTCCCTGTCCATCACCAACTCTCTAAACTGCCTTGAATTAGGAAGATTTTAAGCTTTGAAACGAGAAATCTAGAAGAGTTCTAGGGCTGCGCTGATTCCTTTCCCTCTCAGCGTTTAAGGAAAGAAGGCAGGAACCAAAGGTAACAGAGACCTCACAAGTAGTCAGACATTTTAGAAATCAAAGGGTTGCTTGGGCTGCAAAGTACATTAAGACGTGTGTCCGAGATCTCAGACCTCAGAGGTGACAAGACCAAACTCAGCCTCTGCTCTGACGCCTTTCCCACTGGAGCCTGGTCCTGTGTTTGGCCTGACCAGCACAGTCTCAGCAAAGATCCTGTTGTTATCCCCACCCTGATCTCTGCGAACCCTCATTGTCTGATTTTGTTGCTCTTCCCTCCCTCGCAAGTGGTATGTAATATTCTTGGCCTGTCGTTTGTAAGATCCTTCGCCCTTGAGGTCTTCTCAGTTCAGTTCAGTTCAGTTCAGTCGCTTAGTCGTGTCAGACTCTTTGTGACCCTATGAAATGCCCCACACCAGGCCTCCCTGTCTATCACCAACTACCGGAGTTCACTCAAACTCATGTCCATCGAGTCGGTGATGCCATCCAACCATCTCATCCTCTGTTGTCCTCTTCTCCTCCTGTCTTCAGTCTTTCTCAGCATCAGGGTCTTTTCAAATGAGTCAGCTCTTCACATCAGGTGGCCAAAGTATTGGAGTTTCAGCTTCAACATCAGTCCTTCTAATGAATATTCAGGACTGATTTCCGTTAGGATGGACTGGTTGGCTCTCTTTGCAGTCCAAGGGACTCTCAAGAGTCTTCTCCAACACCACAGTTCAAAAGCATCAATTCTTCGCTCTCAGATTTCTTTATAGTCCAACTCTCACATCCATATATGACTACTGGAAAAACCATAGCCTTGACTAGATGGACCTTTGTTGGCAAAGTCTCTGCTTTTTAATATGCTCTCTAGGTTGGAATCCTAGTAACTTTCCATCCACTTGCCCCTCACTGCTCCTTTTCTGTAAATCCCCCTAGTCCTTGTTGAATTTGGAGTTGAGCCCAGTCTGTCTCTAAGTGCAATAGTCTTGAATAAAGTCTTCCTTACCCTTTTAACAAGTGTCAGGATCATTTTTTTCTTTCACAAGGGTCAGAGTTGGCTTTGCCAAGGTGTCACGGCAATATCCGAAGCCCAGGGCCCTGGAGACTGGTGGAGGACTTGCCTGTACGAGGGACTCCTGGCACAACCAGGGGCCCTGATTCAGTGGGGGAGAGTGGAATTTTGCTGTAGCCCAGCTATCTTTATTGTAAAGACAATACAGGGGATTATAAAAGAGAAAAGCATCCCCACAGTAGTTTAACTGCTGCATTTCCTGTATTTCGTCCGGTGTGCAAATTGGAAGTGGTCAAACGAGAGATGGCAAGAGTAAATGTCGACATTCTAGGAATCAGCAAACTCAAATTGACTGGAATGGGTGAATTTAACTCAGATGACCATTATATCTACTACTGCAGGCAGGAATCCCTCAGAAGAAATGGAGTAGCCATCATGGTCAACAAAAGAGTCTGAAATGCAGTACTTGGATGCAATCTAAAAAATGACAGAATGATCTCTGTTCATTTCCAAGGCAAATCATTCAATACCACAGTAATCCAAGTCTTTGCCCCAACCAGTAATGCTGAAGAAGCTGAAGTTGAATGGTTCTATGAAGACCTACAAGACCTTTTAGAACTAACACCCCCAAAAAGATATCCTTTTCATTATAGGGGACTGGAATGCAAAAGTAGGAAGTCAAGAAACACCTGGAGTAACAGGCAAGTTTGGCCTTGGAATATGGAATGAAGCAGGGCAAAGACTAATAGAGTTTTGCCAAGAAAATGCACTGGTCATAGCAAGCACTCTCTTCCAACAACACAAGAGAAGACTCTACACATGGACATCACCAGATCGTCAACACCGAAATCGGATTGATTATGTTCTTTGCAGCCAAAGATGGAGAAGCTCTATACAGTCAACAAAAACAAGACCAGGAGCTGACTGTGGCTCAGATCATGAACTCCTTATTACCAAATTCAGACTTAAATTGAAGAAAGTAGGGAAAACCACTAGACCATTCAGGTATGACCTAAATCAAATCCCTTATGATTATACAGTGGAAGTGAGAAATAGATTTAAGGGCCTAGATCTGATAGATAGAGTGCCTGATGAACTATGGAATGAAGTTCGTGACATTGCACAGGAGACAGGGATCAAGACCATCCCCATGGCAAAGAAATGCAAAAAAGCAAAATGGCTGTCTGGGTAGGCCTTACAAATAGCTGTGAAAAGAAGAGAAGCCAAAAGCAAAGAAGAAAAGGAAAGATATAAGCATCTGAATACAGAGTTCCAAAAATAGCAAGAAGAGATAAGAAAGCCTTCCTCAGTGATCAATGCAAAGAAATAGAGGAAACAACAGAATGGGAAAGACTAGAGATCTCTTCAAGAAAATTAGAGATACCAAGGGAACATTTCATGCAAAGATGAGCTCAATAAAGGACAGAAATGGTATGGACCTAATAAAAGCAGAAGATATTAAGAAGAGGTGGTAAGCATACACAGAAGAACTGTACAAAAAAGATCTTCACGACCCAGATAATCACGATGGTGTGATCACTGACCTAGAGCCAGACATCCTGGAATGTGAAGTCAAGTTGGCCTTAGAAAGCATCACTACGAACAAAGCTAGTGGAGGTGTTGGAATTCCAGCTGAGCTATTTCAAATCCTGAAAGATGATGCTGTGAAAATGCTGCACTCAATATGCCAGCAAATTTGGAAAACTCAGCAGTGGCCACAGGACTGGAAACGGTCAGCTTTCATTCCAATCCCAAAGAAAGGCAATGTCAAAGAATGCTCAAATTACCACACAATTGCACTCATTTCACGTGCTAGTAAAGTAATGCTCAAAATTCTCCAAGCCATGCTTCAGCAATACGTGAACTCTGAACTTCCAGTTGTTCAAGCTGGTTTTAGAAAAGGCAGAGGAACCAGAGATCAAATTGCCAACATCTGCTAGATCATGGAAAAAGCAAGAGAATTCCAGAAAAATATCTATTTCTGCTTTATTGACTATGCCAAAGCCTTTGACTGTGTGGATCACAAGAAACTGTGGAAAATTCTTCAAGGGATGGGAATACCAGACCACCTGACCTGCCTCTTGAGAAATCTGTATGCAGGTCAGGAAGCAAGTTAGAACTGGACATGGAACAACAGACTGGTTCCAAATAGGAAAAGGAGTACGTCAAGGCTGTATATTGTCACCCAGCTTATTTAACTTATATGCAGAGTACATCATGAGAAATGTTGGACTGGAAGAAGCACAAGCTGGAATCAAGATTGCTGGGAGAAATATCAATAACTTCAGATATGAAGATGACACCATCGTTATGGCAGAAAGTGAAGAGGAACTAAAAAGCCTCTTGATGAAGGTGAAAGAGGAGAGTGAAAAAGTTGGCTTAAAGCTCAACATTCAGAAAATGAAGATCATGGCATCCGGTCCCATCACTTCATGGGAAATAGATGGGGAAACAGTGGAAACAGTGTCAGACTTTATTTTTCTGGGCTCCAAAATCACCGCAGATGGTGACTGCAGCCATGAAATTAAAAGACGCTTACTCCCTGGAAGGAAAGTTATGACCAACCTAGATAGCATATTCAAAAGCAGAGACATTACTTTGCCAACAAAGGTCCCTCTAGTCAAGGCTATGGTTTTTCCTGTGGTCACGTATGGATGTGAGAGTTGCACTGTGAAGAAGGCTGAACGCCAAAGAATTGATGCTTTTGAACTGTGGTGTTGGAGAAGACTCTTGAGAGTCCCTTGGACTGCAAGGAGATCCAACCAGTCCATTCTGAAGGAGATCAGCCCTGGGATTTCTTTGGAAGGAATGATGCTAAAGCTGTAACTGCAGTACTTTGGCCACCTCATGCGAAGAGTTGACTCATTGGAAAAGACTCTGATGCTGGGAGGGATTGGGGGCAGGAGGAGAAGGGAACAACAGAGGATGAGATGGCTGGATGGCATCACTGACTCGATGGGTATGAGTCTGAGTGAACTCTGGGAGTTGGCGATGGACAGGGAGGCCTGGCGTGCTGTGATTCATGGGGTCGCAAACAGTCGGACACAACTGAGCGACTGAACTGAACTGTGGTGTTGTGAAGGGTTTATCAGTCAAGTCTTGGCCAGAACCCCCTCATCCATGCCTGGGTTCTGCTGTACAGTGGGTTCTCTTAAGTGAGTAGAACCGGTGTGAGGGGTTCGGGCAGAGAACACGGCCAGCTGGAGTACAGGTGTCCCAGACCCACATGCCACCTGCCCTGGTTTACTAGCCCGTGTGGCCACACGGGGGCTCCTCTGATCAGCTGGTGAAGGATGGCTGGCTCAGTGCTAGCTGCAGAATGTCTCCCTCTGGTGGTCCCGAAAGAACTCATGAAGGCCAATGCCCGCAATAGGCAGCACTTCGAGCAGGGCACTGGCCTGGGATTTGGTTTGATCCCACTGAAGGAGTTAGTCACTCAGTCCAGACTCTTTGCAACCCTATGGATTGTAACCTGCCCCAGGCTCCTCTGTCCATGGGATTCTCCAGGCAAGAATACTGGACTGGGTTGCCAGTCCCTACCCAACCCAGGGATTGAACCTGGTCTCCTGCATTGCAGGCAGATTATTTACCATCTGAGCTGCCAGGGAAGCCCTTCATCCCTCTAGCAGGCTAGTGAGTCAGCCTGTTACACCTTTGTGAGTGCCAGCAGGAGACTGCAACTCCTGGGTCAGAGACAAAGGACGGTTTATTCCTCGTGGCACTGACAGATATGCATCAGCACCCCCACATCTGAATTTCACAGGAGCAACTCAGTGGGCTCTGTAGATGCTCACTGCCTGTGCCATGGGCACACATGGTACTGAGAGGGATCAAGGAGCTGTGGATCCACCACTTTTCCAGCCAGTAGTGAGAGATCCTCATCTTGGTCTGGGGTGACGACCCTCATGTCTCAAGGTTACCAGGTGTAGGAACAATGAAAGGAAACAGCCTTGCCACCTTGGCACACCAGCAAGACCTGTAGGTGAGCAAGAGGTCCAGGGGCCTGGCCGCCACGTGGAGTGCCTGTCCCTCTGCTGTGTGTGGAGGGCAGTGTGCTGACATTGGATTGTGCGTGGACTCACAGACAGGTAGGGATGGCCTGACCCTCTGGTGGTGGGGGGACCAAAAGGAGAGAGATGGAGAATCAGGGGCAGAGAGGTCTGGAAGGGGTGGTAGTGTGGGCTGCCAGGTGGAGATACTCATACCCCGCTGTGAGGCCATTGGGCACCCACCACAGATGAGGCACTGGACAGCAGGGAGACAGCCCATTGATGGCCGTCAGTCTCTTTCCTCAGCCAGCCTGGTGCTGGCTGTGGGTCAGACAGGGTGTGGCTGGGATGGAGGCTGAACATGGCATCGTCCCTCGGAGAGACTGGGCAGTGATGCACTCCAGCAGGATGGACACGTTCTGGGTTGGCTCTGCTTCCTGCCTGTGGGGACTCACCTGGTACCAAAGTCTTGGGGCTCATTGTGGTTTGATCCACCAGCACAGGATCGGTCCCACACATCACATCAGACTAGGGGACCCACTTCAGGGGCCCCAAGGCCCTGTGTGATGTGCCCCCACCCCCTCCCCTCATCTTGTGCCACACTCCCCTGGCACACTTCCCTTCCTGATGGTCCTCAAACATACGACTGAGTTCACCTCAGTTTGCAACTGCTCTTCCCTGGATCCAGATGCCTTTCATTGATTGTTATGGCTTGATCCATCACTTCCTCAGAAAGTGGATCACTTCCTCTATCCACCCTGCTGAGAAAGGCCTTCCCAGCTACCCTCCCACCAACCCTGTGACCTCTAGTTCCTGCCCTGCTGACCTCAATGTTTATTATGTCCCTTGTGCTTTATGCTGTTCTCCCTCTGGACTACGGGCCTGGGCTCTTCTCCCTGGAGACCCAGCACCTAGACATGGTCTCCCTGTAGCAAGGCTTCAGTGCCCGTGGGCTGGCTGGCTGATGAACATGCAGGGTCTGCAGGTGCCTTTGATGCCAGTCCTGGCAGGTTCCCAAGTCACCGCTCCCTCATCCACTGGGGGTGAAAAGATTTCCTTCTGCACTAGATCACAAAGTCTTCAAACAGTTGTGGGAACTTAGCATGGTGCTTGGCGTGTGGGGGGCCCAGGCTGAGTGATCGAGCCTTTCTGCCCTCCTCCACTGACAGTGACCCTGGCCAGTGCAGAAAGCCATCAAGATGGACAGATGGACTCTGTGGCAAAGCACAGAAAGGACTTGTAGAGAAAAGACTGGCCTGTGTTTATTCATTTTATTCCATGTCCTGACTGTCCGGGTCATTTCTACCTCCATTCTCATCACTGTCACTGCAGAATCTGGGCAATCTGGTAGAACTTTCTGGAATGGCACTCAGCCACTAGGGTGTCCACAGTCTTTACCCTCCTGGGCAGCACACCACACCCACTTACTTCATTGGGCAGGCTTTTCTGATTAGATGTTTCTAGAATGGAGGCCATCTGTTGACCTCATCGATGAAGTGATGAAGGAAAACAATGTTGTCCCCCAGCATTAGGCCCACTACTTTTCATCCTCTCTCTCGACCAGGGTTCAGCAACCTACAGCCCACAGGCCAGATCCAGCCACTGCCTGTTTTTGTAGATAAAGTTTTATTGGCACATAGCCAGGCCCTCTGCTTGTTCTTATAAGTAAAGTTTTATTGACACACAGTCAGACCTACTTGCTTGTGTTTTGCCAATGGCTGCTCTCTGGCTGTAAGGACAGAGTAGTTCAAATGGAGGTGCAAAACCTAATGATTTACCATCTGGCCCACTATAAAAAAGTCTGTACGCCCTCTCTAGGCTTCTCATGAAGACTCACCACAGGCAGACCATGTCTAGGGGCTGGGACTCCCAGCCCCCGGACTCTCACCGCCTTCCTCTGCCAACCCTCCCCAGCTCTTCCTCCAAGGAGCCAACAGCCTCGCCTCTCTATTTCAATGTATTATTCACAAGAGCGCGCCATGCTAGTAACTTTTTCAGTGACTGTGGTTTTCTCTGGCTGGCAGAGCAAGGGGCTTTATGTTTTTGGCATGATGTCTGTGCTGGAACAAAGTCCTCTACTCTGCATTTCCTTTATCTGAACTTGAAACACCCCTCAGTCAGGATCAGTACTTAATGATCTTGTACTCTATGGTTCCTGCTTTTTATTTTTATGGAAAAGATGTTTCATAATTGGTTTTGCAATTATGGAGCATGACCTGCTTGTGAAATATGTGGTTTTCTAGAAGGGAATGCGCCCCAGGGGGGACCCTGTGGGCACAAATGTTTTGTCAGAAGCCTGGTTCATGAGATACTCGGCCTTAAGTGATATTTCCACGAAGGCCCTGGGATACATGAAAATGAAAGCCAGCCTGTCCGACGGCTCTGCAGTTACTGCTGTGTCATGAAATATTAACTTCCCTTTAGTATGCTTTTAGATGTGAGATGACTCTCGGGCCAGAGGGCATTGGGGAAGGAGCCCTGGGCGAGAGCGTGGACAGAGCTGCTGAGAAGCAGCTGCGGACACGGGTGGGTCTCCGCTTCCTTTGCCTGTTGACTAGGGTCTGAGATGCCTCTTAGGGGTTGTGGCTGTCCATGTAGCAGGATAACCCCTGTGATGGCCACTCACTGAGCTCCTGCTGCTCTGAGGATGCAGCTGTGGCAGATGGAGCCTGTGCCCCTGCAATGTGAAGTCCTACAGACCAGAGTTGCAATCTGGTGGACCAGCCATGATGCCTAGGTGCTGTGCCCCTGCAGTGGGCAGCCCTGCATATGAGAGCTGTTGGGTAACAGCCACCATTGCTGGTGCCAACCACCTTGGAAGAGAGACTCCAGTCATCTTCAAAGTACTTGAGAAACTGATCTAGTGCTGTCCAAGGAGCTCTGATGGGTTCTGACACTTACCCCAAGCTGCTTCGAAACCTCTGGGTGGTGGGCGAGTGAGACAGGGGCCAGCCATTGGCCAGGGCACCTGGGGCACTTTGGTCAATGCACCTAGCAGCTTTGCAGAGAGGCAGAGGCAGATGGAGGCGAAAGGCCCTCCAGAGGAGGATGCTCTAGGCAGGAGTCTGGACACTGCGTCCATGTACCCAGAGGAGGAAATGAGGGTCAGCTGGCAGCCCCTGGCCCTGCAATCAGAGGGAGCACGGGACCCTGTTCACTTCCCTAGGTCATGAGGCCACATGGGGTGGCAGCCAGGAAGGAGAGGGCAGAGGGCTGCTGTGGGGTGAGAGATTTGTGGTGAGGGAATTTGGGGTTGTAGGAAAAGCTTCGATCAGTTTTTCGGGAGTCAGCATTCAGTCCTCTCTGTGCTCCAGTCAGGAGGACTGGGAAGGTGCAGCCAGGGTGGAGATGAGGCACCTGTGGGTCCGGGGCAGCACCTGCTGGGGTGAACCCTGTGTGGAGCTCCTCCTGGTGCCTTGGATCCTGCCTTACAGGGAATGGGCTCCTGGCTCGGGGCCCCTAGGAAGATGGGGCAGGGCAGCTGCAGACCAGTAGGGGAAGTGGTTCACCCAGTCTCCGGGCCCCCATTCTCCGACACAGCCCCAGTACAGTCCTGCGCCCCACCTCCCAGCGGTTAGGACTTGATAAGAACTTCCTCCGGGTTCACACTTGGCGCCAGCCTCTTGGGAGGGGATCTGGGGAGGCGGACCGGGCTCCAAAGGGCTAGTCTCTCCTCCTGGGCTCTGGTCTGGAGTGCGGAACTGGGCGGACTGCGCTCTCTGGAGCCGTGACGCGGAACACGCTGCGGGGGCCCCGCGGGGCCAGGGCTGCGGTCCTGCTCAGCCGCGGAGGCGGCGGCGCGAGTGACGCGAGAGCGCGGGCCTCTCAGCGGGTGGGTACGCACGCCGGCCCGGGTGGAGGGAACCGAGGTGCTGCGGCGGCGCGTATCAAGGGCAGGATGCCCCAGGATCCAGGGGGAGGGTCGGGCCGGCACAAGGGTCGGAGCCCAGGCTGGGGTGCGTGGGCCAAGGGATGCGGCTGGGTCCGGGCGCGGGCGCGGGAGCTGGGGGTCGTGGAAGGCTGCAGCAAGCTCCAAAGTGTGAGTGCGCCGGAGTGCAGAGGGCTGGGCTGGGCGCGGCTCGGGCTGCGGTGCGGGCTGCAGCGGGGGTGCGGGGCTGCTGCGGGGGGTGCGGGACTGCTGCCACAGGCAGGCGGCTGGCCGAGTGCGGATGTCCGCTGGACTGCGGCGCGGGGCGCAGGCGCTGCGACACGGCTGGGTGCGGTCTCTCCGGAGGCGCCGTGTCGCGACTTGGGGGCATCTGGGACTTGGCCATCTCAGGCTCTTCCTCTGACCCGCGCCCCCAAGACCTCCCGGCCCAGTTCCGTGGTTGGCGGTTCCTTTGCCCTTCACCCGCATGTGGCTATTTTTAGTCTTCGAAGTGCTGTCACAGCCAGGATTTCAAAGGATGCTGGAGGAGGAGCTCAGGGAGCAGCTACAGGGTTAGAGAAGTGGAGAGGGGGCGCACACAGGGCAGCAGCCAGTGTGCCCAGACCAGCACGTGGTTCTGTTTACCGGTGAGTCTTCTGGGGTGGGGAGGGTGGGGTACCAGGAGGAGCCCTGTCTGGGTGAGTCCCCATGGGAACATCCACCCTGTGCTCCTGTCAGCCCCCCACTCCTCTCTAGGGCCACAGGTTCACGTTTTGTTAGTGTTTTGTGCTGGATGACATTTGTAGGTGAGCATGTTGTTACTGGAGAAGGCGATGGCACCCCACTCCAGTACTCTTGCCTGGAAAATCCCATGGACGGAGGAGCCTGGTAGGCTGCAGTCCATGGGGTCGCTAAGAGTCGGATACGACTGAGCGTCTTCATTTTCACTTTTCATTTTCATGCATTGGAGAAGGAAATGGCAACCCACTCCAGTGTTCCCTGGGAGAATCCCAGGGAAGGGGGAGCCTAGTGGGCTGCTGTCTATGGAGTCGCACAGAGTCGGACACGACTGAAGCGACTTGGCAGCAGCAGCAGCAGCAGCAGCATGTTGTTACTATATTCAGGCCTGCTGCTGCTGCTGCTGCTGCTGAGTCGCTTCAGTCCTGTCCGACTCTGTGCGACCCCATAGACGGCAGCCCACTAGGCTCCTCTGTCCCTGGGATTCTCCAGGCAAGAATAGTGGAGTGGGTTGCCATTTCCTTCTCCAATATTCAGGCCTAGTGGTCAGATTCTCTTTCTTCTTGGAAGTCATTTCCTTTTAGAGTTTTCTCAACATACCTGTGCTAATTGTTGTTGCTGTTCTGTCCCTAAATCATGTTCAACTCTTTGTGACCCCACGGACTGCAGCACGCCAGGCTTCCCTGTCCTTCACCATCTCCCGGAGCTTGCTCAAACTCATGTCTGTTGAGTTGGTGACGTCATCCAACCATCTCATCCTCTGTTGCCCCCTTCTCCTCCTGCCCTCAATCTTTCTTAGCATCAGGGTCTTTTCTAATGAGTGGCTCTTTGCATCAGGTGGCCTAAGTACTGGAGCTTCAGCTTCAGCATCAGTCCTTCCAATGAATATTTTGGATTGACTTCCTTTAGGAATGACTGCAGTCAATCATCTCCTTGCAGTCCAAGGGACTCTCAAGAGTCTTCTCCAACACCACAGTTCAAAAGTATCAATTCTTCCCCACTCAGCCTTCTTTATGGTCCAACTCTCACATGTGTTCATGACTACAAGAAAAATCATAGCTTTGACCATACAAACTTTGTCAGCAAAGTGGTATCTCTGCTTTTTAATACACTGTCTAGGTTTGTGATAGCTTTTCTTCCAAGGAACAAGTGTATTTAATGTCATAGCTGCAGTCCCTGTCTGCAGTGATTTTGGAGCCTGAGACAATAAAATCTGTCACTGTTTCCATTGTTTCCCCATCTATTTGCCATGAAGTGATGGGACTGGCTGCCATGTTCTTCGCTTTTTGGATGTTGAATTTTAAGCCAGCTTTTCCACTCTCCTCTTTCACCCTCATCAAGAGGCTCTCTAGTTCCTTTTCAATGTCTGTCATTAGAATGGTGTCATCTGAATATCTGAGGTTGCTAATTGCTCATGGAGAATTTTTGCTATATAACAGGGTGGCCAAATTTGCTTTTAGGTGAGATGTGAAGAGAGCAACTGATGGTATGATTCTGGGGAAAAGAACCCCAGAGAAGGTTTGATGCGGGGGTTGTAAGTTCATTGTCAGCTTGGTTTTCTGGACTCTCCCAGGGCCTAGACTGTTGGGCAGGGGTCTGGGTGTGGTGTGGAGGGTGTGGGTGGAGGGGAGGAAGGGGAGGGTCAGGCCAGACTCCCCCTGCGCTGGGCATGGGAATGGTTACACATGGCTTTGCCCTTCAAAGTCTGATGAGTGGTGGGTGTGAGGAATGGTGTTTGACACGTTTCCTAGGGACCTGTTGGCAGCTGGGATTGAGAAGATGTGCACAAGCCTCTAGTGAGTGTGCTGAGATGGGCATGTGTGAATCCAAAAACTGTGAATCTGGGCAAACGCACTTGAGTTTCTTGAGACCAAGTCCTTTATTGCTTCTTCTGTCACTTGTCCCGTAGAACAGTGGTCCCCGACCTCTTGGCTCCAGGGACCAATTTCGTGGAAGATAATTTCCCCACAGACCGGGATGGGGGAATGCTTTTGGAATGATTCAAGTGCATTACATTTATTGTGCCCTCTGTCTCTATTATTATTACATCAGCTCCACCGCCGATCATCAGGCAGTAGGTCTTGGAGGTTGGGGACCCTGGCTGCAGGACTGAGCCCTGGAGAGTCCCGGTCCCCTTACAGATTAGCTGCCCAGTTGTGAGATTCTCAGAGCCTTCTTTTCCTCTTCTGTCACCTGGAACATTTCCTGCGGGTCTGCTCCCCCGAGACGCTGACTGTGAGGTCTGGCAAGCTGCCGACTAGGACAGCAGGTGGCCCTGTAAAGGCCACTCTCGAGTAAGCCCCCTTTGCCACGGGGGGTGTGCCAGGCGGCTCCTGAGGACTGCAGGGCCAGCGCCGCTCACTGCTTGCCTCAGTGCATCCTGGCTGCTATACAAAGACCATGTTCGGTGGCTCATAAACAGCAGACATTTATTTCTCACAGTTCTGGAGGCTGGCCATCCAAGACTGTGTGGTTGGTGGTTCTGGAGACTGGAAGTCCAAGACTGTGTGGTCAGTGAGGGCCCACTTTGGGAGCAGACTCCTGTGTTCTCACGTGGAGGAAGGGCCCTGGGGCTCCCGGGGGTCTCTTTTACAAGGGCATTGATCCCATTCATGTAGGCTCCACCCTCCTGACCCAACCACCTCCTAAATGCCCCATAGGAATTTTAGGGGAACACAGCCCATCCCATTCTGGCCCCCCAAAATTGTGTCCTTCCCACATGCAAAATACAGTCACTCCATCCCAACAGCCCCCAAATCTTAACTCACTCCAGCATCCACTCCAAAGTCTCCCCTAAATCAGATGTGGGGAGACCTGAGGTGGATTCACCCTGGGGCATAGTCCTCTCCAGCCGTGAGCCTGGGGAACCAGACTGTCAGTGGCACTGAGCTCCAGTTCACGTGCTCGATGGACACACAGGGAGGCTAAAGGAACTGAAACATCAGCATTGGAGCAGAGAAAGGTTTACCGCAGGGCTGAACAAGGACAGATGGGTAGTTTGTGCCCCCCAAATCTGGAACCCCTGAAGCCTTCAGCAAAGCATTTTTAAAATCCAGGCCATTGGGGAAGGGGGGCAGTGGTCACAGGGTGTGTGATCAGCTCGTGCATGGCTCTCTGATCAGCTCGTGCACGGCTCTCTCATCTCCCACTGGTTGATGGCAACAGGGCAGGGTCTCGGGGGCTAACATCATCAGTCCTCAGGCTCCAGTAGGTCTGGGGGCTACATGCTTATGATCATCAAGTAATTAACATCTTCAATTTGGTGGAGGTGGAGCTTTCATGCGTGTAAAACCACTCAGGAAATGTACAAGAGAGGATGTGGGCAACACACCTGCCCTGGGAAGTCCCCCTTATAGGGTCCTGCTTGGTTGCAGTAAGCTGTGTGCTTCCAGAATGGAGTGGAAGGCCAGGCAGAGGGTGGACATTCCCATTCTGAAAGGGGAAGTGGGAAAGAAGGCAGGGTGACAGGTCCTAAGTGAGCCCAAAGCCTTGAGGACCACTGGGGGATGGTCCTGCCCCGAGGCTTTGCTGTGCAGAGCCCACTGCACCCTCCCGGCTGGAATCTCAGGCCAGGGGCTCTTCCGGTCTGGGGCCGCCCCGCCCCCACACATTGCCCTCTGCCACAGGCTTTGGGCACCTCCATCCTTCAACTCTGAGTGGAAGTAACCATGTGTAATCTCCTGCCCCCAGCCCTGGGGGTGTGCACATCCCTGGTCAGAGTGCAGGCCATCATGCAGGGTCACCCCGTGCCACACCAGGCCACTCCTGGGGCTGCTGAGGAGGCCAAGATGGGAGGGGCGCAGGGCAGCTGGGCCCCCAGGAGAGCATTCTGCCCTGTGTGCCCTTTCCCTCTGGGCCTGTGCTGGGAGGGCTGCCCCCTGAGCCGTGAGATGCCTTGGGGCCCATCCTCCCTTGTCACGGAGGCAAGTCCCGGCCTCTGTTGACTCTGTTGAGATGCTGTCTAGTCTCCCTGCTGGATGAAAACGGCCAGCCCACCTCCATCCCGAGCAAGTCCAGCCATACCCTCTATGTTCTTCCCTGAATAAGCTTTCTCAACCCTTTCTGTGTCAATAGGCTGAGCATCTCCCAACTCTCTAAGCTCTGAGTCTTTTGTGATTAGAAGTCCATCTTTAGGTCATTTCTCTCTTCTTGCATTTTGCTGTAAGTACTCAAGAGAAGCTTTGCTGTACTTTCAACACTTTGCCTACATGTTTCCTCAGTCAAATTTCATCACTCACAAGTTCTGTCTTCCACAAAACACCAGGAAAGAAGCAGTCCACCAAGCTCTTTACCTCTTTATAAAACGATTGCCTTTCCTTCAGTTTGCAATAACATGGTCCCTGTTTCCATCTGAGACTCATCAGAATGGCCTTGACCACCCCTCTTTCTACAAGCATCTGCTGGTGACGACTTAGGTTTCTCTGAGGAGGCTGGGGCACTCCCTACCACTCTCCTGTCCCGAGCTGTCGCCGCACTCGTTCTGTGTGCCCGTGGTGATGCAGGCTTTTTCTAGCACTCCTCTGAACTCTTCCACTCTGCACGTTGCTCAGGTCCAAAGCTGCCTGGGCGTCTGTAGGTGTCTGTAGCATCAGCACCCACTCCTGGAAACAATGTCCTGAGTTGTCGCGGTGCCTCCACGGGAGGGAGGTTTGGCTCCCTTCCTCTCCGCAGGTGTGAGCACGTCTGGGAGTGACCCTGGCCCAGAAGCAAGGGGGCAGGAGCTGCCCAGGGGGACGAGTGAGGACAAAGAGGTGAGAGGTGGCCTGAGCCCTGACCCCAAGTGCCCAGCACTGAACTGAATAGCCCAGAAGAGGGTGGGCCAGGGAGGCCAGGTGATGGCAGGCGCCTCGCTCCCTGGCAGATCCCAGCCCCCCTCCACCAGAGCACGGTGACCACGTGTTGAAGCTAGATGAGAAGTGTTGGGAGGGGAAACTTCCTCTGCTTCCTGTTTTGGGTTCTTATGGTTGAACTATAATAAAACTGACACAAGACTGATCAGCAGGAGAAAAAGAAACTAATTTAATTTCATGCACCTGGAGGTCCCATAGGCATGGGACCTAAGAAGTGGGCAAAGCAGGCAGCTTTTAGTATAAAATAGTATATTTAGGAAAAGAAACCATACACTAGTGAAGAATTGACAGGGCAGTGACACTTAAGTTTGGGGTCCCCAGCGAGTGAAGGATCTAAAGAGTTTGGGCTTTAGTCAATGGAAGAAGTCGCGAGGCTGGTTTACACAGGCCTCTTGGCCCCGAGCCTGCATCTCTGGTGATAGAGCCCTTCTGTCTCTGGGTGCAGGGGTGCACCTTTCACAGGAGAGGTTTATGCCCTGCTCCCAAGGAGACGGAAGGGAGGGGAAGAGTGGCCCTCTTTCGTTGGTTGTCTCTTAAGGAATTTTTGTTGTTGTTCAGTTGCCAAGTAGTATCCAACTTTGTGACCCCATAGACTGCAGCACGCCAGGCTTCCCTGTCTTTCACCATCTCCTGGAGCTTGCTTAAGTTCATGTCCATTGAGTCAGTGATGCTATCTAACATCTCATCCTTAAAATTCATTCAGTTCAGTTGCTCAGTCGTGTCTGACTCTTCGCGACCCCATGGACTGCAACACGCCAGGCTTCCCTGTCCATCACCAACTCCCGGAACTTGCTCAAACTCATGTCCATTGAGTCAGTGATGCCATCCAACCGTCTCATCCTCTGTCATCCCCTTCTCCTCCTGCCTTCAATCTTTCCCAACATAAGGGTCTTTTCCAACGAGTCAGTTCTTCTTAAATTTAAATTCAAAATAATCAGTGTGTCTCGGAGGCGCATTTTGGGGCCACCTCTGCTGGACTCCACAACGGGCAGAGAAAGGACCGTCAGTGACCGTCAGTGACTGTCTTGTATGGGGGAGGGGGATGTGGCCAGAAAGGGCTTTGGGGCGGGAGAGGGAGGGAGACCTCACGACCTGTCCTCTGCCCCTCTTCACACCCTTGGAGCAGCTGATGGCAGCGGGGCCTCCCTGGATGACACCTTGTGTGATATGGGTGATGTCATGAGATGTCACTGTGGGCGTCTTGTCTCCAGGGAAGCTCATGGGGTCTGCACGTATTTATTTTCACATTCATAACCTGAGTTATGAATAACTGAGTAAGCAGTAGTCATACTGCTTACCGAGGCCCCAGGGATGGAGACCGGGTCAGAGCAAGGGTTTCAGAAAAGAGGATCTGTTCTACTTGGAGGGTACGTGTCACAGAGTGCAAGGCTCTGCCACTCCCAAAACCAGCTCTGTGGGCAGTGGGGGCTTTTCTTCTTCTGGGAAAGCAGAAGAAGTGACCCATGTCTGGAAGCAGGAGGCTGGGACCCCATCGTGAGCACTGTGTGTGAGGACTGGGCGGTTTCTGCACTGGTCTTGGGCTCCCGGGCATCACCGGGCACACAGGAGCAGTAGGGGTGGGCATGGTGCTCTTTCTCTGGCCCTTCACGGTGACCAAAGAGGATGAAGGGGCATCTGGGCCCCGTGGCTGTACACGTGCCTCGAGACTGCCCACACCTGATGAGGCCAGAGCTCGGGCAGTCAGAAAAATGTGCAAACCAGAAGGCAGTGGGGCCCCACAGGAGGAAACACCTGACTCGCCCTCTCTGGCCCACTGCAGCAGCCCGGTGGCTGGCTTCTCACCTTGGGTGGTCTTGGGGTATGACAGCTTCAAGTGGGATCTCATTCCCTGACCGAGAATTGAACCTGGGCTGTGACGATGAGTGCACTGAATCCTAACCACTAGACCACCAGGGATCAGTGGCTAGAGTCAGTAACTAGTGGTTCGGTTCTTGACTATTTTGAAGAAAGAAATCAGCAAAGAGATGAAAAGCAGTGGGACAAGTAAAGTGTGTATTAAGAACAGGATACTTGCAAATAGACACCTGGTCAGGTTCACAGAATTGTGTGCAGCGGGGGCAGCTTAGATGGCTTATATGGGGCCGTTTTCTGGGTCTTTGTTTTCCTCTGGCCAATTATCCTACTTTCTGCCCGTATCTGGGCTGACTCAGGGCCCTCCCCTGTGTGTGGGTACATCTTCTAGCCAAGACGGATTCCAGCACGAGGGTCTCTGAGAGGTTGACAGGACATATTATGGGCTAGTGCTCCTTCCTTTTGGACCCCCACCAAACGTTTCTGTGCTTGTGCAGAGGGGTTGGGGGGAGTCTCCTTGACCTCAAGGACGAAAACTGTGGTTGTCTTGTTTTTATTCCATCAGAGCTTAGCTCCTCTCTGCTCCTGCCAAGGTAACTTTTCCTTGAGATGTTAGAAGGAGAATTTCCTCAAAATGTCTAATTGCTCACCTTGGGGCCCACCCACCTCCTACCTCACTTCCAGGCCCCCTGGCTTCAAAAGCCAGAGAGAAGCTTATTTTGAGGTAGCAGGACCAAGCCCGTTCTGTGGAGCCTGAGCCGGGCATCAGGATGGAGTTACTGGCGAAGAGGCATCGGGATCAGGCCAGCTCCGGGGAGGAAGACAGCTTTGGGGTGCAGCCCAGGAGGGTGGCCGACCTGGCCATGGTCCCCAACCTCCGGTGGAGCAGCACCGGCCTCTGCAGGAGAACGAGGTCGCAGTGCCTCTTCAGCAGCTGTGAAAAGGTAGAGCTGGGGTCACTGGGTCCGCCAGGGCCCTGGTGGGGCACAGTGACCACCTAGTTTTGCTGGGGACCACAACCCAGCAGAGGGGACCTGGAGAGAGCACTGGGGGCCCGGGTCCATGCCCCTGGGTTGGTTCCTGTCCTGGTTCCAATTGGGAAAGTGCTGGGTAAGCCCCCACACCCACCTGCCTCATTGTGCAATGACTTTGCCTCCTTTACCCAACAAGGAAGGCCCAGGCACCAGCTGAAGCCTGGGTTGGCTGCACGGAAAGCCCCAGGCAGGCTTGTGTTGGGGACATTTGAATGTCATACACCACTGGTTGGGTGTGAAGATGGTGTCTCACGTTTTAGCCTGGTCCCACAGATGTGGGCGGGTGTCCTGATACTCATGGTCACCTTTGCATCACACTGTTGTTCCCGAGGAAGGCAGCGCTGACCTACAAACTGTAAAGGGCTGTGGAATCCCAGGGTTCCCTCCTCCCTCTGGGGTCTGCATCTGAGGGTCTCCGGCAGGTGGTGGGGGAGGCCTCGGTGTCCTGTCTCTGAAGGAAGACCCTGAAGGGTGTCAGGGCTCACGGGTGGGCCTGAATGGGGTGTGGGGTGTGGTTTTTGGAATGGCACTGATCTAACTGCCTGAGAATCTCTCAGTGACCTTTTTACCCTCAGCAAGGAGACCTGAGTTCATGGATTTCTGACAACATCAAGAAGAAAGAATGCATATACTTTGTGGAAAGCTCCAAACTGTCTGATGCTGGGTGAGTGGCTTGTTCTGTTCCCACTGGTGGTTCAGACAGTATAGAATCTGCCTGCAATGCAGGAGACCGGGTTTGATCCCTGGGTTGGGAAGATCCCCTGGAAAAGGGAGTGGCAACCCACTCCAGTATTCTGGCCTGGAGAATTCCATGGACAGAGGAGCCTGGTGGGTTATAGTCCATGGGGTCACAGAGTCAGACATGACTGACTGACTAACACATTTCTTTCCCTGTTTCCACATGGAGTAGCTGACCAGGGCAGGGCTGACAGAGCCTCAGCAGGGGACAGTTCCAGTGTATATACCAGCCTGGGGTGCTCGGAACATTCCCCTCCAGATATACCCTAGTCCTCACTCTGCAGCAAACAGGCCTCACTGTTTCTTACTTCCGCTCCTTTGTCACCTGGTGATGCCGCCTCCACCATGGAGCCCTCCTTGACCACACTCAGGATGTAACCCGTCCCTCCACTGCACTCTGTATTTGTCTTTTCTGCTGCACTGCTATTATGTGGCTCTGTGGTTTTCTCAGATGAGTTCTGAGCTCTCACCGTGGCTGAGTCACTTTATGACTTCCCCACTAGACAGATAGCCAGCGTCCAGCTCAGACTGTGAACAATACAGAGGGGAGGGGCATGCCGTGTCTGGGTGATGGAAGAGGATGATAATCTGGAGCCAGAGGTGCATGATCATCGACCATGATGCTGTTCCTCCTGGGACGTGCCCAGGATGTTGTCACAAAAAGTGCCCCATTTGGGGGTTCACACTCCAGCTTGGCTCCTCTTCAGACAATGGCCCCCCTTCCTCCTCGGAGGCCATGGGGGACCCCCGCATCAGAGAAGTTTGCCATCAGGATCCAGCTGATGGCCTCAAGGTTGTATTCAGTAGTGATCAGAGTTCAAGTTTAGGCCAGTTGCTCTGACCATGTGCAGAGGGCTTTGCACCGAGGTCTGTGATTTTAGTTTTTAAAGCAAGCTTACAACAGTAGGCCCAGGTTTCCTTGCAGGAGTCATTGGCTCCAAAACCCTTTGAAGAAGGTTATTGCGGAGCCCGGGTCTGGTCGGTAGAGGTTCAAGGGGTGCCATCTGTCCAACCTCAGCCCCTCCTGTCCTCTGAATTCTGAACAAATAGCAGAGAAACATCCACAGGGGTCAGTGAGGGTTGGGGTACAGTTTGTATCTGAGACAGAAATGGGGCTCCTTCCTGTTCAGTGTTTCTGTCCCTCTTTGAAGGAATGGCGCTCAGGATATGTTTGGCTCTGAAACTTCTGAAACACCTTTCTTGGTACCTGGACCCATGCGAGGAGCAGCCATGGGGGCTCTGTTGGGGTGGGCGGTGGGTGGGGCGGGCTGTTACTTGAGTGTGTGTAACTCCCCATGGCAGCTTCTTCCTCATATGTCCCGAGGTGCTGGTGAGGGGAGGGGAAAGGGGGTGGAGCCCCACTTACCCACATGGGCCAAGAGTGCTATGAAAATTCTCTGATTATTCAGCTTCTGGGTCACAGTCTGTGGTTTCCTGCTCTGGGTCAGGCTTGGGAACACTCTGTTGATTGAAGACCTTATCTCGTTGGGGGATGGTTGAAAGAGAGGAGGGGAGGGTGTGGGCTATTTTGGGCTGTTACAACTTATGAGAAAGTTTGGGGTGGCCTTGGGCAAGGACACAAGACGGAGTCCTTGTCCTGGCGGCCCCCTTCCCCAGCTTGGACCCAGCTTCCTCCTACCTGAATGGAGGTGCTCACGGGTGGTGCTCAGGGGAGCCCTACAGGTCTAGAAGTGATCTGAGTCCCCTAAGGGGTCATGAGAGCTTCCCAGGTGGCGGTAGTGGTAAACAACCAATTTGCCAATGCAGGAGACAGAAGAGATGCAATTTTGATCACTGCGTTGGAAAGATCCCCCGGAGGAGGGTATGGCAACCCACTCCAGTACTCTTGCCTGGAGAATTCCATGGGCAGAGGAACCTGGCGGGCTATGGTCTGTAAGGTCGTAAGGAACTGGACACAACTGAAGCAATTTAGCATGCCTGCACACAAGGAGTCATAGAAGAAAGTGGGCTCGGAGTTCCTAACGGCTGGGCCAGTGCTCCTGGGCCTGAGGAGGCCCCGGCCTGAGCAGTGGGACAGGGGTACTGAACCCAGGAGACCAGGAGACAGAGCACAGGGTGGGCCTTGGCCTCTTGATTTTCTGCAGCCTCGGTTTTCTGCACGGTTAGTTAACCTGCACAAATTTTATATGTTAGCTTTCATCTAGAACCTTATTTGGCCCTCACAAATTCTGCAGGTCAGGGGTCAGAGAATGTATTTTTTTCTCCCATTTAATGATTGAGAAGTTGAGAGTCAGAGCCCCTAAGGCCACATTCCACAAGCTACAGGGAAACCCATTTTCTCTCTCTAGGTCCGGTCGTGTTTTCCCCTGGGGTCGCTGGGCTCACGTCTCACCTGGTGTCAGATTTTTTGATTTGGTCTTATCTGTATCTTGTCTTCTAGGTCACCTGTTACTAGCTAAAGTAGCACTCTAAAAAAATGTGTAGATTTCCAATTTAACAAGCTGTGAATAGCATAGTTGCTGTCTCCTCTCTCTCCTCCCATGAACGGCGTTAAAGGAGTAAAATGATTTCAACCCACCAAGACAAAGGAGGAAGGGAGGAGGTGGCAGTTGAAAAGAGATGACGGGTGTTCTCTCTGGGGGGCCATGTGCATCCCTCTAGCCCCAGCTCTAGGTGTTTCTGCTTTGAGCCTACACCGTGTGCTTTTCTGACCTTTTTATTTTGAAATAACTATAGATTTATAAGAAATTGTGAAGATACTGCAGATGGACCCCTCGGTCCCACCAGTGGTTACTTCTTCTACCCCACCATCCATAACACCTGGCAATCACTCATCTGCTCTTCATTCCTACAGTTGTTTTGGGTGCTGAATGTCACACAAGAGGAATCCTTCACGAGGTGATGTGTCAAGGCTGGCTTTTGTCACCCAGTGGAACGCCTCTGTGATCCGTTCGAGTTGTGTGTGTTGGTCCTAGGCTCCTGTTTGCTGCAGAGGAGCCAACCAGCCTAGATCATAGTATTTGTAGTGAGGTTTCGGTAGATGACAAATAATTGGATCTTATTATGTTTTATCCACTTTGCCAATCTCTGGGGCTTCCCTGGTGGCTCAGTGGTAAAGAATCTCCCTGCAATGCAGGAGACACAGGAGACATGGGTTTGATCTCTGGATCAGGAAGATCCCCTGGAGGAGGAAATGACAACTCACTCCAGTATTCTTGCTTGGAGAATGGACAGAGGAGCCTCGTGGGTTACAGTCCATGAGGGTGCAAAGAGTTAGACAGAACTGAGTGACCAACACTTTCACTTTCATTGATAATGAGGACTTAAGTTTGCCATTGTATTTTTTTGTTTGTTATATTTCTCTATTTTTCTTTTCCTGCCTTTCTGTGGGTTACTTGAACTTTTCTTAGAGTTCCAATTGGTTTATCTATGCTATTTTTGCCTATATCTCTTTTACAGCTTTTTAGTGGTTGTTCCAGGTACTACATTATATATATTTAACTTATCACATATTACTGATATCCATGTGTATTGGGAACTCATCCTAGTCTCCTGGTGTTGACATTCACCAGTTTGTGGGAAATGTAGAAACATTCCCACTTTTACACCTCTTTGCCCTTCCCCATTTATATTATAACTGTTACAAAATTTCCTCCACATACATATTAGGTCATGGTGCAATTTTGCTTCAACCGTCAAACATACTTCAGAAAATTCAAGAGGAGAAAAATGTGTTTATTCAGGCACCCGTAGTTTTACTCTTTCCATTCTTCTTTCTTTGTTTTCAACAAGTTATTGACCAGAGACAGAGCAATACATCTTAACACATCTTTCCTCACCTGAACACTATTGACTAAAGATGTCTCAGTATTCACTTACAGAACAAATAGCCGGCCGTAGGCATTGGTGTCTAAACAAATCCCCTGCTTGACAACATGCTAATATTCCAGAATTCCTCCTTTTATCATTTCCTTTCTGTTTGGAGAACTTCCTCTAGCCATCTTCTTTGGGGAAGTTTGTTTGTTGACCAGTTCCCTGGTTTTCTTTCATCTGAGAGTGTCTTGATGTCCCTTTCACGTGGAATGATATTTTTGCTGGATGCAGAATTCTGGGTTGGTAGTTTTCATCTTTAGAAAAATGTTGTGTGGATTCTTCCTGGCACTGATTTCTGACTTCTGATTCAAAATCAATTGTGCAATTATTTTCCTCCAACAGGTAAAGTATCATTTCTGACCTTCAAGATTTTTGTCGTTAGATTTTAGATGTTTGACAATTATGTGTCTCCGCTGACTCTGTGGCTGGGGTGCCAGTCATGACTCCACTGGGCCTCCTTTATCCCTGCTGAGGAGAGGAGCAGGCATCAGTTGCCCCTGGTGATCCCGCTGCCTTTGCAGGAAGGTGGTGTGTGAGTGCGGCTACCCACGTGAGCAGCACCTGGAGGAGGCCACGGGGTCCCACACCTTCCAGGGCCAGGAATGGGACCCAAAAAAGCATGTCAGAGAGATGCCAACAGACGCCTTCGGTGACATCGTCTTCACGGGCTTGGGCCAGAAAGTGGGAAAGGTTGGTTTCCATGACTCCATTGTTCTTATGATGGACCAGAGCCCACCCTAGGTGACTGCAGTGGCCGGACCTCCTTAGGGAGGGAGTGAGAGGCTGCAGAACCCACCTGCCCAGTGCTGGGGGTGGGGTGGAGGGCTCTGCATGGCAAATAGAGCTACATGGTGCCCTCAGGGGATTTGTTGCCAGGGCTCCAGGAGAGGTGTGGGCGGGGCACAATGGCAAGTTCAGGGGGTGGCCTGAATGGCTTTTATCACTGCCAGGAGGGAGCAGGAGAGCACACGGCACGCAGGTGGGGGTGATGGGCAGTGGGGAGGCCTTGGGGCTGGCAAGGAGAGCCAGTAGTAGAGCTGAGAGCCCTGCAGGTGGTGGAGCAGGGTGGGTTAGGGCCCCAGGCCTGCCCGGGGGCACGGGGGTGCGGATGGGAACAGCAGGGGGCCAAGGCCTGGCCGGCGTCTCCCTCTGGTGCTGCGAATCTCAGGGTGGTCACTGGGCCAGCAGCGTTGCCAAGCAGACTAGGGCCCCACCCCTGCCCTGCTGAATCAGAGTCCAGTCCCCTGGCTTTAACCCACCTTCTGGAGGGTTCTATGACAGCTCGTGGGTAGCTCTGCCCTGAGGGGTCTGGTGGGGTCACTTGTTTCTGTGCTGCAGTTCTGGGACCCCAGCCTCTTATTGGCTGGGTGTGATCCTCCTCCTCGATTTCTTAGAGTCGCTGCCCACGTGGCCAAAGAGGCTAAACAGCATGTTGTACAGGTGAACTTGGCCCCAGAGCTGCCTTCCTCAGCACCACCTCCAAGCCCCGCCCCTCCATGAGCTGCTGTTGATGCATCACCACGTTGCCTTGTGGGGAGACTGGAGTCAGGCCGTGGGGCTCAGGCTGGGGCACCGTCAACAGAGAGACCCCAGGGCTGCTCCCCTCCCTCCCCCCGGTTGGCCTCTCTTCTCAGCCCTTGCCTCCCCTTTCTCTCAATTGGCTACCTGCTTGGTGGCAGCCACTCTTGCTTCGTCTGGACCCAGTGTGAGCGTCTGTCCACCTGCCTGCCTGGGGCTGTCAGGCATGGCTGGGGCAGGGTGGCCAGGTTCTGGGGCCTCAGTTGGCCACCCACTGACCCCCAGGGTCTTCTGACCTCCCTGCAGTATGTCCGCCTCTCCCAGGACACTCCCTCCAGCCTGATTTACCAGCTCATGACCCAGCAGTGGGGCCTGGATGCCCCCAACCTGCTCATCTCCGTGACCGGCGGGGCCAAGGACTTCAAGATGAAGCCCAGGCTGAAGAGCATTTTCCGAAGAGGGCTCCTCAAGGTGGCCCAGACCTCAGGTAGAGCAGGGACAGAGGGACTGAGGCCCAGACCATGGGTGGTGCTCAGGCCTGGGAGTGCTGGGTGGGCGAGAGGACCCCTGGAAGGCAGAGTCAGGGCCTTGGACTGGCCAGCCCTTGTGGGTCATCGAGTTGGGCCCAGGCCTGGGCCAGGTGGGGAGTGTCTGATCAGATTCACCCACTTCCTACTGCTGTACTGGCTTGCTCATGGTGTAGACCCAGCTCTGGTTGGCTCCCCACTGATGATGCTTTGAAACAGAAGCATTTAGAGAAAGTTCTGAGATGCCATGTTCCTGAGAGCAGGACAGAGGGAGGCAACAGGGAGGTGGGGGAGAGGGCAGGGCCTACAGTCAGAGACGGGGTCGCCTTCCTGCCCCCACCTGACTGAGCATCGTGGAACATCACGGGTCCTGACTGCCACAGGAAAACCTGATCGTGGTGGGGCTCACACCTGACCATGAGTTTGAAAGCCTTGGAGCAGAGTCTGCATGGCACCAGGTGTCCCTCTGCTCCTCCCCAGGGGCCTGGGTCATCACCGGGGGGTCCCACACTGGCGTGATGAAGCAGGTGGGCGAGGCGGTGCGGAACTTCAGCCTGAGTGGCAGCTTCTGCAAAGGGGAAGTGGTCACCATCGGAATCGCCACGTGGGGCGCCCTGCACAACCGGGAGAGCCTGATCCACCCCATGGTGAGCTGGAGGCTGCTTCTGGGCGGGTCAGAGCACAGCAGGGAGGTGGTGGGGTAGGATCTTAGCCAGCGGTCAGTGAACGGGCCACCCCTTGGACACCCAGGGTAAGTGCAGTGTCACGGGAAGTGGCTGGATAGGGACGTGGGAGACCCAGGCTCAAATCCCCCCCAACCCCCCAGACCCTGGTGACCCCAGGAGAGTAAGCACCTTGCCTGGACTTTGGTTTCCTCCCTCGAGATCATAGGATGGGTCCACGTAAGAGCTGCCAGAGCTGCCGCTGATCTGGGGGCCCTCCTAACACCACTCTGATGAGAAATGGACTTTGCAAAGGTGTAGCATGGCTGGGAGCATACAGCCTACCAGCATCTGGGTTTTCAGATCCCAGAGCCTGGCCTTTTAGCCCAGGGCTCAACAGTTCCCTGATTCCCCTCCCGTGAGCTTCTCTTCTGAGCTTGAAGACAAAGCCTTCCTGCGTCCATTCACCTGGGTGCAGGCCTGAGAAACAATTGCTTAAATGTGAGGATGTGAATTGGAAAAGAGAACTGGTTCATCCAGCAAGATTTTTTGAGGACACAGCAGATTTGGCATAATGAGCACACGGAAGTTTGGAGGGAAACACTGGCCCCAAAATAAAATTCTCCTTGACACACCGAGGAGGTGTGATGACAACTGTCCCACGAGGTTTGACTGATGAGCGAGGCTCTGGCCTTCCTGGGGCGGGGGAGCTGTGCATCCACTTCCTGGGGAGCGCGTCCTCTGCAAAATGACTCCTCATGTCAGTCACAGACGCTGGTCACCAGGCCCCTCGGCTGCTGTCCTTCCGTGTCCACGTCACAGATGTGCTTAGTGGGCTGGATGGGCTCTGTCTTGAACGTCGTTACAGAGTGGAAATTTGAGGCCGAGAGATACTGGCTGACTTCCAACATCACGCTTCACTTTTCTCCCCATGTTGAGCTCAGAGGACTTCCAGCGGCACCACCTGCCCTCCTCTGTGGCATCCAGGGGCCGTGTGCACGGGTCCATAGCCAGCTCTCCTGGACCTGTGTCCCAAGTGACCACAGAACTGATGGCTTAAAGCAACTGAGTGTACTCTCTCGCATTTCTGAACACAGAAGACTGAAGCCAGTACCACTTGGCCAGAATTGAGACGTGGGCAGGGCCGGGCTCCCTCCAGTGGCTAGAAGCTGAACTCCCTGCCTCCTCCAGCTCTGCTGGATGCCACTTTCTTGGTGTGTGCCCGCATCGCTGCAGGCTCTGCTCTTGGTCACGTGACCTCCTCCTTGTCTAGGGACACTTGTCATGGCATTTAGGACCCACCTGGATGGTCCGTGCTAAGATCCTTAGCTTCATCACGTGACCAAAGACCACGTTTCCAGATGACAGAGCATTCACAGCCTCCAAGTTTTAGGACCTGATATCTTGGCGGGGTGTATCACTTATCCCGCCTGCTAGAGCACCCATTCCTGGTATGAAAGATGTAGAGCTGTCTGTCTGTCCTGTCCACCTCTCTCCATCCCCAGGGCGGCTTCCCTGCCGAGTACATCATGGATGAGGGAGGCCAAGGGCACCTGACCTGCCTGGACAGCAACCACTCCCACTTCATTCTTGTGGACGACGGGACCCACGGCCGCTATGGGGTCGAGATTCCCCTGAGGACAAAGCTGGAGAAGTTCATATCGCAGCAGACCAAGGAGAGGGGAGGTGAGCAGGGCCCACTTTCTAGGGCACTTGGAGGAGACGGGAGCAGGCTGGTCCAGGGGTCTGGGGCTCAGCTGGCCGTAGCCAGGACATTTGGTGGGTGGGGTGCTGGGGCGGCCATCAGAACACACCTGGACATCTGTATACTTGGTCAGGGGGTCATCTTCTCACGCCCCTTTAACATAAGGAAAGGCTAGGCAGGCACTCAGGACACAGAGCACCCTGTGGTCCCTTCACTACACACACACCTCAGTCCGGAAACCAGAGTGTGAAGGAGTCAGAGCTCAGACTTTGATCTCATTTCCTCTGTGCCTGGGGTGGGATGGATCCTAGGGCGCTGGGAGGTCAAATACACAGGGTTCTGCACATGTTTTGCTGGTTGGTTAGACACCTTTGAGCTGAGGTTTTCAAGTTCCACTGCATATTGGGGTTCCCAGAGTGTTGTTAGGCTGCAGCAGCTGGCAGGAGCGGGGAAGGCCCCAGGGGATGCTCGGAGCCCATGGTCCTGAACTATGCTCCCTGCTTCATCCTAGGCGTGGCTATCAAGATCCCGATTGTCTGCGTGGTGCTGGAAGGGGGCCCCGGCACACTGAACGTGAGTCCTTTTGGGGATGGGTGTCTTGGGTCAAGTTCTGTGGTGGGTGAGTAACTGCCCAGAGTGCTGTGGCCTGCCTCCCAGTGAGGCTGTCAGCAAGAGGGGGCAGAGAGCCTGTCCACTGACAGAGGGAAGTGCGTTCACCATGCGCAGTCTCTCTGGGTGGGTGGGCTGGAGCCTCCTGAGAGGCCCTGCCATGGGAGGGTCAGTCCTGGGGCTTGACCAGCACAGAGCAAAGAGGGGTTCCAGAGGGACTGCAGCCCTCACCTGTAGGACCCCTGGACAGCCTGTGGGGGGCTTCTATAGCTCTGCACTCAGGCTCCCAGGAGGGGTCCTCAAAGTACAGCCCTCAGCAACCCCCACCCCCAGCCCCTTTACACTCAGCAGCTGAGTGTAAAGCAGGTTCTGACACACGGCCACGGAGCTTCATGCAGAACCGATGTCCAGCAGGGAGTGTGCCTGCCTCATGGAACTCGGGCCAAACTGACCTCTGCCATAGGATTGTAGGATGATTGCAATTGCAGGATTGCCCTGGAGAAGCTGAACTCCCTGCCTCCTCCAGCTCTGGTGGATGCCACTTTCTTGGCTTGTGCCCACATCACTCCAGTCTCTGCTCTTGGCCACATGATGGCGGCCGTGGGTCCTGTCATCCACAAGGATGAAGTGGGAGTGGTTGCTGTCCAGGCAGGTCAGGTGCCCTTGGCCTCCCTCATCCATGATGTACTCGGCAGGGAAGCCGCCCTGGGGATGGAGAGAGGTGGGCAGGACAGACAGACAGCTCTACATCTTTCATACCAGGAATGGGTGCTCTAGCAGGCGGGATAAGTGATACTCCCCGCCAAGATATCAGGTCCTAAAACCTGGAGGCTGTGAATGCTTTGTCATCTGGAAACACCGTCTTTGCTTATGTGATGAAGCTAAGGATCTTAGCACGGACCATCCAGGTGGGTCCTAAATGCAATGACAAGTGTCCCTAGACAAGGAGGAGGTCACGTGACCAAGAGCAGAGACTGCAGCGATGTGGGCACAAGCCAAGAAAGTGGCATCCAGCAGAGCTGGAGGAGGCAGGGAGTTCAGCTTCTAGCCACTGGAGGGAGCCTGGCCCTGCCCACATCTTGAATTGGGGCAGAGCATGATGTTCTGTTTATGTTTAGTAAACTCAGGGGGTCAGCATAGGTCCTGGGGTGCCTCGGGGGGCAGGATGTGTCTGATCCCCCCCACTACCTCCCAGACTCTCCCGCAGCAGTGCTCAGTGCAGATCATCCTTCCTGCTGTGGTGGTGCCCATTCCTCATGGTGCTCTCACCCTGGTCTCTGGGGGTCTCCCTTCATGTCCTTGTCTGACCCTGGGTCTCAAGGAGGGTGTGGAACTCTGGCCCAGGCAGTGCCCCCTTCTTTCTGGGGACGGCTCTCGTGTCCACACGTTAGGGGGTGGAAACGTCCCAATCTTTCATGACAGTGGTGTCAAGTGACAGGCCTGAGAGAGGTGGCAGGTCGGGTGTGTACCCCATGTATATCAGGATCAGCGCCCTCCCCTCTGAGCAGAGGAGCGCACCAAGTAAATGTCTTCAGTAAACTTCCCAGCAGGGCTTTCCTGGCGGCTCAGTGGTAAAGAGTCCCCCTGCCAATGCAGGAGATGCAGGTCCGATCCCTGGGTCAGATCCCCTAGAGAAGGAAATGGCAACCCACTTCAGTATTCTTGCCTGGAGAATCCCATGACAGAGGAGCCTGGCAGGCTATAAGAACCGACCACGACCAAGTGACTAAACAACAAGAACAAACCTTCAGTAGCCAGACAGCAGGGCTCTCGGAGAACCCTCCGTTTTAGGAGGAGTGGGTGTGGGTGGGCTCATACTGGCCCCTGTGTTGCAGACCATCTACAATGCTATCACCAACGGCACCCCCTGCGTGGTTGTGGAGGGCTCGGGCCGCGTGGCTGACGTCATCGCACAGGTAGCCGGCCTGCCCATTTCTGAGATCACGATCTCCCTGATTCAGCAGAAGCTGAGCATGTTCTTCCAGGGGATGTTTGAGACCTTCACTGAAAGTAAGATCGTGGAGTGGACCAAAAAGGTGAGGCTGATGGGTGTGTCAGTTACCAGGTGTGAACCTGCAGCCATAGGTTAGACGCTGTTAGCCTGGCCAACGGGACCAGGACACGCATAACCGAGACTCAGAGGCCCTGGCTGACCTGGGCTGGGCACGGGAGCCATCTGCAGGGGTGGGGGCTGTGAGCCAGGCAGGCGGGGAGCTGTTGGCTGAGGCAGCACGCTGCCCTGCAAGGGAGGATGTGCTGGGCCTCCACCTGCAGAACTCCAGGTGGACAGGTAACACAGGGCAGGAGCCACGGCCATCCTGGAAGGAGGACCCTGTGCACTGGGTGGGCGTGAGGCTGGTGCTGAGGCCCTGGGGGTGGCAGAGGGGTGGGGAGCCCAGATTCAGGCAGCTGGGGTGCTGCAAGTGATGGCAGTGGGTAGCAGGGCCCACCTTCTGGGGTTGTGAAGGTGGGGAGACATGTAGATGTATCAGATGGGGGCCTGAGTGGCTCTGGGAACCATGTGGTGATCTGGGGGTGGTTTCACATGCACCCCCAGATAGAGGCATCCGTGGTCCGGCCCATCCTAGGACCAGCATTCCAGAGGGAATCCCGTCGCCAGTGGTTTTGGAGACTCGAGTCCTGGGAGGGAGCTAGTTCCACCCAAAGAGGGGACCCCCACCCTGCCATGGGAGGAGATGCTGAGTGGAAGCACAGGGAGCTGGGGACCTGACCTTGGGGCTACACATCCAGGGACAGATCATTCAAAGAGGACTCAGCCTTGCTTCGTGAGCCTGCCTGTCCTCTCTCCTTGTTTTGGGACCATTTTAGATTCTTGGAAAAAGCACAGGTCGTAGAGGGTTTCTGTTTATCTTCACAGCTCCCTGCTGTCAGTGCCCTACGCAAGCCCAGCCCGAGCGCCAGAACGGAGCAGTCAGCTCTGGTTCATCACTGTTGACCAGACTCGGGCTGTCCGGATGGCTGGGACCTGAACCATCAGCCTGTTGTCTTCATTGTCTCTTTTCTTTCTCTCTTTCTGTGACATTTTCTAGCTAGCCCACTGGACTCCAAAGAGTTTTCTGGAACGTGACCATATGAACTGGATGATAGTGGGCTGCTCTGGTCGAGGGAGTGGGCGGGGGTCTCTGGTACATGGCTTTCTGCCCATCCCCTCAACTCCTGAGCAGTGAACTTCATGGGCACCCCCACTCCGAATGGTCTGGCTTGGACCCTTCTCCTGACCCGTGGGGAGAGCATGGCTGTTATAGCCCAGGACCACGATTGCCCTGCATTTCAGTAATTTTGCTGTAAAACGCATCAGTACTTTGCTCTTCCATGGCTAGAGTGGGAGATGACACCAGGTACAGGCGGGTGAAGACCTTGCAAGGCTTCTTCTTCTGAAGACCTTACAGACAGGCTTCTTACTGGGCTGGGAGGGGAGGTGGTGCAGGAGTGTACATGGGACGTCTCTCCAAGTCCTGGAAAGAAGGAGCTTCTCTTTCACGCCCTTTGAGTCAGTTGGATTATCTGGGGCATTTGGAACGGGCCTCAGAATTGGTCAAATCCCCAGTGCAGATTTTGGGGGTCCTGTTGAGCTCTGCAGAGGGACACATGGCCTGGCCCCAGCCTCCAAAGGCGGGGCAGGTGGGAAGGAGAGTGGCTAGGCGAGCCCTCGACACCCACGAAGTCCTTGGCTGATAGAGAGCCCTGCCGCCACGGCCGCCCCCCAGCCCCAGTGGTCCTACTGACCCTGCAGTCCGGCCATGCTCTGAGCCCCTGGGGCCTGGGCTCACCTGTCCTGAGGTCCCTTGACCCCTGTTTCCTGGCAGGATTCTTTGTGGGATGGAGGCAGTCAGGGCCTCTCTGACCCTCGGTTTCCCCAACAGTAAGTTGAGGCTGACAAAGCAGTTGGGGTCTGTGTCTGTCATATATTCCGTAGATGCTAAACCAGATTGTTAAATCTCCTGGAGGCTCACAGTTTAAGTGCCTGACCGTCTCCTTTCAGGGCAAGTCTGTGGAGCAGCTTGGTTCTAACCACGTCCAATTTCAGGCCTTGTGGACCAGCCAAAGACCAAGCAGAGGGTTGGGAGCTGGGTAGGGGGACGGCAGCAGGCAGCCCAGGGCGAGCAGGACAGGTTCCAGAGGCAGCACAGCGACCCTCTCTCGCCTGTCTTCTTGTGTCCTCAGCGGACCTCTTAAGGTTCTGGGGGGTGTTTTCACTGTGGACGTCAGATCAGCTCTTCATGGAGCTGGTGGGTATTGGCCGGCAGGCCTTTGGCCTTCCCTCAGTTAGCTTGTAAATTATTCAGGCGATTCTCAGAAGTGGGTCTAATCTGCTGAGATTTAAAGGAGCTTGTGTTATCAATCCATTCTGAGTCAAGGCCTGAAAATGGTGTTTCATACATGCCAGTCTTCAGCCGGGGGGCTGCCCGCGATGGTGGCTCCTGTTCAGTGGGGAGGGGGCCCCCAGAGCTGTGATCACTGATTCACTCCACACGCCTTGGGGCTGCTCTGCCCCATGGTGGGTACACAGGTGCAGCCCCGGGAGGATGCGGATATCTGCCCTGGGGGTCTTCTTGTTGACCCGCAGCCAGCACCACATTGCTGGTGTCAGGAGTGCTGGCCCTCTCTCAGAAGTCCTGCTGTCTTATCTACAGATCAGGGGTGACTGGGGCTTAGACTCAGAGGATGGAGCAGGGCCACCTGGGAAAGTACTTAGTGCCTGGTCAGCGCACAAGCTCAGTAGCTACTCCGTCCTGTGAATCAGGAGTAGAGTTAAATCCAGGAGAGGTTTTGGCTGGAGGATGGGGTAGGGTTGGGAAGAGAGACATTTTGGCATTTTGGAGTTGACATGAAAGCTGGATCCTGAGAGATGGGGAAGGTTGGGGTCTTAGAGGTGGAGGCAGGGTGTATGAGGGGCCCTCTAGGTGGGAGAAGTCTTTATAGAGGGTACAGAGGCAAGAGCCGTGTCCAGGCTGAGGGGAAGGGGGTGGGGGAGGGCAGGAAAGCAGGTGGGGCTGGGCGTGGTGGCCTGGGAGCTGGGAGTGGAGTCTGAAGATTTGGGCTGTGAGGAACCAGCTGAGGCCCACCCCTGCCTCAGGGTGAAAGTTCAAGGGAGCAGTGACTGGTGGCAGGTCTTGTCATTAGGTCGTTCAGTCATGTCCAGCTCTTTGCGACCCCATGGACTGCAGCACTCCAGGCTTCCCTGTCCATCACCATCTCCTGGAGTTTGCTCAAACTCATGTCCATTGAGTCTGTGATACCATCCAACCATCTCATCCTCTGTCGTCCCCTTTTCTTCCTGCCTTCAATCTTTCCCAGCATCAGGGTCTTTTCCAATGAGTTGGCTCTTCCCATCAGGTGGCCAAAGTATTGGAGCTTCAGCTTCAACATCAGTCCTTCCAATGAACTTTAAGGACTGATTTCCTTTAGGATTGACTGGTTTGATCACCTTGCAGTCCAAGGGACTCTCAAGAGCCTTCTCCAGCACCACAGTTCTGGCAGCTGAGAGACGATAGGTAGATGAGATGGGTGACAGCTAGATAGAAAGGGGACAGGAAATAGAGGATAGATAGATTGGTGATTGATAGGTAGGTAGGCAGGGCCCAGGCAGAGGACCAGGCGGAGGTCTTTGGTTAAGCATTGCTGGGTGTTGAACAGATACCACTGATCAGTGAGCTGGAGGTTCTACCCCAAAGGCCACTCGAAAACACCATGTGTTTGGTCCTCACACATCTTCATCTTCATCACCGTCTGGGCGTGGGGGCGAGGCGAGGTGGTGGTCCTGGCCACACGGCAGGAGAGACTCCTGCCTGGGCCTCCGGTTCTGTGTCCGGGGCCTTGGTTCTTCAGGTGCTCTTTGAAGAGGTTGGGGGAACCTCATGCGGAAAATGCCTGTTGCAGATTCAAGACATCGTCCGGAGGCGGCAGCTGCTCACTGTGTTCCGGGAAGGGAAGGATGGCCAGCAGGACGTGGACGTGGCCATCCTGCAGGCCTTGCTGAAAGGTGAGGGTCAGGCGCGGTGAGGATGTGGGGGAGGAGCCAGAGTCCTAGTCCAGAGGAAATACCACCCATGGGCAGACGGGCTGGTCAGAGAGCAGCTGGACCTCGCCACACCACCTCACGCTCCCCCTGGGCAGGTGGTGCCAGTCACTGATGTTGGGGTGTAGGCGCCTTTCTCAACTCACCTTCTTACCTGAAATCTGAGTGCAGCCTGTACTGATTTACCCTTTCATGGTCTTCACAGTTCCTCATAAAATTCTAGGGTGGGAAGAAAGAGCCTCGGATGTCCGCTCCTGTCTCCCCACTCTCTGTCTCCTGTCTAACTCCTGTGTCTCCAGTGGCAGAGTCCAAGTGCAAGGGAGACTCCAAACTTAGGCATCCGGGAGACCATAGAACTCTTGGCCAACTTCCACTCCTTAGTCTCATTTCTGCCCTTCAGCTTGTTCTCCCGGGACCCACACTTCCTGCCTCTCCCAACTCTGGGGTGAGACCCATGCTTCCCTGTCCTTCCTGCCGGCATGGACCTGGACATGACATCCCTGGTGCCCAGGAGCATTTGTTCTGGGCTGAATGGCCCCTCACCCTGCAGGGAGGCCGGCCCCAGGCCAGCAGCGATGGCAGAGCGGGAAGCGTTCACTCTGTTTCTGTGCACTGGTCCCCACGCTGTGGGTGTGGGTCCAGGCTGCTCTGTGCCCTCACCCACACTTGGTCCTGTCAGTCCGTGAAACTGTAGCCCTCCTGGTGGGTGTGAAGCCAGATCGCTGTGTGGTTTGAATTTGTGTCTCCGGGCTTGTTGGCCATTTCCATTTCATCTCGATGAAGTGTCTGTCAGATCTTTTGTCCATGTTTAATTGGTTATTTGTCTCTTTTGTGGAGGTTTAAGAGTTCTTGGTATATCCTTGTGCAAATCCTGTGTTGGACCTATATGCTGGGATGTTTTCTCTTGGTTCATGGTCTGCTCTTTTATGTCCTCCAAGGTATCTTTAGGGAGCAGAAGGGATATACACGTATCTATTCATTTTTTTTGCCACACCGTATGGCCTGTGGGATCTTAGTTCCCCACCTGGGATCAAACCCACAACCTCCTGCAGTGGAAGTTTGAAGTCTTAACCGCTGGACCACCAGGAAAGTCCTATTGGTAACATTTTAGTTTACCAATTTTTTTCCTTCATTATTTATGTTCTTCACATCCCAGGAAATCTTTTCCTTTCCTGCGGTTGCAAATACTTTCTTCCATAGCCACAGCCTTTACGTGTAGGTTTGTGATTCATCTCAGGTTACTTTCTGTGTGTGTTGTGAGGTAAGGGTCGGAGTTCTTTTTTCTTTTCCCTAAATAACAACCCATGTTTTAAAATGTTAGTCCAGAAAGAGCAGAAACTAGTTGGGCAAATAGTTGCACTGAGAACCGGGGTGAGGTGGTGGTTCTGCAAACAAGGCAAAGAAGGACATGTGCTGGCTTTCGTGGTCTAAGCTTTGAAAGTGAATGTTAAAGTGCCTGCCTTCCAGAGAACCGTGTCTCCTTTAAACTTAGGGCGGGGGGCTTGAGCAGGACCTGGGGCCAGGGCTGGGAGCTGGGGTAAGCAAGAGTGAAGACAGAAACCCAAAGATGGTCTGATGGTAGCCTGAAAGGAAAAGTGATTGCATGAAGGCGTGTGTGTGGTGGGGTGGGGCGGTTCGTGACTGAGCACCTTATCTATTCACTTGAAACGATGGGGACGACTTGCTGACCCCACTCTGACTTTGTTGGGCTTTGAAGTGGCTCTGAAGCCCAGATGAAGTCCCCAGTGTGTGTGCTTCTACCTGTAGCTTCTCGGAGCCTCGACCACTTTGGCCATGAGAACTGGGACCACCAGCTGAACCTGGCGGTGGCGTGGAACCGCGTGGATATTGCCCAGAGTGAGATCTTCACCGATGAGCGACAGTGGAAGGTGAGACTTCCGGGGTTTGCCCTAGGGAGGGGCTGGCTGGGGCTTGTCCAGACTCCAGCCCTGTCCTTGGTGAGGGCGACTGGCATGCCTCCTCCTCCTGAAGTGGGAGACGACAGCATCCCTGTCTTGGGGATACCAAGATCGGGGCCTGAAGGCTGGTGACCAACCACATGGCCCCCATGGCCCCCTTTCAGCCCTCAGAGCTGTACCCCATGATGGTGGCCGCCCTCATCACCAACAAGCCCGAGTTTGTGAAGCTCTTCCTGGAGAACGGGGTGCAGCTGAAGGAGTTCGTCTCCCAGGCCACCCTGTTCTACCTGTACCAGAACCTGGAGCCCACCTGCCTGTTCCACTGCAAGCTGGACAGGGTGCTTGGCGGGGAGCCTGAGCGCCTGGACCCCGGTGTGCTCCTGCAGCGTGTGGCCCAGGTGCTCCGGGAGCTCCTCGGGGACTCCACGCAGCTGCTATACTCCCAGCCCCACTCCAGCGACCAGCAGCGCCTCTTCACAGTGCCTAGCGTCAAAATCAGTGTGAGTGCTGGCCAGCTTTGGAGCTCTGAAACACAAGCTATTATTGTTACTGGGAAAGTCGGCTCTCGCCGTCATAACACAGATGGGGCAGGTTACGTGGCGGGCATCTTCTTTTCCCTTCTCTGGAGGCTGGAAGTCAAGGTCTTGGTGCTGACAGGTGAGCTTCTGGTGAGGCCTCTCCTCCTGGCCTGCAGAGGAACGAGAACTTTCTGGCTCCATCTTCACGGCGCCCAGTATGGGTTCCTTTCCTCCCAGGCACCCTAGGGCTAGGGTCCTGTTGGATCAGGGCCCCACTTCTATGGCCTCCCTTAACCTTAATCACATGCATAAAGTTGTTGTTCAGTCGCTCAGTTGTGTCTGATTCTTTGCACACCAGCAAAGAATCCTATCCTTCACCACCTCTTGGAGCTTACTCAAACTCCTGTCCACTGAGTCGATAATACCATCCAACAATCTTGTCCTCTGTTGTCCCCTTCTCCTGCTGCCCTAAATCTTGCCCAGCAGTAGGGTCTTTCCAATGAGTCAGCTCTTCATATCAGGTGGCCAAAGTATTGGAGTTTCAGCTTCAGCCTCAGTCCTCCCAATGAATATTCAGGACTGATTTCCTTTAGGATTGACTGGTTTGATCTCCTTGCAGTCCAATGAACTCTGAAGAGTCTTCAACACCACAGTTCAGAAGCATCAATCCTTTGGCACTCGATCTTCTTTATGGTCCAACTCCCACATCCCTACTACTCGAAAAAACCATAGCTTTGACTATATGTACCTTTGTCGGCAAAGTAATGTCTCTGCTTTTTAGTAAGCTGTCTAGGTTTGTCATAGCTTGTCTTCCAAGAAGCAAGCATCTTTTAATTTCATGGCTGCAGTCACTGTCTGCAGTGATTTCAGAGGCCAAGAAAATAAAGTCTGTCACTGTTTCCATTATTAAACTATCTATTTGCCATGAAGTGATGGGACCAGATGCCATGATCCTAGTTTTTTGAATGTTGGGTTTTAAGCCAGCTTTTTTACTCTCCTCTTTCACCTTCATCAAGAGGCTCTGTAGTTCTCTTTCCGCCATAAGGGTGGTGTCATCTGCATATCTGAGGTTGTTGATATTTCTCCTGGCAGTCTTGATTCCAGCTGTGTTTCATCCAGCCCATGTGTGAAGAATCATCTCCAAATACAGTCACATTAGGGTTGGGGCTTCAGCATATGAAAGTGGTGGACACAATTCAGTCCAGGAGCTTCCTTTCTAAAAACTTCCAACAGTACAAAAAATTATGCGGGAAAATGCTGTCCCCTGTGCCCCTTCCCCTGAGCCCTGCTCACATCATTGGTGTTTGTGTGGCCAGGTCGACATAGCTCATCTGTGTCTGCGTGAGACGCACATGTGTGGCGTCTAGGAGGGGTTTCAATAGGAGGGGTTTTCTAGTCTGAATCTTTATTTGATGAGGATCCCGAAGTTTCCAAGCATTAAGTGTAATGCTGGCATCTGTGGTATATTTATGTGAGTGAAACTCCTCTCAAGATTCAATAAAGTTTTACAAATGACACCTCAGGGCTGAATTTTGTCAGATGCCTTCTGAGAAGTTGCAATACTCTTCTTCTTTGACATATGAACTTGGTGAGTTATAAGTCATTATTCTTTTTTTATCCCTATTTTGAATCTCAACTTGATTTCAGAGTAACATGTATTTAATCCAATGCTGGAGTCCCAACATTTTTTTAGGGGTTTGCAGTGGTACTAGTGGTAAAGAACCCACTGGCCAAAGCAGGAGATGTAAGAGGCATTGGTTCAATCCCTGCTTCTGGAAGATCCCCTGGAGGAGGGCATGGCAGCCCACTCTAGTATTGTTGCCTGGAAAATCCCATGGACCAAAGAGCCTGGCAGGCTACATACAGTTCATGGGGTCGCAAAGAATCAGACTGAAAGGACTTAGCGCATCAGAATGTTATCTTTAATTGTCGTTTTATTTGGGGAGAGTTGTATATGTCAGGTTCTGGTATCAATTTTATGTTAGCTTTGTAAAAACACTGGGAAGAGTTTCTTCTTTCTCTGCCCTGGGACAGTTTATGTGGCTGGAGTTCACTGCCTCTTACACACTTGGCAGAATCCCCTGGGAGTCCAGCGCCTTTTTGGGTAGTAATTCTGATAACTTTCTATTTTTCTTTCCTGATGGTCCTGATGTTTAGGTTTCCTGTCTCTTCTCAGATCACAGTGATTTTGTTTTCTTCTTGCTAGAAAATTATGTACTTTCTTCAGGCTTGCAAATCCATCCATTGTCCTAGGTGAGCTGTGCCGAACCCCTGAGACTGAAGTGGCTGTGGCTTGTTTCTATACATTCATGGTTCTAGTTTTCTTGATTCCAGTATATTTAAGATGCCTAGTTGGAAAGTGCTTATGAAAGTCCCAAGAGGAAGCTCATATTGAACCATGTCTGTAATTTAAGAAGATGAATTAATTTTTCTTTCTTTTTTTTTTCATAAAGATGAGCCTTCAGATGATTTCTGAAATCACTTAAAGTGTAGGTTTGTGTGTGATGTGGGAAATGTGTTCTCTGGGAATTGCTTCCAGAGGATGGACTTGTCTGAGGATGTGTTTGTTTACAGATGGGCCAGGAAGCCTGGAATCAATGTAGACTGAGTGTGTCTGGGGCCGGAGCCCTCCCACTCACATGTGGCTCTGTCTGTCTGGTCTTTCTTGCTGGTCTTCTCTGCAGGAGACACTGCAGGTTCCCTTGAAGAGGTCACAGCATGAATCTATTAACAGACTGTCTTAGAATTTTACGACTCCGCCTAGTGGCTCAGATGGTAAAGCGTCTGTCTGCAATGCAGGAGACCTGGGTTCGATCCCTGGGTTGGGAAGATCCCCTGGAGAAGGAAATGGCAGCCCACTCCAGTATTCTTGCCTGGAGAATCCCATGGACCTCAGAGCCTGGTAGGTTACTGTCCATGGGGTCCCAAAGAGTTGGACACGACTGAGAGACTTCACTTTCACTTTCCTTAGAATTTTACTTCATAGAAAAAGATTTTGATGCTATCACATAAGACTAAGGAACGTTGGGATGCCTGGCGAGTAGCAGGGGTCTGCAAATGATGGTAGTAACTGAGCATTGCACTTTCTTGGTGTTTCTTCATGTCTCCAGAGTGGTGCTTAAGAAACCCCAGTGTGCGTGAGTGTTCATGAGAACATCTGAGTGCTGTTGGAAAAGTGGCTTTCAGGGCTCTTCCTCCGAGGATAGTGGGGCCGAGCTCAGGTCCTGCGTCTTCAGTAGCTGTCCCCCGCCAGGTAGGGGCGCTGACTGTCCGCTGCTCACAGGTGCAGGGAGTGAATCCCCAGTCCTCCTACAAGCATTCATCAGGCCAAGCTACCTTCACCATAGATCCCGTCCGTGATCTTCTCATTTGGGCCATCGTGCAGAACCGCCGGGAGCTGGCAGAAATCATCTGGGCTCAGGTCAGCAGACTGCAACTATCGGTGGACCAGTGACCAGGCTCCAGCCCCATGGCTGCCCGTGTCAGTGGACTCTGTGGGCACGTTCCACCCCTGGAGGGGCCGCTTCTCTTCCCATTGATGGTTGGGGGGCTCAGGCATTATCTGTCGCTAAGATGGGCGCTTCCCAGATGCCGTCACCCCAGGCTGTTGCTGGGCTGTCTGGGAACTCCCACCAGTCAGCTGGGCGGCTCCTGGTAACTCGGCCTGAGTTTGGCTTCATTTTCAATGAAGGGGACTGGCCGGGCAGCTCCTGGTCAATGGACCGCATGGGGCTTTATCACCCATGGCAGGGACTGGCTAGGCGGCTCCCTAAGAAGCAGAACACTGCAGGCCAGGACTCCCCTCATGGTTTTCCTTTATTTCAAGCTGGCTTTCCTTTTAACAGGAAAGTAAAGTTTCATAATTTTTCTCAGAGAGGCCTTGCTTTTCTGAGCCAGCATATCCAGGCTGCTCTCAGAGCCAGCTCCCTCAGGGTCCTGGCAGAGGCTCTGGTGACCACGGCCCCCCCAACCCTCACCAAGGTTCTTGGAGGTACACCCTCTCCCAAGGTGCTTGGGGGAGGGGGTGGGCGACAGAGCCGGCCTGACTGTGGCCTCAAGTATGCCCGGTGGGGCTTATTGGCCAGAAAAACCAAACTCAGGTTTCCAGGCTCTGACACCAACCCCTCACCCGGGCCAGTGCTGCCTTCAGACCCAGGGCCTCTGGGCTGAGTATTGAGAGCCTCCTGTGAGATTCTCTTGGCCCCCCCTGTGATGCCTGGGACTGGGGGTGCCACCGAGGGTGAGGCCCTGGCCTTGGACAGGGCCATGTGATGGCCAGGTCCTCGTTTCTCCTCTTTGGGAGCGCTCCTTGAGTGGGGTTGACCAGATGCCTAGAGAGCTCTGGGCCTTGTGCCAGCAGAGCTGTTTGAGTGCTTGTGTCCAGTCTGTGTTCTTGGGGAGCAAGGGGGCTGCCTGGCCTGTGCAGAAGACTGACTGACAGCAGGGCTTGCATGTGACCTGGGGTGAGCCCAGAGGTTTATGTGGAAGGAGCCACACTGAGTCCTTGCCCCGCAGCCTGTGCTGTCTCAGGGCCTCTGCTCTCATCAGCCTGGGTGGTGGCATGTTGAAGGTCCTGGGGCAGGACCATCCAGAGCCTCATGGTGGCTCCCCTGGGTACCCAGAGCCAGGACTGCATTGCGGCAGCCTTGGCCTGCAGCAAGATCCTAAAGGAGTTGTCCAAGGAGGAGGAGGACACAGACAGCTTGGAGGAGATGCTGGTGCTTGCGGACGAGTACGAACAGAGAGCCATTGGTGAGCTTCTGAGGCTGCAGCCTCAGACCCGGGGCCCTCATAGGTGACCCTGGGGTCCTCGCCCCATCCCTGTGCACACTGTGCTGTCTGGAGGGGCCGTGCTCCACCACTGTCTGCAGCTCCCCCTGGTGAGGATCCGGCTGCTGTGACGAGACCTTCTCCCATCCAGGGGTCTTCACTGAGTGCTATCGGCAGAATGAGGAGAGGGCTCAGAAGCTGCTGGTCCGCGTGTCGGAGGCCTGGGGCAGGACCACCTGCCTGCAGCTGGCCCTGGAGGCCAAGGACATGAAGTTCGTGTCTCACGGGGGCATCCAGGTGATGTTCTGGGGGCCTCCTTCCAGAAATACCTGCCTTGGTGCTGCAGGGGCGGATGCAGCCTCCTGTGCATGTGGATAGCACAGGAGGTCACCATGTTGGGTCCTGTGGGGACCCAGGGATGGCGCTGGCCATCGGTCACCTGCTGCAGACAGGCATACCCTCTCCTCACTGTTTGCCGAGGAGAGAGCCGATGCTGAGTGAGAGTGCGTGGTTAGTTGTGAAGGCGGTGGCTCACCTCTGCACAGGATGGATGTCCCTACCTGGGAGCCCCCAGCAGGGCTCCAGGGCCAGGCCTCAGCTCCACCCACCCCTGCTACCTGGGGTCTCAGGAGGGATACATGGAGGCGGCACGACATCCTCCTGGAGCAGCAAGTGCAGGACACTCTGGCGTTGCCTTGATGACATGAGACATGTAGTGTACCGGGGGGCCCCTCAGAGCCCTGGCGCTTCCTTGGAGCACAGTCTCATCCTGTCACCACATGCTGAGTTGGCCATGCTGGATCCCAGGGGCTTGGTAGGGAGGAGTTCTGCCCACACCACCCACCCCAGGGAGAACTCAGGGGCCAGCTGGTGAGAGTGGGGCAGGGGGACAGAGCCCGGCTCCGGGTTTGAGCCTCACTTTCTGGTCTGGGAGAGCCCGGTCCTGCCCCCAGAGCCTCTTCCTGGGCTGTCAGACTCAGGACCAGACCAGAGCTGCCCACTGTGCTGCCCATCACGTCACCTGTGGGCCTGGCAGAGCGCCGTGCTTGAGCCTGCAGAGTCGCTCCTCCTTGGGAGTCTCAGGGAGCACAGGGTCAGGGTGGGTGGGGGGCCCATCGCCCTGAAACCCTCCTTCTGTCCGCAGGCCTACCTGACCAAGGTGTGGTGGGGCCAGCTCAGCGTGGACAATGGGCTCTGGCGCCTGGTGCTGTGCATGTTGGTCTTCCCGCTGCTCTACACTGGCCTCGTCTCCTTCAGGTGCTGGCCCGGCTGCAGGGCCGCTGGGGCTTGGGGCCAGACCTCCCTTCCCAAATGCCCCCTCTGGGTGTGTTCACTGCTGCCACCGGTCCCAAGATGGAAGGGATTCGCGCTGGGGAAGGGTGAGAACTGCCGTCGCCCAGTATCCACCGGGGCCGAGTTCCACCATGGCCTGAGGATTTTTTGATAGCCCTAAAGGAACCCGAGGGCCCTTCGGGGACCTCTTTGAAGGGCCGTCTGGCCGGGCCCGTACCATAGCCATGCGTGGAGGGTGGGTGGCCAGCCGCAAGTCCTGGGCCTCCCTTCTGTGGTGTGACCCATGGCTGAGCTTGCCCCTCACGGCCGTGGTCTCCCCTGCCCATGTCTTCCGCAGGAACCGGGAGCTGCAGGCAGACAGGTGCCTGGCCCGCGTCCGCGCCTTCTTCAGCGCGCCCGTGGTCGTCTTCCACATGAACATCCTGTCCTACTTCGCCTTCCTCTGCCTGTTTGCCTACGTGCTCATGGTGGACTTCCAGCCCCAGCCCTCCAGCTGCGAGTTCCTCATCTACGTCTGGCTCTTCTCCCTGGTGTGCGAGGAGCTGCGGCAGGTGGGCCAGCCCGCTCCCACTCCACCCGTGGACCCTCCTACCCCCAGGAGCATCCCGGGCTTGGTCACTTTCTCGTGGTGGCCCTTGGCCCCATGCCATGCACAGTGAACCCCACGTGGGTACTGAGAGCCGGGCGAGGCCCCTCAGAAAGTGCAGCCTGTGGTCTGCCAGCCGCTCCTGCCCTTGCTCCTCCTCCACCCGACCCCCTCAAGGCATTGGTTTTTGCTTGAAACTCTCTCTTATCACCCCAAGGGTGACATCACTGAGTGGTGTCCTGGATTTTGTGAGTCCCTGGCTCCGCTGTGAAGGACACTGCAAAATGTGGGGGTCCCCTCTTGGGAGGGGAGCTGGGCTCAGCGGGGGCCACCTCTTCTGCCAGCAGCCCCTCCCCGACTCTCAGCTACCCAGGAAGTGGTGCCGGTTTGTTGGTGGGAAACTGAGAAGGATGACCCACAGCCCCGCATGTCCCTGCTCCCCCCTCCAGCTCTTCTATGACCCTGACGGGAGCGGGCTGCGGAAGGCGGTGCTCGTGTACTTCAGTGACTACTGGAACAAGCTGGACGTGTGCGCTATCCTGCTCTTCATTGCGGGGCTGACCTGCCGGTGAGTGGCCTCCCCTCCTGGTGGCCCTCCCGTCCCATCAAAGGAGCAGCCCCCACAGGGCTGGGCTGGGGTGAGGCTGTGAGCTGGGTCCCCCTTGCGGTTTCAGCACCTCTCTGGATATATCTGTGCCAAGGGTGCCCTGCCCACGTGGGGACAGGGAGGAGCTGGGGCAGAGACGTGGGCTATGTCACCACGGGGAGCTGTCTGGTGGGAGTGCCCACATCCCAGCCGGGGGCCCTGACATCTCTAGAGCCCATCAAGGCCACATGTCTGCCCTGCGTGACCCCTTCATGAGCAGAAGGGGCTGGGCCAGCCTGGTGCTTCCCAGGACGCCCACAAGGCCCAGCTTCTCTGCCTGAGGCTGGGCTTCCGAACCCTCCTGGAGGCTCTGCCTCTGAACTTACACCCAGTTTTAATGCTTTGGGGTCTGGGGTCACAGTGGGGCTGGGGCCAGGCCTGAAGCAGCCAGCTAAGGCCCTGCTCCCTGTCAGGCTGTTCATGGGGCTGGGGAAGCTGGGCAGGGGGTTAGGGCCAGGCCTGGAGTGGCCAGCTGAGGCCCTGCTCCCTGTCAGGCTGTTCATGGGGCCGGGGCAGCTGGGCAGGGGGTTAGGGCCAGGCCTGGGGTGGCCAGATGAGGCCCTGCTCCCCGTCAGGCTGTTCACGTGGCTGGGGCAGCTGGGCAGGGGCCTGGGGCCAGGCCGGGGGTGGCCAGCTGAGGCCCTGCTCCCCGTCAGGCTGTTCACGTGGCTGGGGCAGCTGGGCAGGGGCCCGGGGCAGCTGGGCAGAGGGCTGGGATCAGGCCAGGGTGGCCAGCTGAGGCCCTGCTCCCATGCAGACTCATGCCCTCGCTGCTGTACACCGGGCGCATCATCCTCTCCCTGGACTTCACCATGTTCTGCCTGCGGCTCATGCACATCTTCACCATCAGCAAGACGCTGGGGCCCAAGATTATCATCGTGAAGCGGATGGTAAGGGGGGGCCCAACGCACTCCAAGGTGGATGGTAAGGGGGGCTCTGAAGCACACTGGAGTGATGGTAAGGGGGGCCTAAGGCGCCCCGGGGCACAGCACACCCCACAGGACCCCAAGTCACCACTCTGCTTCCACACCCTAGTGTGCCTGTCTCGGGTCTTGCCTGTACGTTGCCTCTTCCAGGCAGCCTTCCCTGATCCCTGTTATAGCTCCTGTCGCTCCCCTTCTTGGGTCATGGTCACGACCCTTCCTACTCCTCGTGGGGTGCCCAGCACCCCTCTAGGCTGTTCCCTGAAGCTCCTGGCTCCATGCAGCCATGCTGTAAGGGTTGATGGAGTCTCGTCCATTGCAAGGCACTCGGGGACCCTCCTGTGGGCAGGGACAGTGTGGGGTGGTGTGGCTGCAACTGGTACCCCGCTCCCACAGATGAAGGACGTCTTCTTCTTCCTCTTCCTGCTGGCCGTGTGGGTCGTGTCCTTCGGGGTGGCCAAGCAGGCCATCCTCATCCACAATGAGAGGCGGGTGGAGTGGATCTTCCGGGGGGCCATCTACCACTCGTATCTCACCATCTTCGGGCAGCTGCCAACCTACATTGACGGTAGGAGGGGCCCTGACAGCTGTGGAAAAGGAGGTGCCACCCTTGTGGGATTCCTCCAGGGTCACAGAAGTGGGAGGATGGGAGGACTGGGCACATCCCACTCACTCAGCACTGCCTGGGGCCGTGGCTCCTGAAGGAAGAGATGGGTGCACTTGGGAGCCCATCAGTTGAGTGGGGCAGGCATCAGCTGGCCGCAGCTGGGCTGTACTTCGCAGTTGCGGGGAGATCAAAATGGGTCGGGGATGTGGCCTGGAGCATCAGCTGACACCACCCCCCCCCCATTAAATGCCATCTGATTCCTTCCGTTCCTCCCACTGCAGTCAGACATAAGTCTTCCTTTTCTGAGTGGAGAGAACACAGAGTTTGTTCTCTGTCACGGCTTCATTGAGATGAATTCACATACAATAAAACTCGCCTGTAAAAAGTGGCCACTTCCACGGTTTTTAGTATATTTACAGAATCTAATTTTAGAACGCTTGTTCCAAAAGTCACCCCATACCCTTTAGCAGTCACCCCCGCCCCCCAAACGCAGGTGACCTGTCGTCTACTGTCTCTATCGTTGATGGTGCTCAGTAGCAAGGTCGTGTCGGACTCTTTGCAACCCCATGAACTGCAGCACACGAGGCTTCTCTGTCCTTCACTGTCTCCCGGAGCTGGTTCAGATTCATGTCCACCGAGGTGATGATATCATCCAACCATCTTATCTTCTGTCTGCCTTCTCCCGCCCTCACTCTTCCCCAGCATCAGGGTAGAAGGTGCCTTTTCTGGACGCTTCACATAAAGTGGATCATATGATATGTAGTCTTTTGTGTCTTGCCTGTTTTACTCAGTGTAATGTTTTCAAGTCATCTGTATTGTTATCCATATTTAATTCCTCCAGGGGATCTTCCCGACCCAGAAATCAGTTGACTGTTAACAAAAGGGTTTACCTGTTTTATTCCTATTAACCATGTGTCTATCCAGGTGCCAGCACCATGGTCCTAGCCAGTGTGAGTCCTTCAGCTTTGTTCTTTTTTTCATGATTGTTTTGGCCTCTGGGTCCCTTGGGTCCACATGAATTTTCAGGTGATCTAATCAGTTTCTCCAAAAAAGACATCCAGGATTTTGATTATAAACATGGGGTTTCTTCCAGTTATTTAGATCTTTAATTTCTTTCCATAGCATATTTTATTTTTCATCATATAAGTTGTAATTCTTTTGTTAAATTTACTCCTAAGTGTTTTTATTCTTTTTCATGCTTGTTGTAAGTAGAATTGTTTTATTAATTGGATTGTTTACTGTATAGAAAAACACTATATTTTGTATATTGAACTTGTATTCTGAAACCTTGCTGAACTTCTTTATTAGTTCTAATAGTTTTTAGGTGCCTTTTGAGGGATTTGCTATGATCATGTCATCCGCAAATACTTGTTCCTTTCCAATCTGGATGTCTTTTTTCTTTAAGTATTTAGATTTGGCTGCGCTGGGTCTTCACCGCTGCACGAGGCCTTCTCTAGACAGAATGAGTGGAGGCTACTCTCTGGCTGCAGTGCATGGGCTCCTCACCGTGTTGGCTTCCTTCGTTGTAGAGCATGGGCTCTAGGGTGTGGGGGCTTCTGTGGTTTTAGTGCACAGGTTTAGTTGCCCCGAGGCATGTGGAATCCTTCTGGACCAGGGATTGAACCCATGTCCCCTGCATTGCAAGGCAGATTACTCACCACTGGACCACCAAGGAAGCCCTTATCTTACAGATTTTTAAACGCCGAGTATATAGTTATGTTTTGTAATATTATGTATCCTTTACTTTTCTGCAAGTGCGGAGCTGTGTTTTGGTTTCTAGTCACATGTTCCATAGAGAAGGGTCGCCTCTGCAGCACGTTTCCTTTCTGACGTCTCCCTTTTCTTTACGACAGTTGTTCATTTTCTCTTTGACGTCTTTCCTGCCACATTCTGCTCCCAGGGTTAGGACCTGTGACTTAGATGACATAGGCCCTCCTGTGGATGACACACCCCCAGGAAGTGCCCTCGTAGGGTGCCTGGATCCCAGAAAGGCATGTGCCAGCCTGCAGTGCAGGTCTGGGTCTTGGGCTTTCCTGGCAGCGGGACTTCCTGCCCGTGAGGATGCTGGGTGTAGATGGTCAGCCCTTTCTGGCTTCCCTCGGGCTTGAGCTGACAGCTGAGGTCACCCAGATGTCCGGGGCTCCAGGCCAGTGAGGTCATTTCCCAAGGGCCCCTGTGACTCCACATGGCTTTCTGGACTCACTTGCCCCCTCATCCCGACCCAGGCGTGAACTTCAAACCAGACCAGTGTAGCCCCAACGGCACGGATCCCTACAAGCCCAAGTGCCCCGAGATCGACCAGGCGCGGCAGGAGCCCGTGTTCCCCGAGTGGCTGACTGTCCTTCTGCTCTGCCTCTACCTGCTCTTTGCCAACATCCTGCTGCTCAACCTGCTCATTGCCATGTTCAAGTGAGTGGCACATGCAGGGTACACACCCTGCTGCCTGTCCCCACCCTCAGGGTGGTGTGGATGGCGTGGAGCCTGGGACCCAGGACCTGGCTCAGCCCGGGCTGACCTGGTGATCGTGGCATCCAACCTGGGCACTACTGCTGGGGGGCAGCCCATGGGCCCTGTGCTCAGAGACCATGGGGAGGGGCACTGAAGTCTCACTCCTCCCACCCCAGCAGAAGGAGGTGGATGCGGGGCAGCGACTTAGCTGAGATCATCTTTGGGGGTGGAGGCGTGTGTGTCACACTTGTTAAGAATCTTGTGAGGCAAGACGACCTGTCTTTGCTCTCCATGTAAAGCAGGCACATAGGGCCGGCCCTGACTGTGGTGCCCAGGAGGCTGACCCTGTGGCTCAGGGCATTGCCACCCCCTCAGGCCCCTCCCGGCTTCTGGAGAAGAGCCCCTGGGACCTGTGGCCGGTTTGGGCACTGTTTCTCTTCTCTTCATCAGCTAGGGTGATGAGGTTGCCACTTGATGATTTTCCGTGTGCTCTGAACAGTGAGAGACCCTGCTCCAGTGCTGGGCTGTGATAGACAGAGGCCAGAGGCCCAGCAGGCAGCGGCTGTGTCTCAGCCCTGCCCAGCCTCCCTCCCCTCCTCCGAGGACCTCTGTCCGGGATCTGGGCCAGCTGACCTCTACCCGCACGAGACACAGGGTGTGGAGAACGAGCATGTCAGCCTGTTGAAGACACTGTCTCTTCTGTTTGTCAGATTCAGGGGAATCAGACCCTTTTAGGGTCCAGTGCAGGACACCATCCATCTCCCAACACATGAGGGTCTGTTTTGTTCTCTAGCAAGGTTTATGGGCTCTAAAATCTAGGTCTTCTTTCTTCATTCTCCTCTGGGCCCCCAGGGTGCTCAGCTGCCTTTCCTGTGTCCCGGTCGCCCTCCCTGGTGTGCCTTTGTGGGCAGTCACGGCGCACACTCAGGCAACGACACAGTTGTGCATAACCCAGCTTGTGTGGCCCATGTTCCTGGTAACCAGTGCTCCTCGCCCCCTGCAGCTACACCTTCCAGCAGGTGCAGGAGCACACGGACCAGATCTGGAAGTTCCAGCGCCACGACCTGATCGAGGAGTACCAGGGCAGGCCCCCCGCGCCGCCCCCCTTCATCCTCCTCAGCCACCTGCACCTCATCATCAAGAGGGTCGTGCTGAAGATCCCTGCCAAGCGGCATAAGCTGTTCAGTAAGCTGTCCCTCCCTCGTCCCCAGAGCCGCGTCTGGGGTGCAGCCGGGATCGGGGGGCAGCTCCTCTGAGCATCCCAGAAGCTCGGGGTGAGAGAGGGGACATGCAGTCCTCTCAGGCCCCCAGACTGCTGCCAGCCCACTGGGGTTGGGCGTGGGTGGGCTCCTCCGCCCCTCCCTGCGGGGCCCCCAGTGGGTCAGAGGCTCTCCTCCCCGCACAGAGAACAAGCTAGAGAAGACAGAGGAGGCGGCCCTCCTGTCCTGGGAGATGTACCTGAAGGAGAACTACCTGCAGGAACAGCAGTTCCAGCAGAAGCAGAGGCCAGAGCAGAAGATCCAGGACGTCAGTGACAAGTACGGGGCTGGGGATCTCGGCAGGGCTGACGCTGCAGCCCTGTGGTCCCTGAAATGCCTGTCACTTTGTTGTGGAGCAGGAGGCTCTGGGAGAAGGCGGCTTAGAAACGCCAGGGGAAAAGACCGGGGTGTTTGGATGGATGCTTGGCTGTGGAAGTGTTCTTCCTATGAACACATAGGCCCACTTGGGTGCAATTCCTACATTGTAGCAAACTGAGACCAAAACCAGCAAACATTTCCCAAACCACAGTGTCCCCTCCTCCTTCCAAAGTCCCCACTGGTACTCGGAGGCAGCGTCCCCTCCTCTGCCCAGAGGCCGCTCTGTCCTTCCTGAGTTTGTAACTGACAGCCTGTAGGCATATTGAGGTGAGGAACAGGTGTGTGTGCTCTGCACACCTGCCCCTCTGGCCCGGCCACGCCCCTCGGGCTGTCGGGTGGCCTGTGGGCCTGGGGCATCACTGGCTGCGAGGTCTTCCCCCTGGGCCACTAGGTGGTGCTCATTCTCTATGAAACTGTAGAGTGTAACCTTTCAAATCAAGAAGCCTGAAACTAGAGCTGAAGGAGCCTGTGCTGCTGGATGTGGTAAGCTGCCCACCTGCAAAGGGCACCAGGCTCTCTCCACTCACACCCAGACCCCTGGAAGGCCGCGGACCTCAGCTGTGTCCTCTTGCAGGGTGGATTCCATGGTGCGCCTGCTGGAAATGGCACATCTGAAGAAGTCGGGCGCCGTGGAGCAGAGACTGGCCTCCCTGGAGGAGCAGGTGGGCTCCGGGCTGGGACCTCTGTTTCTGCGCATGGTTCCGATGGCCCTTCTGGCCAAGCCCCAGGTGTTGGGTGGCTGCCTGGGGAAGACGGGGGTGGGGAGCTGGGCATCCCGTGTGCGGGCACCTATTGACCAATCTTGTTTTGAATGAGCGTTCCAGGTGGCCCAGACAGCCACAGCATTGCACTGGATTGTGAAGGCCCTGAGGGACAGTGGCTTTGGCTCAGAAGAAGGTGTCCCCACTCTGGGTGAGTGGGTGGCTGTGCCAGCGGCTGGTCTCTACCCACCTGTGCTCTTTTCTGTCTGGGTGTCTTTGGAGTGGAGAGGAGCAGCCCCAGCACCTTGGGATGCTTGACGCACCCCACGGCTACATGTGCTGAGAGTGGCCAAGTCCCCCGGCTTGACCAGGCTGGGGAATTCCAGAGGTAGCCTGTCCCAGGCCCCTGACCTCCCCGTGTGCATCAGGTCCAGCAGACCCGAGACCCAGTTGACCGGGTGACAGAAAGCACGTCTTTGCTCCCAGATTTGCAGCCGGCCAAGAAATGGTCACGAGCAACCCTCCTGGGCTGTTGCTGGCCCCAAAGGAGCCATCTGCCCTTTCATCCGGACAGGCTTCTGGAAGGGCTTGTGCATCATGTTGATTACTAAGAGCTCTGCTGGGAGCTACCCCAGGCAACGGGGGCCTGTGCCCAGGCCTTGGTCCTCCTGGCTGCAGTGATGGGAACCCTGGGGATGGTGCTCTCTTTGTGGCTGACTTTCAAACTGGGCTCAGGGAGGTGGAGGCAGCCCGGAAGTTTGGGGGAAAGGACCTCAGAGGGTGGCCCTGTCCCTCTCCCCATTTCCAGCACCCCAGAAGGCCTCAGTGGGGCGGGATCCTGAGCTGGACAGCGGATCGAAGGCAGAGGACCCAGGTGATGCCTACCACGTGAATGCCCGGCACCTGCTCTACCTGAGTTGCTCTGTCTTGCGATTCCCGGTGCCCAACGAGAAAGTGCCCTGGGAGGTGAGTGCCTGTTCTGGCCTCACCCACCAGGCTGCAGGGGCCCAGTGTCCTGGGGGGAGTGGTCTGGGCCCCAGGGTGGCTGAGCCTACCGAAGCCTTGAAGGGCCACGAGGGACAGATGAAGAGGGAAGCGTGGTCCACGAGACCTGAGGGCTGAAGCTGGGCCATGAACCTGGACACTGGGCTGCTATCCACACAGGCCCCACTGCCCTGCTTGTCCTCAAGCCCCCGTCCCCAGAGAACAGCCCCTATCCCCTTTCTGACTGCTGGGGAGGATGGAGGTAGAGAGTGAGAGGGAGCGAAGGAGGAGGCCTGGGGGTGTGCCACCACCCCCCGCCCCTCCCCCCACCCCGGCCCAGGCCTTCTCTCTGGTTTTCCTGGCACATCCCGGGCTGTCACTCCTCCCCAGTCTCTGCCAGGGGACTCCTCCTTCTGGAGTCCAGCCTAGCCCCCCATCCTCCCGCCTGGGGAGACTCCCCTCGACCACGGCTGGCCTAGGTGTGTGTGTCTTGAGGTCAGCCCAGCTCGGACTTTCGTGTCCTTTGGGCCCTCCCAGAGTTCTGCAGTCAGCTGTCCTGGGTGACGGCCAGCCTGGGGTGGTGACCGTCTGAGTCCCTGTGTCCCACAGACGGAGTTCCTCATGTACAACCCGCCCTTCTACACGGCCGACAGGAAGGACAAGGACCTGGTGGACCCCGTGGGAGAGTGAGTACCCTGCTTCCTGCCTGGGTGGGCGCCCCATCCTCCCTGGGGGCTGGGACATGCTAGGAGGCATGTGGCTGGGGGCGCCTGTGGCTGGAGGAGCCCCATGGTGGACGAGGGGTCACTGTGGCCACTCTGCCTCCCGCCATCTCTGTTGGGGATGCGACTTCTCCTCTCCCTTCCAGTGCCCTGGAACCTCTGTCCAGGATCAGCTACAATGCAGTGGACGGACCTCTGGACCGGCGTAGCTTCCATGGAGTCTACACAGTGCGGGACGGGCTCCCTCTGTGAGTGTACCCCCCCCCCCCCCGCCCCCGCCCCGGCCCTTCTCCAGCCCTCAGCCACATCTGCGGTTTTCCTTCTGGGGTCAGGCTTCCTCTCCAGCAAAGTTGGTGTTTTTCTGATTTGTTGTTCAGTCTCTCAGTCATGTCCAACTCTTTGGGACCCCATAGACTACAATATGCCAGGCTTCCCTGTCTTTCATTATCTCCTGGAGTTTGCCCAAACTCATGTCCATTGAGTCGATGATGCCATGCAACCATCTCATCCTCTGCTTCCCTTCTCCTCCTTCCCTTGATCTTTCCCAGCATCAGGGTCTTTTCGCATCAAGTAGCTCTTCAGCTCTTCGCATCAAGTAGCCAAAGTATTAGAGCTTCGGCTTCAGCATCAGTCCTTCCAATGAACTTTCAGGGTTGATTTAAATTTTTCTGATAAAAACAAACAAAGTATGGAAGAAAGAAACATCAACATAAAGTACTTTCTACCAACCCCCGAGGCCTACACTTGGCAGTCTCCCTGGACACGTGTGGAGGGGTGGGGACTGTGAGCTGGCCCTGCTGGCCCGGGCACTGTGCCGTGGTTCTCTGACACAACTTTTAGGACCTCCATTCCTGAGGTGTAGAAAGAGGGTAAAACGTGGACCCCATTGTGAGAGTAAAGCAGGGGCAATGTTAAAGGGCTGCTGGGCTTACATTTCCAGGCTTGTGCTGTAGGGACAGTATGCCCCACTGCACAGGTATGGAATCAGCATAGAGATGAAAGGGGGCCTGTGGCGTCAGGCCCAGCAGGCACTTGGTGGATGCCTGCCGTGTGATGGCCTGGGGTCTGAGGGTCGCTGGGGAGGCTGCACCACCAGGGCGGAGGCCGGGGATGGGATCACAGTCAGCTGGGATTTGGAGACTCCAAGGAGCAGGCGGTTGTTGGGGGAAATTGCCTGTGGAAGGAGGTGGGTGGTGGGCCTCTGGGAATGTTCTGGAGCAGGGACGGGTTGCCGGGGTCCAGCCCCGGCTGATCCAGGGAGTTCGAAGTGGGGACGGCGTCGGCGAGGATCAGGATACAATAGCTTCAATTAGATATTAACTTGAGGTATAAAGAGTAATAGAATGAGGATAGCTCAGTAGGAAAATTCAGTGGAGAAAAGAGGCTGAGTAGCTTGGTTTACGCAGGAGACCAATAAAACTTCAAGACAAGAAGTTTGCACCACTTACGTAGGCCGCAGGCGTCCTTCCGTTCTCCCAAAGGAGAGGAGACTCTGAGGCCTCCCCGGTCGGATCTTGGAAGCCCAGGCAAAATTAGTAAGCTTGGTGGGTTCCGCGCTCCAGATGGAGACTCAGCCAGAGTGAGAGAGAGAGCGACATGGAGAGACCAGTATTTCAAGAAACTGATCCCAATTCTTTATTTTCCATGGTCTACTTTTATACACTGAGATGTTATGCAAAAGTCACGCGGGGTCAGCAGTCCTGACTTTTATCAAAGTCAGGTGCTTCATACAAATGTATACAGAGATCCTGGGGGTGTTACATCATCTTCTGGCCAGGGGGCCTGCTGACAATTTATGACCCTCTCCTTGTGACAGTGGTCAGTCAACCAGGACACTTATTTCTCCAGGGGTGATTATTCTCAAAACAGATGCCACCCAAATAAAGTTACATTCCTATAGGGTGAGGGTGTAGTGGGTTTTAGTTAAGGAAAGAATTTACTTAGCCTAAGGTCTAACGTGATTTATATCAAAGGTTAATACTTATTTCTTCTATATATTCATTAATGTGTGTAAGGCCAGGGGATGTGGAGACTTAGCAACAAACATTGGCTCAACAAATGAAAAACCCTTCACCAATACAATTTCTAATCAGCCCACTATACTTATACTAATGGTTTTCTAACTTTTCTAAGGAACCTGTTTTTAGAAGGTTTAAAGCATCTCGTGCCTCTCACAGTTGGGAGGCTGTGAGCAATCACATGTGGCCGGACAAGCCTGTCAGGCAGGCTAGAGAACCTTCAGAGGAGTTTGTAGGTTAAAACACTCTTGTCACGCCCAGGAGTTTTTATTAACTGGAGCTCTAAGTTAACTCCTTCTCTGAAAGAGGTGGTGGGGGACAGCCCCCCATAAAGTCAGAGGTGTAGGTGAGAGCACAAAGTAGTAAAGTAGGCAGGCTCTGGTTATGGGGGTAGATGCTCGAGGATTTCCAGGGGGACTCCTGAGGCTCGATCCCGCCTTTGCGTATGTCGAGCCTCCTTCCTCATGACCTTTGCCACGGGCCGAGTGCCTCACTCTGGCCCCCAACAAGGGGTGACCACTGGGGTAGAAGCTGCAGGATGGGGCGGTAGAGATGAGTGGGGCAGGGAAACTGAGGTGACCAGGTGCGTCTCCAGCCCTGGACAGGGGAGGGGATTGGCGAGGGGGATACAGTGTGCAGGAAGACAGCAGTGCTGAGAGTCACAGGCAGAGGAGGGGGACCGTTGATGCATGCTCACAGGCCAGCTGAGGGCCTCAGGCACGGCGCCATGGTCAGTCAGGCGCTCTTTGGGGGGACATCTGCCATGGGGCTGGTTTCTGCTCCCAGAGGCCCCTTTCCTCTCCAGCCCACCCCAAGGTAGCCACTGCCCACCCTGGAACCCCCGACAGACAGGGTTTGCAGTGGACAGCCCCAGCGCATGACACAGAGTCACCCAGCCTGGTCAAGGGGCCTTGGGCTCTGGAGTCTGGTCTGGGCCTCCTCCCTGGTCCTATCCAGGGGAGCTGCCTGGGCTCCAAGAACCCTGAGCCAGGGCAGCTTTGGGTAGAGCTGGCACACAGCCCCTGCCTGCTGCCCTGGCTGGGGTCTCCAGCCACTGGCGGTGGGCTGAGCTGACCCCTGTCTACCCAGAAACCCCATGGGTCGCACGGGACTGCGCGGCCGTGGGGACCTCAGCTGCTTCGGCCCCAATCACACGCTGCAGCCTGTGATCACCCGGTGAGTAGCCCCTGATAAGTACAGTGTCACCCAGCACCCCACCCCGTGGTGGGGCAGGGGATGAATGTGGGTGCCTCCAGGAGAGCCCAAACCCTTCTTCCCCACAGGCTGCCTCACTTCCCTGTGGGTCCCCTCCTTCAGAGGCCCCTTGGGGAGGACTTTGTCACTACGCAGACAAATATCCATACCAATTCACCCTTCACTTCCAGAGTGACAGAGGGGGAAGGGCTGGGTCCAGGGCATGGGCTTCTTTAAGGCTTTTGGTAGAAAAATATTGTCCAACAAGGCTGACCCGCTCTGGTCAGACTGGAGGTTATGGGAGCAGATGGTTCCTCTCCCCTGGAGCAGGTGCTAGTGGCCTAGCAGGTGGCCTCCTGGGGCGGGGGTGGGGGCAGGGGTAGCCTGACCCTTCCCCTCGCATCTTTTTGCAGCTGGAGGCGGAGCCTGGATGGTGCCATCTGCAGGAAGAACGTCAAGAAGATGCTGGAGGTGCTGGTGGTGAAGCGTGGCCCCTCCGAGCACTGGATGCTGCCTGGGGTGAGGCCCCCGCTGTCCCAGGCCCTGCACTCGTTTGCCTTCTCTGCCACCGACAGGTCACCAGCCACCAGCGGCCGCTGCCCTGGACAGCTTGGAAGCTGTCCCTGTTCTGAATGACAAAGGCTGGTCCTTGCCTTAGAAGGAGTGCTTTCTCCTAGCTCTTCGTTTGGTGGTTGTGAAGATGGGTTCAGGCGCTCTTTGGAGCGTAAGCACTGACTGAGCACCTGCTGGGTCCAGGCACCAGGCTCAGGGCTGGGGCTGCCCCTGCAGAGCTCAGGGTTGGGGGTGGGCGTCTTGGGCACGCAGGCCCTGGGGCCTGAGCTGAGCCCCGAGGGCAGGATGGTGTTGCTGGGGGCAGGGCGGGGCATACACGTGTCCTCTGCTCGGGGCAACAGCTATTTGCAGGACTGATGGGCTCATGGTAACATAACTGGGATGTGTTCTGCTGGGCCTGTCCTGACCAAGCAGCCCAACCACTCGGACTCTGACCCGTCTGTCTGCCCTCTGCTCTCCCAAACCCTGTCGTTACTCTGGGGTCAGAACAGGCAGGTCCAGACAGGAGGACCGTGCACCCACAGGCCCCAGGCCAGTGTCCCTGTGCAGCTCTGAGGGGCCCCTCCCCCGAGCCTGCCCCTGGAGTCCATAATCTACCGCAGCTCAGCACGAAGCTGCTGGGTTTTCCCGGCATCCACCCGGTGGGGCAGCAAGTTAATGAGTGTGCGTGGGGCAGACCCCCTGAGGGTCTTCAGACCCCAGCCAGGATTCCAGGGCTCTGGGTGGTCTGGCTCCTGCAGCCACGACCCCCGTGCCCTCCAGGTGAGGGAAGGTGAGCGCAGGCTGGGTCATCTCCCCCCGAGAATTCTCCAGCACCCTTCAACCTCCCTCTCCAGTCTCTCTTGACATCTTCTGAGCAGTGTCCCCTGAGAGACAGCTGAAGGTCCTGCCACCCCAGGCGGTGCAAGGCAGGGAGTCTCCCAGGCTGGAGCAGTAGATGTGGTGTGGATGAGGCGCCCTAGATGGGTGGAGAGGGGAGTGCAGGTGCAGGCCCGTGTCCAGGGCAGGGTGTGCCAGGAGCCCAGCACACTGGAGCCGAGGCTAGAGGTGGGGTGGGGACGCACACACACGAGACACAGCCCTCTGGCTGGTGGCCAGGTGGCAGAGTTCAGGGTGCTGGTTCCCCCATGGTGCCTGGTACCCCTCAAAGGTTGTGACACCTGGCCTCACGGGCTGACATGGAGAGTAGGCTCTGGGCAATGTCACACTGGCCCCGAGGCAGCTGCTGCCAGAGGCTCATCCGCTTGAGGCTCCGGGGGGCTGGCCCACTGCCCATGCCAAGTGGGTGGCCAGAGGACACAGGTCCCAAACCACCCTGCCCACCTGCCCCTGCCTCCCTCTCTGCTCAGGGCTTCCGGGAGCCAGGAGAGATGCTGCCCCGGAAGCTAAAGCAGGTCCTGCGAAGAGAGTTCTGGTCTTCCTTCGAGCGCCTGCTGACTCAGGGCATAAAGGTGAGGTGGCTCTTCCGCTTTGCTCCCACCTGTGCGCCTGGGCCCTGGGGTGTGGTTGTGCCAGCTGCTGAGCAGGCTGCAGGAGCCGGGTGGGGACCCTGCCCTGAGCCCACTGCCCACAGCTCCTGGAGGGAGAACTGGGGCCATGTGGCCTGGCTCTGGGCCCCTCGCCTTCCTTCCCTGTCTGGGCTTTCTCCCGAGATCAAGGAGGGCTCTTGGGTCAGGGAAGGCCTATTGTCTGGCTCACAGTCACTCTTGCCCTGAGCACAGCTGGGCACAAACACATAACTTGCTTTTTCAGTGAATTTGCAAAGGCCGTAGTTTTAGGTCTTTATTTCCGAATCCACTTGCTCTTTTTCACAACCACGTAACATTCTGTGCCGTGATTTATTTAAGCAGTCCTCCAGGTGGGTGTGTGAGTCGTTGGTTCTGCCTCTTGTGTCTCAGGATGAGGTAGGCAATTGCTGATATTTACGGCTTGACCTACAAACCCAGCAGTTCCGCGTGGTTTGTCCGCTGCAGCCCCTGAGGGAGCATCGCCTTCTCTCTTTTCTCTACTTAGTAAAAAATAATTAAACTTGATTTGTTGAGGTTAAATCTAAACAACATATAATGAGCCATTTTGAAGTGAGCAGTTCAGTGGCATTTGGTGCATAGACAGCTTGGTGTGGTCCCCACCTCTGTCTAGCTCAAGAATGTGCTGTTACCCCCAAAAGGGAGCCCGTACCCTTGAGCAGTCACCCGCTTCATCCCCGCTCCAGCCCCTGGCGCCCATGAGGCTGCCTTCTGTCTCTGTGGATCTGCCTGTTCTGGACATTTATTGTCGGTGGAATCATTTAGCGTGAGGCCTTCAGTATCTGGCTTCTTTCACTTAGCCTACTGTCTGGAGGTCCACCCATCCTTTTTAATCCTTCCAAGGGCAGTTGAGGCAGGTCTGGATGCCAGGCCAAAGACCAAGAGGGTGACGAGCGAAGCCATGGCCCCCTGTGATGGGTCATTCAAATTGAAGGCTGTGCTGGGGGCAGGAAGACAAGGCAGGGAGAGGCAGGTGGGGCTGGGGCATGGTGGACAGCTGTGCTCACAGTGGCCCAGACCCAGAGAAGTCTTGGGGCCCTCCCTCTGGGGGAAATCCAGGGGATCAGGGATCCATCACACCCTTGCTACCCACCAGGTGTACAAAGGATACATGGATGACCCCAGGAACACGGACAATGCCTGGATCGAGACGGTGGCTGTGAGCATCCACTTCCCAGACCAGAGCGATGTGGAGCTCAAGAGGCTGAACTCTGTATGTGGCCTGGGTTTCAGGCTTGGAGGAACAGGGGCTGGGGCCATCAGTGCTCTGGAGAGGTCCTGGGGCCTGCAGGGAGGGGTCTGAGGGGTCCCTGGCCTGGGGCCAGAGCTGGCCAGGACCAGAGAAGGGGGCTGTGGGGTTTGAGTTGTACCAGAGGGTCTGTGGGGGCAACCAGGAGAGGCCAGAGGGCAGCAGCAGGTGGGTGGGGCAGAGGGGGACCCTGGGGCCTCTGGGCTCATGCCCAGGTGAGGCTGGTTCATGCACTCTTGTGGGGATATCGTCCTGTGTACTTTGATCCCCCTACAGACCCCGAATCTGGAACTGGGCTGGGAAGTCCCAGGGAACAAAACCCAGGCCTTGTCTGCAGGACAGAAAACCGCAGAATAAGGCTGTACCCACCCGCCCCCCACGCTTTCAAAGTTTCTGGGGCTTCGCAAACATTTTCTGATTTGTGCCTGAAGGGGGTGATCTTAGCACCGTTCAGTAGAAGTACAAAGGCAGCGGTCACTAGCCAGTCTGTAGCAGGTCTGGGAGCCGGGCCTTGGGGTCCCCACCGCCCTCCTGCTGTCTATGGGTTCAGGGTGTGGGCGTGAGGGCAGGGCTGCTTGGGAGGGACTCAGGACTCACTTCTGTTTCCGCAGCATCTGCACTCCTGTGACGAGGGGATGGCCATTCGCTGGCAGGTGGTGGATGAGCGCATCCCCCTGTATGACAACCACAAGGTCATCCTCCAGAAAGTGGCCGCCTTGTTCATGGCCTACTACTGACCCGAGACACAGCCTGCGTGGCCCTGTGGGGGCCAGCGGGGCTGGTGCATCTACGGCCCACTGGGAGTGTCTGCCCCTCATGGCCAGCTCATGAACTGGAGGCATTGGGGTGGTCTGGGAGGAGAGCTGAGCAGGACACAGGCAGGCTCTGGCCACGAGGCAGGGCCTCGGGGTCAAGGTGGCCACTGGGACTCCGCCAGCCAACACTGCCTCTCCCGAGCCTGCTGGTGGCCTGTGGACGCCCTCCTGGCCACATCCTCTGAGCAGCACGTCCGCCACCCTCAGTGCATCTGCCCCAGGCCAGCGCATCTCCGAGAGTCAGCGCTCCCTGTGGCCTCCTCAGGCCCACGGCCCCAAGAGGGCCTCCACTGTGCCCTAACTGGGACCCTCACCTGGTCTGGGGCAGCCTGGGACTCCAGTTCCCATGACCGTCAGGGCTGAGCCCCGTGGTGGGACAGGAGGACAAGCTCCCACCTCCTCTTGAGTTGCGGAGGTCTCTGCCTGTGTGCTGTCCCGGGCCCAGGCGGGGAGGACGCAGAAGCACCGGGGGTGGGACCTCTCCTGCACGTGGTGCTCCCTCCTCCCTCCTCCAGGGAGGAGTGGGTCGTGGGTGTGGACTGAGGGGCCACCCAGTTTAGCATCAGTACCTCACAGACTGTCTGCAGCCTTGGGATGTTGTGCAAACCCTGCACCAAACCCGCCCTCCCCACCAGAGTCACTGGTCTCTTGTTTGTCCTTCAGATGGAGTTGCAGACAGGAGCAGTGGTGGGGGATTGTGTCTGAGTCACAAGACCTCTTCCAGCCACAACCAGGCTTCCCGGGGCCCAAGGGGATCTCCTGTGGACACCCCACAGCCCCCTAGTCCAAACTCATGACTGCTCCTCCAATCAACAACCTTCCCAACACGCACACACAGCTTCCCTCTTCCTCATTTTCCTAGAGCCCAGCTCCAGCCTCCAACCTGGGGCTCAGCTGCTCATGCCTTCCCTTGCCCCTACCCTGCAGGTGCTCAGGCACTGTGGGGTACTTGCTTGTTTTTTTAATCTAGAATTACAGATCCAGCCAAACTAGCGCTTAAGTGGCAGCACCAAATAAAGACATTTAAAACTCATAAAGAAAGTTACTCGCTCAGTCGTGTCCGACTCTCTGTGACCCCATGGACTGTAACTCACTCTTCCCCTATCCATGGAATTCTCCAGGCAAGAATCAAGAGTGGGTGGCCATGCCCTTCTCCAGGGGATCTTCCCCCTCCCAGGGATCTCTCACATCGCAGGCAGATTCTTTACTGTCTGAAACGTGCTTCTCATGCATCCTTTCTGAAAGAACTTCTCAAAGAAGAACTACAGAAAAGTGAAACACACCGTAACAAAGGACCACAGCCGGACCACTCCCTTTCCCACAGTTCTAGAGGCTGGGAGTGGAGGTCAGGTGTGGGCAGGGTGGTCCCTTCTGAAGCCTCTGCCTCTGCTTGTCCCTGGCCGCCTCATTCCACGTCCTCAGGTGGTCTTTCCTCAGAGTGTGCAGGGAAGGAGGGGTTTCTAGTTCTCCTCTTACAGGGGCACTAATGCTGCCATGTCTGGGCCCCACCCTACGACCTCATTTAACCTTACTTATTTAGAGGTCCTTGCTCCAAATACAGCCACATGGGATTGGGGCTTCAACATAGGGATTTGGGGAAGGGATACAAACAGGTGTCAAACACGAACAGGACACAAATATCTGGCTTCCCTGGTGGCTCAGTGGTAAAGAATCTGCCTGCAGTGCAGGAGACTTGGGCTCGATCCCTGGGTCAGGAAGATCCCCTGGAGAAGGAAATGGCAACTCACTCCAGTATTCTTGCCTGGGAAATCCCGTGGGCGAGGAGCCTGGTGGGCTGTAGTCTGTTGGGGTCACAAAAGAGTCAGATGTGAGTTAGCAACTAAACAACAGCACAGACATTTAGTCCATCACACAAACACACACACACGTAACCAAAAGCGGGGTCCAGTTGCTCACTGCTCAAAAGACAATAAAGAGGCCAGGTTGTTGGAAAGGAAAGTTTGTTTTATTCTGGATGCCAGCAACAGGGGTTGGGGGGGAGGGTGGACACCTGTCCAAAAGCTGACTTCCCCCACTTTACTGACAATCAGTGGCAAGAGCGTTCATGGACAGAGGGAGGGACTCCTCACAGAAACAGCAGTCAGCTCTGACTGTCATCTGGTGATTGGTCTTCAGTGGTCTGAGCAGCGTCACCCGGATTGTCTCAAGTACATTAATCTTCAATTCCAGGGTCGGCTTGTTCCCATTTCCTTGAGGCCAGTTCTTGGAACTGTGGCAGCTTATGTCATAGCTACACTCTGGTCATTATGCACCAATGGTTAACTTCTCCACCTGGTAGGGGTTTCAGTATCTACAGGACAGCTCACAGGAGATGGCTCAGAATATCCTCTATAGCACTGGAGGAAGAACTAAAGGTCCTTGACTCAGCTTCCTGACTATTTTTGTTTTGTCCCATTTGACTGTTTTCCTCTGCTTTTGTATTTTTTCACTTCTCTGATTAAACTTGTTCTTGGCTGAAGTTTTTCTACAGACAAAAGGCAGGCAGAGAACATGGGAGGGAAGGACCCGTTTCACACATAGACTGAGCTCTGCAGAAGCAAAAAAAAACCTACTAAATGTAGAGCTAAGTTTTACCACTGTTGAGGCATGATGTAAAAAGAAAATTTAATGGTCGTTCTTGTAGAAATCCCAGCTTGTGTCCCTGGGAGCGGGCAGAGGAATGAACGCAGCCAATACAAGTAGAGAAGGTCTCCTCTTGTCACAAGGAAGAAATAGATGCTGACCGTCACAGTGCTGGGGGAAGAACACGGGCAGTGAGACCTGCGAATGTATATCACAGCCCAGGTAACCTCCAGAGGATGGAGAGAGAGGAATAACATCAAGCCACCAGAGGAACCAAGCAGAAACCTAGTCAAAGGGAGAAAATAGCAGTAGAGGATGCTTCACATGGAATAAGGTGGCAGGAAATAATCAAAACGTATTAGCAATTATGACACATGCAAAGTGTGAGTCGCATATTGGGATAAAAGATAACAACAAATTTCTCTTCTTTTCTGTATATTTTCCTCTATCACCCCAAAGAGACATGTTTTAGCTGACAATAGTAGGGAGTCAGCCCACCAAACACTGTCCAGAGAAAAGGTGCGGATGCAGGTCCAGCAGAGGACAGAACTTAAGGTTTGAGTTTGTCCTTTTAAGAACAAAGGGGAGTTTGAGCGGGAAAAGGTAACAATCTATTAAGAAGGTAGCGGTTTTGCAATGGCACCCCACTCCAGTACTCTTGCCTGGAAAATCCCATGGACTGCTCCTCCGTCCATGGGATCGCTAAGAGTCGGACACGACTGAGAGACTTCACTTTCACTTTGACTTTTCACTTTCTTGCATTGGAGAAGGAAATGGCAACCCACTCCAGTGTTCTTGCCTGGAGAATACCAGGGACGGGGGAGCCTGTTGGGCTGCCATCTATGGGGTCGCACAGAGTCGGACACGACTAAAGTGACTTAGCAGCAGCAGCATCCATCTTCCCAGGTGACTCAGTGGTAAAGACCCCGCCTGCCGATGCAGGAGACGTGGGTTCAATCCCCGGGTCAGGAAGATCCCCTGGAGAAGGAAATGGCAACCCACTCCAGGATTCTTACCTGGGGAATCCCACGGACAGAGGAGCCTGGCAGGCTATAGTCCAGGAGGTCACAAAAGTCAAGACTCAACTGAACACAAACTTCCAATCTAGCATCATATCTTTTAAAATATGAAATGCAAAATTGATAGAAATTCCAGGAGAAATGGGCAAACTCACAGTAATGTTTAAGATTTTTCTTTTAGAATCAAGGAATCAAGGAGCAAACAAAAAATAGGGCAAAATTTGAATAACGCAATCAACAGGATTGAGGTCATTCTATGCAGTGTTTGTGAGCATGTTTATCTAAATATTGTGAAACTGTTAGTTGCTCAGTCATCTCTGACTCTTTGCGACCACGTGGACTGTAGCTTGCCAGGCTCCTCTGTCCATGGAATTCTCCAGGCAAGAATACTGGAGTGGACAGCCATTCCCTTCTCCAGGGGATCTTCCCGACATAGGGATTGAACCCAGGTGTCCTGCACTGCAGGCAGATTCTTTGCTATCTGAGCCACCAGGAAAGCCCCTTACCTACATATTACATGTGCTTCAGTTCAGTCCAGTTCAGTCCAGTTCAGTCGCTCAGTTGTGTCCGACTCTTTGCGACCCCATGAATCACAGCACACCAGGCCTCCCTGTCCATCACCAACTCCCAGAGTTCACTCAAACTCATGTCCATCAAGTCGGTGATGCCATCCAGCCATCTCATCCTGTGTTGTCCCCTTCTCCTTCTGCCTCCAATCCCTCCCAGCATCAGAGTCTTTTCCAGTGAGTCAACTCTTCGCGTGAGGTGGCCAAAGTACTGGAGTTTCAGCTTTAGCATCAGTCCTTCCAATGAACACCCAGGACTGGTCTCCTTTAGGATGGACTGGCTGGATCTCCTTGCAGTCCAAGGGACTCTCAAGAGTCTTCTCCAACACCACAGTTCAAAAGCATCAATTCTTCGGCACTCAGCTTTCTTCACAGTCCAACTCTCACATCCATACATGACCACTGGAAAAACCATAGCCTTGACTAGACGGACCTTTGTTGGCAAATTAATATCTCTGCTTTTGAATATGCTATCTAGGTTGGTCATAACTTTCCTTCCAAGGAGTAAGTGCCTTTTAATTTCATGGCTGCAATCACCATCTGCAGTGATCTTGGAGCCCCCCAAAATAAAGTCTGACAGTGTTTCCACTGTTTCCCCATCTATTTCCCATGAAGTGATGGGACCAGATGCCATGATCTTTGTTTTCTGAATGTTGAACTTTAAGCCAACTTTTTCACTCTTCTCTTTCACTTTCATCAAGAGGCTTTTGAGTTCCTCTTCACTTTCTGCCATAAGGGTGGTGCACATTTATAAATACATGTGTGTATGTATATATAAATACATGTTATATATTATACATGTACATTATGTCTCACTTCCACATATATTTGTTTATATATAAATTGTGTGCAGTATATTTATTTGGGTACAATATGTATAATACATATTTGTATAATAAAGGATGTATAACATGCACATCTATGTATGCACATTATATGGTGTGTGTGTGATTGTGTACCCACCCCAACAACAAGGTCCAGAGGTGACATGTTGTTCTCAGACACGGAATATTCACAGCAGTGAGCGACCATCACACCACCAAGGGGGTCTCAGCAACTTCCCAAGGCAGCTCCATCACTACAGCCACACTCCACCCACAGCACCAGAAGAGTGCTGTTAGGAGGTGGCCATGCACCAGAAGAGGACAGGAAATACCTCAGTGGGTCCAGGTGTCTGCCTTGGACGTGAGTGACTGGTCCCCTGACCAGTTGGGAGGAGCCCAAGGTCAGGTGGTATCCAGGTCAGGACACTGGTCCCCGCCCCCGCCCTCAGCCCTTCGTGGATGGGGGCTTCTGTCCTTACTCTGGATCCTCTAGTTTTCTGGGCAAGAGGACCACTGGGGAGGGGCCGTGTCTCCAGGGGCAGAGCAGTCGCTGGCCCCGGGTTTCCGGTTAGCACTAGGTCCAGGGCCAGCCCACTGCCTAGGATTCAGAGCAAGAGAGCCCTGCGGGCGGGGTGCCACTGAGGGAATGCCAGAGTGGGGGCTGTGTATGCTTCCACGCCCTCTACCTCTGCCAGAGACCTGCACTGGGGCAGCTAGAGCAAGACAATGAGAGGGTCCAAGTCACGGCCTCAGGGATGTGGCTGGAAGTCTCAGAAAGGAACAGTTAAGACCTTAAATGCACTTATTTGAAAATCAAGAGTGAAAGTAAATTATCTGAGTTTATGACTCAAAAAGCTCAAAAAATAGCTACAGAATCAACAGAGGCTCAGAGGCTCAGACAGGGACTAAATCAGATGTAACCAAAGAGGGAGAAATTAAGAATTGGCATGGTGAATATATTCAAAACTCAATTCTTGAAGAAGAGCAACAAAATCAACAAAACTTGAAGAGTGAGAGGCCAGGGGAGGGTTGTGTGTACTGGTGCGGGGCAGGCGAGACTGCTGCGGAATTCCCAGATCTACTGGACAGGCTGTAGTTTGGGGGTGCTGCTCAGGCCCAGAAATCCAAGAATTCCGGGAAATCCAGGAATCTGGGGGCTTAGAAGGAGCTGAGAATGGCCCAAGCTGCTGAGGATAGTTTTACCATTGACAGTCCATCCATGGAGGCTCTTTGCGAGCTCAGGCCCTGCCTGTGGGGTTCTGGGCAGCAGGTTTTGCCGGGGGTCCTGCGTCTTCTCTCTTTGAGTAGTTCCAGCCCCTGCCCATGAGCAGGCTGTAGTCAGCAGTGCTCTGCAAGCCAAGGGTTCTGGCTTAGGGTTCCCCCAGCTGGGCGAGGGCAGGAACTGGGACCAGCGGGGGTCAGTGTGAAGGCCAGAGTTGCTGAGGGTGGAGCTGGGCATGGTGGATGGGAAGGTGGGAGAGCAAGGCGGCAGCACACACTAAGCCAGCCAGCCACACCCCAGAAGGGCCCGTCCCAGGCTGCTCTGAGGCCTCTGCCTGGGGAGGCAGCGTCTGGACCTTGGGATCTTTGTTCATCCCACCACTGTGCTGTAGCTCCTCCTGGTTCATCCCCAGGGAGACGCATTCAGCCCTCACTAGCAAAACAACCTGCCTGACGGGGAAGCAATTAACCAGTGGGAGCCTCGTGTTTTGTCCCTTGGGTCAGGAGGCCTGGATTCTGGGCGGATAAATGGGTAAGATAATCGACCTGGAGCCCAATTACAGTTATGAGGACAGCTACAGTGAGTGGGCGGACCACGTGGCCAGGATGGCATTGGAAGGCTGCTGGTGTTGCTGAGAGCAGACTTGTGGTCCAGAGTGGACAGTGAGCCAGGCTCTCACAGGGCCCTAGCCTGGGCCTAGCCGGCCACCGTCACCTCCTGCAGTGACTCTGATGTCATCATCCAGTGAGGCCACAGCCCGTGAGGACCAGGAGGACAGCATCATGCCCTAAATGGACCCATCCACCCATCCATCCATTGCTGTATTCACTACCCACATGTGTGACCATCTGTGAACACACACGTAGCCAGCACATCCCTGCTTTCTTTTACTGAGGAATTACATGCCCTCAGTTACCTGCACACATCTGCAGCCTAGCAGCTTGGAGGGTTTTTCACTGATGTTGACGACCAGCACCCAGATCATGACACAGAACACCCAGGCCCAGAAGCCCCCTGGAGCCCCTTTACCTCCCCGCCTCTGCCACCAAGGCGTGTTGCCTACTCTGGAACTTTCCATAAAGAGAAATCACAGAGGGAACTCTGAGTGTTTGGCCCTTCCCCTACTGCATAATAATGTCAGGATATGTCCACACCCACGCTGTAGTTTTGGGTGGTAATCACATTGATTTGTTTAACTTAAATATTTAAAATATTCCATAATTTGGGGGCTCCCCTCTTCAGTCAGTGTTAGACTTTATTTTTGGGGGCTCCAAAATCACTACAGATGGTGACTGCAGCCATGAAATTAAAAGACGCTTACTCCTTGGAAGGAAAGTTATGACCAACCTAGATAGCATATTCAAAAGCAGAGACATTACTTTGCCAACAAAGGTCTGTCTAGTCAAGGCTATGGTTTTTCCTGTGGTCATGTATGGATGTGAGAGTTGCACTGTGAAGAAGGCTGAGTGCCAAAGAATTGATGCTTTTGAACTGTGGTGTTGGAGAAGACTCTTGAGAGTTCCTTGGACTGCAAGGAGATCCAACCAGTCCATTCTGAAGATCAGCCCTGGGATTTCTTTGGAAGGACTGATGCTGAAGCTGAAACTCCGATACTTTGGCCACCTCATTCGAAGAGTTGACTCATTGGAAAAGACTCTGATGCTGGGAGGGATTGGGGGCAAGAGGAGATGGGGACGACAGAGGATGAGATGGCTGGATGGCATCACTGACTCGATGGACATGAGTCTGAGTGAACTCCGGGAGTTGGTGATGGACAGGGAGGCCTGGCGTGCTGCGATTCACGGGGTTGCAGAGAGTCGGACACGACTGAGCGACTGATCTGATCTGATCTCTTCAGGCTACTATATAATAAAAACATTGCAGCAGTTTCATGGCTCATCTTACTTTAATCTCTTAAAAGACACTTGACAGTAAGATTTGAGGGGTTCCTACACATGTAGACGTCCACTGCATGGCCACTACATGGCCAGGGGAGAGCATGCCCTCAAGGCTCCCACCCTATTTGGGAAGCAGGGTGAGCTGACATGACCCCTGGGGACTGTGACGAGAAATGATAGTCGATACCACACCCTAAAGCGACTGTGACACAGCAGAGTCTCAGCTAAGAGTTAACTACACAGAGAAAATGGGCTCATAAAATACTCAATCCAAAAGAAGGTAGGAAAAGAGGAAAAGGGAACAGAGCCGAGGGACAAATGGGGCAGAAATGGGACAGACAGGAGCTCATCACCCCGCGGATGTGGGTGGCCAGAGCCAGGATGTCACCTACACCATCAGACTTGTGTGACCCCATTTCCCACTGTGCCCAGGTCTGTTCCAGGACCCCACATCCCATGCAGTTGCTATTTTCCCTTAGTCTTTTCCAGTGTGTAACAGTGAGTCAGTCTTTTCTCATCTTTCCATTTTAGAACTGATCAGTCACTTTGTAAAAAACCTTTCAATTTGGGTGTGTCTGATGTGTTCTTTTAATTGGAAAGATCGTGCCTTTTTGGCAAGAATACCACAGAAGAGATGTTGTGTCTTTCTCAGTCCATGTATCAGGAGCTACATGATGCCAGCCTGTCTTGTTACTGATGATATTAACCTTAGTCACATACATAAGGTAGTTTCTGCTGTGTTTCTTCACTGTAAATCTATTATTTCTCCCTTAGCAGTTCATAAATATATTGAGGATGATACTTTGATTCTATGGAAATCCTTAAGGAAACTAAATATAAAGACATAGGAGGGAGGAGGGATAAATCAGGAGATTAGGACAAAATAGGTAACTATGCAGATATACACTATAATATATAAAATAGATAACTAATAAGAACCTGGTGTACAGCACAGGTTGTTGTTCAGTTGCTCAGTCACGTCCAACTCTTTGTTACCCCATGGACTGCAGCATGCCAGGCTTCCCTGTCCTTCACCATCTCCTGAAGCTTGCTCAAACTCAGATCCATTGAGTCGGTGATGCAATCCAAACTTCTCATCCTCTGTCGTCTGCCGGGAGCCGGCATATTGCATATTGAGTGCATATTGCATATTGAGTGCAGCACTTTCCACAGCATCATCTTTCAGGATCTGGAATAGCTCAACTAGAATTCTATCACGGCCGGGAGCCAGCGTGAGGAGCTCCACCCATGACAAAGGTCATGAGGAAGGAGGCTCAACATACACAAAGGCGGGATCGAGCCTCAGGAGTCCCCCTGGAAATTTTTGAGCATCTACCCCCAAAACCAGAGTCTGCCTACTTTCTGCTTTGTGCTTTCACCTACATCTCTGACTTTATGGGGGGCTGTCCCCCACTACCTCTCTCTGAAAAAAGAGTTAGCTTACAGCTCCAGTTAATAATTCCTGGGTGTGACAGTGTTTCAACCTACAAACTCCTTTGGAAGTCCTCTAGCCTGCCTGAATAGGTTTTTTCCGGCCACATGTGATTGTTCAGAGTCTCCCAACTGTGAGAGGCAGGAGATGTTCTAAACTGTCTAAACACAGATTACTTTGAGTAGTTAAAAGATTGATTAGAAATTGTATTGGTGAAGGATTTTTCATTTGTTGGGCCAATGTTTGCTGCTAAGTCTCCATATCCCTTACCTTCTGTGTCCTTGGCAGTGTATTGATTGATATAATGGGTGTATAGAAATGTAAGTAGTAGCCTCAATGTTTGTAACCTTGGACCCTTGAGTTAATTCTTTTCTTGATTGAGCCCACCTCACCTTTGCCCTATAGGAATGCAACTTTATCCAATGCTTTTTTGGAGGCTGGTGCCTGACTTTAGAATAATCACCTTTAGAGAAAAATAAGTTTCTTAAAATGTTAACAGGCCTCCTGGCCAGAAGATGATGTAAATCACCTAAACTTTGCATATGATAAGTTTGAAAGCCTGGCTTTGATTAGGATCAGGAACTGCTGTCCTTGCATGACTCTACCCCTTCCCCCATTATCCTCTATGCACAACTTAAGGTATAAAACTACTTTGGAAAATAAAGTATGCCCCTTTTTTGTTTACTGAAATTTGGTCTCTCCATGTCGTTCTTTCTTTCACCTTCTAGCTGAATTTTTCCTCTGAGGCGGGGAAGCTCGTCAAGCCTACTAATTTTGCCTGGGCTTCTAAGATCTGACCCGGGAGGCCTTAGTGTCTCCTCTCCTTTGGGAGAACGGGAGGACGCCTGCGGCCTTCGTAGGTGACGTAAATTCCCTGCTTTGGAATTTTATTCAGCCTCTTTTCTTCACTGAATTTCTTCGCTGAGCTATCCTTATTTCACCACTCTTTATATCCTTAATAAACGTTTAATTAAGCAGTTGTTTCCTGATTTTCGCCGATGCCGTCCCCACTTCGAATTCCCTGGATCCACCGGGGCTGGACCCTGGCAGTCGTTCTCTCAGCACACTCAGTTACCTATTTTATCCTAATCTCCCAATTTAATCAGCACAGGGAACTCTACTCAATTCTCTGCAATGGCCTATATGGGAAAAACATTCTTTTAAAAAAAAAACAGACATAAGTATATGTATAACTGATTCACTTTGCTGTATACTTGAATCCAACACAGCATTGTAAATTGACCACACTCCAATAAATTTTTTTTAAAAAAGACACAGGAAAGCAAAAAGAGTGGAGGAAGGTAACTCATCTTTTGATGTTAATCCATCAAAAAAGAGACTTGGAGTGGCTACTAATGTCAGAAAAGTAGAATTCAGGGCAAAGAATCTGGGGATAAGGAGGCTCTTTTCATAATGACAAAGTGGTTAATTAATCAAGAGGACAAACTAATCTGAATATAAAGCTTCAAAATGCATGAAACAAAAACCTGATAGAACTTCAAGGAGTAACAGACAGATCTCAGGAACCTCAGTACACCTCTCTCAATTATTAGGTAGCAAGTAGATGGAAAATAAGTAATCACTGAAGTGACTTAGCAGTAGCAGCAGCAGCACTAATTGAAGGAAGCTTCCTTATACTGATAAGGACAGCTGCAAAACCCTATAGTCAACATTATTCCTAATGGTGAAAGATTGAATGTTTGCCCCTAGGGTCCAGAGGAACAAGATATCTGCTCTCACTCCTCCTTTTCATTATTGAACTAGGGCTCTAGCCAGTGCAATTAGGCATGAAAATGAAGTAAAAGACATTCAGACTGGGAACAAAAGTGTAATACTCTTTTTACTTATAGATAACACAATTGTGTTCATGTATGCAGAAAATCTTAAGGTGTCTACTAAAAGGGTGTCTACTAATTAGTTCTAGTAACTAATAAGTGAGTTTAGCAAAATCCAGATCAGCATGCAAATGCCAATTTTATTTCCATATATTAGCTTTTAACAAAGATACGTTGAATTTAAAATACCATTTACAGTAACATTAAAAAATTAGATAAATCTGACAAAAGATGTGTGAAACCAAAAACTACAAAACACATATGAAAGAAATAAAAGAAGCTCGAAATGAGAAGATATACCATGTTCATAGAATGGAATACACAATATTGTCAAGATGTTAATTCTCTTAAACTGATTTGTAGATTCAATACAATCCCAAACAAAATCCCAGTAAACTCTTTTGGTAGAATTTGTCAAGCTGATTCTAAAATTCATGAGGCAAAGCAAAGAGTCCTGGATGACCAAAAGAACTTTATGGAAGAACAAAGTTAGAAGATTTATATTACTTGGCTTCAAGAATTACTGTAAAGCTTAAGTAATGAAGACAGCTTGGAACATTTACATAAAAATAGACAAATAGACCAACTGAATATAGAAAGTACAGAATAGACTCATACAAATACAGACCTCTGATTTTCAACAAAGATGTGGAGATAATTCAGTAGAAAAAGGATCATTAAAAAAAATAGTCCTGGAAAACTAGACATCTATTTGCACAAAAAATAAACTTCAAATCGTATCTCACACCAAATGCAAAATGTAAGTGCAATATGTAAGATTTGTTACTTATGACACCAGAAGGATGAGCCATAAAAATGAAAACACTGATACACTGAACTGCATCAGAATTAAAAATTTCTCTTTGAAAAACTTTTAACAAAATGAAAAGAAAATCCACAGAATCAGAGGAATATATATAAACCACATGTCTGGTAAAGGATTTATATCCAGAATACATAAGGAATTCTCAAAATTCAACAATAAGAAAACTCAATTAAAAGAGGGTATGAGATTTGAACAAAACACTTCCATAAAGAAGATAGACAGAAAACAAACAGATAAAGACATTCAAGTTCTGAGTGAAATACAAATTAAAACCACAATGAAATGTACTCCTACACACTTATTAGAATCTCTAAAAACAGTGACCATACCAAATCCTGGTGCTGCTCTGGAGCATACAAACAGGAATGTAAAATTGTACAATCACTTTGGCAGTTTCTTAGAAGTTAAACATAAGCCACCATAAGAGCCAGCCAGTCCACTCCTAGATATTTATCTGAGAAAGCAAGAGTATTTGTCCAAACAAAGATTGTACACAGTGTTCATATCATCTTTGGTTGTAATAGCAGAAAACTGGAAACAACCCAGATCTCCACAAGCAGATGAGTGGATACACAAACTGTGGAACATTCATGCAATGCCTCATTACTCAGCACTAAAAGGAATAACCACCAGCATCCGGTGAACCCAAAGTAATCACTCTGAGTGAAAGAATCTACGATTCCATTTATATAAATTACCGGAAATGCAAACTGATGTAGTGACAGAGTAGGTCTGTGCTTGCCTGGTGATGGGCATCAGAGGGGATGGATTGAAAAGGTGAAATTTTGGAGTATTTTGTGGTGATGGTTTCACGGGTGTATACAAACGTCAAAACGTATCAAATTTGAATATGTGTTTGATCGTATAACAATTACACCACAATCAAGTTGTCATTAAAAAAAAATCCCTAAGAATGGCTCAGGTCGAGTTTAAAAGGCTCGATCCCCGCATTCTCTACGCTCCTCGGAATGTCCATGCAAGGTCCCTAAGACGCGGGGAGGAGGGGTGGGAGTGGGGATATGGGGGTTAGGCAGGAAGAGACTCAGGGGGACTGAGGCCTAACCCCATTAACGCTTTGGCTGCCGCTGGCACCAGACCTGCGAGGGAGGCTCAGCAGGGTCGCACTGACCCAAGGGTCTCCAACCTCCCTGCTGGCACCTCCATCCCCGATCACATTATCCCTTCCACCGCCTTCATGGCCCCCAACCTGGGGGCCAGGGACCGGGCTGGACTTGGGCAGGGGCGGGGCTCTATCGCCCCCACGGCCCCGCCCAGATCCCAAGAGACACACTCCCATCTAAAACCCTGCTCCCAGGTCCGCTCCACGCCTTCCCACAGGCCCCGCCCCCAGGCCCCGCCCAAGGCTCCGCCCCTCGCCTTTACGACTCGCTTTGTCCAGGCAGCGTCCTGCACACAGGCTCCGCCCGTGCCCCGCCCCTAAGTCTCAGGCCCTGCGTCCTCCAGGCCCCGCCCCGTACCACAGCTCCGCCCCCAGACCCCGCCCAGGCCCGCCCCACCCCGCCTCTCGCCCGCAGGCACCGCCCCACGAGCTCAGGCCGAGCCGCGTGTCTCCCGAGCGGCCGCGGACGTGGGCTCAGGCCTCGGGATAGCGGCCGCTCTCGGGCGTGGCGCTGGGTCGGGCTCCGAGCGGCAGAGATCCTCAAGCACAGCAGTCTCCTGTCGAGGCCGCGCAGGTAAAGGCCCCGCCCTACCCCAGAGCTTGGACACCCTGCCCCCGTCCATCCTCCTCCCTGGAATCCCGGGGGTCCCTAGGGTCTGGGGCCCGGGAGTCCCTATGTCCGATATCCGGGGTCCCCGGGGCCCGAGCCCCGCCTGCCCAGGCCCCGCGCGGCCCCGCCACTCCACGCCCAGCGCGGGCCGCGCGCCCAGGGCTTGGCTTTTCTCTTTTCTCATTTTCTCTTTTTCAAACATAGTTGAAATAAAAGGCGCCCTGGCGGGTAGTTGTTCCCTATAGGACCGATAGAGAAGAGCTTTAATATTAATAATTGTCAGAGGCATTGTCACGATTAGCAAAGTGCTGAGCTTCTTCTGACAGCAGCCTAGCCCCAAGGCGATGAGACTGCTTGCCTGGTTCTCAGGCGCCGCCAACCATCACCCGTACATTCCAGTTTCTTAAGAAAGCCCTGCAGCCCCAGTCTTCCTGCTTTCCAGCCTTGAGCTGCTAGAAAGGAGTGGACTCCCATTACCGGGTGCTGTCCAAGCCATTGACTCCCCCCAAGGGTGTGCGGTGGGTGTGTCCAGGGCAGGGTGGAGGCGGTAAATCACAGGGATCCCCTCTGGTCAAGAGTGTCTGGAAGTCAGAGTGTGCCCTCAGGTCCCCAGATGAACCACGGCCAGCAATGCTGATTGCTCCTCTCTTTTAGAGCCAAAAGAGGACACCGGGCATGTGAGGGAAGAGAGTTTACATCTACGCGATGGTCCTTGCACAGCGACGACCAGGCCGTGGGGCAGCGTGTAACCTGCAGCCCTGAGTGACAGCAGCATCCTGTCTGTCCCCAGATGGTCAGCATGGGCCCAACAGGCAGGCAAAGCCCCTCCTCCCTGCCGGTCCCTGCAGGAGGGCCCTGCCTGCTCCTGCTCTTCTGCCTGAGGCTAGGTGCCTCTTGCCCACAAAACTGCCAGTGCCCTGACCACGCGGGGGCGGTGGCTGTCCACTGCAGTGCGAGGGGCCTGCAGGAGGTCCCCAGGGACATCCCCGCAGACACTGTGCTCCTGAAGCTTGATGCCAACAAGATCGCCCGCATCCCCAACGGGGCCTTCCAGCACCTGCACCAGCTGAGAGAGCTGGACCTGTCACAGAACGCCATCGAGACCATCGGCCCCGCCGCCTTTTCAGGCCTCGCCGGGGGCCTGCGGCTGCTGGACCTATCTCACAACCGCCTCCGGAGGATCCCCAAGGACGCGCTGGGCAAGCTCAGCGCCAAGATCCGCCTGGCGCACAACCCGCTGCACTGCGAGTGCGCCCTGCAAGAGGCCCTGTGGGAGCTGAAGCTGGACCCCGACTCAGTGGACGAGATCGCCTGCCACACTTCGGTGCAGGAGGAGTACGTGGGGAAGCCACTGATCCAGGCCCTCGACTCTGGCGTCAGCTTCTGCAGCGTCCACCACAAGACCACCGATGTGGCCATGCTGGTCACCATGTTTGGCTGGTTCGCCATGGTGATCACCTACGTTGTGTACTACGTGCGGCAGAACCAGGAGGATGCCAGGAGGCACCTGGAGTACCTCAAGTCCCTGCCCAGCACCCCCATGTCCAAGGACCCCACCAGCTCTGCGCCCTAGTGCCCACCCGCTTCCTGCTGCTGCCGTGGCAGATGGGACTGGCTCTGCCCCCGGTGTCCCTCAGGGAGGTGGTGACGTGGCTGCTTCTGCCCAGTGCTCCACTCCCACAGAGCATTTTCCTTCAGGTCCAGCAGTTTATCCACCTGACACACTGATGGATGCGGAAACGGGCTCAGAGAAATGGGAGGTCTGGGGCAAGAAGTGGTCCACTCAGGACGTAAAGCCAGGCAGTCCATCTAATGTGTTCCTTCCACTCTGGGAGCCTGTCCCACGGGGTGCCCATAGGGTGGACAAGCATTCAGGGACAAAAGAGGGCCTGCCTGTGAGTGAGGCTCCCCAAGGAGGTGGGGTGCAGCTTGTCAGTTGAAGGTTCGGGTCATCTACACTGTGGAGCTGGTTTGCCTCTGCTTCCCCAGTATGTCCCAAACAGATCTGACCAGACTCCCTGCAGAGCCAAGTGGTAGAGACCAGGTTTTTCTAGAGAGGTAAGTGGAACGTGTAACCTTTGAACAACTCTTGTTTATTCTCAGAGTGTTTGTTAAGAGTAACACGTACCAAATTTCAGTCCAGCGAGAAGGAAAAAAAAAAAATCAAAACCCCCCAAAATAACTAAACCACGGAGAGAACCTGAGACAGGTCCAGCGAGGCTCACGGGAAGCCGTGTCAGCAGCCAGATAAGGGTAGCCCTGCCCGACTCCCGCCCTGCGGGCTGTGTCCCGCCAGGGAGCCCATTATCGGGGGTCGCCACGTGCCTTGCTTTTCTACTCACCGAAGCAGCTCCTTTCCAGTGGTCAAGAGCCAAAGGGAGGACCAATGTCTGATGCTTCAAGGCGGGCTGCTTCCTCTCTCCAGGAACAGGAACTCTCTCTCTCCTTCTCAGCTTTGCTGCCAGGAATCTCAGAGCGACTTTACTGCTCGGTTTTCCTATCTGATTCATGTTCAGGGTAGACCTTACCTCCACCTACGAACCCCAACTCTGTCTTTCCAGTTTTATTTTTTAACGGCCTTTTTGTATGAGTGTTTATATTTTAAACTACTTAAGATATTTTGAGGGGGAGCAAACTACGGGTACACTGCTCGTGGATCTGAGGTATAAAGGACAGGAAGGGCAAAGGTGTATGAAGGTCTGTACTGGGAAAGCGTCACATGACTGGCCACGGAAAGCACATTTACGCGCAGATGCAGAGACGCGGTGCCCACAGCCGAGGGACCAGAAGCAGCAGCAGAAACCTGAAAAGCACATCTGAGCAAGGTCATGACTTTTTAGTTGTGGTGCGTTAAAGAAATGACCAGCAGATGCCAACCTTCGTCCACACCCCAGCGCCCCGCCTGCCCTTGCTGGGGGCACAGCGAGCACCGTGTGAACAGGGGGCTCCATGCTGAGCGTGGGGTGGGCACCTCTCTGCCCGCTGCCCACTAGGGTGCGGGATGGAGGGCAGGGCTCAGACGATGCTCCGAATGACCCCAATCCTCAGGAAACTGATGGCCTGCCCACCCTTCCGGTGACCGCTAAAGCCGAGAAGCCAGCCTGGGCGCCAGTCCACCTGTGGGACAGACGCCATGGGTGTAGGTGAGTGTGGGCCGACTGACTGGGGGACACAGGCTCCGTGGGTGAATTGGGCCCCCTCCCGCATCCATCCCGGGGTGCACACAGCGGGGAGGGGTCCTGCCACACAAGGAGCTCGTCACCCCACAGGTTTGTGGACGTGACCCTGGGTCCCTGGGTCAGGGGGAGAGAGGGAATTGAGGCCTGGATGGAGGTGGGGACAGATGCCAGGGTCCTGCTGCCTCGGCTCAGGTGCTGCAGGGGCCAGTCAGCCTGGGCACCTCCAGGCCCTTTCCTTGCTGCTCTCACCTGGAAGCAGCCCAGAGCCTCATGCCCCCAGCTGCTCTTCTGGGGACACACGGGGCACATGCAGGGCTTTCCCTCACCCTTTGCTGCTGCCCGGTGCCCAGTGTCCTGCCAGCTTTCCCCCAGGTGTGGGCCTGCTGGCTCTTGTCCACACAGCTGGGAAGAGGAAGTGGGGCCAGGACTCCAGAACACCCCAGAAGGGCCCTCTCCCTCTTGTCCTGAGCCCAGCAGCAGGGGGCTACCAGGCCCTCCTGGCCTTTCTGGGCTTCTCAGCCTTCGTGCAGTCTCCTGGCAGAGGGTACCTCCCTCCCAAGACCACTAGGATCCCACCTCCAGGAGCGGAAACTCCTTCCTGCTCGCCGGAGCGCCTGTTGGCCCTGGGCTCTCCTGGGAACCCAGCCCTCCCCTCGCCCCCTGCCCCCTTGTTTCTCTGTTTGTCCCTCTCCTCCTTAAGGGACTCCTGCAGATGACACCCAGCGTCTCTTGCTGCCATGTGTGAGCCTGGACACCCCACCACCTCCATGGGCCCTCGGACTGGCCTCCCACCCCCACCTCAGTACCCTGAGCAAGCATCTGCCTGTCTCCTAGTTCTGCAGAGGCCAGGGTTCAGCCAGCCCAGTCGAGGGGACCGGGGTTGATAGTGGTGGGGACATAGCAAAGGGGGGGCCTCAGTCAGGTGGCAGGGAGGCAGCAGCCCTTGTGGGGTGTGGGTGGACCCCAGCTTTCGTCACAGTCAGTCCACAAAGAGCCATCTGCATACAACCCTGCTCAGCCCTGTCCACCAAGCCCCTCCTTCCTTGGGAAGCAGCTCTTCACAGGGTCTGGGGGTCAGGGCGGGATGATTTCAGGGGAGTTTATGCGGCTGAGGATGGCATGAGCAGACTGGCCCAACAGCCACCTCAGCTGGGCCTGTCTTCCTTCTCACAGGAGTTGGGGTCTTGATTCTGGGAGGCCTAAGGGCAGAGGAAAGGGGAGGAGCAGCCCCCCGGGAGCCCGGTCCTCTTGCCCACCACTCTGGACTGGGGTGGGACTTCATGCTGGCTTGGTCCCCGGCCTCAGCATGGACAGTCCCCTTGGAAACCAGAGCCCCACCCTTGACCTTGACCCTGACCCTAGGCAGGGATCCCCACACTCGCAGCCTCCTGATGAGCCCTGACAGTCCTCTTTGGACTTTGGGACCCCAGGCTCTCTCGGGTGGTCCAGCAGTTGGGGATGAGCAGGTGTACTGTGAGCCCACAGCAGAGCCACTGGGACACAGGCTGTCCCTGGCATGGAGCCACCTTTCCGGGACCTCTGGTGGGCACAGCAGCAATGGTGGGCACAGGCCTGGGGCATTCCCAGAGCACCGTCCTGGGGCGGCACTGTGCACCTGCCCTGCTGGCCACCTGCCTGCCCGGCACTCCCCGGGCTCCCTTGCAGCGGGTTCTCCAGGATCCTGGCCTGAGTTCTGGAGAGCAGGCCCAGTGGACCATGGAGGAGGTGGAATGGTCTGGACTCTTGGCAGGAGCCTGTGGTGGTTACCTGGAAGCTTGGCCCCAAACCTGATTCTATTCATTGTCCTCCCCATTGTCTTTGAACCCTAAATAAACCTCTGAGCTCATGTCTGCTGGAGTGGACTCTGTTGTTGCAGCTCGGTGACCCCACCAGGTGTGACCTGCCCTCACGCCAACCTCGCCAAGTCCTGGAGCCGCCAGCCCCACGAGCTGAGCCAAGGGCTGGAAGAGCCGGGTCAGGATGGGGTGCGGTGGGTGCTGGGCTTGCCTGTACAGCTGGACTGGCTTGTGATGGCCAGTTGTCAGGCTTTAGGAATTTTGTGAGCCAGCTGACGTCATGATGGAGGCTTGAGGTTGCCTACGGGAGAGTCTACTTCAAGGCCCTTGACAGCAGCTACAACCAGGATCCTCCCTCCTGCCCAGGGAGGCTGCTGGCACTGCTTCTGGGGTCCCTCGGGAGCACCATGGGCACCCAGCAAGCAGGTTCTACTTTCATATCATCCCTACTTCAGGCTGGTTCTAAGGGAACAGTGGCCCTAAAGACATCCAGGCCCCGGTCCTGGGAGCCTGCGAAGATCAGGGATGGGCAGCAGCGAGGAGTGTGGGGGGTGCAGGTGCCCAGGAAGCTGGGAGAGGCCAGGACGGGGTGTTCTCTGGAGCCTCTGGGAGGAAGTGGCCCCACATACCTTGGTTTAGCCCAGGAAGACCCATGTCAGCCTCTGACCTCCAGAATTTTGAGAAAACAAATTCGTGCTGTTTAGGCTGCTGAATGTGGGTCCTTTGTTACAGCAGCTTCTCAAACAGTCTCCCCAGTTTGAGAGCGGCCAGTGTGCCCAGAGCAGATGGCCAGTCTCACCCTGCTCATCCTCACTGAGCCCTGCTCCTTGGGGTCAGCGGGTGCTCCCTGCCTTACACAGGTGGCCAGGAGTGACCTCAGGAACTCACCTCACACGTTGGCCAGAAGGCACCCTCCAGATGAAGGGCCTAAGTTTGGGGGCTGCAGCGGGACGGGAAGTCAGTCTGCCAGCCTCCATGGCCCCCCGCCCCCCAACACCACACACATGCCCACCGTGCACCTACGCTGTGCAAACATGCACACACACTCCTGAACACATGCTGGGGAGGGAGGGCAGGACTTGTCAGCCCCTAACCTGGGGCCCTGGGGGCAGATGTGGGGACTTCCCGAGTGCAGGCTGGGGGTAGGGGCGGGGTCAAGAGGAGGAGGCCATGTGTCAGGAGGGAAGGCTCTTCAGGGGGCAGCAGCTTGGACCCAGCTTGGAGGAAGGGCCTCTGGGTGGGCGCCCAGTCCAGAGTGTGTGAAGGTAGGCTGGGCATGGCGGGGCTGTACATGGGGGGGCCACTACGGAGAACGTGCTGACTGACGGGGTGAGGTCCAGTCTCAGCAGTGGCCAAGCCACACAGCCTTGTAGGAACCGTGTGTGGAAATCAGCACTCAGGCCCCAGAGGGCACTCTGGGCAGGCTGCCTGCTGGGAGGGGGCAGTGGCTGCGAAGGCATGTGGGCGGCGGGTACTGCCAGGCAGGGCGCCTCAGGGAATTCCCACCAGGCCCTGGCACGGTCGGTAATACTTCTATTTTCAGACAAGAAACCCAAGATTCCAAGGTCCAGGGAAAGAAATGACAGACACAGGAGTTGGCTTGTGGGCAGAGTGGAGCTGGAATCCAGGCCTTCTGACACCCAGGCCTGGAAGTTCTCACTTGGGCCCTGGAGTGTTGTCAAAACAAAGAAGCGAATCCTGGGTTTCGCCCTGGTTTGGAGAAGGGCCAGAGTCAGCGGCCTTGCGGGTCCCCTCCCTGCCGGCAGCTGCGCTGGCCAGGAGAGGGGAAGCCCCTGCTGGGACCCAGGCCTGCCAGGGTCTACATCTGTACCCGTGGTGGCAGCACTGGCCACAGAGGGCACTGCGGGGGTAGCTTTGCAGTCAGAAGCAGCCCTGTGCCCATCTGGGGTTCTGTGCAAAGGGAGACTGGGAGACAGTTCCCCAGAGAGACAAGCCCATGGCTGACCTTCCCTGTGAGACCAGCAGCTGTCAGAGGAGAGGGGCCTTCGGAGGAAGGGCTGCGGAAGCAGGCTTTGCAGAGAGATGCAGGGAGAGGGGCCGCTGGGCTGGGAGCTGACTCAGGAGCCCACGTTAGCAGCCGACCCTCCCTAATGGACGGGGCAGCCAAGGCCTGGAGCACTGAAAGGACTTTCCCAAGGCTGTCGAGCTGCTGAACGCTCAGTGGGGCTGTGACCAGGTTGCCGGGCAGCAGTGGACGGCAGAGAGACGTCCAGGAGATGCCTATGAGGCCTCCACAGCCGGGCAGTGACATGGGAGCAGTTAAGATGCTGAGAAAACCCTGAAGGAAAATGCATTTATGTCAAGACTCCATGACCACAGTCGCCAGACTTATGGTTGTAGCAGGTATGTAGTTCTCAGAACAGAGGACGCTGAACTGTCTGTCTGTCACCTGTTGAAAGTCCCTTATCTCATCAAGTCACATCGGCTCCCAGCACCCAGTCAGCCTAGGGCAGAGAGCCCATGAGAATGCTCACCCTGTCTTTGTACCGTCCCTGCTTCACACCGCCCCACCCCCCACTCACTCAGACCCTCAGCAGGTCAGCAATGAGGCCCGGAGACTTCTCTGGGCAGGGTAACCTCCGTGCTGGAATTCTCTCAGGGGCCTGTCTTCTGAAATGGTGTGCAGAGTGGGCACTCAGGCCGCTTGGCACAGCTCCAAGCTGCTGCCCCTGCCAGGCCCCACCAGGGCAGCCCCTTCACCCACATGGGTGAGCTGGAGGGGCTCCCCTTGGGTGGGCACCCACCATTCTGCTCCCCAGAGCACTTAGGACCCTGCTGCTCAGCTCAGCTGGCATTCCCCTGCACCCACCTCTGGCACCAGCCAGAGTGGACTTTGCTTGGCTGGAAGGCCTGGGTCCTGCTGTCCCTGCAAGATGGTCACCAGCCGTGGAGAGTGGCGCTGCCAGAGGGCAGCCCTGCGCACGGTCAGACAGGCCCAGTTCCCCGCCAGGCTCCCCGGGCGTGGTGTTCTCCCAGGGACCACTGGATCAAGCACCAACCTCCCGTCCTTGCCCGGGCTGAGAAGTCACCTTGGAATCAGAGCCAGTCAGTCTGGGTGTCACAGTGATCAGGACGTCAAGAGTGAGGTTTTCCACACCAGTAACTTGTAAACAGAACTGCTTCGCTTAGATTTTAACTGTTTAGCAGCCCCAGGAGAAGGAGAAGGACCCGCGCAGGTCCTGGTCACCGCAGCCGGCCCTGGAGTGCCTGTGGCTGTGACGTGGCTTGCGGCACTGTGGGTGCAACTCACCAATTTAAGTCTGTTTTGCACCGTTTGGTGGAAGGGAAGGCACAGGGAGCAATTCAGAGAGAGGGCAGGTGAAGAAGACTCCGCTGCCCACTGCAGCCTTGGAGGTGGAGGAAGTACTGAGAACCCAGGATGTGGGCACTTCTAGAAGCTGGAAAAGGAGGGAACATTCACTCCTGGAGCCCTAGAAGGAACCAGCCCTGCCCTCACCTTGACTTTGGCCCAGTGACACCTGGGAGGGACCCCTGACTCCAGGACTGCGAGGCAGTGCAGTCCCTGTTGTTTTAAGCCACTGAGTGCGTGATAATTCTGTCCCAGAGACACAAGCCTAAGGCGGGGGCTTCTGTGGTTTTGTAAACACACAAGTGGTGCTGGTCTGCTGTCCTCTCTCCACGGAAATGAAGTAAGACAGGTAGGGTGGGCTCAGATTCTTATACGCCTTTAATGGTCAAATGAGCTCACAAAGTTCTCATGCTGATTCTAGTAGGTTCTATCAACAGAGAGACTGTCCACGGGGCATCACCCTTTGTCTTTCTCACATCCTGTCTCTCTGCCCTTTGCTCTCACCACAGAGGCCAGGACTGGCTGGACTTTGATATACAAACAGTGGTGCCACCAGGCTGCTGGGCACATCCGTGATTATCATCTGAGGGCTCGAGGGTCCCGTGCTAAATACCCCGCGGGCAGCTGGTCTGAGAGCTTCTTTGTTATTATGGGAATTATAGACGTGGAAGCGGGTCCCCAAGCTGGAGAACCGCTTGGAGGAATGTTACAAAGCGCAGCCATCACTTACCCAATGGCCCCTGCTCCCAGATGTTTTCCAAGGGAAATAAACACCTGTGCACACAAATTATCCAGTGATGTTTATAGCAGCCCCAAACAGAAACAACCCCACAGCAGATAAATAGGAAGGGCAATGGGCTATTGATACGACGGACTGAAGCCACGAGCAAATGGCAAAAAGCTGCAAAGAAAGCAGAGAGCCTGCAGGTGCGACAGCTCGTATGAGTGTCAGAAGCGCTAAGCTGAGAGACGGACACAGACAGTGCCCTTCACGGTGCCATGGGAGCGATGCCGGTGGCGGGCAGGGCTTCTGGAGACAGAAAGCAGATCGTGTGTGTGTGTGTGTGTGCGCGCGCGAGGGGGTGACCGGAAGGGGCACAGGAGACTCCTGGGGGGTGGAAATGCTCCTGGCTTTGTTGAGGGTGGTTCCGCATATGTGTACAATTAGCAAAACTCATTGAATAGAGCCCTTAAGGTTGGTGCATTTTTAATTATATAAAATTAAATAAATCAAAATTAAGCAAAGATAAGGGCCTTTAACAAATTTAAAAATAACATTCGAGTCATGAAAAGAGCCACAGACTCTCTGAGATGCCCTTTTTCTTCCTTTGCGTTTGCTCTTTTGTTGCTGGCATAGCGGATGGTTTCAAGGGCTCTCCTAATATTGACCATCTTTCTGTCAGAGGAGAAACCATCTTTGGGTATTAGGTGTTACTGACGACTTTGATTCACTAGCATGTGGTTTAAACCAGTAAATCTACCATCAAAAATGAGACAGGCTCAACATTTTATTTCCAATGGGATTTTAGGTCCAACTTTGTTCAGGAAAACTGGTGGGCAGATGACAAGGATGAGGGGCTGCTGTTGTCCACTCATGGGTCCAGGAGCTGTGCTGGGGCCACAGGACACCCACGTCACATTGCCCAGGCATCGCCTGAGGGAGGTGGGTCCTCGAGGGACCAAGGTTGAGGGGATTCAGTAACTGGCTAAGTTAAAACCGTGAGTGAAAGAACTGAGGTGGTAACTCCTCTCAGTCTGATAGGAAAGCCATTCTTTTCATAATCCTGTTGGAATGGATCTTTTCAGCAGTGCACACCTGGAGCCCTGCTCTGGGATGTGGGGTGGGAGCCCCTGGAGCACCTGCTCCTTGGAGGGGGGAGGGGCTCAGAACCCCTGCTCTGTGGAGTGGGGAGGGAGCTGGGAGCCCGTCCTCCATGGAGAGGGGAGGGGCCTGGGAACCCCTGGAGCACCTGCTCTGAAGTTCCAGAGGAGGAGTGGACGTGAATGAGTTAACAAACATGAGCATCTGGATTTCTGCAGATGCTGCTCAGTGAGGTATGCAGATGGAGAGAGAAGGGAGTGTTCTGTGCACTCGTAGGGTGTGGTGGACCGGCTCTGGTCATGAGCCTGGGAGGTCTCTCTGAGGGATGATGGAGCTAAGGACAGGCAGGTCAGCCTGAGGAAGGAATGGGCTGGGTGGGACAGGGGAGGCAGCCGGGCGGTCGTGCAGCGCCTGGAGGTCACCTGGGACTCTGGGTTCTAGCCACTGGAGAGTTTAAGTGTGGCCAGGACTGTGTGGTCACGTGTGCGGCTCCGGCCCGGGCAGCTGGTGCACAGTGGACACTTCGAGTGTTAGCAGATGCCATGGCCGCTCAGACCCTCGGGCAGCACCAAGCTTCAGCTCCGAGCCTGAATTGCCCAGACACGGCTCCCATCCAGAAAGGATGTGCATGTGTGTGCACTTGTGTAGGAGCTTGTGAGTGTGTCAGCATGTGTGGGGGATGTGTGAATGTGTGGGGCTGTGTGTGTGTGTGTGTGGCAGAGGCTGGGGCTTTGTTGCTGGTGGTGAGATTAAGAACATTAATGCCTACAGGAATCGTCCAGCAACCCCAAGGCAGGTCTGCTGACCATGGTGAAGTTTTGCCAGCAATTTACCACAAGATAGTTTTGCCAGCAATTCTGCCCTGACAGATTGAGAAATAGGTAAAGTCCGATCTGATGGGGCTGATGGAAGAGGTGCACGTCACACATCTGGTCACCCTTCTGCTGGATCGGGTTTCAGGGAGGGGAGCCCTGAAGGCAAGGAGAAGGTGCAAAAAACTGCCACAGACGGTACTTCTCCAGGAAATCAGAAGGAACTTCAAAGAAAAGCAATTTGTGCAAAGATGTTGTGTTTATCACAGAAAAGGCTGTTGATTTTTGTGGTTTAACAAAAGATGATCAGTCCAGCAAATTCCTGGATGTTCCTGTGAAGAAAGCAACATTGTTGTCAAAACGACAAGGATGTGGCCACATCACAGAGCGTGCTAACTCCCGGGAGCCGCACGCGCCTTGGGAATGACACGGGACAGACGCTCAAGAGCTGACTTGAAAAGATATAAATACTGGCATGCTCTCTGCGGTCACTCCCCCTAACTCAAACAGCTCTTGATTGGTGCGTTCTCTTTCCACCCACCAGAGCAGAGATAGGATACTGTCGGAGCCGCAGTGGCCCTGCTTGGCCAGGACAAAGCCCCGAGCAGGCACAGGAGGTGGTTGCTCCCTGCGTGTTGCTGGTGTGCTGGTGACGTCAGTGTCTGTGGTCTGCCTCCTCCCTCCCCGGGCGCCAGCTGGACATCTGGACCACCCCAGGGGGAGAGGAGCTGCGTAGGTGGGTGCCTGGGGAGTGTGGACAGTACCCATGGGCCCCTCTCCTATGGACAAACCCGGGAATGGGACCGAACACAGCTGTCCTGACTCCCGGGCACCTTGGCCCATTTGGGCATTTTGTTCTTGGGGGGCGGGTGGGGGGCTTTCCAGGGAAACCGTGTGTAGAGAGAGATCCTGGCAGGATTGGTTCAGGGGCTTGTGGAGGCTGCTGATCCCCAGATCTGCCTGGTGGAAACCCAGGTAGCCGATGGGCAGTGCCAGGTCTAATGTGGCCTCCTGGGGAGACCCTGTGCTCAAGGAGGCCCCCACACCACAGAGGGTGATCCCTTTACCCAGAGCCCATGGATTTAATGTTCATGTCACCAGACACACAAGAGCCAACCGTCCCAGGCATGGAGATGGGTCTCAGGGGCCCGCTGTGCTCTTGGCCCAGATGGCCTCCCCTCTCCTTGAGGGTTGCCTGCCTCTGGGGGCACTTCTGGGCATACCTGCAGAAGGAGTATTTGACATGACATGCCATGGACCCTAGCCCCCAGCCAACCCTGCCTGTGGCTGCATGCCTCCAAGCCCTGGACCCTGCTGTTCCCTCTCACAGCTGCTCAGGCCTGGCCTCAGATCCTGTTAGAATCAGAACCCTCAGCAGACCCCACACCACTCTCAGGGAGGGTGGGCGACTGAGTGTCAGAATCAAAACAGGATGCCCACTTGAATCTGAACCTCAGATAAACACCAAATACCCCTTTACTCTATGTTCTATGCAATATTAGGGTTACATAATTTTTAAAAAAGCGTTGATTCAGTTCAGTTCAGTCACTCAGTGGTGTCCGACTCTTTGCGACCCTATGAATAGCAGCACACCAGGCCTCCCTGTCCATCACCAACTCCCGGAGTTCACTCAGACTCATGTGCATCGAGTCAGTGATGCCATCAGCCATCTCATCCTCTGTTGTCCCCTTCTCCTCCTGCCCCTAATCCCTCCCAGCATCAGAGTCTTTTCCAATGAGTCAACTCTTCGCATGAGGTGGCCAAAGTATTGGAGTTTCAGCTTTAGCATCAGTCCTTTCAAAGAAATCCCAGGGCTGATCTCCTTCAGAATGGACTGGTTGGATCTCCCTGCAGTCCAAGGGACTCTCAAGAGTCTTCTCCAACACCACAGTTCAAAAGCATCAATTCTTCGGTGCTCAGCCTTCTTCACAGTCCAACTCTCACATCCATACATGACCACTGGAAAAAGCAGAGCCTTGACTAGACAGACCTTTGTTGGCAAAGTAATGTCTCTGCTTTTCAATATGCTATCTAGGTTGGTCATAACTTTTCTTCCAAGGAGTAAGTGAATTTTAATTTCATGGCTGCAATCACCATCTGCAGTGATCTTGGAGCCCAAAAATATAAAGTCTGACACTGTTTCCCCCGTTTCCCCATCTATTTCCCATGAAGTGATGGGACCAGATGCCATGATCTTTGTTTTCTGAATGTTGAGCTTTAAGCCAATTTTTTCACTCTCCTCTTTCACCTTCATCAAGAGGCTTTTTAGTTCCTCTTCACTTTCTGCCATAAGGGTGGTGTCATCTGCATATCTGAGGTTATTGATATTTCTCCTGGCAATCTTGATTCCAGCTTGTGCTTCTTGCAGCCCAGCGTTTCTCATGATGTACTCCGCATAGAAATTAAATAAGCAGGGTGACAATATACAGCCTTGATGTCCTCCTTTTCCTATTTGGAACCAGTCTGTTGTTCCATGTCCAGTTCTAACTGTTGCTTCCTGACCTGCATACAGATTTCTCAAGAGGCAGGTCAGGTGGTCTGGTATTCCCATCTCTTTCAGAATTTCCCACAGTTTATTGTGATCCACAAAGTCAAAGGCTTTGGCATAGTCAATAAAGCAGAAATAGATGTTTTTCTGGCACTCTCTTGCTTTTTCCATGATCCAGTGGATGTTGGCAATTTGGTCTCTGGTTCCTCTGCCTTTTCTAAAACCAGCTTGAACAACTGGAAGTTCACGGTTCACGTATTGCTGAAGCCTGGCTTGGAGAATTTTGAGCATTACTTTATTAGCGTATGAGATGAGTGCAATTGTGTGGTAGTTTGAGCATTCTTTGGCATTGCCTTTCTTTGGGATTGGAATGAAAACTGACCTTTTCCAGTCCTGTGGCCACTGCTGAGTTTTCCAAATTTGCTGGCATGTTGAGTGCAGCACTTTCACAGGATCATCTTTCAGGATTTGAAATACGTGGGGTATCTCTTCACGGCTGCTCCAGCAAATCTCTTCAAGAAAATTAGAGATACCAAGGGAACCTGTTATGCAAAGATGGGCTCGATAAAGGACAGAAATGGTATGGACCTAACAGAAGCAGAAGATATTAAGAAGAGGTGGCAAGAATACACAGAAGAACTGTACAAAAAAGATCTTCATGACCCAGATAATCACGATGGTGTGATCACTCACCTAGAGCCAGACACCCTGGAATGTGCAGTCAAGTGGGCCTTAGAAAGCATCACTACGAACAAAGCTAGTGGAGGTGCTGGAATTCCAGTTGAGCTATTTCAAATCCTGAAAGATGATGCTGTGAAAGTGCTGCACTCAATATGCCAGCAAATTTGGAAAACTCAGCAGTGGCCACAGGACTGGAAAAGGTCAGTTTTCATTCCAATCCCAAAGAAAGGCAATGCCAAAGAATGCTCAAACTACCACACAATTGCACTCATCTCATACGCTAATAAAGTAATGCTCAAAATTCTCCAAGCCAGGCTTCAGCAATACGTGAACCGTGAACTTCCAGTTGTTCAAGCTGGTTTTAGAAAAGGCAGAGGAACCAGAGACCAAATTGCCAACATCCACTGGATCATGGAAAAAGCAAGAGAGTGCCAGAAAAACATCTATTTCTGCTTTATTGACTATGCCAAAGCCTTTGACTTTGTGGATCACAATAAACTGTGGGAAATTCTGAAAGAGATGGAAACACCAGACCACCTGACCTGCCTCTTGAGAAATCTGTATGCAGGTCAGGAAGCAACAGTTAGAACTGGACATGGAACAACAGACTGGTTCCAAATAGGAAAAGGAGGACATCAAGGCTGTATATTGTCACCCTGCTTATTTAACTTATATGCGGAGTACATCATGAGAAACGCTGGGCTGCAAGAAGCACAAGCTGGAATCAAGATTGCCGGGAGAAATATCAATAACCTCAGATATGCAGATGACACCACCCTTATGGCAGAAAGTGAAGAGGAACTAAAAAGCCTCTTGATGAAGGTGAAAGAGGAGAGTGAAAAAATTGGCTTAAAGCTCAACATTCAGAAAACAAAGATCATGGCATCTGGTCCCATCACTTCATGGGAAATAGATGGGGAAACGGGGGAAACAGTGTCAGACTTTATATTTTTGGGCTCCAAGATCACTGCAGATGGTGATTGCAGCCATGAAATTAAAATTCACTTACTCCTTGGAAGAAAAGTTATGACCAACCTAGATAGCATATTGAAAAGCAGAGACATTACTTTGCCAACAAAGGTCTGTCTAGTCAAGGCTCTGCTTTTTCCAGTGGTCATGTATGGATGTGAGAGTTGGACTGTGAAGAAGGCTGAGCACCGAAGAATTGATGCTTTTGAACTGTGGTGTTGGAGAAGACTCTTGAGAGTCCCTTGGACTGCAGGGAGATCCAACCAGTCCATTCTGAAGGAGATCAGCCCTGGGATTTCTTTGAAAGGACTGATGCTAAAGCTGAAACTCCAATACTTTGGCCACCTCATGCGAAGAGTTGACTCATTGGAAAAGACTCTGATGCTGGGAGGGATTAGGGGCAGGAGGAGAAGGGGACAACAGAGGATGAGATGGCTGATGGCATCACTGACTCGATGCACATGAGTCTGAGTGAACTCCGGGAGTTGGTGATGGACAGGGAGGCCTGGTGTGCTGCTATTCATAGGGTCGCAAAGAGTCGGACACCACTGAGCAACTGATCTCTAATTTTCTTGAAGAGATCTCTAGTCTTTCCCATTCTATTGTTTTCCTCATTGTTCATCTGCAATTCAAGCTAACTGGGGAGCCTACATTTTTCTCTGGTACCATTGGCCCAACCTACGTGCACCAGCAGATCCATAGTCCTCCCACCTAGCCCATGAGGCCCCCAGCTGCCCAGGGCTGGGACCAAGCCAGGTCATAGGGACAATGACAGCAAGGGGATGTGGGTCTAGCAGAGACCCGGGGGCTGCAGGAGGAGGGCCTGACTTGCATGCAGGCACATCCTTTCTCCAAGCACTGAGTGTATATAAGGGGTGGGGGTTCTTTGCCCGTGGAATTACCCTGGGGGCATTCTAGCCCCAGGACTTCTCTCTCACACAGGGCCCCTGGCCTGCACCCCTTCTCACCCTCCACTCTGCCATTCTCCCAGGCAGGAGACATCCTTGACCAAGGTCAGCCTCCGCCTCCCCAAGGCATGTGGCTCACCTGCTGGCCTGGAGGAGTCTCTAGAAAAATCCCTGCTTTGGGAAATGAAGAGGGTCCCAGTTATGGTCCTGAGACTCCAAATCTGGCCTGGATGGAGGGGGAGCAGATGCACACAGATTCCTTCCTGGGTAGTTGGGCCAGCCCAGTTCTTACCTGCAGCTGACTACAGACAGCCAGGACTCCCATTGGCTGTGTGATCCTGTGCAAGAACCAATGAGAATTTGAGATGGAAATAGCAGAGCATTAAACCAAGCAGGGGCCTTGCTGCTGCTGAGGTCCTGGCTCTCACAACCAATCCTAGAGCAGGTGGGCCTGGCTGATGGAACAGGCCTGGCTTGGCTACGGCCCTGTGGTCTGGACCCCAAGGGCCTTCCCAGCAAATCTCCTGGCATGCAGGATCTCCCTTCCACCCAGGGGACTTCCTGGTGGTGATGGCAACTCCATCCTCCTCCCCAGGTTCCCAGAGTGTTGCCACGTCACACCTGCCATCCATCTCCAGGAGGCTGGAAGCCCTCGCCCAGTGGAGGGTCAGGAGTTGGACACGGGAGGAGCTGGGCAAGTGCTGGTCCCAAGGAGGCGTTCCAAGTCCATCTGGCACACCCATAAGGCCGTGTGGAGACCAGGAAGGCCTGCCTGGAGGCAGAGGCGTGAGGGTCCATCTGCCAGGCATCTCCCATGGGTGTGGCCTCAGGGAGGAGACTGGACCCATGCCACGCATGCTTGGGATTCCTGACCTGACCCTACCCAACCACATTTGTGGGAAACCTGAGGCTGGAGGAAGAAGCTCCTGCAGAGGAGAGGCATGCTGGTGACCAGGGACATGAGGGCACGTCAGGCCAAGGTGGCCAAGTGAGTGCACTGGCCCTGGGCTGCGCTCGCTGGGGGTTTAGTTCCCATCAGAAACACACAGACACAGCAGTACTTTCTGTAGGGAGCATCATAAATAGACAGAACACAATAAATAGCTGGTACAAATATGTGAGGCAGCACGAAGCCGGTCCCTGCGTCAGGGCTCCCCAGCCAGAGCTGAGTGTCTGGTCACGTGGTGGACGCTGTGGGAAGGTGACCAGTCCCTGCTGTTTTTGAGGTAAAACTTTGTATGAGCTTTTCCTTTAAAGCAAAATCCCTGCAGGACAGCAGAGTTGCAGGAGCAGCTCTGGTCTTCAGCTTGGATGCTCACAGAGCCACCCATCTGGCCACCATGGTTGTCTAGGTGATGATGGCGTGGCTGGACAAAGGCCAGAGAAAGCGAGTTGGTGGCTCTGGAAGCCACAGCTTCTCCCAGGCTTGTCCTACTCCCCAGAGGCTTTGGGGGTTCCTGGTGAGGTTCTGGGGTGTGGCCACGTAGGTCTAGCTCCTGGGGCTCTGAGCCCATCACCCCGTCCTCAGCTTCAGCACCCGGGACAGCGGTTCCTTGGCGCTGGAGTAGACCAGGAAGGAGCCGGCCGCTGTGCGGAAGGCCTCCCAGTCCCTGCAGCCGAAGGTTGGGAGGCTGTGCACGGCCACGAAGCCTTCATACCCCTGCCACCTGCGGGGAGAGATGCTGTCAGCTTCCAGGCTGGGACGCCAGCCCCAGCGAGAGGAGTGAGTGTCTGGGCTGCTCCCTCTCCCCGGGGCTCCCACCCCACCCCTCCCTGACCCTCACCAGGGTCCCACCTGCCTCTCCCACCATCACAGTATGAGGGGCCATGCATCCCAGGCCCAAAACCTCCCCAGGTTCCAATCGCGAGGAGCTGGGCCAGGAGGGGCCTTAGCCTGTAGAGAGGGAAACTGAGGCCTGAAAGGGGGTACTGCCCTGTCCAAGACGATTCAAGATCATCCTGGAATTTCTAGATAACTGAGAAACTTAGATCAACAGTAAAAACATTAGAAATACAGAGGCAAAGGCGCTTTTATTTGCAGACATAGTTGTACTTCTTGAACTCCCATGAGACATTTCTTTAGAAAACTATTAAAACTAATAAGATACTGTGGTTGCATGACCAGATACAACAGTTAATTGTGATACACAGATGAAAATGGACATATGCTTACAATACTTGGAAAACTCCTGGAAGGGAAGGTCGCGAGAATGCCATGGTGCCTCTAAGATGAAGTGTACAATTTTACTGAAGGACACGTGGAAAATAGAGAGATCTACCACAGCCTTGGCTGGAAACATTTAATAGGATAACACACTAATAACTCTCACATTAGTGTAGCCTCTCACTGCATCTCCAGCCAGAACCCAAAGTTGTGAATGCCAGCAGGGCTAGTGGTCACCTAGCTGGCCCGGGGGCCTGACCCAGACTCAGCCCGTGCTCAGGTGCTCCCAGTGCCAGGCGACCCACAGGGCTCCATGACCTGTGACTCGCTCTGAGCCCGTGGTCATTCAAGGGGAAGGTGGGCCCACCCAGCTGAACCGAGGTGTCTAGCAGGGGCAGGGCCTTTACCTGTAAATAATACTGTTTACCGAGAAGGTATTTCCATCGAAGGAGTTTGCAACCACCAGGAAATAATCTTCTCCCACCGAGAAGAACTCCCAGTCCAGAGCACTGCGGGAGCAAGTGAGCAGAATTAGGACCTGGAGATGCTGCCTGGGGACTTGGGGGTTGGTGTCCGGCTGGTTCTCCCCCTAATCTCAGGATTCAGGGGGCTAGGTCCCACCTCCAAAATCCACAGAAGGAGGAGCAGTTTCCTCAGTCATACAACCGGTTGGTCTATTCCAGGGAAATGCAAATTAGTTGTTCACTTTTTAAACTTAAAACATTTAATTGTAATAAAATACACATAACACAAAGATTTCTATTGTATTCATTTTTAAATGGACCTTTAAGCTTAGTGGCATTGGGTACCTTCACATTGACATGCAACCATCACCACATCCACCTCCAGAATTTCTCCACCTTCCAAACTGAACCTCTGTCCCCAGGAAACACTCACTCCCCATCCCCTCCCCCAGCCTCTGGCCCCCACCATCTACTTCCTGTCCCTACGGATCTGACTCCTCCAGAGGCCTCGGGTAAGTGGATCACAAAGTATTTGTCCTTCTGTGTCTGGCTTATGTCACTGAGCATATGTCCTCAAGGTTCATCCGTGCGGTCAGGTGTCAGGATGTCCTTTTTTGAGGCTGAACAATATTCTACTGTAAGAATGGACCCCACTCATCTGTCTATGGACACCCGGGCAACAAGAGCGAACAGTGAAGTTGTGAACACGGGTGCAAAAGTCGTTCACTTGGAAGAGGTTGAAATAGAGGAACAGCCCTAAACTCGTGGCCACTCCCTAAAAGTCTGCAGCGCCCCCTGGAGGCGAAAACTTGAGGACAATGGCTGTGAGGTCACATGCTTCTTCCCTGACTCCAGTTCAGGTACCAGCAGGGCCTGCCAACGTAGAGACGTCCCCCTAAATTTGGAAGCTGTGGTTCTTACTGCAAACAGACCACTGCATCCTGTTTTCAACAAACGCCCCTGAACTTGCTAAGGGTGAGTCTGCGCTCAGAGACATCTTAGTTCTCAGGGATCTGACAGAGGGCTTCTGGGAAGGACATCCCGGAGCCTTGTCTATCCCAGGAGGCCAACCTGGGCATCAGCTGTGATCCCCAGCCACTGCTCTAATTACTGCGGGCCTACTTTACAGATGAGGAAACTGAGGCTGCAGTCTTGCAGGAGTCACTCAGATGCGCAAGGCCAGGCCAGTGCCTCTGCATCCAGAGGCCTCAGGGTTATGGCCTGTTGAGACAGCACAGTCGCACTCTCTTGGGTGACACTCACCCTGGATTCCTTCTCAGTGGGGCACTGAGGGCGCTGGCCTAGAGCTCCAGCAGAACCCTGGACATGAGTCGGCCACAGAGGTACCTGGGGACATGCAGGGGGGCAAGGCCAGTGGGGGCCCTGGGGCTCCTGACTCTTCCTTCTTCTGTTATCTGGAATCCTGTCTCCGCCACTTCCAGCCATGGCCAGTTGTGACTCATCATTAAGAAAAAGTGGTGACTGTGGCCATGCCCACTGAGGGGTTTCATGCAGTGTGGCATGGGTGGGGCTGGTAGCACAGCCGTGTGGTCCCACACGCAGCATTCTGCCAACTGTAACTGGTTCTGGAACCAAGGCCCACAGCTTTGCTTTTGCAGCAAAATGTTGACTGCACCGTCTGCCCCCACGGCTTGCATCAGAAGCTGCTGGGGCTTAATCCAGTAGGAAATCAAGGTCTGGCATGACTTCCAAAGCATCAGGGCAGTAAGTCTGCTGACGGTAATGTGAAGCATATTTTTAATCCTTCAGAACCACACTATTTGGTCAAATGGTGGAAATAGACAAGTATCCATCAACTGATGAAAAGTAAACAAAGTATGATAAATAAACACAGTGGAATATCACTCAGTCATTAGAAGAGTGAGGCACTAAGGTACAACGTGGATGAACCTTGAAAGAATGACCAGTAGAAGAAGCCGGACACATCTGAATGCAATGTCCAGGTGGGGACACCCAGAGGGGCAGAGAGCAGGCTGGTGGGCCCCAGGGGCTGCGGAGGGCACTAACAGCTGAGGGGTGGGGTTTCTTTTCAAGGTAATGAAAATGTTCTAAAGTCACCTGGAAATGGTTGTATACATATGCAAATTTCATTAAAAAAAATAAAAACCCTGAATTCTAAAAACAAGCACACAAGCCACAGCTTTTAAAAGCAGTTAGAGTCAAGGCTACAGCGAGGAGCCGCGGTCACTCAGCTGGTCGTGTGGAAGGTCTGCGGGGTGCACAGCGAGGCCGCTTCACACCTGTGGGCTGGGGGGTGGGCACCGCGGCCCCACAGATGCTCGGGTGCGCGCTGTGCGGTCCGGGCGGCCTCAGAGGTCGTAGGACCGGGGCCCCTGGATCCCCGCCCCGGCCGCCCGCCGCCCGCGTACCTGCAGGTGCGGATCTCCTGGAAGCGGACGAACGTCTGCGCGGTGACGTTCAGCTCGTATATGACCGAGTTGATGACGTAGGAGTCGTTCTGCACTCGCATCTCCACGTCGTAGCGGTGACTGTTCGCCACGGCGAGGAAGACCCTCTCCCCAATGTGGAAAACCTCCCAGTCTGCGGCGCCAAACGTCTGGGACCGTGAGAGGGAAGCCGAGAGCACGCTGTGGGCAGAGACCCTCAGGATGGCCACCCACGCGGCGCCAGCCCCCGCACTCCGGGCGTGAAGCAGGCGCCCCTCTTGAGGGTGCTGCCCTTTCCCAGCCTCCTCCAAGGCCAAAGGACCATCTGCCTAGAGAGCTTCTTAGCGCCTGTGCTGCCCCTTCCCAGGCCCCAGTGTGCCCTGGAGGAGGTCCAACTGCTATAACACCTCTTCCAGGGAGCCCTCTCTGCTCCCTCCAGTTATGAACTCAGAAGCAACATCTAGGTACCTCCAGAGTTACTTACTAGGTACTCTCCCTGGCCTGAGGCTCTCCTCTGGCTCTCTGGACAGGCCCATCCTGTGTAGGCTACTCCTCCAAAATCACTCATCAACCTGGAGGGTGAGGTGTGCATGGGCCCATGGGGCTGGACTTACATGAATGGCCGGCTGCCAAGCCTTGGCTGCAGACCTCGAACTGCATGAGCTGATTTACACGTAGGCCCACCAGGAGGTTTATGACCAGCATCTCTGGGATGCTGGGCTGGGAGTGCATGGGGAAGGGGAGGACCAGACCAGTCCAGATCCATCCCTGTTCTGAGAAACAAAGGAGTGACCACACGGGATGGCAGCTTCAGTGGAGGGGGGATAACACAGAAGCTCCCCGAAACAGGGGCCTGTGGCTGGTGGAACAGTGTGCAAAAGTTCCTGAGGACTCCAAACCACAGCCTGATGAGGCTGCTGGGGTCTGAGTTCCTGTGTCAGCAGAAAGGGGTTGACTCTGTCTGTTCTCATAAGCAGGTGAGGGCTGCGGAAGCTCTGATGGACACTCGGCATTGAAATTGTCTTTAAATGTTTTGCCTCTTGACTTTTGACTTGTGATACTGATGGAGAGACTGACCCTCCTGTTGATAATAATCATAAACTCTGGATACAATAGGCAATGTAGGAAAATAGGAAATGGCAACCTACTCCAGTATTCTTGCTGGGAAAATTCCATGGACAGAGAAGTCTGGTGGGCTATAGTCCATGGGGTCACAAAGAGTTGGACATGACTGAAGTGACTAAGCACTGGATACAATACTTAAAAATGTACACAATTGCTTGAAGGTTCTGGAGAAGGGCCAAGGGCAGGCAGAAAGTGGAGGGGAGATGATGGCCCTTGAACACGTTTGTCTGACTCTCCCTCTGAGGACATTCCTGGTCCTGTGTCATATGGGCTTCGCACTCAAGTGGAGGGAGCGGACTCGCTTGAACTGCATGAGCTGACATACACATGGGCCCACATGTAAATAAAAGGAGGTTTATGACCAGCATCTCTGGGACGCTGAGGTGGGAGTACATGGGGAAGGGGAGGACCAGACAAGTCCAGACCCAAGCTTAGCGTTTGGGGCTTGCAGAGTGTCTAGAAACCAAAGGAGACTAGCCTAGGAAGGAGGGACTCCCAGTAGGGGAGGCCCCAGTATCTCCTTATTAACTTCTCGCAAGTCCATTTTAGCTCCTGAAGTGCACACACAGGGGACAGGACCCCAGGGACCTAGGGACAAACAACAGCTGAGCGGCTGGTGGAACTGACCAGAGAGTTAGACAGCAGGGGAACCAGCAGGTAAATGTGACTATGATCAGGAGAAGAAACAGCAAGTAGAAATAGGTTGACACAGCACAAATACTGGGGTGAACAGATACAAACTTTATAGTAACTGTGATCAGAATCTATGCGCAAATATGTATGTAATCAACAATAAGGTGGGGAGATTTGGAGAGTTATGAAAACTCTAAAAGGAGGCAGATAGAAATCCTGTACCTGAAAAGCAAAATGCCCGTATTCACAAATCTATTGCACGGGATCAAAAGCTACCTAGACAATCCAGAAGAAAGCATCTGTGAACTAGAAGATACGCCAATAGAAATTATCTGATTTGAAGCACAGAAAGGGGGGGGATGTTTACAATGAAAGTAAACAGAGCCTCAATGATAATATAATTCAGTGTAGTGCATGAAGCTAGGACAAACCTAGACAGCTTACTAAAAAACAGAGACATTACTTTGCTGACAAAGGTTTATATAATCAAAGTTATGGTTTTTCCAGTAGTCATGTATGGATGTGAGAGTTGGACCATAAAGAAGGCTGAGCACTGAAAAAATGATGCTTCTGAGCTGTGGTGTTGGAGAAGAGTCTTGAGAGTCCCCTGGACTGCAAGGAGATCAAACCAGTCAATCCTAAAGGAAATCAACCCTGAATATTTATTGGAAGGACTGATGCTGAAGTTGAAGTTTCAATACTTTTGCCACCTGATGAGAAGAGCCAACTCATTGGAGAAGACCTTGATGCTGGGATAGATTGAAGGCAGGAGGAGAAGGGGGCAACAGAGGATGAGATGGTTGGATGACATCACTGACTCAATGGACATGAGTTTGAGCAAGCTCTGGAAGATGGTGATGAACAGGGAAGCCTGGCGTGCTGCCGTTCATGGGGTCACAAAGAGTTGGACATGACTTAGTGACTGAACAGCAACAACTGTGTGTGTAATTGGATCACAGAAGGAAAGGAAAGGAGAATAAGGCAGAAAAAAATTTAAGTTAAATGTTGGCTAAAATTTCCCCAAATATGATTAAAACCACCAAACCACAGATCCAAGATCAGAGACCCCAAGCAGAATAAATACAACCCCCCCACCCCATAACCTCCGCACATCATGTTGAATATCTGAGGATAGACAGAGAAGATTTCAGAAGCAGCCAGAGGAAAAAGACATTTGCTATAGGGAAACAGTGGTGCCAGTGGTACCCAACCTCTCATCAGAAACAGTTGAAGCTCGATGTCAATGGAAAAACTTCTTTAAAAGAAATGAAAGAAAACCATGAACCCAGAATTCTACAACCAGTGAAAACATCCTTCACTGTAAAGTCACTTTCAGATAAAAGTGGTAGAATGAACTGCCAGCAGACCTGCTTTACGAGCAGTCCTGGAGGAAGCTTAAGAGGGTAAAACTCCACAAGAAGCACAGAGTCTGCGAGAAGCACGCAGAGGGCGCTGGCAATGGTGAGCTGGGTGTCAAGATAGCTCACTGTTTATAGCAAACAAGAGGACAAGCTGTGGAGCTCGTACCTTAAGTAGACATGTGAGTTTATACATGCTCCCAATAGCCCAATGGACAGGTAAGGATAAATGAGATCATGTAGTTGTAAGGTTATCACATTATATGTAAAGTATAATATTAATTCAAAGATAGATTGTACACCCAAAACTAACACAACATTGTTAGTCAACTATACTCCAATATAAATTTAAAAAATTCTTTAAATTTGAACATATTAACGCAAGGCCTTCCCTAGTAGCTCAGACAGTAACACATCTGCCTGTAGTACAGGAGACCTGAGTTCAATCCCTGGTTTGGGAAGATTCCTTGGAGACGAAAATGGCAACCCATTTCAGTGTTCTTGCCTGGTGAATTCCATGGACAGAGGAGCCTGGCAGGCTACAGTCCATGGGATCACAAAGAGTCAGACACGACTGAGCAACTGACACACACTGCTGCTGCTGCTGCTAAGTTGCTTCAGCCGTGTCCGACTCTGTGCGACCCCATAGACGGCAGCCCACCAGGCTCCCCCGTCCCTGGGATTCTCCAGGCAAGAACACCGGAGTGGGGTGCCATTTCCTTCTCCAATGCATGAAAGTGAAAAGTGAAAGTGAAGTCACTCAGTCGTGTCCGACTCTAGCGACTCCATGGACTGCAGCCCACCAGGCTCCTCTGTCCATGGGATTTTCCAGGCAAGAGTACTGGAGTGGGGTGCCATTGCCTTCTCCAGAGCAACGGACACACACACACACAGTTAATTAAAAAATAAAAAATAGGTTGCAGTGTAGATATGGGATGGGGCAGAGGAGTGTGAGATGAGCTGGGAGATTAGGATTGATATATATATACACCACCATGCATGAAAAAAGATACCTAGTGGGAAGCTACTGTATAGCACATGGAACTCAGCTCGATGCTCCGTGATGACCTAGTTCAGTGGGATGGGGGTGGGCGGTCTAAGAGGGACAGGATATATGTATACCACAGCTGATCGACTTCCTTGTACAGCAGAAAATAACATTGTAAAGCAACTATACTCCAATAAAAAATAGATTGCAGTAAGTTGAACATGTATATTGTGATTGCTGAAGCACACAATTACACAACAAACTGAATTAATACAAAAAAAAGGGGATCAAAGGCTATGTATGTGACAAAGAACTTGTTTTATACCTGATGTATAAGGAACTCCTACATATCAATACTGAAAGGCAAAAAAATTAAAGTATGGGCAAAGACTTGAATATGCATTTTGCAAAAGGGACTCTGGCAAACCAGCAGGTGGGTGGAAATGTGCTATCGTTAGTTACCAGGGGACTGTGACTTAAAAACCACTGCGGTGCTGCTTCACACCTTGTAAGTAAGACTAAAAATACAGACAAAACCGGGTGTTGGCTAGATTGTGGGATGACTGGCACTCACGCTGTTTTTGGGAATGTATGAAATGGTAGAACTGTTTTGGAAAACTGCTTGGCAATTTCTTCAGAAGTTAAACATCCGCCTACCTCATGGCCTAGAATTCCACTCCTGGGTTTTTACTCAAGAAAAGTAAAAACAATTTGCCCACAGAAAACCATGTATGAGATGCTTTTGTAGAATTATTCATAATAGTGAAAATCTGGAAACAGCTCAGGTCGTACAAAGAATTGAGCCTAGAAGCCACACAGCGATCAATTTCTGGACCCGGCTGCTTCCTGGGGACACCGTGCCTACTCCGAGGTAGGTAGTCCTGGCCGGCCAGAGCTGGTCACCGCGATGCCCAGCGACGCTGGAGGGACAATTGCATGCCCAGTCCACGTGGGAAGGGGCTCTGTTTTCCTTTACTCCGACCGGCGGGGGACGGGTCTGAGGACTACCCCTCCTCGGAGGTCCCTTTCCGGCTTGAGCAATCCGCCCAGCGGCGGCCTCTGGTCCCCGCGGGTCCGGTACCCGCCCAGCCGCTCGCCTGGTGTTCTCTCCACGTCCAGCAGAGGGCGCGGCTGCCCGTTCTACCGCCCGGTGTGCGGAGCCCGGGACACCACCGCACCCCCGCCCCCACCCCACCCCACCCCCGCCCCGCGGGCGAGAGGGGCAGAGAAACACGCTTGGGCCCGTCCGAGGGTCGGAAACAAGGCAGCTCAAGCTAAAAGAGTGACTCACAGGACAAGGACAGGGATCAGGGCACCTGGCGTCGCCGACCCAGCCGGACCAGGAGCTGGGCTGAAGCCTTCCTGGGTTAGCACCCTCTCCTCACCGCGGCTCGGAGGTGGCACTATTTCTGTCCCCTGGGGCCACGCCGCAACTTCCGAGCTGGGGGGACACTCGGGCCCGTGGGGCCTCCAGCCTTATCAGAGGACCGACGTTAGAGACCCACAAGAGTGTACAGAGTGACACACACGTGCCAGCCCAACCAGGTCTTAGAAACCACGGGAGTGGCCAGACTGTGAATCGCCGGTTCTGCCCCGTCCTTTGCTGAAGAGCACCGCAGTACATACCTGCACGTACCTGTGTATACACGTGCACACACCTGCATGGATGCGATTTTACACACAATCCTGCACGCATGCATCTGTGTACATGTGCACATAACTGCAAGCACCCACATGCACACACCTCCACATGTACACACCCACACAGAACAAGCGGCCAGGGCTGGTCTGAGAAGGGGGTCTCCCCCAGATTACCAGAGCTTCCTTTCAGCCCGGAGCCACTCCACCCTCAGCTCACTGGTCTTGAGTCCCAGCAAGAAGGGGTTGGCCTGCAGACAAGGGTCGGTAAAAGGGGATGTCTGGGCCTGGGAACTGGGAGAAGAGGGCCCGAGCCCAGGGGGAAGGACGGGAGCGTGGCCAAAGGCTGGGGAGGGGAGGAGCACCCAGGTAGGCATGGCTTAGAGGGGCTCTCACCTCTCTGCTCTGTGTGCCCAGTGGGGTGGGGGCGCCCAATACAGCAAGTGCAGGGTGCCTCATTCAGTTTGAGTTTCAGATTAAAATGATGTTTCAGTCTGTGTGTATGGGCACGCTTTTACTAAAAACTGATTCGTTGTATATCTGGTTTTCACATTGAAATGCTGCTGCTTCTGTGAAGTCACTTCAGTCCTATCCCACTCTGTGCGACCCCATAGACAGCAGCCACCAGGCTCCTCTGTCCCTGGGATTCTCCAGGCAAGAATACTGGAGTGAGTTGCCATTTCCTTCTCCAATGCATGAAAGTGAAAAGTGAAAGTGAAGTCGCTCAGTAGTGTCTGACTCTTCAAGACCCCATGGACTGCAGCCTACCAGGCTCCTCCGTCCATGGGATTTTCCAGGCAAGAGTACTGGAGTAGGTTGCCATTGCTTTCTTCTTCACATTGGAATAGGCGTCCTGTATTTTATTTGCCGGATGCTAGCAGAGTCCGGCAGGGGCCCGACTGACTGCCAGTCATTGGCTGGCCGTGAGCTTCCCTGGAAGCCTGGGCCCACACCTGCGCCCTCAGCCAGAGGCTGGGCTCCTCCCATTCGGAAGTAAAACGGGGAGAATCCCAGCCCAGGGCTGCACCAGCCTGGGCAGGGGTGAGCTGGCCTGAGGCCCCGCTGTCAGGCCACTCCTGGATTCTGAGTGCATTTAGGACACGTCAGGGAGAGAAGAAGAAATTCCCACATCAAACAGCCCTGCCAAGCCCTGCCTGGCACCGGAGCAAGGCAGCCTGGCACCTGCTGGGCTGGGCGGACCCTTCCCGCCCTTCTTTGAGCGGAATTCCCCCGAGCCCTGCCCTGGAATCCCCTGGCATCGCGCCTGCCTGGGCCTGGAGCACCTCGAGGGAGGATGGTGCTTCTGGGACTTGGCAGCCAGAGCACCTGGAGCCCTTGACAGTGCCCTAGAGGGTGGGTGGGTTCCCAGTGATCAGCAGATTGCTTGTTGCAGGAGGCTCTTGGGTTCTGGCTTTGATGGAGCAAAGAACCCAGGTCTTGGAGTGCCTGGGGAGGCAGGACCAGGCTCACCGCCAGGAGAAGGCAGGCAGGTCCCAAAGGACCCTGGGGGATTCAGCCCTTGACATTGTGGGCAGTCGGCTGAGGTGGGAGAGGGGCCTGCTCCTGGGAGACTGCGGGGGGCAGCACACTCCCCGGCCAACTTTGGGGTGCCCTGCAGCTCTCCCCCGGTACAGCGACCCCTCCACACCTTCTTCCCTGGGCTGCCTGGCCCACTGCCAGCTCCAGCCTCACAGAGCAAACCAGAAGCACAGGAGAAAGTGCCCTGGCCCTGGTGAGCACACGAGCCGGTCCCTTCCAGGGCTGACCACTGGGGGCGCTCTCACAACACTCTCCTTACAGACTGCTGCTTCCTTCATTTGCGGACATTTACATTCTTGGGGCTTCCCTGGTGGCTCAAAAGGCAAGGAATCTGCCTAAATGCAGGAGACTGGGTTCAATCCCTGGATGGGGAAGATCCCCTGGAGGAGGGCATGGCAACTCAATCCAGTATTCTTGCCTGCAGAATCCCATGGACAGAGGAGCCGGGCAGGCTACAGTCCATGGGGTTGCACAGAGTTGGACATGACTGAAGTGACTTAGCATGCATGCACATTCTTGATGGAGACTGCCTTTCTGACAAACCCCAGCTTCATTCTCTGTCTCCTCAAACCCACTGATGACTCTTGGCAGCTCCTCTGCCTGTCCTTCCCCTGCCCTGATAAGTGGTTTCCCAGGGGGCTTCACTGGCCCTCTTCTTGGAAACCCTGTCAGCCCTCACCCCACACCCTGCCAGAAATACCCCATTGCCCTTGGTTCTCATTTCTGCCAGTGGCTCCTCCTAGCAACAACCCCCAGTCTTGGCCCACTGCTGCCCCCTCCCCTTCCCCATCCCCTCCTCTCCAGGTCTACACGTGATGACTGTAACCGCAGATCCCACAGCCAGACAGCTCAGGGAGCAGAAGTCCCAGCAGCTGGAGGCCGGAAGTCTCATCCTTCCGACACACCCAGCTTCCACCTCCTTTGGTCCAAGATGGTGAGGCCAAAGGGTTGGAGCCTAAAGTGGTCCGCCACCTGAAGGAAGATTCTAGGATTCCTGGTGAGAGAGGTGGGGAGGTCTGGAAGGGGTTGCCAGGGAATGCTTCAGGGTGGACAGCTAGTCTCCCATGCACCCCTGGGCTGCAGACCCAGCATGAGCACAGCCTTTCTCATGAGCTGAATTCACCCTACCAGTGAGGGACCCACCTGGTGCCCCTCTCAGCACTGTCCATGTGCACAGCGCCACAAATGCCAGCAGCCTGCGTCCCTTGCCTGGCCATCCCTTCAGAAAGGGCTCCCCTCGAAGTTGGCACCTCTCTACACACACTTCAAACTTCAACTCCTGCTTCAAACTCATGTGAGCCCATGAGAGATGCTGCAAAGCTCCAAACCAAGTGCAAACATATGGAGGTATCTTCAGGACCTAAGAGGATTTAAACAGCATACAAAAACAGCTGGCAGAACATGAAAATGGGATCTGGTGGGCTCTGCGGGATTCACTGGGTGCGAAGAGACTCGGCTCATTAGAGAAGGCAGGGTCCTCGGGTGTGTGGGCACAGGGAGCAGCAGTGCCCCCTTGCAGCCCCCAGAGTCAGATCCTGGGGCAGCTCTGCCCACCGGCTGGAGATGCGCCCTCTTGCAGCCACTGTGGTTCTGCCCACTCCCGCCCCCGCCCTGCACTTCTGGCTGATTCTTCCCGCCAGCGTCACACCCCTGGGCTGGCTCTGGTTTAGGGCATGGAGCTCAGATGGCCCCCATCCTGGCTCAGTTGGGCCTGTCTCTGCCCCTCGGCCCAGTCTCCCTTCTGAGGATGCCCTGTGTCCGAGGCCTGTGGTGAGGCTGGACACAGACTGGAGCCAGATCTGGATGCTGCTTGAAAATACAGAGGTTCAGGGGCTCACAGCTCTGGAGCCAGTATACTGGGGAGCATTCAAGGAGATGGGCCAGAACCTGGAAGGGATCTGAGACATCCTGCATGAGAGACAGTGGCAGAAACGAACACTGCTCTGAGAGATTCAGGCTGAGTGTTTCCCCATGGTGTCCAGAGAGCACAGAGAGTCGGCACGCAGCCTTCTGGCCAATCACACACGTCCCCAGCTGGGCTGTCACACCAGGCACGTGACATGAAGAGGGTTCTTGCAGCCGGTCGGGGAGTGCAGCTTGGAGATTATGATCCTATCTGACCTCTCCTGCTGCTGCTGCTGCTGCTAAGTCACTTCAGTCATGTCCGACTCTGTGCAACCCCATAGACATCTCCTACGTTTGCACAAAAAGCCAGTTTAGAAGGTCGTCATCATGGCGCCTCATCAAGGGCCTCAACCAGACCCCCAGCTCCCTGGGGCACAAGCCACCAGTGACAATGCCACCCCCTGCTATGCTCGACAGGAAATATCAACAGAAAACAAAGGGTCCTCCAGACGTGTGACAAAGGACCTGGAACATGAGAGTCAGGCTAAAATATATACATACACTCATACTGGAAGAAACCGAGCTGGTTCTAGAAACAAACCAGAATATTTTAAAACTATAATGATCTTCAAAAGTATTCAAGAAGATACTGCATTTATAGAGTAAATATAGAATGGCATGAAGAGGAAGAGTTCTTGGATATTAGAAAGATACTAGCTTTATGAGACGATGCTCATCAACACGATTGGAGAATAAAGGTAGGGAAAGAGTCTAGGTTGAAAAGATAACTCAACACAGGAGATCTGAAAGCCCTCTAACCAGTGTGCCAGGGTCGGGTGGGGCATGGAATGATCAAGAAAAACCAAGGAAATCTCCCAGGCCTGGAAAAGCACAGCTTCAAGTTGAAAGGGCACTGAGACAAAGCCGTCAGGAGGCACAGGGAGCCACTGTAAGAGACCTGTGGGTGCCGAGGGCAGAGAAGGCCACCGGAAGGGCGCTCGGGGGGCAGGGGGGCCACTGCACCCCTGGGTTCTGGGAGAAGGCCACCAGAAGGGCACCCAGGGGGGAGGGGGGCCACTGCACCCCTGGGTTCTGGGAGAAGGCCACCAGAAGGGCGCCCGGGGGGGCAGGGGGGCCACTGCACCCCTGGGTTCTGGGAGAAGGCCACCAGAAGGGCGCCCGGGGGGCAGGGGGGCCACTGCACCCCTGGGTTCTGGGAGGCCGGGGGCTGCCCTCCGTGTTCTCAAGGGAATGACTTCTACTCTAAAATCCTGTACACCATTTATCAGGCAGGGCGAGGGACGCGGCCACCACGAGCGTGCACACTTCCTGCCACAGACGGTGGTTCTCACTGAGATGAAGCTGGCGAGGTCATGGCTCCCCCAGCCTGTGGTTGTGCCATCAGGCCACGTGGCCCATGTGGCTGTGGAGGATGAGGGGTGGGCTGTGACCTCTCAGTCCAGATCTGATGTGGGCTTGCTCCGCTCTACACCCATTGGCTGACTTTGGTCACATGACCCGGGTCAGCTGCAGGGACACTGGGGAGCATGGGGGAGTTCCTGGAAGGGGGTGTCCTTGAGGTGTCACCCAAAAACCTGAGGTCAACTGGGACACTGGAGATCAGAATTGGACATGGTGGCTCCAGCCAAAGATGGCAGTAAAGGAAAGTTCCAGAAAAGCGACCACTGTCAGCTCTAGAGACAGTTGGCCAGGATGGCACAGGCAGAAGGGCCCAGGAGAAAGGGCTGCAGGACAAGAGGGCTCTTCGTGGACACATGCTGACCAGAGACCTCGCAGCGACACACGGTGGAAACCCAGGAGGCACTGAGGACGCAGTGCTCGCAGGAGCCTGGGGACAGGGAGGACCAGCAAGAAGCCGGGGGACGTTACCCTGTGCAGAGATGGTGGTTTTCTTCCCCCACAGAGGAAAGGGGAGGAGGGAGGGATACGGGAAGAAGCAACTAGGAACTTGTGGAAGCGTCCTGTGCAGCACCTGGGGTCCACGCGTGAAGTGAGCCAGGTGGTGGGCTTGTGGCATGGAAGAGAGTCTGGCCTGCATGCAGGGCCTGTCCCCAGGGGCTGGCCCAGAGGTTGTCCCAGCCCACCACTGAGAAGGGAGTGGTCAAAACGCACCCTTGGCTCTGCAAGAACGAGCTTATGACGTGGCTAGGACGATGCAAATACCGACCTCGACTGTTGATTTTAGTCATCCATGGGGGCTTGGGCTTCCCAGGTGGCTCAGTGGTAAAGAATCTGCCTGCTAATGCAGGAGACTCAGGTTTGATCCCTGGGTCAGAAAGATCCCCTGGAGTAGGAAATGGCAACCTGGTCCTGTATTCTTGCCTAGAAAATCCTATGGACAGAGGAGCCTGGTGGGCTACAGTCCATGGGGTTGTAAAGAGTTGGACATGAGTTAGCACCTGAGCACGTGGGGGCTTGGTCTGGGGTCTGACACTGAGAGGGACAAGCCAGGCAGCTTGGAAGGAGGAGGGCATGGGAAGGCAGAGGAGGGTCTGGACCCTGTGTCATCATCCTAGACCACAGTGGGGCCTGAGGAGGGGCTGCCAACACTGCCCACTAGCCTGGGACTGGTCAGTACCCGCATGGTTCACCGAGGCGTTCAGCGCTGCCCCACCTAATAAAGCCTCTCGCTGCCTCAGTTTGATGCTTTGCCAGGCAGCCCACAACAGCTGGAACCAGCTAAGGGACACAAGAGCTCAGAGAAGGTGAACAGTGCTGTCCCCACAGATGGCCAGGTCAGGGGCCAGCTGCTGGGTGCCTCAGGACAAGAGGCTGACACCCACATAAAGGCAGGTTAGACTGTGGGGCCCGCCGGGGGCCAGGGGACTCATTTGAGCACAGGTACTGGTAGGAACTCTGTGCCAGGGAAGCCCTTCCACCTCGTCTGCAGGCTCCCTCGCCTGACCTCTGGGGAGGCGCCTGGTGTGGACAGGCCTGGGGGTGGGAAGGGTGTGTGTGTCGGGGGGTGCCATGGGGAGTGCAGGGTCCTCACCAGGAAGGACTGGAAGAGCTGGAAGGAGCCGTCCAGCCGCACGTACAGGTGGGACTGCAGCCGCGTGGATGTGCCGTTGAAGGCGTTGGCCACGGCCAGAAAGGCGTAGGGCCCCACCGTGAAGAACTCCCAGTCGTAGGCGCCCGAAGTGGCGATGGTCTGGTTGGCCTCGAAGAGCCGGGTCCCCGGGTTCCACTTGTAGATGACACTGTCAATGTTATGGTTGTCGCCTGGAAGCCGAGCGGCATTGAGGGAGGGAAACAGGCTTCTGCAGCCTCATGCCAGCGCCTGGGACCAGGCCCCCCGGGACCCTGCCCCAGGCCCTGCAGCCAGCGCAGTTCAGCTGGACCCTGATCTGCACTCTTCCCGGGTCCCCAGCCATGTTACCCATCACATAGCCTTCCTGCCTCTGTGCCCCATGAGAACCCTCAGTGGCCCAGCCTTTGGGGGACTCCAGATCCCTGTGATCATCTACTGTGTTGGAGGTGGGACTCCCCACCCCCGCTGCAGCCTCACCCTTCACTCTGCCTGCCTTCCCCTTCATGCTCCCTCCCACCAGAGATCAGACCTGTGCGGGCTGGAAGCCTTCTCCCCACATTGTGCTCCTTAGGGCCTCCCACTCCCCAACACACACCCCGCTGGGCCAGCCTCTCCTGGAACACTTACTGTCCTTGGAGGTACCTGGTAGCAGGCTCCTGGGGTCCCTCTACCCATGAGTGGTGGTGGGGTCTCCTCCCTACCCCCCACAGAGCTCCCTGGCAGGTTTTAGACTCAGGTAAACTCTGAGCCTTGGAACCTGCAGAGGCTGGAGACACTTTGCAGGGCCAGCTGCCCCCAGGGTCCAGTCCCCCTTGAGTTATAGCACCCGAAAAGGCTTGCTGCGGTCACTTGGGGCAGTCACCTGGCCCAGAAGCCAGGTTTCCCAGCCCCTCCTAGGCCTATCCCCACGTACCCATTGCATCTCACAGAGTTTGTGCCCAGAATGGATGGGGGCAGGGACCCCTCCCACCTGAACAGGTGAGAGGGTGCTCAGGTGTGTCCACCTTCAGACACCACTGTCATACAGCAGAGCCTGAGGATGCAGGCCAGGTGAGGTTTATTATACATTTCTAATGAAATACACTGAATGCTGCAGGCAATCACGCCCCAGCTCAGAGTCAAGGCCACGGCCCCTACCTTCGCGGTGGTTGGCCACGGCCAGGAAGTGCTCGCCGGCCACCTCGAAGGCCTCCCAGTCCCGGGCACTGTGGGTGGGGACCCTCTGGTATGGCGTGAACCTCAGCCTTCTCTGGCTCCACTTGTAAATGACCGAGAACTCCTGACCCTTCTCATTCGGCTCAAAATTAGCCACAGCCAGGAAGATCTGGGGAGAGGACCAGAACAGGGTTCTCATCATCCGAGTGAGGGGCCGGCGCTCTGGGTTTCTCAATGTCAGCCCTGGGACACAGGCTGAGCCCAGGGACAGAGGATGAGCCCGGGACAGAGGCCGAACCCGGGGACAGAGGCCAAGCTCTGGGACACAGGCCGAGCTCCGGGACACAGACTGAACCCCGGGCTAGAGGCCGAGCCCCGGGACACAGGCTGAACCCCCAGGACAGAGGCCGAGCCATAGAACAGAGGCCAAGCTCTGGGACAGAGGCCGAGCCCTGGGACAGAGGCTGAGCCCTAGGACAGAGGCTGAACCCCGGGACAGAGGCCGAGCCCCGGGACAGAGGATGAGCCCTGGGACACAGGCTGAACCCCGGGACAGAGGCTGAACCCCGGGACAGAGGCCGAGCCATAGAACAGAGGCCAAGCTCTGGGACAGAGGCCGAGCTCTGGGACAGAGGCTGAGCCCTAGGACAGAGGCTGAACCCTGGGACAGAGGCCGAGCCCTAGGACAGAGGCTGAGCCCTAGGACAGAGGCTGAACCCCAGGACAGAGGCTGAGCTCCGGGACACAGACTGAACCCCAGGGTAGGGGCCGAGCCCCGGGACAGAGGCCGAGCCCCAGGACAGAGGATGAGCCCTGGGACACAGACTGAACCCCAGGACACAGGCTGAACCCCGGGACAGAGGCCGAGCCATAGAACAGAGGCCAAGCTCTGGGACAGAGGCTGAGCCCTAGGACAGAGGCTGAACCTCGGGACAGAGGCTGAGCTCCGGGACACAGACTGAACCCCGGGGTAGGGGCTGAGCCTCAGGACAGAGGCCGAGCCCCAGGACAGAGGCTGATCCCCAGGACAGAAGATGAGCCCTGGGACAGAGGCTGAGCCCCGGGACAGAGGCCGAGCCCCGGGACAGAGGGCAAGCCCCAGGACAGAGGATGAGCCCTGGGACACAGGCTGAACCCCAGGACAGAGGCTGAGCCCCAGGACAGAGGCTGAGCCCCGGGACAGAGGCTGAGCCCCAGGACAGAAGATGAGCCCCAGGACAGAGGCTGAGCCCTGGGACAGAGGCCAAGCCCCGGGACAGAGGCCAAGCCCCAGGACAGAGGATGAGCCCCGGGACACAGGCTGAACCCCAGGACAGAGGCTGAGCCCCAGGACAGAGGCTGAGCCCAGGACTGGCATCCTGGGCAGGCCCCAGCACGTGGCACTGACTCCAGATCTTAATTACTCTAAGACCCGTAGCCAGGCCTGTGTCTACCAGCCTATTAGCTCTGTTTCTATCTCCCAATCCCAGGGAAAGCCTTATGCACAGCAGCGTTCATCACTCAGACAAGGAGGAGAGATCTTATCACCCTGCTGTCCGTCAAGAAGCACGTGTGTGTCACACACTTGAGGACCATGTGGCAACGCCCTGTGTGTGACACAACCCAGAGGCCCAGATGGCGGGTCATGTGATGTGACAGAAGCTGGAAGCCTAGGGTGAGGGGCTCACTTGCTGTGGCTGAAGCAGCCCCAGAGACCCTCTGTCTGCTTAGGGGACCTGATAGATTTTTCTTATTTCTCTGAATTTCCCAATTTTTTGATATAAAGTTATTTTTTATTAGGAAGGAGTAAAAATCTTTAAAATGTCATCAACCATAAGACCAGAGAGCTAGTCACTCCTTCACCAGGCTGCCCTGGAGTTCAGAACCCTGACAGTCAGCAGGGACCAGAAACAGAGATTTGTCCTCACTGCATGGGCCTTGGGGGTGGGGTGTGCAGGGCTGGAACCGGGCACATTGGTGACTGACTTGAGAGCAGGTGTGGGAGGGGGCCCGGGGATCCTGCCACTTGGAGTGGAGGACTAGAAGGAGCTGGGAAGGAAATTCTTATCTCAAGGGGGCCGCCCTCTCAGTCCCACCCTTGGGCTACTGCTCAACACAGTCCTGGTGAAAGGAAGGGGGCTGCCTGCCAGGCTCTCCCATCCAAGGCCTCATGTCCAGCCCTCACCATCTCACCTGTCCCCTCCATCAGGACAGCATGTGTCCCCCATGTTTATGGGGCCAATAGAGGGAGGCCAGGGTGGAGCCCCATTTCCACTCCTGTTTAGGTCAGATAAAGAAAGCTGAGCACCAAAGAACTGATGTTTTTGAACTGTGGTGTTGGAGAAGACTCTTGAGAGTCCCTTGGACTGCAAAAAGATCAAACCAGTCAATCCTAAAGGAAATCAGTCCTGAATATTCATTGAAAGGATGGATGCTGAATCTGAAGCTCCAACACTGTGGCCATCTAAAGCAAAGAACTGACTCATTGGAAAAGACCCTGATTCTAGGAAAGATTGAAGGCAGGAGGAGAAGGGGACGACAGAAGATGAGATGGTTGGATGGCATCACTGACTGGATGGAATGAGTTTGAGCAAGCTCTGGGAGTTGGTGGTGGACAGGGAAGCTTGGTGTACTGCAGTCCATGGGGTAGCAAAGAGTCAGACATGACTGAGTGACTGAACTGAACTGAAATTAGGTCAGATTATCTCAGAGCTTTGAGGAGGCAGTGGCAGGTCTGCATGGAGTGGGAAATGTCCCAGCAGCCGTCTTGTGTCCATTTTGTAGGAAATGGAACAGATTTTTTCAGTCACATTCCAGACCAAGACGCAGGTGTGTCTGATTCAAAAGCCATTTAGAACCTGTATGAGGCTCTGAAACCAGTAGAAATGCTTTTCCCCATAAAATCTACATAAAGCAAAAGTCATTCAGTCATGTCCGACTCTTTGAGACCCCCATGGACTGTAGCCCACCAGGTTCCTCTGTCCATGGAATTCTCCAGGCAAGGATACTGGAGTGGGTTGCCATTTCCTTCTCCAGGAGATCTTCCCAACCCAGGGACTGAACCTAGGTCTCCCACATTGCAGGCAGATTCTTTAACATCTGAGCCACCAGGGAAGCCCAAAATCTACCTAAGGAGCCCCAACCCTCGGACTTTGTGGGTTTTTCCAAGATAAAAATGACATAGTCGCACATGTGAACTTGCCTTTTTCCCAATGGTGAAGTGTCTCCAGGACTGTGCCTGGTGCGTGGGAATGTTCTGGTATGAAGCAAACTTGCCATCAGTCCACTTGTAGATGGCAGATGTGGTTTTCCGGTTGGCGGTTGCTACAAAGAGCCCAGCCTCAGGGATGACGAAGACCTCGATGCCCAGCGTCTCTGAGTTCGTGAATAGGCTCTGATGCTCCTCCACGTAATCCAGCTTTTCTTTGGCTTGTGATAGAGACATGGAGACTGGTTAAGGCTTCCCAGAACAGAAGCCCTGATGGATGACATCCGGGAGTGACCCCAGGGCCCTGGGCCATGACCCTAGCATGAGGTCAGGCTAGTGTCCCTAAGTCCTGTACCACCCTCACCTGGAGGCCCAGCAAAGGAGATTCTGGTCCCTGAATGGGCTGTAGGGCCTGCAGAGCCCCCAGGGACACTTGTTGGATGGAAGTGACATGTCAGGTCCTTACTAGACACTTCACAAGGCTCCAGACTTCCACAAAAAGCTGTGCCCGAATGTGAACTAGAGAGTGGAGGCCACGGCTCCTGGACGGTCCCCTGCAGCCAGTTCCCATTTCCCAGGGACCCCCACCCTCAGACGGCTCCTCTCCTCACCTCCCTGCCAACAGCCCCACTCTTGGGCTCCAGGCACCATCACATCCCATCTGACCAGAGAGGGAGGAGAGGGTGAGGACAGTGGATGGAGCACCCTGGAGGAGGCCCATGGCCTACCCTAGTTGGGACAATGGATGAGAGCCTGCCAGCCCACGAGTCAGGCCCAGGAGGGCGCGTGTTTCCAGGTGAAACACTCAAGCTCGCGGCTCTGTGAGGTTCGTTCCCTATTCCTACATAACACTGGCTCTGAGAAGACCCCCTAGGCCCCTGGAGACCTGCATGTCTCACCTGCTAACACGGAGACCCACTCGCTGCCCACGCACAGGTATAGCCCCTTGCGGCTGGCGTCGAACCAGAACTGGGCATCCTCTGCTTTGGTGCACGGAGGCCGGGGTCCCAGCGTCACCTTCATGTTGGTTTCTGATGGGGGTGACAAATGTCCTGTGGGTATGTGCTCCCCAGAGGGAGGCAGAGTCAAGGGTGTCAGGTGACCCCTGACCCCTGTACTCCTTCCAGGAACCACTCAGGTCGTAACGAGGCCTCTGGGAGGCAGGGAGACCCGAAAGCCCAGGACTTGCCCTCGGCATCTGTGCACAGGACCTGGACATGCCCCTGAAGTCCAGCCACCTGCCCACCAAGTTCTTCCCCAGACCCTAGCTCCTCTGAGAACCCTCAGTAATCACGCTGCCTTTCTCTCTCCTCCATCTGAGACTCACTAGCACAGGTTCAGCTAACTTCTGTCTGTCTGGTTCTCAGGCACCTTGACCCCCTCATTCCTGGTCATCGTGGCTTCATCCAGGTCCAGCCCTGTCCTAATGATGCCACGTGGCCTCCATACAGTGACTCCTGAGCTGAGACCCCAGTGGCCAGGCGGTGAAACAGAGCATCCTCAACCTCGCCAAATGCCCAGCAGAGGCCTTGGGAGTCAGACACTTGCTCAAGGCCCAGAAAACACCCCAGAGGTCATGAGACTCTGGGAATTTGGGGATGCTGGCCCAGGACTGGCTCTAAGGGCCGACTTGCTCAAGGGGCTTCCCTGACTTGTGAAGCAAGGGCCGTGAGGCTCTGGAAGGAGTCAGGGGTCTCCCCACCTCCCCAGTAGGAGTTGGGGCTGTCGGGGAGAGAGTTTTGGATTCTCCATGGCAGAGGGTATAGCTTAAATAAAGTCAACACTGACTTTACATTGGGGAGGTGCAAACACAAATGAGAAATGCCAGTGCTGGGGACCTTCTAGGCTGAGGGGTCCCAGAAAATAGAACCGAACATCATGAAGATCAGGGTCCCCACTGGGGGGTTGAGGTTTGGTGTCTGTTGGAGAGGGAAGGGGAGAACGGGCCCCAGATGCTGCTCTGGGAGCATAGCAGGTGGCAGGTGGGAGTCAGAGAAGGAATTCATGTCAGCTCAGCCCCAGGTCCCAGGCAGGACGAGTGGTCCATCAAGGGCACCGTCTGGTGGGGCTTAAGCACGTGGATCTGAGAGTGTCGTCTGCCTCCCCAGGGAGGGGGTCATCTGCATCAGGCCCCAGCTATCCATTCGTCCACATGATAAGCACCCTCCTGTCTTGTGCCTGGGGAACCTGGGGGTGACCAGGCTCTCAGGGTCTTCTGTCAGTGTGGAGAGGGGTAGCTTTGGCCTACTAACCATAGGGGTATTTTAGCACCTCGTTGTCTTCCGGCTTCCCTGTGAGGCCATGCAGGATAGCAGGGATGGACAGCACAGCGAGCTCAGGATTCACGCAGGGACAGAGCCTCGGGGTGGCATCCGAGCCAGGCAACAGAACCAGCTGCCTCACCAGGCCCTGCAGAGGGAGGGGCAGGGCACTCAGACCTGTGCTGTTGGAGGGCCTGATGACCCCTGGGCTCAGCCTACCCAGACCCTGAGGGAGGGGTGGCCAAGAGAGAGGAGTCTGCCTGTAGGTTAGGGGGCACTGGGAGCAGTGGTTGAGAGCTGTGCACAGTTCTAAGGTGATTACACCACAGAACAGGTTCTTCCTGTGGACTGACCTAGAATGACTGGGTGCATTGGTCATTCGTCTGTATGTCCACTTGTCCATCCATCTGTCCACTTATCTGCCCGTCCATCTATTCATCTCTCTGTTCATCCATCCATCTCTTTGTCCAGTCATCCATTCATCCATCCACCCACCCAAATGCCCATTCATCCATCCATCCATCCATCCATCCATCTATACATCCATTCATCTATCTGTTCACCTAGCTGTCCTCCCATCTGTCCATCCACCACCCATCTTTCTATTACTCTGTACATCCATCTAGCTGTCCATCCATCCATCCATCCATCCATCCATCCATCCAAGCATCCCATTGGTAAATATTCAGATCTCACCTCTTATGCACAAGGCATGGTTCTCAACACTGGACACAGCAAGAAACAAAAGCCCATATCCTCAGTGAGCAAGGTCCCCCCACCAACACTCTAAGGGGGAGACAGGCAGGCAATGACCAGACACATAGCTGGTCTGAAGGAGGTCATGGCTACAAAGACCATCCGGAAAGGGGATGAGAGGGCTGGGTGTGGGGGCATCTTCTCAGGGGTGAGCAAGGCCTTCATGGTACAAGGGCACAAGGCAAGGCCCCAGGGTCACTGGAGTGCACCATGGCAGGACTGGGGACTCACACTCCAGGAGGAGGGCACAGCAGGTGCAAAGGGCCTATAGGGGAGTGTGCCTGGCTAGCAGGGGTCTCCTCTGAGCCCTTATGCTCCCCATTCCCATTTGGCACACACAATTGTTTAATTAGAGCATCGGGGTGCCAGGCCAGTGGTGACAGCCCCCAGGAGCACTGGTGTTGGGAGGGCCTGGTGGGCAGTGCCTCCATCCTTACCGTGAATCGGCCTTTCGTCCTCCTCCGACTGCCGATGAAGAACCGGGCTCCTCGCACAGATAGGGTGGCTGGAAAGGGCATGTCAGCCATTCTGAAAACATTGGAGGGTGGTTTTAGGGCCATGGGAGAGCAGACTCGAAGCCCACTTATGCAGAAAGGACAGCGGGCAGCACCGTGAGGCTGTACCAGTGTCTAGGGGCAGCTGTGACCAGCTCCACTGCCTTAAATAACAGAAGTGTGTTCCCTCATGGTGCTGGAGGCCAGAAGTTGAGATCAGGGTGTCATCTGGGTGTGTCCCCTCTGAAGACTTGAGGGGAGCCTCTTTCAGCTCCCGGAGCTCCTGGCTTCTGACCAAATCGTGTGGCCTCTCCTCTGCTCCTCTTTTCCTCAGGTCACCAATCACTTGACTCAGGGCCACCCTCCTCCAGCATGACCTCAACTGAGCTCAGTTATCCCAGTAGGGATGCTGCGTCCAAATGATGCCCCATTCCTGGTTCTGGCAGATGTGAATTTGGGGGACATGCTTTGCCTCAGGACAGGGTCTTCTACAAAAGCATGTGCTGCAGAAGTGCTCAGTGGCCCCTCTCCATCTCACAGAGGCCTCCAGTGACTTCTGTCCACACGGGGGTCCCCAGTCTGCCCCCCTCCTCTGAGCCCAGGGCGAAGGGACAAATGGTGTCAGAGTTAGAGGGGGTTCACCTTGTTGGTGACCCAGGGGGTGTAGGAAGATGTGGCTGGAATTAGGACCGAACAATTTCTAGTCTGGAGCTTGCCGGGGGTTGTGTCAAAGCTATGAAGATTGTTCTGTACCTTTAATTGGGAGTTTTGCTGACTATTTATTCCCTCACCCCAGAAAAGGAAACTGAGTCAGAGAGGTTAAATGATGGGTTGAAAGTCACAAAGCAAGACTTGCGCCTCAGGACTTCCCTGGCGGTCCAGTGGTTAAGAGCCTGCTTTTCAATGCAGGGGATGTGGGTTTGATCCCTGGTCTGAGAACTAAGATCCCATGTGCTGTGGGGCAACTAAGCCTGTGCAACACAACTACGGAGCCCTGGAACTCTGGAGCTGGGGGACACTAGACAGAAGGCGCTGCACCGGGAGGAAAGATCCCACCTGCTGGGGCAACTGAAACCAGACAGAGCCAAAATAAATACATACATATAGGGGGAAGAAAGCCCTGGGCTGGATCGGGGGCAGCTCCTTTTGGGCTCCTGGTGCCAGAGTTCACCCTGACCTTCCCCTGGGCCTTAAGCGATGCTACCGACTCTTTAGCAGTGCTTTTACTCGGTCAAGTCCAGTCCACACAGCGAGGACGCGGGCAGGCTTCGGCTCCCTTCGCACCCGTGCGCCCCCACCCACCGCTTTTCTAGCAGGGCAGCTCCAGGTCCACCAGCTGAGCCTGGTGCTCCTCCTCCAGCCTGACCGCATCCGCCAGGGCTCAGGTCCTAGGCCCGGGTCCACGTGTGCACTGTGAGCTGTCCCGGGCGGCCACATGTACCGGCTGGCTGTGTGGATCCCCCTTGCCAGGCAGCACACAGCCCCACGCGACCCTCTCAGGGTGTTGCAGTACCTACATGTCCACGGCGGGGCCGCAGTCCGTAGTGAGCGAAAAGGAGCCCTCGGACACGGCCAAGACCAGCACGTGCCACTGGCCGTCCACCAGAGCCGGGCTGCGGAAGGACACTCGGGTCTGCCAGGCGCCTGCCCCGTCCTCGCTGAGGAAGAGGAAGTGCAGCTGGGTGGGTGAGTATCGCAGGCCCAGCAGCAGCGAGTCCCGCTCCTCTGCCACCACCGCCAGCAGGTACTCGTTCTTCTGCAAGAGAGGGGGCGGGTGAGGTGAGGGGCGGGGCAGGTGGTGGGCGGGGTAGGTGAGGGGGCGTGGCGGATGAAGGGGCAGGGCAGGTGAGGGGTTGGGGGCGGGCAAGCGAAGGGCCAGGGTGGGTGAAGTGGCAGGTGAGGGGCAAGTGAAGTTGCGGGGCAGGTGAGGGGTGGCAGGGGCGGAGCAGGTGAGGGGGCGGAGCAGGCACGGGAGCAGGACAGGTGAAGGGGCAGGGGAGGGGAGCAGGTGAGAGCTGGGGCTCCAGACTGTAGTGCCTGAGGCAGTAACCAGAGTCTGTGATAAAACCAAACCAACCGCTGGGGTCCCCGAGGACAGCTACTGTCAGTGAAACAGAAAACTGCGTGTTGGCGAGGATGTGGGGAAATTGGAGGCCCTGTGCGCTGTTGGTGGGGATGGAAAATGGAGTAGTGGTAATACTAATAAAAAACAGAAAGGAACGTTAGGGTACATGTGCCTTTTTGAACTGTGGATTTCTCAGTGTATATGCTCTCCAATTAAGAAATAAAAAAATAAAACAATAAGGAGACTCCTCAAAAAATTTATGTGGAATTACCATCTGACTTAGCAATTCCACTTTTGGCAGACACCCCAAAGGACTGACAGCAGTGTCCGGAAGAGGCAATTGTACACCCCTGTTCTTACCTGTGTTACTCTCAAAAGTTAAAATGTCACAGCAACCAGTGTCCATCAATGAAGAAACGGATAAGTAAGATGTGGTGCATTCATGCAATGAGATATTATTCAACCTTAAAAAGGAAGTTCTGACATCAACCTGGATAAACCTGGAGGACATTACGCTGGGTGATGTAAGCCAGTCACAGAAGGACGACTAGTGTAGAGTGCACTCATATGACATGGCTGAAGGGGTCAGAGTCCGAGACAGAAAGTGGAGTGGGTACCAGGGGCTGGGGGTGTTGGGAGCTATTATCCAGTGTCGGTAGAGGTCCATTTTAGGGAGGATGAAAAAGGTTCTGGAGGTGGGCGGTGGTGATCACTGCACAACAGTGACTGTCCTTACTGCCACTGAACCACACACTTAAAAAGGGCTAGAAGGGAAATGCCACTTTACATGTATTTTTCCACAATTTTAAAAACCTCTCACAACCCGCATGATCACCATCTCCAAACACCAGCAACCCCAGCTGAGCATCACTTTCCAGCTTGAACCACAGAGAGACCATACATACTTGACTGTTTGTTAATGCAACTTAGAGTCTGTTCATTTCTAGCCTAAAAATAAAGAAGGCTGAGTGCCAAAGAATTGATGCTTTCAAACTGTGGTGCTGGAGAAGACTCTTGAGAGTTCCTTGGACAGTGAGGAGATCAAACCAGTCAGTCCTAAAGGAAATCAGCCCTGAATATTCACAGGAAGGACTGATGCTGAAGCTGAAGCGCCAATACTTTGGCCGCCTGATGCGAAGAGCCAACTCACTGGAAAAAGACCCTGGTGATGGGAAAGAATGAGGGCAAGAGGAGAAGGGGGTGACAGAGAATGAGATGGTTGGATGGCATCACCAACTCAACAGACATGAGTTTGAGCAAACTCTGGGAAACAGTGAAGGATGGGGAAGCCTGGCGTGCTGCAGTCCATTGGAGTCACAAACAGTCAGACACAACTTAATGACTGAACAACGATTTCTAGCCTAATATCACAAAAAGGTAAAGAACTGAAAATGATTAAATCTGCATGCTAAGCAGATATGTAAAATATAGAATATAATCTTTTAGCAAGTCTTTGCCCATGTGAAAGTGTGAGTGAAATTTCAAGCAAGTATTACACTAAAACAGAAAGCCTTCATGGTCCTCAAGTTTAACAGCTAATTTAGTAACATCCATGTGAACAGTTTGGGTCACTTGGCCTCTGCCCACTCCGGCGCCAAGGGAACACTTGTGGCCCCTGTGCTTATCTTCCTGTAGAAGGTATCTCCAGAAGCCACCTCTCAGGAGTGTGTGCCTGAGGGCACAGTGGGACAAAATGCTCACGGTGGTGGTTGGGGCAAGGCAGGGGTTGGGAAAGACGCTGACGTCACAGCAAGCGCATCCGGGCTGGACAGGCACCTCCACTCCCCCCACGTTCACCTCCCAGGACCACAGGACCTGAGCAACCCGGTCCTTCCCAGCGAGGGCAGGAGCCCCACCCAGTGTGCCTGCCCAGAGGAGTCAGGCCACTGCCCTTCCAGTGGCTTGTCACTCACCCCCTAGAAATACTTGTAGCTGGAGAAGACCAGTGTCTGGTCAAAACCCTGGGTTTACCCTCAGTGAAGGTGAGATGAACAGAGCAGATCAGGTGATGAACTGAGTTTATTTATCCCCGTGCCCAAGGGGGTGCACCCAAGGTTGGAAGTCAAGGCCAAGTGACCCAGACAGAGGACCTGGAGGGGTAGGGGGGCAATGACCCAGAGACAGCTGGAGGTGATTCCTGGGAGGCAGGAGCCCTGGGAGCCGTGAGCTTGGGGTTCCTGGGGGCAGGAGTGAGAGGTCAGTCAGTCAGGACAGTGGAGACATTGGGGAGCCTGTCCTGAGTGAGGGCAGCCACCCAGCTCAGGTGAGGACAGAGGGAGGGTGGGAGGACCGAGTCACAGGTGGGACCTGAGGCTGGCTGGCCCACAAGTGATGTGCCAGGTCAGCAGCAGGGCTCTGGGGCTGAGACAGGGACACAGCAGGCTGGGCGGGAGCATGTAGGCTGGCAGAGGAGGGACACAGAGGAGGCCGGGCGGCAGCAGCTTGGCTGGCAGGAGGAAATGGGCACGTAGCAGGCGGGGCGGCACACAGGGCGGCAGAGGAGGGACACTGAGGAGGAGGGTCTGCAGCAGGATGAGGGGGCTGAGCAAGGGGAGGCCTCACAGCACACAGGCCTGCAGCAGACAGGGGTGCAGCAGATGGGCCTGCAGCAGACAGGGGTGCAGCAGACAGGCCTGGAGCAGACGGGCCTGCAGCAGACAGGTGTATAGCAGACAGGCCTGCAGCAGACAGGGGTGCAGCAGATGGGCTCACAGCAGGCCTGCTGGCAGGGGGAGGAGGTGCAGCAGGAGGGCTGGCAGCTAGACTGCTGGCAACATGAGGAGGTAGAACAGGGGGAGGCCTCACAGCAGACAGGTGTGCAGCAGACAGGTGTGCAGCAGACAGGCCTGCAGCAGACGGGCTCACAGCAGGCCTGCTGGCAGGGGGAGGAGGTGCAGCAGGAGGGCTGGCAGCTAGACTGCTGGCAGCATGAGGCCAGGCAGGAGCTGCTGCAGGCTGGCTGGCAGCAGGGGCGGGACTTGCAGCTCACTGGGGCACAGAGGAGGGTCAGGCGGGGGGCTGGGGCGCAGCAGCTGGGGGCACAGCAGGGGGGCTCGCAGCAGCTCTCTGGACAGTCATAGCTCAGGTCGCTGGAGCAGACAGACAGGGTGGAGGCTGCCATGGTGGAGACGGTGGGGTTGGAGGAGGGTTTGAGTGTGTGTGAGTGTAGAGCTGTGTGTGTGAGGTGCTTGGGATGCAGGGCTTTTATACCTGGCCCCTGGCTTGTGTTGTCCCCACAGGAGATTCCCAGGCCCTCCCTTCCTTGTTGGGGTTGAGAGCTGGCGGCAGGAGCCCCTCATTAGTGCTGGCGTAGTTTCCACAATTGTTTTCACTCATTAAACCCGTGAGCATAAATATACTGCGTAAATGTTGCAGGATGTTTTTCCATTTCTCCTTTGTTTGGCTCCAGAAAAGATATAGAAAATATCTGAGGTAAGATCCTAAAGGAAATCAACCCTGAATATTCACTGGAAGGACTGATGCTGAAGCTGAAGCTCCAATCCTTTGGCCACTGATTCAAAGAGCTGACTCATTAGAAAAGATCCTGATGCTGGGCAAGATTAAAGCAGGAGGAGAAGGGGACAACAGCGGACAAGTTGGTTAGATGGCAACATTGATTCAATGGACGTGAGTCTGAGCAAGCTCTGGGAGATGGTGAAGGACAGGGAAACCTGTTATGCTGTAGTCCATGGGGTCACGAAGAATGGGACACGACTGAGCAACTGAAAAACAGGAACAATGCTGGGTGAAGGAAGGAAGGAAGGAAGTTTCCTCAGTAAGGAAGTTTCCGCAAATAGATGAGGCAGCCCAGGCACAGAGACGTTAAGCAACCATCTCCAGGTCACACAGCCCAAAGTATTGAGAAGGTAACAGGCAGGAAGGCCAGGGGTCTCCAAATGGAGGAAATAGGCTGCAAGTGTCAGACATTTTTATCTCTCTCAAGCGGCAGGAGGAAACAAACTAGTGATATTTTTTCCTTCTCTATACAAATTTGAAAGGAGGTTTCTCTTAAAATACTGTGTTGCCATAATGACACCTGGTTTCACCTGAAGTTAACTATTCTCAAACCTTGAGTTAACCAATGCATTTTTCTTATGGAAATGTTTGTCTTAAGCTATGTTAATGTGCTATGCATTTACCCCAGACTCTGTCTTCAAGTCGGTTCTGCCTAATGGCTCAGAACCTACTTGACAAAACAGTATGTTATACTCAGATATTGTTCCCCTAATCTATGTAAATGAAACTATTTGTATGGTAATCTGCCCTTCTACAAGATTTAAGTCAATCGTTTTATGGCCCGGGATGAATCATCTGGTGCCAAGATTATCCCAAAATGCATCTTATGGATGAGGGGCCTGGTGCCATTCTAAGTTTAAAGACATTCCTTTCTTTCATTAACAGACTGCTAGTGACTATATAACATCCAGCTGAAGACTAGCAGGGGGGTACTTTTTCTGCCCCCTTCTGATGCCTATGTCAGAAGCTTTCTCTATCTCCTTTATACTTTAATAAAACTTTATTACGCAAAGCTCTGAGCAATCAAGCCTCATCTCTGGCCCTGGATTGAATTCTTCTCCTCCGGAGGCCAAGAATCCCGGCGTCTTTTCGTTCAGCAACAACCTTTCATCGTCAGGACTGGGACTGGAAGCCAGCCGTCTGTGTATAGGATCGAGGCTCTTAGCCAGGCCTTCCCCCAGGCCAACTTCAGTGCTACTCGCAGAAGGAAGCACGTGTCCAGGGAAGCTTAGCACCAGGCAGCTGAGCTGAAAATTTACAACAGAGGCGGGAAGCAGCAAAATTAACACCACAGAAAATCAACTCTGTGGTTTCCAGCACACTGCTAGTTCCTCCAAACTACAGAGGTAAAGTATGCGTGTTTGCTCAGGGGCTCAGTCGTGTCCATCTCTTTTTGACCCCATGGACAGTAGCCCGCCAGGTTCCTCTGTCCATGGCATTCTCCAGGCAAGAATACTGGGGTGAGGTGCCACTTCTTACTCCAACAGAGGTAAAGCATAAATCCCCAAATATGATGAGAGAAAATGTAATAAACAGACCATGTGTTTCACTGACACCAAACATGATCGCACAGTTGCTAACAAGGAAGAAGGAAGAGCTAGGATAGAACAGTAAAGACAGGACTGAACACGAACTACTCTGAGCTGAGCGAACCAAGGTGCTTGTGTTTGGACTGGAAGGGCCTCATGAATTCAAGAGCATTGGAGTTTTAGAGCCCACCCTAGTCATACATTGGCAGAACTGAATGAAGGGCAGCTCCATCTCCAGGCAGGAAGAAACGGCCAACAGTCTGGAAATGAACCCTGACCGGTCGGACCCCATACCTCTCCCACCAAACAGTGAGAGACACAGAGCTCTGGGGGAACACTGGGGACTAAGACTGATTTTTTTCTTTTTTCAAATTATTACAGCATTCTCCTGCACTGGCAGGCCAAGTCTTTACCAGTAGTGCCACCTGGGAAGCCCCTTATATATTCCTCAAGTAAAGAGAACAGCAGTGTGTTTTCACATAAGCAAGAGCTTGGAAAACACTCTACTCATGTTTCCCTCTTGGAGAAATATTTAAAGAAACAAGACCAACGATGGGACTCCCCTGGAGGTCCAGTGGTTAAGGATCCACCCTCCAGTGCATGGGGTGTGGGTTCAGTCCCTGGTCAGGAGGCCAAGATCCCACACGCCCCTCAGCCAGAAAAACTGAAACACAGAAAAGAAGCAATGTGGTAAAAAATTCAATAAAGACTTTAAAAATGGTCCATGTTAAAAAAGTCTTAAACACAAAAACAGAAAGAAAGAAGACAAACGGCCCAAGTGATGTCACATACAGGAGCACATGGGGATTTAGGCAGGTGTAGGTGCAAAGAATTGATGCTTTTGAACTGTGGTGTTGGAGAAGACTCTTGAGAGTCCCTTGGACTGCAAAGAGATCCAACCAGTCCATTCTAAAGATCAGTCCTGGCTGTTCTTTGGAAGGACTGATGCTAAAGCTGAAACTCCAATACTTTGGGCACCTCATGCGAAGAGTTGACTCACTGGAAAACACTCTGATGCTGGGAGGGATTGGGGGCAGGAGGAGAAGGGGACAACAGAGAATGAGATGGCTGGATGGCATCACCGACTAGATGGTCGTTAGTTTGAGTGAACTCCGAGAGTTGGTGATGGACAGGGAGGCCTGGTGTGCTGTGATTCATGGGGTTGCAGAGTTGGACAGGACTGAGCGACTGAACTGAACTGAAGTGAACTGAGGTGAGAAGAAAAGGAAGAAAAGTCTAAACAGAGTTTAGACCTTAGGGTTCTGTTGGTACATACAGTGTCTGACCCTTCTCAGGCAGTGACCCTGGTGAGTTCTGATACTTTATTAATATCAAGTGTATTGAAACACTAAGCTTTTGGATTGTTGTTGTTGTTCAGTCACTAAGCTAAGTCCAATTCTTTGTGACCCTATGGACTGCAGCACGCCAGGCTCCTCTGTCCTCCACTGTCTCCTAGAGTTTGCTCAAATTCATACCCACTGAGTCGATGATGCTATCTAAGCATCTCACCCTCTGCCTCTCTCTATTCCATTTGCTATCAATCTTCCCAACATTAGAGTCTTTTCTAATGAGTCAGCTCTTCCCATCAGGTGGCCACAGTATTGGAGCTTCAGCTTTAGCATCAGTCCTTCCAGTGAATAGTCAGGCTTGATCTCCTTGCTGTCCAAGGGACTCTCAAGAATCTTTTCCAACACCACAGTTCAAAAGCATCAATTCTTTGGTGCCCAGCCTTCTTTATGGTCCAACTCTCACATCCATACATGACCACTGGAAAAACGACAGCTTAACTAGACAGAGCTTTGTTGGCAAAGTAATGTCTCAGCTTCTTAATATGCTGTCTAGGTTGGTCATAGCTTTTCTTCTAAGGAGCAAGCATCTTTTAATTTCATGGCTGCAGTCACCATCTGCAGTGATTTTGGAGCCCCCAGAAATAAAGTCTGTCACTGTTTCCATTGTTTCCCCATCTATTTCCCATGAAATGATGGGACCAGATGCCATGATCTTAGTTTTTTGAATGCTGAGTTTCATGTCAGATTTTCCACTCTCCTCTTTCACCCTCATCAAGAGGCTCTTTAGTTTCTCTTCACTTTCTGCCATAAGGGTGGTATCATCTGCATCACTAAGCTTGTTGATATTTCTCCTAGTCATCTTGATTCCAGCTTGTACTTCATCCCGCCTGGCATTTTGCATGATGTACTCTGCATATAAGCTAAATAAGCAGGGTGACAATATACAGCCTTGATACTCCTTTCCAATTTGGAACCAGTCCACTGTTACATATCCAGTTCTAATCGTTGCTTCTTGACCCACATTCAGGTTTCTCAGGAGACAGGTAGTGTGGTCTGCTATTCCCATGTCTTTAAACATTTTGCATATATTGGGTTTAATAAAATGTAATTAAATAAACTCTACCTGTCTTTTTTCACTTTTAAATGTGGCTATTATAACAGTTGGGCTTCCCCTGTGGCTCAGCAGTAAAGTATTTGCCTGCTAGCAGGAACTGCAAAAGACATAGATTTGACCTCTGGGTCAGGAAGAGCCCCTGGAGGAGGGCATAGAAACCCACTCCTGTACTCTTGCCTGGAGAAGCTCATGGACAGAAGAGTCAGGCAGGTTACAGCCTATAAGGTCACAAAGAATCAGACACGCTTGAAGCAACTCAGCACACATGCATGCGTATTATAATAGGTACAGTTACATATGAGGCCCCCAGTCAAGGCCCTTCACACTGCCCCGCAGGTGCCTACCCAGCACTGTCCTAAAGGGCCAGGGTATGTCCCTCCTCCCTGTATTTCCCCAGAGGGATAGCTGCCTTAATACTTCAATTCCTGAGGGCATCGCCCAGCAAGCACCTGTCATTTCCAAATAGCCCATCCCCCTTGGCTGTTGGTCCCTGTGATGGATAGTTTCAAGGGTCAACTGACCAGGCCATGGTGCCCAGTTGTCTGGGTAAACATGTCTGGATCATGACACAGTTGCTTTTTAGATGAGAACAATACTGAAATCAGTGGACTAGGAGTAAAACAGATTGCCCTACAAAATGTGGGTGGGCTACACCCAAGCAGTGAAGACAGTGACAACAGACTGAGGTCCCCCAAGGAGAAAGAGATTCTACCAGCTGGTCATCTGTAGCTGCAACACCGACTCTTCCCTGGAAGCTCACCCTGCAGATTTGGGTCTGGCCCGCCTCCAAACTGTGTGAGCTAGCTCCTCAACATCAATCTCTGCATACGTGCACATGTCTTATGGGTTCTTTCTCTGGAGAACCTTGACTCACACAGGCTCCCAACATCACTGCATGTGGCTCTCACCATCCAGACCTTCCCACACAGAGGGAAGCACTCACAGTCCTGTCCAGGGCACTAGGGAATGGCTGGCACCAGCCTGTCTGAAGCTGTTTCTGGAGTAAGCTTTACGTATTCAAGGCAGATGTTTACTAAACGGGGTCTTCTTTGTCCTTAGGGAAGCCCCATGTTCCCAGTGTGCAAGCTTGGGGCCTGAACATATGCCCCACTGCCACCCATCACTCACTTCATGCAGGGGTCTACAGGTGAGCAGGATACTCTGGACTGGAGGCTGCAGTCGAATTATGGCCTCAGGACACCCTGGCAGAGAGTAGCAGGGCGTGGTTAGCCGTGCCTGATGATGTTACAGTCCTGGATACAACTCAAGGCCAGGTTTCTAAACCAGCCCAGACCACTGTCCACAACAAAGGTCTTTCCCAGGGTTTGAAGAGATATGCATTCAAGGCACAGAGACGACATGACAATGACTTTATTTGTTAATAGGCAGACCCCTCACCTAGGTCAGGACAAAATCCATGACCAAAAAGGATGGAGAGCCGCATGCTGGCTGACACTCAGGGCCTGGAGGGAACTAGGAGCCAGCCCAGGCTGCTCACAGGAAACTCTGGGGCAGAAGGAGAACCCAGACTGGCCTAAGGCTACAGAAATTTCAGGTGAAAGTCAGCGTTGGCCCTGGAAGGAGTTGGCAATGTGCCAGGTCAGCAACAGGGCTCTGGGGCTGAGGTTGGGATGCAGCAAGTAGGGCGGGAGCACGCGGGCCGGCAGAGCAGGGACACGCAGGAGGCCGGGCGGCAGCAGCTGGGCTGGCAGGAGGAGGTGGGCACACAGCAGGCGGGGCGGCACACAGGACGGCAGAGGAGGGACACGGAGGAGGAGGGTCTGCAACTGACCGAGGAGCAGGGATTGGGCTGGCAGCACAAGGAGGCTGAGCAAGGGGAGGACTCACAGCACACGGGCCTGCAGCAGACAGGTGTGCAGCAGACGGGCCTGCAGCAGACAGGTGTGCAGCAGACAGGCCTGCAGCAGAGAGGTGTGCAGCAGATGGGCCTGCAGCAGACAGGTGTGCAGCAGACAGGTGTGCAGCAGACAGGCCTGCAGCAGACGGGCTCACAGCAGGCCTGCTGGCAAGGGGAGGAGGTGCAGCAGGAGGACTGGCAGCTAGACTGCTGGCAGCACAAGTCCGTGCAGGAGCTGCTGCAGGCTGGCTGGCAGCAAGGGCTGGACTCGCAGCTCACTGGGGCACAGAGCAGGGTCAGGCGGGGGGCTGGGGCACAGCAGCTGGGGGCACAGCAGGGGGGCTCGCAGCAGCTCTCTGGACAGTCGTCCACCTGCCAGGAGGAGCTGGTGCAGGAGTCACAGGACCCGGGCAGGCAGACCCGGCTGCGGTAGCTCAAGTCACTGGAGCAGACAGACAAGGCAGAGGAAGCCATGGTGGAGGCGGTGGGGCTGGAGGAGGGTGAGGATGTGAGTGTGTGTGAGTGAGTGAGTGAGTGTGTGAGCACTGCTCAGGGCTGTGGGCCTTTTATACCCTGTCCAGGTGTGTGTTGGGCCAGCTGAAGGCTCCCTGAGGCTTCCCTTTCCTTGTTGGTGTTTTGAGCCCCTATTACTTCTTGTTTATTTACACAAGAGTTTGCTGCTTATATAATGCATGTCCTGGTTGAGGGCTGGATCACCCTGAGCTGTGTGAGGTTCTCTAAGCAAACACAGGATTAATCTAGGGTCCCGGAGCCCCACCTGTGTGTGCCTGCAGGCTCTCCTCTCCCACCTGTCTCCATGGCTCTGCAGGGGAGCGGCTGTGAACCCCCGTCTCAGAGACTTGGCATCGCAGAGCTCAAAGTTGGGACAGTGCTGTCACCTGCTGTAGGACATCCCTCTCAAGCACCAGGGCTGAACAGTGGACAGGCCAGCCAAAGGGAGAAGGAGTGAGTGAGAAGAACCAAGACATGTCTCAAGCACAGCGCAGGATGGAGGGAAGGTCCAGCTGCGTCAGACGAGGTTTCCAGGGACAGAATGTGTGCAGCAAAGGGAGAAACAGAACACTTTCCAGAGAGAAGGGAGAGAAACACGGTGCTTCCGATTTGGGACTTGGACCGAACTAGGACAAGAGGAATGGAAAACGGTGCGTGTCTGACACACTGGTGAAATGTCTGACGCCAAATACGAGGAAACAGCCTAAAAGCTTCCAGAGAGTTTGGCATCTGACTTCACTCAGCCAATCAACATATCTGAAGACAGTGCAACCAACTCTTGAAAGTCTGAGGAAATGGATTATCGGGCGGATGGAGATTAGAGCATTTCTGATAAGACAGCTATTCTGAAAAGAAGCCACTCATATAGTTTCTACAAAAACCACCTTGAGAGTACATGGTCCAGAAAAAGAGCGAGCCCAAAGGCAGGCAGAATATAAAAAAGAATAATAAAGAACAACAAAGTCAGCAAAAAGCAGACAGAGGGAGAGGAGGTCCATCGGCTTGACCCTGTAGAAGCAAGTGCCTGATGGCTGCCCCGCCCCTCTGGCCTTTGACAGACTCTTTCCCGCGTGCAGGTCTCTGAGTTTGACCAATGCAGACACATCCCCACCAGACCATAGAGGCCCCCAAACTCCTGTCCCACTGGAATTAGCTCCTCCTTCCGTCCAAAGCCCCAGGCAAGTGCTGATTCAAAATCACTGCAGTTGTGACTTTTCTAGGAGGTCCTTGCCTACACTGGCATGGTAATGGTTTTTAATTCTAGCCTTTCTCATAGATATGAAGGGGACTTTGTGGCAGTTTTAATTTGCACTTCCCTACTGAGTAATGATGCGGAGCATCATTTTATATGCTTATTTGCCATCCCTGCATCTTCTTTGGTATTTCTTCAAATCTTTACGCCCTTTTCTTTGTTAGTTTTTCTTGATGTTGGATTTTGAGTGTTCTTTATATATTTTGGATATAAGTACTTTAGTCAGATGTGTGATTTGCAAATATTTTCTCCAAGTCTATGGCTTGTGTTTTCATTCTTTAAGAGTGCCTTTTGATGAACAATACAATTTAATACTGATAAAGTCCAGGGTATTCCTTTTTTTCTTTTAGCGATCATGCTTTTGGTATTGAATCTAAGAACTCTGTCTAACCACAAGGTCACAAAGATTTTCTCCTATGTCTTCCTCTGCTGCTGCTGCTGCTGCTGCTGCTGCTGCTGCTAAGTCGCTTCAGTTGTGTCCGACTCTGTGCGACCCCATAGATGGCAGCCCACCAGGCTCCCCCATCCCTGGGATTCTTTTCTGTATCATTCATCTGGGCCTGTACCTTTGCTAGCATTGGACTGTTTTGATTATTGGCACCCCATTCCAGTACCCTTGCCTGGAAAATCCCATGGACAGAGGAGCCTGGTGGGCTGCAGTCCATGGGGTCGCTAAGAGTCGGACACGACTGAGCGACTTCACTTTCACTTTTCACTTTCATGCACTGGAGAAGGAAATGGCAACCCACTCCAGTGTTCTTGCCTGGAGAATCCCAGGGACGGGGGAGCCTGGTGGGCTGCCGTCTATGGGGTCGCACAGAGTCAGACACGACTGAAGCGACTTAGCAGCAGCAGCATGGTAAATACTAAAGTCAGATAGGATAAAACCTCCAACTTTCTTCCTCATTTTCAAATTTTGTGGCTCCTTGAGCTCCTTTGCCTTTCCAAATAATTTTAGGGTTAACTTATTGATACTAACAAAGAAATCCTATTTGTTATTGGAATTACTTTGAATCTATAGATCAATTTGGAGGTGATGTGTTGTGTTTAGTCACTTAGTCGTGTCCCACTCTTCGTGACCCCATGGACTGTAGCCCGCCAGGCTCCTCTGTCTATGGGGATTTTCCAGGCAAGAATACTGGAGTGGGTTGCCAAGCCCTCCTCCAGGCGATCTTTCCAAGCCAGGGATTCAACCCATACATCTCAGCCACCAGGGAAGCCCCGGTGTGGGTAGTCTGTCACTTCTCCAGGGGATCTTCCCAACCCAAGAATCAAACCAGGGTATCCTGCCTTTCAGGCAGATCCTTTACCAGCTTGACAAAAGGAAAAATAAAAGGGATTTAAGTTGAAAAACGGAGAAGGTAATGGTAACCCACTCCAGTACTCTTGCCTGGAAACACCCATGGACGGAGGAGCCTGGTAGGCTGTAGTCCACGTGGTCACTAAGAGTTGGGCACGACAGAGCGACTTCCCTTTCACTTTTCACTTTCATGCATTGGAGAAAAAAATGGCAACCCACTCCAGTTTTTTTTTTAAACTTTACAATATTGTATTGGTTTTGCCATATATCAACATGAATCCGCCACAGGTATACACGTGTTCCCCATCCTGAACCCTCCTCCCTCCTCCTTCCTTGTACCATCCCTCTGGGTCGTCCCAGTGCACCAGCCCCAAGTATCCAGTATCGTGCATCGAACCTGGACTGGCAACTCGTTTCATATATGATATTATACATGTTTCAATGCCATTGTCCCATATCATCCCACCCTCTCCCTCTCCCACGGAGTCCAAAAGACTGTTCTATACATCAGTGTCTCTTTTGCTGTCTCGGATACAGAGTTATTGTTACCATCTTTCTAAATTCCATACATATGCGTTAGTATACTGTATTGGTGTTTTTCTTTCTGGCTTACTTCACTCTGTATAATAGGCTCCAGTTTCATCTACCTCATTAGAACTGATTCAAATGTATTCTTTTTAATGGCTGAGTAATACTCTATTGTGTATATGAATGGATAAGAAAGCTGTGGTACATATACACACTCCAGTGTTCTTGCCTGGAGAATCCCAGAGATGGGGGAGCCTGGTGGGCTGCCGTCTATGGGGTCGCACAGAGTCAGACATGACTGAAGTGACTTAGCAGCATCAAGTTGAAAAAGAAGTAAAATCATCTCCATTCACAGATGTTATATATACATAATCCTTATGTGTACAAAATCTGAAAAATTCCATACCTACACACAAAACCATTACAACTAATATGTGAATTCAGCAAAACAGCAGGATACAAAGTCAATATACAAAAAATTAGTTGTATTTCTATACACTAATAATGAATAACCCTAAAAGGAAATTACAAAAATGATTCCATTTAGAATATCATCAAAAAAGTAAAATACTTAGGAGTTAATCAAGGAGGTCAAAAACTTATCCAGTGAAAACTACAAATCATTGTTGAAAGAAATGAAAGAAGACATAAGTAAATGGAAAGACACCCCATATTTATGGATTGGAAGCTTTAATATTGTTAAGATATCATTACTGTCCAAAGCAATCTATATATTTAATACAGTTGCTATCAACATCTTGATGACTTTTTACAGAAATATAAAAAGACTCATTCTAAAATTCATATGGAATTTTAAGGGACCTTGAATAACCAAAAAAAAAAAAAAATCCTGAAAAAGGACAAAGCCAGAGGAATCATACTCCCTGATTTCAAAGCTCACTACAAAGCGACAGTAATCAAATAGAGTGGCACTGGCACAAAGTCAGACATAGAGATCAATGGAAGAGAATACAGGATCCAAAAACAAACCCTCACACGTTAGGTCAAACCATCTTTGACAAGGGCATTAAGTCCATTCACTGGAGAAAAGACAGTCTTTTCAACAAATGGTTCTAGGAAAATTGGATATTCACATGCACAAGAATGAAGTTAGATCCATACCTAACATCATACACAAAATTAACTCAAAGTGGATCCTCAATCTAAATGTAAGACCTGTAACTATGAAACGCTTTGAAGAAAAAATAGGACAAAACTTCACAACCTTGAATTTGGCAGTCATTTCCTGGATATGACACCAATGACATAGTCAGCATAAGAAAATATAGAAACGGGACTTCATGAAAATTTTAAATATTTTTCATCAAAATGTAGTATCAACAGAGAACAAAGGTAACCCAAAGAAATGTGAGGAAAGATTTGAAAATCATATATCTGATAAGAGATTGATATCCAGAAAATATAGAGAACTCCTAAAACTCAATAACAACCACAACAAAAAACCTAACTCAGAAATGAGCAAAGGCCATGAATAGACATTTTTCCAAAGAAGATATACAAATGGCCAATAAGCACATGAAAATATACTGAATGTAACTAATCATTAGAGAAATGCAAGTCAAAACTACAGTGAGGTACCACCTTATACCTCTTAGTATAATGACCATTTATTTTAAAAAACAACATAAATACTGGTGAGACTGTGAAGAAACTGGAACACTTGTACACTGTTGGTGGGAACATGAACTGGTACATCTACATGGAAATCAGTATGATGGTTCTTCAAAATTAAAAGTAGAATTACTGTATGATCCAGTATTTCTACTAGGTCCATGCTGAAAAGAATTGAAAGCTGAATCTTGAAGAGCTATTTGTAAAACCACATTCACAGAAGCATTTTTCACAATAGCTGAAAAGTGGAAGCCATTCAGGTGTTCACTGATGGATGAATGGATAAGCAAAATGAGGTATACCCATAGAATGGAATATTATTCACCCATTAACAGGAAGTAAATCCGGCACTTATGGACAAAGCATGAGGACATTATGGTAAGATAAATAAGCCAGTCACAAAAAGACAAACACTTTGGGATTTCATCTACACGAAGTACTTTAGAGACAAAAATTAGAATGATGCTTTCCAGGAGCTGTGAGAAAGGAAGTATGGGAATTGTTGTTTAATGTGTATAGAGTTTGTTTTGCAAGATAAAGAGTTCCAAGTAAGGACAGTGGTGATGGTTACACATGGTTATGAATGTACTTAATACCACTGAACTGTACACTTTAAAGTGGTTAAGGTTGTAAACTTTGTGTTATGAATATTTTCCCTCAATAAAAAAAATAGAAAAAGGCTATAAGGCATGAAGGAACATGAAGGAAACGTAAGTGCACAGTCCTAAGTGAAAGAAGCCAATCTGAAAAGTTTCCACTCCTGATGGTTCCAAGGATATGACATTCTGGAAAAGACAAAACTATGGAGTCGGTAAAAAGATCAGTGGTTGCCAGGGTTAGCAGGGAAGAAGAGATGAACAGATGGAGCACAGAGGATTTTTAGGGCAGGGAAACTATTCCGTAATGCTCCACATGTGCTATAATACAGTTATCAAAACACATAGAACTTAGCAACAGCAAGGGTGAACTCTATGTAAACAATAGACTTTGGGTGATATTAACATGTCAGTGTAGGTTTATCCATTATAAGGAATGTAGCCCATTTGTAACAAATGCATCAAATCACAAGATACTGACGGTGGGTAGGCTGCACCTGTGTGAGGGTGTGACTATATAGGAACTCTATACCTCCCACTCAGCTTTGCTCTGAACCTAAAACTGCCCTAAAAAACAAGATATGTTAAGTTGATACAGGACAATTGAGGAGATCTGGGTTTTTTTAAGTGAATTTTGCTTATTTGTGCCTTCAAAGAATGAGTCCATATCACCTTAATTGCTTATTGCATTTCCTTTTAATATCTGGGCGTCTGTGCTAAGTTCTCCTCTTCCATTCCTACTATTTTCTCTCAGAATTGAGGCAACATCCTTCGGAAGAGCCACCCCATGTCCTGAGACTTATGAATATTTCCAACAGGCTGGTGGGGGCAGGTCCATTTAAGGCTGTCTCTCATCTCTGCCAATCAGTCCAGCTAACTTTATGGGTTTTCCCAGGCTCAGCCTCACACCTGTTTGCTTATCATTTCTCAGGGGACACTTAAGGGAGGCCCTCCGTGGACAGGGGAGTTTCTCAGAACAGCTCTCTTCTCTCTGGCATCCTGACCCCGGACACTAGCTGCCCCACAACGCCCCCAATTTGCAGACCAGCTCTAAAACTGAGGGATCCATGGCACTCCACCTGGGTTTCTGGCCTGGGTCCTGGAAACATTCTCGAGGGGGTGAGCTGGGCAGCTGTGAGACCCACTCAGTTTCTTTCCCCTCCCAGGTGGGCCTGTGCTGTCCTCCTCAAGTCCAGCATCTCAACCTCCTTGTGTCCTGACCTTGTTAGTTCTCTGGATCAGTCGGGGGGGAAGGTCATCCAGGCCCTCTCACCCCACACGGTTGGAGCAGCCCTCCCCCCTCCCACCACATTTCTGCTAAAAGTGCAGACCCCCTGGCTGACCAAAGGGGTGACCCCAGCCACATACAGGTTGTGTCACAGGGGTCCTTAGGTCACCTGCATGGAGCGGACTCAAGGGGCCAGTTCCATATGTTTCAAGTGGGCAGGAACAGTCCAGGGAGCCTGAGAAACCCGCAGACCATGACAGGTCTGCAGGGGACCAGCCACGGGACAGGGCCTGAGCAGGCACTGACTTCCTGGAGAAGCAGGAGCCCCACATGGCGGCCCTGCCCAGAGAGGTCAGGCCAATGCCCTTTGGGGTCTCAGTCACTTACTGCCGGGGCTTCCCCAGTAACTCAGACAGTAAAGAACCTGCCTGCAATGCAGGAGATCCAGGTTCGAACCCTGAGTCAGGAAGATCCCCTGGAGAAGGGAATAGCAACCCACTCAAGTATTCTTGCCTGGAGAATTCCATGGACAGAGGAACCTGGTGGGCTACAGTCTATGGGGTCTCAGAGAGTTGGACATGACTGACTGACTAACACACTCACTTCCTGACAGAAATGCTCTCGGCTGGAGGAGACTAGTGTCAGGTCACAATCGTGTGCTTCCTTCCACCCCTGCACCCACCCAACAGAGAACCACATGAAGGGAGCAATCAGGTGATGACATGAGTTTATTTATCCAGGTGCCTGATGGGGTGCTGACTGGTTGGAAGTCCAGGCCAAGTGACCCAGCTAGAGGATCTGGAGGGGTAGGGGGGCAGGTGACCCAGAGACAGCTGGAGGCGACTCCTGGGAGGCAGAAGCCCCAGGGAGCCGTGAAGTCAGGGTTCCTGGGGCAGGAGTGAGAGGTCAGTCAGTCAGGACAGTGGAGACATCGGGGACCCTGTCCTGAGTGAGGGCAACCACCCAGCCTAGGTCAGGACAGAGGACCAAGTCATAGGTGGAACCTGAGCTCGGCTGGCTCTGGGGACACATGCCAGGTCAGCAGCAGGGCTCCGGGGCTGAGGTTGGGATGCAGCAGGCCGGGCGTGAGCATGCGGGCCTGCAGAGGAGGGACACGGAGGAAGCCGGGCGGCAGCAGCTGGGCTGGCAGGAAGAATCGGGCACACAGCAGGCGGGGCGGCACACGGGGCGGCAGAGGAGGGACACAGAGGTGGAGGGTCTGCAGCAGGACGAGGGGGCTGAGCAGGGGGAGGCCTCACAGCACACGGGCCTGCAGCAGACAGGTGTGCAGCAGACAGGGGTGCAGCAGACGGGCCTGCAGCAGACAGGGGTGCAGCAGACGGGCCTGCAGCAGACAGGGGTGCAGCAGACGGGCTCACAGCAGGCCTGCTGGCAGGGGGAGGAAGTGCAGCAGGAGGGCTGGCAGCTTGACTGCTGGCAACATGAGGAGGTAGAACAGGGGGAGGCCTCACAGCAGACCGGCCTGCAGCAGACAGGTGTGCAGCAGACAGGTCTGCAGCAGACAGGTGTGCAGCAGACGGGCCTGCAGCAGATGGGCTCACAGCAGGCCTGCTGGCAGAGGGAGGAGCTGCTGCAGGCTGGCTGGCAGCAGGGGCTGGACTCACAGCTCACTGGGGCACAGAGGAGGGTCAGGCGGGGGGCCAGGGCACAGGAGCTGGGGGCACAGCAGGGGGACTCGCAGCAGCTCTCTGGACAGTCATAGCTCAGGTCGCTGGAGCAGACAGACAGGGTGGAGGCTGCCATGGTGGAGGTGGTGGGGCTGGAGGAGGGTTTGTGTGTGTGTGAGTGTATGAGCTGTGTGTGTGAGGTGCTTGGGGATGCAGGGCTTTTATACCTGGCCCCTGGCTTGTGTTGTCCCCACAGGAGACTCCCAGGCCCTCCCTTCCTTGTTGGGGTTGAGAGCTGGCGGCAGGAGCCCCTCATTAGTGCTGGCATAGTTTCCACAATTGTTTTTACTCATTAACCTGTGAGCGTAAATATCCCATGTTGCAGGATGTTTTTCCATTTCTCCTTTGTTTGGCTCCAGAAAAGATATAGAAAATATCTAGGTAAGATCCTACATGAAATGAACCCTGAATATTCATTGGAAGGCCTGATGCTGAAGCTGAAGCTCCAATCCTTTGGCCACTGATTCAAAGAGCTGACTCATTAGAAAAGACCCTGATGCCTGGCAAGATTAAAGCAGGAGGAGACAGGGACAATAGAGGACAAATTGGTTAGATAGTATCATTGACTCAATGGACATGAGTTTGTTCCTGCTGTTGGAGATGGTGAAGGATAGGGAAGCTAGCTGTCCTGTAGTCCATGGAGTCATGAACACTGGAACACGACTGAGTGACTGAACAACAGGAACAATGTTGATGAGGTTTAGAGGTGATCATATCTCTAAATTTGTGAATTTAGATGTTGAGCTCTCCTCTGTTTGAGGTGCAGTACTTTTAATATTGACTTTTACGCATTTTTAAACTTAGGTGTAATGTGACACGTGCACGTCTGTAAAATGCAAGTGGTCCAGGGGATGTGACGGTGCAACCAGGTGAGGGTCATGTTCAGCAGGGGGTGGGGGGAGATCCTGGCACTCACCCCCAGCAGCTGCTCTGCCAGCAGGAAGCATGGTGAGAGGGACATCCAGTCCCCTGCAGCCCAGCCAGTGTGCCTGAGAGGAGTGTTAACAGAGCACGGTCATATGTGGAGTCTGTTAGGAGATTTCAGGGAGTAGCGCTCACAGGTGTCTGAGTCAGGGGCTGTGTTCATCAACCTTTCACCCAGACCCAACTGCTCACAGCACACCCTGTGCACCCCACACTTCTCAGCCGAGCAACCTGCCCCTGTGGCCAGAGTTTGCCTTCCTCAAGGGCGATGCCCTGAAAGACTCAGAGAGAAGGAGGGTCTCCTGCTGGAGAACCGCGTGTGAGCAGCAGAGACTCGAGGACCCGAAGCAACACCCAGAAGTAAAGCTCAGGCAAGAGTTGGTTTTCCTTGTGGATACAAGAAGATGTGGTCCCAGGGAGCCTGGAACAGCAAGTCAGCACAGGCTGACTCTGGGAAGACAGTGACATCTGGGCAGTGGTCATCAAGGTGGCCCTGACCATGGCTGTGGGGTCAGATGACACTGTCTGAGCACCTGTTCTAGGCCAGGTGGTGAGCTGAATGCTCTACACCTGCCAAGTCACTTGATTTCACATCCACTCAGCAAGGAAGTTTCTGTAAGTAGGTGAGGAAGCCCAGGCACAGAGAAGTTAAGCAACCATGTCCAGGTCACACAGCCCAAAGTCTCAGGACTGGGACTGGAAGCCAGCCGTCTGTGTATAGGATCGAGGCTCTTAGCCAGGCCTTCCCCCAGGCCAACTTCAGTGCTACTCGCAGAAGGAAGCACGTGTCCAGGGAAGCTTAGCACCAGGCAGCTGAGCTGAAAATTTACAACAGAGGCGGGAAGCAGCAAAATTAACACCACAGAAAATCAACCCTGTGGTTTTCAGCACAAACACTGCTACTTCCTCCAATCCACAGAGGTAAAGTATGCATGCTTGCTCAGGGGTTCAGTCGTGTCTGATTCTTTGTTACCCTGTGGACTGTAGCCTGCCAGGTTCCTCTGTCTATGGCATTCTCCAGGCAAGAATACTGGGGTGAGGTGCCACTTCTTACTCCAACAGAGTGTAGTGAAATTTGCTCAGTCGTGTCTGACTTTTTGTGACCTCATAGATTATACAGTCCAAGGAATTCTCCAGGCCAGAATACTGGAGTGGGTAGCCTTTCCCTTCTCCAGGGGATCTTCCCAACCCAGGGATCCAACCCAGGTCTCCCGCACTGCAGGCGGATTCTTTAGCAGCTGAGCCACAAGGGAAGCCCAACAGAGGTAAAGCATAAATCCCTGAATATGATGAGAGAAAATGTAATAAACAGACCATGTGTTTCGCTGACACCAAACGTGATCGCTCAGTTGCTAACAAGGAAGAAGGAAGAGCTAGGATAGAACAGTAAAGATAGGACTGAACATGAACCACTGTGAGCTGAGTGCACCAAGGTGGGTGCGTTTGGACTGGAAGGGCCTCATAAATTCAAGAGCATCAGATTTTTAGAGCCCACCATAAACATACATTCAGTCAGTTCAGTTGCTCAGTCATGTCCGACTGCGATCCCATGGACTTCAGCACGTCAGGCCTCCCTGTCCATCACCAACTCCTGGAGTTTACTTAAACTCATGTCCATTGAGTTAGTGATACCATCCAACCATCTCATGCTCTGTCATCCCCTTCTCCTCCTACCTTCAAACTTTCCCAGCATCAGGGTCTTTTCAAATGAGTCAGCTCTTCGCATCAGGTGGCCAAAGGATTGTAGTTTCAGTTTCAGCATCAGTCCTTCCCATGAACATTCAGGACTGATGTCCTTTAGGATGGACTGGTTAGATCTCTTGCAGTCCAAGGGACTCTCAAGAGTCTTCTCCAACACCACAGTTCCAAAGCATCAATTCTTCTGAGCTCAACTTTCTTTATGGTTCAACTCTCACATCCACCCACAACTACTGGAAAAACCATAGACTAGACAGACCTTTGTTGGTAGAGTAATGTCTCTGCTTTTGAATATGCTTTCTAGGTTAGTCATAACTTTTCTTCTAAAGAGTAAGCGTCTTTTTATTTCATGGCTGCAGTCACCATCTGCAGTGATTTTGGAGCCCCCCAAAATCAAGTCTGCCACTGTTTCCACTGTTTTTCCATCTATTTCCCCTGAAGTGATGGGACCAGATGCCATAATCTTTGTTTTCTGTTTTCTTTAAGCCAATTTTTTCACTCTCCTCTTTCACCTTCATCAAGAGGCTCTTTAGTTCTTCTTCACTTTCTGCCATAAGGGTGGTGTCATCTGCATATCTGAGGTTATTGACTTACTCCCAGCAATCTTGATTTCAGCTTGAGCTTCAGCCAGCCCAAAATTTCTCATGATGTACTCTGCATGTAAGTTAAATACGCACAGTGACAATATATCGCCTTGATGTAGTCCTTTTCCTATTTGGAACCAGTCTGTTGTTCCATGTCCAGTTCTAACTGTTGCTTCCTGACCTGCATACAGATTTCTCAAGAGGCAGGTCAGGTGGTCTGGTATTCCCATCTCTTTCAGAATTTTCCACAGTTTATCAGGATCCACACAGTCAAAGGCATTGGCATAGTCAATAAAGCAGAAATAGATGTTTTTCTGGAACTCTCTTGCTTTTTTGATGATCCATCAGACGTTGGCAATTTGATCTCTGGCTCCTCTGCCATTTTAAAAACCAGCTTGAACATCTCGTAGTTCACAGTTCACGTACTGTTGAAGCCTGGCTTGGAGAATTTTGAGCATTATTTTGCTAGAGTGTGAGACTGAATATTCTTTGGCATTGCCTTTCTTAGCAAGTTGAATGAAAACTGATATTTTCCAGTGCTCTTGCCACTGTTGAGTTTTCCAAATTGGCAATTTTTAAATGAACTGAATGAAGGGCAGCTCCATCTCCAGGTAGGAAGAAATGGCCGACAGTCTGGTCTGGAAATGAACTATTACCAGGCAGTCCCCGGACCTCTCCCACCAAACAGTGAAAGACACAGAGCTTCAGGGGGAACACTGGGCACTAAGGCTGATTTTTTTCTTTTTTCAAATTATTACGTCTTTATCCTGCATTGGCAGGCCAAGTCTTTACCAGTAGTGCCACCTGGGAAGCCCCTTATATCTTTCTCAAGGAAAGAGAATAGCAGTGTATTTTCACATAAGCAAGAGCTTGGAAAACACTCTACTCATGTTTCCCTCCTGGAGAAACATCTAAAGAAACAAGACGAATGATGGGACTCCCCTGGAGGTCCAGTGGTTGAGGATCCACCTTCCAGTGCATGGGGTGTGGGTTCAGTCCCTGGTCCGGGAGCCAAGATGCCACACAGCCCTCAGCCAGAAAAACCGAAACACAAAAAAGAAGCAATTGGTAACAAATTCAATAAAGACGTTTAAAAAGGTCCAGATTAAAAAAAATCTTAAGAACAAAAACCAGAAAGAAAGAAGACAAATGGCCCAGTGATGAAACATACAGGAGAACATGGGGAATTGGGCAGGTGTAGGTGAGAAGAAATAAAGACGCTTACTCTTTGGAAGGAAAGTTATGACCAACCTAGATAGTATATTGAAAAGCAGAGATATTACTTTGCCAACAAAAGTCCGTCTAGTCAAGGTAATGGTTTTTTCAGCGGTCATCTATGGATGTGACAGCTGGACTGTGCAGAAAGCTGAGCACTGAAGAATTGATGCTTTTGAACTGTGGTGTTGGAGAAGACCCTTGAGAATCCCTTGGACTGCAAGGAGATCCAACCATCCATCCTAAAGGAGATCAGTCCTGGGTGTCCATTTAAGGACTGATGCCGAAGCTGAAACTCCAATATTTTGGCCACCAAATGTGAAGAGCTGACTCATTGGAAAAGACCCTGATGCTTGGAGGGACTGGGGGCAGGAGAAGGGGACAACAGAGGATGAGATGGCTGGATGGCATCACCAACTCTATGGACATGAGTTTGAGTGAACTCCAAGAGCTTTTGATGGACAGGGAGGCCTGGCATGCTGTGATTCATGGGGTCCCAAAGAGTCAGATACGACTGAGAAACTGAACTGAACTGAGGTGAGAAGAAAAGGAAGATAAGTCTAAATAGCCAGAGCGATGGGTTCTGTTGGCAACACAAAGTTGATACTTCCCATGCAGTGACCCTGGTGAGACTCTGATACTTCATTAATATCAGATGTATTGAAATGCTAAGCTTTTGAATTATTGTTGATCAGTCACTAAGTGAAGTCCAATTCTTTGTGACCCTATGGACTGCAGCACGCCAGGCTCCTCTGTCCTCCACTATCTCCCAGAGTTTGCTCAAATTCATACCCACTGAGTCGATGATGCTATCTAAGCTATGATGCTCACCCTCTGCTACCCGCTCTCCTTTTGCCATCAGTCTTTCCCAACATTAGAGTCTTGTCTAATGAGTCAGCTCTTCGAATCAGGTGGCCAAAGTATTGGAGCTTCAGCTTTAGCATCAGTCCTTCCAATGAAAGTTCAGGCTTGATCTCCTTGCTGTCCAAGGGACTCTCAAGAGTCTTCTCCAACACCATAGATCAAAAGCACCAATTCTTTGGTGCTCAGCCTTCTTTATAGTCCAACTCTCACATACATACATGACTACTGGAAAAACTACAGCTTTGACTAGACAAACCTTTGTTGGTAAAGTTGTCTCTGCTTCTTAATATGATGTCCAGGTTGGTCATAGCCTTTCTTCTAAGGAGCAAGCATCTTTTAATTTCATGGCTGCAGTCATGAAATCACAGCCATCTGCAGTGATTTTGGAGGCCCAAAAAATAAAGTCTGTCACTGTTTCCATTGTTTCCCCATCTATTTCCCATGAAATGATGGGACCAGATGCCATGATCTTACTTTTTTGAATGCTGAGTTTCATGTCAGATTTTTCACTCTCCTCTTTCACCCTCATCAAGAGGCTCTCTAGTTTCTCTTCAGTTTCTGCCATAAGGGTGGTATCATCTGCATAGCTGAGTTTGTTGATATTTCTCCTAGCCATTTTGATTCCAGCTTGTACTTCATCCCGCCTGGCATTTTGCATGATGTACTCTGCATATAAGCTAAATAAGCAGGGTGACAATATACAGCCTTGATACTCCTTTCCAATTTGGAACCAGTCCACTGTTACATATCCAGTTCTAATCGTTGCTTCTTGACCCACATTCAGGTTTCTCAGGAGACAGGTAGTGTGGTCTGCTATTCCCATGTCTTTAAACATTTTGCATATATTGGGGTTAATAAAATGTAATTAAATAAACTCTACCTGTCTTTTTCACTTTGAATGTGGCTATTATAACAGCTGGGCTTCCCTTGCGGCTGAGCAGTGAAGGATTCGCCTGCCAGCAGGAACTGCAGCAGACCCAGATTTGACCCCTGGGTCAGGAGGAGCCCTGGAGGAGGGCACAGAGGCCCACTCCTGACTCTTGCCTGGAGAAGCTCATGGACAGAAGAGTCAGGCAGCTTACAGCCCATAAGGTCACAGAACTCAGACACACTTCAAGCAACTCAGCACACACATGTGCGTATTATAATAGGTACAATTACATTTGAGGCCCCCGCCAAGGCCCTTCACACTGCCCCGCAGGTGTCTGCCTACCCAGCAGTGTCCCAAAGGGCCAGGGTATGTCCCTCCTCCCCATATTTCCCCAGAGGGATAGCTGCCTTAATACTTGAATTCCTGAGGGCATCGCCCAGCGAGCACCTGCCATTTCCAAATAGCCCATCCCCCTTGGCTGTCGGTACCTGTGATGAATAGTTTCAAAGGTCAACTGACCAGGTCACGGTGTCCAGTTGTTTGGGTAAACATGTCTGGATGTCATGACACAGTTGCTTCTTAGGTGAGATCAATACTGAAATCAGTGGACTCGGAGTAAAACAGATTATCCTAAAAAATGTGGGTGGGTTACACCCAAGAGTTGAAGACCTTGAGAACAGACTGAGGTCCCCCAAGAAGAAAGAGATTCTACCAGCTGGTCCTCTGTAGCTGCAACACCGACTCTTCCCTGGAAGCTCACCCTGCAGATTTGGGTCTGGCCCGCCTCCAAACTGTGTGAGCTAGCTCCTCAACATCAATCTCTGCATACCTGCACATGTCTTATGGGTTCTTTCTCTGGAGAACCTTGACTCACACAGGCTCCCAACATCACTGCATGTGGCTCTCACCATCCAGACCTTCGCACACAGAGAGAAGCACTCACACTCCTGTCCAGGGCACTAGGGAACAGCTGGCACCAGCCTGTCTGAAGCCGTTTCTGGAGTAAGCTTTACGTATTCAAGGCAGATGTTTACTAAACGGGGTCTCCGTTGTCCCTAGTGAGGCCCCATGTTCCCAGTGTGCAAGCCTGGGGCCTGGACATATGCCCCACTGCCACCCATCACTCACTTCATGCAGGGGTCTACAGGTGAGCAGGATACTCTGGACTGGAGGCTGCAGTCGAATTATGGCCTCAGGACACCCTGGCAGAGAGTAGCAGGGCGTGGTTAGCCATGCCTGATGATGTTACAGTCCTGGATACAACTCAAGGCCAGGTTTCTAAACCAGCCCAGACCACTGTCCACAACAAAGGTCTTTCCCAGGGTTTGAAGAGATATGCATTCAAGGCACAGAGAGGGCATGACAATGACTTTATTTGTTAATAGGCAGACCCTTCAGCTAGGTCAGGACAAAATCCATGACCAACAAGGATGGAGAGCAGCATGCTGGCTGACACTCAGGGCCTGGAGGGAACCAGAAGCCAACCCAGGCTGCTCACAGGAAACTCAGGGGCAGAAGGAGACCCCAGACTGGCCTAAGGCTACAGAAATTTCAGGTGAAAGTCAGCGTTGGCCCTGGAAGAAGTTGGCAATGTGCCAGGTCAGCAACAGGGCTCTGGGGCTGAGGTTGGGATGCAGCAAGCAGGGCGGGAGCACGCAGGCCGGCAGAGCAGGGACACGCTGGAGGCCGGGCGGCAGCAGCTGGGCTGGCAGGAGGAGGTGGGCACACAGCAGGCTGGGCGGCACACAGGACGGCAGAGAAGGGACACAGAGGAAGAGGGTCTGCAACTGACCGAGGAGCAGGGATTGGGCTGGCAGCACAAGGAGGCTGAGCAGGGGGAGGACTCACAGCACACGGGCCTGCAGCAGACAGGTGTGTAGCAGACGGGCCTGCAGCAGACCGGCTCACAGCAGTCTTGCTGGCAGGGGGAGGAGGTGCATGAGGAGGACTGGCAGCTAGACTGCTTGCAACATGAGGAAGTAGAACAGAGGGAGGCCTGACAGCAGACAGGTGTGCAGCAGACAGGCCTGCAGCAGACAGGTGTGCAGCAGACAGGCCTGCAGCAGACAGGTGTGCAGCAGACAGGCCTGCAGCAGACGGGCTCACAGCAGGCCGGCTGGCAGGGGGAGGAGGTGCAGCAGGAGGACTGGCAGCTAGACTGCTGGCAGCACAAGTCCGTGCAGGAGCTGCTGCAGGCTGGCTGGCAGCAGGGGCTGGACTCGCAGCTCACTGGGGCGCAGAGGAGGGTCAGCCGGGGGGCTGGAGCACAGCAGCTGGGGGCACAGCAGGGGGGCTCGCAGCAGCTCTCTGGACAGTCGTCCACCTGCCAGGAGGACCCGGTGCAGGAGTCACAGGACCCGGGCAGGCAGACCCGGCTGCCGTAGCTCAGGTCACTGGAGCAGACAGACAAGGCAGAGGAAGCCATGGTGGAGGCGGTGGGGCTGGAGGAGGGTGAGGATGTGAGTGTGTGTGGAGTGAGTGAGTGAGTGTGTGAGCACTGCTCAGGGCTGTGGGCCTTTTATACCCTGTCCAGGTGTATGTTGGGCCAGCTGAAGGCTCCCTGAGGCTTCCCTTTCCTTGTTGGTGTTTTGAGCCCCTATTACTTCTTGTTTATTTACACAAGAGTTTGCTGCTTATATAATGCATGTCCTGGTTGAGGGCTGGATCACCCCTGAGCTGTGTGAGGTTCTCTAAGCAAACACAGAATTAATCTAGGGTCCCAGAACCCCACCCGTGTGTGCCTGCAGGCTCTCCTCTCCCACCTGTCTCCATGGCTCTGCAGGGGAGCGGCTGTGAACCCCCGTCTCAGAGACTTGGCATCGCAGAGCTCAAAGTTGGGACAGTGCTGTCACCTGCTGTAGGACATCCCTCTCAAGCACCAGGGCTGAACAGTGGACAGACCAGCCAAAGGGAGAAGGAGTGAGTGAGAAGAACCAAGACATGTCTCAAGCACAGCGCAGGATGGAGGGAAGGTCCAGCTGCGTCAGACGAGGTTTCCAGGGACAGAATGTGTGCAGCAAAGGGAGAAACAGAACACTTTCCAGAGAGAAGGGAAAGAAACATGGTGCTTCCGATTTGGAACTTGGACCGAACTAGGACAAGAGGAATGGAAAACGGTGCGTGTCTGACACACTGGTGAAATGTCTGACGCCAAATATGAGGAAACAGCCTAAAAGCTTCCAGAGAGTTTGGCATCTGACTTCAGTCAGCCAATGAACATACCTGAAGACAGTGCAACCAACTCTTGAAAGTCTGAGGAAAGTGGGTTATCAGGCAGATGGAGATTAGAGCATTTCTGATAAGACAGCTATTCTGAAAAGAAGCCACTCGTACAGATTCTACAAAAACCACCTTGAGAGTACATGGTCCAGAAAAAGAGCGAGCCCAAAGGCAGGCAGAATATAAGAAAGAATAATAAAGAACAACAAAGTCAGCAAAAAGCAGACAGAGGGAGAGGAGGTCCATCGGCTTGGCCCTGTAGAAGCAAGTGCCTGCTGGCTGTCCCGCCCTTCTGGCCTTCGACACACTCTTTTCCAAGTGCAGTTCTCTGAGTTTGACAAATGCAGACATACCCCCACCAGACCATACAGGCCCCCAAACTCCTGTCCCACTGGAATCAGCTCCTCCCTCGGCCCAAAGCCCCAGGCAAGTGCTGATTCAAAATCACCGCAGTTGTGACTTTTCTAGGAGGTCACATACATGGAATCGTACACCGGGTGGCCTTTGGGGTCTGGCTTCTTTCGCTTGGCAAAATGCAGTGGCCGTGGTGCTGTGTGCATCTGAGGTTCCTCCCTGTTCCTGCTGCGTAGTGTCCATGGTGAGGGTGCTCCACCATGTGTTCGCTGGACAGTTGGGAGACCTATTCATGACTTCCTGTGTTTGGTAATTATGAACAAACCTGCTGTCAACATTCTTTGTGCACAGCTTTCTGTGTGATCCTGTTTTCATCCTCTAGGATAAATACCCAGGCGGGGCATAGCTGGATCGGATGGGAACTGTATGTTTAGCTTGATAGGAACCTGCTAAGCTCTTTCCCCAAGTGGCTGAGCCATTCTGCACTCCCACCAGCAATGCGTGAACGTTCTCGTGGCTGTATATCCTCGGCCAACAGTTGATATTGTGAGGGTTTTAATTTTGGCCATGCTAATAGGCATGAGGGCTTCCAAGATGGCCTGGTGGTTGAGTCCATCTGCCAGTGCAGGAGATGTTGAGTTCGATCTCCTGGGTGGGAAATCCTCTAAAGAGGGAAATAGCAACCCACTCCAGTATTCTTGCCTGGGAAATCCCATGGACAGAGGAGCCTGGCAGGCTACAGTCCATGGGGTCGAAAAGAGTTAAACACAACTTAGTGACTAAACAGGGCTTCCCTCACAGCTCAGTTGGTAAAGAATCCACCTGCTATGCAGGAGACCCTGGTTCAATTTCTGGGTCGGGAAGATCTGCTGGAGAAGGGATAGGCTACCCATTCCAGTGTTCTTAGACTTCCTTTGTGGCTCAGCGGTGAAGAATGTGCCTGCAATGCGGGACACCTGGGTTCGATCCCTGGGCTGGGAAGACCCCTGGAGAAGGGAAAGGCTACCCATTCCAGTATTCTGGCCTGGATAATTAAGAGTCAGATGCAACTGAGCAACTTTTGCTTCACTTCACTTCACTTAGTGACTAAACAACAACAATAGGTATGCAGTACTACCTTAGTATCGGAGAAGGCACTGGCAGCCCACTCCAGTACTCTTGCCTGGAAAATCCCATGGACGGAGGAGCCTGGAAGGCTGCAGTCCATGGGGTCGCTAAGAGTCAGACACGACTGAGCGATTTCACTTTCACTTTTCACTTTCATGCTTCGGAGAAGGAAATGGCAACCCACTCCAGTGTTCTTGCCTGGAGAATCCCAGGGATGGAGGAGCCTGGTGGGCTGCCGTTTATGGGGTCACACTGAGTCGGACATGACTGATGCGACTTAGCAGCAGCAGCAGTACCTTAGCATAATTCAAACTTGCACTTCCCCAAAGACCAGTGATACGGTGAGGTTCTCTAATGTACTTCTTTGCCAAACTTATCCACAGAGGCTGTGTCATTTATTTTATGTATCAAAGCTCCAGTTTCTCCACATCCTTGCCAAAACAGTTATGGTAATTGTTTTTAATTCTAGCCTTTCTCATAGGTATGAAGGGGACTTTGTTGCGGTTTTAATTTGCACTTCCCTAATGAGTAATGGACAAGGCAATGGTACCCTACTCCAGTACTCTTGCCTGGAAAATCCCATGGGCAGAGGAGCCTGGTAGGCTGCAGTCCATGGGGTCGCAAAGAGTCGGACACAACGAGCGACTTCCCTTTCACTTTTCACTTTCATGCACTGGAGAAGGAAATGGCAACCCACTCCAGTGTTCTTGCCTGGAGAATCCCAGGGGTGGGGGAGCCTGGTGGGCTGCCATCTATGGGGTCGCACAGAGTCGGACACGACTGAGAGAATGAACTGAACTGAACTAAATGAGTAATGATGTGGAGCATCATTTTATATGCTTATTGGCCATCCCTGCATCTTCTTTGATATTTCTTCAAATCTTTAGGCCCTTTTCTTTGTTAGTTTTTCTTGATGTTAGATTTTGAGTGTTCTTTATATATTTTGGATACAAGTACTATAACTATAAAACTCTTTTAAGAAAAAATAGGACAAAACTTCACAACCTTGAATTTGGCAGTCATTTCCTGGATATGACACCAATGACACAGTCAGCATAAGAAAATATAAAAACTGGACTTTATGAAAATTTTAAATATTTTTCATCAAAATGTAGTATCAACACAGAACAAAGGTAACCCAAAGAAGTGTGAGGAAACATTTGAAAATCATATGTCTGATAAGAGATTGATATCTAGAATGTATAGAAAACTCCTAAAACTCAATAACAACAACAAAAAACCTAACTCAGAAATGAGCAAAGGCCACGAATAGACATTTTTCCAAAGAAGATATGCAAATGGCCAATAAGCACATGAAAATATACTCAATATAACCAATCATTAGAGAAATGCAAATCAAAACTATAATGAGTTACCACCTTACACCTCTTAGTAAAATGACCATTTATTTTAAAAAACAACATAAATATTGGTGAGTCTGTGAAGAAACTGGAACACTTGTACACTGTTGGTAGGAACATGATCTGGTACAGCTACGTGGAAATCAGTATGATGGTTCCTCAATACATGAAAAGTAGAATTACTGTATGATCCAGTATTTCTACTGGGTCTATGCTGAAAAGAATTGAAAGCTGAATCTTGAAGAGCTATTTGTAAACCACATTCATAGAAGCATTTTTCAAAATAGCTGTAAAGTGGGAGCCATTCAGGTGTTCACTGCTAGATGAATGGATAAGCAAAATGTAGTATACACATAGAATGGAATATTATTCACCTGTTAACAGGAAGTAAATCTGGCACTATTATGGATGAATGATGAGGACATTATGGTAAGATAAATAAGCCAGTCACAAAAAGACAAACACTTTGTGATTTCACTTACACGAAGTACTTTAGAGACAAAAAGTAGAATAATACTTTCCATGGGCTGCGAGAAAGGAAGTATGGGTATTGTTTAATGTGTATAGAGTTTGTTTTGCAAGATAAAGAGTTCCAAGTATGGATAGTGGAAATGGTTACACATGGTTATGAATGTACTTAATACCATTGAACTGTACACTTTAAAGTGGTTAAGGTTGTAAACTTTGTGTTATGAATATTTTACCTCAATAAAAAAAAATAGAAAAAGGCTATAAGGCATGAAGGAACATGAAGGAAACGTAAGTGCACATTCCTAAGTGAAAGAAGCCAATCTGAAAAGTTTCCACTCCTGATGGTTCCAAGGATATGACATTCTGGAAAAGACAAAACTATGGAGTCAGTAAAAAGATCAGTGGTTGCCAGGGGTTAGCAGGGAAGAAGAGATGAACACATGGAGCACAGGATTTTTAGGGCAGGGAAACTATTCCATAATGCTCCACATGTGCTATAATACAGTTATCAAAACACATAGAACTTAGCAACAGCAAGAGTAACTCTAATGTAAACTATGGAATTTGGATGATATTAACATGTCAGTGTAGGTTTATCCATTATAAGGAAAGACTGTAGCCCATTTGTAACAAATGCATCAAATCACAAGATACTGATGGTGGGGTAGGCTGCACCTGTGTGAGGGTGTGACTATATAGGAACTCTATACCTCCCACTCAGCTTTGCTCTGAACCTAAAACTGCCCTAAAAAACAAGATATGTTAAGTTAATACAGGACAATTAAGGAGATCTGAATTTTATTTATTTGTGTCTTCAAGGCATGTGAAAGTGCTGCACTCAACATGCCAGCAAATTTGGAAAACTCAGCAGTGGCCACAGGACTGGAAAAGGTCAGTTTTCATTCCAATCCCAAAGAAAGGCAAGGCCAAAGAATGCTCAAACTACCGCACAATTGCACTCATCTCCACGCTAGTAAGGTAATGCTTAAAATTCTCCAAGCCAGGCTTCAGCAATATGTGAACCATGAACTTCCTGATGTTCAAGCTGGTTTTATAAAAGGCAGAGGAACCAGAGATCAAATTGCCAACATCCGCTGGATCATGGAAAAAGCAAGAGAGTTCCAGAAAAACATCTATTTTGCTTTATTGACTATGCCAAAGCCTTTGACTTTGTGGATCACAATAAACTGTGGAAAATTCTGAAAGAGATGGGAATACCAGACCACCTGACCTTCCTCTTGAGAAACCTATATGCAGGTCAGGAAGCAACAGTTAGAACTGGACATGGAACAACAGACTGGTTCCAAATAGGAAAGGGAGTACGTCAAGGTTGTATATTGTCACCCTGTTTATTTAACTTCTATGCAGAGTACATCATGAGAAACCCTGGGCTGCAAGAAGCACAAGCTGGAATCAAGATTGCTGGGAGAGATATCAATAACCTCAGATATGCAGATGACACCACCATTATGGCAGAAAGTGAAGAGGAACTAAAAAGCCTCTTGATGAAGGTGAAAGTGGAGAGTGAAAAAGTTGACTTAAAGCTCAACATTCAGAAAATGAAGATCATGGCATCCGGTCCCATCACTTCAGGGTAAATAGATGGGGAAACAGTGAAAACAGTGTCAGACTTTATTTTTGGGGGTTCCAAAATTGCTGCAGATGGTGGCTGCAGCCATGAAATTAAAAGATGCTTACTCCTTGGAAGGAAAGTTATGTCCAACCTAGATAGCATATTCAAAAGCAGAGACATTACTTTGCCAACAAAGATCTGTCTAGTCAAGGCTATGGCTTTTCCTTTGGTTATGTATGGATGTGAGAGTTGGACTGTGAAGAAGGCTGAGCACCGAAGAATTGATGCTTTTGAACTGTGGTGTTGGAGAAGACTCTTGAGAGTCCCTTGGACTGCAAGGAGATCCAACTAGTCCATTCTAAAGGAGATCAGCCCTGGGATTTCTTTGGAAGGAATGATGCTAAAGCTGAAACTCCAGTACTTTGGCCACCTCATGCGAAGAGTTGACTCATTGGAAAATACTCTGATGCTGGGAGGGATTGGGGGCAAGAAGAGAAGAGGACGACAGAGGATGAGATGGCTGGATGGCATCACTGACTCGATGGACATGAGTCTGAGTGAATTCCGGGGGTTGGTGATGGACAGGGAGGCCTGGTGTGCTGCGATTCATGGGGTTGCAAAGAGTCAGACACGACTGAGCAACTGATCTGATCTGATCTGATCAAGGCATGAGTCCATATCACCTTAATTGCTTATTGAATTTCCTTTTAATATCTGTGGGGTCTGTGCTAATTTCTCACTTTCATTCCTATTTTCTCTCAGAGTTGAGGCAACATCCTTCGGAAGAGCCAACCCATGTCCTGAGACTTATGAATATTTCCAACAGGCAGTGGGGGCAGGTCCATTTAAGGCTCTCTGTCATCTCTGTGAATCAGTCCAGCTAACTTTATGGGTTATCCCAGGCTCAGCCTCACACCTGTTTGCTTATCATTTCTCAGGGGACACTTAAGAGAGACCCTCCGTGGACAGGGGAGTTCCTCAGAACAGCTCTCTTCTCTCTGGCATCCTGACCCCGGACACTAGCTGCCCCTGGTTTGCAGACCAGCTCTAAAACTGAGGGATCCATGGCACTCCACCTGGGTTTCTGGCCTGGGTCCTGGAATCATTCTCAAGGGGGTGAGCTGGGCAGCTGTGAGACCCACTCAGTTTCTTTCCCCTCCCAGGTGGGCCTGTGCTGTCCTCCTCAAGTCCAGCATCTCAACCTCCTTGTGTCCTGATCTTATTAGTTCTCTGGATCAGTCGGGGGGGAAGGTCATACAGGCCCTCTCACCCCACACGGTTGGAGCAGCCCTCCCCCCTCCCACCACATTTCTGCTAAAAGTGCAGACCCCCTGGCTGACCAAAAGGGGTAACCCCAGCCACCTACAGGTTGTGTCACAGGGGTCCTTAGGTCACCTGCATGGAGCGGACTCAAGGGGCCAGTTCCATATGTTTCAAGTGGGCAGGAACAGTCCAGGGAGCCTGAGAAACCCCTAGACCATGACAGGTCTGCAGGGGACCAGCCACGGGACAGGGCCTGAGCAGGCACTGACTTCCTGGAGAAGCAGGAGCCCCACCTGGCGACCCTGTCCAGAGGGGTCAGGCCAATGCCCTTTGGGGTCTCAGTCACTTACTGCTGGGGCTTCCCCAGTAACTCAGACAGTAAAGAACCTGCCTGCAGTGCAGGAGATCCAGGTTCGAACCCTGAGTCAGGAAGATCCCCTGGAGAAGGGAATAGCAACCCACTCCGGTATTCTTGCCTGGAGAATTCCATGGATAGAGGAACCTGGTGGGCTACAGTCTATGGGGTCTCAGAGAGTCGAACATGACTGAGTGACTAACACACTCGCTTCCCGACAGAAATGCTCTCGGCTGGAGGAGACTAGTGTCAGGTCACAATCATGTGTTTCCTTCCACCCCTGCACCCACCCAACAGAAAACCACATGAACGGAGCAGATTAGGTAATGATGTGAGTTTATTTATCCAGGTGCCTGAGGGGGTGCTGACTGGTTGGAAGTCCAGGCCAGGTGACCCAGCTAGGGGATCTGGATGGGGTAGGGGAGCAGGTGACCCAGAGACAGCTGGAGGCAACTCCTGGGATGCAGAAGCCCCAGGGAGCCATGAGGTCGGGGTTCCTGGGGCAGGAGTGAGAGGTCAGTCAGTCAGGACAGTGGGCACATCAGGGACCCTGTCCTGAGTGAGGGAAACCAACCAGCCCAGGTCAGGACAGAGGACCAAGTCATAGGTGGAACCTGAGCTCGGCTGGCTCTGGGAACACATCCCAGGTCAGCAGCAGGGCTCTGGGGCCGAGGTTGGGATGCAGCAGGTTGGGCGGGAGCATGTGGGCCTACAGAGCAGGGACACGGAGGAGGCCGGGCGGCAGCAGCTGGGCTGGCAGGAGGACTTGGGTACACAGCAGGTGGGGCGGCACACGGGGCGGCAGAGGAGGGACACAGAGGTGGAGGGTCTGCAGCAGGACGAGGGGGCTGAGCAGGGGGAGGCCTCACAGCACACGGGCCTGCAGCAGACAGGTGTGCAGCAGACAGGGGTGCAGCAGACAGGCCTGCAGCAGACAGGGGTGCAGCAGACAGGCTCACAGCAGGCCTGCTGGCAGGGCGAGGAGGTGCAACAGGAGGACTGGCAGCTAGACAGCTGGCAACATGGGGAGGTTGAGCATGGGGAAGCCTCACAGCAGACAGGCGTGCAGCAGACAGGTGTGCAGCAGACAGGTGTGCAGCAGACAGGCTCACAGCAGGCCTGCTGGCAGGGGGAGGAGGTGCAGCAGGAGGACTGGCAGCTAGATTGCTGGCAGCACGAGGCTGGGCAGGAGCTGCTGCAGGCTGGCTGGCAGCAAGGGCTGGACTCGCAGCTCACTGGGGCACAGAGGAGGGTCAGGAGGGGGGCTGGGGCACAGCAGCTGGGGGCACAGCAGGGGGGCTCGCAGCAGCTCTCTGGACAGTCATAGCTCAGGTCGCTGGAGCAGACAGACAGGGTGGAGGCTGCCATGGTGGAGGTGGTGGGGCTGGAGGACGGTTTATGTGTGTGTGAGTGTATGAGCTGTGTGTGTGAGGTGCTTGGGGATGCATGGCTTTTATACCTATCCCTTGGCTTGTGTTGTCCCCACAGGAGACTCCCAGGCCCTCCCTTCCTTGTTGGGGTTGAGAGCTGGCTGAAGGAGCCCCTCATTAGTGCTGGCATAGTTTCCACAATAGTTTTCACTCATTAAACCTGTGAGCGTAAATATCCCATGTTGCAGGATGTTTTTCCATTTCTCCTTTGTTTGGCTCCAGAAAAGATATAGAAAATATCTAGGTAAGATCCTAAAGGAAATCAACCCTGAATATTCACTGGAAGGACTGATGCTGAAGCTGAAGCTCCAATCCTTTGGCCACTGTTTCAAAGAGCTGACTCATTAGAAAAGACCCTGATGCTGGGCAAGATTAAAGCAGGAAGAGAAGGGGACAACAGAGGACGAGTTGGTTACATAGTATCATTGACTTAATGGACATGAGTTTGTGCAAGCTCTGGGAGATGGTGAACGACAGGGAAGCCTGCTGTGCTGTATAGTCCATGGGGCCACGAAGAATGGGACACGACTGAGCGACTGAACAACAGGAACAATGCTGAGTGAGGTTTAGAGGTGATCATCTCTCTAAATTGGTGAATTTAGATGTTGAGCTCTCCTCTGTTTGAGGTGCAGTACTTTTAATAATATTTTGAGTTTTACGCATTTTTAAACTTAGGTGTAAAGTCACATGTGCACGTCTGTAAAATGCAAGTGGTCCAGGGGATGTGACCATGCAACCAGGTGACAGTCGTGTTCAGCAGGGGCTGGGAGATCCTGGCACTCCCCCTCAGCAGCTGCTCTGCCAGCAGGAAGCATGGTGACAGGGACATCCAGTCCCCTGCAGCCCAGCCAGTGTGCCTGAGACGAGCGTTAACGGAGCATGGTCATACGTGGAGTCTGTTAGGAGATTTCAGGGAGCAGCGCTCACAGGTGTCTGAGTCAGGGGCCGCATTCATCAACATTTCACCCAGACCCAACTGCTCACAGCACACCCTGTGCACCACACACTTAGCTGAGTAATCTGCCCCTCTGGCCTGCCTTCCTCAAGGGGAATGTCCTGAAAGACCCAGAGAGAGGGAGGGTCTCCTCCTGGAGAACCGCGTGTGAGCAGCGGAGACTCGAGGACCCGAGGCAACACCCAGAAGTAAAGCTCAGGCAAGAGTTGGTTTTCCTTGTGGATACAAGAAGATGTGGTCCCAGGAAGCCTGGAACAGCAAGTCAGCAAGGGCTGACTCTGGGGAAGACAGTGACATCTAGGCAGTGGTCATCAAGGTGGCCCTGACCATGGCTGTGGGGTCAGATGACACTGTCTGAGCACCTGTTCTAGGCCAGGTGGTGAGCTGAATGCTCTACACCTGCCAAGTCACTTGATTTCACATCCACTCAGCAAGGAAGTTTCTGTAAGTAGGTGAGGAAGCCCAGGCACAGAGAAGTTAAGCAACCATGTCCAGGTCACACAGCCCAAAGTCTCAGGACTGGGACTGGAAGCCAGCCGTCTGTGTATAGGATCGAGGCTCTTAGCCAGGCCTTCCCCCAGGCCAACTTCAGTGCTACTCGCAGAAGGAAGCACGTGTCCAAGGAAGCTTAGCACCAGGCAGCTGAGCTGAAAATTTACAACAGAGGCAGGAAGCAGCAAAATTAACACCACAGAAAATCAACTCTGTGGTTTCCAGCACAAACACTGCTACTTCCTCCAATCCACAGAGGTAAAGTATGCATGCTTGCTCAGGGGCTCAGTCGTGTCTGACTCTTTGTGACCCCATGGACTGTAGCCCACCAGGTTCCCCTGTGCATGGGATTCTCCAGGCAGGAATAGTAGAGTGAGGTGCCACTTCTTATTCCAACAGAGTGTAGTGAAAGTTGCTCAGTCGTGTCTGACTTTTTGTGACCCCATAGATTATACAGTCCAAGGAATTCTCCAGGCCAGAACACTGGAATAGGCAGTCTTTCCCTTCTCCAGGGGATCTTCCCAACCCAGGGATCAAACCCAGGTCTCCCACATTGCAGGCAGATTCTTTACCAGCCAGCCACAAGGGAAGCCCAAAAGATGTAAAGCATAAATCCCCAAATATGATGAGAGAAAATGTAATAAACAGACCATGTGTTTCGCTGACACCAAACGTGATCGCTCAGTTGCTAACAAGGAAGAAGGAAGAGCTAGGACAGAACAGTAGACAGGACTGAACACGAACCACTCTGAGCTGAGCGCACCAAGCTGTATGTGTTTGGACTGGAAGAGCCTCATGAATTCAAGAGCACTGGATTTTTAGAGCCCACCGTAAACATACATTCAGTCAGTTCAGTTCAGTCACTCAGTCATGTCCGACTGTGACCCCATGGACTGTAGCACGTCAGGCCTCCCCGTCCATCACCAACTCCTGAAGTTGACTCAAACTCACGTCCATTGAGTCAGTGATACCATCAAACCATCTCATCCTCTGTCATCCCCTTTTCCACCTGCCTTCAATCTTTCCCCCATCAGGGTCTTTTCAAATGAGTCAGCTCTTCGCATCAGGTGGCCAAAGGATTGGAGTTTCAGCTTCAGCATCAGTCCTTCCAATGAACATTTAGGACTTATTTCCTTTAGGATGGACTGGTTAGATCTCTTGCAGTCCAAGGGACTCTCAAGAGTCTTCTCCAACACCACAGTTCAAAAGCATCAGTTCTTCTGAGCTCAGCTTTCTTTATGGTCCAGCTCTCACATCCACACACAACTACTGGAAAAACCATAGCCTTGACTAGACAGACCTTTGTTGGCAAAGTAATGTCTCTGCTTTTGAATATGCTGCCTTGGTTGGTCATAACTTTTCTTGTAAGGAATAAGCGTCTTTTTATTTAATGGCTGCAGTCACCATCTGCAGTGATTTTGGAGCTCCCCCAAAAATCAAGTCTGCCACTGTTTCCACTGTTTCTCCATCTATTTGCCATGAAGTGATGGGACCAGATGCTATGATCTTTGTTTTCTGAATGTTGAGCTTTAAGCCAACCTTTTCACTCTCCACTTTCACTTTCAGCAAGAGGCTCTTTAGTTCTTTTTCACTTTCTGCCATACGGGTGGTGTCATCTGCATATCTGAGGTTACTGATATTTCTCCCGGCAATCTTGATTCCAGCTTGTGCTTCTTCCAGCCCAGCCTTTCACATGATGTACTCTGCATATAAGTTAAATAAGCACGGTGACAATATACAGCCTTGATGTATTCCTTTTCCTATTTGGAACCAGTCTGTTGTTCCATGTCCAGTTTTAACTGTTGCTTCCTGACCTGTACACAGATTTCTCAAGAGGAAGGTCAGGTGGTCTGGTATTCCCATCTCTTTCAGAATTTTCCACATTTACTGTGATCCACACAGTCAAAGGCTTTGGCATAGTCAGTAAAGCAGAAATAGATGTTTTTCTGGAACTCTCCTGCTTTTTTGATGATCTATCAGATGTTAGCAATTTGATCTCTGGTTTCTCTGCCGTTTCTAAAACCAGCTCAGACATCTGGTAGTTCACAGTGCACGTACTGTTGAAGCCTGTCTTGGAGAATTTTGAGCATGATTTTGCTAGCGTGTGAGATGAGTGCAATTGTGTGGTAGTTTGAGTATTCTTTGGCATTGCCTTTCTTAGGGATTGGAATGAAAACTGACATACTCGAGTCCTGTGGTCATTGCTGAGTTTTCCAAACTGGCAGTTTGTAAATGAACCGAATGAAGGGCAGCTCCATCTCCAGGCAGGAACAAACGGCTGACAGTCTGGTCTGGAAATGAACTATTACCAGGCAGACCTCGGACCTCTCCCACCAAACAGTGAAAGACACAGAGCTTCTGGGGGAACACTGGGGACTAAAGCTCATTTTTCCTTTTTTCAAATTATTACATCTTTCTCCTGCATTGGCAGGCCAAGTCTTTACCAGTAGTGCCACTCGGGAAGCCCTTTATATCTTTCTCAAGTAAAGAGAAGAGCAGTGTATTTTCACATAAGCAAGAGCTTGGAAAACACTCTTTTCATGTTTCCCTCTTGGAGAAATATTTAAAGAAACAAGACAAATGATGGGACTCCCCTGGAGGTCCAGTGGTTAAGGATCCACCTTCCAGTGCATGGGGTGTGGGTTCAGTCCCTGGTCAGGGTGCCAAGATGCCACACAGCCCTCAGCCAGAAAAACTGAAACCCAAAAAGAAGCAATGTGGTAACAAAGTCAATAAATACTTTTAAAAAGGTCCAGGTTAAAAACATCTTAAGAACAAAAACCAGAAAGAAAGAAGACAGACAGCCAAGTGAGGAAACATACAGGAGCACATGGGGATTTGGGCAGGTGTAGGTGAGAAGAAAAGGAAGAAGAGTCTAAACAGCCAGAGAGATGGGTTCTGTTGATACACGCAAAGTCTGATCCTTCCCAGGCAGTGACCCTGGTGAGGTTCTGTTACTTCATTAATATCAGATGTATTGAAACGCTAAGCTTTTGGATTGTTGTTGATCAGTTGCTGAGTGAAGTCCAATTCTTTGTGACCCTATGGACTGCAGCATGCCAGGTTCCTCTGTCCTCCACTATCTCCCAGAGTTTGCTCAAATTCATACCCACTGAGTCAATGATTCTATCTAAGCATCTCACTCTCTGCCACCCGCTTCTCCTTTTGCCGTCAGTCTTTCCCAACATTAGAGTCTTGTCTAATGAGTCAGCTCTTCCCATCAGGTGGCCACAATATTGGAGCTTCAGCTTTAGCATCAGTTCTTCCAATGAAGAGTCAGGCTTGATCTCCTTGCTGTCCAAGGGACTCTCAAGAGTCTTCTCCAACACTATAGTTCAAAAGTATCAATTCTTTGGTGCTCAGCCTTCTTTATAGTCCAACTCTCACATACATACATGACTACTGGAAAAACTACAGCTTTGACTAGACAGACCTTTGTTGGCAAAGTAATGTCTCTGCTTCTTAATATGCTGTCTAGGTTGGTCATAGCTTTTCTTCTAAGGAGCAAGCATCTTTTAATTTCATGGCTGCAGTCATGAAATCACAGCCATCTGCAGTGATTTTGGAGCCCCCCCAAAATAAAGTCTGTCACTGTTCCCATTGTTTCCCCATCTATTTCCCATGAAATGATGCGACCAGATGCTATGATCTTAGTTTTTTGAATGTTGAGTTTCATGTCAGCTTTTTCACTCTCCTCTTTCACCCTCATCAAGAGGCTCTTTAGTTTCTCTTCACTTTCTGCCATAAGGGTGGTATCATCTGCATCACTGAGCTTGTTGATATTTCTCCTAGCCATCTTGATTCCAGCTTATACATCATCCCGCCTGGCATTTCATATGATGTACTCTGCATATAAGCTAAATAAGCAGGATGACAATATACAGCCTTGATACTCCTTTCCCAATTTGGAACCAGTCCACTGTTACACATCTAGTTGTAACAATTGCTTCTTGACCCACATACAGGATTCTCAGGAGACAGGTAAGGTGGTCTGGTATTCCCATCTCTTTAAACATTTTGCATGTATTGGGTTAATAAAATGTAATTAAATAAACTCTACCTGTCTTTTTTCACTTTAAATGTGGCTATTATAACAGCTGGGCTCCTCTCTGGCTCAGCAGTGAAGGATTCGCCTGCCAGCAGGAGCTGCAGCAGACCCAGATTTGACCCCTGGGTCAGGAGGAGCCCTGGAGGAGGGCATAGAGGCCCACTCCTGACTCTTGCCTAGAGAAGCTCATGGACAGAAGAGTCAGGCAGCTTACAGCCCATAAGGTCACTAAGACTCAGACACACTTGAGGCAACTCAGCACACATGCACGCGTATTATAATGGGCACAATTACATTTGAGGCCCCAAGTCAAGGTCCTTGACACTGCCACGCAGGTCCAGCAGTGTCCTGAAGGGCCAGGGTATGTCCCTCCTCCCCATATTTTCACAGTGGGATAGCTGCCTTAGAACTCGAATTCCTGACGGCATCGCCCAGCGAGCACCTGCCATTTCCAAACAGCCCATCCCCCTTGACGGTCGGTCCCTGTGATGGATAGTTTCCAGAGTCAACTGACCAGGCCATGGTGCCCAGTTGTCTGGGTAAACATTGCTGGATGTCATGACATAGTTGCTTTTTAGGTGAGATCAATACTGAAATCAGTGGACTAGGAGTAAAACAGATTGCCCTACAAAATGTGGGTGGGCTACACCCAAGAGTTGAAGACATTGAGAACAGACTGAGGCCCCCCAAAGAGAAAGAGATTCTTCGAGCAGGTCATCTGTAGCTGCAAAACCAACTCTTCCCAGGAAGCTCACCCTGCAGATTTGGGTCTTGCCCGCCTCCAAACTGTGTGAGCTAGCTCCTCAACATCAATCTCTGTATATGTGCACATGTCTTATTGGTTCCTTCTCTGGAGAACCTTGACTTACACAGGCTCCCAACATCACTGCATGTGGCTCTCACCATCCAGACCTTCGCACACAGAGGGAAGCACTCACACTCATGTCCAGGGCACTTGGGAATGGCTGGCACCAGCCTGTCTGAAGCTGTTTCTGGAGTAAGCTTTACGTATTCAAGGCAGATGTTTACTAAATGGGGTCTTCTTTGTCCCTAGGGAAGCCCCATGTTCCCAGAGTGCAAGCCATGCCCCACTGCCACCCCATCGCTCACTTCATGCAGGGGTCTACTGTTGAGCAGGATACTCTGGACTGGAGGCTGCAGTCGAATTATGGCCTCAGGATATCCTGGCAGAGAGTAGCAGGGCGTGGTTAGCCGTGCCTGATGATGTCACTGTCTTGGATACAACTCAAGGCCAGGATTCTAAACCAGCCCAGACCATTCTCTACAACAAAGGTCTTTCCCAGGGTTTGAAGAGATACGCATTCAAGGCACAGAGAGGGCATGACAATGACTTTATTTGTTAACAGGCAGACCCCTCACCTAGGTCAGGACAAAATCCATGACCATCAAGGATGGAGAGTCGCATGCTGGCTGACACTCAGGGCCTGGAGGGAACCAGGAGCCAGCCCACACTGCTGACAGGAAATTCAGGGGCAGAAGGAGACCCCAGACTGGTTAAGGCTACAGAAATTTCAGGTGAAAGTCAGCGTTGGCCCTGGAAGGAGTTGGCAATGTGCCAGGTCAGCAACAGGGCTCTGGGGCTGAGGTTGGGATGCAAGCAAGGCGGGAGCACGTGGGCCGGCAGAGCAGGGACACGCTGGAGGCCGGGCGGCAGCAGCTGGGCTGGCAGGAGGAGGTGGGCACACAGCAGGCGGGGTGGCACACAGGACGGCAGAGGAGGGACACGGAGGAGGAGGGTCTGCAACTGACCGAGGAGCAGGGGTTGAGCTGGCAGCATAAGGAGGCTGAGCAAGGGGAGGACTCACAGCACACGGGCCTGCAGCAGACAGATGTGCAGCAGACAGGCCTGCAGCAGATAGGTGTGCAGCAGATGGGCCTGCAGCAGACTGGCCTGCAGCAGACCGGCTCACAGCAGTCTTGCTGGCAGGGGGAGGAGGTGCATGAGGAGGACTGGCAGCTAGACTGCTTGCAACATGAGGAAGTAGAACAGGGGGAGGCCTCACAGCAGACAGGTGTGCAGCAGACAGGCCTGCAGCAGACAGGTTTGCAGCAGACGGGCTCACAGCAGGCCTGCTGGCAAGGGGAGGAGGTGCAGCAGGAGGGCTGGCAGCTAGACTGCTGGCACGACGAGGCCAGGCAGGAGCTGCTGCAGGCTGGCTGGCAGCAGGGGCTGGACTCGCAGCTCACTGGGGCACAGAGGAGGGTCAGGCGGGGGGCTGGGGCGCAGCAGCTCGGGGCACAGCAAGGGGGCTCGCAGCAGCTCTCTGGACAGTGGTCCACCTGCCAGGAGGAGCCGGTGCAGGAGTCACAGGACCCAGGCAGGCAGACCCGGCTGCCGTAGCTCAGGTCACTGGAGCAGACAGACAAGGCAGAGGAAGCCATGGTGGAGGCGGTGGGGCTGGAGGAGGGTGAGGATGTGAGTGTGTGTTAGTGAGTTAGTGAGTGAGTGTGTGAGCGCTGCTCTGGGCTGTGGGCCTTTTATACCCCGTCCAGGTGTGTGCTGGGCCAGCTGAAGTCTCCCTGAGGCTTCCCTTTCCTTGTTGGTGTTTTGAGCCCCTATTACTTCTTGTTTATTTACACAAGAGTTTGCCGCTTGTAAAATGCATGTCCTGGTTGAGGGCTGGATCACCCCTGAGCTGTGTGAGGTTCTCTAAGCAAACACAGGACTAATCTAGGGTCCCGGAGCCCCACCTGTGTGTGCGTACCAGCTCTCCCCTCCCACCTGTCTCCATGGCTCTGCAGGGGAGTGGCTGTGAACCCCCGTCTCAGAGACTTGGTATCGCAGAGCTCAAAGTTGGGACAGTGCTGTCACCTGCTGTAGGACATCCCTCTCAAGCACCAGGGCTGAACAGTGGACAGACCAGCCAAAGGGAGAAGGAGTGAGTGAGAAGAACCAAGACATGTCTCAAGCACAGCGCAGGATGGAGGGAAGGTCCAGCTGCGTCAGACGAGGTTTCCAGGGACAGAATGTGTGCAGCAAAGGGAGAAACAGAACACTTTCCAGAGAGAAGGGAGAGAAACACGGTGCTTCCGATTTGGAACTTGGACCGAACTAGGACAAGAGGAATGGAAAACGGTGCGTGTCTGTTACACCTGTCAAATGTCTGACACCAAATACTAGGAAACAGCCTAAAAGCTTCCAGAGAGTTTGGCATCTGACTTCACTCAGCCAATCAACATACCTGAAGACAGTGCAACCAACTCTTGAAAGTCTGAGGAAAGTGGGTTATCAGGCAGATGGAGATTAGAGCATTTCTGATAAGACAGCTATTCTGAAAAGAAGCCACTCGTACAGATTCTACAAAAAACACCTTGAGAGTACATGGTCCAGAAAAAGAGCGAGCTCAAAAGCAGGCAGAATATAAAAAAGAATAAAGAACAACAAAGTCAGCAAAAAGCAGACAGAGGCAGTGGAGGTCCATCGGCTTGACCCTGTAGAAGCAAGTGCCTGCTGGCTGCCCCGCCCCTCTGGTCTTCGACCCACTCTTTCCCAAGTGCAGTTCTCTGAGTTTTCACAAATGCAGACACACCCCCACTAGACCATACAGGCCCCCAAACTCCTGTCCCACTGGAATCAGCTCCTCCCTCGCCCCAAAGCCCCAGGCAAGCACTGATTCAAAATCACTGCAGTTGTGATTTTTCTAGGAGGTCACATAAATGGAGAAGGAAATGGCAACCCACTCCACTGTTCTTGCCTGGAGAATCCCAGGGACGGGGCACCTGGTGGGCTGCCGCCTATGGGGTCCCACAGAGTCGGACGCGACTGACGCGACTTAGCAGCAGCAGCAGTACCTTAGGATAATTCAAACGTGCATTTCCCCAAAGACCAGTGATATGTTGAGGTTCTCTAATGTACTTCTTTGCCAAACTTATCCACAGTGGCTGTGTCGTTTATGATATTGTTTTATGTATCAAAGCTCCAGTTTCTCCACATCCTTGCCAACCCTGGCATGGTAATTGTTTTTAATTCGAGCCTTTCTCATAGGTATGAAGGGGACTTTGTGGCAGTTTTAATTTGCACTTCCCTAATGAGTAATGATGCAGAGCATCATTTTATATGCTTATTTGCCATCCCTGCATCTTCTTTGGTATTTCTTCAAATCTTTAGGCCCTTTTCTTTGTTAGGTTTTCTTGATGTTCAATTTTGAGTGTTCTTTATATATTTTGGATACAAGTACTTTAGTCAGATGTGTGATTTGCAAATATTTTCTCCAAGTCTATGGCTTGTGTTTTCATTCTTTAAGAGTGTCTTTTGAGCTGCAGGAGTTGCTTGTATATTTTTGAGATTAGTTGTTTGTCAGTTGCTTCATTTGCTATTATTTTCTCCCATTCTGAAGGCTGTCTTTTCACCTTGTTTATACTTTCTTTTGTTGTGCAGAAGCTTTTAATTAGATCCCATTTGTTTATTTTTTGCTTTTATTTCCAATATTCTGGGAGGTGGGTCATAGAGGATCCTGCTGTGATGTATGTCAGAGAGTGTTTTGCCTATGTTCTCCTCTAAGAGTTTTATAGTTTCTGGTCTTATGTTTAGATCTTTAATCCATTTTGAGTTTACTTTTGTGTATGGTCTTAGAAAGTGTTCTAGTTTCATTCTTTTACAAGTGGTTGACCAGTTTTCCCAGCACCACTTGTTAAAGAGATTGTCTTTAATCCATTGTATATTCTTGCCTCCTTTGTCAAAGATAAGGTGTCCATAGGTGTGTGGATTTATCTCTGGGCTTTCTATTTTCTTCCATTGATCTATATTCCTGTCTTTGTGCCAGTACCATACTGTCTTGATGACTGTGCCTTTGTAGTAGAGCCTGAAGTCAGGCAGGTTGATTCCTCCAGTTCCATTCTTCTTTCTCAAGATTGCTTTGGCTATTCGAGGTTTTTCTGTATTTCCATACAAATTGTGAAATTATTTTTTCTAGCTCTGTGAAAAATACCGTTGGTAGCTTGATAGGGATTGCATTGAATCTGTAGATTGCTTTGGGTAGTATACTCATTTTCACTATATTGATTCTTCTGATCCATGAACATGGTATATTTCTCCATCTATTAGTGTCCTCTTTGATTTCTTTCATCAGTGTTTTATAGTTTTCTATATATAGGTCTTTAGTTTCTTTAGGTAGATATATTCCTAAGTATTTTATTCTTTTCGTTGCAATGCTGAATGGAATTGTTTCCTTAATTTCTCTATTTTCTCATTATTAGTGTATAGGAATGCAAGGGATTTTTGTGTGTTGATTTTATATCCTGCAACTTTACTGTATTCATTGATTAGCTCTAGTAGTTTTCTGGTGGAGTCTTTAGGGTTTTCTATGTAGAGGATCATGTCATCTGCAAACAGTGAGAGTTTTACTTCTTTTCCAATTTGGATTCCTTTTATTTCTTTTTCTGCTCTGATTGCTGTGGCCAAAACTTCCAAAACTATGTTGAACAGTAGTGGTGAGAGTGGGTACCCTTGTCTTGTTCCTGACTTTAGGGGAAATGCTTTAAAATTTTCACCATTGAGGATAATGTTTGCTGTGGATTTGTCATATATAGCTTTTCTTATGTTGAGGTATGTTCCTTCTATTCCTGCTTTCTGGAGAGTTTTTATCATAAATGGATGTTGAATTTTATCAAAGGCTTTCTCTGCATCTACTGAGATAATCATATGGCTTCCTGCAGCTCAATTCCAGAAAAATAAATGACCCAATAAAAAAATGGGCCAAAGAACTAAATAGATGTTTCTCCAAAGAAGAAATACAGATGGCTAACAAACACATGAAAAGATGCTCAACATCACTCATAATCAAAGAATACAAATCAAAACCACAGTGAGGTACCATTTCACACCAGTCAGAATGGCTGTGATCCAAAAGTCTACAAGCAATAAATGCTGGAGAGGATGTGGAGAAAAGGGAACCCTCTTACACTGTTGGTGGGAATACAAACTAGTACAGCCACTATGGAGAACAGTGTGGAGAGTCCTTAAAAAACTGGAAATAGAACTGCCATATGACCCAGGAATCCGACTGCTGGGCATACAAACCGAGGAAACCAGAAGGGAAAGAGACACGTGTACCCCAATGTTCATCGCAGCACTGTTTATAATAGCCAGGACATGGAAGCAACCTAGATGTCCATCAGCAGATGAATGGATAAGAAAGCCGTGGTACATACACACAATGGAGTATTACTCAGCCATTAAAAAGAATACATTTGAATCAGTTCTAATGAGGTGGATGAAACTGGAGCCTATTATACAGAGTGAAGTAAGCCAGAAAGAAAAACACCAATACAGTATACTAATGCATATATATGGAATTTAGAAAGATGGCAACAACAACCCTGTATGTGAGACAGCAAAAGAGACACAGATGCATAGAACAGTCTTTTGGACTCTGTGGGAGAGAGGTGGAGGGGGAATGATTTGGGAGAATGGCATTAAAACATGTATAATATCATATAAGAAATGAATCGCCAGTCCAGGTTCGATGCAGGATACAGGAAGCTTGGGGCTGGTGCACTGGGATGACCCAGAGGGATGGTATAGGGAGGGAGGTGGGAGGGGGGTTCAGGATGGGGAACACGTGTACACCCGTGGTGGATGCACGTTGATGTATTGCAAAACCAATACAATGTTGTAAAGTGAAAAAAAATAATGATAATAAAAAAGAGTGTCTTTTGATGAACAAAACAGATTAATACTGATAAACTGTTTTATCAGTTTCTTTTTTTTTCAGGGTATTATTTTTTTTCTTTTAGCAATCATGCTTTCGGTATTGAATCTAAGAACTCTGCCTAACCACAAGGTCACAAAGATTTTCTTCAATGTTTTCCTCTGAAAGTTTAAAACTTTTACATTTTATATTTAGGTCTCTGGTAATCTTTGATTAAAGTTTTACATTAAGTAAAAATTGAGGGAGAGGAGCTAAGATGGCGGAGGAGTAGGACGGGGAGAACACTTTCTCCCCCACAAATTCATCAAAAGAACATTTAAACGCTGAGTAAATTCCACAAAACAACTTCTGAAAGCCGGCAGAGGACATCAGGCACCCAGAAAAGCAACCCAAGTCTTCGAAAGGAGAGAGAAGAAATACAGCTCCAGTCACCAGAACACCGACACAAGCTTCCTTAACCAAGAAACCTTGACAAGCCACCTGTACAAACCCACACAGAGCGAGGAAATGCCACAATAAAGAGAACTCCACAAACTGCCAGAATACAGAAAGGACACCCCAAACTCAGCAATTTAAACAAGATGAAGAGACAGAGGAATACCCAGCAGATAAAGGAACAGGATAAAAGCCCACCAAACCAAACTAAAGAGGAAGACATAGGGAATCTACCTGATAAAGAATTCCGAATAATGATAGTGAAATTGATCCAAAATCTTGAAATCAAAATGGAATCACAGATAAATAGCTTGGAGACTAAGATCGAGAAGATGCAAGAAAGGTTTAACAAGGACCTAGAAGAAATAAAAGAGAGTCAATATAAAATGAATAATGCAATAAATGAAATTAAAAACACTCTGGAGGCAACAAATAGTAGAATAACAGAGGCAGAAGATAGGATTAGTGAATTAGAAGAGAGAATGGTAGAAATAAATGAATCAGAGAGGATAAAAGAAAAACGAATTAAAAGAAATGAGGACAATCTCAGACACCTCCAGGACAATATTAAACGCTACAACATTCGAATCATAGGGGTCCCAGAAGAAGAAGACAAAAAGAAAGACCATGAGAAAATACTTGAGGAGATAATAGTTGAAAACTTCCCTAAAATGGGGAAGGAAATAATCACCAAAGTCCAAGAAACCCAGAGAGTCCCAAACAGGATAAACCCAAGACAAAACACCCCAAGACACATATTAATCAAATTAACAAAGATCAAACACAAAGAACAAATATTAAAAGCAGCAAGGGAAAAACAACAAACAACACACAAGGGAATTCCCATTAGGATAACAGCTGATCTTTCAATAGAAACTCTTCAAGCCAGGAGGGAATGGCAAGACATACTTAAAGTGATGAAAGAAAATAACCTACAGCCCAGATTATTGTACCCAGCAAGGATCTCATTCAAATATGAAGGAGAAATCAAAAGCTTCTCAGACAAGCAAAAGTTGAGAGAATTCAGCACCACCAAACCAGCTCTCCAACAAATACTAAAGGATATTCTCTAGACAGGAAACACAAAAACAGTGTATAAACTCGAACCCAAAACAATAAAGTAAATGGCAACAGGATCATACTTATCAGTAATTACCTTAAATGTAAATGGGTTGAATGCCCCAACCAAAAGACAAAGACTGGCTGAATGGATACAAAAACAAGACCCCTACATATGTTGTCTACAAGAGACCCACCTCAAAACAGGGGACACATACAGACTGAAAGTGAAGGGCTGGAAAAAGATTTTCCATGCAAATAGGGACCAAAAGAAAGCAGGAGTAGCAATACTTATATCAGATAAAATAGACTTTAAAACAAAGGCTGTGAAAAGAGACAAAGATGGTCGCTACCTAATGATCAAAGGATCAATCCAAGAAGAAGATATAACAATTATAAATATATATGCACCCAACACGGGAGCGCCGCAATATGTAAGACAAATGCTAACAAGTATGAAAGGAGAAATTAACAATAACACAATAATAGTGGGAGACTTTAATACCCCACTCACAACTATGGATAGATCAACTAAACAGAAAATTAACAACGAAACACAAACGTTAAACGATACAATAGACCAGTTAGACCTATTTGATATCTATAGGACATTTCATCCCAAAACAATGAATTACACCTTTTTCTCAAGCGCACATGGGACCTTCTCCAGGATAGATCACATCCTGGGCCATAAATCTAGCCTTGGTAAATTCAAAAAAATAGAAATCATTCCAAGCATCTTTTCTGACCACAATGCAGTAAGATTAGATCTCAATTACAGGAGAAAAACTATTAAAAATTCCAACATATGGAGGCTGAACAACACCCTGCTAAATAACCAACAAATCACAGAAGAAATCAAAAAAGAAATCAAAATTTGCATAGAAACGAATGAAAATGAAAACACAACAACTCAAAACCTGTGGGACACTTTAAAAGCAGTCCTAAGGGGAAAGTTCATAGCAATACAGGCATACCTAAAGAAACAAGAAAAAAGTCAAATAAATAACCTAACCCTACACCTAAAGCAACTAGAAAAGGAAGAAATGAAGAACCCCAGGGTTAGTAGAAGGAAAGAAATCTTAAAAATTAGGGCAGAAATAAATGCAAAAGAAACAAAAGAGACCATAGCAAAAATCAACAAAGCCAAAAGCTGGTTCTTTGAAAGGATAAATAAAATTGACAAACCATTAGCCAGACTCATCAAGAAACAAAGGGAGAAAAATCAAATCAATAAAATTAGAAATGAAAATGGAGAGATCACAACAGACAACACAGAAATACAAAGGATCATAAGAGACTACTATCAACAATTATATGCCAATAAAATGGACAATGTGGAAGAAATGGACAAATTCTTAGAAAAGTACAACTTTCCAAAACTGGACCAGGAAGAAATAGAAAATCTTAACAGACCCATCACAAGCACGGAAATTGAAACTGTAATCAAAAATCTTCCAGCAAACAAAAGCCCAGGTCCAGACGGCTTCACAGCTGAATTCTACCAAAAATTTAGAGAAGAGCTAACACCTATCCTGCTCAAACTCTTCCAGAAAATTGCAGAGGAAGGTAAACTTCCAAACTCATTCTATGAGGCCACCATCACCCTAATACCAAAACCTGACAAAGATCCCACAAAAAAAGAAAACTACAGGCCAATATCACTGATGAACATAGATGCAAAAATCCTTAACAAAATTCTAGCAATCAGAATCCAACAACACATTAAAAAGATCATACACCATGACCAAGTGGGCTTTATCCCAGGGATGCAAGGATTCTTCAATATCCGCAAATCAATCAATGTTATACACCACATTAACAAATTGAAAAACAAAAACCATATGATTATCTCAATAGACGCAGAGAAAGCCTTTGACAAAATTCAACATCCATTTATGATAAAAACTCTCCAGAAAGCAGGAATAGAAGGAACATACCTCAACATAAGAAAAGCTATATATGACAAACCCACAGCAAACATTATCCTCAATGGTGAAAAATTGAAAGCATTTCCTCTAAAGTCAGGAACAAGACAAGGGTGCCCACTTTCACCATTACTATTCAACATAGTTTTGGAAGTTTTGGCCACAGCAATCAGAGCAGAAAAAGAAATAAAAGGAATCCAAATTGGAAAAGAAGAAGTAAAACTCTCACTGTTTGCAGATGACATGATCCTTTACATAGAAAACCCTAAAGACTCCACCAGAAAATTACTAGAACTAATCAATGATTATAGTAAAGTTGCAGGATATAAAATCAACACACAAAAATCCCTTGCATTCCTATACACTAATAATGAGAAAACTGAAAGAGAAATTAAGGAAACAATTCCATTCACCATTGCAACAGAAAGAATAAAATACTTAAGAATATATCTACCTAAAGAAACTAAAGACCTATATATAGAAAACTATAAAACACTGGTGAAAGAAATCAAAGAGGACACTAACAGATGGAGAAATATACCATGTTCATGGATTGGAAGAATAAATATAGTGAAAATGAGTATACTACCCAAAGCAATTTATAGATTCAATGCAATCCCATTCAAGCCACCAACGGTATTCTTCACAGAGCTAGAAAAAATAATTTCACAATTTGTATGGAAATACAAAAAAACCTCGAATAGCCAAGGCTACCTTGAGAAAGAAGAATGGAACTGGAGGAATCAACCTACCTGACTTCAGGCTCTATTACAAAGCCACAGTTATCAAGACAGTACGGTACTGGCACAAAGACAGAAATATTGATCAATGGAACAAAATAGAAAGCCCAGAGATAAATCCACGCACCTATGGACACCTTATCTCTGACAAAGGAGGCAAGAATATACAATGGATTAAAGACAATCTCTTTAACAAGTGGTGCTGGGAAAACTGGTCAACCACTTGTAAAAGAATGAAACTAGAACACTTTCTAACACCATACACAAAAATAAACTCAAAATGGATTAAAGATCTAAATGTAAGACCAGAAACTATAAAACTCCTAGAGGAGAACATAGGCAAAACACTCTCTGACATACATCACAGCAGGATCCTCTATGACCCACCTCCCAGACTATTGGAAATAAAAGCAAAAATAAACAAATGGGACCTAATTAAACTTAAAAGCTTCTGCACATCAAAGGAAACTATTAGCAAGGTGAAAAGGCAACCTTCAGAATGGGAGAAAATAATAGCAAATGAAGCAATGGACAAACAACTAATCTCAAAAATATACAAGCAACTCCTACAGCTCAACTCCAGAAAAATAAATGACCCAATCAAAACATGGGCCAAAGAACTAAATAGACATTTCTCCAAAGAAGACATACAGATGGCTAACAAACACATGAAAAGATGCTCAACATCACTCATTATCAGAGAAATGCAAATCAAAACCACTATGAGGTACCATTTCACGCCAGTCAGAATGGCTGCGATCCAAAAGTCTACAAGCAATAAATGCTGGAGAGGGTGTGGAGAAAAGGGAACTCTCTTACACTGTTGGTGGGAATGCAAACTAGTACAGCCACTATGGAGAACAGTGTGGAGATTCCTTAAAAAACTGGAAATAGAACTGCCTTATGATCCAGCAATCCCACTGCTGGGCATACACACTGAGGAAACCAGAAGGGAAAGAGACATGTGTACCCCAATGTTCATCGCAGCACTGTTTATAATAGCCAGGACATGGAAGCAACCTAGATGCCCATCAGCAGATGAATGGATAAGAAAGCTGTGGTACATATACACAATGGAGTATTACTCAGCCATTAAAAAGAATACATTTGAATCAGTTCTAATGAGATGGATGAAACTGGAACCTATTATACAGAGTGAAGTAAGCCAGAAAGAAAAACACCAATACAGTATACTAACGCATATATATGGAATTTAGAAAGATGGTAACAATAACCCTGTGTACGAGACTTCAAAAGAGACACCGATGTATAGATCAGTCTTATGGACTCTGTGGGAGAGGGAGAGGGTGGGGAGATTTGGGAGAATAGCATTGAAACATGTATATTATCATGTATGAAACGAGTCGCCAGTCCAGGTTCGATACACGGTACTGGATGCTTGGGCCTGGTACACTGGGACGACCCAGAGGGAGGGTAGGAGAAGGGAGGAGGGAGGAGGGTTCAGGATGGGGAACGCGGGTATACTTGTGGTGGATTCATTTCGATATTTGGCAAAACTAATACAATATTGTAAAGTTTAAAAATAAAATAAAATTTAAAAAAAATTGAGGTACGGGTCAAGGTTTACTTTTTTGTTTTGCATAGAGACATCCATTGTTCCCAATTGCCTTTGCACTTTTATAAAAAATCAATTGATTTCATTTGTGTGGGCCTGTTTTTCTTTTCTGTATCATTCATCTGGGCCTGTACCTTTGCTAGCATTGGACTGTTTTGATTATTATAGCTTTATGGTAAATACTGAAGTCAGATAGGATAAAACCTCCAACTTTCTTCCTCATTTTTAAATTTTGTGGCTCCTTGAGCTCCTTTGTCTTTCCAAATAAATTTAGGGTCAACTTATTCACACCAACAAAGAAATCCTATTTGTTATTGCAATTACTTTGAATCTATAGATCAATTTGGAGGTGATGTGTTGTGTTTAGTCGCTTAGTCGTGTCCAACTCTTCGTGACCCCATGGACTGTATCCTGCCAGGCTCCTCTGTCCTTGGGGATTCTCCAGGCAAGAATCCTGGACCGGGTTGCCAAGCCCTCCTCCAGGGGATCTTTCCAAGCCAGGGATTGAACCCATGTTTCCTGCATTGCAGGCAGATTCTCTAACATCTCAGCCACCAGGGAAGCCCAAGAGTACTGGGGTGGGTAGTCTGTCACTTCTCCAGGGGATCTTCCCAACCCAGGAATCAAACCAGGGTATCCTGCATTGCAGGCAGATCCTTTACCAGCTGAACTACCAGGGAGACCCCAGTTTGGAGGCAACTGACATCATAATAATATTTAAACATGTAGACATGGTCTAGTTCTACACTTATTTGTGTCTTCTTTTTCTTTCATCAGTGTTTTTATAGATGTCATTCTGTACATAATCTGTAAAATTTGTACCTGTTTTTATTTTTTTATGCTAATATACTTTTAAACAAAAAACTTAATTCAATTTTTATTGCTATTATATAGAAATATAAGTAGTTTCTAAAATTATTTGCTTATGTATTATTATTATTATTTTTGGTGGTGCTGGGTCTTCTTTCCTGTGTGAGGGCTTTTTCTAGTTGTGGTACACGGGCTTTCTCGCTGCGGTGGCTTCTCTTGCTGTGGAGTCTGGGCTTACGGTGCACAGGCTTCTGTGGTTGCAGCAGGTAGGCTCCGTAGGTGTAGCTTGCAGATCCTAGAGTGTATACATGCACGCACGCTCAGTTGCTAGTCGTGTCTGACTATTTGTGACCCCCATGGACTGTGGCCCACCAGGCTGCACTGTCCATGGAATTTTCCAGCCAAGAATCCTGGAGTGGGTTGCCATGTCCTCCTCCAGGGGATTTTCCCAACCCAGGGATGGAACCTGCATTGCCTGTGTCTTCTGCACTAGCAGGTGGATTCTTTACCACTAAGCCACCTGGGAAGCCCCCTAGGTGAGTGGGCTTCAGTAACTGTGGCATGCAGGCTGTAGTTGGGGTGCACTGGCTTTCGTTGCTCTGCAGTCTGTGCAATCTTCCCCAGTCAGGGGTCGAATCCATGTCCCCTGCATTGGCAGGTGGATTCTTATCGACTGAGTTCCCAGGGAAGTCCAAGAAATATAATTAATTTTTCTTACTCCAGGCTTGCATCCTTCAACTTGCTAAACCCTCATGTATTTCTACGACTCTTTTTGTAGATTTTAAGGGTTTTCAATGTGGACAATCACATCCTCTGTGAGTAGAGATGATTTCATTTCTTTGGTATGCACCCTTTTATTTGTTATTTTGTTGCCCAAGATGTGATCTTAAGTATGATGTTGAAAGAATGCAGAGAGAAGACACCTGTGTCTTGCTCCTGGTCTTAGAGGAAAAGCATTCAGTCTCTTACAAAAATCCTCATCAAAATACTAGCAAACTGAATTCAGCAGCAAATTAAAAGAATTGTACACCATGACCAAGGGGGATCTCCTGCCAGAATGCGAGGGTGGAAGGAGTGATATGAACATCAATGAATATAACACACCACATTAATGGAATGGAGGGGGAAATCCATAATCATCTCAATTGATGCAGAAAACGCACTTGACAAAATTCAACACTTTTTATGATAAAAACACTCAACAAACTGAAAGTAGAAGGAAACTGTCTCAACATAATAAAAAAAAAATATGTATATGAAAGACCCACAGCAAACATCACACTCAACATTGAAAGACTGAAAGCTTTTCTTTTAAGATCAGGAGCAAGGCAGGGTTGCCCACTTTTGCTACTGCTATTCATCAGTCCTGGAAGTTCTAGGAGAGCAGCTGGACAAAAGGAAAAATAAAAGCCGTTTAAGTTGAAAAAGAAGAAGTAAAATCATCTCCATTCACAGATGTTATATATACATAATCCTTATGTGTACAAAATCTGAAAAATTCCATACCTACACACAAAACCATTACAACTAATAAGTGAATTCAGCAAAACAGCAGGATACAAAGTCAATATATAAAAAATTAGTTGCATTTCTATACACTAATAATGAATAACCCTAAAAGGAAATTACAAAAATGATTCCATTTAGAATATCATCAAAAAGTAAAATACTTAGGAATTAATCAAGGAGGTCAAAAACTTATCCAGTGAAAACTACAAATCATTGTTGAAAGAAATGCAAGAAGACATAAGTAAATGGAAAGACACCCCATATTTATGGATTGGAAGCTTTAATATTGTTAAAATATCATTACTATCCAAACCAATCTACATATTAAATGCAGCTGCTATCAACATTGATGACTTTTCACAGAAATAAAAAAAAAAACTCATTCTAAAATTTATATGGAATCTTAAGGGACCTTGAATAACCAAAAAAGAAAAATCCTGAAAAAGAACAAAGCCAGAGGAATCATACTCCCTAATTTCAAAGCTCACTACAAAGCGACAGTAATCAAATAGAGTGGCACTGGCACAAAGTCAGACATAGAGATGAATGGAAGAGAATACAGGATCCAAAAACAAACCCTCACACAATCGGTCAAACCATTTTTGACAAGGGCATTAAGTCCATTCACTGGAGAAAAGACAGTCTTTTCAACAAATGGTTCTAGGGAAATTAGATATTCACATGCATAAGAATGAAGTTAGATCCATACCTAACATCATACACAAAATTAACTCAAAGTGGATCCTCAATCTAAATGTAAGATCTGTAACTATAAAACTCTTTGAAGAAAAAATAGGACAAAACTTCACAACCTTGAATTTGGCAGTCATTTCCTGGATATGACACCAATGACACAGTCAGCATAAGAAAATATAGAGATGGGACTTTATGAAAATTTTAAATATTTTTCATGAAAATGTAATATCAACAGAGAACAAAGGGAACCCAAAGAAATGTGAGGAAACATTTGAAAATCATATATCTGATACGAGATTGATATCCAGAACGTATAGAGAACTCCTAAAACTCAGTAACAACAAAAATCCTAACTCAGAAATGAGCAAAGGCCACGAATAGACATTTTTCCAAAGAAGATATACAAATGGCCAATAAGCACATGAAAATATACTCAATAGAACTAATCATTAGAGAAATGCAAATCAAAACTACAGTGAGGTACCACCTTACACCTCTTAGAAGAATGACCATTTATTTTAAAAAAAACATAAATATAGGTGAGATTGTGAAGAAACTGGAACACTTGTACACTGTTGGCGGGAACATGAACCAGTACAGCTACGTGGAAATCAGTATGATGGTTCCTCAATACATTAAAAGTAGCATTAGTGTATGATCCAGTATTTCTACTGGGTCTGTGCTGAAAAGAATTGAAAGCAGAATCTTGAAGAGAAATTTGTAATACCACATTCATAGAAGCATTTTTCACAATAGCTAAAAAGTGGAAGTCATTCAGGTGTTCACTGCTAGATGAATGGATAAGCAAAACGTGGTACACCCATAGAATGGAATATTATTCACCTGTTAACAAGAAGTAAATCTGGCACTATTATGGACGAAGCATGAGGACATTATGGTAAGATAAATAAGCCAGTCACAAAAAGACAAACACTTTGGGATTTCACCTACACGAAGTACTTTAGAGACAAAAAGTAGAATGATGCTTTCCAGGAGCTGTGAGAAAGGAAGTATGGGAATTGTTGTTTAATGTGTATAGAGTTTGTTTTGCAAGATAAAGAGTTCCAAGTATGGATAGTGGTGATGGTTACACATGGTTATGAATGTACTTAATACCATTGAACTGTACACTTTAAAGTGGTTAAGGTTGTAAACTTTGTGTTATGAATATTTTCCCTCAATAAAAAAAAATAGAAAAAGGCTATCAAGGCATGAAGGAACATGAAGGAAATGTAAATGCACAGTCCTAAGTGAAAGAAGCCAATCTGAAAAGCTTCCACTCCTGATGGTTCCAAGGATATGACATTCTGGAAAAGACAAAACTATGGAGTCGGTAAAAAGATCAGTGGTTGCCAGGGTTAGCAGGGAAGAAGAGATGAACAGATGGAGCACAGAGGATTTTTAGGGCAGGGAAACTATTCCGTAATGCTCCACATGTGCTATAATACAGTTATCAAAACACATAGAACTTAGCAACAGTAAGAGTAACTCTAATGTAAACTATGGAATTTGGGTGATATTAACATGTCAGTGTAGGTTTATGCATTATAACAAATATAGCCCATTTGTAACAAATGCATCAAATCACAAGATACTGATGGTAGGGTAGGCTGCACCTGTGTGAGGGTATGGATATATAGGAACTCTGTACTTCCTACTCAGTTTTGCTCTGAACCTAAAACTGCCCTAAAAAACAAGATATGTTAAGTTGATACAGGACAATTGAGGAGATCTGGGTTTTTTTAAGTGAATTTTGGTTATTTGTGCCTTCAAAGAATGAGTCCATATCACCTTAATTGCTTATTGCATTTCCTTTTAATATCTGGGCGTCTGTGCTAAGTTCTCCTCTTCCATTCCTACTATTTTCTCTCAGAATTGAGGCAACATCCTTCGGAAGAGCCACCCCATGTCCTGAGACTTATGAATATTTCCAACAGGCTGGTGGGGGCAGGTCCATTTAAGGCTGTCTCTCATCTCTGCCAATCAGTCCAGCTAACTTTATGGGTTTTCCCAGGCTCAGCCTCACACCTGTTTGCTTATCATTTCTCAGGGGACACTTAAGGGAGGCCCTCCGTGGACAGGGGAGTTTCTCAGAACAGCTCTCTTCTCTCTGGCATCCTGACCCCGGACACTAGCTGCCCCACAACGCCCCCAATTCCAAGACCAGCTCTAAAACTGAGGGATCCATGGCATTCCACCTGGGTTTCTGGCCTGGGTCCTGGAAACATTCTCGAGGGGGTGAGCTGGGCAGCTGTGAGACCCACTCAGTTTCTTTCCCCTCCCAGGTGGGCCTGTGCTGTCCTCCTCAAGTCCAGCATCTCAACCTCCTTGTGTCCGGACCTTGTTAGTTCTCTGGATCAGTCGGGGGGGAAGGTCATCCAGGCCCTCTCACCCCACACGGTTGGAGCAGCCCTCCCCCCTCCCACCACATTTCTGCTAAAAGTGCAGACCCCCTGGCTGACCAAAGGGGTGACCCCAACCACATACAGGTTGTGTCACAGGGGTCCTTAGGTCACCTGCATGGAGCGGACTCAAGGGGCCAGTTCCATATGTTTCAAGTGGGCAGGAACAGTCCAGGGAGCCTGAGAAACCCCTAGACCATGACAGGTCTGCAGGGGACCAGCCACGGGACAGGGCCTGAGCAGGCACTGACTTCCTGGAGAAGCAGGAGCCCCACATGGCGACCCTGTCCAGAGGGGTCAGGCCAATGCCCTTTGGTGTCTCAGTCACTTACTGCCGGGGCTTCCCCGGTGACTCAGACGGTGAAGAACCTGCCTGCAATGTAGGAGATCCAGGTTCGAACCCTGAGTCAGGAAGATCCCCTGGAGAAGGGAATAGCAACCCACTCAAGTATTCTTGCCTGGAGAATTCCATGGACAGAGGAACCTGGTGGGCTACAGTCTATGGGGTCTCAGAGAGTCGGACATGACTGAGTGACTAACACGCTCACTTCCCGACAGAAATGCTCTTGGCTGGAGGAGACTAGTGTCAGGTCACAATCGTGTGCTTCCTTCCACCCCTGCATCCACCCCACCAGAGATCACATGAAGGGAGCAATCAGGTGATGACGTGAGTTTATTTATCCAGGTGCCTGATGGGGCACTGACTGGTTGGAAGTTGAGGCCAAGTGACCCAGCTAGGGGATCTGGATGGGGTAGGGGGGCAGGTGACCCAGAGACAGCTAGAGGCGACTCCTGGGAGGCAGAAGCCCCAGGGAGCCGTGAAGTCGGGGTTCCTGGGGCAGGAGTGAGAGGTCAGTCAGTCAGGACAGTGGACACATCGGGGACCCTGTCCTGAGTGAGGGAAACCACCCAGCCCAGGTCAGGACAGAGGACCAAGTCACAGGTGAAGCCTGAGCTCGGCTGGCTCTGTGGTGACATGCCAGGTCAGCAGCAGGGCTCCAGGGCCGAGGTTGGGATGTAGCAGGCTGGGCGGGAGCACGCAGGCCTGCAGAGGAGGGACACAAAGGAGGCCGGGCGGCAGCAGCTAGGCTGGCAGGAGGACTTGGGCACACAGCAGGCGGGGCGGCACACGGGGCGGCAGAGGAGGGACACAGAGGTGGAGGGTTTGCAGCAGGACGAGGGGGCTGAGCAGGGGGAGGCCTCACAGCACACGGGCTTGCAGCAGACAGGCGTGCAGCAGACAGGCACGCAGGAGGCCTGCTGGCAGGGAGAGGAGGTGCAGCAGGAGGGCTGGCAGCTAGACTGCTGGCAACATGAGGAGGTAGAACAGGGGGAGGCCTCACAGCAGACCGGCCTGCAGCAGACAGGTGTGCAGCAGACGGGCCTGCAGCAGACGGGTCTGCAGCAGACAGGTGTACAGCAGACGGGCTTGCAGCAGACAGGTGTGCAGCAGACGGGCCTGCAGCAGACAGGCCTGCAGCAGACGGGCTCACAGCAGGCCTGCTGGCAGGGGGAGGTGGTGCAGCAGGAGGACTGGCAACTAGATTGCTGGCAGCACGAGGCTGGGCAGGAGCTGCTGCAGGCTGGCTGGCAGCAAGGGCTGGACTCGCAGCTCACTGGGGCACAGAGGAGGGTCAGGCGGTGGGCCGGGGCGCAGCAGCTGGGGGCACAGCAGGGGGGCTCGCAGCAGCTCTCTGGACAGTCATAGCTCATCTCGCTGGAGCAGACGGACATGGTGGAGGCTGCCATGGTGGAGGTGGTGGGGCTGGAGGAGGGTTTGTGTGTGTGTGAGTGTATGAGCTGTGTATGTGAGGTGCTTGGGGATGCAGGGCTTTTATACCTGGCCGTTGGCTTGTGTTGTCCCCACAGGAGACTCCCAGGCCCTCCCTTCCTTGTTGAGGTTGACAGCTGGCTGAAGGAGGCCCTCATTAGTGCTGGCATAGTTTCCACAATAGTTTTCACTCATTAAACCTGTGAGCGTAAATATCCCATGTTGCAGGATGTTTTTCCATTTCTCCTTTGGCTCCAGAAAAGATATAGAAAATATCTAGGTAAGATCCTACATGAAATGAACCCTGAATATTCATTGGAAGGACTGATGATGAAGCTGAAGCTCCAATCCTTTGGCCACTGTTTCAAAGAGCTGACTCATTAGAAAAGACCCTGATGCTGGGCAAGATTAAAGCAGGAAGAGAAGGGGACAACAGAGGACGAGTTGGTTACATAGTATCATTGACTTAATGGACATGAGTTTGTGCAAGCTCTGGGAGATGGTGAACGACAGGGAAGCCTGCTGTGCTGTATAGTCCATGGGGCCACGAAGAGTGGGACACGACTGAGCGACTGAACAACAGGAACAATGCTGAGTGAGGTTTAGAGGTGATCATATTTCTAAATTGGTGAATTTAGATGTCGCAGCTCTCCTCTGTTTGAGGTGCAGTACTTTTAATAATATTTTGAGTTTTACGCATTTTTAAACTTAGGTGTAATGTGACATGTGCACGTCTGTAAAATGCAAGTGGTCCAGGGGATGTGACCGTGCAACCAGGTGAGAGTCGTGTTCAGCAGGGGCTGCGAGATCCTGGCACTCACCCCCAGCAGCTGCTCTGCCAGCAGGAAGCATGGTGACAGGGACATCCAGTCCCCTGCAGCCCAGCCAGTGTGCCTGAGACGAGCGTTAACGGAGTGTGGTCATACGTGGAGTCTGTTAGGAGATTTCAGGGAGCAGCGCTCACAGGTGTCTGAGTCAGGGGCCGCGTGCATCAACATTTCACCCAGACCCAACTGCTCACAGCACACCCTGTGCACCACACACTTCTCATCTGAGCAATCTGCCCCCCTGGCCTGCCTTCCTCAAGGGGAATGTCCTGAAAGACCCAGAGAGAGGGAGGGCCTCCTCCTGGAGAACCGCGTGTGAGCAGTGGAGACTCGAGGACCCGAGGCAACACCCAGAAGTAAAGCTCAGGCAAGAGTTGGTTTTCCTTGTGGATACAAGAAGATGTGGTCCCAGGGAGCCTGGAACAGCAAGTCAGCAAGGGCTGACTCTGGGGAAGACAGTGACATCTAGGCAGTGGTCATCAAGGTGGCCCTGACCATGGCTGTGGGGTCAGATGACACTGTCTGAGCACCTGTTCTAGGCCAGGTGGTGAGCTGAATGCTCTACACCTGCCAAGTCACTTGATTTCACATCCACTCAGCAAGGAAGTTTCTGTAAGTAGGTGAGGAAGCCCAGGCACAGAGAAGTTAAGCAACCATGTCCAGGTCACACAGCCCAAAGTCTCAGGACTGGGACTGGAAGCCAGCCGTCTGTGTATAGGATCGAGGCTCTTAGCCAGGCCTCCCCCAGGCCAACTTCAGTGCTACTTGCAGAAAGAAGCACGTGTCCAGGGAAGCTTAGCACCAGGCAGCTGAGCTGAAAATTTACAACAGAGGCGGGAAGCAGCAAAATTAACACCACAGAAAATCAACTCTGTGGTTTGGCACAAACACTGCTACTTCCTCCACTCCACAGAGGTAAAGTATGCAGGCTTGCTCAGGGGCTCAGTCGTGTCTGACTCTTTGTGACCCCATGGACTGTTGCCTGCCAGGTTCCTCTGTCCATGGGATTCTCCAGGCAGGAATACTAGAGTAAGGTGCTACTTATTCCAACAGAGTGTAGTGAAATTTGCTCAGTCATGTCTGACTTTTTGTGACCCCATAGATTATACAGTCCAAGGAATTCTCCAGGCCAGAACACTGGAATAGGTAGCCTTTCCCTTCTCCAGGGGATCTTCTCAACCCAGGGATCAAACCCAGGTCTCCCACATTGCAGGCAGATTCTTTACCAGCCAGCCACAAGGGAAGCCCAAAAGATGTAAAGCATAAATCCCCAAATATGATGAGAGAAAATGTAATAAACAGACCATGTGTTTCGCTGACACCAAACGTGATCGCTCAGTTGCTAACAAGGAAGAAGGAAGAGCTAGGACAGAACAGTAGACAGGACTGAACACGAACCACTCTGAGCTGAGCGCACCAAGCTGTATGTGTTTGGACTGGAAGAGCCTCATGAATTCAAGAGCACTGGATTTTTAGAGCCCACCGTAAACATACATTCAGTCAGTTCAGTTCAGTCACTCAGTCATGTCTGACTGTGACCCATGGACTGCAGCACGTCAGGCCTCCCCGTCCATCACCAACTCCTGGAGTTTACTCAAACTCACGTCCATTGAGTCAGTGATACCATCAAACCACCTCATCCTCTGTCATCCCCTTCTCCTCCTTCCTTCAATCTTTCCCCCATCAGGGTCTTTTCAAATGAGTCAGCTCTTCGCATCAGGTGGCCAAAGGATTGGAGTTTCAGCTTCAGCATCAGTCCTTCCAATGAACATTCAGGACTTATTTCCTTTAAGATGGACTGGTTAGATCTCTTGCAGTCCAAGGGACTCTCAAGAATCTTCTCCAACACCACAGTTCAAAAACATCAATTCTTCAGCGCTCAGCTTTCTTTATGGTCCAACTCTCACAACCACACACAACTACTGGAAAAACCATAGACCAGACAGACCTGTGTTGGCAAAGTAACGTCTCTGCTTTTCAATATGCTTTCTAGGTTGGTCATAACTTTTCTTGTAAGGAATAAGCGTCTTTTTATTTAATGGCTGCAGTCACCATCTGCAGTGATTTTGGAGCTCCCTAAAAAATCAAGTCTGCCACTGTTTCCACTGTTTCTCCATCTATTTGCCATGAAGTGATGGGACCAGATGCTATGATCTTTGTTTTCTGAATGTTGAGCTTAAGCCAACCTTTTCACTCTCCTCTTTATCTTTCATCAAGAGGCTCCTTAGTTCTTCTTCACTTTCTGCCATACGGGTGATGTCATCTGCATATCTGAGGTTATTGATATTTCTCCCAGCAATCTTGATTCCAGCTTGTGCTTAGCCAGCCCAGTATTTCTCATGATGTACTCTGCATGTAAGTTAAATAAGCATGGTAACAATATAGAGCCTTGATGCATTTTTTTTCCCTATTTGGAACCAGTCTGTTGTTCCATGTCTAGTCCTAACTGTTGCTTCCTGACCTGTACACAGGTTTCTCAAGAGACAGGTCAGGTGGTGTGGTATTCCCATCTCTTTCAGAATTTTCCACAGTTTATTGTGATCCACACAGTCAAAGGCTTTGGCATAGTCAGTAAAGTAGAAATAGATGCTTCTCTGGAACTCTCTTGCTTTTTTGATGATCCATCAGATGTTGGCAATTTGATCTCTGGCTCCTCTGCCATTTCTAAAACCAGCGTGAACTCTGGTAGTTCACAGTTCATGTACTGTTGAAGCCTGGCTTGGAGAATTTTGAGCATTATTTTGCTAGCGTGTGAGATGAGTGCAGTTGTGTGGTAGTTTGAGTATTCTTTGGCATTGCCTTTCTTAGGGATTGGAATGAAAACTAACATTTTCCAGTCCTGTGGCCACTGCTGAGTTTTCCAAATTGGCAGTTTTTAAATGAACTGAATGAAGGACAGCTCCATCTCCAGGTAGGAAGAAACGGCCGACAGTCTGGTCTGGAAATGAACTATTACCAGGCAGACCCCGGACCTCTCCGACCAAACAGTGAAAGACACAGAGCTTCTGGGGGAACACTGGGGACTAAAGCTCATTTTTCCTTTTTTCAAATTATTACATCTTTCTCCTACATTGGCAGGCCAAGTCTTTACTAGTAGTGCCACTTGGGAAGCCCCTTATATCTTTCTCAAGTAAAGAGAACAGCAGTGTATTTTCACATAAGCAAGAGCTTGGAAAACACTCTATTCATGATTCCCTCTTGGAGAAACACTTAAAGAAACAAGACAAATGATGGGACTCCCCTGGAGGTCCAGTGGTTTAGGATCTGCCTTCCACTGCATGGGGTGTGAGTTCAGTCCCTGGTCAGGAGGCCAAGATCCCACACGCCCCTCAGCCAGAAAAACCGAAACACAGAAAAGAAGCAATGTGGCAACAAATTCAATAAAGACTTTAAAAATGGTCCAGATGAAAAAAATCTTAAGACCATAAACCAGGAAGAAAGAAGACAAATGGCCAAGGATGAAACATACAGGAGAACATGGGGAATTGGGCAGGTGTAAGTGAGAAGAATAAAAGACGCTTACTCCTTGGAAGGAAAGTTATGACCAACCTAGATAGTATATTGAAAAGCAGAGATATTACTTTGCCAACAAAGGTCTGTCTAGTCAAGGCTATGGTTTTTCCAGTGGTCATCTATGGATGTGACAGTTGGACTGTGAAGAAAAGTAAAGTAAAGTAAAAAGTCACTCAGTTGTGTCCGACTCTTTGCAACCCCATGGACTATAGCCTATCAGGCTCCTCTGTCCATGGGATTCTCCAGGTAAGGATACTGGAGTGGGTTGCCATTTCCTTCCAGGGGAGAAGTTACTGCTGCTGCTAAGTCACTTCAGTCGTGTCCGACTCTGTGCGACCCCATAGACGGCAGCCCACCAGGCTCCCCCGTCCCTGAGATTCTCCAGGCAAGAACACTGGAGTGGGTTGCCATTTCCTTCTCCAACGCATGAAAGTGAAAAGTGAAAGTGAAGTCGCTCAGTCGTGTCTGATTCTTAGCGACCCCATGGACTGCAGCCTACTAGGCTCCTCCATCCATGGGATTTTCCAGGCAAGAGTACTGGAGTGGGATGCCACTGCTGTGAAGAAAGCTGAGCGCCAAAGAATTGATGCTTTTGATCTGTGGTGTTGGAGAAGACCCTTGAGAGTCCCTTGGACTGCAAGGAGATCCAACCAGTCCATCCTAAAGGAGATCAGTCCTGGGTGTCCATTGGCAGGACTGATGCTGAAGCTGAAACTCCAATACTTTGACCACCTCATGTGAGGAGTTGACTCATTGGAAAAGACCCTGATGCCTGGAGGGATTGGGGGCAGGAGGAGAAGGGGACAACAGAGAATGAGAGGGCTGGATGGCATCACCGACTCAATGGACATGAGTTTGAGTGAACTCCGAGAGTTGGTGATGGACAGGGAGGCCTGGCGTGCTGTGATTCATGGGGCAGCAAAAAGTTGGATACGACTGAGTGACTGAACTGAACTGAGGTGAGAAGAAAAGGAAGAAAATTCTAAATGGCCAGAGAGATGGGTTCTGTTGGTACACACAGTCTGATCCTTCCCAGGCAGTGACCCTGGTGAGGTTCTGATACTTCATTAATATCAGATGTATTGAAATGCTAAGCTTTTGGATTGTTGTTGCTGATCAGTCACTAAGTGAAGTCCAATTCTTTGTGACCCTATGGACTGCAGCATGCCAGGTTCCTCTGTCCTCCACTATCTCCCAGAGTTTGTTCAAATTCATACCCAGTGAGTCTATGATGCTATCTAAGCATCTCACCCTCTGCCACCCGCTTCTCTTTTTGCCATCAGTCTTTCCCAACATTAGAGTCTTGTCTAATGAGTCAGCTCTTCGCATCAGGTGGCCACAGTATTGGAGCTTCAGCTTTAGCATCAGTCCTTCCAATGAATGTTCAGGCTTGATGTCCTTGCTGTCCAAGGGACTCTCAAGAGTCTTCTCCAACACCATAGATCAAAAGCACCAATTCTTTGGTGCTCAGCCTTCTTTATAGTCCAACTCTCACATACGTACATGACTACTGGAAAAACGACAGCTTTGACGAGACAAACCTCTGTTGGCAAAGTAATGTCTCTGCTTCTTAATATGCTGTCTAGGTTGGTCATAGCCTTTCTTCTAAGGAGCAAGCATCTTTTAATTTCATGGCGGCAGTCATGAAATCACAGCCATCTGTAGTTTTTTTGGAGGCCCAAAAAATAAAGTCTGACACTGTTCCCATTGTTTCCCCATCTATTTCCCATGAAATGATGGGACCAGATGCCATGATCTTAGTTTTTTGAATGCTGAGTTTCATGTCAGATTTTTCACTCTCCTCTTTCCTTCATCAAGAGGCTCTTTAGTTTCTCTTCACTTTCTGCCATAAGGGTGGTATCATCTGCATCACTGAGCTTGTTGATATTTCTCCTAGTCATCTTGATTCCAGCTTGTACTTCATCCCGCCTGGCATTTTGCATGATGTACTCTGCATATAAGCTAAATAAGCAGGGTGACAATATACAGCCTTGATACTCCTTTCCAATTTGGAACCAGTCCACTGTTATATATCCAGTTCTAATCGTTGCTTCTTGACCCACATTCAGGTTTCTCAGGAGACAGGTAGTGTGGTCTGGTATTCCCATGTCTTTAAACATTTTGCATATATTGGGTTTAATAAAATGTAATTAAATACACTCTACCTGTCTTTTTTCACTTTGAATGTGGCTATTATAACAGCTGGGCTTCCCCTGCGGCTCAGCAGTGAAGGAATTACCTGCCAGCAAGAACTGCAGCAGGCACAGATTTGACCCCTGGGTCAGGAGAAGCCCTGGAGGAGGGCACAGAGGCCCACTCCTGACTCTTGCCTGGAGAAGCTCATGGACAGAAGAGTCGGGCAGCTTACAGCCAATTAGGTCACAGAACTCAGACACACTTGAGGCAACTCAGCACACATGCATGCATATTATAATAGGCACAATTACATTTTAGGCCCCCAGCCAAGGCCCTTCACACTTCCCTACAGATGTCTGCCTACTCAGCTCTGTCCCAAAGGGCCAGGTATGTCCATCCTCCCCATATTTCCCAAAAGGGATAGCTGCCTTAATACTTGAATTCCTGAGGGCATCACCCAGTGAGCACCTGCCATTTCCAAATAGCCCATCGCCTTTGGCTGTCGGTCCCTGTGATGGATAGTTTCAAGTGTCAACTGACCAGGCCACGTTGCCCAGTTATTTGGGTAAACATGTCTGGATGTCATGACACAGTTGCTTCTTATGTGAGATCAATACTGAAATCAGTGGACTCGGAGTAAAACAGATTGCCCTACAAAATGTTGTGGGCTACACCCAAGAGTTGAAGACCTTGAGAACAGACTGAGGCCCCCCCAAGGAGAAGAGATTCTACCAGCTGGTCATCTGTAGCTGCAACACCAATTCTTCCCTGGAAGCTCACCCTGCAGATTTGGGTCTTGCCCGCCTCCAAACTGTGTGAGCTAGCTCCTCAACATCAATCTCTGTTTATGTGCACATGTCTTATTGGTTCTTTCTCTGGAGAACCTTGACTCACACAGGCTCCCAACATCACTGCATGTGGCTCTCACCATCCAGACCTTCGCACACAGAGGGAAGCACTCACACTCCTGTCCAGGGCACATGGGGACGGCTGGCACCAGCCTGTCTGAAGCTGTTTCTGGAGTAAGCTTTACATATTCAAGGCAGATGTTTACTAAACAACGTCTCCTTTGTCCCTAGGGAAGCCCCATGTTCCCAGTGTGCAAGCTTGGGGCCTGAACATATGCCCCACTGCCACCCATCACTCACTTCATGCAGGGGTCTACAGGTGAGCAGGATACTCTGGACTGGAGGCTGCAGTCAAACTATGGCCTCAGGACACCCTGGCAGAGAGTAGCAGGGCGTAGTTAGCCATGCCTGATGATGTTACAGTCCTGGATACAACTCAAGGCCAGGTTTCTAAACCAGCCTGGACCACTCTCTACAACAAAGGTCTTTCCCAGAGTTTGAAGAGATATGCACTCAAGGCACAGAGAGGGCATGACAATGACTTTATTTGTTAATGGGCAGACCCCTCACCTAGGTCAGGACAAAATCTATGACCAACAAGGATGGAAAACAGGATGCTGGCTGACACTCAGGGCCTGGAGGGAACCAGGAGCCAGCCCAGGCTGCTCACAGGAAATTCTGGGGCAGAAGGAGACCCCAGACTTGGCTCTAGGCCACAGAAATTTCACGTGAAAGCCAGCGTTGGCCCTGGAAGGAGTTGGCAATGTGCCAGGTCAGCAACACGGCTCTGGGGCTGAGGTTGGGATGCAGCAAGCAGGGCGGGAGCACGCGGGCCGGCAGAGCAGGGACACACAGGAGGCTGGGCGGCAGCAGCTGGGCTGGCAGGAGGAGGTGGGCACACAGCAGGCGGGGCGGCACACAGGACGACAGAGGAGGGACAGGGAGGAAGAAGGTCTGCAACTGACCAAGGAGCAGGGGTTGGGCTGGCAGCACAAGGAGGCTGAGCAAGGGGAGGACTCACAGCACACGGGCCTGCAGCAGACAGGTGTGCAGCAGACAGGTGTACAGCTGACAGGCCTGTAGCAAACGGGCTCACAGCAGGCCTGCTGGCAGGGGGAGGAGGTGCAACAGGCGGACTGGCAGCTAGACTGCTGGCAGCACAAGGCTGGGCAGGAGCTGCTGCAGGCTGGCTGGCAGCAGGGGCTGGACTCGCAGCTCACTGGGGCACAGAGGAGGGTCAGGCGGGGGGCTGGAGCACAGCAGCTGGGGGCACAGCAGGGGGGCTCACAGCAGCTCTCTGGACAGTCGTCCACCTGCCAGGAGGACCCAGGGCAGGAGTCATATGACCCAGGCAGGCAGACCCGGCTGTTGTAGGTCAAGTCACTGGAACAGTCAGACAGGGTGGAGAAAGCCATTGTGGGCTTGTGGGTCTGGAGGAGGGTCAGGATGTGAGTGTGAGTGAGTATGTGTGCGAGTTCCCAGAGCTGCCCAGCTTTATACCTCCTCTCTGTGCTGTGTGTTGTTCTGGCAACAGCTTGATGAAGTCTTTCCTTCCTTGTTTTTGTTTAGTATCATGCTCTGTTTGGCAGCACTGGTCACTGTCTGTAAATACTTTTGGCTGGTGAGGCTCCTGAGTGGAGGCAGGGATATCCTGCCCATGTTTGTCTCCAGAGGCAAGATAATAGCAAAGCTTTTGATGCCTTTGCAAGGACAGTAGCAGTCAGGTAACTTTCTGATAACAAAGGCCCTCTGTGCCAGTGGGGACAACAGCTGCTCTTGTAAACAAAACTTCTAGTCCCAAGGAAGGGACGAGAGCCAATCCCAGAATCAGGGCTTTGAGAGGAGGGAGGTATGTTCAGGAGTGGACAGGTCTGGCCACGCCCCACTGGCATTAAACAAAACTTCTAGTCCCAAGGAAGGGACGACAGCCAACCCCAGAATCAGGGCTTTGAGAGAAGGGAGGTGTGTTCAGGAGTGGACAGGTCTGGCCATGCCCCACTGGCATGGCTGCAGGGTGTGAGCTGACAGAGCAGGCTGTACTTTGTGAGCTGATACTGCTGGTTATCATGGAAGGTGAGGGGACCTGTGTCTACTAGGAGTGAACCCTGGGTCAGATGTGAGGGGCTGTGTCCTCCTGGGGCAGAGACTGGCTCACAGAGAAGGGCTCGGATGCAGACGCAGGCTAGCCCAGAGAGAATGACCACTGGAGCAATTGCCTTTTGCTGCATTGCACGTGAGCCTTTATAGAAGCTGCACAAAAGAGTCTTAATGTTCACACCTTCCTCCTCTCCTCACAGTCCAGACAATGTCAGGGGCTCCTGCAGCCCTGGGTGCTGATTAGAACAACATCTCCTCCCTCAAGGACCCCTTCCACCGGTAGGCATTCACCAGGTTGAGGTCCTGGAGTCTGTCACAGTGAACGTCAGTAGGAGGGCCTGGTTGTCTGTGAGCCTTGTGCATGGACACCTGGACACTGTGTCTCCAGTACTCCGTTCACAGCTGTGGCCTAGCGAGCACAATGGCATCTGGCCATGACCCTGTGTGTCCTCATTTTTCAGCCATTGTATTCTTCCAAGTCTCTGAAGGGGCAAGGGCAGGACCTTGGTGATGCCCTTGTCTGCAGGTAGCCCCCAGATTCCATAGAGGACTTGTCAGGGACAAGTGGGCTTTCGAGTTCCAGCCTTCACTGACCTCTGATGGGTGGGACTGAGGACTCTACTGGAGGACTGCATGGCAGTCAGATAACAATGGAGAAATATTACCTTAAAGAAATAATATGTTAAAACTGTATAAATGTATTGAACAACTTTAATCTACACATCCAGGAGGTTGAAGAAATTCCAAATAAGATACACAAGTAAGAGTCACAAACAGACACATCCTAGTAAATACATTGAAAGTCAAAAGCTTAGAGAAAATCTCAAAAGCAGAAGGAGAAAAATGCTGAGTCTCTCACAAGGGAATCCCAGTAAGACTTACAGCTGACTTTCCATCGGAAACAACTGAGACGAGAATCAATGGGACCAGGTATTCTCAAAGTATAAACTGTTAGTTTTCATTCCAATCCCTAAGAAAGGCAATGCCAAAGAATGCTCAAACTACCGCACAATTGCACTCATCTCACACGCTAGTAAAGTAATGCTCAAAATTCTCCAAGCCCGGCTTCAACAATATGTGAACCGTGAACTTCCAGATGTTCAAGCTGGTTTTAGAAAAGGCAGAGGAACCAGAGATCAAATTGCTAACATCCGCTGGATCATAAAAAAAGCAAGAGAGTTTCAGAAAAGCATCTATTTCTGTTTATTGAGTATGCCAAAGCCTTTGACTGTGTGGATCACAATAAACTGGAAAACTCTGAAAGAGATGGGAATACCAGACCACCTGACCTGCCTCTTGAGAAACCTGTATGCAGGTCAGGAAGCAACAGCTAGAACTGGACATGGAACAACAGACTGGTTCGAAATAGGAAAAGGAGTACGGCAAGCCTGTATATTGTCACCCTGCTTATTTAACTTATACGCAGAGTACATCATGAGAAACGCTGGGCTGGAAGAAGCACAAGCTGGAATCAAGATTGCTGGGAGAAATATCAATAACCTCAGATATGCAGATGACACCACCCTTATGGCAGAAAGTGAAGAGGACCTAAAGAGCCCCTTGATGAAAGTGAAAGAGGAGAGTGAAAAAGTTGGCTTAAATCTCAACATTCAGAAAACAAAGATCATGGCATCTGGTCCCATCACTTCATGGGAAGTAGATGGGGAAACAGTGGAAACAGTGTCAGACTTTATTTTTGGGGGCTCCAAAATCACTGCAGATGGTAACTGCAGCCATAAAATAAAAAGACGCTTACTCCTTGGAAGGAAAGTTATGACCAACCTAGATAGCATATTCAAAAGCAGAAACATTACTTTGTCAACAAAGGTTAGTCTAGTCAAGGCTATGGTTTTTCCAGTGGTCATGTATGGATGTGAGAGTTGGACTATGAAGAAGGCTGAGCGCCGAAAAATTGATGCTTTTCAACTGTGGTGTTGGAGAAGACTCTTCAGAGTCCCTTGGACTGCAGGAGATCCAACCAGTCCATTCTAAAGGAGATAAGTCCTGGGTGTTCATTGGAAGGACTGATGCTGAAGCTGAAACTCCGATACTTTGGCCACCTCATGTGAAGAGTTGACTCATTGGAAAAGACTCTGATGCTGGGAGGGATTGGGGGCAGGAGGAGAAGGGGACGACAGAGGATGAGATGGCTGGATGGCATCACTGACTTTATGGACATGAGTTTGAGTGAACTCCGGGAATTGGTGATGGACAGGGAGGCCTGGCGTGCTGCGATTCATGGGGTCGCAAAGAGTCGGACACGACTGAGCAACTGAACTGAACTGATAAGCTGTCAATCAATAATCCTATATACAACAAGGCATTTTTAATACATGGAGGAAAAATATATTCCCAGATAAAAATAGAATTTGTTATTAGTTGATTCATCTTATAAAATACTAAAAAGCCAGTAACCAGACAGAAATTCTAATCCACAGGAAAAAACAAAGAACAGCAGTAAAGGTAACTATGTAATTACAAAAAAAATACAAATTCACTTTTTTAATTCCTTCTCTTAATTGATTTAACACAATTTAAAATAATATATGTATAAAGCATTGTATAAAACAATATGTATGTAATGTATTGTTGGGCATACACTTCATAGACATGTAATATATTTGACAACATCAGCAGAAAGGCAGTACGTGGGAGCACAGCTATACTGGGCAAAGGAAATAACAGCAGATGATGACTCAGATCCACAGGAAGAAGTGAAGAGAACCAGAAACAATAAAAAGGTTAGCATGCTGCTGCTGCTGCTAAGTCGCTTCAGTCGTGCCCGACTCTGTGCGACCCCATAGACGGCAGCCCACCAGGCTCCCCCGTCCCTGGGATTCTCCAGGCAAGAACACTGGAGTGGGTTGCCATTTCTTTCTCCAATGCATGAAAGTGAAAAGTGAAAGTGAAGTCGCTCTGTCTTGCCCGACTCTTAGCAACCCCATGGACTGCAGCCTTCCAGGCTCCTCGGTTCCTGGGATTTTCTAGGCAAGAGTACTGGAGTGGGGTGCCATTGCCTTCTCCGAGCATAGAACAAGCTTTAAATATATATTGCTTTTCTTTCTTCTCTAAGCTTCTTAAAAAATCATAAAAGTATAATAAGTAGTAATTATAACCACATATCATTTGATTTTAACATGTAAGGTGTAATATTTTAACAGCAAGACCACAGAAAATATAGGAAGGACTAGAGTTATATATAAAATGGAGCAATGTTTTCATACATCGCTGGAATTGAGTCAGTATAAATCAGAAGTTGATTCTGATAACTTAAATAAATATATGGTAGGCCCTAGAGCAAACACTAAGGGAAAATTTTAAAAATAGGGGAAAAATCATTAAAGAAATAGAACACTATATTGGAAAATATTTACTAAAAGAAAAACAGTAAAGGAGGATTTTTTGTTGCTGTTGTTTAGTCACAAAGTTGCATCCAACTCTTTTGCAACCCCATGGACTGTAGACCACCAGGCTCCTCTGTCCATGGGATTTTCCAGACAAGAATACTGGAGTGGGTTGCCATTTCCTTCTCCAGGGGATCTTCCCGACCAAGGGACTGCACCTGCCTCTCCTGCAGCGACAGGCAGATTCTTTACCACTGAGCCACCTGGGAAGCCCAAAGAGGAACTCAATTATGAAAAGACGTGAAATAAGGAACAAAAAAGTGAAATAGCAGGTGTAAAGCCAACCACAGTTAATGCTCATTATTATGTTTGAGAAAGTTACCACAAACACTGGACCTTTGCTTCTGGGGAAAGAAAGATTTTGGTTCCTGTGAGCCTCCGGTCTCATTTTCATCAACTAATCAATACAAAATTGTGTGCCTCTGTGTCAGCAATGAAGACAGCACAACTGAAAATTTTTTTTTTTTTAAGTTTTTTTAAAAAAGCTAATTCTATAAAGCTATTAGAGAAAACTTTGGGATAAATCTTCATGTCCTCAGATTTGGCATTGGATTCTAAGACATGGCTTTAAAAGTAGAAGCAAGAAAAAAAAAGGTAAATATGACTTCTTCAAAATTAAAACGTTTTGTACTTCAAAGGAGACCATCAAGAAAGTGAAAATACAGTCCATAGAATGGGAGAAAATATTTGAAAATCCTATATAGCACAAGGAACTTATATCTAGAGTTCTTATATAAAGAACTCTCATAACACAACAATTTAAAAGGCAAATAATCCAATCAAAAACTAGGCAGAGGACTTGAATAGACATTCCTCTAAAGAAAAGGCATAAGTGGCCAGTATGCACATGTAAAAACACACACCATCGCTACCCATCAGGGGAACGAAATCAAAGCCACAGTGAGATACTGCTTCGTGCCCACAAAGGTCACTAGAATAACGAAGTCAGATAACAACAAGGGTTGGGGAGGATGTGGAGAAACTGCAAGCTTCATCCAGTGCTGGTGGGGATGTCAGATGGTGCAGCGACTTTGTGAGACAGTCTGGCAGTTTCTAAAATGTTAACCCATTGATGTAAGAGCCATCAACTCCACTCCTAAGTATATACCCAAGAGAGATGAAAATCCACGCCCCTACAAAAATGCTTATACATGAATGTTTATAGTAGCATTATTTGTAATACCCAGAAGACAGCAATAAGCCAAATGTCCATCAATGACAGATGGGGCGATCAAAATGTGGTATATCCTCACAGTAATCTATGGCATGGCCACAAAAAGGGATGAAGCACTGATACATACTACAGCACGGGTGAACCTTGAATACATACTACATAAGCCAGTTACAAAGACCATATATTATACGATTCCCATGCTATGAAATGTCCAGGCAAACCCAAAGATAATGTGAAGTCAATGGGTTGCTGCCTAGGGCTGGGGGTGGGGAGTGTGGGGTGAAGGGTGGGAGCCAATGGGCTAAGGGCTTCCTTCTGAAGCCCTCATGTCACAGGCATGAGCTACAACAGGCTGTGGTGAGGGTTGCACTTGGAGGTTGACTGCACCCAATGCCCCAGACACGTGCACCTCAGATATCTGAATCACTAAAACCTATTTTTAAAAAGTTACTGAGAATCACAGGAAATAAAGAGATGGAGTCAATTTTCTGGGAGACCCGTGGGTTGGATCTTGTTCAAGAAAGTAGCTGACATGACAAAGACTTTTACCTGAGAACTGGAATTACATAAAACAGAAGACAATGGAAATTACAGTACTGAAAACACAATGGCTGGAGCTGAAAACTCAGCAGATGGGTTTGCAGGTAGATTTCATGGAATGAAAGCAGAGAGGATACGTGAGCAGAAGTCCCTAGGGAGTATCAGGATGGACTCACAGTTGACAGAGTTCACAGTGAGAGTCTCGGTTATGGAAGGATGGGGCTTTCCAGGTGGCTCAGTGGTAAAGCATCCACCTGCCAATGCAGGAGACACAGGAGATGTGGGTTCAATCCCTAGGTGGGGAAGATCTCCTGGAGGAGGAAATGGCAACCCACTCCAGTATTCTTCCCTGGAAAATCCCATAGACAGAGGAGCCTGGTGGGCTACAGTCCATGGGGTCATAAAGAGTTGGATACGACTGAGCCCGCACGGATACTGCTATGAGAAGATGGAGAATCCTGACTTGGAACGTGAGGGATGGGTCGCATGCCTAGCAAGTGCCTCTCTCCTGGACCCTGCGGAACCTTCCAGAGCGCTCCTGTCCTGGCAGGAGAGGGTGGGGATGTTAGCTGGATCTGGGGTGGATGGGACTGCAAATCTCAGGTAAGCAGACCCCAGAAGGGTATGTTTTGTTATTCTGTTCACATTTCCTGCCAAAGGATGTCAAACTAAAAACTGTGGCATCATCTCTCGCCTTTGACAGCTCAGGACACCAGAAAGTTACAGTTGCTATACGGACCCTTGGTGACAGTCACACGGGCTCTGCCTGCACACTCACAGCAATGGGCACCTCAATACCTACCAAGGCCAGCCGTTCTTGACCTCTTGATGGGCCAGTCATGCCCTCTGCACACTCTGGCATTGCTCTAAGTCCTTCAGTCGTGTCCGACTCTATGCGACCCCATAGATGGCAGCCCACCAGGCCCCGCCGTCCCTGTAAGTCTCCAGGCAAGAACACCCTGCACACTCTGGCATTGGGAACATGCAAAGGCACGGGGTCATTCTACAGGTAGAGCAGGAGGAGTCACTGACCTTAGGGGGGAGGCTGGGGACTTTCAAGGTCACAACGATGGAAAATTCCTCCGGGAAGAGATCACATCTGAAGAAAATCCTCGAGGCAGGGAAGCTCAGGGCACGGGGCGCGGCGGCTGAGAGCTGGAGTCCTCGTGCACCTTGGACCTGCATCACCCTGACCCCGACTGCAGAGCCATCGGGAGGGACCGCCTCTGCCAGCATATCCAGGGGCCGCAGGTCTGTGTCAAGGAAATTATAGGTGGGTTACAGGGTGCCTGGGTGTGACTGCAGCATCATCACAAGAGCCCTGCAAGCTGAGTGTCACAACTTCCCTCTAACCAGTGAGCAGACAGAGGCACGGAGAGCTTACAATCCAGTGGGTCTGCTGTGACCTCTCCTCCCCACAGCTCCACCCTGTCCTCCGACTGCCAGGCGCTGTGCTGGGCCTGCTGGGGGTCAGCTGGAGGTCAAGGAAGTCCCCGCCTAGCCCCAGGTGCCCAGGAGATAGGCTCCCACGTGGGAAGCACCCGGGTCTGGATGCGGCAGGGACCACATCCGTGCCCTGCAGAGCTGTCTGTGAGGTTACCTGTGCTGCTGGAGAGCGGGCACCTGACAAGACCTGGACTCACCCCGGCCTGGGCACTGCCTCCTCCACACGCTGTAGAGGAGCAGGCGGGCTCCTGTTCTGAAGTTCAAGGTCATCAGACAAAATATACCCAAGGCCAGATGGTAGGAAAGGACAGTGGGGAGCCGGGTGAGCACCTGTGACTAGCAGTGGGGGTCGTGTCAACCCCACCACCCCCTGGCCCCACAGTGGGAGGGAAGGACTGGCTCGGGGCAGAGCCCACGGCTGCCCCTTGGACCCTTCCAAACTTGGCTGCCATGTGTCAGGTCATGGCTGGGATAAGACACAGGCCCGTGAGAATGAAAAGCCCTCCCCAGAGCTGTCTCCCTCGGGGCCTGGCGGTTCTGCTAGGAGGCCTGAGCCTGACATGGAGCTAGCGGTCAGGGCACTACGGGGATGGGTCAGCAAGTCAGCAGGGCTGCGGCCATAAGAGGAAAGGACGCCCCCAGTGCACTCCCACCACACTCAGGCCCAGCCCCACCCGCCCCAAGGCTGCCCCTGCCCTCTGCACAGCCCCAGAGGGTGACCAGAGGGGGCTTTGTGGAAGCTCCCAGGGGCGGGGTGTCACAAACAGGGTAGATGAAGCAGAAGACAAGGAGCATGTTTTCTCCATTAAATTAAGGGGATTTAGGAAGGAAAAGGTCTCTCCAAACCAGTTCAGAGGAAAAACACTGAGTCCAGAGAAGAGAGGAGTGAAGTGAAGTGAAAGTCGCTCAATTGTGTCTGCCTCTTTGGAACCCCATGGACTATACAGTCCATGGAATTCTCCAGGCCAGAATACTGGAGTGAGTAGCCTTTCCCTTCTCCAGGGGATCTTCCCAACCCAGGGATCAAATCCAGGTCTCCCGCATTGCAGGCAGATTCTTTACCAGCTGATCCACAAGGGAAGCCCAAGAATATTGGAGCGGGTAGCCTATCCCTTCTCCAGCAGGTCTTCCTGACCCAGGAATTGAACCGGGGTCTCCTGCATTGTGGGTGACAGCCACTCAAAGTCAGAGCACAAAACGTGGAAGGTCAGTGGTGAGAGGGACCAGAGCAGACCAGGGTGGGCGGGGCGAGGGGAGAGGTCCAGAGAACAGAGGGATTCTACCCAGAAGGCAGGAAATTCTTACTAACAGGGAAACTGGGTGGCCTCAGTAAGCAAGGAACTCGGACTCTTAAAACCAGACCACACTGTCCCACCCCCAGTGCTCAACAAGTTTCAGAGTTAAGGGCCATCAAGCCTGGGGCACAGCCAGGGATGCTGACTTCCTCCTGGAGAGGGCCAAGGGGCATCCTCGTGTGTCTGGAGGCGCCCACTGGGTGTGGACGTGCCCGAGGGTGCGGGGACTGAAGGCAGGCTGGACACCGATTTGAGGCTCATGCCAGCTGGGCAGCAATGCTTGAGGCCCAGGGATGTGGCAGCCTGCGCAGGGTCTGGGAGGACAGACAGGCGATGTGGTGAGGGAGGGGTGGATGCTGCTCTGTGATGGGAGGGCAGGTCATAGTTGTCATTTCCACCACTGGACATGAGAGGCAGCGCATGGTGGGGGGCTTCACTTCGGAAAGCATGCATGCTGCAAACTACACTACTCGTGGCTTGGGCTCTGATGTACCCGAACGTTGAGGGCAGGAACATTGGCTGTGTGTGTCGGGGTCAGGGCTCCCAGACAGATGCCAGGGTCGGAGGTGGAGGGGAGTCTGTTTCGAGAGCCGGATCCTGACCCCGGCCTTGGGCTGCCCAGGTGAGGGGTGAGGTTGTGTCTGGGCAGGGCCCCTGGAGAGCCTGGGGCTGTAAGTGAACACTGCTTACCCTAAATTCACCCCCAAAATGAGAGACACAGGGTACACGGGCCCTGCCTGGCTGTGGCCCACTGTCAAGGTTTCAGCTGTGGCCCCACAGGGGTCCAGCCCCTCCTTTAGGAAATATGGGCCCTCCACCAGGCAGGCCACCCAGCTGCCAGGACATGACTTGACCTGGCCAAGCCCCAGGCACGGCAACTAGGGAGACCTGGATTGCACTAATCCCAGCTCAAGCCTCTCCCTCCATTGTTAACCGAGACAGCCTCTTCCTGGTACCCTCCCCAACACCACTCCACTACCCACCGTGCAGCCTCTGCCCTGGCAGGCCTCTGTCCACACAGGCTCTCTCTCTCTGTGCCTCATCCACACCCCCGCCCTGCCGAGGGTTCTGCAGGTTAAAGAGATGGTGTGTTCGTCTTCCTGGGGAAGTCCCGCTGATGCAGGAACCACTGAGTGACTGATTTCATAAGGGTCAGGGTTCACAAAGGACGCTTGGACACGCAGTGATGGAGTCCAACAAGATAACTCTAACAGATGTGGCATGGTCACCAGCACCTCCTGGGAGGCTGGACACACAGATGGACAATGGCCAAGCCATAGAGAGGTTCTGCCCTACAATCTCGACAGTGACCAGCCTGGAAGCCTGCCCACAGCCTCTGCACTGCCCAGAACATGGCCAGTGACCACCAGCTCCCTAACATTTGTCCCCAGGTCCAGTTTAGGGCCACACAGAGAAAACCAGACCTGCTCCTTGACCCAGGCACATGGGCACAGCTCTGGTCCACCCCGCTTCCCACACTAAGAGCCTCCATCAGACCACACCCAGGCCTTTCTGTCCACTCCAGTCTGTGCCTGAGCCTCTGCCAAAGCCGGTTGTGGTGGCAGACCACCTGCTGGAGCCAGCATGGAATAGACTGGCTTGTTCTCCTTTGGGTCTTGTTCTTATTTTGGTGGTCTTCCTCTATTCCACAAAAGCTCCTTGAAATGCCAGTTTCCAAAATAAACAGTTGTCCCAGGTGCTCATAATTTGGCAGAGAGGATGTAGCAGCCGCAGAGAGATGAACTCAAAGCTGGCTACACATAGGTCCTAACCCCGACCTCAGCCTCATAAGACCTGGCCCACGATTGACTCACTGCACCTTCTGAGCCTCAATTGCCTCGTCTGTAAGATGGGAGGGTGGTGACCGGCCCTGTCGGGTACTCAGCGCAGCTGAAGAAAGAGCTGAGTGACCTGGGGCTGGAGGAGCTGATCACAGCAACAGACAAGGCAGAAAGCAAAACCCTATCTTCCCCTGGAAGGGTGCCCACTGGGGCCAGGGCAGGGACCCTGGGACAAAAGCCTCCTGCAGAATGAGCCCTGGGGCTGGAGAGGGAGCGGAAGGAAGGGCTGGTGTGTGGAAGCGTTTTCACAGGAGGTCTGAGAGGAGGCCCGGGGCTGGGGACGCAGAGCTCCCTCCAGGATGGCCGTGCCTGGCTGTGTCCCGAGCCTGGACAGGGCAGCATCCTGGGGAGGCCTATGGGGAGGCCTGAGGTTGGCCGAGACAGTATGCAAAGCGTTTCTGGCCAGAAGCCAGGCTCCTCATGCCCGAGAATAGTCCCCTAGGGAGGCCTCCTGTACAGGGACCATGAAGACTGAGGTTATTCATTGGCTGGGGGCGGCGAGGAACAATTGCCTTTGTTGGATGCCCAGGTGTGAGCCACAGGCCAGCTTCAGATGGTCTCTGAGATGGCCCCTCCATTAGAGGTGGGGAGGGAGGGAGACCACACAGCCAATAAAGTCCTCTTCACTCTGGATTTCATTGAGTTCACTGGGAGCTCAGGGACTAGGAACAAATTCATTTCCAAGAATTAGGGGTCCCTGCAGGGCAGTGAGACTGACCAGACTGCCCTAGCAACAGAGAGTCCAGTTTGGGCCCAAGGAGAGGCAGATGGACCAGTGATGGGGGGAGCCAAGAGCTCAGACACCGCTGGGCAGGATGACAGCAGTTCAGGCACCGTGGAGGTATAGTTAGTAAGGAGGGATGGTTGACCTGTGGGTGGTGATGGGAAAGTTGGGGCTCAGCAGAGAGAAAAACCCAGGCCCATTCCTCCCTGAACAGGGCACACAGAGTCAGCTCTAGGCAGGGTGGGAAGTGGGACCTCCAAGTTAGAGGGAGAGGTTGCAGGCTGTCTTTGTGTCCTGAGGTTAAGGAAGGTTTCTCAACACTAGACGCAAACCATCAGAAGGAAGCTGGATCATCTGCTCACATCAAAACAAGAATGTCTGCCCAAGAAAGGACACCATGGGCCATGCCGTATTCACAGAACGGAGCCTGGGCAGGATTTAAAACTGACAAGGAGTTAACACACCTCAGGAGCAAGACACCCAGGACACCAGCAAGGAAAATGTGAGAACAGTTGTTGCCCCAAAGGCAGGCAACCCGAGAAAGAAACAGCCAAAACAGCCTGATCAGTCAGACAAAAGCAAATTAAACAGTGACAAGGTATCATTTTCCCCCTATTACACTGGTTAAAAAAGGAAACAGGAAAAAGTATACAGATGGAGCCCAGAAACAACCTACACATCCATCGAGAGCTGAGCAGAAGATGTGGCACATATACACAATGGAATATTACTCAGCCATAAAAAAGAATGAATTAATGCCATTTGCAGCAACATGGGTGAAGCTAGAGAGTATTATACGAGGCGGAGAAAATCACACAAAGACAATACCATATGCTGTCATTTATATATGGAACCTGGTGTACAACACAAATGAATTTATCTGCAAAATAGAAACAGACAGGCACACAGAGAACAGATCTGCCGTTGCCAAGAAGTGGGGTGGGGGAGGGAAGGATTGGGAGTTTGGGATTGGCAGATGCAAATTATTGTATGTAACATGGATAAACAACAAGGCATTACTGTAGAGCACAGGTAATCACATTCAGTATCCTATCATAAACCATAATGGAAAAGAATCTAAAAGAGAAGGCATATATATATAGTATAACGGAATCGCTTCACTCTACAGAAGAAATTGACAATATTGTAAATCAACCAGCTTTCAATTTAAAGTAAAGATGGAGCACAAAAGGGGAAAATGGTTCCTGACCCTGTTCTGTGTTTAAATCGGCTTTTCTTCACTTTTTTAAAAGGCGCTGAAGGGATGTGGAGGGAGGCTGGGCTGGGCCGCTGGGCTTCGAACGGGATGGGCTGTTTTGGCTTGAGCCTGGCGTGTCCCTGGGACGTCCACAGCCTGGAAAGCCACAGCTGCATGGTGACCGGGCTGCAGAAGCTACAGGGAAGGTGTCAAGAGAGCAGGATGCCAGCAATGAATGACCAGTAGGCGTGAAGAGCCCCCGGGGTCAGCTCGGGCTAAGCCCTTCTCTTGCATCCACGCTTTTAAACTCACACACATCCCCTCCCTCGTCACCCTCCAAGGTCTGCGCTAGCCCGGAGCCAAGGGCTCTCAGAACGCGGGAAGTTGTCCAGAGGGCCCATCAGAGAGTACAGCGACAACCGTGGCCTTGGCGCCAAGCTCTCCTGCAACCTGACCTCTCAGAGGCCTGGACCCCCTTTCCTGTGGGGTTGTGGGAAACATCGTCAGGCAGGCAGGAGCTGCCCCCTGAGGCAGACTGCCTCCCAGTGACGGGTAGATGGACCACCCACCCCACAAGGTCGGTGCAGTCAGTCCCGTTCTAGGCCACTTTGTAGGTCACACTTTAACATTCCTGTGAATTTGTGAGAGGCTCTGTGTCTGCCTATGAAAGGACAGCTGCTGGGGCTGCAAGCAGGTCCCCTAAGAGCCACGTGGCTGGCAAGCAGCTGACTTTAGTTCACGGTGTGTAAACAGGTAATAGGGCTTCCAGGATCCCTCAGTCAGCTGACGCAGGGAAGTCCGCACACGGAGTGGGACCAGTCCATCTCCCAACCCCACACTTGCAGTCCAAACCCAAACCTTCCGTTCTCACCTTTCTCGGATGTTCTCTATAGGGTCCAGCAACTGCCTGAGCTCACCAGGCGCCTGGATATTCAGGAGACAAAGCACACGCATCATGCAGGCAGCGGGGCTGGCACGTGGACAAGGGGTTGGGACAGGATGCTCAGCTGCCCGCGGGGTCCCACCCACAGAAGGCACCGCCACTGATCCAAAGAGCCGCCTCCCACTCTTCTCCTGCCAGGAGCAGAGGTGGGTGAGGCCAGGATGGAAGGGCAGCACCCGCCCCAGGGACCTTTGCAATAGAAACACAGCTCACTCCTGCAGGGTGCGATTATCCTGTGATCCAGCCAGCTTTCCGTGTTCCCTTATCGCACATCCTCCTGGTGAGTGAAGACACGACAGTGATGAATGGGGCTGCAGTGGCCTCGGGCTGCAGGAGGTGGAAGTCCAAACACTCATCAACCAGGGGCTCGGCTGCTTCCAAATCCTGTGCATGCGAGTGCCCTGACTCTATTATCCTGAAAACTCATGCAATGATGGAATCAGAGTGAAAAGAGCCATGGAGACCACACCATTCCAAGCCTCCGGTTACAGACCAGGATGGCCAGCACAGAGAGGCGTGTGGATACAGCTGAAGGAGAGGAAGGTCTGTGGTCCCAGTGCTTCCAGGAGGAAAGGAGGATGGTATCAAGTCAACCATAGAGGCTTCGATTGGAGAAACTTAAACTAAAAGGGCAAACGGAACCCACAGTGAGAGGAAGGGAGGAGAAGGATGGAAATCAGTGTGACTGAAACAAAAGGAAAATTCACCGAAACCAAAGCTGGGCCTTCGAGACGATCAATAGAACTGATAAACTTCTATCAGACTGATGGGAGCGGTGGTGTGGGATAAGAAGAAACGATGTATCAATGTCAAAAACTGAAAACGAGGTAACACCGAACATTTTTCAAAAGCTAAAAGAAAACAGACTCACAGACATAGAGAACAGACTGTGGTTGCCAAGGGGGAGGGGAGATGGGAGGGGATGGACTGGGAGTTTGGGATTAACAGATGCAAACTGTTATCTATAGGATGGATAAACAGCAAGGTGTCACTCAGAGCACAGGCAACTATGCTCCATATCCTGTGATTAAACCATAATGGAAAAGAATTTGAAAATGAATATATATATATATATATATATGTATATGTATAACTGAATCACTTTGCTGTACAGCAGAAGTTAATATAAGATTGTAAGTCGGTTATACTTCAATAAAATAAAATTCTAAAAGGAGGAATTAAAAGGATAATGAAGAGACTCTACAAATAGCATTATGCCTATATATCCGAATCTTAGATGAAATGGACCAATTCCTTGATAGGCAGAGACTGTAACTGAGTAGGCCCCTTCTTGGGACAGACCCTCCCTCCACGTCCTCCACCTGCCTCTTGTTCATAGAAAAACTTTTAATACTGTTTGTGGGGTTCTCGCGGCAGGAATTCTGGAACCATTTGCCATTTCCTTCTCTAGTGGACCACGTTTTGTCAGAACTCTTCTGACAAATGACTCGTCTGTCTTGGGTGGCCCGACATAGCATGGCTCATAGTTTCATTGAGTTACCCAAGCCCCATTGCCAAAACAAGGCTGTGATCCATGAAGGGTTAGTGAGCAGTGATGTCCCAATGCTGGTTTCAAAGACTTGGTAACTGATCTACACCTCCATGTGACGTTAACACTAGAGAAAGCTGGAGAGGGGCATATGTGACTTCTTTGTGCTCCTTGTGTGGCTGTGCCATAAAATAAACTAAAGAAGCACCCCACAAGCTCAGACCATGCCTGGACCAGCAGAAGGCCCATGCGTGCTCTGAACCTGCCAGGCCAGCTGCTGCTCGCACCCCGCCCTTCACGACTCACCCAAGGAAGAAGAAAGGACACCTGCTTGACTCCTCCTTCCACCCAGAGCCTGGCCTTGCGCCAGCCTCAGGGCAGGGACAGCACTTACTAGGGGCTGGTTGTGTCCCGAGAAGACGCTGCTGCCCCAGCCCCAGTAGCTGTGACTTTGACCTTATTTGGAAATAGGGTCTTTGCAGATTAATCAAGGTACAGTGAGGTCTTCGGGGTGTCTCTTAATCCCACCAGACTCATGCCCTCATAGAAAGGGGAAGTTTGGAGGCAGACACATGCCCACGTGGAAAACGCCCTGTGACGATGGAAGCAGAGATCGGGGTGATGCTTCTACAAGTGAGGGAACCCCAAGAATTGCCAGAAAAGTCCCAGAATCCAGGGGAGAGCTAAGAGACCCTGGGACAGCTCGTTCCCCAGAGCCTCAGACGGCATTAACCTCCGACGTCTGACGTCCAGACTAAGACCCATTCGTGTTGTGTGAGCTGGCCGGTCTGTGGGGCTGTCACTGCTGCCCGAACGCTGGGCCAGGGCTGCCTGCAGACCAGGACTCACAGTATCTTTATTTAGAACCAAACACACCTCCTCGCTGACCTTCCAGCCACACGACATTGTTCAGCCAGCCCGGAAACCCCAGCGGCACTCACCCTGACCGGGCCAGGACGCAGCGCCCACAGACCCGGGTCCACCTCTGCTCCTAGTGACACTGGTGAAAACAAGAGAGCTGACGCTCCACCCAGGGTTGTTTTTTAGGCCAAAACCAAGTAAAGTCGTTCCAAGCTGACTTCAAGAGACAGCTGAGCTCCTGGGACAGAAACAGTTGCCACTTGTTCTCTGAATCTGCTCTCAACAGCGACCAGGAGGGAGGGTGTAGAACCTCCCCCAGGACAACACACACACCAGGAGGGGAAACAAAAAACAGCAGCCTGGACACTTCACACACTCACACACACACTCACATCCTCACCTTCCTCCAGCCCCTCCACCACCACCACGGCTGCCTCCACCTTGGTATGGCAGCCGGGTCTGTCTGCCTGGGTCCTGTGACTCCTGAACCGGCTCCTCCTGGTGGACGGAGGAGGACAACTGTCCAGAGAGCTGCTGCGAGTCCCCCTGCTGTGCCCCCAGCTGCTGCGCCCCGGCCCCCCGCCTGACCCTCCTCTGTGCCCCAGTGAGCTGCGAGTCCCGCCCCTGCTGCCAGCCAGCCTGCAGCAGCTCCTGCCCGGCCTCGTGCTGCCAGCAGTCTAGCTGCCAGCCCGCCTGTTGCACCTCCTCCCCCTGCCAGCAGGGCTGCTGCACACCTGCTGCAGGCCTGTCTGCTGCACACTGGTCTGCTGCAGGCCCATCTGCTACACAGGGAAGATCCCTTGGATGAGGAAACGGCACCCCATTCCAGTATTCTTGCCTGAAAATTCCCATGGACAAATAAGCCTGGTGAGCTACAGTCCATGAGGTCACAAAGAGTCGGACATGACTGAGTGGCTGAGCATGCACTGTTGCACACCTGTCTGCTTCAAGCCTGTTACACACCTTTTTGTTGCACACCTGTCTGTCACACCCCTGTCTGTCATACACCTGTCTGCTGCAAACCTGTCTGTTGCACAAGGAAGATCCCCTGGTGTAGGAAATGGCACCCCACTCCAGTATTCTTGCCTGAAAAGTCCCATGGACAGAGAAACCTGGCGGGCTACCGTCCATGAGGTCACAAAGAGACACAACTGAGTGACTGAGCATGCACTGTTGCACACCCATCTGCTGCAAGCCTGTCAGTTGCACACCTGTCTGTTACACACTAGTCTGTTGCACACCTGTCTGCTGCAAGCCTGTTAAACACCTGTTTGTTACACATCTGTCTGCACACACCCGTCACACACCTGTGTATTGCATACCTGTCTGCTGCAAGCCTGTCTGCCTTTCAATCATTCTACCTGGAGATTTCTCCTTAATGTTAATTTAAGTTGGTCTTCTGGTGTTGAAGTTGCTCAGTTTTTGTCTGGCATCATTTTGTTTTACCTTCACCTCTGATGGTGTTCTTAAAGGTTTGCAGTTATTTTCTTTCAGCCCCTTAAAGATGCCCTTTCATTGCCTCCTAACTTTCTTCTTTTCTGATGGGAAAACTACTATAAATCTTCTGCTGCTGCAACTATGAAGTTAATGTTTATTTTTCCTCTGATTGTTTTCAATGATTAGTCTTTATCTTTGACTTTCATCAGCTTCATTATGATCCACTTAGGTGTGGCTTCATTAATATTTAGTTCTCTTAAGGTTTATATTATTGCTTGAATTTGTAGCTTGAATCTTTGTTTTAGAAAAAGATTTACCATGATCTCTTCAAATATCCCCCATTATATCTCTTGCTTTCATTTTGGGCTCAAAGGAGGAAAAAAAAAAAGTGAAATTGCTTCACCACGTTCTCCCATATTTATTCAGTTACTTTCCCTCCTTTTGACGCTCTAACCTCATCCTAAATGCTTCATAGCTTCTATCAGTAATCCACCCTCTGGCTGTCTCTTCTATTATTAAATCCACCTATCAAGTCATAAATACTATTGTTACATTTCTGCAATTCTTTGAGTCCAGAATTTCTACTTCTTTTATACATATTTCAGTTTTAGATAAAACTGCCCATCCTTACACCTGTTTTCTTAAGCATAGTCATCACAATTGTTTCAAAAGCCGTGTCTGACGACTCTAACGCCGTGTCGCCTGTGGGTTTGTTTCCACTGTCTGTTTTGTCTCTTGGTGCTATCCCTTGGCATGGCTGTCATCCAAGATTGAATGGCTGAGGTTGTATACGCAAATCCTGGCAGCTCTGAAGGCTTCTCTTCTTCTGAAGAGATTCACCGCACCCTGGGCAGATGGCTTGGGTGTGGCAGAGGACTGTTATTGTTGTGAGGCTGGGAGGCAGACTCTGTAAGCGCTGGTCTGTGTCTGGTTTTCCCCACTCCTAGGACTGAGCTCTTTGGGGTCCTGGCCGAGAGCTGCTCCTTTTTGGCTAGTCTTAACTCTGGGTTTTGTCTCCTTGGTCGAGACTACAAAAACTCTGCTTGGCCTTCAGTGGCTTTCTGATGACCTTCTAAGTATCTTCCCTGTACAGTATGAAACTGGGCAGATGCCTTGAGGGTTCAATCTATGTTTCTAGAGCTCTGCCTCCAATTTGTCTGGGATCTTGTCCCCTCGAGTCCTTGCTGCCTCCACGTGCACAAACCCCATGTAATTTTCTCCAGCCCCCTGGGATCTCGGGAGCTCTGCTGGCTTCTCTTCATTGTAGTCGCAGCCTTTGGCCACGTTTCTCCTCTGTGCACCCAATGCCAAGACTCGTCAGCCACATTTCAGGGAAAAGCCATCAGGAAAAGCTGGCTCACCCCTAAAGGGAAAGCCAGACATAGACCAGCGCTTGCAGAGTCTGCCTAAAGTTCCCTAACATTCAACAAGTTTGCCTCTCAATTCTTAGTTTGATCAGCAGCCCTCCAAAGCTTTGAACAGATGTTTGAGTTTTATCCAGCTTTCCAAGTTCTCCTCGGCAGGAGTGTATCTGGCACTGGTTCCTTATCATAGGTGGAAACAGACATCTCTCCTTCTCTCTTCCTCTGTGTGTGTGTGTCTGTCTGTTTCTCTCTCTATCTCATACATTCCCAGTCTATATGATGAGTTCCTGTATCTACAGAGAGGCCAGGAACCTGAGCACAAGAGGCCAGGTTCAAATGTATTTTATTTGTATAACTCAAAATATGCAGACAGACAACTCAGCCCACAATTTGACTGAAATCCTAGACCCCTCTCTTGCCTTTCATAGACTCCCAAGGAGTCGAGAGGCCTAGACTGAGCCCCATTGTTGGAAGCACAGAACAGCCAGGAAGGGTGAGAATTTGAGCACCCACACTTAGCAGAAGCAGCAGTGCCCCCAGAGTCCTCCCACAGGGGTGAGGTGTCACTCCTCCAGGCCGACGCACACCATTCTGTGCTGGACCTAGAAAACAGCATCACAGGGCACCAAGAACCTGACTTTCCTAGGCTGGCAGCTCAAGGCTCAGCTTGTTCATCTTTACATTTCTGAGCCTGCTGCACAGTCAGGCAGGTCCCCAGGTGTGCACACAGCGGCCCCGGGCATCAGTCAGGGGAGGTGGAGTTAGGCTAGATGGATCTCTCATGCAGCCAGTGCAGACCCCTGCCACATTACCACAGACATACTCCCTTCCTACCTTGATGTTATGTTCTGTCATAAATGTCATAAAAGTTATGACCAACCTAGACAGCATATTAAAAAGCAGAGACATTACTTGGCCAACAAAGGTCTCCTTAGTCAGAGTTATGATTTTTCCAGTAGTCGTGTATGGATGTGAGAGTTGGACTGTAAAGAAAGCTGAGCGCTGAAGAACTGATGCTTTTGAACTGTGGTGTTGGAAAAGACTCTTGAGAGTCCCTTGGACTGCAAGGAGATCCAACCAGTCCATCCTAAAGGAAAACAGTCCTAAATATTCATTGGAAGGACTGATGCTGAAGCTGAAGCTCCAATCCTTTGTCCACCTGATGCGAAGAATTGACTCATTAGAAAAGACCCTGATGTTGGGAAAGATTGAAGGCGGGAGGAGAAGGGGATGACAGAGGATGAGATGGTTGGATGGCATCACCAACTCAATGGACATGAGTTTGAGTAAACTCCAGGAGTTGGTGATAGAGAGGGAGGCCTGGCCTGCTGCAGTCCATGGGGTCACAAGGAGTCAGACATGACTGAGCGACTGAACTGAACTGAAAGGTGCTCAGGATATGTCAACAGACTTCCAGATATACTCAAGAGTTCTAAGAGCTGAGCAATATCTCATAAAACCAAACAAAAACTGGCACTAATGAGAGATCATGGGGTTCCAAATACCAATCAGGAAGAGAGGGTGTTGTGAGCCTCTGTAGGGACAACACACAACACAGAGGAGGGCTATAAAGCCAACAGCCTGAGCACCTCACACACACACACACACACACTCACACACACTCAAACTCTCCTCCAGCTCCACCTCCACCATGGCAGCCTCCACCCTGTCCATCTGCTCCAGCGACCTGAGCTATGACTGTCCAGAGAGCTGCTGCGAGCCCACCTGCTGTGCCCCCAGCTGCTGTGCCCCGGCCCCCCGCCTGACCCTCCTCTGCACCCCAGTGAGCTGCGAGTCCAGCCCCTGCTGCCAGCCAGCCTGCAGCAGCTCTTGCCCAGCCTTGTGCTGCCAGCAGTCTAGCTGCCAGTCCTCCTGCTGCACCTCCTCCCCCTGCCAGCAGGCCTGTTGTGAGCCCATCTGCTGCAGGCCCGTCTGCTGCACACCTGTCTGCTGCAGGCCTGTCTGCTGCACACCTGTCTGCTGTGAGGCCTCCCCCTGTTCTACCTCCTCATGTTGCCAGCAGTCCAGCTGCCAGCCCTCCTGCTGCACCTCCTCCCCCTGCCAGCAGGCCTGCTGTGAGCCCGTCTCCTGCAGGCCCGTCTGCTGCAGGCCCGTCTGCTGCATACCTGTCTGCTGCACACCCGTCTGCTGTAAGGGTTCCCCCTGCTACAGACCCTCCTCCTCCGTGTCCCTGCTCTGCCGCCCCGTGTGCCGCCCTGCCTGCTGTGTGCCCACCTCCTCTTGCCAGCCCAGCTGCTGCCGCCCAGCCTCCTCTGTGTCCCTGCTCTGCCGGCCCGCATGCTCCCGCCTGGCCTGCTGTGTCCCCACCTTGGCCCTGGGGCCCTGCTGCTGAGTGTTCCTCTCAAGGTCACCCCAAAGTGTGAGAGCTCACAGTCATCTGAACCTTCCGACTCCTTACTGAGAGCCTAGACAGCTTTCCCGTCGCCGCCCCAGGCCCTGCCGTGAGCTCCGCCAGTCACCCCTCCTGGGAATGGCACACCCACTTCTTCCAGTGCTGCCTCCCCTCCGCCCACCCTGTCCGGTGTCAGCTTTCCTCCCTGTCCTGTGTCAGCCTTCCCTCCACAGCCTGGGTTGGCGGCCCAGCTCTCCCAGGGGTGTGAGCCTCACGTGGCATGAAGGAAAAGATAAATGCTTGGTGTTGGTTTCTCATCCTCGCCCCCTGAGCTCCGGCACAACCCCTGCTCCTCCACTTGTTCCTAAGCTGGTTTCAATTTCTCCTCCCGTGAGCTGTCAGTTCCTTCCAATAAATTCCTTTCCTGATCAGTTTAACCACAGTTCATTTCTGTTGTTTCCAACTAAGGCCCTTGCTGGACACTCCCCCGTGTAAGGTGGTCCTGGATCACTCCCAAGGGCTTCCCTGTTCCTGCCCCTTCAGTGGTGTCCAGGAGCCCCCACTCCAGAAAGATGAGCCCCCTGGGTCTGTGCAGGAGAGCACACAGCAGGCCCGGGACACTGTCCTCAGGCGGCGGGGAGGGGAATGTGCATGTGGGGAGGGGTCTCTTGTGGGGGGGCCTCAACCTTCTGCACAACTGTGAGGTGTGTGCTGCACACCTGCTCTCGCTCGGGGGCTGGGGTCTTGGTACCAGGCAAAGGGTGCCCATGTGACCAGCCCCCGATAAACTCCCTGGGTGCTCGTCTCTCAGGAGCCCCCTGCTGGCGGATCAAGCGCACCCCGTGTGACCTGGCCGGAGGGTCTCGGGAGGCCTGTGTCTAGCGCCCCTTGACTTCTCCCCGGGCCATGGTCCCTGCGCTGATTTACTCTGTGTTGAGTCCTGTGAAATCTAGGGGATCACCAAACCTGGGTGAGGTCCGGGGGACCCCAGTGCCCATCAGACTGGCAAAAATGTCTAAGTTTGATAACAACAAGCATGGTCTGAAGTATAGGAAACAAGATCTGCTCTGAGATGCAGGCAAGGTTTCCAGTTTTCAGAGTAGGTTAGTAACACCTGGGAAAGCTGCCCAGGTGCACACCTGACCCCTCCCCCAGGGGGCCTCCTGGAGATGACATCACGTGTCTGCACATGAAACCCACACAGGCCATCTCGCAGCAATGCTGACAATAATCTAAGTGCCCCTCAGTAGGAGAATGGACAACTAAACCACAGCATGTACACACAAGGGGGATACGCAGTGGTTAAAACAGCTGAACCAGGGAAACACAGGTAGGAGTGAATTCCAAAACATAACATCGAGTAAAAGGAAAATCATATTGCTGATTAACACATACAGAGTAATACATATACACAGGTCAAAACACTACTTTGACTCCACAACTATAAACATCTCTATGAAACTAGAAAAATATCCATGGGAATGACAGACACCAGCCTGAGAACAGTGGCTCCCCTGGCGGGGGCATGTGGAGAGTACATAGCACCTGTGACGTGCTGTAAATTCGGCAAAATGTAAAGACTTGTTACTTGTTACTGATTCGTAGATGCATAGGTGTTTATTATACTATTTTCTATACTTTCTGAAATATAATTTTAAAAAACTACCTAGAAAAGTAAAAAGCTGTTACACAGACCACGTTCCTGAGCCAGATTCAATAAGATAAACTTGCAATAATTAAAAGAAAATTTCCTCTGGAGAAATCAAAGGTGGTCTCTCCACTTCCCAGGTGGCACTAGTGGCAAAGAGTCCACCCACCAACGCAGGAGACATAAGAGATGAGGGTTAGGTCCCTGGATGGGGCAGATCCCCTGGAGGAGGGCATGGCAAACCACTACAGCAGTCTTGCCAAGAGAATCCCCATGGACAGAGGAGCCTGTCGAGCTACAGTCCATAGGGTCACAAAGAGTTGGACACGACTGAAGCTATTTAGCACACCAGTTGAGGAAACAGAAACTTAATTACAAATTCTTTGAAAATAAATGAGGCAAGTACTACACCCCAGGACACATGTGGTTTAGGTAAGGTAGTACTCAGGGAGTAAATGAAACCCTTAAAGACATATAGCACAGAGTAGGTGGGATTGAAAATAAAATCTCAAGTCAGAAAGTTAGGAAAACTTCAGAAAGGAGGGGAAAGAAATAAATTAGCAAAATTAAGGAACTAAGAACAAAGAAAGAAATAGTAAACATAAACAACAACGCTAAATATTTGCTTTTAAAAGCAAATTAAAAAAAAAGATGTATAAAAGAATTTAAATGTTGACAAACCTAAAAGAGATAAATAAACACTAAAGACAAAGAACAAAGTTTATGAGAAAAAGCTACATCTGTGCGTCAACACAATCAACATTTTTAGGTGAAGATGGTAATTTTCTAGGAAAATATCAACCTGGGAATCAGTGCAAGAAAAAGTACAAAACTTGAATGGCAGTGATCACAAAAGAACTTGAGAAGATAGGGGAATGCTTTCTGGGGCAGTAAGTACCAGATCCACACACTGAACAATGACAGAAAATAGACCAATGGAACTCAGTTGTGTCCAGTAACTGCGCACACTTGTGCTGACACTTGGTTCACAATCAGGGTGTCACTGGGATTTCATAGGTGGTGATAGTACTGGACAACCAGATATCCGCATGGGAGGAAGTGAGCTTTGCCTATCCTCACAGCATACACACACACACATTGACTGGAGGTCGATTACAGAGCTGAATGTGGAAGGCAAAATACTGAAGAGCTGGGAGAAACGTCAGTAACCTCAGATACGCAGATGACACCACCCTTATGGCAGAAAGTGAAGAAGAACTAAAGAGCTTCTTGATGAAAGTGAAAGAGGAGGGTGAAAAGGTTGGCTTAAAGCTCAACATTCAGAAGACTAAGATCATGGCATCCAGTCCCATCACTTCATGGCAAATAGATGGGGAAACAGTGGAAGCAGTAGCTGACTTTGTTTTTCTGGGCTCCAAAATCACTGCAGATGGTGACTGCAGCCATGAAATTAAAAGACGCTTACTCCTTGGAAGGAAAGTTATGACCAACCTAGACAGCATATTGAAAAGCAGAGACATTACTTTGCCAACAAAGGTCCGTCTAGTCAAGGCTATGGTTTTTCCAGTGGTCATGTATGGATGTGAGAGTTGTACTATAAAGAAAGCTGAGTGCCAAAGAACTGATGCTTTTGAACTGTGGTGTTGGAGAAGACTCTTGAGAGTCTCCTGGACTGCAAGGAGATCCAACCAGTCCATCCTAAAGGAGATCAGTCCTGGGTGTTCACTGGAAGGACTGATGCTGAAGCTCCAATACTTTGGCCACCTCATGCAAAGAGCTGATTCATTTGAAAAGACCGTGATGCTGGGAAAGATTGAGGGCAGGAGGAGAAGGACGACAGAGGATGAGATGGTTGGATGGCATCACCGACTCAATGGACATGCGCTTGAGTGGACTCCGGCAGTTGGTGATGGACAGGGAGGCCTGGCATGCTGTGGTTCATGGGGTCGCAAAGACTGAGCGACTGAACTGAACTGAGAATAATACACTGAACAATGTCTTCATGACATTGTGGTAGGTAAAAACTTTTGAAGCAGGACATAAAAAACATTAAGCATAAAAGAAAAGAATCAATAAATTGGACTTCATTAGAATTAAGAACTACTCACAGAGAGGTAAAACTGTCATTATGTGCTGATGACATGATACTACACATGGAAAACCATAAAGATTCCACACAAAAGCCACTACTACTACTACTAAGTTGCTTTAGTCGTGTCCGACTCTGTGCGACCCCACAGACGGCAGCCCACCAGGCTCCCCCGTCCCTGGGATTCTCCAGGCAAGAACACTGGAGTGGGTTGCCATTTCCTTCTCCAGTGTGTGAAAGTGAAAAGGGAAAGTGAAGTCGCTCAGTTGTGTCTGACTCTTGGAGACCCCTGGAGGGCAGCCTACCAGGCTCCTCCGGCCATGGGATTTTCCAGGCAAGAGTACTGGAGTGGGGTGCCATTGCCTTCTCCGACAAAAGCCACTAGAGCTGATAAATGAATTCAGCAGGGTAGCATGACACAAGATTAACACACAGAAATCGGTTGCATTTCTTTACACTAACAATGACATATCAGAAAGGGAAAGGAAAAAAACGTTCTTTTAAAATTACATCCACCAAAAGACACAACTTGGGAATAAGCCTGATCACAGAGGTGAAAGACTCATATGCAGAGAACTATAAAATATCAATAAAGGAAACTGAAGATGATCCAAAGAAATGAAAAGATATTCCATGCTCTCAGTTTGGAAGAACTAATATTGTTAAAATGTCTGTGCTACCCAAAGCAATCTACAGATTTAAAGTAACCCCCGTCAAATTACCCACATTTTTCACAGAACTAGAACAAATAATTCTGAAATTTATATGGTACCATAAAAGTCCCAGAATTGTCAAAGCAAGCCTGGAGAAAAAGGACAAAACTGGAGGCATAGCCTTCAAGACTTCAGACAATACTACAAAGTTATAGTAATCAAAACACCACAGCATTGGCACAGAAACAGACATGGATCAGATAAGGATCAACAGAACAGACCAGAGAGCCCAGAAATAAATCCACACACCTACAGCCAATTAATCTTCAACAAAGGATGCAAGAATATACAATAGAGAAAAGACAGTCTTTTCAGCAAGTCATGTTGGGAAAGCTGGACAGCGATACGCAAATCAGTGAAGTCAGAACAGACTGTCACACCCTACACAAAATAAACTCAAAACGGCTTAAAGACACAAATGTAAGACATGACCCCATAAACTCCTAGAAGAGAACATAGGCAAAACATTCTCTGGCATAAGTCGTACCAATGATTTCTTAGGTCAGTCTCCCAAGGCAATAGAAATAAAAGCAAAAATAAACAAATAGGACCTAATCAAACTGATAAGCCTTTGCTCAGCAAAGAAAACCATAAACAAACAAAAAGACAACCTACAGACTGGGAGAAAATATTTGCAAATGATGCAAGTGATAAAGACAATTTCCAAAATATACAAATAGCTCAATAGCTTAATTTCCAAAATATACAAACAACTCAATAACAACAACAACAACAAAACAGTGGGCAGAAGATCTAAATAGACGTTTCTCCAAAGAAGACATACAGATGGGCCACAGGCATATGAAAAGATGCTCAGCATCACCAATTATTGGAGAAATGCAAATCAAAACTACAATGAGGTACCACCTCACATTGGTCACAATGACCATCATCTAAAAATCTACAAATAGTAAATGCTGGAGGGGGTGTGGCGAAAAGGGAACCCTCCCTACACTGTTGGTGGGAATGTAAATTGGTTCAGTCACTATGGATAACAGTATGGAGGTTCCCTGAAAAACTAAAAATTGAGTTACCATATGATACAGCAATCCATATGCAGAGAAAACTGCAATTTGGAGAGAAACATGCATCTCTATGCTCATAGCAGCACTGTTTACAATAGCCAAGACATGGAAGCACCTACATGTCCATTGATAGGTGAATGGATAAAGAAGATGTGATATATATAAAAAAGAATGAAAAAAATTCTTAAATGAGATAATGCCATTTGGAGCAACATGGACCTAATCATACACAATCAACATGGAGGTTATCATACTAACTGAAGTACATCCGGCAGAGAAAGAGAAATACTGTACAATATCACTGGTGCGTGAGATCTAAAATATTACACAAACGAACTTATTTGTGAAACTGAAACGAACTCACAGACACAGAGGACAGACTTTTGGCTGCCAAGGGCAGGTGGGATGAGGAATAACTTGGGAGTTGGGGATTAGGAGATACACACTACTATATATGAAATGAACAACAAGGACGTCCTGTACAGCACAGGGAACTATATCCAATATCCTGAAATAAACCATCATGGACAATAACATGAAAAAGAATACGTATATATGTATAGCTGAATCACTATGCTCCAATAAAAAGAACTATTCATTGAACCACACCATGGGGCTTTCCTGGTGCCTAGTGGTAAAGAATCTGCCTGCCAATGCAGGCGACATGGGTTCAACCCTTGATCCAGAAAGGTCCTACATGCCGCGGAGCAACTAAGTCTGTGTGCCGCAGCTACTGAAGCCTGCGCGCTCTAGAGCCCATGCTCCATGAGAAGAGAACCAATGCAGCGTGAAGCCCATGCACCCCAACTAGAAGGTAAGCCCTGCTCTCCACAATCGAGAGGGAAGAAAAGCCCGTGCAGCAACAAAGCACCATCATAGTCAAAAATAAATACATGAAAGTTTTCAAAAAAGAAAGACACCATGAACTCACACATCCATTGGAATGACTCATTAAAAAAAGACTGTGACACCCAGTGTCACAACAAAGTGGAGGGACCAGAATTCCCACACATCTGCTGTTTCGAAGATAAGGGTGTCCTCAACACACTGGGGGAAAGGGTCCATACTGCATATTCCAATTTACACGTAACTTCAGAAAAGACAAATGTAGTCTAGAGGGAGAGGAGAGCTATGGTTCAGGGTCAGGACGGGGTGGGACTGACTCTGAAGGAGCACGTGGGAACTCTGGGGATGATGGGAAGCTCTGGATCTTGCTGTGGTTGTGGTCTCATGGTGTCCATGTTTCCCAAAACTCAGCAAATGAAACTTTGAATAAGTCCATTTTGTAGTATGTAAATCATGCCTCTACGAAGTTGACTTCTTGAAAAGGACACCCTCAAGAAAATGAAAAGCACAGCCCTGGACCTGGACGAGCTGGATGTGGGTGACTGTCTTGTGGGGGGTGGGCTGCAGCCACTTGCTCCAGCTCTCGAGGGCTGACCGTGCATCGCTGTGCATTTGGTAACATCACACTGGTAGCCAAGCTGAGGGTGTCCACACCGTGGAAACTGACAAACACAACACGCCAGGGCTTTCTTGTTTTTGCTTTACAGCCAGACGGTTATTATATATTTACCAGCACAAAACTGCATAGATACAAAGATAACTCATATTCAGAATGTATAATAAATTTCTATAAATCAGTAAGAAATGCAATTAACCCTACTAAAAAATCAAATGACTTGAACAGACACCTCCCAAGAAAAGATATCTGAATGTTCAACTTTACTGCATCCAGGATGCAAGTTAATTCAACATTGTGTACTGAAATGGAGCTGGACCCTGTGGTCTTGACCCCCATGCCTTCAGCCTTCCTTTTGTCTACAGAAAACTTTAGCCAAAGAATAATTTTAATCAGAGAAGTGAGAAAACAAAAGCAAAGGAAAACAGTCCAGTAAAACTAAATAATAGTTTAGTCATTAAGCAAAGTCAAGGGCCTTCAGTTCCTTCTCAAGAGCAATATATTCTGAGTCATCTCCTGCGAACTGTCTTATAGATACTGAAACCCCCACTGGGTGGAAGAAGTTACCTACATTAGGACCAGACTGTAGCCATGACATAAGATGTCAAATTCTGAGAACTGGCTCCAAATAAATAGGAACAAACTGACCCTGGAACTGAATATTAACTGTACTTAGTCAAGATGATGCTGGTCAGACAACCAATGACCAATTTCCAGAGGACTGTCAGAGCTGACTGTGCTGTTTCTCCAGGTAACTTCTCCCTCCAGCAATAAAACCTCGTACCCTCTTATTGCTGGTGGGGGCCAAGGCGGTGCGGGGGAAAGGGAAGCCAGCCTTTGGACAGGAGTCTGCCCTCCCCTCACCTGCCAGCATCCAAAATAAAGCAAACGTTCCTTTCCTCCAACCCTCCCTCTATACTGGCTTTTGAGCAAGAGCTGGACCCCGCTTTCAGTAACAGTAACCCTGTATTTCCCATAAGGGATAAAAACACCTTTTAAAAAACTATAGAGCAACTGAAATTCATAAAACTCACTTGTGGGAAGTAACTCTGTAAAAAGTTGTTGGTCAGCACACGCTAAACTGCAGATATCCCTTTCATATGACCTAGCATTTCAACACTTGGGTATACACCAAAGAGAAATTAGTGAATATACCCAGCAAAAGCAAAATATATAAGAATTTTTATAGCAGCATCTTTCATCTTAGCCAAAATCTAGAAATAATCAAAATCTGCATCACCGGGAAAGAGAATATTAAGTGAAACACAGTGGGGTTTAATGCAATGGTTTTCATCACAGCAGAACAATGATCTATGACTCAGGCAGCCACATGGGTGCTTACTACTGATGTTTGTTGAGTAAAATAATGAACAAAAAAGTAGAGAGAACAGATGAAACCAGTCAATGGGAGGAGAAGGTGGAAATGTGACTCCTCCTGGGGGAAGTGAGTTAACTGAAAACAGCACAGGGGGACAACTAGAATTCCGGAAATGTTCTCCACCTTCAAAAAATATACTGCAGGAAAACTTCCCCAATCCAGAAGACCGTCCCAAGCTAAACTATCAGTCAAGTATAAGGGCAGAATAAGGCATTTTTAGATATGCTAGACTCAAAAATTAACCTGCCATTAACCCGTTTTTCAGAAAACCACTTGAGAGTGTGCTCCACCCAAATAAGGGCATGAACTCAGAAAGAAAAAAGACACAGCATCGGGGAAACAAGAGACCCATGATAGGAGAGATATGAAGGAAAATCTAAAGACAATAGTGAAGAGAGATCCTTGAATGATACCTGCACATCTGGCTGAGAGAAGAGCCAATGGATCAGTTTACTTCAGTCGCTCAGTCGTGTACAACTTTGCGACTCTGTGGAGTGCAACATACCAGGCTTCCCTGTCCATCACCAATTCCTGGAGCTTGCTCAAGCTCATGTGCATTGTGTCGGTGATGTCATCCAACCATCTCATCCTCTGTCATCCCCTTATCCTCCTGCCTTCAATCTTTCCCAGCATCAGGGTCTTTTCCAATGAGTCAGTTCTTCCCATCAGGTGGCCAAAGTATTGGAGTTTCAGCTTCAGCCTCAGTCCTCCCAATGAAGATTCAGGACTGATTTCCTTTAGGATTGACTGGTTTGACCTCCTTGCAGTCCAAGGGACTCTCAAGAGTCTTCTCCAACACCAAAGTTTAAAAGCATCAATTCTTTAGTGCTCAGCTTTCTTTACAGTCCAACTCTCACATCCATACATGACTACTGGAAAAACCATAGCTTTGACTAGATGGACCTTTGTTGGCAAAGCAATGTAATGTCTCTACTTTTTAACATGCTGTCTAGGTTTGTCATATATTGGCCAATAGACATAGACCCACAAATACAGAGGGCTCCAGAAGATGGATTTCCAAAAATAAATGAAGCCAATAGATTCCGTGTTATGTTGGAACCTCTTGAATGGGCTCGGGATGAATTAGTCAGAGAACCTGGGAATGGTTTATTGATAGGTACACAGAAGAATTAACACTTTCAAATTGAGGTGTTGGAGAAGACTCTTGAGAGGCCCTTGGGCTGCAAGATCAAACTAGTCAATCCTAAAGGAAATCAACCCTGAATATTCATTGGAAGGACTAATGCTGAAGCTGAAACACCAATACTTTGGCCACCTGATGTGAAGAGTTGACTCCTTGGAAAAGACCTTGATGACAGTAAAGACTGAGAGCAAAAAAAGGAAAAGGGGGTGGCAGAGGACGAGATGGTTGGATAGCATCACCAACTCAATGGACATGAATTTGAGCAAGCTCCAGGGGATGGTGAAGAACAGGGAAGCCTGGTGTGCTGAAGTCCATGGGGTTGCAAAGAGTCGGTCATGACTTGGCAACTGAACAACAACAACAGAAAGATAAGCAAATAAACACCAGAAGCAACTGTTAACCCTAAGAAATGAAAAACACAAGCGAAAACAAAACACATATAAATAAGGAAGTTAAATCTCGTTTCACTACACAGACTTGGCTATGGACAATGTTCAACTAAAATATTGACAATAATACAGATTTTGACCATGAGTTTAACCAAATAGTGGGATTTCACTGCCTTATGACTATGCAGATAGGGAATTTTCTTGGGGCTGATGGAAAACAAGAGAAAGGCTTCCTTCTACAATAGGAAATCAGATCATAACTAAACCTGAAAACTCAGACATAACATAATATGAATATAAGTAATTGTGAGATAAATAAAAGAACTAAAAACAGTGTTTCAGATGAGCACTGGAAAAGATGCATATAGGGATGAGCCATGGACACCCTGCCACCAGGTCTGCAGATGGAGAAGGTAAGAGGGCACCCTCCCACCAGGATACCTGTTGTTCAATACAAGAGGGTCTGCAACATGTGTGGAGCATCTGTAGGCACAAAACATCCTGGGACCAGAATACGTATCAAAGAGACACAAGCAAAGAGGTGGAGAGAGCAGTCAAGGCTCTACAGGCACCCAGAGAGTCTGCATCTCAATGCTTGCTTTTAAGACACAAAAACACCTCCAGTCATCAGAAGTCTCAAAGACAGTGTGATAAACATCTCACTGCTACTGCTGCTGCTAAGTTGCTTCAGTCGTGTCCGACTCTGTGCGACCCCATAGACGGCAGCCCACCAGGCTCCCCTGTCCCTGGGATTCTCCAGGCAAGAACACTGGAGTGGGTTGCCATTTCCTTCTCCAAAACATCTCACAGTAAATAAACTAATAACTTCATCTGGGAACATCCTCTGAGCAGTAACAAGGAAAAGGAAGGTCTGTTGAGCCTCAGGTGAGGCAGAGCATCCCAGGGAGGGATATAAAAGCCCCAGTGCCCAGAGCACCTCACTCACCCACCAATCACACCCCCAACTGGAACACCTCTCAGCACAAACCCCCAGCATGGCCGACACCTGCTGTTCCAGGACTTGTGTTGTTGCTGCATCCACCTTGTCTGTCTGCTCCAGTGACTTGAGCTGTGGCAACCAGGTCAGCTCACCCAGTGCCTGCATCGGCTCCTCCTGGCAAGTGGACGGTTGCCAGGAGACCTGCTGCGAGCCCACCTGCTGTGCCCCCAGCTGCTGTGCCCCGGCCCCGCGCCTGACCCTCATCTGTGCTCCAGTGAACTGCGAGTCCAGCCCCTGCTGCCAACCAGCCTGCAGCAGCTCCTCTCCCTGCCAGCAGGCCTGCTGTGTACCTGTCTGCTGCAGGCCCGTCTGTTGCACCCCTGTCTGCTGCAGGCCCATCTGCTGCAGGCCTGTCTGCTGCACACCTGTCTGCTGCAGGCCCGTGTGCTGTGAGGCCTCCCCCTGCTCAGCCCCCTCATCCTGCTGCAGACCCTCCTCCTCCGTGTCCCTCCTCTGCCGTCCCGTGTGCCGCCCCACTTGCTGCGTGCCCACGTTCTTCTGTCAGCCCAGCTGCTGCCGCCCAGCCTCCTCCGTGTCCCTCCTCTGCCAACCTTCATGCTCCAGCTCAGCCTGCTGAGTCCCCACCTGGGTCTCGGAGCCCTGCTGCTGACCTGACGTGTCCCCTTGGAGCCAGCAGGTTCCAGGGATCCTGCCCTCCATCAGACACACTTGAGCTCCCTGACCCCCCTGGCTTGCTCGGCCTATCCTCCCCAAGTCTGGCTCAGCACACGGAAAAGACCAGACCCTACCACACCCCAGCCCTGGCCAAGCTCTGGGGGCCTGACCTGCTCAGGGAACTCCTCTCCTAACCTTGGCCCATGAGTGCCCTGGCTGCTTCCTTGATCCCTGGTCATCCTGGGCCATGCTGACCCTGGTCCTGCCCTGAGCAGTGTCGCTTTGCATCTCTGAGCACCAATAAAATTTCTGCTCCCCTCACTGGGTCTCCATGCTGACACCTGGGGCAGGAAGGGTGGGTGTGAGGCCTAGCCCTCCTTTACATCATCAGATCTGGGGAAACTGAGGGGCTTCTGAACCTGACACTTGTCCACCTTGTGCCGCTGTTCTGCTGTCCAGGCATCACCCTAGCCCTGTTGTGCTCCTGAAGCTTTGCTCTTGGGCAAGTCCTGTGGGCACCACCTGGGCTCAGATGAAAGACCCCCCACAACCTCCCTGTGGTAGAAGCAGCCTCTCCAGTCCCAGGGACCACCAGGACCCAGAAGTGCTGGGAGGGGGACACAGGGTGTCTGTGGCAATTGGCTGGCCCAGCATCCTAAGAGGGTGGGTGTCCTGGACTCACTCACAGACACTGGGAGGCACCAGACTCCAGCATGTACCAGTTGCTGGGAAGCCAAAAGTAGACAAACTGCAGCCTCTGGAGCACCCCCTCCCCAGTGCCTGCCAGGCTGGGCTGGTGGAGAGCTGATGGGAAAGGCTAGACCTCAGGCGGTGAGGATGGACAAAGCCCTGAACAGTGTGAGCACCTGTCTGATCATGGGCAGGAGACACACGGGAACACACGTGTCCAATGGAGCCATATTTGGTGTCACACACGACCAAGCATCGGAGAACAGACTCCTGGAGTTGAAGTCCTGAGCAGAGGTGCAGGCAGTGACATGACAATCACCTCGTTGTCCACAGGGGTTCTAGGTCTTTACTCCTTAACAACAATGTAGATTCACAGCACAGGGGCACACGCTTTTCTATCTTTGCCAACCTGATAAAGAAAAACTTATGTGGGAGGGAGGTTCAAGAGGGAGGGGACATATGTATACCTATGGCCGATTCATGTTCATGTATGGAAGAAACCAATACAATACTGTAAAGCAATTACTCTTCAATTAAAAATTTAAACAAAGATTTAGGCAAGTAGTATTTTGAGAATAAAGAGCATGGAACATGTATGTAGTTAAATGTAAAAATGAAAAGAAAACAAAAACCTTATCATGGTCTCTTTTGCCTGAACACAGAGCATCCCAAAGTGTGGGTCCACCATTATTGGTTTATTAGCACTAGGTGGACACACACTTAGAGTCTCCCTGTGTGTGCTCACTCAGTCGTGTCTGACTCTTTGCGACCCCATGGACTGCAACCCACCAGACTCCTCTGTCCATGAAATTTTCCAGGCAAGAATACTGGACTGGGTTGCCATTTCCTACTCCAGGGGATCTTCCCAACCCAGGGACCAAACCTACATATCTCGTGTGTCCTGCATTGGCAGGTGGATTCTTTACCACCCGGGAAGCCTCAAAGTCTCCCTCAGTTCAGTTCAGTCGCTCAGTCGTGTCCGACTCTTTTCGACCCCATGAACCGCAGCACGCCAGGTCTCCCTGTCCATCACCAGCTCCCGGAGTCCACTCAGACTCACGTCCATCGAGTCGGTGATGCCATCCAGCCATCTCATCTTCTGTCATCCCCTTCTCCTCCTGCCCCCAATCCCTCCCAGCATCAGGGTCTTTTCTAGTGAGTCAGCTCTTCTCATCAGGTGGCCAAAGTACTGGAGTTTCAGCTTTAGCATCATTCCTTCCAAAGAAATCCCAGGGCTGATCTCCTTCAGAATGGACTGGTTGGATCTCCTTGCAGTCCCAGGGACTCTCAAGAGTCTTCTCCAACACCACAGTTCAAAAGCATCAATTCTTCGGCACTCAGCTTTCTTCTCACATCCATACATGACCACTGGAAAAACCATAGCCTTGACTAGACGGACCTTAGTTGGCAAAGTCATGTCTCTGCTTTTGAATATGCTATCTAGGGTGGTCATAACTTTCCTTCCAAGGAGTAAGCGTCTTTTCTGACTATTACAAACATCACCACTAGCAGAGGCCTCAGCATGTACCTATGGCAATAGTGCACATGGTGCTTAAATTCCCAGACATGGGATCGCCCCACCAAAGTGTCTGCCAATTTTAGATTCTGGATGATATTGCCAAATACCCTAAAAGGGACTTTTCAAAATTGTGCCCGCTAAGAGTGATGTCAGGAAAGACAGGGACTAGAGAACTCTAAGGGCTCACTCCCCACAGAAACACCGAAGAAACTGGCAAAACTCTCAGAATCAGCCACATCTGAGCTCTGGAAATGGTAAAAGTTTTACAACAACCAGGAAAAGGCTCCACCAAGGAAAAGGCAACTGAGGCAGGTAGGAGAGCTCGGTGGCACTTTAGCAGAGCCTCACCCCCCCCCCACCACCAGCACTCCACTTCCCCACCCCTGTCCCCCAGCTCAGCAGCAGTCTTGAAGACAACAGCCTGTGTGCTGGTGAGGTTCCTGGTGCTGAAGGGAGCAAGCAGACCTAATTCCGAAAGAACTGTGGTTGTTGTACCTGTTGGTGGCTTCTGGAAGGACTCACACTAAGAACCTGCCTTCATTTCTCGTAACTCAGAACTCTCTGGAGGCAGAAAGGTGACTGCATGAACAGTGTTTGTCAAATCAACTGGCTGCTATGCCAGGGGGAAAACATCAGTTGTGACACACAAGATACCCCAAAGAGCCTAAGACAAAGATTTGTGAAGTGAGATGCTTTGCAGAACAGGACTTTCAGATCTACCACAGCCTCCTGAGGGCAAGAAGAGTCTGAGCATACTCATGAGGAGACACCAGCTCAGACAGCACCCAAGAAGGCCCTTTGCACTCACCTCTGGCCCCACCTCCAGGTCTGACCAAGCAGGAAGTGGAAGTGAAGGTAGAGTTGTAAACTGCCCAGCTGAGGTCTGAAAGCATGCCCTGACTCACAAACAGAGTACAAATACAAAGACTGGAAAAAATATTTCCGGCTCCAATGTTTAAGGAAATTTCTGTCAAACCACTACCTGACCACTAAGCTAATGGAACATGAGAAAGAGTAGTCATTCCAAAACAAGTTCAGAAGAGTCATCAAACAAAACAACAACAGTAAGTCACAACAACCGACAACCACAAACTACAGGAGGAAAACCTGATGTTCAGAGTTATTGCATTATCATATTCAAGATCCCCCATTTCCATCAAAAGTTGTGCAGTAAGTAAAGAAAAAGTATGGCTCATTGACACTCCAAAAAAAAAGCAATTAGTAGAAAATGTCACTGAAGAGCCCAGGAATTGAAATTACTAGACAAAGTCTTAAATCAACTCTTAATGTACCCAAGTAGTTCAAGGAAACTGTGAACAAAGGTTAAGTCTCATGAAACAGAACAGCAATAGAGAGACAGAAATTTAATTTTTTTTAAAGTACCAAAAAGAATTTCTAGAGTTGAAATGTATAAAAACTGAAATAAAGATTTCACTGAAGGGGCTCAATAGCACATTTGAGGAGGCAGAAGAATTAGTAAATGTGCAAATAAATCAGGTGAAAAGACTCCAGCTTGAGGGGTAGATGGGAAAAAAGAATGAAGAGAACTCAAGAGACCTGAGGGACGGCATCAAGTGCACCAGCATACACTTAACAGGAAGGTCCAGGAAGAGAGAAGAGAAAGGAGCAGAAAAAATTATTTGAAGAAATAATGGCCAAAAACTCCCCAAATTTGAGGAAACATGCGAATCTACATGTCCAAGAAGCTCCATGATCTCCAGGTAGACTAAACTCAAAGAATTACACACTGAAACATGTTCCAGTTAAATTATCCAAAGACAATGATAGGATCTTACAAGCAGCAAGAAGAGAATTAACACCCAATTTATTATGAGAAACTGTGAGACTAGAGGCAGAGGGATGACTTTTAAAGTGCTGAAAGAAAAAACTGTCAACCATGAAGTCTACATCCAGCAAAATTACCCCTCAAAAATGAGACAGAAATTAAGACATTTCCAGGTAAATAAAAACCGAAAGAGTCCATAGTTATTAGACATGCCCTACAAGATATGACAATTCAGACTGAGATAAAAGGGCACCAAACACGAACTTGAAACAATATGAGGAAATAAAGAACCTTAGGAAAATTGTCAGTTTTGGTAGTTTGTGTTTATGAGATTTTCCATTTTTCTAGGTGATCTAATTTTTTATGAATAGTTGTTCATAGTGCTCCTGTATAATCCTTTTTGTTTATGAAATGTCAGTAGTGATGTCCCCATTTTTATATCTGACTGTAGTAATTTGAGACTTTTCCTTTTTTCTTAGTCAGTCTAACTAAACGTTTGTTGATCGCGCTGCTCTTTTCAAAGAACTAACTTTTAGATTCATTGACTATCTATATTTTTCTAAGTTTCTGTTTCTTTCATCTGAGTTCTAATCTTTATTTCCTTCCTTCTGCTAGCTATGGGTTTAGTTTGTTCTTCTTCTTCTAATTCCTTGAAGAGTAAAGCTAGATTCTTAATTTGAGATTTTTCTTCTTTTTTAATGCAATTGTTAGCAGGTATAAATTTTCCCCTCAGCATTGTTTTTGCTGTATCCTGTAAGTACTGGCTTGCTGTGTTTTCATTTACATTCACCTGAAAAGTATTTGCTAACTTACCTTTTGATTCTTTTTTAAACCATTGGTTGTTTAAGACCGTACTGTTTTTATTTCCATTTATTTGTGAATTTTCCAGTTTTCCCTTTGTTAATTGATTCCTAGTTTCTTTCCACTGTGGTCAGAGAAGATATTCTGTATGATTTCAATCTTTTAAAATGTATTGAGATTTGTCTTATGGCTTAACACAGGGTCTAATGTGGAGAATGCCCCATGTGCACTTGAAAACCAACAGGTAACCTAGTGTTGAGTGTTCTGTATGAATGCTTGTCTGGCTGGTTTACAGTGTCCTTCAAGGCCTCTATTTCATTACCAAACTTTGATCTAGTTGTTCTGTTTCATTGTTTAGTAATGGAAATAACATTAATTATTTTTTAAAAAATGCTAATTCTCTCCTCATTCTGTCTATTTTCACTTTACATAGTTTAAGTCTATTGCTAGGACCATATAGGCTTATAATTATTATATCTTCTTGACATAGTAACATTTTTATCAATATTTAATTTCCTTATTTGCCCCCTACTACAATTTTTGACTCAAAGTTCATTTTGTCTAATTGTATTATTGCTATCCATCTCTCTCTTGGTTATTATTTTCATGAAATTTTCCCCATCCTTTCACTTTCAGTCTATTTGTATCTTTGGCTCTAAAGTGAGTGAACTGACTCAAAAAGAAATAGGCAAGACATAAATCGAGTGACAAGATTAAATCAGTAATCGAAAACCTCACCAAAAAGGAAAGCCCAGGACCAGCTCAAAGCTGAATTCTACTAAACATTTATAGAACAATCGCTACCAATCTTTCTCAACTCTTTCCAAAACAGAAGATACGGGAACACTTTCTAACCACTTTCTAACTGATTCTATGAGGTCAGCACCATCCTGATGTCAAACTCACATAAAGACTAAGAAAAGGAAAAAAGAAAACTACAGACTGAACTTCCTTATTGATACAGATTTTTTAAATCCTCAGCAAAATACAATCAGACAAAATCCAGCAGCATATTAAAAGGATATATACCACGTTGTGGATATACACCACAACCAAGTGGGATTTATCCAAAGAATGCGAGAGTGATTCACCATGTGAAAACCAGTCATGTAATGCACCACATTAATAAAATAAAGGGGGGGACCCCACATGATCATCTCAATTGATACAGGAAAAGAATTTGAAAAAAGACAACACTCTTTCAAGATAGAAACACTCAGAAAACTAAGAGTACAGAGAATTTCCTCAACTGTATAACAGAGGTCATTTTGAAAAACCCACAGTCATCAACATGCTCAATGGTAAAATACTGAAAACTTCTCCCTACAATAAGGAAAAAGACAATGATGTCCACTTTCACCACTTCTAGTCAGTGTTGTCCTGGAAGTTCTAGTCAGAGAAATTAGGCAAGAAAAAGAAATAAAAGATACACAAATTAGAAAGAAAGAAATAAAACTTAGCACAGAGCTACAGTCTTCTAAATACTGGTACTGACACAAGGATAGACATAATAGATCAATGGAGTAAAAAAACATACACCTATGGTCTGCTGATTTTTAACAAGAGTATGAAGACCATTCAATGGGGAAAGAATAGTCTCTTCAATAAATGGTGCTGGGACAACTAATAGTTACAAGCAAAAGAATGAAGTTTAATCCTATCATACACCATATACAAAAAATAACTCAAAGTGCCTCCAAGATCTAATTATGAGAGCTAAAACTACAACTTTTAGAAGAAAACATAAAGATAAATCTGCATGACCTTAGATTTGGCAACAGTTTCTTAGATATGACACCAAAAGCACAAGCAACAAATAAAAAAAAAATAAATTCAACTTCATCAAAATTAAAAAGTTGTGTATATTGATGGATACCATCAAGAAAGTGAAAAGGCAGCCCACAGAATGGAAGAAAATATTTGCAAATCATAATTCTGATAAGGGTCTAACATTCAGAAAACATAAAGAACTACAACTCAACAACAAAAAGACAATCTAATTTAAAATGGTTCCTGGGTTTAAAATCCCCTGGAAAAGGAAATGGCAACCCACTCCAGTACTTTGGCCTGAAAAATTCCATGGACAGAGGAGCCTGGTGGGCTACAGTCCATGGGATCACAAAGAGTCAGACACGACTGAGCGACTTCACTTTCTTTTCTTTCTTTCTTTCAAAGCACTTTAATAGACATCTCTCCAAATAAGATATATGTTGCACCTGAGTGAAAAACTGCCAGGCAGTACCTCTAAATGTTAAACACAGAGCCACCATATGACGCAGAAATTTCACTCCTAGGTATACATCCAAGAAATTAAAAAGCAGTGTTCAAACAAAAACTTATACAAAATGTTCAAAGCAGCATTAGTCACATTAACCAAAAGGTGGAAATGACCAAAATCTCCATCAACTGATGAATGGATAAATAAAATGTGGTCTATCCATATAATGGAATATTATCCCTAAAAGAAATTAAGCACCAACACATGCTACAATGTGGATGAACCTTGAAAACATGCTGAGTGAAAAAAGTCAACACAAAAGGTACATATTGTATGATTCCACTTACGTGAAATGTGCAGAATAGGCAAAGTTGTAGAGACAGAAAGCAGATTAGTGATTAACAGGGGCTGGAAGGGACTGCTTAATAATGCAGGATATCCTTTTGGAGTGATGGAAAATGTTCTAGAACTGGGTGGTGGTCATGGCTGCACATGTGACTGTATTAAACGTCACTGAATTGTACACTTCAAAATGGAGTAAATAATAAATTTCATATTATGTGAAAAAAAGCATGCCTAAGAGTGAGCCCCCATGCACAGCAGCCCTGGAAATGATCAGCTTTGTAAATCTTGGTTCATCTTAAAGGTGGGACATTTATGTTTTAATTTGGGAAACTTTCATTATTGATATCAAGTAGTTTTTCATATGATTATTGAAAACAAATGTTTTTAATTTTGTTCGATTATTTTATCTTATATTGTTTTAGTTTAGTCACTTTAAAATTTTCATATTAACTTTTCACCTATCATGCAAATTGCAAGTATTTTCTGGCAGTTCAATATTCTTGATTTGTACACAAAAAAGATTCCCTTTGGATTTTTATTGAAATTGTGACAGATTGTTCTCCAGCTTCTCCACACCACCTTCACCCACGCCTGTCTCAGGATTAAATCCTGATCCAAGACCTGCCTCTCAGGACAACTGACCATGGGCTCTGGGGGACGTGGTTTAGCACTCAAAGTTCAGTCCTTGGATCTGGTCACTCTAATGCACCAGGGAGCCCCAGCATCACGGGAACAGTCCATCTCCTACTTAGGGGAGGGAAGATCCTCTCCTGTTCTCAGGCACCATCCTCCTTACTGACATGGGGACCACAGAAGTTCACAGAGCCCGCCAGTAAGGCCCTGCCCTCTCCTGTTGTCTTTTCCCCAAAACGGATACCTCTGTCCTCTTCTCCCCAGTCACAGGCCAGGCCAGCTAAGCCAGGTGAGGCCCTACACACACAGACTGGCCCACTCAGTGCACGTCCTCATGGACCTGGAGCTGTCACAAGGTGCCCATGCATATGACCTGCCTGGGAGAGGCCAAGGGGTCAGCCATGGGAAGCCTGCATGTTTCCTCCAGGTGTCCTGTAGAGCCAGTCTCAGGCCAGAATCTGGCACCCTGCCAGCAGTGACCCCAAGTTTTATGAGCTGAGCAAGGACATCTCATGACAGTGGAGCTGACCCAAGTGAGAGTCCTCATAGGGCACCATACCAACCAGGAAGAGAGGCGTGGAAGCCTCTGTTGGGACAACACACACACCCAGGAGGGGTATATAAGCCAGGAGTCTGAGCACCTCACACACACACATACTCACTCACACACACATACCTCCTCCAGCTCCACCATGGCCTTCTCTAACCTGTCTGCTTGCTCCAGCGACCTGAGCTACAGCAGCCGGATCTGCCTGCCTGGGTCCTGTGACTCCTGCACCGGCTCCTCCTGGCAGGTGGACGACTGTCCAGAGAGCTGCTGCGAGCCCCCCTGCTGTGCCCCCAGCTGCTGTGCTCCAGCCCCCCGCGTAACCCTCCTCTGCGCCCCAGTGAGCTGCGACTCCAGCCCCTGCTGCCAGCCAGGCTGCAGCAGCTCTTGCCCAGCCTTGTGCTGCCAGCAGTCTAGCTGCCAGCCCTCCTGCTGCACCTCCACCCCCTGCCAGCAGGCCTGCTGTGAGCCCGTCTGCTGCAAGCCTGTCTGCTGCAAGCCTGTCTGCTGCAGGCCTGTCTGCTGTGAGCCCTTCTGCTGCAAGCCTGTCTGCTGCACACCTGTCTGTTGCACACCTGTCTGCTGCAGGCCTGTCTGCTGTGAGGCCTCCCCCTGCTCAACCTCCTCATGTTGCCAGCAGTCTAGCTGCCAGCCCTCCTGCTGCACCTCCTCCCCCTGCCAGCAGGCCTGCTGTGAGCCCGTCTGCTGCACCCCTGTCTGCTGCAGGCCAGTGTGCTGTGAGGCCTCCCCCTGCTCAGCCCCCTCATCCTGCTGCAGACCCTCCTGCTCCTCTGTGTCCCTCCTCTGCCGTCCTGTGTGCCGCCCCACCTGCTGTGTGCCCACCTCCTCCTGCCAGTCCAGCTGCTACTGCCCAGCCTCCTCCGTGTCCCTCCTCTGCCGCCCCGTGTGCCGCCCTGCCTGCTGTGTGCACACCTCCTCCTGCCAGCCCAGCTGCTGCCGCCCGGCCTCCTCCGTGTCCCTGCTCTGCCGGTCCGCATGCTCCCGCCCAGCCTGCTGCGTCCCTGCCTCGGCCCCGGAGCCCTGCTGCTGACTTGGCCCGTCAGGGCCCTCCAGGCTCCAGGGTCCCTCAACAGAGAGGCTCAGCTCAGAGCTATCAGCCCTTAACCTCCCCCAGGACTTTAACCCCAGAAAGGACACCCACAGGCCGTCTCCTCTGTGTCACCAGGAATGACAGGGACTCCTCATCCTCCAGGGTCTTCTCAGCAGTTGCTGCCAAGGTCATCCTAGAGCCTAAACCCAGGCTGAGTCATCACAGCGGGTCCGGTTCTCTGGGCCCCGCCCCTCCTCCAGGCCCCGCCCCTCCTCCAGGCCCCGCCCCTCCTCCAGGCCCCGCCCCCTTGGCTCCCAGACTCTCCTCCGCAGGACCTGCCAGCGTAGCCTGATAAACTCGGCTTCTTCACTCTACATGGTTCCTCATCCCATGTCCTCTCCTGATGTGAGTGTGGTGGTGGCAGGGGCTCCGGGGAGGGGCACACACCGCCCTCAGAACTCCAAACAGAACCTCCCATGACCCTTCCTGGGAGAAGAGAACCAGGAAGGCTCTGGACTTGGGACCTGGCAAAACAGGGCACAGCCACCCTGTGCTTCAGGCCGAGGCTGCGCTGTCCAGGCCTCCCCCACAAAGCCAAGGGGTGGCCGTGCACCCCGAGGTCAATCAAGAGACCTTGGAGGCCTGCGGCTCTGCAACCCAGCCACATTCTGCCTTTCTTCCGTGGCACTTGCAGCCCTCCCTCCCCGGTGAGGTCCCAAGGACAGTGAATAGTGTTTCCTCAGCTCTGAATGCTGCTTATCAAAGGCGCACTGTGTCCATCCTGAAGGCTCCACGCAGATCCCCTCACAAGAACCCACCATGGGGTCCCAGCTGCCACTGTTGCTTTGACCCCAGCATCCATGCCAGGCTGCTCCCAGCACACGATTGGGACAGCAGGACAGAAGCCTCGTGCTCCAACTATACAACCACCTGCTGAGGCATTCTCAGAGCTGTGTGGAGGGCCAAGGTGCTGCCCACCAGGCCCTCCTTCCTTCCTGCTCCCCACGCAGGGGAGTCTGGTCAACCTGGGCATGTCAAAGCCCTTCCCCATTCTGCTCCCCCTCTTACTCTTCCCCCAAAATAAACTTCTAGCGAGTCTATCACATGCTGGCATTGGCTTCTTGGAGAACCCCAAATGACTCCTGCAGCCTCATTTCAGTGCAGAAAGAGGGGAGGGAGGGAGGGAGACAAGAGGAGGGGGAGGGAGGGATGGAGGAATGAGTGATTAAGCTATGGCCCAACACCAGAGCTGCACCTTACATGAAAAATTCACACCCTCAGCATGCATGTGTGCTCAGTCACTTCAGTCATGTCCAACTCTTTGCAACCCCATAGACTGTGGCCTGCCAGGCTCCTCTGTCCATGGGATTCTCCAGGCAAGAATACTGGAGCAGGTTGCCATGCCCTCCCTTCAGGGAATGTTTCTGACCCAGGGATCGAACCCATGTCTTCTGTGTCTCCTGCATTGCAGATGAAGTCTTTACCACTGAGTCACCACTGAAGCCCCACACCAGTCTCTGTTTGCCTTTAAATTACTTCAATCTATTCTGAGGAATTTTGGCAAAATTTTCACCTCAATTTGCATGTATCTCAGTCTAAATCCATAACGAATTCATCTACTCATTTCTTGTGGACATCACCTTTTCCTGGCTCCTGGAAAGATCTTAGTGCACTAAGATACAAAAGAAAGACTTGTGCTAATAAGCCAACAAAGGAAATAATATGAAATCATAAACAGAATCAATTAATCCAAAAATAAAGCATAAAATGAGGAAAAGGGGAGGAAGAGTATGGGACAAATAGCATTATCACACTAAACATAGGTTGTCTGCATGCTCCAATTAAGATGGAGACTGGTTGACTGAGGTTGACCTAACTTTATGCTGACTATGAGAAATGCACTTTAAATACAAAATGAAAATGGGTTAAAAGTAAAAAGTTGGAAAGAGGTATATCATGTTGCTGCTGCTGCTGCTGCTAAGTCGCTTCAGTCGTGTCCGACTCTTTGCGACCCCATAGATGGCAGCCCACCAGGCTCCCCCGTACCTGGGATTCTCCAGGCAAGAATACTGGAGTGGGTTGCCATTTCCTTCTCCAATGCATGAAAGTGAAAAGTGACAGTGAAGTCGCTCAGTCATATCCAACTCCTAGCGACCCCATGGATTGCAGCCTACCAGGCTCCTCCGTCCATGGGATTTTCTGTGCAAGAGTACTGGAGAATCAAAAGAAAGCTGGGGCAGTTTTATCAATACCATAAAGTATAGTTTCCAGATCAAAGACTATTGCCAGGGATGGAGTGGATCCTTTCATAAAGATAAAATAGTCACTCAATCCTAAATATTGATGCACCTAATAGTAGACCTTCAAAATGTATGAAGCAAATACTGATTGACCCGCAATGAGAAACAGACAAATCTACTCTTACAGCTTGAGATTTCAATAATCCTCTCTCAATAACTTATAAAACATGGAGACAGAAGGTCAGGAAGGATATAGACTATTGAGTGGCTCAGTGGTGAAGAATCTGCCTGCAATGCAGGAGACACAGGTAGACATGGGTTCAATCCCTGGGTCAGGAAGATCCCCTGGAGAAAGAAATGGCAAAACACTCTAATATTCTTGCCTGGGAAATCCCATGGACAGAGGAGACTGGTGGTCTACAGTCCATGGGATTGCAGGGAGTCAGACATGACTTAGTGACTGAACATGAACGTATTAACCAGTGAACTATTTGACACTGAAAAAACACTCCACCCCCAGACAAAAACCTTTCATTTTCAATCAAAGCAAAACATGTATCAAGAAAATTCACATTTGTTAAGATAGACCATATGGGGGCTATAAAGCCAGTCTCTGTAAATCTGAAAAGATTTGAATCACAAAACAGGTATTTTCTGACCACATTGGGATTAAATTAGAAACCCAGGGACAGAAAGATCTTGTAAAATCCCCAACTACTTAGAAATGAAATAGACTTCTAAATAAAATATAAATCAGGAAATGAAGAAAAAAGGAAATCAGGAAATATTTTGATGTGTATAAAAGTGAAAATACAACATATCAAAATTCGTGGGATGTTGCTAAAGTGATGCAGAGTGGGACATTTGTAGCACTGAATGTCCTTGTTAGAGAAGAAGAAAATTCTCAAATAAATGACCTCAGCTTCCACCTTAAGAAACTAGAAGGCAAATTAAATTCAGAAGAGAAAAACAAAACCAAAGATCAGAGTAGAAAATCAATGGAATGGAAAACAGAAAAATAAAAGAGAAAATCAAATAAGCCAAAAGCTTTTTCCTTGTGAAAATGGATAAAATTGAATAATCTTTATCTATACTGACTAGCAAGCCAAACAGAGAAGATACTAATCACTAATATCAAGAATGAGAGATGTGACATCACCAGAGCTCCTACAGACATTGGAAGTATAATAAGGGAACATTATGAGTCACTTTATGCCCACAAATTTGACAAACTAAGTGAAGCAGATTAATTCCTTAGAAGACACAAACTATCAAAAATCACTCAGGAAGAAATATATAAACTGAATAGCCCTATATCAATCAGAGAAATTGGATTCATAGTTTAAAACCTTTCCATAACCCACCTGCCCATTGATAGGTGAATGGTTAGCAAATAAATGGTTAGAAAAATATATACCTTGGAGTCTTACTCTGCAGTAAAAAGGAGCAAATTATTGACACCACAGCCTGAGTGGATCTCAAGGGAGTTGTGTGGAGTGAATAAAGTCAGTCTCAAAAACTGACATATTTTAGGATGCCAAAAAACGTTTAAACTACTGTACAATTGCACTCATTTCACATGCTAGTAAGGTTATGCTTAAAATCCAAGCTAGGCTTCAGTGGTACTTGAACAAGAACTTCCAGATGTACAAGGTAGATTTAGGAAAGGAAGAGGAACCAGAGACCAAATTTCTAACATTCATTGGATCATAGAGAAAGCAAGGAAATTCCAGAAAAACATCTACTTCTGCTTCACTGACTATGCTAAAGCCTTTGATTGTGTAGTTCACAACAAACTGTGGAAAATTCTTAGAGATGACCAGACCACCTTACCTGCCTCCTGAGAAACCTGTATGCAGGTTAAGAAGTAATAGTTAGAACCCAACATGGAGCACCTGACTGGTTCAAAATTGGGCAAGAAATACCACAAGGCTGTATAGTGTCACCCTGCTTATTTAACTTACCTGCAGAGTACATCATGTGAAATGCCTGGCTGGATGAATCACAAGCTGGAATCAAGATTGCCAGGAGAAATATCAACAACCTCAGATATGCATACAATACCAGTCTAATTGCAGAAAGTGAAGAGGAACTAAAGAGCCTCTTGATGAAGGTGAAAAAGGAGAGTGAAAAAGCTGGCTTAAAACTCAACATTCAAAAAACTAAGATCATGGCATTCAGTCCTGTCACTTCCATGCAAATAGGGGAAAAGTAGAAGCAGTGACAGATTTTACTTTCTTGGGCTCCAAAATCACTGTGGACAGTGACCGCAGACACAAAATTAAAAGACACTTGGTCCTTGGGAGAAAAGCTATGACAAACCTAGACAGTGTATGAAAAAGCAGAGACATCACTTTGCCTATAAAGGTCCATATAGCTATGATCTTCCCAGTAGTCAAGTACTATGTGAGAACTGAACCATACAGAAGGCAGAATGCCAAAGAATTGATGCTTTTGAATTGTGGTTTTGGAGAAGACTCTTGAGAGTCCCTTGGACAGCAAAGAAACCAAACCAGTCAGTCCTAAAGGAAATTAGTCCTGAATATTCATTGGAAGGACTGATGTTGAAGCTGAAACTCCAATACTTTGGCCACCTGATGTGAAGAGCTGACTCACTGGAAAGACCTTGATGCTGGGAAAACTGACAGCAAGAAGAGAAGGTGGTGGCAGAGGATGTGATGGTTAGGTAGCATCACTGACTCAATGCATATGAATTTGAGCAAACTCCGGGAGATAGTAGAGGACAGAGGAGCCTGGCATGCTGCAGTCCGTGGGGTGACAAAGAGCTGCACATGACTTAGCGACTAAATAACAACAGTAAATGATACCCTTTAATAACATTCTCAATTTAACAAAAGAGTAGAGATACAGAAGAGATAAGTGGCAGCCAGGGGTTAGGGATGCAAGTGTGGGTGGGTGTGACTGTAATGGGGTAGAGGAAGGAGCCTTGTGGTGATGGTACAATCCTGCCTCTCACTGTGGTGGTGTTTGTGTGAACAACAAACATGAAGATGCTGCATGGAGCTACACACACACATAAAATCGATGCGCTCTGGATGAGATCTGTGGACTGTTAACTTCCCGGTCGCGCGCTGTGCTTGTTATCCAAAATGCTATCATTGAGGGAAACTGGGTCAAAGTATACAGGAACTCCCTGTACTTTCTTTCTGGCAACTTCATGGAAATCTGTAGTTATTTCAAAATTGAATATTAAAAAAAAAATTCCACCAAAAAAAGGCCTGGACAGCTTCACTGGTGAACTCTGTCGGTGTGACACAAAACACCAGTGCGTCCAAGAGGCCCAGTGTCCACTCTCTGGTGGGCCACCAAGGGGGGTGCTGTGGCCTTTGACCGCCCAGCACCTTCTCCTCACCCTAAACCAGGGAGCTACTGCGGCCGTATAATCACTGAGACCTCTGGGAACCTTCCTTCCTTCTCAGCGCTGTTCCAGAACATGGAGCCGAACACCCCTCCCCATGTGGTGTGCCAGCAGGGGCGCAGTCCTGGCTGCCTCCCTAATTCCACAGATGGCCCATCTGCCCTCTGGGATGGCTCCAACCCAATGTCCAGCCACCCCACATTCCCCCCAGGTGTGGGTGTAGAAGACAAACTAATCAAGCACAATCCTGGTTGAGCCCAACCTGGATGACTCGGTGAACATCGCACTCTGATGTTTATTAGACCTGTGATGCTGGAGGCATCAGAGCCTGGACCAGCCAGTGCAGGCACCATGGGGATGACCCGGGCAGGGGCCGGGGGACACTGATGGGTGAGTCCCTCAGCCTAGCTGGTTGGGATCAGGCGGCCTTGCTGCCACACAATCTAATCGGGTCTGGGAGGTGTGAGGAGGACGATGTTTGGGCTGCCTTGTGGGAGGTCAGAGAGCCCGCTGCTTCTGACCCCCCACACAGGGGATGGGTCCTGCAGGTCATGGGCTCAGAAGCAGGAAGGGACGCTGCAGGGGTCCGGTCTGCAGACCACAGCAGGGCAGGAGGGCTGGCAGCACCCAGAAGGCTGGCAGAAGGGGACCACATACACGATGTGCTTGCCATGCACAGGGACATACAGGACAGGCTTGCAGCTCAAAGGCACACAGCAGGATGCCTGGCAGGGGCTGGGCACAGAGCAAACGTCCTGGCAGGGCCTGGGTGCACAGCAGGATGCCTGGCAGGGGCTGGGCACACAGCAAACGTCCTGGAAGGGGCTGGGTGCACAGCAGGTCGGCCGGCACAGCACAGCCATGCGGGAGGCACCACAGGGGCTCCCACAGCCCAAAGCGGGGCAACAGACAGCAGGGCAGGCCGGCTGGCAGGAGCTGGGCACACAGCAAATCTCCTGGCAGGAGCTGGGCACACAGCAAGCTGACTGGCAGCTTGCAGGGCAGCTGGTGTCACACATGGTGGTTTGGGGCTGGGTGGGGTCGAGACAGAGGACAGGGCTGGTCTGGAGGCTCCCTCCCCAGGGTGTCCCTTATACCCAGGCTGTGGCGTCCTGGCAATGAGGCACCAGGTGTCTTCTTTATGGCCGCCTGCTGTTTTTCCTCCTCCTCCCCCTGAGGGTCTCTTCCTGGAGCCTCCAGCTGCCGTGACTCAGTTCGGGAAGCTCCCTCAGCTGGAGGCTGACAGTGACCCAGTCGCCCTGGGATTTCTGAAATCAGAGCCTGGGTTGGATGGGGAAGGGCCATCAGGCCAGGACTGGGCCCCCACGTGGTGATTTTCAAGGTCTTCCCCCAATTTAACCACCCTGTCCTTTGTCCACATAAACACAATCACACTTGTTGCACCAGCACCTCCATTTGATTTGTGATCCAGAAGGTTCTCCCTTGGGGTGGGGCTCCTCACTGGGGGCTGTGGCCACGTTATTGCCATAATCATAACAACCAGGTTCCAGTTCATGCCAGGGCTGAACTAAGCATTTTACATGGACTGTCTCATAACCAATCAGTTATCAACCCTGCCACCATTCAAGGGGCCGGCAACACAGACATCCAGTCAGGAAGACCTGGAAGGTCCTGTAATGCACTGAAGCTGCTCGGTCTCACTCTGCAATCTGTGGTCTTTACATTGCTCCTAACAGAGTGGGATTTAGGTGTGGTGTGTGATTCTTGGATCTGTAAATTGGAATTTTCCTAATCAGATTTGGGGGTTTTGTCCCTTATTTCTTCAAAATATCCTTAGGCTTCAGTGTCATTCTTTTCTCCTTCTGGGGTTGAAATTACTTGCATGTTAGCCTTTCTGATATGGTCTCAAAAACCCTCTTTGTTTTTCTTATCTCTTTGTCTCTCTTCTTCAGATTGGATGCTTTCTACTGACATGTCTTCAAGTTCACTGACTCTTTCTTCTTCCATAGCCCAGGTTGTGCTGACTGGTCCTCAGGCTCTATGATCTGAGTCTGTCCCCCTACACTGGTTCTCTGGCACCCCACGCTGTGGGATTTCCCACTGCTCCTGGAATATTTCTGTTTCTGCAGCAAGGTCCTCACACCCTGTCCTTGCTGCCTCTGCCTGGAGCACCCACCACCCCTGACCTTTCACTGCACCCACTGTCAGCTCAGCATCACCTCCTCCCAGAGGCCCCCAGATCACTTCTCCACTGAACCTGCTTTCTTTTCTGGGCCTCAGCCCCCGCCCCTCAGAATGATTCCATGCATTGATTTTTCATTCACTCCACTGCCCTGGAGGGCTCATGAAGCTGGACGTTTCTACCCCAGCACACAGAATAATCTGCTGCCTGAGCAAATCAGTTCTTGCATGATTACAATAAGGCAGGAGCTGACAAACTCTGTAAAGGGCCTAGAGTAAGCATCTCAGGCTTTGTAGCTATGTGGTTTCACTCACAACAACTCAACATTGTAGGGAAAAGCAGCCTTAGATACACTAAATGCATGTGTGTGGCTTTGCCCCAAAGACTGAAATTTGCAGGCACCTGCTTCAATGTTTTCCTATGCAAAGTAAAAAAGCTTGAGGGCTTCCCTGGTGGCTCAGATGGTAAAGCATCTACCTACAATGAGGGAGACCGGGTTTGATCTGTGGGTTGGGAAGACCCCCTAGAGAAGGAAATGGCAACCCACTCCAGTACTCTTGCCTGAAAAATTCCACGGACTGAGGAGCCTGGTAGGCTACAGTCCATGGGGTCACAAAGAGTTGGACATGACTGAGTGACTTCACTTTCATTTTCACATGCAAAGTAAAAGCTCAAAATATACGATGGCCTCAAAGTCTTCACTGACAGCATGAGATTAAAAGGAGTAAAAAGATACAGTACTTTTAGTCAATCTGGGGATTCCCCGTGCACAATGATAACCTGGAGAAACACCATGAACCCCATGGAAAGGCAAACTAGAATATCCTGTTTAGAGGGAGGACCTGGCCTCAAAGCCAAACTAATTTATGGAGGAGAATAGCCCAGAAAAACGTGCCCCAGGATAATAAGACGTTGGGGAAACACAGTGGCGACAACCACAAGGAAGTCAACAGTTGTGTTTTTGTTGCTGGGACGCCCACAGCCTGGGTATAAAAGCTGCTGAGGGAGGCAGCCTGCAGACATCTCCAGCTCTCTGCCCAACACCACCCAGCCCCACACCACCATGTGCCACACCAGCTGCTCCTCAGGCTGCCAGGCTGCCTGCGTGCCCAGCTCCTGCCAGCCATCCTGCAGCACATCCAGTCCCTGCCACACGTCCTGCTTCACGTCCAGCCTCTGCCAACCAACCTGCAGCACGTCCAGCACCTGCCAGGCAACCTGCGTACCCGTGAGTTACAGGCCAGCCGTATGTCTACCAGTGACCTACAAGCCCACCCTGTGTGTGACTCCTTCTTGCCAGTCCTCTGTGTTCCTGCCCGTGAGCTACAGGCCAGCCGTGTATGTGGCCCCCTCCTGCCAGTCCTCTGGGTGCTACCAGCCCTCCTGCCCCACCCTGGTCTATAGACCCATCTCCTGTAGCACCTCTTCCTGCTTTTGATCATGAGCCTCCTCGCAGATGCTCCCAGTGCAGACCAGATCACTCCTATACCCCTCCTAGCACAAGTCCTCAGTGGGCCTCCAGGTTCTGAATGTGGCAGATGAAAAGCATGATCAACCAAGCTCTGAACCTGCGTGAGAACGTGGCAGGATGATCTGGACCCTTCTGTGAACTGGTGCATCCACCCCTACCCAGAGGAAGCCCTGGTTCCCAGGGTCCTTCTCTGACTCCAGCAGGAAACCACACCCTATGTGAGCCAAATACAAATAAACCATGCTACTCAATGCAGCCTGTACCCCTGTTTTATCTTCACATATTTTGAAGTTTTCTTCTTAAAAGTGTATACAAATCATAAGTACCGAGGACTCTCCTCAAAGAGCCCTCTTGACAGCTCAGCTGAAGGTGGAGGGTCCTTGGTGGGTGGAGGGTGGGGAAGGTATGTCCCCACATCGGCCACTTGAGACTCACATTGTGAGTGGGGAAGGACTTCCCCTACCTCTGAATGGCGGGTGGGAAACAGGCCCAGACCCAGGTCCAATCTGGTGCCTAAAGGATGACCACACAGGGAGACCATAAGGCTCATACAAACCCACCACACACACAAAGGGGAGTCTGGCCATCCCAGGGAGAGGAGACAGATCTGAGAAAGCCTCACCCCTCAGGCCCAGGCACACAGGGCCTGCCAGGGTTGACCTTGGGCCAAGACCAGAGAGCCCCACTTTCCTCCTGGCTCCAGCCTGGCCAGCACAGCTGCCTGAGCACATAAGTCTCCAGCAGGGAGAGGCAGACAGATGTAGAGGTCACTTCTGTGTGACAGGCATGCAGGGGCAGAGCAAAAGTACTGTGTTCACAGCCCCCGTCCTAAGCACAAGATGCTGACAACCACACAAGGACTCTGAAGCCACTGGTACCTGGAAGGTCCTCAGAAAACACCAAAACCCAAACCAAGGTCAACATCTGAGCAGGTTGATTCAAATGTCCCCCACACTGATGACCTGACACTTATTCCCAGGAAGAAACACAGTTTATGTCCGTTTAAATTAACACATCTGAGGTTGACAAAACTTAGAAGACATTCAAAAAAGCAGGGAAAAATCAATTCATTGTCAAGAGACAAAGGCGTCAATACAACTAGACTCAAAGTGACCCAGATGCTGCAGTCGTGAAACTGAAATTTAAAAATAAACGTGACTAATATGTTAAAGGGTTGAGTGTAAAACATGGGCCACACATGTGGGGACCACACAGATGCGGAATTGCTGCAGAGAGATGGAAAATAGAGGAAAGGGTCAAATGGAAAGTATAGAAATAAAAATACAGCATCAAAGATGAATTCCTTCCATGGGCTCTTGAGTAGACCTGACACAGTCAAGTGCAGAATCGATGAACTTGAAGATGGGGAAATAGAAACTACCATATTCAAAAGCAAAGAGCAAGATGGTGGGGATGGGGATAAGAAGAGAACATCACAGACTCTGGGACAATATCAAAGTATCACTGATGCATGTAACTAGAGTCCAAAGAGAGAAAAGGCATAGAACGTACCTCTTCACAGAAGAAATATTTGAAGAAATCGTATCTGAGAAATTTTCTATAAGTGATGAAAGACATAAGCCTAAAAACACCAGAGCACCTCACGTGGGATAAGGACCTTCTCCCTACCCTCCCCTGACCAAAAAAATGACCTGGACACATCATATTAAAATAGTGGCTGTCAAAAAAAAAAAAATAAAGAGGAAATCTCGAAAGCACTCATATGGGAAATATATGCCATGTACAGAAGAGTAAAAATAAGAATTACATCAGAGTTCTAATTAGAAATTCCACAATCCAAACACAATGGAATGACATCTATAAAATACTAAATGAAAAATCTGTCAGCCCACAAAACTGGGAAATATCTTTCAAAATTGAAAGTGCAATAAACACTCTCTTAGGTAAACAAAAAATGAGAGAGATCAGCAGATGATATGTGCTGCCAGAAATATTGAGAAAATTTCTTCAGGTCAGGGAGTATGATAGCATAGAGAAACTTGGGCCTACACAAGGAACAGAATGGCCCTAGAAATGATTTTAAAGAGAAGACAAATATAACAATCATTATTAGACCGTTGTCTAGAGCAAATGTAGTAACAGTGCACTGCGGGATTCTTAATAAATGGAAAAGTAAAATATGACAATAACACAAAGGCTATGAAAGGAAATGGACGTGCTGGGCTGTGGAATCCTGACAATATGGATGCAATGGTAGAATGTTGTCTGGAAGCAGACTGTATTATGTTAAAGGTGTATAGTATAAACTCTAGGCCAAGCAGCTTCCAAAAGATGTGTAAGTGATGAGCTAAAAGTAGAAATGAAATGGAATAATTAAAAAGAAGGAAATGAGGGAAAAGAACAGATGGGACAAATCGAACACAACTCACAAGATGGTATTCTACCTTTAAAAACAGTAACAATTACATTCAATGCAAAATGTCTGAACGTCAAAATCAAAAGACAGATTTTCAAATTGGATCAAAAAGCAGTACCCAACCATTAAGATATCTATCAGAAATCCCACGCAGGGCTCAGTTTCCTCCCTCTCAGTGGTGTCCAGCTGGTCTGTCCTCCCCAGGGGCTATAGAGCCATGCAGGCAGGAGTCTGGGCACGTCACCCCAGGGTTCTCCCCTCCTTCCCGACACCAGGTACCCACATTGGCAGGCAGGACGCCCAAATGTCCCCACAGCAAGAGGCCCAGTGGGGACTTGAGCGGAAGAGCCGAGCAACATGCCCCAGCCCCATGCACAGCATGCACAGACACCCCAGGGCATGTGAGTGTCAGTGCCCACCAGGGACACCCAGGGACTGGCAGCACGGGTACACTGGGACCCTGACTCCTCAGGCAGTTTGCCCACCTCAAACCACCAGTAGAGCCCAGTGGCCAGCATGGCACAGCACCTGCCCAGCATGAGCCCTGCCCAGCACGAGCATGGCCACTCCCAGCCCAGAGACTGCAGGCTGTGCTTGTTGACGGGCTTCATGGGGCACCCGGCACAGGGACAGGAAAGTGCAAACAGGATCAACAGCACAAGGAGGGGCCACGTTGCCGGGACACACGTCCCGGGTAATAAAGGCTGCTGGGGAGGGACCCGCAGACCAGACCAGCAGCCCCACCACCATGTGCTGCGTCGGCTCGCCCGCCGGCTGTGGTGCCCTGGGCTGCGCCCCCATCTGCTGCCCGCCCGTGGTGTGTGGGGGTGCCTGCGACTCCCCCGACCCCAGCGGGTCTCTGCTGTGCTGTCCCAGTGACGGCATGGTCACATCCTGCCAGCCACTCTGCAACCCTCATTGTGCGTGTAGCCCTGCCTGTTGCATTCCTGTGACCTGCCAGACCATGGAGTGCAAGGCCCACTTCTGCCCCATCTGCTTCTGCGTGCCTGCCTCGCTCTGCATCCCCACCTGCTGCTGACGCTACAGTGGGTGAAGCCATGGCTCCTGATCCTGGAAGCTGAGCTGTCCATCAAAGGTCTTCACCCTCTGGTTCTGCCCTTCACGCAAACAAGCTCTCCAAGCCCCACAACTGGCTGATCACCAAAGACCCTACCCGCTCCTGCTGAGTTTCTGAACCAGGAGCCCACCCCACTGGCTAGTTAATAAACACATCCACCTAGCTCCCTTTCCTCAGAAATGGTCAGGAGCCCACGCCCCGGGGCCGGGAGGGCAGTTTGTGTGTGCAAAGGGGCTGGGGGGCAGGGCTGGGGACTGGCCCATCCTCATGAAAATGTCCCGAGGGGGGCCCAAGCTTGGTGCCCACCTCTGTCCTCCCTGCCCTCATAGTCCCGCCTGCAGCCTGCGAGGCCGGCCAAGCACCACCATGCCCTTGGTCATGAGCCAGGGGATGCTCGGCCACTCCCGTGAAGAGCCCTGACCAGGTGGTCTAGCGCCAGGACAGAAGAGGGTGTGGTGACAGCCCAGCCAGGCTGCTTCCCCAGCCACCCATTCCAGCCACTGCCTGGCCCTCAGCAGGGAGAAGCAGCACCTGTCTTCTGCGCACCTGGGGTACCGGCCAGTGTGCTGGCCGCCATGACGCCTAGCCAAGGCAGCTCCTGGTCGTGGATGCTCGGGAATGGAGAGGAGCGGAGCTGTAGGCTCTCCCCTCACATCCACCTCCACACCCACTGAGGGGCCCCAGGCGCACAGCCTTGAGTCACCGCAGTACAGTCCTGGCCATGGTGAGTGAGTGACCCTCAGATGACGACGCGGGTCAAGGTGAACGTGCAGCAATGCCTGCGCACCTGCCGGGCCCCGCGATCTGCCGTCCTCCCCTCCCTCATGTGACGCGTGTAGCCTGGTGTGGTGGTCTGTGCGCGGGCTGGAAAAGAATTCCCAGATATGAGACAGAATGAGAGGAGAATAGAGTTTATTAGAGTGGGAGACGCAGCTAAAACGGGGGGCCAGCTCAGCAGAGAGCCGACTTCGAAAGTGAAGACTTGGTCAGCTAAAATATAATTCTGGCATTGCATTTAATGGCATGGACAATCGTCCTCACAAACCGCATAATCCTTTTTCCACTTGTAACTTCTCTTCAGACAATTTTAATTTAGCTTCATGTACCTTACAGTAGGCAGAGAGGAGGATCCAGCCCGCCACCCAGCACGGCACATTCTAATCCTTTCTAAACTGGGGCTAGCCACAAACATTCAATAACTTCTAAAGGTTCAGTCCACTTTAATGTAAGGTTCCAATTCTCACACAATCCAGTGAATATGCCCCATTCATTAGCTAATAAGCAATACGGTGGATCGTCCCATCCAGGAATAAAAGCTTCATCCACTTTAAACTCTTTCTTCTTAAAGACTGGCATTTTGTTTCATGAATCCTGCTCACGGTGCCAATTCAATGTTTCGCCTAAACTTTTAACTTTGGTTTCAGGTTCAAAAGATTCATTAACAAAAGAAATCACTCGTTATACACAAACAATATTTAGTAGAGAATTACCAATATTTAATAGAGCATTATCTAACTCACTTTCAATACACAGACATTAAAAGAACAGAGCAATCGAAACAGTAGAGGAAGGTAACCCACACACATCACCTAATTGGGCCAACCAACATCCAGCCTCAAACAGTGCTGGGAAGTCCCATGTAACAGCAATCTGGAGTCCCGCTGGGGAAAAGGTCCTGGGCAGCGTGTCTGCTCCACGGGTGAGACTTCAAAATTGCAGTTTGGGGGATTCCCGCTTATAATTCCAGGCCACAGACTGATATCATCGTCAGTCTGTGAGCAAAGTGCAGCTCTGGTTGTATGTTAATCTTTTTTACAATGCTGTTTGTTTCATCTTCTGAGTCTTAGGATGTGGCTAAACCCCAAGTGTGGTTGGCCAGACCTCCTCCACAGGCTCAAGAATTCCAAGACCTGCTCCCTAAGTTATCTGTAGTGCTTCTCAGTTTTCACTTGTGAGCAGGCACATAGTCAGGGCAGTGTCCAGACAGGTCAGGAACAAGGTTGGAGGCCTGCCTGCTCTCCTTTCTTGTCTCTGAAGCCCGGACAAGACCACTTCCATTTAATTCCCCTAATACCTAGGGGGCTCAGCACCCCATCATCACGTGCCTGGCAGGGGTTATACCACATCTACAAGACACTGTCGCCTGGGTAGCCACATGCCTATCACATCAATGTTCCCATCTGTAAGGTGGGTCTTTACTGACTCAGGAGTGCTCCGTGAGACATGGCTTACAATGAGCTGCACCTGGCTCCAGCACACACTTCCCTGAGGCCCCCAGGCTACTGGGCAGCGTTAACACAACTGAGAACCTGAGCGTGAGCTCACAACCCCCAACACGGTGCGTGTGGACACATGTCCACACACCAAGGGTGGCAGACACAACAGATGTCCCCAGAACTTCATGCTGTGGGTTCTTATCCACAGACTTGTAAGCAAGCGTGCTTTAACATCCAAGGAACTAAAAAATGGGATGAAAAACTTGAGAAAGGAATAAGATACTATTTTTTTAAAACAGATATACCTGAGAGAATCAAAGACAACTGCTAAAGCCAAAACATATAAAAATCATTGCAATAAAAGTCCGCAGCCTGGGTGGGATGGCAAGTTGGGGAGACCAGTGCACACGAACCAGACACTGACCTGAAAAAAATTACACAGAAACTAAGACATTTATTCGAAAAATGACAAGCAGCCAGCAGTCTTGGGAGACAGAGAAGGGTCAGCACACGCCACACGGCTCTCCAGAGAGAAGCGGGGAGAGGCGACACTCAGGGGCAGAGACCAGACTCCAGAAAAGAAAGCACCCAATTATGAAGAAATCCACGTGGTGAAAACAGAGAACACTCAGGTCAGCAAGCATCCACAGCACCGGGGAGATGCGCTGGGCCTGGGGCCTTCGCTGTAGGGCCTGCACCTGGACAAACGGCGCCTCCAGCTACAGGTACCAAGGAACGAGAGGGACTACAAGTAACTGCCTGCGTGTGCAGTTGGGACAGAGTGTGGACAAAAGATTCAAAAAGACCAAAAACCCAACTGCCACTTCCAAGGTGTCAGGGCAAAGGCAGGGTCCTGCTCACACCCCCTGCACACACCACCACGAAGAGGGTGGGCAGACCACCCAGGACGCCTCTCTGGCCTGACATCTGGACCTGCCACCACCCTCATCCAGGAACCAGCTCACGCACCTCCTCGGAGGGCGAGCAGGGCATGTGTTACTTGTTCTCCCCGCCTCCACTGCAGCACGAGCCCCAGTAAAGCCTTGCCTGAATTTCTCACCTGACCTCTCATCAATTCCTACTGACAGAGATGGCCTAGCACCTGGTTGGTCACAAAAGGAGCAGGTTGCCCACAAAGGACAACCAAGAGGGGACTTCTCAGAAGTGACAAAACCTGGCGGATTCCAAGGAAGAAAGACAAAGCTCCGACACAGAACAGACACACGCCCTTCTCAGAACACGGCAGAGCAAGCAGACCAACGGCATTCAAGGGTAATGTATTCAAAATCTGAAATTTTTCAATTACTTTTCTCTAGCTTTAGATGAATCTTGCTGAAATGAGACTTTGTTAACTAATAGTTGGGGTACATTTTGTCTCAAAGAATTTCCAATTTCATGAGGAGATGTCACAGTGGCCTAAAAAAAAATTGCACGCAGTGTATAAATACATGTGAATCTTTTGAATTCGTCAAAGAATTTCAGCTAGAGACCCCGTAAAATGGTATTTACCACAAGATGATACCCCGTCACAACAGGCAAGAAACTGACTTTACTGTCCCTTTGAAACAAGGGACTGACCTTTCCCTTTTGACTTTGTTCCTCTGTATGACATGTTGAAAATATCTGTGCTGTTTTCAGAAGCTTGTCTATGAAAAGCATCATGGAAAAGTAGTTAAAAGCATTCAATATATGCATAGCAAAATCAGGGGCAGAAATTAAACAGAAACAGTTATCCACAGAGACCGACAAGGTCAAAAGATGGTTCTCTGAAAAGATAAGTCTTTGGCTTGTGGAACTGGCTGGCAGAATAAAATGGAAGGCCCAATAAAGGCCCCTAGGAAACTGGGACTGAAAATTATGCCAGAACTACAGGAGTAAGAGAGATGTTAAAAATAATCATTGGCTATTTCAACAATTTTGTCCCAATAAATTTTCTGAAGATATTAAAACTTTCAGCCCTGGGATTTCTTTGGAAGGAATGATGCTAAAGCTGAAACTCCAGTACTTTGGCCACCTCATGCGAAGAGTTGACTCATTGGAAAAGACTCTGATGCTGGGAGGGATTGGGGGCAAGAGGAGAAGGGGATGACAGAGGATGAGATGGCTGGATGGCATCACTGACTCGATGGACGTGAGTCTGAGTGAACTCCGGGAGTTGGTGATGGACAGGGAGGCCTGGCGTGCTGTGATTCATGGGGTCGCAAAGAGTCGGATATGACTGAGCGACTGATCTGATCTGATGGTGAATTTATTAGAAACATAAATAACCTTTAGGCCCTAAAGAAACTGAATCAGGATTTAGAATCTACCTGCCAAGACCATACCAGAGATGGTCTAGGAATAAATGTCTCCAAAGTGACACAAAGTCTCCCAGAGAATACAAAGATGAGATAGCTCCCTCACTGTATGAGGTGAGACCCACCTGAGTGCCTAAAAGTGAAGGTGAAGACTGTCAACAAAAGGAACCATGTCCGGTGCAATTCACACCACTCAGAGCACATCATTCCTGCTAGAGGATGGGGCAGAGGTTACTCAGGGATGGTGGGGCCAGGGGCCCCTGGAAGAGGCCTTAGATGGTGTCGGGGGTGGGTATCTCCACTTCCTGGACCTAGAGCCAGTTACCGGCAGTGCCCACTCTACGAAAAGCCATCAAGTTTTGACCTTATTTTGTGTCCTTTTCTACGTGAGCATCACCCTGTAAAAAATACATAAAATAGAAAATAAAGTTCCTAAGACATTTCACAATGACCAGGCTGTCCACACTTGGAACATCCGACGATGGTGGCCGTGGGTTAACATATGGAACAGCCAGTCCCACACCTGCTGGCAGCATAGTTTGGGAACAACCCCTTTGTGGTGAAATTTGCACCCTCTGGAGTTGGTGAAGGCATGCACAGTGACACACGAGCAGGGCACTTCTCAACAAAGATGCTTAAGAGACACTGACTCAAGGAAGAAGTTAAGAGTGAAAAATTGCAGCATTTGCGGTAGGAACTACAGAGTCAGAATAACCTAAGTGTCTGTGACTGGAGACTTAATCGATGGATCCCAGTATATTTGGACGGTGGAATATCATCATATAGCCCTGAACAGATGCCAAGAGCTGGTGTATCTGCAAGGATGAGTTACTCCAATGTAACATGGAGGAAGAAAGCAAGTTACAAAAAGATACACAGTGTATGACAACATCTGAACTTTAAAACATACTAAAAGTTATGACCAACCTAGATAGCATATTGAAAAGCAGAGACATTACTTTGCCAACAAAGGTTTGTCTAGTCAAGGCTATGGTTTTTCCTGTGGTCATGTATGGATGTGAGAGTTGGACTGTGAAGAAGGCTGAGTGCCAAAGAATTGATGCTTTTGAACTGTGGTGTTGGAAAAGACTCTTGAGAGTCCCTTGGACTGCAAGGAGATCCAACCAGTCCATTCTGAAGGAGATCAGCCCTGGGATTTCTTTGGAAGGAATGATGCTAAAGCTGAAACTCCAGTACTTTGGCCACCTCATGTGAAGAGTTGACTCATTGGAAAAGACTCTGATGCTGGGAGGGATTGGGGGCAGGAGGAGAAGGGGACGACAGAGAATGAGATGGCTGGATGGCATCACCGACTCGATGGACGTGAGTTTAAGTGAACTCCGGGAGATGGTGATGGACAGGGAAGCCTGGCGTGCTGTGATTCATGGGGTCGCAAAGAGTAGGACACGACTGAGCGACTGAACTGAACTGGAGGATCTAATGTATTGTCTCAGAACCTGGATGAAGAAATGCACTGGGGAGAGAAACCCCAAGTTCAAATGGGGGTTCCTGGGGGGAGAGCCAGGGAAGGTGCTTCAAAGGCAGTGAAACCCATTTCCCGGTTGTGGCTCTGCTGGCATCTTCATCTTGCCCACAGCCCACCCAACAACAAAGCTACGGCCCCTGCCGTACCCCCAACACCATCCTCACCCTCTCAGTGAGCTTCACAGGAATTACCATAGGCTAGCTTAACCAACGGCAGAGCCAGTCCAGCACGTGTGTGTGGCTACCTGTGTGTGTGTGTGTGCACGTGTGTGTGCCTGGAGTTGGTGAAGGCACGCACACACGAGCAGGGCACTTCTAGACAGACAAGCTCAAGAGACAGTGACACAAGGAAGAAATTAAAAGAGTGAAAATCTGCAGCATTTGTGGTAGGAGCACCCACATGTGGTCCAGATGGAGACAGGCCAGAGGAACTGCCTGCAGTAACAGCCTGGAGCCAGGAGAGGGCGGCAGACGAAGGCGCCGAGACGGGGCTTCGCGGGGAAGCTGGGGCTCACATCTCCATCCCCGCGTGCACCCCTGAGACAGGAAACCCGGGGGCCATAGTTCTGAGTCTCCCTCTTTGTCACACAGGTTCTGAATCCCTTGTCATAATCCCTCTTATGTTCTCACAGCTCTTTACCTTGGCTTTTCATTATATGAGGTTCTTACCATGTGGCCTGTTTGCTAACATTTTCTAAGACTCTGATGTGGCAAGCGTTATGCCCAAAGCTCACATATGTTATTTTTAATCTCTTCTACAACTCTGCAGGGGAGCTCCCTTCTTGAGATGAGGGAAAGGCAGTTCAGAACCGATAAAGAATTTGCCCCAGCGGAGACTGAAGCCCACACCTGCCTACCTCCACAGGCCACACGAGCTCAGCGGTGCTGTGAGCTCCACCAGCGGCCTGGAGAGTAGAGCCCAGACTAACCTGAAAGCAGAGAACCGGTTCTGCTTCCGCAGGCAAGGCGGGCTGTGGAGGCCGCGATGGCCGTCAGACCCGCGGTGCGCGGCGCGCAGCAAGCCCGCACCGTGGGGGGAGGGGGCGTGCGCCCCGTGCTGCCTGCGGCTGCGTGCGTGAGTGTGCGTGTGCACGTGTGTGCGTGCCCTATACGTGTTTGCGCTGCGTGTGGGCACGTCGTCGGTGTATGTCGAGTGGGAGCACTTACGTGTGTGTGTGTGTGTCTGTGCCGCATAGTGTATCCTGTGGGCGTGCACACGCATGTGAGCCTATACGTCCAAGCTGACTGGTTCCATTTCTGGCTCAGTTTTACCCAAAGTCCTTGAAATGTAAACAATAGGAGTACGTTCCAGATCACCTGGACACATCAGCTCTATCATCTGCCTCCAGGACATAAATTAAAAGGTTGGAAATCGGGTTGTCAGCAGTGAGAAAGTCCCAGGACGGACTGTGTCCTCTTGCCTGTGGGCGGGGATGGCCACCACCCTTAACCGTGAGGGAAGGAAGCTCAGCACAGACCACAGCCAATCACCATGGTGCTTGTGTGTCTCAAACCACACCCATCTCACCATCTTAGAAAAGCTCCCAGGAAAATCCATTACAAAATAAACCCCCAGAAACAAAAGGCATGGAATTTGAGGCTGCTTCAGAGCATGTGGCAGGGAGTGAATTTTCCTACATCTCCAGCTAGGTGAAGCTGGTCCCGCCGTGCACACCAGTTCCCTGCCTGGCACTATCCTGCAGGGCTGGCCTCTACCCCTTGCTGTAATTCTCTCTGCTGAGCACCTTTCTCAGGGTAGAGCTTGGCTTGGCCTAAACAGAAAGGTCACAGATGCCAACAGGAGGAGGAGGAGCAAGGACAGTCTGCAGCCACGTCCTCCCGCCCACTGCCCACTCGGCCCCTGCACGCCAGCCCTCCACTGGAGTAGGTGTAACCTGAAATAGTCCCACGAGCAGACAGCAGGGAGGGGTCTAGACCGATAAACCACATGGCACAGCCGTGTGGAGGAAAACTAGTATGGTACAAAGAGTGAAAAAAATAAGTTCCAGAAGATTACATCTGGGACAGCGCCCTTCCAACATCGTGGGAAACCAGCAAATCAGAAATTCTACCTTTCAAGAATACAGAGATGTGGATCCATTCTATGATGTTAAAGGTAATGGAATAGTAAACGTATGTTTCTAGCTGAAACGTACCCAAGAAGTTAGGGGTAAATTACTGATGTTCTACTTTCCATGTTAGGTAGGGCATTCATGAGGTTTATTATAAGAACCAACACGGGATCATTAATTGATCAATTTAAAATGGATGATATATGAAGTGAGACATAAGCCGCAAACTAGAGCAATCCTAATTCTGTGAACCTGACTCCAAATAAGTCAAACTGCCCCAATGGACTTGACTCTGTGACGCAGGAAGCAGGATGTCTTCCAACAAGATGAGAAGCCGGCCTCTCTCCCTGAGGCAGGGCGTGATAGATGCGGGAAACAAGGCAAGACACTGCCCGAGCCTCCTGCCCCCAGGCCTCATTGGCCACTCCCTCCACCCAAAACCGCCCACCTTCCCATGAGCCGCCGGGGACAGGGATCAATGAAGAGGTGATCAGCCTTAAATTCTTGGTAACAGCCTGGTGGTGGCTGTAGTTGCTCAGTTGTGTCCAACTCTTTGCGACCCCATGGACTGAAGCCCACCAGACTCCTCTGTCCATGGGATTTCGCAGGCAAGAATACTGGAGTGGGTTGCCATTTCCTTCTCCAGGGGATCTTCCCAACCCAGGGATCAAACCTGGGTCTCCTGCCTTGCCTTCTTTACCACTAGAGCCACCAGGGAAGCCCTGGTAATAGCCTCGCTAGCCAGAAAACAGAAATGAAAGACAGTAGGAAGAGACTGTTGCGTGGGGAAAGCACAATTTATTTGGCTCACATAGGGTGTGGTTTCCTGCTGGAGACAGAGAAGGACCCTGGGAACCAGGGCTTCCTGGGGGGAATGCAGCAGTTCACAGAAGGGTCCAGATCATCCTGCCATGTTCTTGCCTGGGTTCAGAAGTCGGTTTAGTGTGCTTTTTTCATCTGCCACGTGCAGAAGCTGGAGGCCCACTGAGGACTTGTACTGGGAGGGGTGCAGGAGTGACCCCATCTGCACTGGGAGTAGCTGGGAAGAGGCTCATGATCACAAGCAGCAAGGGGTGCTACAGGAGACGGGTCTGCAGACCAGGGTAGGGCGGGAGGGCTGGTAGCACCCAGAGGACTGGCAGGAGGGGGCCACCAACACGGCCGGTCTGCGGCTCACGGGCAGGCACACAGCCAGCTTAAAACTCACGGGCACATACACAGCAGGACTGCAGCTCACGGGCAGGCGCACAGCGGACCGGCAGGAGGGAGTCACACACACGGCCGGCCTGCAGCTCACGGGCAGACAGGATGGCTGGCAGGGGCTGGGCACACAGGCAGCCTGGCAGGGGCTGGATGTGAAGCAGGATGGCTGGCAGGGGCTGGGCACACAGGCAGCCTGGCAGGGGCTGGACGTGAAGCAGGATGGCTGGCAGGGGCTGGGCACACAGGCAGCCTGGCAGCCTGAGGAGAAGCTGGTGTGGCACATGGTGGCGTGGGGCTGGCTGGTGTCGGGAGGAAGGTGGGTGATGTCTGCAGGTTGCCTCCCTGGGCGGCCTTTATACCCAAGCCGTGGGCGTCTGGACAACACAGACGCGACTGTTGTCTTCCTTGTTTTGCCTCTTCCGGGCTGTCTCCCAGGACATTGTTTTCTGTTGCAGATTTTTTAGTTGCTTGTTTGGCTTTTACTTATCTTCATGACTAATGGCCCCTCTTCAAGCTCTTGTATTGGCATCCTGCCTGAGTGCCTTACTGGCTCTGTCTGGATTCTGCTTCATTCCTTAAAATTTTACCTGACCCACTTTTGTACAAATCTCTAGATGTCCCTCCCTGTGTGATACTGGTCCTCAAACAGCCACGGAAACCACCCTCCTCCCATGTCAGCTCTACCGTGGAGCAAGGAGAGCAGAGTGCATCTGTCTGACACCCGAGTGTCCAGGGTATCAAGCTGCAGGTGGGGCACCAGAGGACACAGGAAGGATGGGGACTCCTCACCCATAGAGTCCAGAGGACAAAGGGCTGAGTCCCGGAGAACTTCTGGTGGGTGGTGACCTTAGCCCTTCATCTTGAGATAGCCTCATAGTTAGAGAAGCAAGAGACAAAGCCAGAAGGGGCCAGGGGTCGGCACTGGAAGCACCGGGCATCTGAGCAGGGGAGCATCAGAAAGGACCCCCAGGAAATCGGAAGAAGGAGGGGCTGTCCACGCTCAGTACAAGACCACTGGACGCTATGGAGAAGCTGCTACAGGATTAGGGGTAGACCTCTGCTGGCCTCCCACTGAGACCCCACAACCTGTACCTATGGAGCAGGGGTCCCTCCCTCACCCTGAGTGGGACCTGCTCCAGATCCATCCTGACAGCCTGGCCCACCCACGACAAGATTTCCAGGGAACACAGTTCGGAAATGAAGTCTCACCAAAATGGAGAGCTCGGGAAGCACTTTGGACTTTCCACAAATTTACACTTTGTTACACCCTAACAAAGTGTAAAACCAAACCCACATAAACAAGCTCAAGGTGACCAGTTAGTAAGTGACTGTTCACTAGACAAAAAAGTGAATCATCAGTAAAAGATAAGAGAATGCAGGCTCTCTGAATGTTCATAATTTCTAATATTATAATCAAAAATCACTAGACATAAAAGATATAGGAAAGGGCTTCCCTGGTGGCTCAGTGGTAAGAATCCGCCTGCCAATGCAGGAGACATGGGTTCAATCCCTGATCCAGGAAGATCCCACATGCCATGGAGCAACTAAACCCACGTGTCACAACTAGTAAGCCTGTGCTCTAGAGCCCAGGAGCCACAACTACTGAAACCCTCACAGCAATGAAGACCCAGCACAGCCAAAAGTAAATAATAACTATAAATTGTAAGAAAGAGATAGGAAAATACAGTTCATGGTTAAAGGAAAAAACCACAGTGATGTAGCCTGAGATGGTCCAGATATTGGTCTGGCAGGTGATGACCTAGAGCAGCTGTATGTTTAAAGAATCAAAGGAAGATGTGTTCAAAGAATCAAAGGAAAATATTATATCCATGAGTTAACAGATAGAGAACCTCGGTTGAGGAATGGCAATTTTTAATAGATAGGACATCTCAGCTGAGGGAGGGGGTATTCTAGAATTGAAAAGCACAATAGCTAAAATAAAATGTCTGTTGGGTGGGCCTTACAGCAGACTGAAGGTGGGAGAAGAAAGAGTGGATGTGAAGATATATGAATAAAAGTTATCCAATCTGAAGGAGAAAGGAGAATTAAGAAAACTGAGAAGAACTGTGAGACCATATCAAACAGTATAAAATACATGTATGTTCAACCTCAGAAGCTGATTTGAAACAATTTACAGATCCAGGAATCTTAGAAAACCCAAAAGCAGGATAAATATAAAGAAAACCAGATCTGGGCACTTAATCATTAGAGATGAAAACCCCAAATAAAAAGAAGTATCTTCAAAGCAATGAGAGAAAAAACACTCTACATACAAGAGAAAGAACACGGCTGACTCTTCATCAAACAGAGCGAAAGACAGAAGGCAGTAGGGTGACATCAGTAAAATGATAAAATACCAAAACTGCCCGTCGAGAATTCTAGATCTAGCGAAGAAGAAAAGAAAAGGAAAGCTTCAAAGCTGAGGGTGAAGTGAAACAATTTCAGAAAAACAAAAGCAAGAGGGTTCCTCACCAGCAGATTTGCATTAGAAGAAATACGAGGTGGAATATTCCTTGAGGTGGAATAGAAATGGGCTCAGGTAGGCACTGGCTGTACAGGTAGGAATAAGGAACAGAGGAGAGGTAGAGAGCAGGCAAGTACAGGTTAGCTTTTCACTCTTCTAGAGACTGGCCTGTAAGACAACTGACAATTTCAAATGGATTGACACTATTCAGTAACGAGGTCACACATGGACATGTAGTCACCTGGATTTTCTTTAGCTATGGTTTTGACTTGTGGTCAGAGCCCAAGGAGGAGTGTGTGAAGGGATGAAATCACGGGCCGCAAGGGGCTTTTCTAGGGGCCACGAGGTCATTTGCTGTGTGGTCTCAGGTCAGCTCAGTCCACTAGTTTTGCAAGTTCTGACCATGCTTTAGCCCCTGAGACCACAGTGGTCTTCAGCCTCAGGATGACTTCATTACTGGGGTGTTTGACTCTTCACAGGACTTCCCAGGGCCATCCCCTCTGTCCACACCAGCAGTCACACAGGGGCTGCACAGGGGCAGAGGGTTTCGGGGACACAGCCTCTGAGGAGGGAGCAGCACTGTCCTGAGAGATGGCCACCCCAATAAACGGCACCCACCATAGAATACGTGCTAAGGCTGATGTGTAGACAGAGCACACGGCGGGGAGTGGGGTGGGAGGAACTCGTAATCCACACTCCGGCAGCTGCCCTGTGCCCTGGAGGAGGACCCCAGGCTCCCACACTGGCTCCAACCTGCCTCACAGGGCCTGGCTGACCAGACCCTTGGGTGGGGAGAGGAATCGGAGGTGGTTCAGCCCTCTCTCCACCCCAGTCCTCCTGGGACCTACCTGGGGCTGCCTGACCTGGTTGGGCAATCCTGAGTTGGATGCTCATGGTGGAGTCACACCCTTAAGCCTTGCTCTTCAGGGCCAAACAAGATGAATATTTTCATCTGCCTGCCCCTCGCTCTTGTCTGTGCCAACTGATTCTGGCCTGTGGGTTATGTCACCAGTGAACCCCTAAATCCCAGCTCCGTGAGACGCCAAGTAAGGACCACAGATTCCACAGCGAGACTGAGCAGCTTCAGAGCTTCTCCATTTGCAGGGGTGGAACCTGCATGCATTACAGGACCTTCCAGGTCTTGCTGACTGTATATCTGTGTTGTTGGCCCCTTGAATGGTGGCAGGGTTGATAACTGATCAGTTATGAGACACTCCATGTAAAATGCTTAGCTCAGACTTAGCACAAAGCTGGAGCCCTGTTGCTATAATTATGGCAGAAATGTGGCCACAGCCCCCCAGTGAGGTGCCTGACCCTGAGGGAGAACCTTCTGGATGACAAATCAAACGGGGTCACTGGTGCAGTGAGTGTGACTGTGCCTGTGTGGACAGATGACAGGGTGGTTAAACTGGAGAGGACCTTGAAAATCATGAGGGAACCCAGTCCTGGCCTGATGGCCCTTCCCCATCCAACCCAGGCTCTGATTCCAGAAATCCCAGGGCCACTGGGTCACTGTCAGCCTCCAGCTGAGGGAGCTTCCTGAACTGAGTCACAGCAGCTGGAGGCTCCAGGAAGAAACCCTCGGGGGAAGGAGGAGGAGGAAAAACAGCAGGTGGCCACTAAGAAGACACCCGGTGCCTCATTGCCAGGACGCCACGGCCTGGGTATAAGGGGCAGCCTAGGGAGGGAGCTTCCAGACCAGACCTGTCCTCCGTCCCGACCCCACCCAGCCCCAAACCACCATGTGTGACACCAGCTGCCCTGTGAGCTGCCAGCCAGCCTATTGTGTGCCCAGCTTCTGCCAGGAGATTTGCTATGTGCCCAGCTCTTGCCAGCCGGCCTGCCCTGCCCAGGGCTGCGGGAGCTCCTGCAGTGCCTGCCATGTGTCTCTGCTGTGCCAACCTGCCGGCAGGTGCCCATCCCCATGCTGCCCAGTGGCCTTCTATTGCGAGCCCAGCCCCTGCCAGGCGTCCTGCTGTGTGCCCGTGAGCTGCCAGCCGGCAGTGTGTGTCCGTGTGAGCTGCCAGCCCACCGTGTGTGTGGCCCCCGCCTGCCAGCCCTCCTGCCCTGCCCTCATCTGCAGGCCCCTCCCCTGTGGAACCCCTTCCTGCTACTGACAAATCATCCAGAAAATCGATTCTCTGCTATTGATCTTGAAAGGCCTCTCCTTGTCTAATTAACAGGATTCTGTCCACACATCTCAGTGCTGAATCGGTGACAGACCCACATCGCATAGAGGTGGGACATCCACCTTACTTTTCTTATTCATGAAAGCTTAGCGATCTATAAAAAATAAATCTCTGAGCCTCAACGCTGGCTTTTTGTGATTTTCCCCTAAGCCCTGTCTCCTTGCCATTTGCTGTCCTGGACAAGCCGAGGCCAGCATGGAACTCCTGTCCTGGGGTGGGGGTTCTTCTGAGAAAGCCACCCCGCTGGGACATCGAGGTGGGGGCACTCTGTGGGGAGGGCTGGCCCAGGCTGCTGAATCCAAAGGGCCGTTCTCCCAGCATCTCCATTGAGAAGCTTGATCCTGGGCTCTTTAAGGAAAGAGTAATGGGGCGGGGGTAGGCAGAGCCCAACTTGCAGCTGCCTGCAATTTCCCAGAGGGCTTTCCAGGAATAAGGTTCACTGCGAGGTTCACTGAAGGCTGGACTGGGAGCCAGGGTGGCAGAGGAGTGGATGTAAGCTCAAGAAAAGAGTTTCCTACAAGTCAGAGCCACCCTGAACAGAAGCCACCTGGCTACCGTCCTGGCTTCAAGCACTGAAAGGCTGGAAGACAGCAGGCAGAAGCAGGCACCAGCCATGTGCCCGTCAGCAGGGGAAGTGTTATCGCCCAGTCGTGGCTGACACTTTGCGACCCTACGGACCACAGCCCGCCAGTCTCCTCTGTCCATGGGATTCTCCAGGCAAGAATACTGGAGTGAGTTACCATGCCCTCCTCCAGGGGATCTGCCTGACCCAGACTGAACCCGAGTCTCCTGCATCACAGGCAGATTCCTTACCATCTGAGCCACCAGGTCAGCAGGGGAGCCGGTCATGAAGCCCAACTTGGCAACAGAAGAAAATCAGCACAACAGCGGAATGAACCTCAGAAACACCATGCTGGTGGAGGGAGCCAGGCACAAGGGCGCCTGCTGTGTGACTCCATTTAGGTGAAGCCCCGAGATGAGCTGAACTAATGTGTGACTTGAAAATACACGAAGAGTGGCTGCTTCTGGAGGCTGGGATAAAGTTGGCTGGGCAGAGTGGGAGGGAGGTTCTGGGTCATGACCACTGAACACTACTTAATGCTCCACCTCCTAGCATGTTCGAGTGGTATGTACTGCTGTTGGTAACCTAGGAATCCTTCAGAAAATAAGACACATGGACGAGGATTTCCTGGGCAAGTACCTGGGGAAGCAGACAAAGCACAGAGGCCGTGGTGGACTCTCAGTGTGGATACTCTCTGTTTAAGCCTTTCAACTTCCTGTATGTTTGAGATTTTTCACAAAATGAAAACAAAGAATTGAAAATATAGTTAAAATATCATAATAAAAATATTCATGAAAAGAACAGGAACCACATATGGGGTTCCTGCTCTGGATGGGAAATTAAACCGAGAGCTTCCGTGCCACAGCCAAGTGAACTGGGGTGCAGCCCAAGGAAACCAGGTCCCGACCCCCAAGTGGCGTAACAGTGGACTCCAGGTCAGCCAGATGTGCAGAGTGTGGGTGACTGTGAGAAAGCCAGTCTTCCAGTTCAAGGTGGGGTCTCAGCCCACCCACCATCCCATCCAAACTTCCCAAGACCCACTGTGGGGCCCAGGGGATCATCTTACAGACAGATGAAGGACTGAACACCTGAGATGGAGGCAGAGGAGAGTGTGCTGACCACAAGGCGGGGCAGCAGAGGTGGGGACCAGCCTGGCCTGGGAGCCCCACGGCACTCTGCTCCCTGCGGGCAGGCCTGGGGGAAGGAGGGTGGAACATGGCCACATGGACCCAGGGAGAGTGCCCAGCTGTCCCACATCCACCCAGGAGGTGTGCTTCTCCAGCAGCAGTATGGATACCTCACGGTAGGAGTCAGGGTAAGGCTACTCGGGAGCTTCTGGCAACCTCAGCACATAGCTCATTTGTTCCTGCATCTGGGTTCCCATCTCCTACTCCAAAATGAAGTCCACCACCTGACAGTCCCCCACCCCAATCCCAGGTGTCACCTTCCCCATGTAGACGAGAATCCTCTAATACAGCACAGTGTGACAGGCACAGTGGGAAAGGCGCCTGGACCACCGAGGACCACCCTCACCCTCACCTCAGCAAACAAGGAAAAGTTGTGGCATGGAAAAGAAAGACCAGACCGGGAGGCAGAAAAAATAAGAAGAAGGAGAGACATTTTTAAAAATCCCTAAATGTAACTCAAAGACATTCAATAAGATGCTACAACAAGAAAACAAGGATAAGAAGCTTTGGAAAGGAAAAAAATTAGAAAACTTACCAAAATGGTCCAGATTTATAAAATAGCTTCTTTAGGTAGAAGTGGGATGGGGAATCCAGAGACCTGTCAGTCTGTCTTCCTTCCCTCCCCTCCCCCCAGCCCACCTTCATCCCCCTCTTTGTCTTCTTCTTCCCCTCCTCTCTTTCTCTCTCTCTCTCTCTGACACATGTCCTCTCCTCTGAAGTGTCTCCCCAGGACTTGGTATTAAAGCCTTGTCACTTTGAGTCCCTCTCTCTCTCTCTACAAGCTTTAAGGAATCATGGAGTTGGCATGCACATCATCATTGGATATAAAGGTGGAGAACTGACAGCAAAAAATGACCTTCACCTGTATGTCTCCAATGTCTTAAATTGTTAAACAGTATGATGAACTCAATTCAACTGAGTTCAGTCACTCAGTCATGTCCTACTATTTGCCGCCCCATGGACTGCAGCACGCCAGCCTCCCTGTCCATCACCAACTCCCAGAGTTTACTCAAACTCATGTCCATTGAGTCGGTGATGCCATCCAACCATCTTATCCTCTGTCTTCCCCTTCTCCTCCTGCCTTCAATCTTTCCCAGCATCAGGGTCTTTTCAAATGAGTCAGCTCTTCGCATCAGGTGACCAGAGTATTGGAGTTTCAGCTTCAACACCAGTCCTTCCAATGAATATTCAGGACTGATTTCCTTTAGGATGGACTGGTTGGATCTCCTTGCAGTCCAAGGGACTCGTAAGAGTCTTCTTCAACACCACAGTTCAAAAGCATCAATTCTTCGGCCTTCAGCTTTCTTCACAGTCCAACTCTCACATCCATACATGACTACTGGAAAAACCATAGCCTTGGCTAGATGGACCTTTGTTGGCAAAGTAATGTCTCTGCTTTTTAATATGCTATCTAGGTTGGTCATAACTTTTCTTCCAAGGAGTAAGTGTCTTTTAATTTCATGGTTGCAGTCACCATCTGCAGTGATTTTGGAGCCCAAAAAAATAAAGTCTGTCACTGTTTCCACTGTTTTTCCATCTGTTTGCCATGAAGTGATGGGACTGGATGCCATGATCTTCGTTTCCTGAATGTTGAGCTTTAAGGCAACTTTTTCACTCTCCTCTTTCACTTTCATCAAGAGGCCCTTTAGTTCTTCCTCACTTTCTGCCATAAGGGTGGTGTCATCTGCATATCTGAGGTTATTGATATTTCTCCCAGCAATCTTGATTCCAGCTTGTGCTTCAGCCAGCCCAGAGTTTCTCATGATGTACTCTGCCTATAAGTTAAATAAGCATTGTGACAATATACAGGCTTGACATACTCCTTTTCCTATTTGGAACCAGTCTGTTGTTCCATGTCCAGTTCTAACTGTTGCTTCCTGACCTGCATACAGATTTCTCAAGAGGCAGGTCAGGTGGTCTGGTGTTTCCATCTCTTTCAGAATTTTCCACAGTTTCTTGTGATCCACACAGTCAAAGGCTTTGGCATAGTCAATAAAGCAGAAATAGATGTTTTTCTGGAACTCTCTTGCTTTTTCCATGATCCAGCAGATGTTGGCAATTTGATCTCTGTTTCCTCTGCCTTTTCTAAATCCAGCTTGAACATCTGGAAGTTCACGGTTCACATATTGTGCCTGGCTTGGAGAATTTTGAGCATTACTTTACTAACATGTGAGATGAGTGCAACTGTGCGGTAGTTTGAGCATTCTTTGGCATTGCCTTTCTTAGGGATTGGAATGAAAACTGCCCTTTTCCAGTCCTGTGGTCACTGCTGAGTTTTCCAAATTTGCTGGCATACTGAATGCAGCACTTTCACAGCATCATCTCTTAGGATTTGAAATAGCTCAGCTGGAATTCCATCACTTCCACTAGCTTTGTTCATAGTGATGCTTCCCAAGGCCCACTTGACTTCACATTCCATGATGTCTGGCTCTAGGTGAGTGATCACACCATCATGATTATCTGGGTCGTGAAGATCTTTTCTGTACCGTTCTTCTGTGCATTCTTGCCACCTCTTCTTAATATCTTCTGCTTCTGTTAGGTCCATACCATTTCTGTCCTTTATTGAGCCCATCTTTGCATGAAATGTTCTCTTGGTATCTCTAATTTTCTTGACGAGATCTCTAGTCTTTCCCATTCTGTTGTTTTCCTCTATTTCTTTGCACTGATCACTGAGGAAGGGTTTCTTATCTCTCCTTGCTATTCTTTGGAACTCTGCATTCAGATGGGTATATCTTTCCTTTTCTCCTTTGCTATTTGCTTCTCTTCTTTTCACAGCTATTTGTAAGGCCTCCTCAGACAGCCATATTGCTTTTTTGCATTTCTTTTCCATGGGGATGGTCTTGTTCCCTGTCTCCTGTACAGTGTCACGAATCTTTGTCCATAGTTCATGAGGCACTCTGTCTATCAGATCTAGTCCCTTAAATCTATTTCTCACTTCCATTGTATAATTGTTATGCATTTGACTTAGGTCATACCTGAATGGTCTTGTGGTTTTCCCTACTTTCTTCAATTTCAGTCTGAATTTGGCAATAAGGAGCTCATGATCTGAGCCACAGTCAGCTCCCAGTCTTGTTTTTGTGACTGTATAGAGCCTCTCCATCTTTGGCTGCAGAGAACTAGCCATGACTTATAGCTGTCTTCCTCTATAATAAACTTATTATTTTCAAGAATTCTTAAGTCCCCATCAACACACTAAGAATTGAAAGACTGACACATAACACTTACCAAGGACCTACTCATCCACATTATACCAACCACAAAAATGCACAAGAGAAGAACACTATTAATAAAAGACTGAATTCATCAAGGTGATATAAGGATTAAAAATATATATGCACCACACAACTGAGACCCAAAAATATATGAAGCAAATGTTGGCAGAATTGAAGTGAGAACCAGACAGTTCTGTGATAACAGTTGAGGCTTTGGAAACCCCATGTTCAATAATGGATAAAACATCTAGGGAGATCAATAAGGAAACAGAGGACTCGAAAAACACTGCAAATCAACTAGTCAAAACAAACACACAGAACACACCACCCATCAACAGCACATTCGATGCTCTCCAGGACAAGCCATATATAGGACACAAAACAAGCCTCAGTGAATTAAAAAAAAAAAAGCTGAAATCATACAAAGGGTCTTTTCCAATCACAATGGAATGAAATTAAACATCAATAACAGAAAGAAACTAGAAAATTCACAATATGTCGAAATTAAACAACAGATTATTTTTTTAAATGGGGTCAAAGACAAAAGTCAGGAAATTAGAAAATACTGATAATGAATTAAAATGAAAACACAATGTATCAAACCTATGGTATGCAGTGAAGGCTGGGCAGAGGGGAATTTAAGCCTCTAAATGCCTACTTTAAAAAAAAAAAGAATAGGGACTTTCCTGGTGGTCCAGTGGTTGAAAATCTGCCTTCCAATACAGGGTATGTGGGTTTGATTCATGGTCAGGAAACTAAGAGAGCCACAGCTACTGAGCCTGCACACCTCCACTAGAAAGAAACCCGTACGCTGCAAAGAAGACCCCACGTGCCACAACTAAGACCCAATGCAGCCAAATATTAAATAAATATTAAAAAGAATGACCACAAATCCATAAACTAATGTTATACCTTGAAGAACTAGAAAAGAGCAAACTAAATCTAAAGATGGAAAGAAATACTGAAATTAGAGTGAAAATAAATGGCATAACAGACAGAAAAACAGCAGAGAATTAACAAAACCAAGTTTGACTCCTTGGAAAGATATACAGATAGACTAGCAAAGAAAAAACAGAGAAGGTACAGTAACTAAATTCAGAATTGAAAGTACGGATATTACCATGAACCTCAGAGAAATAAAAAGCATTATAAAAGAATACCAAGGACAATTTTGTATGCCAACAAATTATAACCTAGATGAAATAGAAATTTTTCAATAAATATACAAATTAACAGAACTGACAAAAAAAGAAACAGAAAATCTCAACAGACCTATAACAAAATATTGAATTATTAATTAATACTCTCACAGGGAAAAAAGCCCAGGACCAGATGGCTTCACTGGTGAATTCTACCAGCGTATAATAAACTAACACCAAACCTTCTCAGGCTTTTCCAAAAGCCAGACGAGAGAACACTTCCTAACTCATTCTGTGATGCCAGCATTTCCCAGAAGTAAGGAAAAATATTCACCAATATACTTTATGAACATAAATGCAAAAATGCTCAACAAAACACTAGGAACCTGACTCCAAGAGCATACCAAACTGATTATATACCATGACCACGTGCCATTTATACCAGGAATGCAAGGTTGGCTCAACATTGTTTTAAAAAAAATCAACCAATGTAAAATACTGCATTAGCAGAATGAAGGAATAAAAGATACAAGTTCTCAGACTACCCTGGTGGTACAGTGAAGAAGAACCTACGTGCCAGTGCAGGGGACACAGGCTCAATTCCTGGTGCAGGAGGATCCCACGGGCCACACAGCAACGAAGCCCATGCACCACACCTCCTGAGCCCTTGCTCTAGAGCCCATGCTGTAGAGCCACGAGCCACAACTACTGAGCTAATGAGGCCCATGCTCCTAGAGCCTGTGCTCCACAATAAGAGAAAGTCTTCCCACAGAAACAAAGAGCCAGGGCAACCAAAAATTTTAAACTTAATAAAATAAATAATCTTTAGAAGACACGATCTCAATTGGTGCAGGAAAGGATTTTGACGAAAGCCAACACAATTTCATAATTTAAAAAATTACTCAGAAAATTAGGAATAGAAGAGAAATTCTTCAACGTCATAAAAGGAATATATGAGAAATCCATAGCTAACATGACACTCAACGCACCCTTTGTTGGTGTATGAATTCAGGAGAAAATAACATGCCAATCAAGAGAGTATTTAAAAAGAACAAAACATGCTAGTGATTCAACTGAGTGTTGAGAAGTAAGGGAATAATAGCGAGAAGCCCCGGAAAGATGCTGGTGGTGGGGCTGTGAGGAGTGCTGGCCGTCTAGAGTCTACCCACAGGATGGACTCCAGGATACTGGACACCGCCCCTGGGGCTGGACCCCTGCTTCATGGATCCCCCAGGCTCCAACTCCTCAGGAGTTTAATGAGTTGAGTGACCTGTCATGGGATTATGACGCGCATCCTCAGGACCTGCTCCAACAAGGAAGCAGACTCTGCTGGGCCCCCATGATGCAACAACACACACCCCAGAGCTGTATATAAGCTCCAACCACCTAAGGACATCACACAGCCTCACCCATCCACTCTCTCACACACTCACACCTCTTCCAGCCCCATCACCTCCACCATGGCTGCCTCCAACCTGTCCGTCTACTCCAACGACCTAAGCTATGACTGTCCAGAGAGCTGCTGTGAGCCCCCCTGCTGTGCCCCCAGCTGCTGCACCCCGGCCCCCCGCCTGACCCTCCTCTGTGCCCCAGTGAGCTGCGAGTCCAGCCCCTGCTGCCAGCCAGCCTGCAGCAGCTCCTGCCCGGCCTCATGCTGCCAGCAGTCTAGCTGCCAGCCCTCCTGCTGCACCTCCTCCCCCTGCCAGCAAGACTGCTGTGAATCCGTCTGCTGCAGGCCTGTCTGCTGCACACCTGTCTGCTGCAGGCCTGTCTGCTGCACACCTGTCTGTTGCACACCTGTGTGCTATCAAGCCTCCCCCTGTTCTACCTCCTCATGTTGCCAGCAGTCCAGCTGCCAGTCCTCCTGCTGCACCTCCTCCCCCTGCCAGCAGGCCTGCTGTGAACCCGTTTGCTGCACCCCTGTCTGCTGCACCCCTGTCTGCTGCACCCCTGTCTGCTGCAGGCCTGTCTGCTGCACCCCTGTCTGCTGCAGGCCTGTCTGCTGCACACCTGTCTGCTGTGAGGCCTCCCCCTGCTGCAGACCCTCCTCCTCCTCTGTGTCCCTCCTCTGCCGCCCCGGGTGCATCCCTGCCTCCTCTTGCCAGCCCAGCTGCTGCCGCCCGGCCTCCTCCATGTCCCTCCTCTGCCGGCCCGTGTGCCGCCCCGCCTGCTGCGTGCCCACCTCTTCCTGCCAGCCCAGCTGCTGCCGCCCGGCCTCCTCTGTGTCCCTGCTCTGCCGGCCCGCGTGCCCCCGCCCTACCTGCTGCATCCCCGCCTCAGCCCCAGGGCCCTGCTGCTGACCAGGCACACCCCACCCCCCCCCGCCCAGGGCTAGCCAGGCACAATAGGGCAACCCCTCACCACCAGCCTCATGACCACCTTCAGGGTTTCTCCAGGAGCTGCTCTGAGCTACTTGGACACCCCCTCATCCTCTCTACCCAGGAGTAGGGTCCCCTCAAACTCCAGATGATCGTGCCCTTGCCTACTGCCCACTCCTCCTGGGACCCAGTGCTCAGGCCTGGGGACCAGGTTTCACAATCCAGGCCCCAGTGGTCTCACCTCAGAAGCTGCTTGAAAACATAATAAACTTGACTGCATTTAGTGGTGCTTTACTCTCTTCCGGTCATTTCTGGTAGCATTGCCAGCCAGTCTCCACAGAGGCCAGGGCACGTGCACTGCCCAGGTCCTCGCTGCCCTCCTGTCCCTGGCCACACTCCTGGGGGCCGTGCCCCACGCAGGCCTAGCACCCAGGTCCTGTCCTAGAAGCCAGCCGGGCAGGCAGGTCCTCAGCAGTGGCCAGTCGCAGGCAAAGGAACTTCACTGCCCTGGGCATCTCCTGGCCCCCTGCACTGGGGTGCTGGCAGGACACAGGATTCAGGCCACTAGGTGGAGAGGATGAGGCCTCTGCCTGCAGCGGGAGGACTCGGAGCCTGGGCAAACGGCCCCTCTCAGTCACCTGAGCTTTCCTGCCCCACCTTCCTTCTTAGGCACCTACAACCCCTCTGTCCAGAGTCCTTGCTCTGATCACACGCCCCGAGGGTTTTTCTAATATAAACAATGAGTGAGACTCAGCCCCCATCCCTCCCAGCTCAGTGCAGCTGCACCCCACCCCCAGAGCTTCCGCACAGTTCTCCCAGTCCTTTCTCCACCTTGACACCCTCCCCTCTACACTCCCACCCCCCATGTTGCTGACCCTACTCCCAGCCTGGTCACCAAAGGCCCCTTGGCAAAGGTCAGTGTCCCCCTAGACCTTGTCCTGTGGACCTATCCCTGCAGAATTTAGCCCTCGACTTGGGGACAGGTCCCTCTGCTCCTCCTTACCCCTCTGTCTCCTGGGCCTTCACCCTGACCTCCGTTCATCTCCTCGCTCCTGCGTCTGGACCTTCTGATGCATCTCGGGGCCTTTCCTGGCTTCCAGGCCACTCATGGCACCTCCAGACACAACCTCACCCCAGGACCTGTGGAAGCCCTTCGTGGACCATCCGAAGCTGAATTAGCACTTTCCCCAACTAGCCTCTACTCACACTCCATCCCAAGGGTGCCGGTCCCCTGCTGGGCCAGCTGGACTCCGCCCCCACCCCCACCCACTGTCCTGGGCCTGAGCCTGAGGCTCTCCGGCCACATGTTTGAGGTCTGTCCCTGCCTCTCACGACCACCATTTCCCCAGCTCAGGCTGACACGCCCTGTGTTTGCTAAATGGCCCTGGGCAGTGGACAGGGCCAGGGTCCCAGCTTCAGGGCCCCTGTGGCTGCCAACAGCCCGTCCTCAGCATGAGGGGCTGTGCTTGGAGGACTCCCAGTGATGCACATTCCTCTACAGAATTTATTCTGGAAAGAAACTATCATTGTCCAGTAAAACATGCCAATTTTGGAGAAAGGAGAAAGGTTTACAGGTCTGGGGGAAACTCTGCCTTCCAGGGTCCCTCAAGATATCAGCACAAAGCCCCACCCAGGTGCTAAAAATAAATCAAACTTTCAAAATGTTTTTGACTTTTTAAGAATCAATAAAAATTGTTTTAATTAAAAAAAAAAACGGGACTTCCCTGGCAGTCTAGTTGATAGGGACAGAATGAAGGGACAAAATAGGTGATTAAATAGTAAATCCCACTAGGAGATTGTAAGTGAAAAATATGAGAGACACCTGTTAGTTAATGATTACTCTAGAAAGCAGGTTTACTTAACTATAAAACCAAAAAGGCTTGCTTAGCAACAAAATTATGCAACAGGAGTACAAGGCATGTCCCAAACCAACAAAACAGTGGCGACGTGAGACCCACATCCTGCCGAATGAGCTCAGTCGGCTGTTCCGAGTGCTGAGTCACTTCAGCTGTGTCCAGTTCTTTACGACCCTATAGACCATAGCCCACCAGTTTTCTCTGTCCATGGGATTTCTCTAGGCAAGAATATTGAAGTGGGTTGCCATTTCCTCCTTCAGGAGATCTTCCCAACCCAGGGATCAAAACCATGAGCACCATCAATTGGTAACCCCCAAAACATGTTCTTTGGCTTTTAAGACACACTCTTTGCACAATATCCCCAAAACATAAAAACAATAGTAGAAAATAGGGCTTCCACCCTGCCCAGTGGTGTCATCAAGTCAATGACCCCCAAACAGCTCCGTGCACACAGAAAACAATCACTTATGGGAAGGCGACTTTGCAAAATGAAAGACATTCATTGGACTGAGACCTGAAAATTTCCTGAATTGTTATGACAGTCCTGGCCTGACCATCTAGGGAGGGACAGGTAAACTCCCTGCCCCAGAGGAAATGATGATGGAAACATGACGTCTTCTCGAGAAAGAGAAGTTCTCCTCTCTTCCCCACTTTTCCTTTGATGAGAAAACTGTGTCCACTGAGTTCTCAGGGCGTGGCATTTCTCACCCACCTGCTCGTAAGCCTCATGGTGTCCTATTCTAATAAGTGAAAGTGTTAGTTGCTCAGGCATGTGTCTTTGTGACCCCGTGGACTGTAGCCACCGGGCTACTCTGTCCATGGGATTCTCCAGGCAAGAATACTGGAGTGAGTTGACGTTCGCTTCTCCAGGGGATCTTCCTGACCCAGGAATCAAACCCAGGTCTCCTGTACTGCAGGTGGATCCTTTACCATCTGAGCCACCAGAGAAGCCTATTCTAATAAACCACTTCTTATCTACCACTTTGCTCTCACTGAATGCTTCTCTGCCCTGACACATAAAGGACTATGATACTGGAGCCCTTCAGAGGCCCCCTGAAATGACACCAATCGGTTTCACAGTGACTAAGACCTCGTGCTTCTAAAGCAGGAGGCTTGGGTTCAATTCCTGGTTGGGGAACTAACATCTTATATGCTGCAGGGGGCAGCCAAAAAGCAATAAATAAGTAAATAAATATTTTAAAGGCCAGAGCGCGGGCAGCAGAGTTTCAGGCAGCAGAGGAGAGCTGACGCCTGGGCTGCCTGGGCAGGGCTGAGCCTTTACCCGAGCCCTGGGTGCTCCCAAAGCGTGTGCGGGAAGATGGAGAGGAGGTGAATGGAGGCGGGAAGAAAGGAGAGCAGACCCCTGGAGCTCCCTTTCTGACTCAGAGCCTCCCAGCAACCACAGCCTGGAAGCTTTTTCTAGATCAGCCCACACCTGTGCACATGACCTTGGGAGGAAAAAGAACTTCGCAGACTGACTGCAACTTGCTGATTAAGGCTCTTGACCAGGAGGAGGGGACGTGAAGACAGGCAGAGGCTGAAGGGAAGTGGCCACAAGCCCAGGACACCCGGAGGCAGAAAAGCTGGAGGAGGCAGGAAGGGCCATCCCCTCTGGCCATAGGATGCCCTGATTGCAGCTCATTATAACTCTTCTCAGACTTCTGGCCTCAGAACTGTGAGAGAATACAATTCTGTTGTCTGGATATTTCATATGATCCAGTGTTGACCATTTGTTACAGCAGCCACAGGAAACTGGTGCAAATGTACATGATAAACAGATTCATAATTTTAAGTGCTGTGGCTTAAGCTGTCATTGAGACAATATAAAAACAATTAATAATGAAATAAACCTTCCTGTCCAGCCAACCGCTTCCCATACACACCATCGAGGGTCTGCCTGCCTTTCTGACCAGCCCCAGGCTCCTCGGCAGTGCTTCCCTACCCCCAGCTCCCACCCCTCCATGGTGGCTGTCACATCCCAGCTGCTCTGCATGCTGGCCTCACTAATCCCTGCCACCTGTCTCTCTCCTCCCCCACCCTTCACCTGCAGAGCTGCCCTGACCGCTGTACCTGGCAGCGTCAGGCTCAAACAGCTTTTGGTGACTCTTCCCTAGACCACCAAGTATCCCACCAGGATGTCCCAGGAGCCCACAGACAGAGGTCCAGGCTCAGCTCCCAGGAAAGAGGCAGCAGCGACAGGGTGGGGCAGAGTCTGAGTGGACGTCTGGAAGGAGGCAGGAGGAGAGGCAGAAGGAGCCCCAGCAATCTGTCCAGCAGGAGGGGGCGACCCATCCTTGGGAGCCTGAGCAGGTGCCCAGCTTTGGGAGGAGGGGGCAGCCACTCCCAGCCCCACCTGGCTGAGCCTCTGATGGGCCACCTGGTATGGCCCGAGCCACAGGGATGCCTTGAGCCTAGCAGGTGGAAAGGAGACACGCTGAGCAAGGGGACCACTGCCCATAAACATGAGCCCACCCCTGGAAACACAAAGTCTGTTGGTCTCGGCCACGCCCTTCCCGCAAGTCTTGCCCAAAACAGGACAGCTAGATACACCCAGCCTGAACCCACCCAGGTAACGCCCCTCCCTCCATCTGCAGGGGCTTGTGACAAACGCAAAAGAAAAGGGGCCATATGCCCCAGTAAAGAGCCCCTTCCAGGGCCCAGAATGCAAGTCACATTCCCTAATCCCCTGGCGCCCACAATGAGTGCCCAGTGGCCAAGAGCCCCCACTGCCCACACTGGGTCCACCCCGACCTTGTACTCCCACACCTACTCAGCACGTGGTCAGGAGCAGTATGGCCCAACACACAGGTAGGACATTTACGAGCTGGGCCTCCATCTCCCGGGAAAACAACGCAGCCCTAATGAGGGTTCCCTGGAGCCAGATCCAAACACCAACCAGGAAAGGAGCGCGTTGTGAGCCTCTGTTGGGACAACACACACACAGAAGAGGGGTATAAAGCAGGCAGCCTGAGCACCTCACACATACACACTCACACACTCACACACACTCACATCCTCACCCTCCTCCAGCCCCACCACCTCCACCATGGCTTCCTCCGCCTTGTCTGTCTGCTCCAGTGACCTGAGCTACAGCAGCCGGGTCTGCCTGCCCGGGTCCTGTGATTCTTGCACGGGCTCCTCCTGGCAGGTGGACGACTGTCCAGAGAGCTGCTGTGAGCCCCCCTGCTGTGCCCCCAGCTGCTGTGCTCCGGCCCCACTCCTGACCCTCCTCTGTGCCCCAGTGAGCTGCGAGTCCAGCCCCTGCTGCCAGCCAGCCTGCAGCAGCTCCTGTCCGGCTTTGTGCTGCCAGCAGTCTAGCTGCCAGCCCTCCTGCTGCATCTCCTCCCCCTGCCAGCAAGACTGCTGTGAGCCCGTCTGCTGCAGGCCCGTCTGCTGCAAGCCTGTCTGCCGCACGCCTGTCTGCTACACACCTGTCTGTTGCAGGCCTGTCTGCTGCACACCTGTCTGCTGTGAGGCCTCCCTCTGTTCTACATCCTCATGTTGCCAGCAATCTAGCTGCCAGCCCCCCTGCTGCACCTCCTCCCCCTGCCAGCAGGCCTGCTGTGAGCCCATCTGCTGCACCCCTGTCTGCTGCAGGCCTGTCTGCTGTGAGGCCTCCCCCTGCTGCAGACCCTCCTCCTCCGTGTCCCTGCTCTGCCGCCCTGTGTGCCGCCCCGCCTGTTGCGTGCTCACGTCCTCCTGCCAGTCCAGCTGCTGCCGCCCGGCCTCCTCCGTGTCCCTGCTCTGCCGGCCCGCATGCTCTCGCCCTGCCTGCTATGTGCCCACCTCCTCCTGCCAGTCCAGCTGCTGCCGCCCAACCTCCTCCGTGTCCCTCCTCTGCCGGCCCGCGTGCTCCCGCCCAGCCTGCTGCATCCCCGCCTCAGCCCCGGAGCCCTGCTGCTGACCTGGCACGTCTTCTCAGGGCCACCCAGGTGCTATGGGCCACTCCGTTCCCCTCTGTTGCCAGCCTCTGGCCCCCTTCAGGATTTGACCCAGACCTACATGAACGTGCACTGGCCTGAAACCTCAACTAGCAGGCCTTAGCCCACCTGCAGCCTCTGGGTCAGGCCCAGAGGAACCCGAGACAGCCCCATGTTACCGAGGGTCCACAGGCTTCTCCTGACAGCCATGGACACTGCTCTTCCCCCCAGCCTTTGGGGGCCTTGCTCTGCCCTGTCTCTGCCCGTCCTGTGCTATGTACTTTCCTCCCACAAGGGTCTTGAGCTGAGTGAATAAACTCACCATCCTTGCCTTCGCTGGTCCTCTCTCCCAGTAGCCATATGCGTCACTGTCTCCAGCCTCCGGGCTGACGTTAAGTAACCCCATCCTCAGCAGCTGTGTCTTTGGAGCATTTCCAAAGGGCTTGAGCTCTAAGGCTCACTGCGGTCATCCCCCCGGCCCTCGACTCCTGTGTCTGACTCTCTGGGCAGCTCTGGAGGGATGTGCTACGTGACCAAGACTTAGCACTGATCAGCAGGCCTCTTGGCAGGAGGGCCCGCTGGCCCCCATCTGGCTCTCCCTGGTCAGCCTGAGACTCGCAGGGGCGGGGCCTCCTGGGACACAGCTGAAGTGGAGCAGTCCTGCTGACCCCAGCTCACCTGCCCCTCCACCTGCCCTCAAACTTGGTGCTTTATTCAGTCTTCAAATACCCAAGCCTGCCTTGTCTGTGCCACGGACCACTGACCCACCCCCTCCCCAGCCCCTGGGTCAGGCTGGGTGTGATGGGGCTCAAGGGAGGAAGCCAGAGGGTAGGTGACTTCCAGGGCCCACACTGGTCCTGAGACCCAGGCTTGCTGCCTGAGGTCTACCCCTGGGGGCGCTCTGGAGTGCCCCTCATGTTTGCCAGAGCCGACATTCGCTTCTAACCTGCCTTGCCCTGCCTCACCCCTTCCCCAGTGCCACCTCCTAGCTCTTGACCTGACCCTGCTAGTGACATGACACTGCTCCCCTCAGGAGGCCATGAAATCCCACAGGAGGGGGGGGGCGGGTCAGAGAGGTCACCTGACCTCTGATGGTCTCCCCTGGAGACCCTGGTCCAGACTCCCAGGGCTAGGATGGCATTTCTAGTGCCACTGTCCCCCAAAAAAACAGGCCCTCTGGGAACCTGTTGGTGGGAGTAGGGCCCTCTTGCAACTAGAATTGGGTAGTGGAAATGGGTGTAGACAGACTCACTCTATGCCCTCTGCCTGCACTCTGGGGCTGCAGGGTCCTGATCCTGACTCCCCTACCCCCTGCCCCACAGGACCCTGTCCATATCTACAAGGACCCTCTTATGGAGAAGATGTGAGACATCAACTTCCCCAGCTGTTAGGTGATAGGAAATCCCCTGGGGCTCTGCCCACCTGGGCCTCCCTATGCCTTCACCAGCCTCCCTCTGGCCAGCTTCACCAACCGTCCAGGGACCAGGGAACTGGGGGCTCCAGCTTCCTGTATGCCTCAACTCCTCTGGCCAGCTACTGAAACCCACAGGCCCCTTCTCAAAAACACACATTTAAATGCACATACTGTAATCTTCCAGATTGCAAGAAGAGACCATGATCACTACCAATTATCCAAAAAAAAAATTTTTTTTTCTACTGACTAATAAGATGTGCGGCTTCCCTGGTGGCTCAGTGGTAAAGATTCTTTACCTGCCAATGCAAGAGACGTGGGTTCCATCCCTGGATTGGGAAGATCCTCTGAAGAAGGAAATGACAACCTGCTCCAGTATTCTTGCCTGGGAAATCCCAAGCTCAAAGGAGCCTGGAGTGGCTACGGTCCATGGGCTTGCAAGAGTTGGACATGACTTAGGTACTAAACAACAAAACTAAGATGTGGGCTTTCTCACTAAGACATTAAGAAGAGGGAGCGCAAGCCTCATTTGGATAGGGGACAGAAACTTCGTGAGTATTTGGACGGAGCACAGGGATGCTGGCGCCTCAGTTGGCGCCTCAGCTGGAGACAGTCCCAGGTGTTGCCAACACGGGGCACATCCCTCACTGGGAGCTGTTGCTTCTGCATTAGTTTTGAAGGGGAAAGTGCAGCCAGTTTCACTCAAGTTCACGGCAGCTGAATTCCAACCCCCAACTCTGGATGGAGCCACCTGCCTAAGGAACAGAACACCTGTGTACAGCAGCAGCAGCCAGTCACCAATGACCTTTCCCTGGGGCACCCCAAGTTCAGTGTGCGACACCCCAGACACACAACACACAGAGCGCGTTGTTCCAGGGAGGGTCATTGCCCAGCATGGGGTTCCCCCAGCCGGGTCCCCAGGAGTCTGCACCTGAGTCTGGACACCACTGACACTGAGCCCCAGCCTGGAGCACCGTCCAGCCCACCTGCGCCAGGTGGGGCTGTGGAGCTGCAGCGTTGGTGGCCTGGAAGGGCATCTAGTCTCCCTTGGTTTCGCGGGCTGCCAGGCCACTGCAGAAACCACGGGAACTGCGCCAAGCCAAAACCACAACCAAACTTCACCTCCAGGTGACTGTGCTCTGGGTTCTTCCCAGCAGCGCGGAGGTGTGCACACACTCACACACTAATACCCATACGTATTCACACACTTACGCACACTCACATGCGGCGCGCACCCCGCCTTCCCCTCAACATCGGATGACCCCCTTGGTCCACTCATGTCCTGCGGTCCAGGCAGGCCTGCAGGTGCGATGCCAAGGCCGGCGCGGGGGCCCCCACCCTGCCCCGCAGGGCCCAAAGGTGGGCAGCTCTGGCCTTTGAGGTCGCCTCCCCTCCCCCTTCCATTACCAGAGGCTGGTGCTGAGGGACTCGCTGGGCTGCAAACCCATTGCGCGGTAACCATCGAGGGAGTTGCGGGGGCATTCTCCTTTCCCTCACCCTCCTCCCAGCGGCGAGTAAGTACCCCTGACTTTGCTAGAGACGCTCATTATATTGGATTTGCCGGAGACCCCCACAAATTCCCTAAAGTGCAGTACCCCGACCTGGGGGCAGCATGAAAAGTGAGCGGCTAACACAGGGGGCTCCTACCCCGTGTCCCAGCCGCTCCCAGGACTGAGACCCACCGGAAGGACCGGTTTGCAGGCTTCGTGAGCAGAGCTGGGGGAGTAGGAGCTCGTGGGCATGGCTGAGAAGTGAGAGGAGGGTGAGGCGCTCGGGAGCCCCAGCCCCCGCCCAGAGTGCTCTGGCGGGAGCCGCGTTCCGCCCCGCCCCCTTCAGGCGGAAATGTGGGGTTAGGACGCAGAGGGCCTGGCACTCCCCAGACTCTCAGGACAGGGAGAGCACCCTACCCGACACCCACACAGAGGTCCTTTCTAAGCCTGGAGCTCAGAGTCCACCCAGGAGCACAGGGCAGCGGGGAGGGGGAGATGAGGCAGGTGGGGAGGGCAGGGCTCCAGCTGGAAACAAAACCCAGACCCCAAAACTCGGAATGGTGGCTTCTTAGATTTTGTCCTGGAAAAAGGCCTCCTGGAAATCCATTATTTACTCTTAAAAATCAAAACCCTAGGAGCAGCATATAGTGTATGTTGTTGCTACGTTGTTACTTAGTGGCTCAGCCGTGTCGGCCTCTTTGTGACCTCATGGACTGTAGCCCACCGGGCTGTTGTCCATGGGATTTTTCAGGCAAGAATACTGGAATGGGTTGCCATGCCCTCCTCCACGGGAGCCAACCTGTGTCTCCTGCATTGCAAGCAGATTCTTTACCCACTCAGCCATCAGGGCAGCCCCTTTGTGTATGAGGTTCCATTGCAAAAATGAGTAAGCTTTGTTTCCTAATTTCTGTGCAGGGTCCTAGCTTAATGGTTGAGAATGTTTTAAAAGGAAATGGGCGTCAGGCTGACAGTTTGTCCCCACCTGCAAGCCACCCCCCAGCCCTGCAACACTGTCAAGCAGGTGAAGTGGACCTTTCAGCCTGGGTCCCCTCACAACCGCGCCAGGGGCCCTCCCCTCGCTGTGGCACATGCCAGCTCCCACGTGCCAGCTCCTGTGGTCACCTGGGCTGTAGGGCTCAGAAGGCTGCTCCTGAGCCGGGCGCCGGCCTGGGGCTGGGGCTATTCCCAAGCAGCCTGGTGGCCACAGTACCAGAGGGTGGGGTGGGGGCCACACCCACATGGACAGAGGTCCCCTGACCTGAAGCAAGCTGCAGCTCCCAGACTGCCAACTGATCAGACGGCCTTGCCGCGTGAGCCCAGCAGGGGGTGTTGTGCCCACACTGACTCCCAGGAACCCGCCTGTGGGCCTCATTCAGCACCAGGACTCCCCAGCTCACTTCCTGCAGCGTTTTCATTAAAGGAGCTCAAAAGTCAGGGTGAGAGATTTCCTGGGAGCTGCCAGAGGTGGGGTAGGGAGGGCTTCCTGCTACCCCCAGATGCCCTTCACTGAGCTGCCTACCTGCCCGCTGGCCTGCAGCTTCCATACCTCAGCTAGCTTTTATAATGCAAACCTGTGCCCCACCTCTCCTGGGCACTGCCTCTAGCCCCAGGGATGCGCCCCACCCCAGATACCAGGTCTGATCCCACCCACAGCCTGCCCTGGGGTCCCCCATGTCTGCCAACAGCCTTGTCCATGTGCCGGGCAGGGCTGCGGTGTGCTGGTGTGCCAGCTCCCAGCCTGGGGCACAGCATCTCCCTGGCAGGGGTGTCAAGCAAGTGAAGGAGGGAGGGGCTGCTGCGGATGCCGGATCCACCAGGTACCCACACCTCAGCACCGCCCTGAGTCCTAGGCGAGGAGCCGCCTCTAACTACTCCCGGGATTACAGGGGATGTTGTTCTGACATCCCACAGCCCCTGGACAACTCCCCCCCAACCCCCTTCTCTCTGCTCCACCCCCTACACCCACCAGTGACCCAGCCTTGGGGTCCAGCTGTCCCCATTATGGCTCCCACTGAACCCCTCCACCTTTCCTGTCCACGTGGAGATGACACCGGGTGGGGATGGGCTGAGTTAGGGGTGGACAGCAGGCTCTTTGGCCACAGCTGCCGTTCACTCCTTGACCAAGAGTACTGGTCTAGAATTCAGGTCACCAAGCCATCCCCGCAGGACACACCCAGCCACTTTCTTGGCACTACACGCATCACGCCCCCCAGAATTGTGGACTTGGTGTGGGAGCTGGTAGAGTCTTACAGTCATGGTTCGCCCTGTGTCCAAGGGCAGCTGGCCCCACTGTGGGGAGCAGGGGGGGGGTCTGGGCGTCAGAAAACTCAGGCTGACTCTGGGGTCAGGGAGGCCCCGAATCCTGCCTGACCCACTCATCCCAGGGGAGCTTGCCCCACACACCCCATGTGCGCCCAGAGCCCCTGCAGACCCACCTCATCCTCCCACCCTGAGGCTGCTCCAGCAGCTGCAGCCGGTCTCCCAGCCTGCCCCTACTCTCTGCCCTCCACAGCCTTGGTCATGCTGACCACCTGCTAAGGTCTTTTTTTCCATCTTGGCTGAGGCTCTATAAGACTTCACTTGTCCTCGGATGCCCCTGTGCAGCAGGACCAGCCCCAGGCCCCTGCCCTTATCAGAGGGTCTGCCCACCAGGCTCTGGGCAGAGATGTGACCTCAGTTTGCCCATCGGCAAATCTGGCCACCCCACCTCCCGTAAGAGGCTACTCTTTCCGAGTCAGAGGCTCGGACGGGGTGGAGGGGCAGAGGACTTCAAAACCCAGGGTCACAGGGTTGCAGTCAAGGCCCCAGCACTTCCCAGGCACAGACCCAGGAACAAAGGCCAAGGGAAGGTGGAACCCAAACCCCACACAAACCCCGCGGTGTAAACTCCTGTGCTTTTCCAAACCAAACTCCATCAAAGTGACTATTTGAATCCTGACTGGCCATTATCGACTGTCCTGGGAGCGTTCCAAATTGAGCTCAGTATTATTTACTTGACTTTTATCTTTCCTCCCTGGTTCGAGGTATTTATAACTGGGTCATCTTTTAACTATCTGCAACATGCCTGCAGGGGAGAGGGGGCGGGCTTTATAAATAACCTTTATTATTACTATGCAGGTTGATTCTGTTCCCAGCGCTGAAGGGAACATGAAGACACACGTCTGTGACTCACCCACCAGGGAGACACGGAGTGCTCAGGACAGCGGGCTCGGATGCTTCACCCCTGTACCCTAGACCTGCATGCAAGTCTGTCCTCCATGCTCCAAGCCAGGGATTCAGGGTTGCAGGTGGGCTTGGCCTGCATGTGGTTTGCAAATCACGCATCCTGAGGCTTTGACTGTGGCAGGTGCAGGGGCCTGGGGGCTCGGAGGCCCAAGCTTCAGTCCTTCCCGACACCCCAACTCCATGGCTGCTCCTCTTCACCTGCACGATCTGGCTGTTCCCTGGAGGAGTGGGGGGCTGAGAACCTTTATGGACCCCCCCATACGGGTGAGCGTTCCAAACACTCATGCTGCGGGGGTTGGGGGGGGACATCATGGGCCATGGTGCCATCACCGGGAGCCAAGTGCCATCAGAGCAAAGCGCCACAACATTCAGGGACCAGGGAGGGTTCCAGGAGCCCAGGACCAGATACTTGAAAGTAAACCCAGAGCCTCACACAAGCCATCCCAGTGCCATCCTGCCCTCAATGACAGCCGGCCAAACCACCACCCTCCATAACGCCCCCCACCATCATTCACTCCCTTTCCCGAAGCCTGGCTTCTGGCTTCCAGTCTTGTCTCCCTGTTACTCTGTTTTACAGTGTTAGGTTTGATCAATAGTCTCTCGGTAGAAGCTCCAGAAAGGCATGATGAGGTCATGCTCACTGACAGGTCAAGGCGCCCTTTCTAAGGAGGAGGGGGCGGAATCTCCCCTCCAACTCCGCTCTCCGCTTGGTGGGGGTGGACAGTCGGTGCGCTAGGGGCTGTCATCACGCATTCTGCATCTCTAGGGACTGCGGCCACCAAGACTGCACTGAGCTAAGAGTGCAGCCTTGGGTTCTCTGTCCGGGGCAGGTGACGGACCTGCCAGCTGCCGGGCCTCATTCCTCTGGCAGGTGTAAGGCCTTCTCGGGAGGCCCAGCAGGTAGGTACCTGTGAAGGGCCTCGGGTGGGGGCGGCGAGGTCTTTGAAGGGAGTCCCCACCCTGCTGGCATTGCTATTGTGAGCGCCGGCTTGCTGCTCCCTTTAATCTCTGCCTCCTCCCTCCCAGTGGTGCAGTTCCCACAGCCATCTCCGCACGGTGACCTGACCTCGGCCTGCCCGCTCCCCTCCTGACCCCCAGGCCGCCCCACCCCCATCCGCGCCCCCCACCTACCAGTGCAGGGCTCCCATTGCCGGGCCCCGCGGCCTGGGGTCGCCAGGGGCAGGAGCACGACACACAGAGTCAGCAGGGCAGACATGAGGGGCCCGGGTCCCAAGCTCCATCCAGCGGCTCCGCACACGCCCGCGTCGGGGAGGCAGCCACTGGCTCCGTGAGCACCTGGCTCGGCCCTCGCAGCAACCTCGGCCCGGCAGTCACTGTGGCGGCCGCATCCCTGGGCCGGCGCAGGTGCTGCTGGCACGTCGGGCTGCAGACAGCTCTATCTCCTCATTTCCGCCCCGGGCGGGGGTCCTGCCCTGCCGATAGCATCTCCGTGGGCCTGCGATTAGTCATTGGCAAAGCGCGTTTTTCCCAAAGGAAAGACAGAAATAGATCATCCGGGAGGGCTGAGAGCGAACCAGAAAACTCCCAGGACCTGTGTCCCCTGGTGCGGACTCCAAGCCCAGGACCGAGGTCGGCCACCGCTGAAAGGAGGCAGCAGCCGGCGGGCGGTCCCTGTGCCTGCAGTGGCCGTCCAGGAGGCCGGCTCCCGCGAGGGCTTTTATCTGGTGCCCAGCCTTCCGAGGGTGTGTGGGTTTGTCAACTGCTGGGTTTCAGGAATTTCCCTCCGGAGGGAAGTCAGTCATTCAAGGGAACAGCTAATGAGGAGACAGGAGCGTCCTGGGGGAGGGGCAAGGCGGTGGTTCCTCTCCTCATGGTCTGTGGGCTCTGACCTCCCCAAACCACAGTCGACCTGCGAACCTGCTCCAGGCAGGACAGTTACTAAGCGTGATCTAAGCGTGATTATACTTTCTGAAATCCCTCCGAGAGTGTGCAAGGACAGCCTAGGGAGGGGAGAGAGTTCCCAGGCCCCCAAAGGCACCTTTTCCTTGTTTAGGAGGCAGCGTTCTGGTTGTGAACCCCAAGCTCTCCCTGGGAAGCCCCAGCTCCGAGGTGTGGGCGGCTGCCAGTCTGACACAGAAGGTACTTGTGGGGGCAAACAGAGCCTGGGTTCAGGGCTTGGAGGGAGGGGCGGGAGGGACAGAGAGAGAGAGAGACATAGGCATAGAGAGAGAAACAGAGTCAGAGAGAGGGAGGGAAAGAGAGAGAGGAAGAGGAAAGCGGAGAAAGAATATGCCAAAGGCATGCTAAGTCGCTTCAGTCATGTCCGACTCTTTGCAACCCCATGGACTATAGCCTGCCAGGCTCATCTGTTCATGGGATTCTCCAGGCGAGAATACTGGAGTGTGTTGCCATGTACTCCTCCAGGGGATCTTCCCAACCCAGGGATCGAACCCATGTCTCTTATGTCTCCTGCATTGGCAGGCGGGCTCTTTACCTCTAGTGCCACCTGGGAAGCCCATGCCAAAGGCGCTTCCCACAGCATAGCCCCTGTGACTCCAGAGATTGTCCCTCCGTCTGTTTCTCCATCTGTCTGTCCATGTACAGGTGGTTTACATCCTAATCACAGGAATCCCTGTCTCCTGAGGAAATCCCACAAGCCCCCTCTTACACCTGCCCTGTCACAGGACCGGGAGCCCCGAACCCAGAGAAAGCTCAGCAGGTCCTTCTCCATATTGGGTCCTATGAGATCCTGAGCAAGTTCATATGGACGCAATGAATTGTCTTATTCTGTCCAAGGTGCCTGGTCGGCCCTGCATAGCAGGGACCCAAGATACGTGGTGGGCTTAGTTCACAGGAAGCAGCATTTCTTCAATGTGTGTCAAGCACGCGAGCTTTGAGGGGCACAGCGAGCGCAGAGGGACCAGCGCCCTCCCTGGGGACATGCAGGCACCCATGAGTGGAAGCCTCTGAGGCTTCGGCAACACAGAAAGCCTCGCAGTCTTCTATCCCAGGTTTCCCCAGCCTCTTGTGCCGTGGCAATCACTTTTTCCCACATCACAGGCTCTAAAGTCACAGGGACATGTCCCAAGAACCCACTAGACACAAGCATGTGCAAAAAAACAGCAGGACCCTGCTTTGCGGTTGTTCAGAACCTGCCAGAAAGGTTCATGATTGGAATTTCCCTCCTGGGAATGCCTGCCCAATCGGGTTGCCTAACTGCCTCCAAGTGAAAGCATAGAAAACCTCCCAAGAGTGTCCCCAAACACATCCAGCCTAACTCTGATCCCAGCTGACCTCCCCTCTCCCTTGTCCACTTCTCTTTGGGGCTGTTCAGCTTGGAAGAGAGGCTTGTATCCCAACCACGGCTGATGCTTTCTCCAGGAAAAGCTGGGAGTGGTGACAGATAAAGGGGGATTTGAAATGACAACTTTGTGTTACAAGAGCATATCACCAAATCCCCTGGTTTTTCTATTAAACTCACCTGTCCATTATGCAGACTGTTTAACCTTGATGGTTTTTAGTAATTTAAAGACACACACACACCTCAGGAATATACCATGTTTGGGTATTTAATGACCACTGTTCTAAGGATGTTTGCAAAGATCTCTGAGAACATAAGAGAACACTCAGCATGTGATGGCGAGTCTAAATGGACTTGGGAGGATCTGGCACGCTTGCACAGGGAGCAGAGCCAACCCTACACTATCTGCTCCTGGGCCAGGCCCCCTGCCAGGGCTGGGCTCCCCCCTGACACCCAGCCGTGCGCCCGTCAATCTTGGACTCAGCTGGAAAGAAGCACATGAGGCCACCATTTCCAGCAAATGCAAGGTAGGATTCCGTTTAAAAAGTGGTTTGATAAGAGGTCTCTTTAGGTTATTGAATAAGAGTTTGCTTTTATTATTTTTTTCCAGTTTTTAAAATTGTATTTACTTTCGACTGCGTGGGATGTTCGTTGCTGGGAGGGCTTTCCCTTAGTTGTGGTGAGTGGGTGGCTAACTGCCTAGCTGCGGGACTCTAGCTTCCCACTGCGGTGACGGCTTCTGCTGATGTGGAGCACGGGCTCAGTGGCTGTAGCACCCGGGCTTAGCCACTCTGCAGCATGTGGCATCTTCCCAGAGCAGGGCTGGAACCCGTGTCCCCAGCATTGGCAGGCGGACTCTCGACCACTGGACTGCCAGGGGCGTCCTAGAGTTTGCTTGTGTTCTTTTATGTAATTTTATTTATGTATTTACTTTGGGCTATGGTGGGTCTCCGTTGCTGTCCAGGCTTTTCTCTAGTTGCGGTGCACAGGCTTCTCACTGCGGTGGCTTCTCTTGCGGACCACGGACGCTCATGCACAAGGGCTTCTGTAGCTGTGGCTCACGGGCTGCAGAGCCCAGACTCAGTAGTCGTGGTGCACGCACTTAGTCACCCTGCCCAGCATGTGGGATCTTCCCAGACTAGGAATCGAACTCATGTCCCCTCTATTGGCAGGTGGACTCTTAATCACTGAGCCACCAGGGAAGCCCATGAGTTTGCTTTTCTCATCCCAAGAAGCATTCTTTGGAAAGTAGGACTTCTAAAGGGCTGCTAAAGGCTTACTACGTATATTTTCTCCCTATCACTTCTTTTTTGATGCTGTTGGGGGGAATACTTTTTGATGCTTTGTCTTTTGCCAGGTATTTAAATTTTTTATTTAGTAACATTTTCCTCAAGATGTTTGGGTCTTACAGGACTTTTCGATTTGTGTTTGTGTAGCTCTCTTTTCCGTCTGGTCTGTGGTCCAGAATATTTGGACTGCTAATGAGTTGAATTCTGCTCCCAAGAAGCTGTTCTGCATGCATCAGTATTAAACACCTCTCCTTTCCCACCATTTTGAAACATCACATTTATGATGGACCAGGCTTCTCTATGGGGCTTCCCTGGTGACTCAGGTGGTAAAGAATCCACCTGCAACACAGGAGACTCAGATTTGATCCCTGGGTGCGGAAGATCCCCTGGAGAAGGGAATGGCAACCCAGTGCAGTATTTTGGCCTGGAGAATTCCATTAACAGAGGAGCCTGGTGGGCTACAGTCCATGGGGTTGCAAAGAGTCAGACACAACTGAGCAACTAATACATAGACACAGACACAGAGGCTTCTCCGTGCACTCGGATCCACTCCCCTGATCTCTGCTGTATTCATCTCTTTCTCTCTTTCCTTTACCAGAGTATTATTTTGACAACAGCATTTATAGTAAGTGTTCATACATACAGATAAAGGATATACACACTAGTTTTCCCTTTTCAGGAATGCATTAGCAGTTCTTACGTATTTTCCCACATGAACTTAAAAATGATTGGTTCTTACCTCTGCCTTCCAAATGAAATTTGAACAAATGAGCAAAAAGCATTACAGGAATACCTATTAGAATGGCAATAAGTTTATAGATTAATCTTAGAATACAGGGCATTTTTATGACGTGAAGTCTTCCCACCCAGGGATATGTATATCTCTCTGTTTATTCCAACCTTGAATTAAAAGTATGGTTTTGACTGTAGAGGTCCTGCATTTATTCTGTAAAGTTATTTCTGTAAGTATTCTATAAGTTTATTCATGATTTTATCACCATTTGTCATTGGTTGTTGCTAGCATTAGGAAAATTTATTCATTTTTGTACAATTATCTAGCAACCTTAAACTTACAAAATCTTTTTTTTTCCTTATGAAAGTAGAAAACTTGGGGAGGTCGTTTTATTTTTATTTATTTTTTGGCTGTGCACTGAGGCATGCGGATTCTTGTCGCCCAGCCAGCAATTGAACTCACACCCTCTGCATCAGAAGCACGAGAGTGCACTAGAGGCATAGAGTCTTTACCACTGGACTGCCCGGAAGTCCCTACTAAGTAATTCCAGCATCTCTTGTTTTTCAGACAAACACTATCTCCAAATGAAAGTAATGCTGGCCCTTCTGTTTTAATATGTGCACCATCTGTCTTCTTATTTTATGGTATGAGCTAGAACCTTCAGAAAATGTTGGCAACCGTGACAATAGCAGGCTTTTCTTGTCCCTGAGTTCAGTGGGAATCTCAGTGGGGCTTGCAAACATCATCATATTAAAGAATTTTTCTTTTCTTTTACTTAGAGGAGGAAGGGCTGCTGCATTTTCTCAAATGCTGTTGCCCCTCAATTGATGTGATTTCACGTATCTTCTATCTTACATTTTCAGTGGAATTAAGCATAAGATCTCCTCCTAACGCTGAATGATCCTTGCATTCCTGGGGTAAAGCACACTCGTGGTACGTTTTCCCCTAATTCACTGGAAGTTCCACCCAGAGGCTCACTTGGAGCACTTGCTTTCTCCCTCACATCCCCCTCCTCTCAGGCAGCCCCTGGACGCAGAAGGCACAGCCTGTACCTCTGTGCTGAGCATCAGGCTGTATTTGCAGTAGCTCACCTGAAATCCTTACCCACCCAACACCCCCAACCAGCGTCTCAAAGGCACCGTTCCAACGCTGCCCACTCAGAGCCGGCTCCATCCTGGGTGTAGGCCAGTACCCCGGAATTCTTCCTTGGCACCTCCCTCAGGAAGCCCCACTGAGTTTACCCACGAACACTGCTGCCCCCGCCCCCGCCTTCCTGGCCAGCCACCCTTGTCCCACAGTGCCACTGCCCAGCTGTCTCCTGCCCCCTCAGGACCCCCCGCACCCGCCCGTAGTGGCCACCGCGGAACCCAGCCCTGGCCTGGCTGCTCTCCCTCCACTGCTCCCGGGATAAAGAGAACATCCAGGGTGTGCCCTTCAGGCCGGGGGTCCAGCCCTGCCCAGCACCCAGCTGCAGTTTCACCTGTCTGCACACCCGCCGTGTCCAGGGGGTGCCTCCTCCTCCCAGGGGCTGTTCCAGGTGGGCCGCTCCCCAGCACTCCCGCTCGCCCCTCGCTCCTCCCTGGCCTGACTAACCCCTCTGGGCAAGCGCCCCTGCAGGAGCCACTTCTCTGGGTTCAGTCACTCGTTCAGGCGACCCTTTGAATGACGTCTGAAGTTCCAGTGCCCAGACCACGCCTTGTAGGGCTCAGCCTTGCATCTTAGCATTCAAAAATGCGTAATCAGGGACTGCCCTGATGGTCCAGTGGTCAAGAATCTGCCTTCCAATGCAGAGGACTCGGTTTGCTCCCTGGTCTGGGAACCAAGATCCCACGTGAGTTGGAGCAACTAAGCTCCGTGAAGCAACCACTGAGCCTGAGCTCCAGAGCCTGCACAGCACAGCCAGAGGGAAGCCACGCGCCGCAACGGAAGACCCCGCGTGCCACAACCCAGACCAGACACAGCCAAACAAGTAAGTAAATTACAGAAAAACCCAACCGCTCCGGGTTCCCCGAAGCCCTCCCGGCAGCTCACGCCACCAACGCTCACCGAGTTTGATGCCCCCGTGGCTGGTCTCTTCTTCCACACACCAGACGGCCCCACGCAGATTCCCGCCTGACGACAGAAGTGCCAGAAGAGCCTGCAGGAGGGCTCTCCCTCTGGGGACTTGGGGTCAGAGTCACAAAAAGGAGATATTTGAGCCTGTCCTCCACCACGGTTCAATTTCTCTGAAGGACCCTGACTACCTCAGCTAAAGGAGTGCTTCTAAACTTATCTTCAAGACACATCCGAGGGTGGAGAGCAGAGCAGAAGGGGAGGAAAGGGAAGAAGAAGAGGAGCTGAGACGTGAGGGTACTGTATGCTGACCTCTGTGCATACAGGACTGCTTTTATTATGCTTATAACCTGGAGTTCTGGGTCATGTCACTTTAGAGGGGAAGAGTCTCCTACATTACAGTTTAAGTCTAGAAACCACTGTTGCAGGGAATTTCAATGTGATGTATTAATATGTGTCCAGATGCTGGGGTCTTTTTCCAGTGGGCACCTCTATTCCCCAAGTGGGTTACAGCGCACTTTAGGCACCTGCTTACTGTTCCCTATACTGTCCTGCCCTGTAACACCACCCCATGAGCCTCTAAGAGACTCTGGTATAGACCCCGCCCAGACAAACCCCGTCCAAGGGCTCAGTGCCACTCAGTGTCACATCTGTGGCTCAAGGAGGCCCTGGCAGTTTTCCTTTGAAGGTTCTGGGCCAAGTTTGCTGGAAATGTGGGCCCAACCAAGGGAGGACCCTTCCAGGAGGAGGGCAGGCAGGAGGCTGTCGCCAGGAGGCCGCCCAGAGCAGCTGCTTAGTTTCTGACACCACAACCCACTGCCCCAATCCCAAGTAATTTTTTTCTAGCAGCATATTTCCTGCTGGAGCAGCCATCTTTGGGGCTTCCCAGGTGGCTCAGTGGCAAAGAACCTGCCTGCCAATGTGGGAGACGTGAGAGACCTGCATTCGATCCCTGGGTCGGGAAGATCCCCTGCAGAAGGGCATGGCAGCCCACTCCAGTAGTCTTGCCTAGAGAATCTGGTGGGCAGAGGAGCCTGGTGGGTCACAGTCCATGGGGTCACAAACAGTCAGACATGAATGAAGCGACTCGGCATGCACACAGCCATCTCTGAAGGCTCCTCTCGCTATGTTGGGACCAAATGTGGGGAGGGGATTGGGGATGGGTAAGAAGGGAGAATGAGCCTACCTCTCCCCGCACCAGCATGCTCTTGGCTCATTTCAAATACCACAAGCTGCATTAGTTTAATCATTCAAGTTAGTCTTATTAACCATATATAAAAAGGAAGCAGACACAAAAGTGGCCAAGCAGTCAGGGCTTCTGCTTTGTGCCACTTCCGGGGCTGCTGTGCTCCAGACAGGACAGGGACACAGGGAACCTCGGCACGTCTGCCCACAAAGGACCCGCGGCACCAGGCTGCTTCCTCTCCCCGGTTCACCAGCTCTGTCATTTCCAGCTGGCGAGGGGCACCAGTCCCCACCCCCAGGCTGAGCCCATCCTTGCCACACAAAGCATGTTTTTAAAATTCTTTACAGATTAACCCACATTAATCTAAACCCGATAAAAGCATAGGTTTTACCTTCTGCTTGGAGCTGCACTGTAATTTCCCCCAACAACCTGCTGAAAAGACCAAGAAAAACTTAGCAGCCAGCAGCAGGGCCTGGAGGGGGCTGCAATTAGGGGTGTGAGGCCTTGGGGGGGCAGCGACGCCCACTTCAAAGGCCAGGGTGGGGGCGGGAGCAGGCAGAGCTGTAATTAGCGGCCGATGAGGAGCAAGAAAGCCCCGCGCGCGCACACGCAGAGCGGCTGGAACAAAGGCCCCACTGTTTGATGTGAATCACCCCAGTACTGGAGGGAGGCAGCACCTCCACCTCCTGCCCTGCACCCGGGGACCCCCCAGGCCTCCTCCCTCTGCTTGGTCCACACAAACTCAGGGGTGGGTGCAACAGGCCAGGCTCTGGGGAGACCAGCAAGACTCATTTGCTCCCTATCAACATTAGCCGGGGCACCTCAAAGCTGGATGGAGTTGGGCATGATCTGCCACCCACATGTGGAGGGGCATTCAGGGACAGGGCCAATCTGGGCCCCAGCCTGCACCCTGTTGGGGCCCCAGCCACCCTCAGAGGTACAGCTCAAAGCCTCCCTGGGCTGGGTGTCCTGGGCACCTGAAGAGCAGGGATCCCACCCTCCCTGCCATGGGACCTGGCCATCTGGGGATCTGAGCACCCGGGTATCTGGGCATCTGGGGACCTGGGTATCTGGGCACCTGGGGACCTGGGTATCTGGGCACCTGGGAAGGGAAGTCATTTGGGGGAGGCCTCCAGAAGGACTTGTCCAGGGAGAAGAAAGCTTGGGGTTCTGGGCAACCATCCACTGACCACTTGCCTGACGGGCAGTTGGCCCCAGACTGGCCCCAGATCAGGGTTTTCGGCCTCTGTTGGTGTCCTGTCCCTGCTACCTGATGATATTTTTTTGTTTTTCCTCCATTTTGATGACACTTGATAAGGCACAAAATGCACCGTCTTCGTTGGCCACCTTTCCTCTCCATCTCGCAGTACATAAATCTCGAGGGTTTTGTGTTTCTTCAAGAAAGAAGAAAACTCGAGGGTCCTGAGATGCAGGACTGCCCGGTTCTCCCCTCGCCCAGACCTCGGGAAGATGTAAGTGCTACTGCTGGTGACAATTTTAAAATCATGCCTCCTGGAAGCAGGGTGTGCGGATGCTAGCCCTGGGGCACTGTGTGCTCAAGGTTAAATGGGTTTAGGGCAGTGACAGTGAGGCTCTATGAGCAGTGAAGGCAGTTTTTTTGGCTTCAGTAGAAATGGAATTAGTGGTGTTTTGGGATTCTTAACCCTGCATCGAGATTTTCTTTGGCAATTTTTTGGCAAGATTTTGGCAAAATCTCTGGCAAGATTTTCTGTCCTCTTGGCTAGATGGGCATGGATGTCCTCTGCCTGGCCAGCGAGATGGTCAGGGTCGTGACCCAGCCTGCTTCAGTGGGGGCGTCAGAGTGCATGTGGTCTCACCATTACTACCACCAACGCCACCCTGTCTTCAGCCTCTTTCCTGGGTGGGGGGCCCCGTGCTCAGAGATCATGTGCTCTCCCAGGGGCTCTCTGCAACCCCCTTCTCCCTCAGCTGAGCGACCTCACTCCACCCCACCCCGTGCCTGCCCCTTTGCGCTGCACCTGGGGTCACATTCATGGTCACTGCAGCCCCTGGTATCCAGCCCCTCCTTCTCTCCTCCGCCCATGTTCTTAAGGATCCCCCCCCTCCTAGCCCCACCACCTCCCCCTCTAAGGGCCATTCATTCTATCTGCCAAGGGAGGCTCCAGGAAAGCAGTTCTCAAAGCTGGTGCCTGGGAACCCTTGATCTGGGGTGCAGGTTTCTGCAAGGCTCCTCCTCCCCGCTGGAGAGTTCACCATGGGCTTCTTCCTCTCCCCTCCCTCCCCTCACTCTCCACTTTCTGCTCCCACCTCTCAGCACAGACCTTGAGCTCTTTCTCCTCAAGTTCTGACTCCTTGGCCCCCACCCCCAACGCCTAGGAGGGGCTCAGCAAGTGGGATGTGCACCTCTGTGATGGAGGTCACAGAGGTTGGCGGCTGGCAGAGGACTTCCTGTCACAAGACCCCCTGGGTTTCCCCTGAAATGCCTCAGCACGGGGTGCTTTCCAGCAGAGCCCCTGATAACCCCCTGAATCACCCATCGTTCACGTGCTTTGTAAACGCTGATAGAGGACCCACCCCACTTCAGCCACCATCCAGGCGCTGGGCTATGGCAACGCTGAGGGCCCCGGCCATCCTCCTATGGTCCTCCTGGGGTTTCCCTTGAGTGTGTCTGGGTCCTAATCGCTTATCCTAAGTCTCATCAGATCAGGGCCGATGAGACCTGTAACCCTGGTGGCTCAGATGGTAAAGAATCTTCCCCTGCAATGCAGGAGACCTGAGTTTGATCCCTGGGTCAGGAAGATCCCCTGGAGGAGGAAATGGCAACCTACTCAAGTATTCTTGCCTGGGAAATTCCATGGGCAGGGGAGCCTGGTGAGCTACAGTCCATGGGGTCGCAAAGAGTCAGACATGACTGAAGCGACTAACACATGTAACCAGAACCACCTCCCAATACAACCACAAGCTCTGATACTCCAGGGGTTAGGGATCCAACCGATGAGTCTCAGGGACACAACTCGGCCCACAAAACCATCATTACAGAAGAGACACGTTACATCCTTATTTAAAATAAAATGCATGGATGGCCTTAGTCCTTTCCTCAGTTCCAGGAACCAAATCAGCAGCATGATGACTGATGTTTGTCTCCAAGGAGCGATGCTTTCTGTGGGGGATCCTGGCTCCGTGTTAATCATCCTCACACACCCAGACGTGTTAACTCATCACGAGAAAGATGTTGGTCAAATTGTAACTTGAGTAGCTGCTTTTTCTCAGGTGGAATTCTGAAGTTACAGCCAAGTTCAAAGCACAGGTACTTCCTGTGCCCCGGATGCAGCCCCGCCTTGTTTGAAAGCACGTGCTCACGTCTTACTTGTGTGATTTGTTAGGATAACAGTGACAGAGGCCGATGAGCTTTTACAAGTTTATTCCCACTGACAGCTTCGAGGGCGCCATTGGTGGGGACCTCCCGCAGCTGTCTGGACGGTTGTGTCCATCACTCCCAGTAAATACGTTACGGCTCTTTAAAAGTAACGCTGCTGTGTTTATCACACAAGTAAAGACTGGCTCAGTGTTGAAGCTTCATCACGTTCTGCTGACAAAGAGAAGGAAGCGAACGTCTTCCATAGTCCTGCTTTCCAAGGACCACCTTGTGCACGGCAGCTGGGACCCCTGGTGTGAACTGAAGCCTCTCTGCTATCTGCTCTCAGCTGGCAACGAGCTGACACGTGAGCCACCAGATCGTTGAGGCCATCTCCGTACCCCTTCCCTAAGGAGACCAGGACAGGAGCCTCCCTCTTTCCCAGGGCCGGGCCCCCTCAGGTGACTGGGATGCTGGGGCAGCGGGTCTGCGTGAGCCGGGGCCCCAGGCGGCCCCCATCCAGGGCAGAGAGGCAGAGGGTCAGGGTGCTCCCTTGAAGGCTGTCTCCCCCAGGGTGAGGCTGTCTGCCGCTTTCTCCTTCAGGGCTCTGGACCTGCACTCCCGGGCGAGGGCTGGGGGCACACCCCTGACTTCACTGAGCTCCATTTCTTGGTCTGTACCCCAGCAGGGCCGCCGCCCTGCCTCCCAGAGTTGGTGCAAAGCAGATGAGCTGGGGGTCTGTGCCCAGTCCTTACCCTGGGCCAGAGACGTGCAATTACCAAGAATAAACAGACGGATCTGGGAGAATGAACTTTAGGGATTTCTCTGAGGCCTTGGCCCTGGGGCCTCCCCGCTGCCATTCTGGCTCCCTAGCAAAAGGTAGACATCAGGGGGCCTTCCTCAGGGTGGAGCAGCTCTGCCCTCCAGGATTCTCTCTGTGTGGTTCAGTTCAGTTCAGTCGCTCAGTCGTGTCTGACTCTTTGCGACCCTATGAACCGCAGCACACCAGGTCTCCCTGTCCGTCACCAACTCCCAGAGTCCACCCAAACCCATGTCCATTGAGTTGGTGATGCCATCCAACCATCTCATCCTCTGTCGTCCCCTTCTCCTCCTGCCCTCAATCTTTCCCAGCTTCAAGGTCTTTTCCAATGAGTCAGTTCTTCGCATCAGGTGGCCAAAGTATTGGAATTTCAGCTTCAACATCAGTCATTCCAATGAACACCCAGGACTGATCTCCTTTAGGATGGACTAGTTGGATCTCCTTGCAGTCCAAGGGACTCTCAAGAGTCTTCTCCAACACCACAGTTCAAAAGCATCAATTCTTCGGCACTCAGCTTTCTTTATAGTCCAACTCTGACATCCATACATGACCACTGGAAAAACCATAGCCTTGACTAGACGGACCTTTGTTGGCAAAGTAATGTCTCTGCTTTTTAATATGCTGTCTAGGTTGGTCACAACTTTCCTTCCAAGGAATAAGTGTCTTTTAAGACTTGCTGTCTAAACGGAGGGCTTCTGACCCACACATCAGGTGTAGGGCGCAACCCAGGTCCTCAGAACCCACACATTTCATCCTTGTGCTTCCCCACACTGGGAGATTTGCCAGAAAACACGGCCCTCGTGTGAAGGGCAGCCACGCCACCTGTGGATTCCTGCCCTGTCCTGTCCCCACCTCACCCCAGGGCCAGCCCCCGGCCTCCTCTCTCTGAGCACAGACAGGCCCTCCCCTGCAGTTGGACTTCCTGCTCCCAGCCCTGGCTGGGCCGAGCAGGCACATGGTCCCAGCTCTCCAGGCCCTTCCCAGCAGTAGGGGCCCGGGACCTGCCTTGGGTCCCCCGACCAGGGCACCAAGGGGCAAAGGAGCCCCTCCAGAGCCGAAGGGCTGAGCGGGCCGTGGAGCAGAGGTGCACTTGTGGCGGGGTGGGGGCGCGGGGTGCTCCTGTCCTGGGGGCCCAAGAGCTCCGTGTGAGAGGCCAGAGGCACTGGGCTGCATCCGAGGGGAGTCAGGCAGCAGTGCCACGCTCCCAGCCTGGCCCTCCACATCCAGTCCGTGCCAGGCAAGCACCTTCCCAGGGCTGACTGGACCGAGGCCCTGCCTCTGACCGCACTGTAACCTGGAAGGCAGTGGACTGAGCCTGGCTCTGGCTCTGCTGACCCAGGACAGCCAGCATGGTGGGGCCAGCAGAGGACCCCGCCTTGAGATGCCTCCCCACACCCCATCACCAGGGTGCTTGCTAGTTTGGGGTGTGGGCTGGGAGGGGAGAGGACACAGTCAAGTTCAGGGTCTCCACTCCTGGGGTCCTGCAAAGTCCAAGCTCTTGGTCGCATCTCTGCCCCTCGTCCCGGGCTCCTCCCTGAGTCTGTCTTTTCTCAGCTCCACTCAAAGATGCCCACTGGTAGGTAGGGCCCACCTGCTCCAGCCAGGAAGGTGGGCCAGCCAGTGCTGCCATCCTGGCCCGGGGACCCCCTGCCTTCCGTGGGAACAGCCACCCCTCTCACCCAGAGAGTTCCGTCGGGGACACTTCATAGACTTGCTCCCCATCAGCACGAGGAAAGAGAACAAGGCTCTTGGTAGCGCCCGGTGGAGGGGGGAAGTGTCCTGACTATCAATCGGAGAGGAGCCTTGAGTGGGGTGGGCAGGACGTGGCAGGGGCTTATGGCAGGAAGAGCACGGAGGACATGTCTTCATGTCTCCCTCAGCTGCTCGCCACCCGGAAGCCAGGACAGATCGAGGATGGCGAGTGCCAGGCCACCCCAGGTGACCGCACACTGCACTGGCAGCTGCACACCAGGCAAGGGAGCTCACCACCACCTAGGCCCCAGAACTCCCTCTGGCCACTGCCTCTTGTCCCTCCACAGGTCCCAGCCTGTGACCCCGGAGGCCTGGCCAGTCTCCCTTCCCCCCGGACGCTGAGAAGGACCTTCCTGTACCCGAGCTGTCCCCTCTCACAGAGCCCAGCCCAGCCCCTGCATGGTGTGGGCCCCGGGGCCAGTGGGCAGCTGTCTGTGGGGCAAAGGTGAGGAGTGTGCCAAGGCCATGCAGGGCCCCTTGGAGGAGGCAGCCAAGATCCCCAAATCAGTGCAGGTGGCCCTGGGGCACAGGCCTGGAGGTTCAGGGGGTAGACCCATTCTCTCCCTCTCTCTTCCTATCCCTACTCCCTCTCAGAGCCCAGCTGCCAGGTAAAATAATCCAGGCCACCCCGTTGAAGAGGCCACACGGCAGGGCATCCAACTGATGATCAGCAGGATGAGGCCAGCTCTCATGGGTGTGGACCCTCCAATGGTGGAACCCGAAGGACACCTTGACACCAGCCCCATGGGGGTCCTGACCAAGCGGGACCACCTGGCCGAGTGGCTGCAGGATCCTGACCCTCAGAGACAGACAGGTCTTAGAGCATCTAAGTCTGGGTGACAGGTCACAGAGCAGGCCCTCAGCCAGTCCTTTGCTGCTCGGACACAGCCTCCCCTGCCGTCACCTGCCGCCACCTCACGTATCCATCCAGCCCCACTGTGTACTGATCTGATTCCGACCAAACTGACAGCAATGAAGTGTCAACTCCAATTCTCATGAGACACTACCTGGGCTTCTGAGAGGCCTGAGGCAATGTCATCAATTCAGTGTTAATGCCCATCAAGCCTTGTTTGATCCTGCCGCTGTGGTTAGTCACTCAGTCATGTCCAACTCTTTGCGACCCCGTGGACTATAGCCTGCCAGGCTCCTCTGTCCATGGGGATTCTCCAGGCAAGCATACTGGAGTGGGTTGCCATACCTTCCTCCAGGGGATCTTCCCGACCTAGGAATCTAACCGGAGTCTCCTGCATTGCAGGAGGATTCTTTACCAACTGAGCTACCAGGGAAGCAATAAGTGAAGCACAGAAAAACCCAGACACCCATCTGAGCAAGAGATGCATTTAAAAAAAAAAAAAAAGCCTACTGTGGTTTTACATATTTTTCAAAAATATAATTATAATATGTGCAGTTTTGTGCATTTTGTACTAAGATTAACTTAAGGGAAAATCCAGAAAAATCTAAAAGAAACTATTGAACACTGAGGGCCTGATGTTCACAGAACTCCCTAGATGTTAGTTTTGATTTGCATTAATTGCAGAGAAGTGTGATAGGATGGCCCACAGGAGCCTTTCCCAATAAATCTATGGGACCTAGGTTCATCATAAGCATGGGCAGTGGAGCCTGCCTTCGAGAAACCGGGTCCCCGCCCCATGCTGTCCTCTGGGTGTCGGGCAGACAAGCCTGCTCTCGGCTGTGCCTCACACAGGCCCGGCTCTGCCAGGGCCTGGCCAGACCTGAGTTAGAGGCAGGCAGCACCTGCAGGTGAGGCTCCCGGTGCCCAGGGCGGGAGAGCAGCCCCAGGGGCATCACCTGGGTACTCGTTAGAAAGGCAAATTCTCCGGCCTCACCCAGGCTCCAGGGCCCAGTCCTGATTCAACAAGCCCTCTGGGTGGTGCTGATGCTGGGAGCAGCTGTGGGGCGGGGGGAAGGAAGGGCCTGAGGCTGGAGGAGGAAGGCTGGGGCCTGAGCACCTGCAGCAGGAAGGCCAAGGACCCTCAGACCCTCAGTGCGGGAGGTGTGGACCCGGGGGGATGCGTGGCAGTAGGGGTCAGGGTGCTGGAACGTTGGCACGGAGGACAGAAACGAGGCAGAGCCCCGGGTTCCCTGACGGGCCCGCCCAGAGGCCCTGCTGGGCACTGACTTCCCCCTCAGGCAGCTGCACTGTGGCCAAACCTCAAAGTCCCACGCTCCGCGGAGGCAGCCAGACCCCAGAACGGCAAAGAGCGGATCCCTGGGTGCTAACAGAGGGAGGGAAGGCGGTGACGGCTGATGGGTGCAGGGTCATCTGTGGGGTCATGGGCGTGTTCTGGAATTGGGCAGAGGGGGTGGCGCCATGATGATGTGAACGTGCTAAATGCCTCTGGACGGTCACTTTAAAACCAGTGATTTTATGTCATGTGAATTTTATCTAAAAAAAAACAAAAAACCCACTCGGGACCACAGCCTGATTCCATCTGTCTGTCTCCCGCCCACCCTTTCCTGTCACTTAGGTCATGAGCTGTTCGAGGTCCTTCTCAGTCAGCATAGCTGTCCCATGCTAGTGACCAAAGACCTCGCTGGTGAGCGGGCCAAGAGCCCGGGCCAGCCCCAGAGCCGAGCGCCGACACAGCAGTGTGCTGCTGCAGGGCTGGACACAGAGACCCTCTTAAGGCTTTGGGTGGGGTGGGAGCTGCCTGCTCCTGGGATAGGGCACACGTGCAGAGTCCCCATCAGGTTGCCCTGAGGCCAGGGGCACTCAGTGTGCACTTAGCTTGGAAGCCTGGGCGTCGGGTGCCCTCACCCACTGAAAGCTATCACCCATGTCTCGTATAGGCCACCGCCTGCCGCCCTCAATGGGGAGCAGGAAAGGCAAGCGCCAGCACTCAGTTCTTAGCCAGGTTTGGGGGATCAGGGTGCCTGGGTCCCCTTCAAGTTGGGTGAACCTGGCCAGGGGTCTCCAGACACAGGACACTCACTGCTGACTCAGCCGACCCCTGACTCCTCGCCGGCAGATCCCAGGAGCCCCCACAAGAAGCATGGCTGCCCACCCAGTCTCCACGTGGTGGCCCTGCCAGCTCCATCCTGCAGGGTCCATGCTTACCTGGCTCTTCACCAATCAGAGCCCACGTGACCCTCGGGTGAAACGGTCCCAAGGTGTGGGGTCTGGGCCTTTGGAGCCTGTGTCCAGGGATAACATGGGCAGTCCAGCCCCTGCCCATGGTGTGAAACACTTGGCCACATCGTTCCAAGATGTGTGCAGTGACCTTCAGTTCAGTTCAGTTCAGTCACTCAGTCATATCCGACTCTTTGCGACCCCATGAATCGCAGCACGCCAGGCCTCCCTGTCCATCACCGACTCCCGGAGTTCACTCAGACTCACGTCCATCGAGTCGGTGATGCCATACAGCCACCTCATCCTCTGTCATCCCCTTTTCCTGCCCCCAATCCCTCCCAGCATCAGAGTCTTTTCCAATGAGTCAACTCTTCGCATGAGGTGGCCAAAGTACTGGAGTTTCAGCTTTAGCATCATTCCTTCCAAAGAAATCCCAGGGCTGGCCTCCTTCAGAATGGACTGGTTGGATCTCCTTGCAGTCCAAGGGACTCTCAAGAGTTTTCTCCAACACTACAGTGACCTTACAGTTAGTTATTCCCAGCACCACCAGACTGAGCAGCACACAGGTTCGTACCAAGTGAATGGATAAATGAACTGAGTCCCTGCCCCACTGATGGCTCACTGAGGTCCTGGCAGGTGCCTGGGGTGGACTGCCTACCTGCTGTGGGTGTTGGCTTCCCCTAAGCCCCACAAGACCTGGCTGCAGCATGCTGCACCCCTGCACCACCCCCCATCCAGGACTCAGACCCCAGACCGGGGCACTAGCCAGCTCTCACCACCTCTGAGCAGCAGAGGGGCCCCATCAGCACTCTGACATTTCCAGGTGTGGACACAGGCACTGAGCTGTGCCCTCTCCATGCTCTGCACCCTACCCATTCAGGTGGAGAGTGTCTGCTCTTGCTCACAAACCAACATAAGCGGCTGCTTTCCTGCTGCGAAGGAGTAGGTTTTGGCAGGGTTAACCCTCCTCCTCAGGGCTGGTGTGTGTGTGCAACATGCAGAATTAAACACCAGGCATGTGTGTGCCAGACAGTCAAGTTGCGTCCACCAAGCAGGAGGGGTGAGGGCATGGGTGAGGGGGTATGGTGCCCCCACAGAATTCAGCAGAACACATAGACCAATCACAGGTAAGCAACACAGGCAGGAACGTCCCCTTGGAAGCCTGGCCCTTTCCAACCTCAGCCATTTCACTCCTGGGGTTTGTGCCTCCAACCTGCTGTCGACCCCAGAGCTTGGGATAGGACATGTGTGTCTCAGGGTGAATGTTTCAGAGGCCCTGGTGGTGGGCTCCTTGGGACAGAAGTGGGTGGGGGTTCCGGAGTCACAAGACCACAGGACGTCCTGTGTCTGTCCCAGGACTCTTGGTTCAGGATCCCACCCCTGAGGCACAGTCCCAGTGGCTGAAGAGTGGGTCACAGGCTCCTGGTCCACCCATTGCACTCAATGGAGGGAAGCAAATCCCAAAGGTAACTGGGGCGTGTGTGTGCTCAGTTGTTAAGTCATGTCTGACTCTGTGACCCCGTGGACTGTAGCCCACCAGGCTCCACTATCCACAGGATTCTCCAGGCAAGAATACTGGACTGGGTTGCCTTGCCCTCCTCCAGGGATGAGATCCAGAGATGGAACCTGGGTCTCCTATGTCTCCTGCATCACAGTCCAGTTCTTTTCTGCTGAGCCACCGGGAACTGGGGTGGGGGTATTGCCAAATTAGAGGAGAAGGGGCCAGGTCCCAAACAGACATCTCTCAGTTCACACTGCCCCAGCTCCCCCATGTCTTGGCCGCCCGACTTCAGCCAGCGTCCTTAGTCCCTCGCCTCTGCTCCTCCTCAGACCCACAGCAAATCCTGTTGGTTCTTCTCTGAAATCAACCTTGAGTGCATCCAGTCACCATCTTCAGGGCTGCCCCCCAGCATGGCTTCCAGCTGACTGGCCTCCTTATCTGCCCCCTACCCGCTCCCCACCAGCAGGAGAGGCCTGTGAAGACGCCACTCCACACGGGCAGCTCCTGGAACCTCGATGTCCACTGCCTGCGGAGGGACAGTCACACTGGACACACCGCCCACAGGGCCACATCTGGGCTGCTCCATCCAGCCTCGTGAGGAAGTCTGTTCCCAGCTGTCTCTGTGCATGTCTGCATGTGTGCACGTGTGTATGCAATTGCCCGTGTGTGCATGTGCACATGCGTGTGTGGCCGTCTAACCAGTAGGGACAACGGCCCCATGAGATTCCGAGGTTTGTGCGTCACCTTCCGCTGCAGGTGATGCGTGCCGGGGGCAGGCCTGCAGCTTCAACAGGATCTGGGCCGACCAGGTGAGTGACTGTATCTCCAGGTGGCTGAAGGGAGGAGACTGGACAGGTTCCGAGCGGGACTGTCGCCCACTGCCATTGCTAATGAGGGGCTGGCAACTCGTCTGGACACGTGGTGCACATGCAGACAAGGAGGGTGAGGTTCTCATGCGGGTGATGCTCTGTCTGTGGCGGGGGACAGCGGGGGGCAGCGGGGGACGCTGGAAGGCAACCTAGTAGAAGGTGCCTGTCACTCCACGCTCTGCCCTGGAGGACCCCAGGAGGTCAGTGGGCGGCGACGGTGATAAGTGACACAACAGTCACTGGTCCTGTTTACCACGAGCCCCTGAGCACCAGGCTCTAGCTCCAGTGAGTAGGATCCAGGCCTGAACTCAGGTCTGGCTGCTCCCTCAAGTCATCAGTTGGCTCCTGGACAAGGACACGGGGCCTGAGCTCTGGACGAGTCCTCCTGGGCCAGTGAACCTCAGCTTCCAGCCTGGCTGAGCCCTCACATCAGATAGTGGCATCCCAGCTCCTGAAATGAGGTGGAAGCACCCCCAGGGGATACACTATCTTCGAGACCTCAGTCCTGACTGCGGGAGTCCAGGAAAGTGGGTCTCGACAGAGCTGAGCCAGGGATCCCCATCCTGGAGGGGCGGAGACGTGGCTGGTGTGCAGCTTCATCTCAATGGCTGCTGGTGATCTGAACCCAAACCGAGGCGGTGCAGGCAGTTAGAGGAGAAAGGCAGACCCTCCCCCGGGCAGATGCTGGGCTATAGTGCCGGGAGCACTATGAGCTAGGGCCAGGCCGGCAGAGCAGAGGTGGGGGGCCGCAGACCCTAGGAGTGAACAGCCGTGGGCCGTGTTAGAACCGCGCTGGCAGGTGGGAGGCCACTGTCACCTCCTGATGCCACCAGACACAGAGGGCCAGTAGGTCCCAGCCGAGGGCTCCTGGCCCTTCCACCCCAGACCTGGACACCCTTCCAGGGAGAGTCCGCCTAGCGTGCACTCCAGCTTCCTGGGCAGACATAGAGGTGGCTGGAGCAGTCATACTTATTCGTGCATTTACAAAATTTAAAAGGTAAAAAGTGTTGTTTTTTTTTTAAACATATAGCTGAGGGAAATCTTGGCAGGTGGGCTCTTCCCCAGGAGACATCACAGGCCCCAGGTGAGTCCTTGGGGGCAGGGAGTGGTGCCAGGTGAGGGAGGTGAGAGGGGAGACCTGACCTGAGACCTGTGCTGGGAAGCTGTGTGGACACGGCCACCCCCTAGTATGTCCAGGCCTGGGAGGCCCTGACCTTGTCCTGACCCCCGTGTGTGATTGCTTCTGGCCAGCAGGTGGTGAGCAAGGTGACCGCATCCCAGAAGGGTGGGTGGCGGGGGTGGCCCCGGGCAGCCGCAGGCCACACGTCAGGTGCCTGCAGGTCACACACAGAACCACGCACTTGCTGAAGACTGAAGACAGGGAGATGACACCCATGAGGAAACCGGCCCTGCCCAGCACAGCCTGCCCACCCAGGCCCCAGGCTCAGGACCACTACCCGGGAAGGGCTGGACCTGCAGCTAGCGTGGCTGCAGAGCTGGGCCTGGGCCCTCGTTGGACAGGGTGAAGAGGAGACCAGGTGAGCTCACCTATTCAGTCCTGGCTGCAGAGCAGAGCAGGCCGGCTCCCCTTCTGATGCACGGGTGGTCTCAGAGTCCTTTGGGTGTGCGGGTTTGCAGCTTTGTGGCTAGAATCCAGCGATGTGGGTCCAGTAGGACCCCTGGTGCCCCCTCTACTCAGCACTCAGATGGCAAGCCGCTCCTTCAAAGCACCATCAGTAAGATCTAACTGCATTTCCAGAAGAATTAGAGTTTCAAAAGCTTAATTTTAATGATTTTTATTTCCATGTTATACTCATTAATTATATTTTGTTTTTTGTAAATTATTAGTCATAATTTGCAATTTTACTTGTAATATATACCTTTGAGTATCTTAGAACAACACTTCTTGAACACAGAAAAGTATTTTGTTTCTTATACTTTAAAAAATATTTATTTATTTATTTGGCTGCATCGGGTCTTCACTGGAGCACATAGGATCTTCCGTCGTGGTGCACGGACTCTCGCTGTGGTTCAGGTTCAATCAGTGCAGTCAGTCAGTCAGTCACGTCCCACTCTGCAGTCCCCCTGGACTACAGCACGCCGGGCTTCCCTGTCCATCACCAACTCCTGGAGCTGCGTGTGGGCTTAGTTACTCCAAGGCATGTGGGGTCTTAATTCCCTGACCAGGGATTGGACTTGTGTCTCCAGTATTCCAAGGGGGATTCTTAATCACTGGACCACCAGGGAAGTCCCTTGTTTTTTATTTAACTTTATTTTTTTTATGGAAATGTATTCACGTTTTGTAAACTTTGAATACAATTACAGCTTTTAAAAATATCGTAGAGCAGCACTGTTAACAGACACCAATTTAATGAAAATTGAATATAATGTAATTAGTGATTCCTTCAAATGAGGGTAAGGAATATAAATTTTACGAGATAAATGTAAAACAATGAGTGACTAACACATCTGTCCTTGTTACGCGTCTGATGCCACCGGGTCATCAACAGAGGCCCAGACCCAAGTGGGCACAACCGGGCTTTCATACTCTGCTGTTGGCTGTGGGCCCGCCAGAGGTATCTTCCCCGAGATGGGGACAGACCTGTCATTTCAGTTTGCTGTTGTGTCTTTGTTCTTTCCAGGTACAGACCTCCCTCCCCAACATACTGGCTCTGAGCCCCCTCCCCTCCTGGAGGGGCCCCTGCAGGTGAGGAGCCCACGGCCAATGGATGGGGACAGGGACAGAGCTCAAGGAGCAGGCACACCCCTCCTGGCCGTCCTGGAGCCCCACGGCCATCTGAGCACAGCATGAGCGGCCACCAAGGCCAGATCTGCCAACCCCACTGGGTCCCCACCAGAGGATGACCCTGGCTGGAGTGCTGGACAGAGGGGCCAGCCAGTGCCCATGGACTGCGGGCAGGAGCCGGTCTCGATCACTGAGGCTGCCTGGGATATGACGACGCCAGCGCTCAGGGACCTCCTTTGCCACCTATGGTTGTCAAGGTGGCAGCAGGTGGGTGATGTGGGGTGGGGTGGGGGGTCCAAGTCCTCCGATGAGGCTGGGGCCCCTCCCCTGCAGCGGGCAGCTGTCTGCCCGGCGGTGATGATCACCTGGAGACAGGCGTGTGCAGGCTGGCAAATCACAGGTGATTCATGTGGCTAATTTATTTACGACAATCAGGCTAAATTTAGGTTAATTACTTTTTAATCATTCTCTCGAGGGTACATGAAAATACTTGAAGACAACCCACAAGCGCAGAGCGCTGCGGGGTATGGGCGCTATCTGATGGAGAGGATGCCAGCCGGCGGGGAATCGGAGTGGGGCAGGCCTCTGCCCTGCCGTGAGGGGACTGGGGGCCCCTCGCGGGGCGCCCAGGCACTTAGATGTGAATGTGTGCTCCAGCGCTGTCTGCCTGCCCAGCCGTGCGGCCCCTCCCATGATAAGCCTGGAAGCCATCTCCATATAGTGGGGCTCCCACCCCTGCTCCTCCGTCCTGGCCCCTCATCCCACCACCCTTTTCCATTTAGCCCCACAACAGAACTTTCCAGAAGATCAACCTAAAAAACCCTGGGGTGCAGAGCCCTGCAGTCTCCCAGCATCCCCCACAGTGGGACTTCAAGCCCTGGTTTAGAACATGCTGACGCTTCCCTCACCCCATCCAGCCCCTTCTCCTGGCTCCCTCCCTTGAGACTTCAGCCTCCCCTGACCCTCACCCCTGGCCAGAGCCCCACTCTGGGCCACCTACTGGCTCAGCCATCACTCTGGAATTTCTGGCCCCTCCAGCTGACCAGAAGTGGGGGCTGGGGCGGGGGAAGCTGCCTCCCGCTGCAGAGGAGCCGGTGGAACACAGACAGCACCAGCCTCAGCTGGCTCTTTCCGCCATCAACTCAAACCTCCAGCAGCTGAGGTGCCCCCGCTGCCCCATAGCCACCCACCTTGCTCTCCATGCCCTCCTCATTGTGGCAGGAAACCCTGTCCTGCTCCCATGGCCACAACTCCTGGTGGGGCTGCCCACAGACAGCGGACACCCTCATGTCCAGAGTCTGTTGCCCACCAAGCCGACATCCCACAGGCCTGCACACAGCACGGCGGCCTTGCCGGGTCTGGGGTTCTCGTTCTTGCTGCTCTGCATCTTCAGATGGACCTGACACCAAGGTCCATGCGGGGCCCCCACACAGAGTGTGGGCTACACAGAGGATGCTAAAGCCACAAATAATGTGAAATATTTAAATATTAAAATAACCCCCTGGTGTCCAGGGGAGAGAGAAGTTAGCACAGAAAAGTGACGGGAGCAAGGATGGCGGCCAACCGCTCTGCTCAGGAAAACGCTCTAATATACACACTCACAAAATGTGACATCCAACAGGACAAACCGAAAGGGGGCCCAGGCCGGACACACCCTGGTGTGAGAACCAAAGACGGTGGTCGGAGCCTGGAAGCCATCAGGAGGAGGAGAGTTCGGGGGACAGCAATTCCAGCCTCGAGGGCTCCTCACTGGACACAGAGGCCAACAGGTAGTGGGACGATGCCTCTAGTGTGTTTCCCACGCGGAGCGCAATGTCTCCAGGGACACGGGCAAAACCAACAGGCTCGGACGAAAGAAAAGAGGATGCAGCGCCCACAGGAAGTTCTCAAGGCAATTGTCAACAGGGGGACGAGGCCCACAGGCAGGGGAAGAAAACAAACAGTGAGCAACTCCACATACTATACCGCTTGCCTCCTTCAAAAGTTGGCTTAAAACTCAACATTCAGAAAACCAAGATCATGGCATCTGGTCCCATCACTTCATGGCAAATAGATGGAGAAACAATGGAAACAGTGACAGACTGTATTTTGGGGGGCTTCAAAATCACTGCAGATGGTGATTGCAGCTATGAAATTAAAAGATGCTTTTTTATCATTTTAATTTTTTAAACCTATTATATTTTGCCTATATTTATTCCTTTGTTTCCCTTTCCTACTGTTCTTTTCCCCTTGCAGTTAATCTTTAATGTATATAAACCTTCTTCATCTACCTCTATTTAACTTTCCATATCTATTCTTTCTTTCTTTTTTTCCTCTGAACATATTTGTTAGTTTTGTTTTCATTGCTTTATTCCACAATTTGCATCTTGCTTTAGTTTTGCTTTCCAGTTTGTGCTTTAGTTAGTCTTGTTCTTAACTGGTAAATATAATTTTTGATATCTTGTTTTCCAGGTCAATCTACTGTACTTTATTTCTGTTGGACTGTTTTGACTTTGCTCATGGGTGTATATGTATATGTGAATATTCCTTTAATTATTATTTGCCTGATTTTGTAACTGTCATTTGTCTGGGGTTCATCTTTGGTTTCTCGTTTGGGGATATTTTAACCGCTTTAAACTCTGCCTCTAATGTGGGAGACGGGGGTTCGATCCCTGGGTCGGAAAGATCCCCTGGAAAAGGAAATGGCAACCCATTCCAGTATTCTTGTCTGGAGAATCTCATGGATGGAGGAGCCTGGTAGGCTACAGTCCATGGAGTCGCAAAGAGTCGAACACGACTGAGTGACTTCACTTTCACTTTGGTGATATTTGTTTTAATCTCACTTAATGCCATAACAAACCACTTATGGAATCTTTGTTCCTGACCAGAGATCAAGCCCTGAGCCCTTGGAGTGGGAGCACTGACTCCAAGACCCTAGACTACTAGAGAACTAACCCTCAGTTCAGTTCAGTTCAGTCGCTCAGTCGCATCTGACACTTTGCGACCCCATGAATCGCAGCACGCCAGGCCTCCCTGTCCATCACCAACTCCCGGAGTTCATTCAAACTCACGTCCATCGAGTCAGTGATGCCATACAGCACGTCTCATCCTCTGTCGTCCCCTTCTCCTCCTGCCCCCAATCCCTCCCAGCATCAGAGTCTTTTCCAAAGAGTTAACTCTTCACATGAGGTGGCCAAAGTACTGGAGTTTCAGCTTTAGCATCATTCCTTCCAAAGAAATCCCAGGACTGATCTCCTTTAGAATGGACTGGCTGGATCTCCTTGCAGTCCAAGGGACTCTCAGGAGTCTTCTCCAACACCACAGTTCAAAAGCATCAATTCTTTGGTGCTCAGTTTTCTTCACAGTCCAACTCTCACATCCATACATGACCACTGGAAAAACCATAGCCTTGACTAGACAGACCTTTGTTGGCAAAGTAATGTCTCTGCTTTTTAATATGCTATCTAGGTTGGTCATAACTTTTCTTCCAAGGAGTAAGTGTCTTTTAATTTCATGGCTGCAATCACCATCTGCACTGATTTTGGAGCCCAGAAAAATAAAGTCTGACACTGTTTCCACTGTTTCCCCATCTATTTCCCATGAGGTGATGGACCAAATGCCATGATCTTAGTTTTCTGAATGTTGAGCTTTAAGGCAACTTTTTCACTCTCCTCTTTCACTTTCATCAAGAGATTTTTTAGTTCCTCTTCACTTTCTGCCATAAGGGTGGTGCCATCTGCATATCTGAGGTTATTGATATTTCTCCCGCCAATCTTGATTCCAGCTTGTGCTTCTTCCAGCCCAGGGTTTCTCATGATGTACTCTGCCTATAAGTTAAATAAGCAGGGTGACAATATACAGCCTTGACGTACTCCTTTTCCTATTTGGAACCAGTCTGTTGTTCCATGTCCAGTTCTAACTGTTGCTTCCTGACCTGCATACAGATTTCTCAAGAGGCAGGTCAGGTGGTCTGGTATTCCCATCTCTTTCAGAATTTTCCACAGTTTCTTGTGATCCACACAGTCAAAGGCTTTGGCATAGTCAATAAAGCAGAAATAGATGTTTTTCTGGAACTCTCTTGCTTTTTCCATGATCCAGCAGATGTTGGTAATTTGATCTCTGGTTCCTCTGCCTTTTCTAAAACCAGCTTGAACATCTGGAAGTTCACGGTTCACGTATCGCTAAGGCCTGGCTTGGAGAATTTTGAGCATTACTTTACTAGCGTGTGAGATGAGTGCAATTGTGCAGTAGTTTGAGCATTCTTTGGCATTGCCTTTCTTTGGGATTGGAATGAAAACTGACCTTTTCCAGTCCTGTGGCCACTGCTGAGTTTTCCAAATTTGCTGGCATATTGAGTGCAGCACTTACACAGCATCATCTTTCAGGATTTGGAATAGCTCAACTGGAATTCCATCACCTCCCCTAGCTTTGTTCGTAGTGATGCTTTCTAAGGCCCACTTGACTTCACATTCCAGGATGTCTGGCTCTAGGTAAGTGATCACACCATCGTGATTATCTGGGTCATGAAGATCTTTTTTGTACAGTTCTTCTGTGTATTCTTGCCACCTCTTCTTAATATCTTCTGCTTCTGTTAGGTCCATACCATTTCTGTCCTTTATTGAGCTCATCTTTGCATGAAATGTTTCCTTGGTATCTCTAATTTTCTTGAAGAGATCTCTAGTCTTTCCCATTCTGTTGTTTTCCTCTATTTCTTTGCATTGATCACTGAGGAAGCCTTTCTTATCTCTTCTTGCTATTCTTTGGAACTCTGCATTCAGATGTTTCTATCTTTCCTTTTCTCCTTTGCTTTTGGCTTCTCTCCTTTTCACAGCTATTTGTAAGGCCTCCCCAGACAGCCATTTTTCTTTTTTGCATTTCTTTTCCATGGGGATGGTCTTGATCCCTGTCTCCTGTACAATGTCACGAACCTCAGTCCATAGTTCATCAGGCACTCTATCTATCAGATCTAGGCCCTTAAATCTATTTCTCACTTCCACTGTATAATCATAAGGGATTTGATTTAGATCATACCTGAATGGTCTAGTGGTTTTCCCTTCTTTCTTCAATTAAAGTCTGAATTTGGCAATAAGGAGCTCATGATCTGAGCCACAGTCAGCTCCCAGTCTTGTTTTTACTGACTGTATAGAGCCTCTCCATCTTTGGCTGCAAAGAATATAATTAATCTGATTTCGGTGTTGACCATCTGGTGATGTCCATGTATAGAGTCTTCTCTTGTGTTGTTGGAAAAGGGTGTTTGCTATGACCAGTGCGTTCTCTTGGCAAAACTCTATTAGCCTTTGCCCTGCTTCATTCTGTATTCCAAGGCCAAATTTGCCTGTTACTCCAGGTGTTTCTTGACTTCCTACTTTTGCATTCCAGTCCCCTATAATGAAAAGGACATCTTTTTTGGGTGTTAGTTCTAAAAGGTCTTGTAGGTCTTCATAGAACCATTCAACTTCAGTTTCTTCAGCGTTACTGGTTGGGGCATAGACTTGGATTACTGTGATACTGAATGGCTTGCCTTGGAAACAAACAAAGATCATTCTGTCGTTTTTGAGATTGCATCCAAGTACTGCATTATGGACTCTTTTGTTGACCATGATGGCTACTCCATTTCTTCTAAGGGATTCCTGCCTGCAGTAGTAGATATAATGGTCATCTGAGTTAAATTCACCCATTCCAGTCCATTTTAGTTCGCTGATTCCTAGAATGTCGACGTTCACTCTTGCAATCTCCTGTTTGACCACTTCCAATTTGCCTTGATTCATGGACCTGACATTCCAGGTTCCTATGCAACATTGCTCTTTATAGCATCGGACCTTGCTTCTATCACCAGTCACATCCACAGCTGGGTATTATTTTTGCTTTGGCTCCATCTCTTCATTCTTTCTGGAGTTATTTCTCTACTGATCTCCAGTAGCATATTGGGCACCTACTGACCTGGGGAGTTCCTCTTTCAGTATCCTATCATTTGTCTTATCATACTATTCATGGGGTTCTCAAGGCAAGAATACTGAAGTGGTTTGCCATTCCCTTCTCCAGTGGACCACATTCTGTCCAAGGAGTGGTGGCTGCATGGGCTCAGGAGGGCCTAGAGGAGCTACTCCACGTTCAAGGTCAGGAAGGACGGCGGTGAGGAGATACCCCTCGTCCAAGTTAAGGAGCAGCGGCTGCGCTTTACTGGAGCAGCGGTGAAGAGATACCCCACATCCAAGTTAAGAGAAACCCAAGTAAGATGGTAGGTGTTGCGAGAGGGCATCAGAGGGCAGACACACTGAAACCATACTCACAGAAAACTAGTCAATCTAATCACACTAGGACCACAGCCTTGTCTAACTCAATGAAACTAAGCCATGCCCTGTGGGGCCACCCAAAAAGGGCGGGTCATGGTGGAACTAACCCTAGAAAGTATCAAATAGTGAGAACTCACACAAAGGAAACCACCTGAATACAAGACCCAGCATCACCCAACCACCAGTAGCACCCTGTGCAGGACGCCTCATCTAAACAACAAACAAAAAAAATACAAACCCCACCATCAGCAGACAGGATCACCACCTCACTCAGCCTTGCCCAGAGGAAAAACAAACAAACTAAGAAACAAACAAAAACTCAGCACAGATCTCACCCTATAAGAAGCTTACACAAACCACTGGACCAACCTTAGAGGGCAGAAACCAAAAGGAAGAAAGAATTCAACCTTGAAGCCTAGGAAAAGGAGACCTCAAACACATTAAGTTTAAAAAAAAATAATGAAAAGGCAGAGAAACACTACACAAATGAAGGAACAAACCAGAAACACAGAAGTTCAAATAAATGAAGAGGAAACAGGCAAACTCCCTGAAAAAGAATTCAGCATAATGATAGTAAAGATGATCAAAATCCTTGAAAACAAAATGGAGAAAATGCAAGAATCAATTAACAAAGACATAGAAGAATTAAAGAATAAACATACAGAGACAAACACCACAATTACTGAAATTAAAAATACTCTAGAAGGAATCAATAGCAGAATATCTGAAGCAGAAGAAGGAATCAGTGAGCTGGAAGATGAAATGGTGGAAATAACTTCTGAAGAGTAGAATAAAGTAAAAAGAATGAAAAGAACTGAGGATAGTCCCAGAAGAAACATACTAGACACACACTCATCAAACTAACAAAGACTAATCACAAAGAATATGAAAAGCAGCAAGGGAGAAGCAACAAGTAAGATACAAGGGAAACCCCATACGCTTAACAGTTGATCTTTCAGCAGAAACTCTGCAGGCCAGAAGGGAATGGCAGGATAAAAGTACTGAAAAGGAAAAATCTACAATCAAGATTACTATACTTGGCAAGGATCTCATTCAAAATTGATGGAGAAATAAAAAGCTTTTCAGACAAGCAAAAGTTAAGAGAATTCAGTACCACCAAACCAGCTTTACAACAAATGTTAAAGGGACTTATATAGTCAAGAAATACAACAGAAGAAAAAAGATCTACAAAATCAACCCCAAACAATTAAGAAAATGGCAACAGGAACATATATATCAATAATTACTTTAAATGTAAATGAATTAAATGCTCCAACCAAAAGACTGAATGGATACAAAAACAAGAGCCATATATATGCTGTCTACAAGAAACCCACTTCAGACCTAAAGATTTATATAGACTGAAAGTGAGAGGATGGAAAAATATACTCCAGGCAAATGGGAAGCAAAAGAAAGCTGGAATAGCAATCCTCATATCAGACAAAACAGACCTTAAAATAAAGAAGATTACAAGGGCTAAGGAAGGACACTACATAATGATCAAGGGATAAAGCCAAGAGGAAGACATAACAATTGTAAATATCTATGCACCCAACACAGGAGCTCCTCAATACATAAGACAAACAATAACAGACATAAAAGGAGAAATTGACAGTAACACAATAATAGTAGGAGACTTTAACACCCCACTCACACCAATGGACAGATCATCAAAACAGAAAATTAATAAGGAAACACAAGTCTTAAATGATACATTAGATAGATGGATTTCATTGATATCTTCAGGACATTCCATCCAAATGCGGAAGAATACACCTTCTTCTCAAGTGCACAAGGAACATTCTCCAGGATAGACCACATCTTGGGTCACAAATCAAACCTCAGTAAATTTAAGAAAATTGAAATCATATCAAGCATTTCTCCAACCACAAAGCTATGAGACTAGATACCAATTACAAGAAAAAAACTGTAAGAAACACAAACACATGGAGATTAAACAACACGTTTCTAAATAACCAACAGGTTATTGAAGAAATCGAAAGGGAAATCAAAACATTTCTAGAAACAAATGACAATGAAAACACAACAACTCAAAACCTATGGGATACAGCAAAAGCAGTTCTAAGAGGGAAGTTTATAGCAATACAATCCTGCCTCAAGAAACAAGAAAAGCATTGAATAGACAACCTAACTTTACACCTAAAACAATTGGAAAAAGGAGAACAAAAAAAAAAAAAACAAAATTAGTAGAAGGGATGAAATCATAAAGATCCAAGCAGAAATAAATGAAAAAGAAACAATAGTAAAGATTAATAAAACTAAAAGCTAATTCTTTCAGAAGATAAACAAAACTGACAAACCTTTAGCCAGACTCATCAAGAAAAAAAGAGAGAAGAATCGAATCAACAAAATTAGAAATGAAAAAGAGGTTACAACAGACAATGCAGAAATACAAAGGATTATAAAAGACTATTATGAGCAACTATATGGCAGTAAAATGGATAACCTGGAATAAATGGATAAATTCTTAGAAAAGTTCAATCTTCCAAGACTGAACCAGAAAGAAACAGAAATTATGAACAACCCAATTACAAGCACTGAAATTGAAGCTGTGATCAAACATCTCCCAAAAAACAAAAGCCCAGGACCAGATGGCTTCAGAAGAGAATTTTATCAAACATTTAGAGAAGAGCTAATGCCTATCCTTCTAAAACTCTTTCAAAAAAAATTGCAGAGGAAGGAACACTTCCAAACTCATTCTACAAGGCCACCATCACCCTGATACCAAAACTAGACAAAGATAACACAAAAAAAGAAAACTACAGGTTAATACCACTGATGAACACAGACGCAAAATTCCTCAACAAAATTTTAGCAAACAGAATTCAGCAACACTTCAAAAAGCTCATACCATGATCAAGTTGGGTTTGTTCCAGGAATGCGAGGATTCTTCAATATATGCAAATCAATCAATGTGATATACCATATTAACAAATTGAAAGATAAAAACCATATCATAATCACAATAGATGCAGAAAGAGCCTTTGACAAAATTCAGCACGCATTTATGATTAAAACTCTTCAAAAAATGGGCATAGAAAGAACCTACCTCAACATAGTAAAGGTCATATATGATAAGCCTATAGCAAACATTCTCAATGGTGAAAAACTGAAAGCATTACGCCTAAGATCAGGAACAAGACAAGAGTGTCCACTTTCACCACTATTATTCAACATAGTTTTGGAAGTCCTAGCTAGAGCAATCAGAGAAGAAAAAGAAATAAAAGGAATCCAAATCAGAAAAGAAGAAGTAAAGCTCTCACTGTTTGCAGATGACATGATACTGTACATAGAAAACCCTAAAGATAGTATCAGAAAATTACTAGAGCTAATCAGTGAATTTAGCAAAGTTGCAGGATACAAAGTCAATACACAGTAATCACTTGTATTTCTATATATTAACTGAAAAATCAGAAAGAGAAATTAAGGAATCAATCCTATTCACCATTGCAACAAAAATAATTAAATATATAGGAATAAACTTACATAAGGAGACAAAAGAACTGTATACAGAAAATTATAAGACACTAATGAAAGAAATCAAAGATGACATAAACATATGGAGAGATATTCCATGTTCCAAATGACTATACTACCAAATGCAATCTGTAGATTCTAGATGATCCCTATCAAATTACTAGTGGCATTTTTCACAGATCTAGAACAAAAAATTTCACATTTCATATGGAAAGACAAAATACTCCGAATAGCCAAAGCAGTCTTGAGAAAGAAGAATGGAGCTGGAGGAATCAACCTTCCTGACTTGAGATTATACTACAAAGCTACAGTCATCAAGACAGGATGGTACTGGCACAAAAACAGAAATATAGACCAATGGAACAAGATAGATACTCAGAAATAAACCCATGCAACTATGGGTACCTTATTTTTTATAAAGGAGGCAAGAATATACAATGGGGCAAAGGCAGCCTCTTCAATAAATGGTGTTGGGAAAACTGGACAGCTACATGTAAAAGAATGAAATTAGAACACTTCCTAACACCATATACAAAGATAAACTCAAAATGGATTAAAGACCTAAATGGAAGACCAGAAACTATAAAACTCTTAGAGAAAAACATAGGCAGAACACGTGATGACATAAATCAAAGCAAGATCCTCTATGACCCACCTCCTAGAGTAACAGAAATAAAAACACAAGTAAACAAGTGGGACTGGCTTAAACTTAAAAGTTTTTGCACATCAAATGAAACTATGAGCAAGGTGAAAAGACAACCCTCAAAATGGGAGAAAATAATAGCAAATGAAACAACTGACAAAGGATTAATTTTCAAAATATATAAGCAGCTCATACAACTCAATGCCAGAAAAACAAACAACCCAATCAAAGAGTGGGGAAAAGAGCTAAACAGACATTTCTCCAAAAAAGACACACAGATGGCTAACAAACTCATGAAAAGATGCTCAGCATCGCTCATTATTAGAGAAATGCAAATCAAAACTATAATGAGATATCACCTCACACCGGTCAGAATGGTCATCATCAAAAAGTCTTCAAACAGTAAATGCTGGAGAGTGTGTGAAGAAAAGGGAATGCTGTTGCAGTGTTGATGGGAATGTAAATTGATATAGCCACTATGAAGACAGTATGGAGATTCCTTAAAAAACTAGGAATAAAACCACCATATGACCCAGCAGTCCCACTCCTAGGTATATACCCTGAGGAAACCAAAATTTAAAAAGACACATGCCGGGAGCCGGCATATTGCATATTGAGTGCATATTGCATATTGCGTATTGAGTGCAGCACTTTCCACAGCATCATCTTTCAGGATCTGGAATAGCTCAACTGGAATTCTATCACTGCCGGGAGCCAGCGTGAGGAACTCCGCCCATGACAAAGGTCGTGAGGAAGGAGGCTCGGCATACGCAAAGGCGGGATCGAGCCTCAGGAGTCCCCCTGGAAATTCTCGAGCATCTAGCCCCAAAACCAGAGTCTGCCTACTTTCTGCTTTGTGCTTTCAGCTACACCTCTGACTTTACGGGGGGCTGTCCCCCACTACCTCTCTCTGAAAAAAGAGTTAGCTTACAGCTCCAGTTAATAATTCCTGGGTGTGACAGTGTTTCAACCTACAAACTCCTTTGGAAGTCCTCTAGCCTGCCTGAATAGGTTTTTCCGGCCACGTGTAATTGTTCAGAGCCTCCCAACTGTGAGAGGCAGGAGATGTTCTAAACTGTCTAAATACAGATTCCTTTGAGCAGTTAAAAGATTGATTAGAAATTGTACTGGTGAAGGGATTTTCACTTGTTGGGCCAATGTTTGCTGCTAAGTTTCCATATCCTTACCTGCTGTGTCCCTGGCAGTGTATTGATTAATATAATTGGTGTAAGTAGTAGCTTTAATGTTTGTAACCTGGGACCCTTGAGTTAATTCTTTTTCTTGTTATAGCCCACCACACCTTTGCTCTGTAGGAATGCAACTTTATCTAATGCTTTTGGAGGGTGGCTCCTGACCAATCACCTTTAGAGAAAAATAAGTTTTCTGAAGAAAGGGTCTTAAAATGTTAACAGCTGTCCGGGCCAGAAGATGATGCAAATCACCTAAGCTTTTGCATATGATAAGTTTGCAGGAAGAAAGCCTGGCTTGCTGCATGACTCTACCCCTTCCCCCATTATCCTCTATGCATAACTTAAGGTATAAAAACTACTTTGGAAAATAAAGTGCGGGCCTTGTTCACCGAAACTTGGTCTCACCATGTCGTTCTTTCTCTTACCTTCTGGCTGAATTATTCAGCCTCTTTTCTCCACTGAATTTCCTCACTGAGCTATCCTTATTTCAGCCTCTTTTCTCCATTGAATTTCCTCACTGAGCTATCCTCATTCTATTACTCTTTATATCCTTAATTAACGTTTAATTAAGCAATTGTTTCCTGATCTTCGCCTACGCCGTCTCTCCTTCGAATACCCTGGATCAGCCGGGGCTGGTCCCTGGGACACATGTAGCAGCACTATTTACAATAGCTAGAACTTGGAAGCAACCTAGCTGTCCATCAACAGATGAATGGATAAAGAAGTTGTGGTACATACACACAATAGAAGATTACTCAGCCATAAAAAGGAATGCATTTGAGTCAGTTCTGAGGTGGATGAACCTAGAACCTATTATACAGAGTAGAGTCAGAAAGAGAAAGATAAATATCATATTCTAACATATATACAGAATCTAGAAGAATGGTACCGAAGAACTTATTTACAGGGCAGCAGTGGAGAAACAAGCCATAGAGAATAGACTTATGGACATGGGGAGAGGGTGAGATGTATGCAAAGAGTAACATGGAAATTTACATTACCATATGTAAAATAGATAACCAAAAGGAATTTGCTGTATGGCTCAGGAAACTCAAACAGGGGCTCTGTATCAACCTAGAGGGATGGGATGGGGCAGGAGACGGGAGGGAGGTTCAGAAGGGAGGGGATATATGTATACCTATGGCTGGTTCGTGTTGAAGTTTGACAGAAAACAACAAAATTCTGTAAAGCAATTATCCTTCAATTAAAAAAAAAAAAAAAAGACGCTTGCTCCTTGGAAGAAAAGCTATGACCAACCTAGACAGCATATTAAAAAGCAGAGACATTACTATGTCAACGAAGTCTATCTAGTCAAAGCTATGGTTTTTCCAGTAGTCTTGTATGGATGTTAGAGTTGGACTATAAAGAAAGCTGAGCGCTGAAGAATTGATGCTTTTGAACTGTGGTGTTGGAGAAGACTCTTGAGAGTCCCTTGGACTGCAAGGAGATCCAACCAGTCCATCCTAAAGGAGATCAGTCCTGAATATTCATTGGAAGGACTGATGCTGAAGCTGAAAATCCAATACTTTGGCCACTTGATGCGAAGAACTGACTTCTTGGAAAAGACCCTGATGCTGGGAAAGATTGAAGGCAGGAGAAGGGGACAACAGAGGATGAGATGGTTGGATGGCATCACCAACTGGATGGAAATGAGTAAGCTCCAGGAGTTGGTGATGGACAGGGAAGCCTGGCGTACTGCAATCCATGGGGTTTGAACACAAACCCCCGTTGGACACAACTGAGCAACTGAACTGAACTACCTCCTTCAAAGCCTTTGAATAACTGACTCCTGAAAGCGAAAGCCAGAACATCATCTGGGTGATCCCCGTGGGCATGTTACTCAGTGACAAATGGGGGGTCTTGAACGGCTATAGGATTCTGGGTGTCCCTTAAATATTAACTTTTGTTGTTGTTCTGTCACCAAGTCAAGTCCAACTCTTTGCGACCCCAAGGACTTTAGCATACCAGGCTCCCCTGTCCTTCACTATCTCCCGGAGCTTGCTCAAACTCATGTCCCTTGAATCTGTGATGCCATCCAACCATCTCATCCTCTGTCATCCCTTTCTCCTCTTGTCCCCAATCTTTCCCAGCATCAGGGTCTTTTGTATCTGGTGATCAAAGTATTGACACTTCAGCTTCAGCAACAGTCCTTCCAATGAAGATTTACAAAGTCAGGTGTATCTATTATAACCCCTAGAGCAATCACTAAAAGATAACATAAATCTTTACACAAATCACACAATACACATATTTCAAAAGCTAATAAACTAAATGGAATACTGAAAAAAGTTCAAATAACCCCAAACAGGGCAGGAAAACAGAAACAAATACCCCGGCCAGAGGAGCAGACAGAAAGCAGATAAAGCTGTAGACAGATCCAAGCACCTCAGTGATTTTATTAAATGGAAATACACTAAGTATTAGAAGAGAGATCATTAGAAATAATAATTAGAAGAGAGACTGTCACATTGGATAAAGATAATAAAAACATAAAAACAAGATCCCAGGATGTGCTATCTATAAGAAATTCAGTTTTCAAAAGTCATTTTGAGTCAACTTCACTTTTATCTAAAACAATTTGGGGTGGGGGCACTGTGCTGGGTCTTGCTGTGGCACTCAGGCTTCTCCAGTTGCCGTGCGCTGCTTCAGACCGTGTGGGCTCAGCAGTTGTAGTTTCTCTAAGGCATATGGGATCTTAGTTCCCTGACCAGGGATCAAACCTGAGTTCCCTGCACTGGAATGCAGATTCTTAACCACTGGACTGCCAGGGAAGACCAAAGAAATCCATTTTACATACAACACTATATATAGCTTACACATTAACAACAACAACAAAATCCCCAAAGAAAACAGCAGGTCCAAGTAGTTTAACAGGTGAGTTCTAACCAACTTCCCAGAAACAGGTGATCCAGTGGAGATTCTTCAAACGATCCTTGAGGCCTTGACTCTGACACTGGTGCCAAAACCAAGACACTGGGAGAAGCCCGCCCCACGGCCTCATGAGCGCTGCCAGGCTGGCGGAGCAGATAATTTCAGGAAGAACTGCACCACATGCTGACAGGATTACCCACAAACACCGGATGGTGTAATTACAGAAAATCCGGAAATGCAACTCCCTTGAGGGATTAACAGGGAAAGGGTGCTCGTGGGTGCAGGCAGGTGGCAGGGCGGGGCAGGCATCCTCAGAGTGAGTGAAGTCTAAGCAGCGTCCTGAAGATGACCCAGAGTGGAGGGGGGGCCGCGTCTCAGCATGGGGTCAAGGGGGTGATGCCAGGCTCTCCCGAGACGCCCTGTCCTCCACTGACCAGGAGCCCTTGGGCTTCACAGCACAGGAGCAGCAGGACTTGGCCTGTGCTTCAAAAGGCGAGGGATCTGGAGGCAATTACTATCTCCCGGCAATGACTGGCTGGCACCCTTCGTGTGTCCCCTCAGCCCTGGGCAGCAGTGATGAACACCCAGCCAGCACCTCACTTGGCTCGCCCACACGGATTCCGCGTCCACAGCGGACAGAGCTGATGTGATGGGGTGGCCTGGCTGAAGGCAGGAAGAGGAGACAAAGATGCAGATGTGGGTGGGAGGGCAGGCCCTCTCCCAAGTGGTTGCAAAGACCCAGGGCCCTGGCTCGAGAATGCGTCCACTCCCTCGACCACCTGTGGGCCCCAGTGCAGAAGGCTGGCCCCGAGGGCTCCCTGCGGGCCTAGCGTGCCGGGTGCTCTAAGCCTGGGGCCTGGTCTACCGCCTCCTTCCTCCAATATCCTGGCTCAGGCCCTGCTTTCGGGGGCATCTGTGCCCTCCAGTTTGCGGCCTGGTTTGGCTGAGGGAAGGCCCAGTGTTTCCCCATGATCTGGGGAAGTGTGGACAGAAGGGGATTCACCCCACCCTCCCCCGACGCGGGGCTCTGGTTGGCTGCGGCTGGTCCCGGCCGGCAGTGATCACAACCCGGTGATCTCAGCTCCATGCAGTAGGCCTGGGACGCCCTCCCTCCCTTGTCCCTGCGGCCCAGGCCCAATGGTCCTTGTCAGCCCTCTGGGCACTGGGCAGTGCCCAGGGGGTGCAGGGGGGGGGGGACGTGAAAGCCAAGGTCCATGCCCCCCTTGTCCCACGGGGCCGGACCTCAGGTGGTCTCCTCCTTCCTGGATACTGGAGGATCTGGTGGGTGGGGGCTGGCGCTCACCCTCCATGAGCCCTCCAAGGCTTCTTGCCCCGAGGAGCCCATGTGTGCACACGTGTGTGTAGGGGGGCACCAACCCCGAGCAGGCAGGGCCGGGCTGGGTGAGGTGGCGCCCGGGGTCTGCAGGTGGGACTCCCTCTCATGCCGTCACCCGGCAAAGCTGCCCCAGGAGAACCCCGCGAGAATCCCCGAGACTGCTCTGCCCCGAAGCTCCAAGTGTTTCATGTGGTTCCAACTCATCAAGTACATCACCCAGAATTTCAAAGAGCCACCAGGAAGGCAATTCTCCGTCTCTCCTTTCCCTCCAAGCTGGTTCCAACGTCAGGCCCTCTGCCAGGAGGGTAAGCCCACACCCGCACGCACATGCTCAGGCCAACTTGAAAGGAATGTGTCACCAGCACTCCCTGGAGCCAGCCCAAGCCACACGGACGTCCAGTCGCTCACACACAGCTTGGCTGAGCCCCGTGGGGTGGGGACAGGCTGTGGGCACGCACCCCTGCAGCGTGTGGGGCCCACGATCTGGTCTGGCTGCCCCAAGGCACCCCTGCCTGGCAGCTCCCAGTCTGAGGTCCCCACTCCCCAGGCCCGGGTGCCCCTGCTGTGCTGCCGCTGGGGCCCCACGGGAGCTGCTCCAACAGGGCCTTCCCCGGCCGCAATGGCAGCAACCTGTGCAAAGGGACGGAGGTGGTCAGGTCTCACCCCTGACCTCTGCTCCCCTCCCCAAGCTGAGGGCCCCCATCCCCACCACCCCACCCACCCTGCTCCCTGCGCCCCTCTGAAGGTGGAGCTGAGCTTCCCTCATCTTGGATCCTGATCAGAGGTGCAAGCCCCGAGACCCCTGGGGACTCATGGGAGAATGTTTAAGCAGGACCAGCTGAAGCTGCTCACTTTGGAGCCCCTACAAAATCCCTCCAGCATGGGATCCACCACGACAGATGGGTGCAGGGTGCCAGCCAGGGGGGCTGCACCCCTGCTGCTCTGGGGTCTTGGTGCCAGGCAGAGGGTACCCACAGGACCAGCCCCTGATAAACTCCCTCAGCGCTTGTCTCCCAAAAGCTCCCTGCTGGTGGATCAAGTGCACCCCGTGTGACCTGGCCAGGAGCGTCCCGGGAAGCCTGTGTCTGGTGCCTCCCTGACCTTTCCCCAGGCCATGTCTGTGGAGGCGCTGGAGCCCCTGGGCTTTTCGCTGTAAAAGCTAGCAGCTGTGAGGCCTCCCGAGCACCCCCTGAACCCAGGGTGGCATCAGGGACCCCACCTCACCATCCTGTCAGAGATCAAAATAGTGCAAAGCGGGACGGAAGCCCCTTAGCAAAGGGCAGAATGAGCGCTGCTGGGAGAGGGGCCGAGCCCCAACCATACACACGTGCAGCCAGGGACGAAGGGGCAGAAGGACGTCACAGGGCCACACGGGAACAGTATGGCGGGTCAGCAACTGGCCTCTGCACCAACACAGCCCGAGGCCAGACTCGTGTCAGCAGCTGTGATGAGACCTGCAGCCGTGACAGGTGTGAGATGTGAGGACAGAACGGTAGCACCGTCTCGGCGCCCGCTGGTCTCCCCTTACCTGATGAGGTTGGTGAAAACATCCACAGACCCTGACACAGACACCGGGAACTGAGGGGAGACCAGAAGGCGGGAGGAACAGGAAGCCAGAGGAACTCGCGGAAGCTCAGGCATCCTGGGGAGATGGGGCAGTGGGGGTCCCAGTGCCCATGCTCCGCAGGGGCCGTCCTGCTGTTCCCATACAATTACAGCACAAAACAAAGAAGAACACTGATCAGAATAGGGGGAAAATAGAGCTTTATTTTTACCGTAGACTCTGTCACAGAATAAGGACACCACGGGACTCTCTCGTTTCATTTAATACAAATGAATAGAGACATTCTGCAGAGGGACCGCCTCTGCACCGCCTCCGGGCTCACTGCCCTGTGGCCACTGCGCCCCGCAGTGCCCACCCCTCACACCCAGCCCACAGCCGCTTTCTGCTCTCCACAAAAGCGCTGCAGCCCCATGCGGGCCTGTGAGCACCACCAGGTGCGACACCTCCATTCCCACCCGTTTCCCAGGACCAGTCCTCAGACTGAACTTCAACCTGTAAATGACCCCTTTCTGAGGAGGAGGACTCGGGTTCCCACAGAAGCCTCTTAGCCAGAACTGCTGAACATTAAGCATCAGTGAGCTCGCAGGAAGCAGAGCCCTGCCCACAGCACGTTGAGCAGGGCGAAGGACAGCACAATGTCAAGTGTCCTGTAAGTCTTGCAGATTGTCCCTTATTTCAAAAATAAAACTCCTATTTAAATTGAACCTGTTTGCAACAGGCCAAATGTGTGATTCTGCACGCAACAGATCTGTTATTGCTTGAAACGTAACCCCCAGGGCTGAGCTGCCCACGCCGGGGCACGCAGACCGTCTCGAAATCACGAACCACAGCTGAGCGCCCGCCCATGACAGGGACCCGGGACCCGCAGCACGCTTCTCAGGCGCCGATCAGGTCCAGGTAAGGCACGCTCTGTGCTCTGCGCTGAGGGGAGCCGTTCCCTTCCTTCCCCTCCCAAGCTGCAAAGAATGGTTTTGTCCCAACAGTCATACTTGCTGCCACAGCCACTGTGTACACACGCTCAGAACCTCCTAGCCTTCAGACTGGAAAAGAAAACCTCCTGCACACCCAAAAGGTGTCTTAGCTTCACATCCTCGCACTCCAGGAAACGTACTAGTATCCGAGACTCAAGGGTGAGCTGCAGTGAACACCAGCAGGGAAGACGCTGGGCCTGACAGCCAGCACAAGACTTTTCTATGCACCCCCTTTTCATTAATCCACATTTTTAAAAAGTATTTATTTCCTGACAGTATTTCTAAATGTGACTATTTGTAACATACAACAAATGAAAAATATGACTAGACTGCAAGAACAAAAACCTGCTTGTGAAACAAGGTACTGAAACAAAGCCGTGTGCTCCTTGCTGGGGCAAGGGGACCAAGAGGGGCCCCGGAGACAGCCGCTGTAGCCCTCCGCCTGGGCAACAAAGCCCCAGATCTTCAGGAGGAGAGTCACTGGCTCTAGTCACGGGGCTGGCACGTCCCCTCACCGCTCCCACTCCAGGAAGTGCTGGGTGCACAGGCGCGTCAGCGCGAGAGGCAATGGTGACAGCGCATCCGGTCCCCAAGCCCCTCGCAGGACGCCCCAGCTGCGCCTGGCTGCCATCATCCTACGGAAGCCCGCATTTCAGAAGAAAAGCCTGCCTGGGGTGGAAAAGGTACAAAAAACACAGATGCTGTGGTTCTGCAAGCTCGCCTTTTTTGGTACCAGCACAGAGTGTCCGTCCCAGAGGAAACCCCGCGAACCGCCTGGCAGTGCGTCTGCGCGCGGCAGTGCGTCTGCGCGCAGCTGTGCATGGGCGCGGGAGGCTCAGAGCCCCAGCGACTTCTGCACAATCTGCTTGGCGACCTTGTAGAACTGCTCCCGGTCATCCCGCCACATCTTGGAGGCGTCCACGTTGGCGCCGCTCTCGTCATTGGGCTCTGAAAGAGGGAGAATCTCCAGGTGAAAGGGGCTCGGCCAGGAAGGGCCTGGCACGACCCCCTATATCCCGTAAGGGCACTGGCATCTCCCCACGGAGGGGACCAGGCAGACCAGAAGCTGTGGGAGGCTGTCAGCTCTCTGGGGAGAAGAGCCCCTCCTGAGGGGCCAGGCTGAAGAGTGGTGTGAGCCGCCCTCGGGCTTCTCCAACCCAGAGCAACGGCTTCACCTTAACACCAGCTGGCTGGCCGAGCAGCTGCGGGGCCCAGCCTCTCCACTCCATGGAAGCACTCCCCCCACGACCAGGGTTTCAGCCCACTCCTCCCTCGGCTCCTCTGAGGCCCCCGTGTCCCGCCTACGGGAGTCCCTCCAAGCTGCGTCCCCTCCTGCCTCCTCCAGAGACAGCCCCGCACCTCACCTCCATGGCCAGGTCTTGGAGAGCACCCATCAAGGGTGGACACTCACACCCAAACTCTGCTCTTCCCCAAATCCTGCTCCCTCTGGACTCCCGTCCCAAAGACAACACCCCTCCACCCGCCATCAGGGCAGGAGCAGGAGCCCCCTCACACCACGCAGTGAGCATCCAGGGTCTTCCCAGCCTTGCCCGCCTCTCGGCTGGGACCTTCCCCACCAGCTTCAAGCACCTGGGCTGCAAGGACGATCCTTCCTGGGCGCTGCTGTATGGTCTAACAGCCCAGGAGTGCCAGGCTCTGGGACAGCACCTGTCCACAGGGCAACCTCCCCAAGCTGGGCTCCAGCCACACCCAGTCCTGCCACCAAGAGGCTCAGCACTCGCCCCAAATGCCCCACCCCCCTCACCTTTTAACTCCTCTGTGTTCTAAGCTGACCTCAGGGAGTGGCCCAAGCGCCCCATGTCCTCACCTCGGATTGACTGCTGTGGCTGCACCACTGGTGGGTGTGAAAGAGCCCTAGACTGTGGGGCCTTAAGGCTGGGGTCAGTGTCGCCTGAGCTTTACACCCAGGATACGGTGTCTGTAATACAGCAGGACTCCCAGGTCAGAGCACAGGTAACCATGGCCAATGACATGGCAGACAGACACAAGACCATCTCTACGTCCACAGTTATGAAAAGTAAGCTTATGCTTGGAGAAGAAGCTTATGCTTCTCTGCATAAAAAAGCAGAGAAGACTATACATCAACTACTCAGGGAGGAGGTTCATGACACTGTACAGGAGGCAGTGATCAAAACCACCCCCCAAAAGAAGAAAGGCAAAAAGGAGGCCTTACAAATAGCTGAGAAAAGAACAGAAGTGAAAGGCAAAGGAGAAAAGGAAAGATATACCCATCTGAATGCAGAGTTCCAAAGAGTAACAGGGAGAGATAAGAAAGCCTTTCTAAGTGAACAACGTAAAGAAGTAGAGGAAAACAACAGAATGGGAAAGACTAGAAATCTCTTCAAAGAAAATCAGATACCAAGAGAACATTTCCCACAAAGATGGGCACAATAAAGGACAAAATGGTAGGGAAGCAGAAGATATTCTGAAGAGGTGGCAAGAACACACAAAAGAACTATACAAAAAAGATCTCCATGACCCAGTTATCCACGATGGTGTGATCACTCAGCTAGAGCCGGACATCTTGGAGTGTGAAGTCAAGTGGACCTTAGGATCACTATGAACAAAGCTAGTGGAGGTACTGGAATGTTGTGCTCAATATGCCTGCAAATATGGAAAACTCAGCAGTGGCCACGGGACTGGAAAAGATTAGTTTTCATTCCAATCCCAAAGAAGGACAAAGCCAAAGAATGTTCAAACTACTGCACAACTGCACTCATTTCACATGCTAACAAAGTAATGCTCAAAATTCTCCAAGCCAGGCTTCAACAGTACATGAACCAAGAACTTCCAGATGTTCAAGCTGGATTTAGAAAGAGCAGAGGAACCAGAGATCAAATTGCCAATATCCACTGGATCATAGAAAAAGCAAGAGAATTCTAGAAAAACTTCACTGACTATGCTAAAGCCTTTAATTGTATGGATCACAACAAACTGGAAAATTTTGAAAGAGATGGGAATACCAGACCACCTTACTTGCCTCCTGAGAAACTTCTCTGCAGGTTAAGAAGCAACACTTAGAACCGGACATGAAACAACAGACTGGTTCCAAATTGGGAAAGGAGTACATCAAGGCTATATATTGTCACCCTGCTTATTTAACTTATATGCAGAATATACCATACAAAATGCCAGGCTTGATGAAGCACAAGCTGGAATCAAGACTGCCAGGAAAAATATCAATAATCTCAGATATGCAGATGACACCACCCTTATGGCAGAAAGTGAAGAAAAACTAAAGAGCCTCTTGATGAAAGTGTAAGAGGAGAATGAAAAAGCTGGCTTAAAACTCAACATTAAAAAAACTAAGATCATGGCATCTGGCCCCATCACTTCATGGCAAATAGTTGAGGAAAAATTGGAAACAGTGACAGACTTTATTTTCTTGGGCTCCAAAATCACTGCAGATGGTGACTGCATCCATGAAATTAAAAGACACCTGCTCCTTGGATGAAAAGCTATGACAAACCTAGACAGTGTATTAAAAAGTAGAGACATTACATTGCCAGCAAAGGTCCGTATAGTCAAAGCTATGGTTTTTCCAGTACTCATGTATGGATATGAGAGTTGGACCATAAAGAAGGCTGAATGCCGAAGAATTGATGCTTTTGAGCTGTGGTGTTGGAGAAGACTCTTGAGAGTCCCCTGGACTGCAAGGAGATGAAACCAGTCAATCCTAAAGGAAATCAATCCTGAATATACATTAGAAGGATTAATGCGAAAGCTGAAGCCCCAATACTTTGGCCACCTGATGCAAAGAGTTGACACATTAGAAAAGACCCTGATGCTGGGAAAGGTTGAAGGCAGGAGAAGGGGACGACAGAGGATGAGATGGTAGGATGGCATCATAGACTCAATAAACATGAGTTTGAGCAAGCTCCGGGAGCTGGTGATGGACAGGGCAGCCTGGCGTGCTGTAGTCCATGGGGTCGGAAAGAGTCGGACAAGACTGAGCGACTGAACACCACCACTCAGGAAGGACCAGCGAGCTGCAAGACAAGGGTTAGTGAAGAAAGAGAAGCAGGCCCCAGTGTCAAGTCTCTTCTCTGGACCAGAACTGCTTCTGTCCTGGGGCGGCGGGGCGGTGTTACCTGCCAGCATGCTCACCACCGACAGGAGGATCTTCTCCACGCTCTGCACGGGGCTCCAGCGCTCGGCGCTGCTCTCGTAGCCCATGGGGTCGTCGCCAGGAGCGTGCAGGATGGAGATGCAGACTCTGCCATCTGGGTAGACTGCAGGGCAGGACACACACGGTTAGCCAAGGGAACGCTGGTGACTGGGCACCCGGTCGGACCACGGAGAAGAGGTGTGAGCAGTGGCCACTGAGGGGAGCTGTCTGCACCCCGACACAACCGTGGCCTGGATACCACACTAACATCCACACACTGCCCACAGGCCCAGCAGGCCCCCAGGGCACCGCTCAATCACGAACATGGTGCTGGGCCAGCCTGCACAGCCCTAGTGCCCGTGGGGTGGCCCCATTTTCATACGGATTTTACAGGTATTACATCCAAGGGAATAAATGAAAGGCCATTTGGTCGTCAGATATTCTGCCCACGTGTCTCATGTAGTTAGGATCTTCACAACACTCTCATTATGAGCTTCTCAGATACTCCTCATTCTGCCATTAAGCCCCTGAAGTGGACTGTGTAAAACACAGGTTCCTGTGACTAGGATAAAAGCTACAGGAATTACTTAACTATCCAGAAAAACATAGGTACTGAGATTTCTCCTGGTAACTTATTCTAACAGAAAATGACCGCCTGAATTCTCTGGAAATCAGCTGTGCTTGAATTGAAACCCATCTTCCATCAACAGCACCCCTAACCAGACCCTCGGGATGCACCTGCCACTTCCCTTTCACAGCTCTCAGGTGAATCGGTACAGGCTCAGATACCCAGGGATCACTCGTCAGCCTGTAAGGCTGCTAAGTGGTAACAGTAACAGGCAGTTTTAAATAAACTGGCTGACTTCACCTCCACCATCTTGTCACCCTCTAGCAGAGGGAGCAGCTCTAAACAGCCTTTCCTCCACACCTCGCCCCTGCACCCCAACATCCAGCTCCAGCGGCTGCTGCGCTCTCACTGAAGGGTTAGAAGACCACGTGCCATCTGTCCTGGACACTGGGATGTCTGTCTGAGGTCCACACACACAGGACCCAGGCAGCAGCCAGGACACTTTGAACAGCTCTCCCTGCCACGGACAGAGAGGACATGTCCAGTTTTCAACTTCAGCGTCACTTCCTCATGGAAGTGGTAGGACCATGTGACGGCACTGCTGCCCCAGAAGCATCAGGAAGTAGCTGTGTCCCTGCCCCACCCCACTGCAGCCATTACTGTGACCTCCTAAAACCCACCCCCCCCCCACCCAGGGGCCCACCCCCACCCACAGGGCTTCGTCACCAGCACCCACCGCTGGTGCCAGGCTGACAGTCTCTCTCCTCCAGCCACGGCAAAGCCCCAGCCTGTGCACTCACTCTGCCCTCTGCACTGCACACCGTGGCCCTTCTGAGACCACGCTGGTCATGCCGGCCTCTCCACCCCCTCACACCCTCTCCCAGCCTGTCAGGGACCTCCACTGCTCCTCAGACAAACATCAGAATCCTTAATGCTGACTGAGAGGCCCGCCCTGGTTTGCCCCTGCACCCCCAACACGGGGCCTCTGTACAGGCCAGATCCCCTCCCTGCCCCACACAGACCCTGGCCACCCCTGCTGCTCCTCCCACAAGAGGGGGGCTCTACACCCCCATCGCAGGTGCCCTCCTGGCCCCCATGGGGCTTCTCATCTGTACAACCCCGTGATCAGCGCCCATCGCTGCCCTCAGATGGGAGCTCCTGACCGTCAAGCCCCTACCTCTGACTATTTGCTCACTGTGGGACCCCAGCAACCCACGGCGAATCTGCCTCAGTGTTTATGGACTGACCAACCTTCATGATGCTGTCACACAGTTCTCTCAAAAACAACTAACAAAATAAAAGTGGCACACATACTCACTCCCTGTAAGGCTAAATTTTAAAACCGTACTGATTATCTGAACATCAAATATAATATTATCAGACTATTAGCACTCCCATAACTCAACAACTTTATTGGCCACATATGTCTTTAAACTACCTCACAGGTGTCATTTTAAAGAATGTATTTATCTTCAATGTAATCTTATTTTTAATTACGCACAATCGTCTTCACAGTTGCATTTTACTGTTAACCACCTTGAACTTGCTGACTTCTTCAGTTGCCGCTACTGACCACAGTGACTGTCTAACGGTGTATTATGGGAAATTCCACACACACGGCAGAACCGCAGCACGCGACGCACGCCTGCCTGTGCGCACCTCCAGGCGCCCCTGGGCCAGCACACTCCTTCAGGAGCACTTACTGTTGGGGTGAAACATCTCGCAGGTAAATCTCATCTTTGGGGGACTTAACGGGTAATCAAGTGGGAAACTCAGGATGGCAGGAAACACCCCAAACTCAAAACAGGTGTCTTCTGGGCCCCTGGAAGATATAAAAGAAAAACAGAAACAGGTAGATTTTCTTCAAAGTCTATCATGTTTTAGACATAAGTACTGCTGCTATTGCTGCTAAGTCGCTTCAGTCGTGTCCGACTCTGTGTGACCCCATAGACGGCAGCCCACCAAGCTCCCCTGTCCCTGGGATTCTCCAGGCAAGAACACTGGAGTGGTTGCCATTTCCTTCTCCAATGCATGAAAGTGAAAAGTGAAAGTGAAGTCGCTCAGTCGTGTCCGACTCTTCTCGACCCCATGGATTGCAGCCTACCAGGCTCCTCCATCCATGGGATTTCCCAGGCAAGAGTACTGGAGTGGAGTGCCATAGACATAAGTACAAGATACTTCTACTGCTTTACAAATAAATGCAGGTGAAAAGATGATCTAAATAACATGATGAATTGCCTCTGGATGGGAAGCACTGTGTCGCTGTCTCCTTCCAATCCGGCTTAAACCATGAAGGGCGGGCCAGGCAGAGTTTCACATTAGCAAGGGTGAGAGTGAGGCCGCAGCGCCTGCCAGAGGAACGGGATCAGAGAAGAGAGCCGGAGCCGGCATGCGGGCGCCCAGGATCCCGTACACGCACCAAGGCACGTGTTAGAGCAGGCTCCACTGTACTGAACGAACAAGCGGCCACCAGCTGGTATCTCGAAGGCTAGTTGTAGCTTTTGAAAGTGCCTGAGAAGTGACTCTGTAACCTCCAAGGGGCAGACCCAGAGCACACAGGGATGGCTGACTGATGAGGCTCGAGCGCACGTGTGTGAGCCTCGAGCCCTGACCTGCAGGCCTGGGCTCGCTCCACATTCTGGGCCGAAAGTCACCCGAGTCCTCGCTGTCACCAGGCACGCGCCTGCCTGCCTGGGTTCACGTCCTCCTCGTGCGGAAAATGGCAGAAACGGGCCAAACCACTTTCAAAGTCCTGTCAAATTTTAAAAACACTATTCTGAACAATAGACAAGATGCAAGGCCAGCAGAGAGAGCGGCGAGCCACCCCACTCACAGTGTGACGGGGGGAACCTCCTCCCCTCACAGATACAAATGTCTCATAAAACAGGCCCGACACTTAGACCAGCTTTCCTAAGCAAACGTTTATAAGGAGGCAGAACTGACGAATAACAGCTACACACGTTGACACAGGGCAACACTTTGGGAAGAGCAGTCAGTCCAACAAGGAGAAGGGATCCTGTTCTCTTCACAGGAGCGGAGAGGGCCTGAGGCCAATGTAACCCCCGAGCCCCGAAGACAGCAGGGGACAGAGAGCCTGTGCCACAGCAGAGGTTCCCTGTGCAGACACCTGACTTCTCCCTGGTGAAGGCGCCCAGCGCAGCAGAGCTGGCACTGCGCCACTGTTGGGGGTGCAGGTGGAAATGGTCAAAACGAGATCAAGGCAACAAGGGTTTGGTGGAGCCATTTTTTCTCAACGGAAGACACACACGTGGATTCTGAAAACTGTGTCCCTGCTACTCTGGGGGAGACCAGAGGGAAAAGCTGGTCAGTGTGGTGCATGAGTGTCCAAGACAGCGGTACCAGAGTCTGGGACAGGACGGCCACACAGGGGGCGAGTGTGGGGGGCTCCCCGACAGCTGTCCCAAGCCTTCCCCTCTGAAGGGGTCTGCACCCTGCCCACGTCTCCAGCAGAGGATGAACACCACTGCGGGGCTCCCCACGCATCCTCCCAGGGGAGGTGCCAAGAAGGCTAGGGTCCCCCCACCTCGGGCCGGGTCCCAGATCAGGTGGCTGAGGGGGTGCGGTGCAGAGCACAGCCCAGGCTGCTGACCCAGGAGCCTGCAGAGCAGGCCACGGGCATGCCAGGAAGGCTCGCAGCGCCTCACTGTCCCTGGCAGCTCTGAGCCAGAACAGAAAAGAATGTCTAGGTAGGTCGTGTTTTTGGACTGAGCCAACTAGTATTTGCTCAAGACTTTGATAACAGGTCTTTGTTTCTCATAACAGGGCTTTCTTTAAAATAAAACAAAACCCACTGTGTCGTCCACAGCTTCAGAAGCAAGATCAAACATTTCCTAAAGTGCTCCCACATCTGAAATATCAAAGCTACTTTCAAATACTCTGGCTCGCTACTGGTTGAAATGGGGGCTTCCTCTCTTCCAGGACACCCAGTGCCTTGGCCCAGCACGCGGGTGTGCCCACATGAGTGGTGGCACGCCAGCTGACTTCACGGAAAATGCTATCGAGTAAATTCCTGAACTTAGATGGGAGACATAATTAGTGTTGTTTTTGGACAGCTTTCTCGCCACACTTTAGGACAGCCTTGCTCCTCTTCCACTAAAGAGGGCCTCACCTCAAAACCATATTTATCTGAGGCAAACAAACTCTTCAAAGCCTATGAGTTATTTTCTACTGTAATTGACTAAAATGATGGCCTCAATTACTGCAGAGCTCTGAGAGATGTATTTTATTTCCTTTCTGAGACCAGCATTCAGAGCAGAGCAGAATGGCCTTGGTCTCCTCTGAAAAAGCAGCAGTCCACTCTGCTCTCCCGGCTATAGGGGAGCGAGAGGCTGGGGCCGGCACCGTGAGCACAGCACCTACGTCCCCGCCCGACCAGGCCCAGCAAGGCTCGGTCCTCTTGTAGGACAGTGGTTGCGGTCACTTGTAGAGCCAATAAACACTGGAGACACCCGGGGTTAATCTTCCAACATCACCCTTAAGTGAAGAACTGTGCTTTGCTTCTCATCTCTAAAACTGTAACACAAGAGATAACGCACGAAGCCCACGGCTGCATTCCGAAGGCGATGGGGAGGCCAGGGCACTCCACTGTGGAACCTGGGTGTGTCTGGGCTCGGTGAGCCATCTGCCCGCCAGGCATGTTCCAGGACCGCAGCCTGCCCGTCACTCCAGCTGCAGCAGGTGTGGAAGAAGCTGTGTTCATGCTGTTCTCTTTTTCAAGTTTGTCACAGCACACAGACAAGATGTCTCAAATGTACACACAAGGCTTGAAGTAATGGACAGACTGTAAACCCATTCACTAGCACGCCCTTGAACTGGATCACCTAGGAACAATTACTCTCCAAAGCCAGGACCATAAAAAGCATAAAAAAAGCATATGAAAGCATAAAAAAGAAGGGCACACGGCTTCACTGACACTCTCAGTCAGGGGAGCACACCGCCCTTGCCCACACACTGCAGAACCACAGGGAGCACCCAGCTGGCGGGCAGGCGGGCAGCTGCAAGGGGTGCCAGATCAGGGGCTCTGCTCTCAGTCAAAGCTTCATGCCAAAGCCCCTGCCTCCCCTGCCCACATGGGCTGCATACACAGCCCCCAGGAGCCAGGACTCCAGCTCTGGGGTGCCCTGCTGTGCTTCAAGACCCCCAAGTCACTGAAGGCACGCTTGCTGCATGAGGGCCACCTGGCCAGCAACGGGGCTGCAGAAGCTGCCAGGAAGGTCCTGCTGACAGGACTTACATCTGTGGGACAGACAGGACAGGCCACAGGGAGCTGTTGTCCTGGGGGCCAGTGGGAGCCTGGTGGTCTTAGCTGGACTGAGTGTCTACAGCCACCTGGGACCAGCCCTCCTCAGCACTGTCTCTGGGACGGGCCCAGACAGCCGCGAGCCTCTGTCATGTTCTCAGCACCCCAGGTCCTGACGTAGAGAACCAGTGCTGGTCACTCTGAGAAAGAAAAGCACCAGGCTTCCATTTCAGGAAAGCACGGCAGTAACAAATACAGTTTCCTTCCACAGAATTATTTTCATGATTAAATCTCTCTAAAGGTAGCCTACAGTTATCCCCTAACTTTTGCCTGTAACAGAAATTTCTGAAAACTTTACATCAAATAGATCTGAACTATATTTACAGCTCACAAAATAAGTCCATCAATTACAAGAACGTCATAGCGAATGATGACATGGACAACAGCATCGACAATGTAAACTCTGACTCTAGAGAAAACAGGTATGTTAGAAAACACGCAAACACAGCAGCATAGAGAATAAATGCAAATGCTCCCCTTCCTAACCCACCTGAGGCGGCCACTGCCGAGTCTGCTTACCCTCCGGGATTCCCTCCACACGCATCCACTCGCACCTTCACCCACAAAACGGGGTCACTTCGTTAACAAGTATCATGGCACCACCGAGAGGAGTTTTTTAAGACCTGAATAAGTGGAGAGACATTCCACGTGCGTGGACTGGAGCACTCAAGATGGTTAAACAGTCAACACGCCTCCAACTGATCTAAAGACTGAGCACGATCCCGATCAAATCCCAACGGCTTCTTCACAGTAGCTGACAAGCGGATCCCCAGATTCCAGTGGAAACACAAGGGGCCCAGAACAGGTAAAACACCTTGAAAAGGGAGAACAGAACACTGCCCAAGTTCCAAACATACTATCAAACTGCAGTGACGGAGAATGTGCGGCACTCACGGAGGGTTAGACACAGGTCAACAGGACAGAATTCAGAACCTTCACACCAAGGGTCAACTCATTCTGACAAAGGTCCAAAGTGATTCAATACAGGAAAGATTTTCTTTTCAACAAATGGTGCAAGACAAAGGGACTGCTGCTGCTGCTAAGTCGCGTCAGTCGTGTCCGACTCTGTGCGACCCCATAGACGGCAGCCCACCAGGCTCCCCCGTCCTGGGATTCTCCAGGCAAGAACACTGGAGTGGGTTGCCATTTCCTTCTCCAATGCATGAAAGTGAAACGTGAAAGTGAAGTCGCTCAGTCGTGTCCGACCCTCAGCGACCCCATGGATTGCAGCCCACCAGGCTCCTCCGTCTATGGGATTTTCCAGGCAAGAGTACTGGAGTGGGGTGCCATCACCTTTTCTGACAAAGGGACAGTCACATGCAAAAGATATGAAGCTGCCCCCTACCCAATGCTATACCCCCAAATTATCCAAAACAGGCCCCAAAATCTAAATTTAAATACTTTAAATATAAAACTTCTAAAGGAAAACATGAGAGAAAATCTTTGTTATCTTGGATATATGACACCAAAAGCATAATTTATACACAGAAAAACTGCTAAACTGCACTTTCAGTTCAGATCAGCCCCTCAGTCGTGTGCGACCCCATGAAACTGCACTTTATCAGCAATAAAAACCTTTGAGTTTCAAAAGACTCTCTTAAGAAATTGAAAAGAAGGGACTTCCCTGGTGGTCCAGTGGTTAAGACTCCCAATGCAGGGGGCACAGGTTTGACCCTTGGTTGGGGAGCTAAGATCCCAAATCCCATATGCCACACAGCATGGCCTAAAAAATTAAAAAATGGAAAGAAAATATGCAGACTAGGAAAAATATCTGAAAATTACACATCTGATAAAGGACTTGCATCCAAAATATATAAAGAATTCTTAGGACTAAATAAAAGACAACCCAATTAAAACTGGGCAAAACTTTCTAAGTTCACCAAGAAAGACATCTGAATGGCTCTTTAGTCCATGTAAAGATGCTCAACAGCCTCGGTCACCAGGGCAACGCAGACCAAACCCACACTGAGACCCACCTCACATACACCAGGACAGCTGGCATCAGACAGCACAGAGAGGGTGAGGAAGTGAAGAAGTGAACACTCAGCACTCAGGTGGGAACGTGAAACCGTGGCTCCGCAAGTCTACTCCTGGGCACTCAGCCCAGGGGACGGGACACCTGTCTGCACACTTAGACCCGAAGTTCACAGCTGCACCGTCACAACGGCCCAAGAGGGAAACAGCCAAACAGCTGCCGGGGGGTGGGCAGATCCTTGCAGGAGATAAAGCACACAGGCAGGAGCCGCTGCCCCAGGCCGCACCGAGGAACCTCGAAGGCACCACGCCCAGAGAAGGAGCCAGAGGCCCTATCCTGACTCCACCTGTGGAAAAGTCCAGAAAAGGCCAGTCAACAGTCAGAGAGCAGATCGATGGTGCCAGCGGCTGAGGGTGGTAGTGGGGACTGAGTGCACACAGGCATGAGCACTTTTCTGGAAATGCTCTAAAAATGACTGCAAAACTCTCCTTATTTAATGTACTAAAAAATCACTGACTTGGCACACTCGATCCAAGTAAAACTCTGCATGTAGATCCTTTCTCAATAAAGCTGCTCAATGTACCCAGCCACACCAGGGTCTCTCAACCTCAACACCACTGCCACCTCGGGCATCCTGGGCACTGTGGGGCACTCAGCACTCTCCCACCCAGGACAGGGCAAGAGCTTCCCCTGCCACCTGGGGGTGTCAGCCACAGTGTCTCCAGACATGGCCCAACATCCCACAGGAGAGGCCCTACTCAGGGACAACACTGGTCTAGACCTGCCTTCCAACATCTGCATGAACCGTGGCCGTGCCGTCGGCATCCTGCTGACTGGACGTCCGTAACTTGGGCGGGACAATGACGTTTCCACATTTTTTTTTATGACTGCAGTGAATGTTGCAATGAACGTCCTCACACACAGGTCTTTATAACACCTCTTTTTTTTGTTTGTTTGTTTTTCAGGTTTTGTTTTTGGCTACGCTGGGTCTTTGTCACTGTGTGGGCTTTCTCTAGCTGCAGAGAGGGGGGCTCCTCTCTAGATGCAGTGCACGAGCTTCTCATCGTGGTGGCTTCTCTTGTTGAGGAGCACGGGCGCTAGGCCCGCAGGCTTCAGCAGTTGTGGCTCGAGGGCCCTACAGCACGCGGGCTCCGATAGGTGTGGCGCAAGGGCTTAGCTGTCCTGCAGCCTATGGGATCCTTCCGGATCAGGGATGGAGCCCATGTCCTCTGCACTGGCAGGCAGGTTCTCATCCACTGGACCACCATAAGTCCTTTATAACACTTCGATGAAGGACCCCCAGGCAGCAAACTGCTGGGCCAGAGGACACGCAGTACAAATTATTCACATGTGCTGTAACAGCTCAGGTTCATCTGAGCAGCCACAGCACTAACGGGAGCCAGCTTCCGTACTCGTCATGAAAGCCTGGTACAGAGGGCGGCACCATGCCAGTGGCCTTGGCACTCAGCATGGGCCAAGCACAGCCTAGGAAGGGCCTCAATCAGGGAAGTCTAGCCACAGCGGGTGTGAACCAGCTGGGACCCAAGTGTGCCGGCAGACACGGGGATGGAGTCAGCCAAGGGCCCAGCCATTCAGGAAGGGGGGCAGGTCTGCTCGTTTCACCACAGCCTCAGGGCCCTGACCTGGAGATGGGACAGCAGCTCGACCATGGCAGCTGCTTTAAGAAGCCTGAGGTAGGACAGAAACCGGGCAGCGAGACTCCAAGGACTCCACGCCTTGTCCTGACATGGAAGATAAACTACCACCCTGAATGGCAGGGCTCCTCCTATCCTGCAAAAGCGCGTGTCCACCGCCCCCGACCACTGCCACACCGCAGCAAGGGCCACTGAGGTTGCACAGGCCAGAGACCCTGGAGCTGGACAAGGTGGAGGTGAAGCCATTTGTCGACAAAGCTTTTGATCCAGAGAGGCAGAGTGACTGCCCAAAACCATAAAGCCACTCAGACACACACAGCCCAGGGACCCACAGCCCTCAGCAGGACTGACCGAAAGCCCCAGTCCTTTCCCCCTGGGCCATGGGCTCAAAATCTACCTTAAGCTGGGCTGAGAGTCACTGGAGTTCCTGTCTCCTTTAGTCCAAGAACAGGCTGTGGCGACTTCATTACTGTTCCTTAATTTGCTGCGTTTCCCATCCTAGGCCCTTAACCTTGCTTTTTCAGGGCAGAGCTGTGGGGTTACCCGGGACACATCTGTATTCTCAGACGAGGCCCCCATATGACTGGCTCTCGGTATTTGCTGCTGGGACATCTGAACAGACGTTTTCCTCGCTGCACAGCTGAGGCCTCGTAGGTAAGCACTACAGCAAAGCCAACAGCACCGGGCTCCCAGAAATAGGCACAGCGCTTTTTAGAAGCACAAGGGAATGGAGGGAACTCAGGAAACAATCAAAGAATAAAAAGAGGAAAGAGAAAACCTATCACACCAAGGAGCAAAACTCAGTCAGCCGTCTGCCAGAACAGCGGAGTGAGACAAATCAATGGGAGGACAGTTAATTCCTTAATAGATGTTTTCAGCACATTTGTAAACGGCCTCTTGTTTGTGGAAGGATCTGGAACGGGACCAAAACCCACAATCTCAGCAGATCCCGGGGCCGGGGAATTCCACACTAACGCAAAAGCCTATTCAAACACAAAAGTGCTCTACCTAAAAGCAGTTCTAATCACTTTTTAAGATAAGTTTTCAAAATATTGGTTTAATTTTATACTATTTACCTATAATTAGTAATATTTACTCTAACAGATTCATAACAGTAAATCCTTTAAAAAACACCACACACACTGGAAGGCTCGAGTGTCCCAGAAGGGCTTCTCATGTCCTGTTAAATGCGCCTCGGCCACGGCTTGGGAAGGCTGAAGGGCCATCAGGGGTTCGCTGACCCCTGTGCACCCACAGACCGGCTACCCTGGGCAGGACAGAAAGAATGCACGTGACCTGACAGATGGAAAGGACGTATTACAGACCAAGCTCACGGGATTCAATCTCTTGTTTCCCCAAAGATAAAAAGCTACCACTGACCTGAGTGCCTCAAACGCAGACAAGCTGACCAGGAGACGTACCCTCCAGTTTGGACCTGCTTTAGGGGGTGAAGGACAGTACCTGCTAGATACAAACGCAGACTGTGAAGTCATCCTCCTGCCAAAAGCACTTCCACACAGGAAAGAAATGGGCATCATAGGCCCAAGCCACTGGCTGTAACAAACGATGAGGCAATGCTAGGTGTGACATATTTTCTTTGGATAGTGTTTACTGGTGATTTTTAAAACAATTTGCTTACCAAAAAACCTCACTTTCACACCAATTTTCACGTATTAATCTAAGCTCCACAGACAACATTCAGCAGCAGTTTGTCTCAGACTAAACCTGATATGCTGCTGCTGCTAAGTCGCTTCAGTCGTGTCCGACTCTGTGCGACCGCATAGACGGGAGCCCACTAGGCTCCTGTCCCTGGGATTCTCCAGGCAAGAATAATGGAGAGCGTTGCCATTTCCTTCTCCAATGCATGAAACTGAAAAGTGAAAGAGAAGTCGCTCAGTTGTGCCTGACTCTTAGCAACCCCATGGACTGCAGCCCACCAGGCTCCTCCATCCATGGGATTTTCCAGGCAAGAGTACTGGAGTGGGCTGCCATTGCCTTCTCCGAAACCTGATATGAGCACTGAGCAAATGCAGAGCATCTGCTGATGCTAACAGTACACTGCATGCCCAGGTGCACACCTGCTCCAGCAAACCTCACACACCTCCCAGGCCTGCCCCGCCAGAGCATGCCTCGACCCAACAAAATCCCACCTGAAGAAAACTTGCTAGCTAACCGAAAGGCCTCATTTTACTAACAAGAACACTGAAACTGAGTTTAATTTCAACTTCCTTAAATTCTACCTAACCACATTTTGTTTAAAATACCACCTAAGAACGGTCAAGAATCACACACCTAAGGTCGAAAGAAAACAAGGGCCTGGGTCACAGGGCCAAAGAACACTCTGGAGTCAAAAGTCCACTGCTCTTTCCAAGAAGCGACACTTAACAGTGAAATATGACATCCAGGCAGGACCTTTCTAGAATGAAGTCAGGAACCACATTGCTCACCTTGGAACTAAGCCATGTCTCTAAGCCAGGGACAAGGGAAGGCCAGACACGGTACACAGCAGAGCAGCAGCAGGGGACCGGAAGGACTGGGAAGGCGAGGAGAAGGGGACGGGAGAAGTGGGGGACGAGGAGCGGGGAGACGAATCCAGGCTGCACCCACAGGCCTGGGGCCGCGCCGCACCGAGGAGCCCTCCCCACCGCCAGGGCCCCAGGCTCTCAAGGACTCTTCAAAGCCGGAGCCCATTCTGTTTGAGGCTAACCCAGAGTCCAAACTTCATCATTCTGAAACTCTACAAATACTTAACTAAGCCTTTCACTGGCTTTAAGGAAACACTCGTTCCCTTTGGATGAATGTTCCTGCTGTTTGTATTTTTTTCTTTTCAAACTTTTTATTTTATATTTGGGTACAACTGATTAACAATATGACAGTTTCAAGTGGACAGCAAGGGGACTCAGTCATACATACACAGGTATCCATTCTCTCCCAAACTCCCCTCCCGTCCAGGTTGCCACATACCACTGAGCAGAGTTCCAGTGCTACAGAGCAGGCCCCCGTTGGTTAACTATTTTAAATACAGCACTGTGTACACAACCATCCCAAACTCCCTAACTATCCCTTCCCCCATCCATCCCCCCAGGCAATCACAAATTTCTTCCCTTCTGTTTTGTAAATTAGTTCAAATGTTCAGACAGAGAAAAACTCAACAGAAGAGGTGCACTTGGCCTTTCTCTCTCTCCGTTGACGCCTCCAAGCAGTCACACTGCTGAACGTGACTCACAGTTCTGATTTCCAGTAAAGGCTTAAAACCAAACAACACATATGATGAACTCACATGATCAATGCCTCCCATTCAAAAAAATTCTCTTCATTCATGGGGCCTGCAGGCAAAGAAGAAATTCCACAACTTTAATTCTGTAGGAAACTTTGGCAGTTAGGAGTAAATGATAAAGACTGAACTTCACAGAACCTTACCTGCCACAATTCCTTCTGGAGGATTCAGCGTTAATTCTGTAAGATAAAAGGTAAAGCCATTATGAAAAAGAATGCATATTACCTTGCATTTTAACAAAAAACTGTAAAACATATAAAGCTATTCATACATGACATGGCATACATACTAGCAAATGGAAATTTTGCTTGTCCCAAGTGAATGCCGGCTGCACTGACACTTCAGATCAAGACTGTGTGAACAGTTCTTTCTGCCAGCAAAAAGGAAACTTTCAGAACTGCCAACACTTTCACTTTACAATGAAAAAACAAACAAACAAACTGGCTTAACTTTCCAAAATACTCCTGCTGGTTATTCTGACTTAAGCTCATAAATCAAACATGATATATTAAATCCCAACTGAATGGGAATTCCTGTCATGTTGACAGTGGTCATCAAAATGATAATGCTGACTAAGGACCTGCAGTCTCCTGAGTCTTCCCTGGGAGAGGACCCCGCGGGGCCCCATCGAGCTCAGCACCTGCTGGGGTGGTGACCCAACCACTCTGCTCCTACAGAGGAGCCCGTGAGCATGAAGCCCCAAGAAACCCTGGCACCTTGCTGAACTCTGTGGGCCACTGAAGCCGGGGAGAGTCAGGGTGCAACTGCACGGCAGACTTGAACCACAGGGAGGATGCATGCTGCTGAGCTGGAAAATCCCGCCAGAGAAAAAGGTTTCAGAAGGATGTAAATAGTCTAGTTCTGAAACATCAAGTTAAAGATGCTTACAAGTCATCTAAATGCAGTCTGTCAAGGGGGAAACTGGACCTGTGACTAGAGCCCTAAAGAGCAGTCCAGGCTGGACACATAAATCAGGGGTCGTGAACACAGGATGGCGCCTGAAAACAGGAATGGAGTAAAATTAAATAAAACGTAAAATGCATGTGCCCACAGACTCGTACGGGAATGTTCCCGGCATAGGAATATCATAACAGCCTCACATAGGAAACAACCCAAATGTCTATCTATGGTAAATGAACAAGGTACGATCCATCTACACCAGGGACACTGCTCAGCCACAGACACATATTCTTGCCTGGGAAATCCCATGGACAGAGGAGCCTGGTGGGCTACAGTCCATGGGGTGGCAAAAGAGTTAGACATGACTTAGCAACTAAACAACAATAAACATAAACTCAGGTATGTGTGCACACGGGCACCCAGAGACACGCTGCAGAATTTTTTTTTAATTGTTGATGTCATGACTTCAAGACTAGCGTTAGAATCTAGGTAGCAACCAAGATGCTTCTGTGCAGAGGAACTTGTAACAAATTATAACAACACCCAACTATGAATCCACTTCTAGAAAAATCTGAGGAAGTAGCAGGTGAGAAGTCACTGGATGTGACTAAGCAGTTTTAGACAGTAACACATAGCTTGCCACCGGAAGGGACAGAGAATGGACCCTGATGAAGCATAGTAACTAAGAGTAGTAAGACCTCTCTGGAATCATTCCTTCCAATGAATATCCAGGGTTGATTTGCTTTAGGATTGACTGGTTTAATCTCTGTGCTGTCCCAGGGACTCTCAAGAGTCTTCTCTAGCATGACAATTTGAAAGCATCAATTCTTGAGTGCTCAGCCTTCTTTATGGTCCAACTCTCACATTCGTACATGACTACTGGGAAAACCATAGCTTTGACTAGATGGATCTTTGCCGGCAAAGTGATGTCTCTGCTTTTTAATATGCTAAGTTTCTCAAAGCTTTCCTTCCAAGGAGCAAGTGTCTTTTACTTTCATGGCTGCAGTCACTGTCCACAGTGATTTTGGAGCTCAAGAAAATAAAATCCGTCACTGCCTCAACTGATTAGGATAGATGAACTACAAAGAGCTAAAGAGGGGTGGCGGATATAGTCAGTAGGAAAGGGAGTGAGGTGCCTGGGCCTGGAGGAGGAACTTGCACCCAAAAGAGCTGGCCTTTTTCCTCCTGCATGGAGTTCCTTGGGAACTACCCCCCAACCCCCTCAATGACACCCTCCCTTCAGGGAAGGGCAAGGTCTAAACTCTGCAGCTGGAGAACAGCTACCTCCAGCAGCCTGACCCCATCCTTGGTCAACAGCGGCACCTACTGGTCAGCAAAGAATTACAGCAACCCCAAGAACCCACCTGCCAAAGCAGGAGACGCAGGTTCAATTCCTAGGTTGGGAAGATCCCCCGGAGGAGGAAATGGCTACCCACTCCAGTGTTCTCTTGCCTGGGAAATCCCAGGGACAGAGGAGCCTGGCAGGCTACAGTCCACGGGGTCGCAAAGAGTTGGACACGACTTAGCGACTGAACAACAAACAACGCTCTGTTTACTTGTTCTGCTGTTTTGTTTTTAAAACACACACACAACCATATTGCTTCATGTTTAATGATAAAAACAACTTCAAAAAGAGAAACAAAATCTTAATATCAGAGAAATTTGCAATGCCCATTCTTTGCCACTGATTCCTTGAGAATGATAATTGGTTGATAAAAACATTAAGTAGTGACTTAAAAAATAGATACCGCACAAAATAAAATATAAACTTTGACCAACAGTCCTATTTCTTGGAATTTACCCCTTGACACAAGGGTAAAAATAAGAAAAGGCGTGTGGGTAAAGTTAGTTATTTCAAGGCTTTTTGTAATAGCAAACAAACAAACAAAAGAGCTGGCAACGCCCCAAATGTCTACCAACAGGGGATCAGTCACATTATGACGCCCCTACTGACGGGACACCTCTGTGTCCTCATACAGGATGAACTCCAGGATGCAGCAAGTGGCACAAAATGGAGAAAAGTGCATAACTGGGATCTTTAAAAAAGAATTAAAATTAAATGAGGTCGGGGGGGCGGGCCCTAATCCACTCTAACAGGCGTCCTTTTAAGGAGATTAGGGCACAGCACGCAGAGTGATGGACACGTGAGGACAAGGAGGAGACGGCTGTTTACATGCCCAGGAGAGAGGCCTCGGGGGGCCAGTGCTGCCACACTGGATCTCTGATTAAGGAAGCGATTTCCGTGGCTTAAGCTCCTCAACCTGTGGCACTCTGTTACAGAGGCCCAGGCAAGCTAATACAGCACTCAAAAACTCAGACAGCCATTTGGAAATCATCTACAAATAAACCTTGATCTTTATCCCATACCACACACAAATCTTGACATGAATCACAGATTGAAATATAAGAGGTTAACAGTATAAAGAAATCACAGGAGAAAACCTTAGTGAGCTTATGTTAGGCAATGATTTTTTAAACATAACACAGGAGGCAAGAAATGGTTTAAAAGTCAATCAACTGGACGTCACTGAAAATTTTAAAACCTTTGCTCTTTTAAAGGCACTGTTATGAAAATTACAAGGCAAGCTGCAGGTGCTGTCACTCAAGGGACAGAGGGAAGCCAAGTGAAGGAGCAAGAGTCCTGCCAAACAGCCAGTGCACACAGCTCACACCGCACAGCGCACTCCAGATGCTAACCGGGCAGCAGCACCTGCTTCTTACCGCAGGCTTAAAAAGGCAAGCCACAGTCTAACCGAAAACATTTTCAAAATGTCGAACAGAAGACCTGCACCAGCATTATATAAAGAACTCTTAGGATGTAATAAGGAAACAATAAACTCAATTAAAAACTGAGCAAAAGACTCAAGACATATTATCAATAAAGATATAAGGATAGCACATAAAAACAGGAACTAAAACCATAATAAGATACCACTACACACCCAGCAAGCAGAGTGACTAAAACTTTAAACCTGCTCACACCAAGTGTCAGCAAGTCAGTGGGCCTCCTGATACCCTGCTGCTGGGGAGGTAAAATGGTATAGCTGCTTGGAAACAGTTTGGCTATTTCTTTAAAAATCAAACACACATCTCACATGTGACCCAGGAACTTACTCATAAGAAAGACAGGGAGCCACATGTTCACAGCAGGTTTACCTGTAACAGCCAAGAAAACTAGAAACAACCCAAAGGTCCACTGACAGGCGAATGCAGTGACAAGCTGTGGCGGGTCTGCCCACACAGAGGAACGTCCCTCTGCAAGGACAGGGAGCGACAACTGGCCAAAGCAGCAACCTTGAAGAATCGCAACATGATTGCAGAGTGAAAGATCTCTGACAAAGAAAATACAAACAACTAGGAGAGTGATAAACGTGACCGAAGGTGGATTAGTCATTGCCTGGGCACTGGGGGTGCAGGAAAGATAGGGCCCAGAGGATTACAAAGAGGCAGGAGGCGGCTCGGGAGGTGGGATGGCTGCACGAACACCAAAGTCATCAATGAACCCTTTATAGACCAGCTTACTGCAGGTCAATTATACCTCAATAAAACTGTTTACAAAAGGGTGGCTAGGAAAATAGACACCACAAAGGTTGAAAGACAAAGCACAAACAGGGATAAAACACTTGTAACACATAACCACTACTCAGCAGTGAAAATGGACACAGCTCTAATAAATGAATCTCAGAAACAGTGCTGAGCAAAAACTCAATTTGCAGAATACATACTGTGCAATCCCAGCCCCACTACGTATAAAACCAGGCAGAAGTCAGTAAAATGTGTAGGAGGATATCACATGCTTCCCAGGCGGCACTAGTGTAAAGAACCTGCCTGCCAATGCAGAAGACAGAAGAGACGCTGGTTCAATCCCTGGGAGGGGAAGATCCCCTGGAGGAGGAAATGGCAACCCACTCCAGTATTCTCACCTGGAGAATCCCATGGACAGAGGAGCCTGGTGGGCTACTGTCCATTGGGTCATAAAGAGTAAGAAACGACTGAAGCGACTTGGCATGCATGCATGCAGGAGGATATTAAGTGACAGAACTATAAAGAAAAGAACAAGGAACACAAATTCGGTGGTCGTCACTCCTGGTGGGGGTGGGGAGGAACACACACCAGACTGCTCAGTTCCTGCTAACATTCTCCTTAAGCTCGTGTCATTTTACCATACCATCTGAATGTACACCTCCTATATTGTTTAAAATACAACACCTTTCACAATGAAACCCTTAAAAAGCTAAAAAGAGTTAAAGACAGGGAAGGACGACAGTAATGGGAAGGCCAGGGTGTCTGGTGTTCAGAGACGGCATTTCCAGGGGAGTAGGGCAGGGAAGGGCTGCCCACGGGGCTGAAGAGTCGTACTGGGCAGAGGGGTCGATGAGATCAGAGGCAGAAGGGCTGCGGCACACAGAGGCTAAGAGGTCAGAGGCTAAGAGGGCTTCTGGGCAGAGTGACCCAACCTGAATTTCTCCTGTGCTGGCAACAGAGCCTGGGCCAGCGTGGAACCCCAGATAGAGGAGAAAGTCTGAAAGTGGGCCAACAGACTACACGTGGATACAGAATAACATGAATCAGCAAAGACAATCGAAGGCCTGCAGCCCAAACAACTGGAAGAACCAGGCTGAGAGGCGTCACAGATGGACTTCGGGCTCCCGCAGCGACGCATCACGGTCGAGTGGGCTTAACACAAAAGAAACTTGTCGTCACAGTCTGGAGGCTAGAAATCCCAGCAAAGTGTTGGCGGGCCTCGTTCCTCTGAAGGCTCTGGGAAGGATCCTTCCTTGCCTCTCCCAGCTTCTACGGGTTGCTTCCAGCTGAGACAGAGAAGGCTGTGGGGCCACAAGGTGCAGAAGCACAGGGGCTTGGCTCTACACACCTAAGTCTGGGGTTCCTACTATGCCGTACTGGCTTTAACAGTGCCCCCAGGAGTCTGGGAATGTAACCTTATTTGGAAACGGGCGCTGTGCAGATGTAATCGAGTTAAAACAAGGACACGCCGGATTAGGATGGGTCCTAACCAATGACTGGCATCCTTATTAGAGGGAAGCCGGCCGTGGGAAGCAACCCGTAGAAGCTGGGAGAGGCAAGGAAGGATCTTCCTAGAGCCTTCAGAGGAACGAGGCCCGCCAACACTTTGCTGGGATTTCTAGCCTTCAGACTGTGACATAATAAATTTCTTTTGTGTTAAGCCCACTCGATTGTGATGTGTTGCTACGGGAGCTCTAAGTCCATCTATGATACCCCTAGAAAATCCCAGATGCATGAAGATAAAACATCAAGAAAAGAGGTCGGTTTAAGACACTTTGGTTCTTTCCCTGTCTCTCCTTTTTTCTGGCTGTAAGAACCTGGGCAAATCATTTTGTCTGTTACTCAATTCCCTACAAAATCTGTAAAATCAGGAGCCTGAACAGACTCACACCCAAGGTCCTACCACCTCAGAGTTTCTGCAGTTCTATGACTATTCAAGTACAAGACAGTGGGCCTAAACCCCATCCAAATCTATCCAATCCCTGGCACACAGAAACTGCTTCTGGGGGGATACCTTCCCAAAGGATGCACCACCCTAAAATACAGGAGGACAGCAAGCCGGGATGCTAAGGCACAAAAGACAAGAATCACTAAGTGGAACTTTGTCATGTTCCTGAGATACAGCATCAAGAACAAACCCCCCATAATACACTGTAGTCATTTTTTACAGCTGATGTGACAATGACCACAAACTCAGTGGCTGAAAACAATATCCACTGATGACCTCACAATTTTTGTGTTAGAGGCTGGGCACCCACAGGCCAGTTGGTTCTCTGCTGATACTCTCACAAGGCTGCCACCCAAGTTCATTCAGGGGCCTGGCAGGATCCCACTCCCAGCGGCTGCAGGACTGAGGCTCCAGGTCCTCACCGCTGCCAGCCAGGGGTCATCCTCAGGTTCCAGAGACCACCATGTTCCTCTGGTCCTGGCCCAGCCCTGTCAGAGGGGTCCTTCTCCTGCTCTGGGTCCCTGACCTCCCCTCCTGCCTCCTCGTCTGTTTGGGGGCCTCGTGTGATGACTGGGTTCCACCCGATAACCCAGGACACTCTCCCCACCTTAGTGTCAGCTCCTTAGTTACCAACATCTCCAAAGTCCCTCACAGTGGTGCCCAGGTCAGTGTCTGGTGGGTAACCGGGGACTGGCGTCTTTGGGAGACACTTGTAGAGCTCTGTGCTACATACACTCCAAAATGTTGTGCATTTACACATTAAAACACACAAGATACATTTCTGTGATACAGCTTTGAAAATCAACTGCTATTTACATTTTATTACTACAAACTGACAATATTATTACTACAAACTGACAATATGGTTGAAATAGTTAATGAGACTTTTTTAAGTTCGGTAAAGGGACAACATGAGAAAATACAAGCGCGATGATGCAAAGACTGGACTGAAGCAGCCACCTAAATTCCCTGTGCAGGGGTTTTATAGTGTCTTCTACAAAAATAACACCCACTGGCAGTCTAGAAACAGGGCCAAACACACAAACAGATACAGCAACACACACTGGGATGGCAGGAGATGGCATGTGTCCCCAGACACCTGACCCCAGCCAGGTGTCCCATGAGGAGACAGAGGCAGTGGCCCCCACCCCAAATCTGTTCAGGGGGAACCGTATCTCCCCACTCTGCCCCCAGAAGGCTTTCCTAAATATACATTCTTACCTTAGAGAACACTGGATGGTGAGCACTATTTAAACGTTTATTTTAATAAGCCTGCACTTGCAACACGGGTTCCCTCCAGCCAAACACCAATACTCTCTGTGCAGAGCCACCAAGACGATTTAGGATGCGCGCATGTTTACCAGTTCGCTTTATGACATTCATTACTGTAGTTTATCTTCAAGTTTCTTCTGAAAGTGTTCTCAGTATAACGACAACTGTCACAGCGCACGCTCTAGACAGCCAGCTGTCAGGCACCTGCCTAAGGTCCATCCTCACAGATGGGGATGGGGGAAGGTGCGGGGCGAGGGCCAGGCCAAGGTCGGACAGCTGACCGGCAGGTGTGAAGCGCACGCAGGCTGCAACCGTGTCCCGGCAAACACAAGAGCATTCGTCCCCCACTCATCACCGAGACTCCAAGGGCGCCTCCGCGGTAGAAGGCAGAGAACGGTTCTCGTTTTCCCCTTTGCCTTCAGCAAACATCAGAAAATCCTGCGGGCACTAAGCACTAAGGACGCTGTGTCAACACCACCCAGAAGAAAGGTAGGTGGCACCGCTCAAAAACCCTTCGTTAAAGCGGAGACCCGAGTCTGACCTTTCACCTCCGGCCCATCACAATGCGCTCCCCACTATCCCCAGGACGCTTCCTGGACTTCCCAGGAGGCCGGCGAGGTGCCCCTCCCCGACCCGCGGGCGTCCGCGAGGCTGGGGCAGCGGGCCCTCCTGTTACCGCAGAGCCGGCGTCTCCAGATCAGCGCCACGCCGGCCTCTCCCAGCCGGACGTCGCGGGCTGTTCCGGGCGGTCGCACGAACCCGTCCCGACGGCGCACCGACGGAGTCCACGCCCCGCACCGGACTGCGGGCAAGGTGCAGTCTCGAACTCACGTTTGTACTCGGCCATCAGCCTCTTGAGCGCCGTCCCCGCCATCGTCCAGGCAACAGCTGCGCCTTCAGCCTCGCCTCCTCTACTCTCTTCCCTCCCGCCCGAGGCCGGGGCCACTTCCGGGTCGCCGCGAGGGCACAGGAGCGCTTCCGGGGCGCGGGGCGCGTGCGCGGTGTCCGGGCCCCGAGCCATTTTGTGCGGTCAGCTCCGCCTCCCTGCATCCAGGTTCCAATAGGAAAGATAGCAGATTTCGGAACCTCGGGCTCCAGCAGAATGTGTGTGAAGCGTCTGTTCCGTCCTCGAGGCCTCCGGGGTTTCGGCGGCGGGGACGCGGACGGAGGGTGGAGACGCCGAGGAGGGCGGATGGAAGGCCGGGTGGGCAGGGAGGGCGGATGGAAGGGCGGCTGGGTAGGGCGGCCTCTCGCGTCCCGAGTGAGCGGATGTCGTTCAGATTGTTCTTGGGTTGCACGTGGTACCGTGTTAGGGCTCCTGCGCCGTCACCCGCGCAGTTCAGAGGCGGTGACTTTCAGGCGCAACTGCAGTTAAAGCGAGAACGTCCACGCGGAGAGCGGTTGGTGCTCGGTGGCGACTCTCACGCGGTTTGAGGTTTGAAAAAGTTAGATTGGCGATTGTGGCCGTTTTATGCTCTCAGTCTGGGTTCAACTTGGCCTGGAGAGGAGCTTTGGAGACCGAGGAGGGAGCAGAGCAGCAGCCAGACACCCCCGCACGCCCCAGGCAGCAGCCCCCTCGGTCTTCCCCTAGACATCTGCCTCAAGCCAGCATCCACCCTCGCTGCTCTGACTTCTCCACTGACTAATGTGTATCAGGTCACTAGATGAGTCCTTTTAAAATTAATATTCATGGTGGTTCTACAGCTGATTGGCCCATTTATTTATCTACTCCTCTATTGTGTTTCTTAGAACCCCATTCCTAAAAGTTTTTATCTTCACAACACTTATTCCAACATACTGTTGGGTAGAATTTACTACATTATGCCCTGTGTATTTTTCTAGTATAATATATATATACAACTTATTATGTGTCTCCTTTAACCAGAAACATGTCCCATGAGGGCAGGGAGTTTTTGTCTCCTGTGTTCCTGGATGTGCTGAGAAGCATCTGTTGAGTTGAATAAAACCGCGCAAATAAACCTCACAATGATGCATGTTTGGCAGTAGAGGAATCAACAAAAATTCAGCCTGACATTGTCTTCTCAAATGACCATGGTGATTTATATAAAAACACTGTACTTTAAAACAGTTCCAAAAAGTAATGGGTTTGCAAATACTCCTAAGGTTTCCACCTCCCATTCAAGTAGTTACCTTCTCTGTGATCCAGCTACACCCATCCCCCCATACAGGTCAGGGGTCAGAGGGCGACTAAACAATTCTACTTGGAACAGGGCATTAGTGCAGGTGATGAAAAGTACTATGATCAACATGAAGCTCAGACAACAGCACCCATTAGATGCTGGGTGTTGTCTGAACTGCATCCATGTCTGTCACTTGCCGTCTTTCTGAGGTCATTCTGTTGTAGCAGTGTGTGTTCACCGTTTGTGTTCAGCAGTGTGTACCAGGATTAGTTTCAAGTGACAAAAACCCAAAATATGAGGTGCTAACATAATGGAAGTCTCACCTCGCTGTGGCTGGTGGGACAGGCTCACCTTCAAGGATACTTACACTCCTCTCCGTGCATCCTCGCTGAGATTCAAGTTGAGACTAGGCATCCTGTGTTTTATTTGCTAAATCTGGCAATGCTCAGCTCAGGTCAGCTGGTCCTGGTGTCCCAAGGGTTCCAAGCACCCGGTGTGTGATACTTACAGGCTTTCTTTCACCCACTGGACAGGCCGGCAAGTTCAGAATCAACTAGTTTCTTTGGGAATTGAAGTTCTGAGGTATAAAAAGGGTCTGCTTTTTGCAGATTCTTTCCATAAAAGCTGTGTCATGGAGCAGATGAGATTAATGGGTGCGCTCCCACCTGCGCAGTGCAGTGCAGCCAGGCCGGCACCACCCGTGTGCCTGGGGCCAGGGAGTCCTGGGGTATGGGGTTTTGGTACTGAAACTGGGAAAGTGCCAGCTCGGTCCCAGGGCACCCATAATAGAATCAGTAAAGACGAGCCTCTCTCCTACTGAAACATCGGTTTAACCCAGTGATTCTAGGAGCTGGTTTTACATAACTATTTTAATATATCAGCAGATCTGTTATTCCAAATGCACCATCTGCACACATTTCTAAGATAAAAAGACAACCTCCAGGACACTGCCTGCTTGTCCGTCAGATGCTGGGGGTAGGGCTCAGGCAGCACTGCACTAGGGCTCCCCAGAAACCGCAATGCTCCTGACCTCAGGCACCCTGACATGTCACCCTCCCCACAAGTGCATGGCCTGTCCTCCTGGGCTCCACACCCCCCCACACCTTCTCTGGGCCACACCTCTGCCCACTGCTGCTGTAAGCAAGTCACGTGCTCGCCGCCCCTGAGCTTTCAGCCTGTGCTCACCTCCCAACCACCCCGATACAGTATCACAGTGCAACACAGAAGTTTCCAAATCAGTGTCAACTCACTTCCATTTCTAAACAGATGAGGGAATAAGTTGTCGGCTGCACTGCACAAAGGAAAACAGTCTCACATTCAAACACGAAAAATATCAACAAGCCCAGAGTCACGGTAACCCCCCAGGAGCCCAGGAGAGGGAGGAGGGCTCTGCAGGGGAGGGGGCGGCCTTGGCAGGGATGTCACAGCCTGCAGGAGTGCAGGTGAGCCAGCCTTCAGATGGAAGTCGGAGTGGTCTTGCTGAAGGGTCACTGCAAATACTGAACGTGACACGATGTCCAATCTCCAAACGCAGTATAGAGTGTGAGCCAAGAGACAGAATACCAAACTATATTTACTGTTGACAGTAGTAAAGGACAACAAATAATGTACAAATTGGGGAATAAACACAAGAGAGCCGCAGACCCCCCGCCTGTGCCCGAACAGCAAGGTACAAAGGAAGTGCAGACTTCTCCAGCAAGGTCTCAGGCGAGCAGGAGATGATGGTGGTTATCCTGCCCAGGTGACCAAAGCAGGCAGCCAGGGGCCATCAGACAGGAGTGAGTCCACACGGAAGGGCAACAGGACAACCATTGGAGGTTAACCAAAACAGACCCCAAAATGCACAGAACTGAAATCACATGTAACGTGTAAGCTCCATACCAACTTGGGGAGCAGAGCACGGTCCTCGGGGAGAAGCCGGGGGCATCTCTCACATATAGCCACACTCTGAAGCAGCTCTTTTACACAAAAACATACCAGCAAAATCAGCAATATTCTATCTTCCTTGTTTACATACAGACCATTGTTACTCATCAGAAGCAAATACTGGAGGAAATCTGAGGCCCTGGCACTGTGACCACAGCAGACGTGTGGGACTTACTTTCTTCTCTGTTAAGAAAAGGGGAAAAGCCCATGTTTGTTGAGTCAGAGCAGCGTCGCCGGCAGTTGGTGGCAATGGGTCCAGGGCCCCAGATCCTGCCCAGGGCTGTGTTACTGAAGAACTTCTTACCTTTTAAGAAACATTCCAGTATTTTCCCTTCAACTTTACTATGTTCTGGCAAAGCTTACATTTCTAATATTTAGCATTAAAAAAACCTGTGCCCGCAAGAAACAGTAAGTGAAAGTGTATCTCCCATACCAACCATGACCCCAAAACTCGCCCCACAGAAGCACCCCCAGAGTAGTGACAGTTCTCTCCATGGTTGGAATGAGGGGGGTCAACACCTGGAGTGAGATCCCCGTCTAGACAGAAAGCAGGCATTCAGGCCACAAGCTTGGAGAAAATGTCATAGGAAAATGTCATAGGAGGGAGAAAAATGAAAAAGTAAAAACAAAGCCCAAGTCCCTCACCACGCATTTTACCCAAACACAGGTACCAGGTGATGGGCCTCGGGAGGCTGGGGACCATCACCACGGTGGCACTCAAGTGCATCAGAGCGAAGTCCTTCTGGGGAATGTCCTCGGTGTCCGAGCCTCCCTGCTGATGGGCTTGGCCACACGTCCACTGTTCAATAGCAAACACAGCACGGTGCCACGAGGGGATGGGGGCTCTAGAGGCCGCTCCCCAAGAGGCAGCTGGCCACCCTGGAGCCCCCCGTCTGCTGCTGGAACACGTCGATGGTGTCCTCGTCTTCCATCTCCAGCTGCAGGCACAGAAGGTGTGTCAGTGTCTTCTCGTGCTGGGGGGGACCCGCCCCCACGCACCTGAGCCCACCCTCAAGTCGGCACACGAGGACAGAGGCTCAGCTATGGCTTTCCAGTTAGCCCGCTTCTTCCCCAAGTTCTCCTAACAGAATCCACAATGCTAGCGCCTTGACTGACAGAGAAACTAAGTCCCGTTAAAAGCAAAGTGTCTCAAGTTTTACCGAGAAGTATACAAAAATCAGATTTCAGCTAGGAGTGAGTGACCAGAAGCGCTGAATCCTGGGGACCTCAGAGGTGGGGGGTGGAGTCCATATGGGTGCTGTCAAAGCCAACTCTGTCCCAAAGGAAGGGCTCCCTGCTGGCCTCCCCATCCCGTCGAGTAGCATCCTGCTCAGAAATCAAGAGCAGTACCCCTGAGGGGGGTGGGAGGGCACGGGGAGGACTGTTGCAGACACGACCCAGCACGCACATCAGCACAGAGGCTGGGGGAGCCCATGGCTGCCCCTTCCCTCTGTGTAAGGGGCATGCAGCTCCCCACAGGAGCAGAGATGAAACCTCCACAGAGCAGCCCTTTCACACTGAAGGCTGGCTGATTCTCCCCACGTTCGACCCTGCAGCTGTCTGGCTGACAGGTGACAGGGCTGCAGCCTGGATCCCAGGCTCTCCCTCCATGAGGAGGGATGCGCAGACCTGACAGAGCCGCACGTGGTGGCTGATGCTGGAGGAAATGGAGCACGCCGCACCCCTCTCCACTCACGCCCCTTGGCATCAGTGCTCAGAGCGCAGGAGATGGAGGCAGGAATGTAGCTGCAGACTAACGCTGCAGGTCCAGTGTCCCGACAACACGAGGTGGCGATCACATCTGCCCAGCTCGCCTGGAGCAGGGATGGGGGTGGGGTCGGGGGGTGAGGGCGCTGGGCCTCGGCCATGACCCTGGACCACCTCAGCTGAGAACCCAGCCCTCCTGCTCCTTCTCCCAACACAGAGGAGGCTGACAAAGTACATTTTTCTCATTTGAAAATTAAACCTCAAAATTACAAAATCTAATCATCTAAGCCGTTAAGAAAATGTAAGGGGAATTCACTGGCCATCCAGTGGCTAGGGCTGCTCTTCCACTGCAGGGGCATCAGTTCAATCCCTCGTCAGGAACTACAAGCCATGCAGCACACTTCAAAAAAAAGGGAAAGAAATGTACGGTGTTCCGTATGAACAGCAATCAGTAACTCTCAAATGTGAGCGCTCCTGCTGGCAGCTGCCACACACAGGTCGGAAGTAGCCCTTGAGTGCAGACCTGCTGGGTTCCTACCTGTGCTGGGGTGTCTGTTTCATTAATTGGTTGTCCATCAAACCTGAATCGAATCTGTCTCATTGACAAGCCCTGAAAACAAAAGCAGTTATCATTGTGTCAGTATTTCCTGCTAACACATTAGTTCAAAAAGAATCACACATTCATCAAAACACCAGACTTGTGAATACACAGATTTATGACCCAGTTGACTACAAAGTCTCACCAATGGGCCTGAAGCTCTGAGGCAGCTAGAAAACAACAGAGAGTTCCCCCAGGAAAAGGGAGCCACAGAAAACAGTAAAGAACAAGGACTTTTGAAAATCAGAAATCATGACAGACACAAGACCACCCATAAAAAGCGGGAACACAAAGTCGAGAAAACTTCCCAGAAAAGAGATCAACAGCAACAAGCCCCATGCACAGTTGGAGGAAATGATCCAGATGCACACACCTGGCACAGGTGACTAAATCGGATGGAATCCCACTGGGGAGGGACACAAACTGTCACTGAACTGACAGAAGGTCCAGTTCCTGAACTGAACTGAGTTTCTAGACCAAAAGGCTGAGAACATGCCCAGAAGAGTCTAAGACAAAACTCCCTACCTAAAAGCCCAGGAATAAAGTCCTGAAAGCTAGCAGAGATAAACCACATTACAACAAAGGACCGAGAATCAGAGCATCACTGAACTTTTCACACAAATGGGGGAAACTAGAAGAATATGATGCAGGAACTCCAAAAGAGGAAAATGAATTTCAACTTAGAAATTTATGTGCAGTCAAATTACTCAAGTGTGAAGGTTTATAAAGCAAATCACGTTCAGAGAAGCAGTATTCTTCATATGCTTTCTGAGCAAGATACTGGAAGATATGCTTTATCAAGACAGGGGAAGAAGATTAGTCCAGAAAGATTAGTCCAGGAGGGGGGCCGAATACATGGGCAGAAGGATTCCTGGGAGGCTCTGTGGGAGGACCACAGAGCGGCAGCCCAGGCGGGGCAAGAGGGAGGGGGCCCGGGTGGGAGATAGTGAAGCATGGCAGGAAATGCAGGGCATAAATTCATGATGGGACACCCTGAAATCGACACACACAGCCACCACCAGACCAAGAACAACAGGACTCAGACAAGAGCCAGCAATAAGCACAGGTTGCTATGTGGCTGGGGTGGCTGCCTGGTCACAAAAGCAGCAGAGTCCAGAGCAGGCTGGGTGCAGGGAGAGGGCTGTGTGCGGGGGCAGGGTCTGGCTGTGTGGACCACGGGTCAGAGCAGAAGTCCCACCTTTCACAGGTGAAAATAGTCTCCAAAATCCAAAATTTCTCCACGAAACAATATTTACCAAGAAAAAGTGGAAAAAAGAAAAAGCTGGAATTGATAGTGACCCTCTGAAGAGCAAAGCCTGAAAAGAGCGGAGAAAAAGAGGAAGGCATGGAGCTTTTTCAGGTGTTTTTAATAGTAACAACAAACAGGCCAAGGCAAGGGTTATCAAAGTCAAGAGTAGAAACTAAGGTCAAGGATTTCCGAATCCCCCACAGAGGACTGGCTCCTGTGGAGAGCACCAGGGGCCCCAGGGCACAGTCTGACACACACAAGAGGCGGCCCTTTGTCTTGTAAAGCAGTAAATAAAGGGAAGTGATGCTTTTGAAGTGTGGTGTTGGAGAAGATGCTTGAGAGTCCCTTGGACTGCAAGAAGATCCAACCAGTCCATCCTAAAGGAAATCAGTCCTGGGTGTTCATTGGAAGGACTGATGTTGAATCTGAAGCTCCAATATTTTGGCCACCTGATGTGAAGAGCTGACTCATTTGAAAAGACCCTGATGCTGGGAAAGATTGAAGGCAGGAGGAGAAGGGGACAACAGAGGATAAGATGGCTGGATGGCATCACCGACTCAATGGACATGGGTTTGGGTGGACTCCAGGAGTTGGTGATAGACAGGGAGGCCTGGTGTGCTGCGGTTCATGGGGTCGCAAAGAGTCAGACACGACTGAACTGAACTGATTAAGTGTGTCTGGAGCAAACTGTGCCAGGGCAGTGTCTCCACAGACACGGAGGAGGAGGGATAGAATCCGTGAGAACCCACTGTTCAGATTCCAACAGCACCAGACACCTGCCCCGCCCAGAGAAGCCCGGCCAGCCTGGACACACATAAGCACACGCACAGGCCCCTGCACGCACATCCCACCGCCCCTCCCCACACCTGGCGCTCGCAGTAGGCCTTCATCAACTTGCTGAGCGGTGTATGTCTCTTGATCTTGAACTGGACCACGGAGCCATCCTGCCCGGCCACCTTCAGGTTGATGTGGTCATTCTCCGTCTTCACTCCCTCCTGCAAAGATACATGCATCTGGGCCTCCACCTGTTGCCCCACAACCACCACTGCTTCTTAAACGTCCCCAGCAATTCAGTCACTGGTGTGTCTGTCGTATTCTTATACCAAACTGACTTGTAACTTCTATCTGCTGAGTCAGGCAAACGTCCTGCCAACCTAGCGTTTGTCGCAAACGTCAGCTTAAGGGGGAAAAAAATCTGTGTAACACCAGAAAACAACAGAGAGAAGATCCGCCTTTGTTGTAAGGTTGCTCTTAGAGTGGAGCACAAGTGACTTATACTTAAGTGTCAGGATGAATAAGACACCAGAGACGATTCTGGCCAGAACGCAGGCTGCGCAGTGGCTCAGGGTCCAGACTGCCCTCGGCTTCCCCGCTTGCCTCCCAGGGAGGGCCACCCTCAAGTGCATTCTGGGTTGCCAGTCCCACTTGAACGGGGTCACCGCCCTATCCTATCCATGGGACATGGACCCATGGGACACTCCAAGCTGCTGAGCAATCAACAAGGTCTCTGGTCCTTGGAAACTACTGGAAGTTGGTGCAAGAAGCTGGTGTTCCAAGAAGAGCTCAGCCCGAGAGCACGCTGCTGGGGAAAAGCGGAGTGTCTGCTTTTTCACAAATGACAAAGCTGACCTAAGTCAATCTGCATAGTCTGGATGAAGACCAAAGCGGTTTTGTGTGCTGTCCTGGCCAAGTTCTCCTCTTCCTGGGGCTCTCCTTCCCCACCGCTCCCTGTTCCAAGCTCTGGGACCTGCTTCCCGCCACATGGAGGAGAGAGGAAAGGAGGCCCCTGGAGACCAGAGTAGGGGATCTCAGAGTGGCTCTGAGAAGTGGTCCCAGCAGGCAAGACTCTAGCAATGAGCCCCCGTCTGATGAAGCTGGGGGTCCCACGATCAGCACCTCACCACTCACCAGAGACCAAGGATGCTTTTGCTTTTTCATCTTTTCAAATAAAGGTTTAATTTTGAAATAATCCTACATTTCCAAAAAAGCTGCCATACAGAGGCAGAGCGCTCCTACATGCCCCACTGGGTCTCCTTGGTGTTAACATCTTGCGTCCTGCCCAAGAACACAACACTAGCACACCGCCAACAACAAAACTGCAAGCTTTTTTGTATTTCACCAGTTTTTCCACTAATACCCTTTCTCTGTTTTGTATTTCACAATTTTTCTCCACTAATACCATTTTTCTGTTCCAGAATCTAATCCAGGGTACCTCCTTGCATTTACAGATAAGATTTCCTATCCACTTATTCTTTTATTTCTTTGCTGTTTATTCATTGTGTTAAAATACACATAAAATTTACCATCTCAGCCATTTTTAAGTGTACAGTTTGTAGTATAAAATACAGCCACCGCCACCATCCATCTCTACAATTCTTTTCATCTTATAAAACTGAAACTCTGTCCCCATGAAACCCTCACTCGTCCTCCACCAGCCACTGACAACCACCATTCTTCAGCCTCCATCAATCTGACTCCTCTAGGGACCTCCTGTAAGTGGAATTACAGTATATGTCCTCTTGTGACTGGCTTACATCAATCAGCATAATGTCTTCCAGGTTCATCCCTGATGTAGCAAACCTGAATAATACCCTGCTGTACACACAGACCAGGCCTGCCTGGTGGCTCAGGTGGTAAAGAGTCTGCCTGCAATGCAGGAGACCTGGGTTCGATTCCTTGGTCAGGGAGATCCCCTGGAGACGGAAATGGCTCCCACTCCAGTTATTCTTGCCTGGAGAATTCCATGGACAAGGAGCCTGGAGGGCTATAGTCCGTGGGATCGCAGAGTTGGACATCATTGAGCCACTAACACTTTCACCCAGCAGTAGAGCTGCTGGATCATATGGAAATTCTGCTTTTAATTCTTTGAGGAACTTCCATTCTCTCTTCCATGGCAGCTGCATCATTTGACATTCCCACCAACAATTCCAACTTCTCCACATCCTCTCCAGCACTTGCTGCTTTCTGTTTTGATTTTTTAAAGTAGCCATCCTAATGAGTGTCAGGCAGTATCTCACTGTAGCTCTATTTGCATTCCCCTGATGATCAGTGATATCAAGCATCATTCCATAAGCTTCTTGGCTATTCATATGTCTTCTCTGGAGAAATGTCTATTCAGGTTTTTTTGCTCATTATTTAATCAGGTCACTTATTTTCTTGTTGAGTTTTAGGAGTTCTCTATATAGTCTAAATATTGATCCTTTATCAGATATGCAATGTAGAAGGAAAATCAAAAGGGAGTTGGTGTTGCTCAGAGAGCCCCTCAGACAGAACCCAGAGACCACTGAGGACGGGACTCACGCTCATCTCAACCCAGATGGAATCTGACCTGTGACCACGTCCTGTCCTGACGAAGCATCCAGGACACCTGCCCAAAACTCGAGACGCCTGTGGGACCCTGACCCTGAACCAACGCGTGACAGCCACCCCTTCGGGACACACATTTCTTTCTGTGTCAGGGTTCAGCCTCGTGGCTCTTGCCTTTTTAAGCCCCTGATTCTTTCTTACCCAGAAAGCTCTTTGTTTTACCCAAATCTGTGTCTCCCAAATCACAATTCTTAACACCCCAAATTACTTTCTTATTTGCAGCCTTCTGTGGCTTTTTTTGGGTTGATAGTGATTTGAAAATATCATCTCCCCTTTCTGTGGCTGCATTTTTACCCTGTTCTTTTATCAGTGTCTTTTGATGTACAAAATTTTTTAATTTTCATAAGTCGTTTTTTTTTTTTTCATGACACCTGTGTCTTTGGTGTCGCAATCAAGAAATCACCACCAAGTCCAATGTCGTGGAGTTTTTGTCCTATGCTTTCTCCTAAAAGTTCTATTGTCTTAATTCTCACATTTAGGTCTTTGATCCATCTTGACTTAACTTCCCAATTTAGTGTTGAGAAGGGGCGAACTGCATTCTTTTGCACATAGACAGATGATGCATTCACTTTCTTAATGAAAAAATATGGGTGTGTTTAAAACAGAGAGATGCAGGGACCAGAACGCAAACAGAAAGAGGGCGGCGGCTACAGACCAGGAAGAGGAAGGCCAGACCCGCCGCGAATCCCTAATAATCAAAACTTGGAAAAAAGGAAAGAGAAGGAAGAAACCCTAAAAACCACAGCAGGGTTCACCCGGTCAGTCCCCTACCTGGACTCTCCAGGGGAGGCAAACTGTCTTCCCAACTGGTCCACAAGGTTTTCTTTGCACCAAGATGGCCTGGGGGTATGCCTCCTACCCCCTCCCCTCCAGGCCCGAAGGAGAGAGCATCTCTGAGCCAGAGCAGCCCGGAAGGAACCGAGGCCTCCGAAGACAAGGGTGGGGCGTGAGGCACAACCAGCTCGCTGTCTTGGAAGTAGTTAAAACAAGTTAATTCTACTGAACTAGGCCTTGGACATTGAACACGTGGGAGTGTTAAGCTTAAGCGCACCCAAAGGATGAGTATTGAGCATATTTCACTGTATCTCACTGCATTTAAACTCTGGAAGAGGAGACCACCTAGAGGTCATAAAGGCAGGCAGTTACATCTCCCACCCCCACTGGAAAAGCAAAGGCAGCTCCGAGGAGGCTCCAGGGCAGAAAGGGCCGCGTCCACCGGGGCCCCACCGTGGGATCCCGTCTAGGGGCTCCGTGCAGGCGCACCCAGCCTGCCTCTGCCTCCCGTGTGCACTGGGGCGCGATCTCCAAGCAGCAGCAGCGGGGTTCAAGAGAGAGGCTGCGCGCAGAGCCAGAGTGCTGACGAAAAGCTCCAGAAACCCGTTTCCAAGACTAGTTTTCAAGACCGCGGACCTTCGCGAGGACTGCCGGCCAGGGCAGCAGCAGACTGCGGAGCGGGATGAGCACACACCCAAGGGGCCGCAGTGGATCCAGACAAGTCAGGCCTCTCGGAGCCCCCGCCCGGCCTGCGCCCTCGGCGTTCCGCAGCGAGGACTGAGGAGGGGACCACGCGCACGCGGGCAGTAGAGCCCAGGCCGGCCGGTTCCCGTGAGGTGCACAGTTAGGGAGGGTCCCGGCGAAGGAAGAGGTCCTGGGGAGGGGGGGTCCCAGAGAGGGTTTGGGGACGCGGGCGATGTCGGCGGATGGAGAAGGTCCAAACTAGAAGCGCCGGCTCTTCCAGACTCGGGCCAACGGGGCGGGTCTCCCCGCACAGCGAACTGGGTTGGAGCCGGAGGGGTGGAGCTCGAACAGTGGACGCGGGACTTGGGCGGAGTCGGAGCGCGAGGGCGGAGTCTGGGTAGGGGCGGGGCCTTTAGGGGGCGGGGCCCGAGGGAGGGGTCTGGGTAGGGGCGGGGCCTGGAAGGAGGGCGGGGCGCGAAACGGGCGGGGGGAGGGGAACCGAGCGGGGCAGGGCGGCGTGGGGGAGGGGTGGAGGGAGAAGGGGGGAGGGGAGGCCCAGCGGCGCGGCTCGACACGGGTCCCAGCGGCCGGCGGCGGAGGGCGGCGGGGCCCGGGGAGCGGGCGCGGGGGCGGCGCGGGCGTGGGGGTTGAGTCCGGCCCGGCCCACACCCGCCGGCCCTTACCTTGGGCTTCTCCTCGGACATGGCTGCGCTCGGAGGGCAGCGGGACTGCAGGCAGCCCCGGGCGAGCGACTCACGCTCTCGGCCCGCCGCTCTCCCGCCGCAACTGCTCGCGGGGCCGCGCTTTGCCCCCAAATCCCTGCGCGCAGGTTGGCCGGCGCGGGTCACGTGGTAGTCGCGCGTGCACGAGGCGCGCTCCCGGACGTCGGGCGCGTGCCCGGTCGGCCAGGGTTCCTGGCTGTTGGAAATGCGTCACCGGGCGGGCCCTGCGCGGTCAGGCGTCTGGCCTTCGGGGGTGCTCCGGGCAGCTAGGCCTGGGGCCGCTGGAGGAGTGGGGTCGCGCTGCGACTCGGGGAGCGCACAGAGCAGCTAGGGTCGAGGTCAGGGGCGGTGCATAGGGCAGCTGGCGTGGCAAGGCGTAAGCTGTGGGGCAGGGGGCGCTGGGACCCAGAGGTGCCCGGGGCCAGCGAAGGTCCGGGAGCGCGCTGGAAGGCGCGCGGACACCCCGAGGGGGCGCACTGGGACCCCCAAGGGTGCACAGAGATCCAAGCCATGAGGCCTGACACCTGATCTTGTAGCCTGAGAATGGCCTGTTCACCTCTTCAGTCCCCTTCTCCCGAAGTGGCCACTCATCTACCGCAGCTCCACCAGCCAAGCCCCATTGCACTCACTGACTCCCGTGTAGTGCGTTCCTTTCTCAGAGGGAAACAAGGAAAATAAAGCAGGCCAGGCGAACCACCGCTACTGTTGCCCCAGGAGACCTGAGTGAAAGAGCTGTTCTGGAGGGGACCCCCGCACTACTAGGAAAGGCCAGCAGGAGCCGAACGAAGGTCAGGTCATGAGGAAGTGGAAGTGAGGAAGAATGCCTACCAGGCCGACCCACCTGGCAGCTCCGTCTGCAAAGGACATATGGTGCGTTCGTTCAGCAAGGCCAACGCAGGCTCCAGAGTCCGCTGCCTCCACCCTGAGCTCCGGGTGAACAGAGGCATCAAGGGGCCTTTCTAAGAGGGCCTCGGGGTGGTGGAAAGTCTCTAGTTCCATCTACTTTGCGATCTGTGCTCCCTGACTGTGTGTGGCTCCTTCCTCTGCCCTTGTCCAGCGCCCTTCAGGGACCTTCTGAGCCTGGCCAGTGGAAGCTGAGCACCTGGGGAGACAGTGATCTAGTCAGTTGGGTTCAGCGCATTTCCTGTCAATATCGAAAGGCCATAAAGCCAAGTTTTCATGGACCTTAATTTAACAGTTTTTGACTCTTAAAAATTCACTTCTTGGGACTTACTTGGTGGTCCAGTGGTTAAGAATCTGCCTTGCAATGCAGGCAATGCTGATTCCCTGGTGGGGGAAACTTAAGATCCTATTGGACGTGAGCCCACATGAGCTGCCATGAAAGCTCCTGAGTGATGCAAAGAAGATGTGCCGCAACTAAGACCTGATGCAGCCAAAATAATATTTTCTAATTATTTAAGAAAAGAGAACACTGACAAAACATTGTCAAAATCAACTTAAAAAAAAAAAAATTTACTTTTGTGGCTGCTGCTGCTGCTAAGTCACATCAGTCGTATCCAACTCTGTGCGACCCCATAGACGGCAGCCCACCAGGCTCCCCCGTCCCTGGGATTCTCCAGGCAAGAACACTGGAGTGGGTTGCCATTTCCTTCTCCAATGCAGGAAAGTGAAAAGTGAAAGTGTGTAGAGGCACCATTTAGGAGAGGGGGAAAGAGCGCCCCAGAATGGAGCTGCCACATCCCAGACTAAGTCTCTCAGTTGAAAGGTGTGGTCAGACCTGAACTCCCATCTCAGCCAGGTCCAAAAGTTTGGTCCCTGTCATCCTGGAATGTGACCGGTGGTGTCTGTTCCAGAGGATCTTGGCACAGTGGCCAGCTCAAGGGGTGCTTCCTGGAAAAGGGAGTCTCTGGAGCCTGCCCCTTCCAGGACAGAGGTGGACAACTGGGACCAGAATCACCCCCTGCCCCCAGACGACTGGCCGTGGTGTAGTTTCAGAGAGGCAGTGTTCAGACCCATCAGCGACTCTAAGACACCAGCAGCTATAAAATATGACATTGTTTTCTTTAACACAGATACATTAAACCATGCAGGTTACAGGTTAGAATTGATGAAATACAGTATCTAAATGTGTTACAAAAGGAATTAAACTACGGTTCATTCATATAATGAACAGCTATGCCACTATTAAATGTGTAAAAAAAAATGTTGATAACAGGAAAAATATGTTCATATGTTGAGTTTTTTATGAAGCAAATTATAAAACTATTATGGTTTTGAACAACCGAAAATTTGTATAAAATATTTTGAAAATCTGAAGATACCAGATAGATGCCAAAACAGAAAAGACTTTTTCTGAGGGGCGAAGATCACCGAAAGATAGGAAGTGGTTTTCCTTTTCAGGTATTTGATGATTGGTATGATGGGGTTGCAGACAGACAGGACTGAAGCAACTTAGCTCGCATGCACACATTATGTATCCGCTTCCCAGGTGACACCAGTGGTAAAGAAACACCCTGCCCATGCAGGAAACAAGTGATGGGTTGGGAAAGATGCCCTGGATTAGGAAATAGCAAACCACTCCAGTACTCTTACCTGGAAAATTCTGTGGACAGAGGAGCCCGATGGGCTCAAGTCCATGAAGTTGCAAAGGGTCGGACATGACTGAGTGACTGAGCACCATTTATATATTCTTAGTACTATTACATATTCTAGTTTCTCATTTTAGAGCTAGTATAATTTCCTTTGCTTTAATCCTTGCTCTGCTGCTTTTACTAACCAGTTAACCTTGGATGCAAAACTTGTGCCTCAACTTCCCTGTGAAATGGCTCAATAATGGTACCCAACCCACTCCAGTATCCTTGCCTAGAAAATCTTATGGACAGAGGACTTTGGTGGGCTGCAGTCCATGGGGTTGCAAAGAGTCGGACATGACTGAACGACTAACACTTACTTACTTACCTCATTCCATTAATCTGTATGAAGGTAGGAGAGTGCAAGCCATGTAAGTGCTACGTAAATACCTTCTGTTATTTTCTACTGTTTCCTTTTACCTGTTTTTATGACTATGTTAATTGGTTACGTTTTGTTGATGCGTTGTTCTTGCAGTGGTTTGAAAGTTATTTCTCATTTTCTTGGGAAAATCCACTCCCTCTGCTTCTATTTTCTTCTAACCTGACTTCCAGTTCAGAATCATCTCTTCCATTGTGTCTAATCTGTTGTTAAATTCATCTAGTTTCAACAATTGCATTTTTGTTTACAAATTTCTGTTTTTGTATAGATTTCACTTATCGGCTGAAGATTTCCATCTCATAAACTATTTCCTTGAACATATTATTTAAAGTTATTTTTAAATCTATCTAATAATGTCAGTGGATTTATTATTAATATATACATATTTCTTTCCCCTTGGTTTTGATCATTTGATTTCTGGTTTTCTCCATGAACTTTCTATTCTGAATATTGTATATGAAGATATTTTAGTGAACTTGAGGCCCCAAGTAATGGTGTTTGGTTAATGGCTACTGAGCTGCTACATCATGTGCTGTGTGTGCTTGGATGCTCAGACATGTCTGACTCTTTGTGGCTCCTTGGACTGTAGCCCACCAGGCTCCTCTGTCCATGGGGATTCTCCAGGCAAGAATACTGGAGTGGGTTGCCATTTCCTACTCTAGGGATCTTCCCCAACCCAAGGATCGAACTCGCATCTCATGTCTCCTGCACTGACATACAGATTCTTTACCACTAGCATTACCTGAGAAGCCCAAGAAAAAGTAAATACCAGTAATCATACTAGATATTAGTGGATTAAGTTGTTCCATTTAAAGACAGTTGCTTCCTAAATGTGTCAAAAAAGTACAACTAAGTTTGTAAGACATACAACTGAAGAGTAGAAGAAAGGGTAAAAATAAAAGGCAAATTCGCTATAGCTTATAACAACCTTTATATCAGACAAAATACATTTCAAACCACAAAGCATTAAATGGACAATGAGATACATTAAGTTCAGTTCAGTTGCTCAGTTGTGTCCAACTCTTTGCAACCCCATGGACTGCAGCATGCCAGGCTTCCCTGTCCATCACCATCTCCTAGAGCTTGCTCAAACTCATGTCCATTGAGTCAGTGGTGCCATCCAACCATCTTGTCCTCTGTTATCTGCTTCTCCTCCTGCCTTCAGTCTTTCCCAGCATCAGGGTCTTTTCCAATGAGTCAGTTCTTTGCATCAGGTGGCAAAAGTATTGGAGCTTCAACCTCAGCATCAGAGAGACACATTATCAATACATTAGTAATGGGTCCATTCCACCAAGAAGCAGGTAGGAAAATGCAAACAGGAGTCTGACTCTGTTTTTTGTTTTTTGTTTGCTTTATTCACTTTATTGACCAGAAGATCATCACAAAGAAAAAATTGGCATCCCTTTTTATCCATTAATATATTTAATTTTTATTTTATATTGGAGTGTAGTTGATTTACAGTGTTGTATTAGTTTCAGGTATAAAGCAACTTGATTCAGTTTTACATACCCATATATCCATTCTTTTTCAATTCTTTCCCCATATAGGTTATTACAGAGTGCTGAGTAGAGTTCCCTGTGCGCTGCAGTAGGCTGTTGTTGATTATCTATTTTATTATTTTTAAATTTTTATTTATTATTGAAGTGTAATTCAGTTCAGTTAATTCGCTCAGTCATGTCCGACTCTTTGCAACCCCATGGACTAAAGCACGCCAGGCTTTAGTCAATCACCAACTCCTGGAGTTTACCCAAACTCATGTCAATCACCAACTCCTGGAGTTTACCCAAACTCATGTCCATTGAGTCAGTGATGCCATCCAACCATCTCGTCCTCTGTCATCCCCTTCTCCTCCTGCCCTCAGTCCTTCCCAGCATCAGGGTCTTTTCCAGTGAGTCAGCCCTTCACATCAGATGGCCAAAGTATTGGAGTTTCAGCTTCAACATCAGTCATTCCAGTGAACACCCAGGACTGATCTCCTTTAGGATGGACTGGTTGGATCTCCTTGCAGTCCAAGGGACTCTCAAGAGTCTTCTCCAACACCACAGTTCAAAGCATCAATTCTTCGGCGCTCAGCTTTCTTTATAGTCCAACTCTCACATCCATACATGACTACTGGAAAAACCATAGCCTTGACTAGATGGACCTTTGTTGACAAAGTAATGTCTCTGCTTTTTAATATGCTGTCTAGGTTAGTCATAACTTTCCTTCCACGGAGCAAGCATCTTTTAATTTCATGGCTGCAATCACCATCTGCAGTGATTTTGGAGCCCCCCAAAATAAAATCAGCCACTGTTTCCCCATCTATTTGCCATGAAGTGATGGAACCAGATGCTATGATCTTAGTTTTCTGAATGTTGAGCTTTAACCCAACCTTTTCACTCTCCTCTTTCACTTTCATCAAGAGGCTCTTTCGTTCTTCACTTTATGCCAACTGAGGTTATTGATATTTTTCTGTATTAATTTCTGCTGTATGATGAGGGGAATCAGCTATATGTATAAATATATCCCCTCCCTCTAGGACCTCCCTCCCTCCTCCCTACATCCCACCCCTCTAGGTAACTGCTGACATCTTTGAAGCCTCATCCCTGAGTCTTTTCTTTCTCCCCACATCTTAGCAGACAGAAAAGAAAGCCTGGACGCTGCCTCCCTTGGTACCAGTAGGAAATTGAAACCATACAGGAGGCACCTGCCCATGCTGGAACCCTCACCAAGGCCCCACCCCTAACACAACAGAAGCCCAAGTATGTCTCCCTTCCTGGCTCTCAAGTCATTTTTAGACCAGCTTGAGGGGCCTGCACTGCTCACCTCAAAAAGCCGCCTTGTGTAAGGGATAAATATTTCCATACTTTCTTAGTGTGTGTGTGTGTGTGTGTGTTGTTATCAGTCTTGACAGCTGGACCAAAGTTTGGGTGAGAGTCCATCTTCTTTCTGAAAGATGTCACAGTGACAAAAACTAAGTAAGCATTTTGAATATCTGAGTAACATAATAATCTTGCGATAATAAGCTTGCACCTTGTATTATAAGATGGTGGAGTAGAAGGACATTCGCTTATCTTCTCCTGTGAGAACTCCAAAACTGCAACTAACCGCTGAACAACCATTGACAGGAGAATGTTAGATCCCACCAAAAAAAAGATACCTCACGACTCAGTGTAAAGGAGAAGACCCAACAAGACACTGGGAGGGGTGAAGTCACATTTAGAATCAAACTTCATACCAGCCAGAGATGCTTGGAGGGTTCAAACAAAATGTTGTGCACACCAGGACTCAGGGACCCCACAAGAGACTGAGCCAGACCTCCCTTTGAGTCTTTGGGCATCTCCTGAGGAAGCATGGGTCAGCAGTAGCCTGCTGCAGGGGCGGGGGCTCTGGCTGCAGCAGACCTGAGAGACGTGTGAGCCCCACCATAGAGCCACCAAGCTGACAACCTATGAATTGGAGAACAATTATACCAAAGATGTTCTCACACTGTTGCGAAAGTGCTGGGGCCCATGACAGATTTCTTAATCTGGGGATTCGGCAAAGGGACTTAGAACCCCCAGGGAAATTGACTTTGAAGGCCAGTGGGATTTGATTACTGAACTTCCACAGGACTGGGCAAACAGACTCTTGGAGGGCACAAACAAAACCTTGTGTACACCAGGACCCAGGAAAAAGGATCAGTGACTCCACAAGAGATTGAGCCATACTTGGCCTGTGAGTGTCCAGGAGTCTCCGGCAGAGGCATGAGTCGACAGTGGCCTGCTGTGGGGTCAGGGGCTCTGAATACAACAGTCTTGGCATAAGTCCTTTTGAAGGAGGTCTCCATTACCCTTACCATAGTTTGGCCTCAGGCCAAACTATAGGGCACCCCAACCACTAATGCCTCAGGCCAACCAGTCCATCCTAAAGGAAATCAGTCCTGAATATTCATTGGAAAAACTGATGGTGAAGCTGAAACTCCAATACTATGGGCACCAGATGTGAAGAACTGACTCACTGGAAAAGACCCTGATGCTGGGAAAGATTTAAGGCAGGGGAAGAAGGGGACGAAAAAGGATCAGATGGTTGGATGGTATCACCGACTTGATGGATGTGAATTTAAGTTCCGGGGGTTGGTGATAGACAGGAAGCCTGGTGTGCTGCAGTCCATGGGGTGGCAAAGAGTCAGACACCATTGAGTGACTGAACTGAACTGAAACTACAGGGAGGGAACACAACCCCACCTGTCAACAGAAAATTGGATTAAAGATTTACTGAGCATGGCCCCACACATCAGAGCAAGACCCAGATTCTCCCACAGCCAGTATCTCCCATCCAGGAAGCTTCCATAAGCCTCTTACCCTTATCCATCAGAGGGCAGACAAACAGGACGGAAACCACAATTACAGAAAACTAACCAAACTGATCACTTGGATCACAGCCTTGTCTAACTCAGTGAAACTATGCCATGTAGGGCCACCCAAGATGGACAGGTCAAGGTGGCGAGTTCTGACAAAACATGGTGCACTGGAGAAGGGAGTGGCAAACCACTTCAGTATACTTGCCTTGAGAGCCCCATGAACAGTATGAAAAGGCAACAAGATATGACACTGAAAAATGAACTCCCCAGGTCAGTAGGTGCCCAATATGCTACTGGAGAAGAGTGGAGAAGTAGCTCAGAGAAGAATGAAGAGGCTGAGCCAAAGTGAAAACAGTGCCCAGTTTTGGATGTGACTGGTGATGGGAGTAAAGTCCGATGCTATAAATGACAATATTGCATAGGAACCTGGAATGTTAGGTCCATGAATCAAGGTAAATTGGAAATAGTCACACAGGAGATGGCAAGAACAAACATTGACCGTTTAGGAATCAGTGAACTAAAATGGACTGGAATGAGTAAATTTAATTCAGATGACCATTATATCTACTACCGTGGGCAAGAATCCCTTAGAAAAAATGGAGTAGCCTTCATAGTCAACAAAAGAGTCCAAAATGCAGTACTTGTGTGCAATCTCAAAAACGACAGAATGATCTCTGTTTGTTTCCAAGGCAAACCATTCAATATCACAGTAAATCCAAGTCTAGGCCTCAACCACTAATGCTGAAGAAGCTGAATGGTTCTATGAAGACCTACAAGACTTTCCAGAACTAACACCAAAAAAAAAAAAAAAAGATGTCCTTTTCATCATAGGGGACTGGAATGCAAAAGTAGGAAGTCAAGAGAAAACTGGAGTAACAGGCAAGTTTTGCCTCAGAGTACAAAATGAAGCAGGGCAAAGGCTAACAGACTTTTGCCAAGAGAATGCACTGGTCATAGCAAACACCCTCTTCCAACAACACAAGAGACAACTCTACACATGGACATCACCAGATGGTCAATGCTGAAATCAGATTGATTATATTCTTTGGAGCCAAGGATGGAGAAACTATATAGTCAGCTAGATTCAAGGGATTAGATCTGATAGAGTGCCTGAAGAACTATGTAGAGAGGTTTGTAACACTGTATAGGAGGTGGTGATCAAAACCATCCCCAAGAAGAAGAAATGCAAAGAGGCAAAATGATTGCCTAAGGAGGCCTTACAAATAGCTGAGAAAAGAAGAGAAGTGAAAGGCAAAGGAGAGAAGGAAAGATATACCCATCTGAATGCAGAGTTCCAAAGAATAGCAAGGAGAGATGAGAAAGCCTTCCTCAGTGATCAATGCAAAGAAACAGAGGAAAACAACAGAATGGAAAGACTAGTGATCACATCAAGAAAATTAGAGATACCAAGGGAACATTTCATACAAAGATAGGCACAATAAAGAACAGAAATGGTATGGACCTAACAGAAGCAGAAGATATTAAGAGGTGGCAAGAATACACAAAATAATGGTACAAAAAAGATCTTAATGACCCAGACACTCACGATGGTATGATCACTCACCTAGGGCCAAGCATCCTAGAATGCGAAGTGGGCCTTAGGAAGCATCACTACAACAAAGCTACTGGAGGTGATGGAATTCCAGTTGAGCTATTTCAAATCCTGAAAGATGATGCTGTGAAAGTGCTGCACTCAATATGCCAGCAAATTCAGAAAACTCAGTAGTGGCCACAGGACTGGAAAAGGTCAGTTTTCATTCCAGTCCCCCCCAAAAGGCAATGCCAAAGAATGCTCAAACTACCACATAATTACACTCATCTCACATGCTAGCAAAGTAATGCTCAAAATTCTCCAAGCTAGGCTTCAATAGTATATGAACTGAGAACTTCCGGATGTTCAAGCTGGATTTAGAAAAGGCAGAGGAACCAGAGATCTAATTGCCAGCATCCACTGGATCATAGAAAAAGCAAGAGAATTCCAGAAAAAACATCTATTTCTGCTTCATTGATTACACTAAAGCCTTTGACTGTGTGGATCATAACAAATGTAAAAAATTCTTAAAGATATCGGAATACCAGACCACCTTACCTGCCTCCTGAGAAATCTATACACAGGTCAAGAAGCAACAGTTAGAACTGGACATGGAACAACAGACTGGTTCAAAACTGGGAAAGGAGTTCATGAAGGCTGTATATTGTCACCATGCTTATTTAACTTACATGCAGAATACATCATGCAAAATGCCAGGCTGGATGAATCACAAGTTGGAATCAAGACTGTTGAGAGAAATATCCATAACCTCAGATATGCAGATGACACCACCCTTATGGCAGAAAGCAGAGGAATTAAAGAGTCTCTTGATGAAGGTGAAAGAGGAGAGTGAAAAAGCTGGCTTAAAACTCAACATTCAAGATCATGGCATCCAGTCCCATCACTTCATGGCAAATTGATGGGGAAACAATGGAAACAGTGACAGACTTTATTTTCTTGGGCTCCAAAATCACTGCAGATGGTGACTGTAGCCATGAAATGACACTTGCTCCTAGGAAAAAAAAGCTATGACCAATCTAGACAGCATATTAAAAAGCACAGACATTACTTTGCCGACAAAGGTCTGTCTAGTTAAAGCTATGGTTTTTTGAACAGTCAGGTATGGATGTGAGAGCTGGACCATAAAGAAGGCTGAGCGCTGAAGAATTGATGCTTTTGAACTGTGGTGTTGGATGAGACTCTTGTGAATCCCTTGGACTGCAAAGAGATCAAACCAGTCAATCCCAAAGGAAATCAGTCCTGAATATTCATTGGAAGGACTGATGCTGAAGCTTAAGCACCAATACTTTGGCCACATGATGCAAAGAACTGACTCACTGGAAAAGACCCTGATGCTGGGAAAGATTGAAGGCTGGAGAAGAAGGGGACTACAGAGGATGAGATGGTTGTATGGCATCACTGACTCAATGGACATGAGTCTGAGCAAGCTCCAGGAGTTGGTGATGGACAGGGAAGCCTGGCGTGCTTTAGTCCATGGGGTTGCAAAGAGCTGGACACGACTGAGTGGCTGAACTGAACTGAATGCATATAGAGAGAACTTGGAAGCCAAAGAAAGCTGTAAGTAATATTTTTAATCACCTTGGAATATTTACAAAGTTTGAGCACATATTAGGTCTCTAAGAAAACTCAAGAAGCAAAATCCTTTGGAGGGTGAGTTCTGCCTAGGATGTGGAAAGCTGGGATGATCATTATCCCAGTCTACAAATGAGAAAAGTTGGACAACCTCAAAATTACAACTTTGCTTAAACCCATCAGAAAGCTGGGATTTTGACGTTCCAGTGTTTAAGTTTAGGGTCCTCTCCCTAATCGGTCTGCTCTTACTTTCAGACTGAAGCCTTCAGGCTCCTCAGATAGATGCTCACTTTGTCTTGTCCGCATCAGAAGTCTCTCAGTATTAGAAGGACGGCCTTCTGGGTATAGATATCTAAGCCTAAAGCCTTTAAAGGTGTCACCTCACTGTTGTTATTGTCAGAGTACATCCAGGCCCAGCCCCTTGGTGGTCTTCCCTCTCTGGAGAGGAAACAGGGTCACTAAGTCCCACCCCAAAGTGCAAGGACATGAGATCTGCGTCCGTGTGAACCTGCATCAGGGCAACAGTGAGCCCGCCTGCCACTCCCCATTCCAGCGCAGTCAGTGTCCAGAAGCAAGCTGGAGGGTCCATCACACAGGGGAGTGAGCCTGGAGAGAGCCCCTCCCCGTGCTGCAGGTGCGCAGGGCAGGCCTCGAGTTCCAGGCGGAGTGGGGACACTGAGAAAAACCTTCCAGCAGACCATCCTCCACCCTCAGCACGGGTGATGCTGAGCAATGTGAGGTCAGTGGACACTAAAGGTAACCATGACAACCACAAAACCCAGAGCCAGTCAGCCCCGGTAGCTGCCTGCCCCCTGCAATAGCAGCCAAACAGAAGAAGAAAAATGTCCATTTCCAGATATAAATACTGTTAACCGCAGTCTCTATTGCCCTCCAGACAGTATCTTGCTCTCAGTAATTACAAGACACACAAAAAAGAAGGAAAAACTCCCACAATCAAGACACAAAAATCACCAGAACCAGATTCAGATGTGACTCAAATGCTGGGGTGGTCAGACCGAATTGATATTAAGGCTCTAGAGGAAAAGATAACATGAAGAAAAGAGTGGAGACTTTGAGCACAGAGATGGAGACAGAAGGGGCCCATGGAAACTCTGGAAATAAAAACAGGGAAACAGAGATGAAGGATCTTCAACAGTCTCACAAGGAGACTCAGTACAGACAAGGGGAAGAACCATGAGCTTTGGGATAAGACCATGGAAATAACCCAGACTAAACAGAGAGGAAAGACGGGCCCCACCCCCAACAGAACAGAGCAAACAAAGCCTGCAATGATTTCAAACGGCCTAACATGGCAAGCCACTCCAGTATTCTTGCCTGGAGAATTCCATGGACAGAGGAGCCTGGCGAGCTACAGTCCACGGGGTCGCAAAGGGTTGGACACGACTGAGCCACTCACACATATACAACATACAATTGGCAACAACTGGCGTCACAGAAGGAGAAGCAAGAATGGGCAGGAGATATATTTGAAAAAAATAATGGTTGGGAATTTTCTATAAGTAAAGACACCATGGCACAGATTCAAATTCAGAAGGATTTAAATGTATACAGAGAAATAAATAAATAAATAAATAAATGTATACAGAGAAGATTAGCAGGCTGCAGTCCACAGGGTCGCACAGAGTCGAAAACGACCGAAGTGAGTAAGCAGCCGCAGCATAATAAACATACAAGAGTCACACCAAGACACGTCATGTTCAAAGTGATGAAAGCCAAAGATAAGGAAGTCACCTTGAAGGCAGACAGAGGGAAAAAAAGACCCATGACATGCAGAAAAACAAGGACCAGAAGACCACACACCTGATGCAGAGACCACGCAAGCCGCAGAGCAGGAAGAGGAAGGGCAGATGCCTTTACACACATGGAGCTCAGATCTCTACACCCGGCAAACCAGCCTTCCGAGGAGTAGGAGAGACTTCCGGTTAGAGCACCCTGCGAAGACTCTGAAAGGCTAGAAGGAGGCAGGTTAGGGAGCAGACCCAAGAGACTCGATGCGGTGACTTTCCAGGTGTTCTTCCTCTTTCACTTCCCAGCTCCGACCAGAGGGCGCCCCCAGTGTGGGGGTGACAGGCCAGTGCGGGTGGCAAAACCCCATCCTGTCTCTCTAGCCAGAGAAAAGGAGACCGTGCGAACCGAAGGCCGTGGTGAATCCAGGTTTTGTGCTCTTTTACTTCTGGACAGATCCCGATCCTGGAGCAGCACGGTGCGGGCAGCGCACCCGCCCAAACCTCCGCAGAAAACTTCCCCTGGCCACAGAAACCGGAAAACGGCCCCCGTGGTCCAGAAAAATCGTCAGCGATCCTTCGTTTTATCCCTCTTCCCTCCCCGCTGGATCCCTGGGCAGCCTCTGGTCGCCTGACTCCACCTGGTCCCTCCTGCGGAGGTGGGGCCCCTCTGCCGACCACCTCCCGACCCTAAACGAGGGTCTGGGTCCTCCCCAGCTGTCCTGGCGGGGTCTGGGGAACATCCTAGAAACAGGCCTCGCACCCGTCAGACCTGGGAGGTGCTGCACAAGCCTGGGGCTAGCGGTGCAGCCGTGAGAGCAGGCCGGGGACGCAGGGCTAACAGGACGTCGGGCTTCACCGGGGTCATCCTCTTGCATCCCTGGAAGGGCAGCACCCTTGCCTTCTGGGAACAGGCTGCAAGTGCACAGGCTAGATTAGAGACTCTGGGGCGGGGCCCAGCCATCCGGGTTTTAAGGGCCTTCCGGGGGATGCCGGGATTCCGACGCAGCTCCAGTTTGAGAGCTCTGGTGGGCGGTGCTCAGCCAGGACACTCCAGACAAACTGTAAGGGCATCTCGGAGGAACACAGGCTCTGGTTTATCAGGCCCTGCGTGGGCAGTGAAGCTCTGCAAGCCAATCGAGCTCCCAGGTGACGCCAGGCTACTTAACCCGGGCCACATCACACGGAGCAAGCCTTTGGGGCAGTCGTTCTAAGCCTTGCTCTGCATTACCATCACCTGGAGACCCTGGGGGAAAACCACCTCCTGCGTCCCTCCCTCCCCAAACCCTGGAGACCAGTGCGCCTGGAGGTGGGGCCAGCCACGGGAGAGGGTAGTGGAAGTGCTGGAGGCGGGGCCTGGCACAGGGGAGGGCAGTGGGCTGTCAAGGTAGGTTAGCTGCTGTGGAGCAAAGGTCTGGGCTCCTGGAAATGAGGCTGTTAGTGGGCCTAGTACGTGAGCCTGCACCCTGCCCTTCCAGCCAAATTCAGGGCACTTCCTGCACCGAGTTATGGAGAAATGCACAGGCAAAGCACCCTCAGCGGCTGACCTCTGCAGATTGGAGAGTCTGCCATGGATCACCAAGGGGTCCTGGTGGGGTGGATGCCAGCGGTCAGCACCAGAAGCTAGGGATAGACCAGGAGCAAATAATATGTCACCTGGAAGGAAGGAGAGGAATCGGAGTTTTTTGAGCCCCAGGACCTGTCAGGGGAGGGGCCCTGAGAATGAAACTGATGCTTAGCTGCTAAGGAAAATTCTAGGTCTTTTGGTCAAACACTTCCCGAAGTCTGGCAAAGGCTTCCCCTGTGGCTCAGCTGGTGAAGAACCCGCCTACCAATGCAGGAGATGCAAGAGAAGCAAGTTTGATTCCTGGGTCTAGAAGATCCCCTGGAGAAGGAAATGGCAACCTGGTCCGGTATTCTTGCCTGGGAAATTCCATGGACAAGGGAGCCTGGTAGGCTACAGTCCATGGGGTCACAGAGTCAGACAGGACTGAGTGTGCATATACATTTGGGCAAAACCCAGCTGTGACGGTAATGGAGACACCTGGCTTTTCCCCAGTGGTCTCCAGGCTGGTGAGAAAGGACCCTGTCATTCAACCACAGGTGAGACCATGGAGTGCTTCTCAGGACTTCCCCAGATGGACCTGTAGCCATTTTCAAGGGCCACTGTCCTGGAGCAAAGGAAATCCCTGACCCTCGGGAGTTATTACCAGCTCTGCGGCGGCTTCCCCAGTGGCTCAGATGATAAACAAGTCACCTCCCAGTGCAGGAGACTGGGATTCAATCCCTGAGTCAGGAAGATCCCCTGGAGGAGAGAATGGCAACCCACTCCAGTAATTTTGCCTGAAGAATGGCAAGGACAGAGGAGCCAGGCGGGCTACAGCCCGGGGGTCGCAGAGTCAGATATGACTGAATGGCTAACATTTTCTTTGGGGACCTGGTCAGCCACCGAGGTCTGCTGGCCAGAGTGGGGCCTGTGGAGGCCAGATGAGGATGGGTCCCACTCGAGTCTGTGGGCCCATGGGAACCAGAGGCCCAGACGTGTCAGGGATGAGCTCACTTGGTGCCTCCCCACCGGTGCCTGGGACTGAAGGCAAGACTGCCCTATAGATAGGCCTGGGAACCTGTGGAACCCACCCCTGCCGCTGAGACGGTGAGCAGAGCCCTGCATCCCAGAGCGGGTGTAAAGGGTCAAATGTAGGGCCCCCTGCGTATGACGAGCTGGGTCGTGTCCCCCAGATTCACAAGCCGAAGCCCTAATCCCAGCACTCAGAATGTCAAGCTCTGTAGAGGGGATGGTTAATGAGGAAATGAAGTTAGAACGAAGTCGCTGGGTGAGCCCTAATCCTGTCTGTCCGGGTCCTTCCAAGGAGGGACGGCCGCCCGCTCCCACAGGAGGGGCCGCCTGAGACGCCTGGGCCCAGACTCCGAGACAGAAAATGTCTGTGTGCGCCTGGAGCCAGTGGTCTCGTCACAGTGGCTGGGGCGGAGGCACTCCAAGATCCTCTGATCTGGCTGTTCCAGGGCAGGTGGGCCGCAAGGAGCGGCTGGGGCCACAGGCCAGGCCCCAAGGGTCACAGCTGCCGGGGCGAATTAACTCGGCTCCCAGCACCTCGGCTCTCTCCAGCTGCTGGCCTGGCACCTGCTTCCCTCTCCTCTCCGAGCCCTGCCAGCTGAGACCATCTGACGCCTGTGCCTCCACACTGACCTCAGGCCAGTCAACCTTCTGGCTCTGTCGTCTGCAGCGCCTGACCCAACTATGACATCACCAGAGCTGACGGGCCTGGTGAGCAGGCGGCAGGGAGCCCAGATGCTCAGCCAGACCCTGTGTACCCCCCAGACAGTGGGGGGGGAAGTGGCCTGATCAGGGCAGGTGGCATGCCAGGGGTCTGGCTGTTGGGAACACGCTAGAATGTCCCCTGGAGGCCGGCTGCTGACTTGCTGATGACAGTGGTGGGCAGCACGCTTGGACAGCACAGTCATGGATCATGGAGCCCACGTGGCTGTGGTCAGAGGCCTGTGATGCCCAGCAGGCACAGGGAGAGGTGTGTAACGTGGAGTCAGAGTCACAGGGCCTGGGGCAAGCTGACCGGGTTGGCGGGGGGGCAGTAGGCGGTGAGCATGCCGGCCCAGTTCTGACCCCTGGACCTGCTACCACATACTCGAGAGCCCAGGACTCTGTTGTTTTGTGGCCCCTGAAGAGGCTCCTGCTATTTTGGTGCCTGGACCCCTGGGATTCAGTCACTGAGCAGGCAGGCTCCCTGTGGGCTGGCACAACCTCACTGTCCCTCAGCCAGCACTGGTGGGCAGTGAGTGCCTGGAGCCTTCTTGGGAGGTGGGCCAGTTTCCCCAAGCAGCCACCTAGCCTGGCCCCCACCGTGGTTTCCCTTCCTGAGTTGTGTCCTGAGGGGAGGGAGCAGAGCCCAGTCCCAGGCATGAATAGGTCCAACCTCTCACAGTGCCTTGCCTGACCGTCCCTTCCAGTTGCCTTCAGCAGCCCTGTGACTGAGACTAACCTCAGAGTTTGGAGCAGAGAACGTTTATCACAGGGCTGAGCAGAGACATATGGCTTGTGCTCAAAAAAACCCCAACTAAGCAGCAGCTCACAAGATGGAGGGGCCCCGGGGAGGGGGAAGGAGTGGGGGACGAGGCCAGGTGTCTGCGCTGGCCACATGTCTGAAGCAGGGGAGCTGCAGCAGGAATGAACGCATCGCAAGGCAGGGCCCGGGGACCTCTCACCTCGTGGTGTGGAGGCTCCCTACCGGCCTGGCATTAGGAGCACGCTGCGCACTCGTGCCAATGGGTCCTGAAGCCCGTCTTATACTCCAGCAGCCCTGCTGCCCTTGCTCCCCAAGCACTCACGTCCACAGCCCCCAGAAATGAAACACAAGGACACAAGGCATAGTCAACAAAAGCATGTATTAATCAGCTGATTGGAAACTGGTTAAAGATTAAGGCACTCAGACTCGTGGTTTCCTTGAGGTTACAATCTCTGGCTGCTCTTGGTGCTGCTTCAGAAGAATGTGAGACTGCGGAGCTGCTCCCAGGAGGGCTCTGTGCTGTGTGGGAGGGTGGCACGTGCACCAGCAACCCCGCTCTAACAACCCGTTTTATCTACAACCCGGCTCTGCTTTCAGCTCAGCAGCCTCAAGTCAGGAAAGAGTGATTTTACATCCATACTATCAAGTTAATACAAAGTTCATTAAAGTCTACTACAAAGTTTATGAACAAACAGCATAAAGTAAAAATTTGCAGACTGTTATATTTAGGAATGTTTCATAATACTTTCATTGCTATCAAATGCCCAAGAAATCAGAGAAATAAGACAAAAGGACTTTGTTAAAGGTTGTTTCTGGTCTGTGAAATGTGAGGGTGGAACTGAGGTCAAACACAGATCCATGTGGCTAACCAGGCACATGTGGCCATGTGACAATGCCCTCTGACCCCTGGATCCGCATGGACGCCCCTACCTATTGTGCACGTTCACCTTCCTTCCCAAAGCTCAATGTTTTTCTCGTTTAAAACAATCTGGCAACTAGGACTATTTTCAGATTTTTTTTAAGAAAGGCTGTTCACAGTGACTTCACCATCTGCTGTCCCTGCCAGGAAGTGCAAGGGCTACTGACTGCAGGCTCGCATCTTGATCTGGAAAAAAGGAACCCCAAGGGCGGCACCACCGCACCCAGCGCCCGTGAGAAGCCGCCTCTGTGGGAGATTCCCAGGACAGGCCGAGACAGACGACGGGCAGGGAGCTAGGGTCGGTGGACAAGCGGAACAGCCGCCAGTGCCTATGTGTGGAGATCCCATCGGCAGCCCCTCCTCTCGAGGGAGGGCCTGTGGTCACCTGCAAGCCCTGAGTGACCACCAGAGACAGCAGGGAGGGTCTGACTCAGGAGACCCCGAGGCTGACGCTCAGTGGGGCTGAAGAGAAGGCAGGCAGAACCTCAGGAGGCCCTCCCACCCCCAGGACACAATAGCACCTGACTGACGACTGCCCATCGAAGGTTTTATAATTCAGATGAACACTAGAATATCTTGATGTACCGGTAAAGACACAAACTTGAAAAATCACCCCATAAGCAGTCTGAACTCTGACAATAAAGCTTTTTGGGAGAATCTTTTGGGTGGGAGAATAAAATCCAATAATAAAAAAAGGTTTACAGCTCAATGCTATTTGGTGTGGGTCAGGTCAGACTGCATCCTGGGCCCCGAGATGCAGGGGAAACGATAGGGGTTGGGGAGGTCCCAGGACGGACTGCACCGCTCTGCTTCCTGCACGTGGACCTCGCGGGCCTGGATGCAGGGCCGTCTGCACTGGCTCACAGACGAGCGGAGGCCTGAGGTGTGCCGCTTCCTCCCCAAGTGGACAACAGAACAACAGAGAAGCCCTGACAGCCTTCGTGTCTCAAGTGATTAAATACAGAAACGAGAGAAGAGGAAACAGAAGCTCCCAGGCCTCAGCCCGAGGCAGCTTCCTTCCCTAGGGCAGGAGGCGCACGGGCGGCGGGTCCCTGCTGACTACAGGCCTGGAGACTGCTCGCCGCGCCACCAAGTGCGTCTCAGTTGTTTTCGAATCTGGCATATGGGTTTTCTTCTTTAAACAAACCTGAAAACAAAACAAGCCTGATTAGAAATACACTCGGCCACAGGCAACAGGAGCCAGAAAACGGCACGTGAGGCTGTGTGTGAAGGTTTCCACAGAAGCCCGTATGAAGGTTTACTGAAGCCCCAAGGAAGACAGGTGTGCAAGGAGCTCAGACACTACCCTTCTGAGAAAGTCACACCACTGGCGACTTTAAAACCAAAGTGAAATTTACTGGAAACAATACTTCTAAGAAAAATAGGTCCTAAGCACAAAAGACTTGTTTGCTGATCCAGAAAGAAATAAGAAAGCCACTGTGTCATCCCTCTGTGGCTGGCTAAATTATATATAAGAAAACAAAAGCGCCATACTTGAGATGCTCTATATAAATCCTGATTAATTTTTAGAATTAAGATCACAGGCAGAAGGTGACTTATCAGTTCAAAAGTGAAGGAGCTAAACACTCGAAGACCAGGAGTTGCCTGTATGAGAAGCATCCTCTCCTCTTTAAACAGCTGGAGCCACTGCAAACCCTCCTCCCCACAGGGCTTGGGGCGTGGGGGATAATGGGGCCAGGTGCGGGTAGAGGGAGGGTGCTGTGTGTCAGGGGAAGACGGTGAGCTCAGCTGGAGAAACGCACGGCTGGTTTGGGGTAGGGAACTGTCATGTGCCAAGTACAAGCAGTACTGTTAAGGTCCTGCTGGAAAAAATACCCAAACCAGCTCCTGGCGCTACTTCTAGTTTAGAGGGAAAAACAGACGGAAGCTGCCTTGTGAGAAGGAACCCAAAGGGGAGGGGGTTTCATCTGTGCTGTGTCTTGTGTGTCAATCAGGCTCAGCCCTGACCCCGCCCCAAATTCTTCCCGAGATCGAGGCTTTCCTTCCTCAGTCCAAGCCATTCAGAGGGCTTCACACAAATGCGCACAAGTTAATTCCGTCAGTGCAATTACAGGGCAACTGATCAGCTCCTTGAAAGGAATACAGGGAATCTCTGACTGCTCCAGAAAAGGCCTTGTGCAGGTTGGGCACAGGTCCAAGTGTGTGTGTGTGCTCGCATACACAAGCATGCGAGCACACACCCACCTGTCTCTGTCTCTTATTTACATTAATTTTAATCAGATATCAAAAAGCTGAGTGTGTGTGTGCGTGTGTGTATGAGAGCACACACCCACCTTATTTACATTAATTTTAATCAGGGGTGTGTGTGTGTGTGTGTGCGCGCGCACACCCACCTGTCTCTTATTTCCATTAATTTTAATCAAATGTCAAAAAGCTCCTTTCTACAATTTCCAATTTCGTAGGAAACCAAGCGCAGAAAACACCAATGACCTTGGTGGTTTGCAAATCAGCACAGAACCAACTAAACACAGGAGCAGGTTCAATGCTCCTAACACCAAAGAAAACAGTCCCTCCATGGAAAACCTCGCCAAGCAAACACTGGAACAGAACAGGACACAGCTCCCAGGACAAGGCCTGAGTGTGGCCACTGCCGAGAGGGTGGGAAGTCAGGCCAGGAACAACTCCAGCATGAGGGTGGGGGACAAAGGGCCCCGCAGCTCAGGAGCTCCCCGACTGGAAGGCAAATCAGAGCAAAGGGGAAGGGAGGCAGCACTTCACAGGCACACAGGTGCCGGGAAGGCCAACGGATGCACAAACACTCGGGGGAACCAGTGGTCAACCGTGTGCTCCTGGAGAGCCACCGCACACACAGCAGAGACTGCCCGGCACTGAACGTGACCGGGAAGGCCGGGCCAGCCCCTGCCAACAGAAATGGGGAGCCCATTGCTCTTACCATATTTTTTTCTGATTTCATCATGTCTCAACTTCATCTCCACTCTCCTAAAACAGAGAAATCTGGTTTAGCACCAAACTACAGCGTAATTCTAACAGCTGTGCCTCTCACATCCTCTGGCCTGGAGCCAGACCGGGCAGGACAGCTTGGCTGTGGCCATCCCAACCAGGATGGGCAGGTGTTAAGCACGCACTCAAAGCTGCTTTGATGGCACATCATTCAACTCTTCCTTTCGATAAAACCAATTCCAGTGCCCCTTACTGTGATTTTAGAAAATTTTCTTTTCACATAAAAACAAATCAGCAAAGATCTTCTCCTTGGTTCTGAAGACAGTGGGGAGTACATGGGTCCTGGCCCCCAGCAGCCGCAGGCTGGCAGGTCAGCACCCCCAATCCTGGCCGTACTGCACACACTCGCCAAAGGGCTCCAGGACCAGGGACACATGGTCACCAGAGCACTGGCCACAGAAGAGGCCCAGTTAGGCCTCAGACGGACAGGAGACCTAGTTAAATGCCTTCCTCCCGCTGAGCCTCTGCTGGCTCAGGACTGGACCACCCGCTAGAGGCCATGCCAGCCCAGCCCCCACACTCAGCTTCCCACCCTCCACACCACCCTGAGAAAACCCTGTGGGCACTCCACGTGGTCCTGCTCTTCAGACGTGGAGGAAGCTTGGGCAGCAGGAGCACCCCACCCTGCTGCCCCCAATCAGGCTGGGCCTCACCGCTCCTCCTGCCGGACCCGGCGCTCCTCGCGCTCCCGGATGGCCTTCTCCTCGCTCTTGTCTGGCCGTCGGCTCCGGCTCCTCCTGCAGCAGCAGCAGCAGCAGATGGCAACCCCCAGGAGGAGGGAGCCCCCGATCACCGACATGGCAATGATCAAGGCCTCGAAGTTCACTGCAAGTTCAAAGGCGCAGAGTTAGGGCCTGACTGCTTCTGGCAGCACCCCTCCCTGTGGGGTCTCCAGAACCGGGGACGGCCCTCCTCGTGGGGTCTCCAGAACCGGGGATGCCCCTCCTCCTGGGGTCTCCAGAACCGGGGATGCCCCTCCTCCTGGGGTCTCCAGACCGAGGATGTCCCTCCCCAAAGGGTCTTCAGAATTGGGGACGGTCGTCCTCGTGGGGTCTCCAGAACCAGGAGCGCCCCTCCTTGTGGGGTCTCCAGAACCAGGGACGCCCCTCCTCATGGGGTCTCTAGAACTGGGGACACCCCTCCTAGTGAGGTCTGCAGAACTAGGAGCGCCCCTCCTCGTGGGGTCTCCAGAACCAGGGACGCCCCTCCTTGTGGGGTCTCCAGAACCGGGGATGTCCCTCCCCAAAGGGTTTCCAGAACTAGGGACGCTCCTCCCCCATGGGGTCTCCAGAACTAGGGACACCCCTCCCCCACAGGGTCTCCAGAACTAGGGACGCCCCTCCCCCATGAGGTCTCCGAACTAGGGACGCCCCTCCCCCACGGGGTCTCCAGAACCAGGGGTGTGGTGGCAATGCCCCACCTTCCTCCAGCCTGTTTCTGTGACTGAGTCACCAGTTTCCATCAACTTCAAGCAACAGGTAAGTTTCCTCACCACCTGATGCTGGAGAGATGTTTCCAACCTGAGGAAAGCTGACAAAACCAGGTAGACCGGCCCTGCTCTGACGACCTGAGTCAAAGGCCAGCAGGAGGCATGTCCGCCTGTGCAGGCCAAGGGCCCGCCAGAGCCACGGCCCAGGTCAAGGGACACCCGGGGGCTGCAAAGCGGCACTGCCGCCATCAGCTGACTGTGGTTTCCTGCCCAGACCTAACACAGTTAGGACAAATTCCAATTCTTCCCAGCTTCTCTTGAGGGTTTACAAATTAAAACCAGCCACTCAGTACTTTTCCACTTCATTCTCACACCAGAGCCTCTCAGAGGACAGCCTGGCACCGTCCAGTCAGCCCAGCCCCGCCCTGTACTCCTGGATGGTGGTGGGACCCTCCCATGACAGCTTGCAGCACTGGGCTTGCCTCACAGAGCTGATCACCTTCGACCCTGCCAGTTTCTTGGCTGGGGGTGGGGGAGGCAGATGCCCACCGCCCCGGTGCCCCCACCCCAGAGCCACCTCAGGCTGCCAGCGTGACAACACTGGCCATGAATCTTGTGGTTTTTTCTCCCCTGACCTATCCCGGAAGTGCCAGAAACACAAGAAATAGAAGTAACACAAGACCCTCGCAAGCAGAGGATGTAACTTTTGGATCAGAGAACTCCCAAACAATCAACTTTAGAAACCAGTCAGACTGAGAAGACCGTGACTCTAAGACACACCTGCCCCCACCGGAGCCTTTCTTGTCAGCAGCTAGACCCAGTTATAAAGCAGAAACAGAAACCTCACCATGATGGGGAACAGGACGTATTAGACCTGAGCAGAGAGAGACCTGGTCCTGGACAAAGGGCCAAACGATAGAGACTTCGCTGTTCTCCAATTGAATGTATACACTTAAGGTTGTCACAGTCACAAGCCCACACGATTATGCCTAGAACTGAATAAGATGCCCCTACAGTCACCTCCAAGAACAGAAAGCACCTGCGGTGCAGGCCTGTGTGAGAGCGAGGCGTGCTGTGACCAGGTGAACCTGGAGTGTCTCCAGGGGCCCCCGCAAGGCTCCCCCAGACGAGATCCCAGCTCCCTGCCTGCCTGAGGATGAGCCCAAATCCAAACTGTGGGCACTCCACCCTCCTGTTACCACAAAGACTGCCCCCCAGGACCCCTCACCCAGTGCGAGCCTGCGTGGAGTGCAGAGCCCCCTCCCCAAACTGCCCAGGGCCAGATGTCCTGTGTCAGCCACACTCACAGCCCCAGGGCGGGAACCTCACGTCACAGAAAAGGACCGACCAAGGCCCCACCCTGCCTGAAGCAGCGTCCACTGGGGCGGCCACTTCTGAGAAACGTGTGGCCGACAGGCTAAACTGCTGGTGTGAGCCAGCAGTCCGCTCCTAAGGGCATGCCCAGAGCGGTGGGCAGCTGCGTTCAGCCCACACAGGAGCACATGGCAGCCCACATACAGCCCGATGTCCACCAGCGCGCCACAACAGCCGCCCGTGGGGTCCCAGGGGACAGGCAAGCACTGGATGTGGTCTGTGTTTTGCTGAGTGGCATTACCTGCAGGCTCCTGTGACAACCCACTGAGTACACAAGTGTGTGTATGTCTGTCCACACACGTGCATGCATGTGTGTTTGTCCTCTAGAGTACGAGTGTTTGCACACGCGTACGTGCATATGTGTGTGTGCCCTATAGAATACGAGTGTCTGTACACACACACGTATGTGCACACACATGCATGTACTCTAGAGCACAGGCCTGGAGGGGTGAGGGCTCAAGTGTGCACTGTGTTAGGAGTCACGCTTCCAACTGTTGAAAGCACTTTAACGGTTCAAGCCCGAGATGCCCACGGTTCCCTGGAGCCAGAGCCGTCCCTGCAGAACAGGTGGGAGGGAAGGTCCCGGGGAGACAGACACCAGGACGACACATACGCTGGCGAGGCCCAAGGAGCCTTTCCGGAGTGAGGGTGGCCAGGAGGGCAGCCAGCTGCGTGGACGTCAACAGGCACGTCTCCACGTGTACGTGCACACACACACACTCACACAGACACAAACTTCTGGGTCCCCGAGGTTTCAGCGGGTGAAATCAGAAGTGAGTTGTTCAGTTGAAGGCTGACAGATTCTGGGACAGAAATTGTTTAGAAAAAAGGTAACACAGAGAATAAATTGCAGATGAACCGAAAATGCAAACACACAAACGGACCATCACAACTCCCTGTGAGAGCACCAGCTCCTACAATCTGCAGCCAGGCGGGCCTCTGGAAGGCCCCAAGCCTGAGCCACTAAGCAAAGGATTAATAAGCCCAACTCATAAAAATGAGTTCCAGGTGGCAGCATGTACCACCCACCAACTGATATGGCCACTAGAAACCAGCCTGGGTCTCACCGAGTGCACGTCTCCCTAGGAGAAGCACCGCCACCCGGACAGGAGCTGACACCACCTGCATGGCCCTGGGATGTGGGGAGACGCCTGCAGAACAGAGGCCATGGCCGTCAAACCCGGGCCACCCCTTTCTCAGACACCAGCACTCTCACCGGCCATCCCCACTTCTGGCGTCTTCCCTTCATTGAGCACAACCAGAATGTTCAAAACGACACTGGTTTTGCAAGAAACCAAAGAAAGTGGTGACTTACCCCAGCACACGCCCCAGCGTGCGGAGCTTAGCCGGCAGAGGGAGCTGGGCGGCAGGACTTTGGTCACTGGGTAGTCCAAGCACATCTTGTTCGCATTGCACCAAAGGCACTGGAAGAGGACGTCAGACGTCAGACGGGCCAGGGTCTGCCCTGTGCGGCCCCCACCACTGCTGTTCCCTCCTCAGCCCCCTCCCCAACACAGCAGCTCAACTCCACCCACCCACCAAGGCCCTCCTCACTCAAACCTCCTCCACCAGGCACCCCCACGCCTCGTGGCTTCCTGCAGCACTGGCAGGAAGGCAGGCACTCTGTGCTTCCCCACGTCCCTCACTGGAGGGTCCACATCCCCTGCAGGAGGGACCAAGCCAGGCAGTTGAGTGGTGTCCACCTAAGGTTATTACCCACTTGACCTCTACAACTCCACCGAGTGGTCCATTTTAAAGACAATGCAACTAAAGAGAAAGTGCTGCTAGTGAACCTGAAGCCACGTTGCCCGTGTCCCTGGAGCACGTGGTGGGGACCTGGCTGGCACACCAGGCAGGGGCCTAGAGCTGGGCACGTGCTGGCTCAGATGGGAGGTTTGAGCCACCTAACAAGCCCACCCAGGTTGGAACATTGTGGGTATTTTTATGCTCAAAAGTAAAGATTTCACGAAGTTGTTTTTCTTACAGGTTTTAACAGGATAGAAAACAACGTTATTTTTCCATCCCAGGTTAGGGTGAGAGTCTGTTACCAAAAAAATGTCGCAATGAAACCTGGGGTCCCAGGACCACCGAGGCAGTGTACACTCTGGTGCCCCATGTTCAAAATGACAAACAGCAGCAAGGCCCTCTTCGTTTTTGCCATTTGAGGATTCCTTCCATTTCAGTGGTTCTTTCCTGAGTTAAAAATTGGGGGGAAACCCTCCATTTTAAAACCGTCAAGTTTTAAACACCTCATCTTCCGTTCTTCCCCTGCAGTTTTACCAAGAGCCCCGGAGCGCACTGCGCCAAGTTCTCCTCCACGGAAGTTCTGCCACCATCTCCCTCCTGTTTTTAGATAACGAGGTACAAGCACGCGGTGAACCACGCGGGCGCTGGCAGGCTGCAGGGGCCTATGGACCCTTCCAGCAGCTCCTGTGCTTCGAAGAGTCACACACTGAGGGCCTGGCTTTCCTCTGCACTCTTTATTCTTGGTTGCACTGGTCTTCACTGCTGTTCAGACGTTTTCTCTAGTTGCAGCGCGTGGGCTTCTCATTGTGGTGGCTTCTCTTGTCACAGAGCACAGGCTCAGTCCTTACAGCGGAGGGACTTAGTTGCTCCGAGGTATGTGGGATGTTCCCGGATCAGGGATCACACCCATGTCTCCTGCATTGAGCAGGTGGATTCTTCACCACTGAGCCACCAGGGAAGCCCTCCCCTGCCTGAGTTCAGAGCGGGAGTCAGGCCTTCAGAGGACGTGTGTACCCACTGTCATCTGGGCAAACCTAACCAGAGACGAGAAAGAACACGGGGCGCTCTGTCTCAAGGACCCCTCAGCAGGAGAGCTGACGCTCAGCACTGGGTAAGAATGGGGGGCTGGGAGGACCCCAGGCACGCCGGCCATGTCTCAGGGCCCATGTGTCGAACAGCCCAGCCCCTGTCCCAACAGGCCTGCAAGGTGGAATGACACCCAGGAAGCCCTGGACACAGGTCGACAGTCACAGACTAGGGGCTAAACATGTCCCCCCAACTTTCAAGCACCTGCCCTCACCCAACACCACACCTGCAGGCCCCAGGGCTCATATGCATTCATGGCCATGAGCCAGGGGCTCACGTTTGCTCTCAGGGGCTGAAGCAGCACGTTAATAACACTCAGTGGTGTGTGCAGCTCTCCTGACAGTTTAAATCGCCCAAGAAAAGCTGTTACTGACCGCCCTGAACCCCCTACCACGCACACGGCCCCTGGAGTCAGAGCTGGCCAGTGTGCTTCTGCATCATGCGCTGACCACGTACCACTTACCGAGACGTTTTTCAGGCACTCTTCACAGGTTCTGCTTGTGTTCTGAGAGCAACCTGCAGGGAAAGAATGAACATCACTGAGAATCCTGCAGTGTCAACACCAGGAGGCCACAGCGAGTCATGCTCAGAACCTGGAGAGGGACACCCAGCCTTTAAGGTGCACAGCTGAGCCTCTAAGTGGAATCCTGTGGGGACATGCCAGCAGCGGGCGTGGTCCTGACCCCAGGGGTCTCCCGGGAGACAGTCACCTGCTTCTTGCCTGGGCACCAATGACCAGCTCCTCAGCAGACACTCTGGAGCCGAAGACCACAGCAGCTCCAGGCTGGGCTTGAGCCAGGCCTCAGCCCCTGGCTGGTTCCCCAGGCAGGAGGGAGAAGCCGTTTTAACCCCGTGGAGCACCCCGCACACCCCCCGCCTCTTGGGCATCTTCACGGGACAACCACTACAGGAAGGACTCAAAGCTGAGCAGCTAACAGCTCTGGAACTCAAGCCAGTCAGGGGAGAGCTGGTGCACGAACAGACTCTCCACCCCACCATCAAGCAGCTGCTCTTCACCCCAGGCTGCCTGACATGTGCGCACACTCAGAAGAGGCCTGAGTACAACCCTCGGCTACTAGCAAAGGCACAGGAGTCACAGTCAGGTCCCACTTCCCACCCACCAGAACTGAGGATGTGAAACCGTGGTGAGGATCAGGGGCTCTCAGCATGTCAGCAGGTGTGCACAACAGCTCAGCCACTTGAAAACAAACAGATGCTGTCCGGGAGCGCTTAACAGGAGGATTCCTACACGCTGTTTCTCACAAGTCCTTTGATTATCTTCACGAGGAGCAGCACGCTGCTCCCAGGAACTGAAGTCACTGTGTGAGACAGGCTTAAATCTCCTTTAGTAAACATGCTCTTTACGACAAAACTGCTTAGTCTCGATCCCCTTTCTTGAGATATGGATCATCTCCTGACCTTGTGACCATGATTAATCCCTTGTTCCCTTGGTAACAGCTGCTGTATGTTTGGTTTTCTGATCTTTATCATTGTCGAAAGAAGGATCTTGTACAACAGCCTATATATACTCACAGAAAGACCATTAAAGCACCTTTGCTCCATCAGAGCTTAGGTCCCCATGTCGTTTTTGTTTCTCTCTCTCTCCCCGCCCTGGCTAATTCTCTGGAGTGTAGAGACCTGCTGTGCTCACTCTCCTGCCCGGGCTTCTCAGACCCCCTCGAGAAGGTGCCCTGTGCCTTCACTCCCTCGAGAGGGCACCTGGTGCCTTAGTGAGTGATGCAAGCTCTGTGTCAAGAGCTTTACTGGTTATCTGCGTAAACCAGGGAATATCAGCCTCTTTCTCTCTTTCACTTTCTTATCGTCAACTCCGGACCACCAGGTTCCAGTCCATTAAAGGACCCCAACAAGATGCTCCTCCGAGACTCAGCAATTCCACTCTCAGTCTTGTGTGTCCCAGACACACCAAGACCCCCGTGCACAGGAGAGCTGACAGCAAACTTTACATATGGTAACAGCTGAGAGTTGAACACGGCCCAGGGATCCAGGCACCATGCGTGCCCCTCGGCCTCCCTGCAGGTCTGGAGAGCTGCCAGGTGGCTCCTCCTGCCTAGTGGGAGCATGCTCCCCTCCCAGCACCACCTCCTCCTCACGTGCAGTGCCTGGGGGGCAGGGGACAGAGGTGACTGGGGAGTCCTGCAGTGGGACACTCTTCAGCCCCAAAAGAAGCAGGCCTGCATACAGATGACTACAGACCACGAGGGCCAGGAGAGGCCCCCACAAAGGCCCACAGCACAGGGTTCAGGACAGGTGAGACTCAACTGCGGGGGGCAGGTCGGACTGGGTGGGGCCCCGACTGCTGGAGATGCCTGTTCTGAGGCTGGAAAGAGGTCAGGGTCGAACAGGTGGAATGCACTCCATAGCACAGGCAGGTTCCTGCATCTCACTGCACAAAGAATGAATGGATCTAAGAGGAGAGGAACACTGAGCTCTTGGTAATGACGTGTGCAGGGAGGCGCGGGGGCGGGGGTGTCTGTAATTTCAGAATGTGACAAACCCCACAGTGGGCAGAGGAGTGCTCACCACCTGGGTCCCACAGCTCCCTGGACTTCCTGAGATTCTCATGATGAAATGTGAGGAAAGGGAGCTTTAGGTCTAAGTCACAATCTCATTCATAACGTTTGCTGACCAGGACCTGTACTAAACTGCTACCTGAGAGGGCTGGGGAGCGCTTCTCTTCAATAGTGTAGCTCTTGTACATCCCATTTTTAAAAATAAAAGCCCATTTCTGTCACAACATACCATTCTAAGGCAATCACTATTAAATAGCATCCTTCTCAGAGCCTCCAGTAGCGTGCTGTTAGCTTTGTGTTGAAGCTGATTTTAGACTACTTTGACACATTCAGCCCAGGAGGGCAGAGAAAGCTGACAGCCCCCAAACGCCTCTCACAGCAGGGCCGAGAGGGCAGGGTTGCCACAGGTGTTTGGAGCCCCCTTACCCACAGGCCTTGGATGGCAGGAGGGGGAGCCCTGCGGGGCTGCCGTGAGGACGGCTTCACTTGAAAGCTGAATTCTGAGTTCTGTCCACCAAGGAGCCTAGGGTAGATGATACTGTCCCCACTACAAGGCACCAGGCTCTGTGCAGGACAACAGCTGGCCCCACAACTGGGGCAGAGACGACACGTTACCTCAGACAGCCTGTTGCCTCCGAGAGTGGCACAAAGGCCCAGAAGCCAGTGTGTGTGTGTGTGTGTTGGGGCGGGGGGGGTCCTCCTTGCCAAACGGCACGACTTAAACATCAGAGTAATGGACTCTCGCCTCCTGAATGTTCATGATTTCACACCAGCATGGAATAAACAGAGAAGGACAACCAGCTGAGAGTCTCCATCGCAATGGACGCCAAGACCACTGAGCCATCTGCGGAGGGACAAGAGATTACACACGGTCTCAGAGCACCCCCACCCTGTTCAACTGTACTCAGGAAGACAAAAGGCACCCGAAGAGTGATAAAACGTATTGCCACGACGACCTATGACCACAAGACCACAGGACCAGTGGCAGAAGGTGCCTCCGAGGGTGCAGGAAGGACAGTTATCCAGTGGCTGAACGCTCCCCACACGCACTCGAATCAGATCGGAGGAAACTGACGGGACCGCAAAGAGGCCTCTGAGCCCAAGGACAGGCTGAGGGGCTGCCCCAGGGGAAGGCAGGCTAAGAGATACCACAGCCAACAGCAACACATGCGTGCCCGGGGTCAGCAGCCGGAGGACGCCACTGGGTAACTGGTGATCTGTGTGCACAAGGTGTGTGTTAAATCAAGTGTTCAGCAGCATCCTAATGGTCACCATGCAGACCTGACTGTCACGTGCTGCTGATATCTTCCTTCTTAGGAGATACACCCTGGCGAACTTAGGGCAAATGGCCACATCACAACTTGCTCTCATTGGTTTGGGTAATCCAACTTTCCTGGCGGTCCAATGGATAGGACTTTGCACTTTCACTGCAGTGGCCTGGGTTCAGTCCCTGGTCAGGGAAATACAGTCCCACAAGCCACGTCACACAGCCAAAATAAGCCATCCCAGGCAGACACAGACAGGAAGGCAGAGTACACATGGCCAAGACTGCAAGAACAGACAGGGATTCTGGAGTTCACCGCATCATCTTTCCTTCAACTTTCTCTGCAGCTCTGAACTTTTTCTAATAAAGCGCTGGGCAGGGAGGCACGGTAGGGATCTATCTGCATGACACTCTCATCTGCATATCCACTCTCGATTCCTTCCGAAAAACTGAAGCAAGCCTGCACTTCCTTGTCATCAATCTTAACAGCAGCCAAGACAGAAACAGTAATAAAGCACAGGAATTCTTCATGGAGAATTTCCAACGCAGAAGCCTGTGTGACAACTGGTCCTGCAGGAACTAGCAAACCCGTCCAGCCCAGCGTCTCCAGGTCACGGGCCAACACAAGTCAACAGAGAGGCCAGGAGCAGCAGGCTAAGGGGACTGCCTCACCCTGCTGCTCCTAGCATGGCCTGGAACCACCAGGCAGGTTCTCGGTGCAGAAACACCAATGTTACACAGCCCTCACAAAGTCAGCACAAAGCCCTTGAAAACACCAGGGCACAGTAAGAAAGGGAAACATGTTAACTATTTACAACTGATTCAGAGACCAGGCACTCTTGGTCATTCAGGGCATTTTCTCTCATCACAGAAACAGGAAATCTGGAGCCAAAAAGCCCGCCCAAGATCCCAAGCTTGAAGGGGCAATGTCGCTGAGGCCGGGCTCTCCAGCTTGGACTCTGAGCCACTGACTTACAGAACTTTAAGTCTTGTGCTCTCAGGAAAACTAAACTAAAGAAAAAGGGTTCTCAAGACATACCAGCCATGGTACATGTGATTTCTTTCCTACAGTTTCAGGTGAATCCTGCTTAACCATGGAAGAACACACACTACATGTATGAAGAGGCATGTTTTCTAACAACAAGGAAACAAGTAAGCATATTGCCTGTGGAACATAACAGACCAGAGGGCTGCATTTGGCCATGCCGGCGGCAGTGGAAGGTCCCCAGAATCAGGCACTGTGGCCATGGCGCAGGGCAAAAGGACACGGGGGCAGGGGGTGCTGTGGCTGTCACCTTCCCAGGAGAAATGCGGCGGCAAGTTCATGTAGACAGAAAGTCCTGGCTGTCTTACCACCTCGGCAGAAAAGGGGGAAGGAGAGTACAGAGCAAGGCAAAGGCTCAGACCCATGCACACACCCATTGCCCTGTGACCTGCTTGGGAGCCCCCCGTTTTCAGCAACAGGACCGCAGTGCTGCTGGACTGAAAGGGTGCTGAAGGAGCCCCACCTCCACCCCCACAGCTCCTCTGGACCCCCGTTTAGGACAACAGCCTGAGGTCCTTTCAGGGGTGGCCTTCCCTCCAAAGTAAAGATGAAACTCAGCTGGAGTCTGACCCCATACACAATTAAAGTGGGGTCCAAAGTCCATGAAACTTCTTCAATGAATTTCTCTCCAAAGCTCTTCAACACCTTGTGGGTTCCTGATGCCTCCCTTCCACCCAAGCGCACAGCAGAGAAGACATGGCTGGTTCTGGATTGCTGTGATGGTCTTTGAGTTCACACACCTGTGGTGCTTAATATTGTCCGTCAATTGTCTGCGCTAAGGGATGCCAAGAGAGCTGGTAAAACACTGTTTCTCTTTTCCTTTTTACGAAGATTTTTTTCTTCTTCTTGGCCATGCCTCATGGCTTGCAGGATCTTAGTTCTCCGAGCAGGGATGGAACCGGGGCCCCTAGCGGTGGAAGCACCGAGTCCTAACCACTTGACTGCCAGGTAATTCCCCAAAACACTTCCGGTAGTATCTGTGAAAGTGTTTCCAGAAGAGATTAGCATCTGAACGGGTGGACAGATGAAAGCACTGGCCCTCTCCAGGGAGGTGGGCATCTCCCAATCCACTGAGGCCCTGACAGAACAAACTGCAAGGCAGCACGAATCTGCCGTGTGATCTGAGATGTCATCTCCCCTTGCCAGTGAGGCTTAGACTGCGCCGTGACTCCCTGGCTCCCTGCTGCCTGGCCTTGAGGTGTGGACTAGACCACACGCCAGGTCTCCCTGGTTGAGCAGACAGCGGCTCATGGGGCTCCTCAGCCTCACGGTCCTGTGAGCCAGTCTGTCACGTGAAGTGAAGTCCCTCAGTCGTGTCCGACTCTTTGTGACCCCATGGACTGTAGCCCACCAGGCTCCTCCATCCATGGAATTTTCTAGGCAAGAGTACTGGAGTGGGTTGCCATTTCCTTCTCCAGGGGATCTTCCCAACCCAGGGATCGAACCCGGTCTCCTACATTGCAGGCAGATGCTTTATGGTCTGAGCCAAATAACTCTACATATATCCTGCTGGTTCTGTTTCTTTAGGGTAATTTTTCCTGACTAATACGCACAGCATCCTTGCAAGGAATGCAAAGTATCATAGATGGTGTAGTCACATTCCTATGGCATGACAAACAGTCAAACCACACAGCAAGCCCAGCCTCTGTGGGAAAGGGGCACCTCAGTGCTCAGTGTGGCTAGAAAAACTGCGGCCTTTCTCCTGAAATACTACGCCTGGTTTCATTCCCAAACTGTCACAGGACCCGCCCACTCAGCTCACAGGGGTCTCTGGTGGCTTCAGAAGTCCAGGGCCAAGCCAGCATGAAAGGCAAGCAGCCAAACACACAGGGGGCGTTTCCTGACACACCTACTCTAACAATGCAAGAGCGCAGGCCCTTCAGCCACCCAGGAGAGACTCTTGGGTGATAGCAGATTTGGTTCTCATCCAGCCTGTTTAGTAAAAAGCACTCCCAGGTCAAACAGACCAGCTCACAGGGCTCCTTGGACCCATGGTCGTGGGAGCCAGGTCTTCGTAACAACACTTTCTCTACAGCTACACATATCCTGTTGTGCTGAAAGTTCACATTTGTGCTGAAAAGTCAATTTCAACCAGAAGTTCCCTATTCTGTGCAACTCCACTGCTGCACTGACAGATAATGTCACAAGTGTGCACACAAGTATGTTTAGAAGGAGAATGAAGAGACTCACGCAGTGCTGCACGCAGACACCCGCTCAGGCCACATAGAGGAAAGGTGCCTTGCAGTGCTACAGAGTTGATGCAACTACAGCTGACCAGAGCTGAGAAACGCCCTGGCCCCTCAGGCTGGCCCAGGTGGGTGAGGTCACCAGCCAGAGGCTCTGTTTTCCACACTGGTGATTACCCACCCCCCCCCACCCCTTGCACGCCACACACAGCTCCCCCATCAAACCCTCCAAGATCTCCACCCACCTGCAGACCACCCACAGGACGCTGCCCTCCAGCAGCCCCTTTTCTGGAGCTTCTGAGCTCTTAGGTCATGCACTCTCCTCACCCCGCTAACTGCTATTTCCAGGTCAGGCAGCCCAGGAACTCAGCGCCTCCATCAGCCAGTCACCATGTAGGCTCAGCACCGGGCACAGGTGGTTACTGAGAAGTGGTGGGATAAACAAAGAGGGCCACCCAACCTACCCAAGTAGGGAAGGTCTGGAGAGCCTAGAATCTGCCCCGGCAGGGCAGGCCAAGTTCAAGCACTGGCCGCTGACCCTGGAGCTCCTCAGAGGGGTCTACTCTGCACAGTGGGCGTCGGTGGAAGGGCTGCACACAGGTCTCCTCGAGGGGAGCAAAGCCCCCCAACACACCAGCCGTGCCCACACAAGGGCCAGGCCCCTGGACTCCAGCCGCTGACCTGCTGTGGGTCAGGCAAGCTCTCCAGCTCTGCTTCTGACCCCGGGTCCACACTCGACAGCTCTTTCCCAGGGTAGCGGGGACATTAAAGAGGGGACAGCGCTCTCGGCCAGGCCGCCCCCGCGGTCCCGGACCACCCCGAATGCTGAGCCAGGACAAAGGGCCGGCCCAGGCCACCAACGGACACTCGGGTGGCCCCCGGCCGTCCCCGAAAACCGCGCGGGCCTGGAGCATCCACCCCGGGCGGCTGCGACCCCCTGCCCTCCGCACTCCTTGACCCCGACCCTGCTCCCCCTGTCCTCACCTCGCCCGGTCCCCTCGACCCCTTGACCCTGTGCCCCCCGACCGCCCTCACCCTGGGCGACGGCCGCCGGGAGGAGCAGCAGGAACAGCGCAGCGCTGCCGAGTGTCGGTCCCCAGCGCGGCGTCGGCCCGCGGACTCCGCTGGACGCCATGGTCGCTGCAGCCTTGACGGTCGATCGTTGTCTCCTTCGTCGCCTGGACTAGCCACACCTCGGACCCAGGCCAGGCGCCTTCGCCCGGAAGAGCAGCACGCCGGAAGTGGGCGGGGCGACGGCCAAGCAACAGGGGCCCCGCCCATCGCCCTCCGGCCTGCTCCCAGCCGTTCGTGATCCCGCCTCCCGGTGCGCGGCTTAGTGCGCCTGCGCAGCAGGAAAGCGGCAGGCCGCAGGATCCGTGCGACCCAGTGCGCCTGCGCGACAACAAGGGCCTGTTCGGCTGCGGCGCCCCCGCGGCCTTGGCCCACAAGGGGTGCAGCAGCTTTCCAGGAGTCAGGAAGTGGCGCCGCTTCCTGGATTGGTCTCGCAGGAGGTGCAGAACCAGTGCGCTAGGCCCCCATTCCCGCCCCGACACCCAGATCCTCGCATGCCCCTCACCTCCCCGGAGCTCGGCCGCGGCTGGCCCTCTCCTGGGAGGTCTGCAGGCTGCAGCTCCGGCCCCGACGGCCTCAAGAAACGATAAAAAAATATGTATTGCAAGAGTCCAGTTGCTTTCTTGTGTTTGATTGTGTTCGAAAAAGTACAATGTGGCTTCGGGGATGGTACAGGGAAGCCAGAGACCCATCTCCTAAGCTTCCGGGGTCCCTGACTTGTGGCTTCCTGTACCAGTCTGGTAAGACCACCTCCCCTGGTAGAAGCAGTGCTGAGATCAGGGGTGGAGCTTCTGTCACGGGGTGGGGTGGGGGGTGGGTGGGGTAGGGTCTCTGTGAAAGAAAGAAAGTGAAAAGTCGCTCAGTCGTGTCCGATTGTTTGCCACCCCATGGACTCTAGTCCACGGAATTCTCCAGGCCTGAATACTGGAGTGAGTTCAGTTCAGTGTAGTCGCTCAGTCGTGTCCGACTCTTTGCTACCCCATGAATTGCAGCACGCCAGGCCTCCCTGTCCATCACCAACTCCCGGAGTTCATCCAAACTCTTGTTCATCGAGTCAGTGATGCCATCCAGCCATCTCATCCTCTGTCGTCCCCTTCTCCTCCTGCCCCTAATCCCTCCCAGCATCAGAGTCTTTTCCAATGAGTCAACTCTTCTCATGAGGTGGCCAAAGTATTGGAGTTTCAGCTTTAGCATAAGTCCTTCCAATGAACACCCAGGACTGATCTCCTTTAGAATGGACTGGTTGGATCTTCTTGCAGTCCAAGGGACTCTCAAGAGTCTTCTCCAACACCGCAGTTCAAAAGCATCAGTTCTTCGACTGGCTAGCTGTTCCCTTCTCCAGGGGATCTTCCCAACCTAGGGATTGAACCCAGGCCTCCCACACTGCGGGCGGATTCTTTACCAGCTGAGTCACCAGGCTAGCCTAAGAATACTGGAGTGGGTAGTCTATCCCTTCTCCAGCAGCTCTTCCCATCCCAGGGATTGAACCAGGGGTCTCCTGCATTGCAGGCAGATTCTTTACCAGCTGAGCTACCAGGGAAGCCCAGGGTCTCTGTGATCTTTGATCCAATTCAGGATCCAAGCATAGCTTACTGGGTCGTCTTCCACCACTGTCCCACACCTACCTCAACCCTGACTATTGCTGTGAAATCTGGGGCAGGAGCTTTGTAGTCCAGCTTGGAATCTAGCTGACACTGGGGAAGTAGGTGGGATGCAGACAGATGGCCTGCTAGCATTTGAAGCAGGGTATATCTGTTTCCTGCCAAAGACTAAAATGGAGCCAGGAAGGAGGGAGCGCTGAGTTTTAGCCACTAGACCACCAGGGACAGCAACCAGTGACAGGGCCCTCGACCAGCAGCTGTGTAAAAGGAATTTCCACATAGAAACAGAAAATAGTGAAACAAGTCTTTATTAGAAGGAGAAAGAGTATGTGTGGATGGACACACAGGCAGGCTCAGAAGGAGATCTGTGGCCTTGAGGTAGCTTAAATCACTTTTATGAGTGTTTCTTCCTGAATTTCCTTTAGCCAATCATCTCGCTTTGCCTGCTGCTGAGTCCATATTGGGTTTACCTCAGGGTGCTCCCATGTGTGCACACCTCTTAACCAAAATGGATTCCAGCAAAGAGGCCTGTGGGTAGGTTGACATCACATGCTATGGGTGGCACCCCCTCCCTTTTTGACCTCCACCGAGCCTTTCTGTACATGTCTAGTGGGAGAGTTCTTAACTTCGAGAATGAGGAATATGTGATCATTTATCTTGTCCTCCATCATCCTGCTGTTTTGCCAAAAGCTTCAACTTCCATTTCAGGTTCAAAGGATTTGTCAACCAAAGAAACTCGTTATACACAAATAAACAAATTAAATATTTAATAGAGAATTATCTAACTTACTTTCAATATACTGTTGAATGAAAAGATGCACAATGTGAAAGTTATGAATTAAGTTTTATTTGGGGTAAAATGAGGACTATAGCCTGGAAGACAGCACCTCAGATAGCTCTGAGAGACTGCTCCAAAGACGTAGTTGGGGAAGGTCAGTACATAAGATTTTGGTGAATGAGGAGTTCAGTGCAGTCAAGTGCTTACTTTACAAAAGGTTTTCTACTAGGCACGAGGAGCCAATGTCACTATGAAGGGATTCAGTGCTTTTCTAAATATGAAGAGAGTCAAGGACTGGGATCATGAAATCAGTTTCTGGAAATACCTCACTATCTAAAGACCTGTTCCATCAATTTCCCTGGAGCCAGAGTGCCTCACTCTCCACTGTAATACCCTTCAGAGGGTGTTGAAGGTCAGCAGCTGCAGCAGCACAGGGTTCAATCTCTGCAGAGGTGGATGGCAAATGCCCTCATTGTTATCGTTGTTGCTCAGTTATGGCAAATGTTCTTGGCAAGTGCCAATTTGTAATTGACAGGGCTGTCTCATGGTCATGCTGCTGTTGCTGCTGCTAAGTCGCATCAGTCGTGTCCAACTCTGTGTGACCCCAAGACGGCAGCCCACCAGGCTCCTCTGTCCCTGGGATTCTCCAGGCAAGAACACTGGAGTGGGTTGCCATTGCCTTCTCCAATGCATGAAAGTGAAAAGGGAAAGTGAAGTTGGCCAGTCGTGCCCAACTCTTCTCAACCCCATGGACTGCAGCCCACCAGGCTCCTCCATCCATGGAATTCTCCAGGCCAGAGTACTGGAGTGGGTTGCCATTGCCTTCTCCGTCTCATGGTCATAAATTGGACCATACTTTGGGAGGGATTTCATGATCATTTCACCCCCACGTTGCTAGGAAGCCTCATTCCTAGTTCTGGAGAAGATTTTGCCGACAGGCCACTCAATGTGCTTTTACTGGACTAGGTCTTAATAGTCAAAGATCTCTGAACACCTGTCTTCTAGTTATGGTCCAGGAAAGTATACCTTCTCTGCATCTTCCCATATTAAGAGTTACCCTATTATAATCACTGATCACATATGTGAACCGTGAACTTCCAGATGTTCAAGCTGGTTTTAGAAAAGGCAGAGGAACCAGAGATCAAATTACCAACATCTGCTGGATCATCGAAAAACCAAGAGAGTTCCAGAAAAACATCTATTTCTGCTTTATTGACTATGCCAAAGCCTTTGACTATGTGGATCACAATAAACTGTGGAAAAGTCTTCAAGAGATGGGAATACTAGACCACCTGACCTGCCTCTTGAGAAACCTGTATGCAGGTCAGGAAGCAACAGTTAGAACTGGACATGGAACAACAGACTGGTTCCAAATAGGAAAAGGAGTACGTCAAGGCTGTATATTGTCACCCTGCTTATTTAACTTATATGCAGAGTACATCATGAGAAACACTGGACTGGAAGAAACACAAGCTGGAATCAAGATTGCCGGGCGAAATATCAATAACCTCAGATATGCAGATGATACCACCCTTATGGCAGAAAGTGAAGAGGAACTCAAAAGCCTCTTGATGAAAGTTTGAGAGTGAAAAAATTGGCTTAAAGCTCAACATTCAGAAAACGAAGATCATGGCATCCGGTCCCATCATTTCATGCCAAATAGATGGGGAAACAGTGGGTGACTTTATTTTTCTGGGCTCCAAAATCACTGTGGATGGTGATTGCAGCCATGAAATTAAAAGACACTTGCTCCTTGGAAGGAAAGTTATGACCAACCTAGACAGCATATTAAAGCAGAGACATTACTTTGCCAACAAAGTTCCGTCTAGTCAAGGCTATCATGTATGGATGTGAGAGTTGAACTATAAAGAAAGCTGAGCACCAAAGAATTGATGCTTTTGAACTGTGGTGTTGGAGAAGACTCTTGAGAGTCCCTTGGACTTCAAGGAGATCCAACAGGTCCATCCTAAAGGAGATCAGTCCTGGGTGTTCATTGGAGGGACTGATGATGAAGCTGAAACTCCAATACTTTGGCCACCTGATGCGGAGAGCTGACTCATTTGAAAAGACCCTGATGCTGGGAAAGATTGAGGGCAGGAGGAGAAGGGGGCAACAAAGGATGAGATGGTTGGATGGCATCACTGACACAATGGACATGAGTTTGGGTGAACTCTGGGAGTTGGTGATGGACAGGGAGGCCTGGCGTGCTACGGTTCATGCGGTCGCAAAGAGTCAGACACGGCTGAACTGATCACATACCGAGTTATACATTTGATCAGCTTCTTCAAGTCTAGCCCTCGTTATTTTCATTTGTGGCTCAGTCATACACTTGGTAATACAAGAAAAAAATAATCTTGTAAAACAGGAAAGTTACAAATAATATAGCTAATAGCATTAGTGAAATTATAAGTAAATATTTCAGCCATGAGTCTCCCACACCAAACCTGTCATTTTGCTAATCTTTGTGAAGCTGTCAGGCATCCCATTAAAATATTTATCCAAAAGTCCTTTCTATAAATCTTCTTGAAGAGAAAGCATTTTTGCAAAAATTGGTTACCACTGTGACAGCACTTTTAAATAGTAACTAGAGTTATGACTGATAACATTTTACGAGGACGTATCAGAATTTTAGAAACTAGGACTTCCCAGATGGTGCTAGTGGTAAAGAACCCACTTGTCAATGCAGGTAGGTGTAAGAGATGTGCGTTTGATCCTGGGTCAGGAAGATCCCCTGGAGGAGGTCATGCTAACCCACTCCAGTATTCTTGCCTGGAGAATTCCAAGGACAAAGGAGCCCAGCGGGCTACAGTCCATGGGGTTGCACAGAGTCAGATACGACTGAAGCGACTTAGCAGGGACATAATTTCTGGGATATTTGTATTAGTAATATTTACCACACTATAACCTGAGGAGATTTGCTGCTCATTTGACAATACTTCCCATATAATTCGACATACCAAATGAACCTAATTAGTTTAATATCTCTCTTTGGGATGTTTCAGGGGCCCTCTGAAGCATCCCAAAGTTAGCGAGAAGTCAAAAGTGTTTCGTTAGTTTTTGATTTGGGAAGTTTTGTCCATAAATATCAAAAGAGTTTAGAACATTCAGTCAGATAGGATCATAGGTCATGGTGACAATAGCTATTTACTTGGCCAAAGTAACCAAAAAGGATTTCAAAGGCAAATAAAGAACAGATTATTTAAGAGGTAAAGAAACTTAAATCTGTTATCAAAGGTAGTTCAACATCTGAAGAAAGCATATCCTCTTAATGGAGGGAAAAGTCAAATTCAAGTTTTTACACCAACTTAGTTTTAAGTTCATTTAGAAGTAAACTTGATTAAATTTATTTTAAACTTAGCCTGTCCTGACCCTGCCCAAAACTCTTTGCTCAGAGTCCACTATCCACAAACCTTCGTATCATTTTCAGTATACATTGATTGTTCTGACATCCTGAAACAGCCACTTGTAAGTCAGACATACTTCCTTTTCCCTTCATAAAATGCAATCCATTCCTCATACCCTCTTTACCAAAAACACACAACCTACTTTCCTTAAGCAACCCAAAACTGACCTTAATATTAGCATTCTATAGATTGGTGAGCATAAATGTTGTTGTTGTTCAGTCGCTCTGTCTTGTCCAACTCTTTGCAACCACATGGACTGCAGCGCACCAGGCTTCCCTGTCCTTCACTGTCTCCAGGAGTTAGTTCAAATTCATGTCTATTGATTCAGTGATGCCACCCAACCACCTCATCCTGTGTTGCCACCTTCTCCTCCTGCCTTCAATCTTTCCCAGCATCAGGGTATTTTATAATGAGTTGGCTCTTTGCATCAGGTGACCAAATTATTGGAGCTTAAGCTTCAGCATCAGTCCTTCCAATGAATATTCAGACTCGATATCCTTTAGGATTGACTGCTTTAACCTCCTTGCTGTCCAACGGGCTCTCGAGAGTCTTCTCCAGCACCACAGTTCAAAAGCATCAATTCTTCTCAGCTCAGGCTTCTTGATGGTTCGATTCTCACATCCACACATGACTACTGGAAAAACCATAGTTTGATTATACAGACCTTTGTCAGTAAAGTGATGTCTCTGCTTTTCAATACATTGTCTAGGTTTCTCATTGCTTTTCTTCCAAGGAGCAAAGGCTTTTAATTTCATGTCTGCAGTCACTGTCTGCAGTGATTTTGGAGTTCAAGAAAATAAAATCTTTCACTGTTTCCACTTTCCCCCCATCTACTTGCCATGAAATGATGGGAGCAGATGCCATGATCTTAGTTTTTTGAATGTTGAGTTTTAAGCCAGCTTTTTCACTCTCTTCTTTCACCCTCATCAAGAGGCTCTTTAGTTCCTCTTCACTTTCTCACATTAGGGTGGTATCATCTGTATATCTGAGGTTGTTTATATTTCTCCCTGCAATCTTGATTATACATCTTGTGCTTCATACAACCTGGCATTTTGCATGATGTACTCTGCATATAAATGAAATAAGCAGGGTGCCAATATACAGCCTTGGCGTACTCCTTTCCCAATTTGGAACCAGTCCTTTTTTCCATGTGCAGTTCTAACTGTTGCTTCTTGTCCTTAATACAGGCTTCTTAGGAGATAGGTAAGGTGGTCTTGTATTCCCATCTCTTTAATTTGTTGTGATCCACACAGTCAAATACTTTAGCATAGTCAATGAAACAGAAGTAGACTTTTTTTTTTTTAATTCCCTTGCTCTTTCTATGATCCAACGCATGTTGTCAATTAGATCTCTGGTTCCTCTGCCTTTTCTAAATCCAGCATGTACGTCTTGAAGTTCTCAGTTCACTTACTGTTGAAGACTGTCCTGGAGAATTTTGAGCATGACCTTGCTAGCATGTGAAAAGAGTGCAGCTGTGCAGTAGTTTGAACATTCTTTGGCATTGTCTTTCTTTGGTATTGGAATGAAAATGGAACTTTTCCAGTCCTGTGGCTGAGTTTTCCAAGTTTGCTGGCATATTGAATGCAGCACTTTCACAGCCTCATCTTTTAGGAGTTGAAATAGCTCAGCTGGAATTCTGTCACCTCCACTAGCTTTGTTTGTAGTAATGCTTCCTAAGGCCCACTTGACTTCACACTCCAGGATGTCTGGCTCTAGGTGAGTGATCACACCATCATCATTATCTGGTTCATTAAGATCTTTTTTGTACAGTTATTTTGTGTATTCTTGCCACCTTTTCTTAATATCTTCTGCTTCTGTTAGGTCCATACTGTTTCTGTCCTTTACTGTGCCCATCTTTGTATAAAATGTTCCCTTAGGATCTCTATTTTCTTGAAGAGATCTCTAGTCTTTCCCATTCTACTGTTTTCCTCTATTTGTCTGCATTGATCACTGAGGAAGGCTTTCTTATCTCTCCTTGCTATTCTTTGAAGCTCTGCATTCAGATGGGTATATCTTTCCTTTTCTCTTTTTGCCTTTTGCTTCTCTTCTTTTCTCAGCTATTTGTAAGGCCTCCTCAGACAACCATTTTGCCTTTTGCATTTCTTTTTCTTGGGGATGGTTTTGATCACCACCTCCTGTACAATGTTACAAACCTCTGTCCATAGTTCTTTAGGCACTCTGTCTGTCAGATCTAATCCCTTGAATTTATTTGTCACTTCCACTGTATAATTGTAAGGGATTTGATTTAGGTCATACCTGAACGGTCTAGTGGTTCTCCCTACTTTCTTCAATTTAAGTCTGAATTTGGCAATAAGAAGTTCATGATCTGAGCCACAGTCAGCTCCCAGTCTTGTTTTTGCTGGCTGTATAAATGCTAGTGATAATTTCTAAAAAACCTTTGCTTTCTTATAGAAAGCGTCTCAGGATGGCACCAAGCATTTTTCATCAATAGCTCAAAGTTTCTCTGTAAGAGGAAATTAGTTTTCAAGAATCAGTGTTTCAGAATCTTATTTTATTTGGAAATGACCTAGCTATTCAATAAGCTTTTATCACTCAGTTTAGCATAACCCTAGAAATTCAGGTTACCAAAATCTGCAGAGACTATTTTAGACAGATATTTCTAAAGTATAATTATTCTTAATAGAGTTTATCTAAAAGCTCCTATCTCATTTACATTCTTTCCTGAGAGGTTTCTTGAGTTACTTTCCTTGCTGATAAACTTGTAACAGATATAACAATATTTAACATATTAAACCTACGCACAATTAAAATATTGTGCTTAATGTTAATGACTCTTAGACATGTCTGTATTAGTTAGATCAACAAACTAACATTGACACCGGGTATTAACTTAATACTGAACATTTCCCAATTCACATGGACCTGAAATTCATTTAGGTTGATTTCTCTTATATTTAGAATTGTTTGATTGTGCTTACTTTTCTTTCTGCTGATTAGATTATAGCTCATTTACAAACTAACCTCAGCAATCACCAATATTATCCAAAGACAAAGCCACGAGCCGAGACACATGTACATCCAAACAGACACGAGAGATCTCATAACTTTGTTTTCCAAACTTAGCTATGAATCAGGTATCACAATATAAAACTCACTACTTGTAAACAGCAGTTGGAATAAAAACATTTTTAAGGCTTCATTCCCTTTTTTTCCCTTCAATTTCAGGAATTAGAGATGGTCTAGATAAGTGATCCAGAGAGCTCTGGTCTCATGGCATAATAGGAGTTATTTCCTCAGGGCAAGGATTCTAAAGAGATCATTTTCCTTTCAAACTTTCTCTGGAGGCTAAAGACTATTGTGACCACACTGTCAAAAAGCATATTTATTTTCCTGTGGTCATAGTTTCAGAGCCAAATTTTAGGCCAGATAGTGCTCAAATTGGCCCTAACTGGCTGATAAAATGTCTGTCCCAGAAGGGATTGTCCCTCTGAGAGATGGGGGGTCTTAGATCAGCTCCAGGCTGTTGAATACAGGAGTAAAGTCTTAGACGTAAGGGAACTTCAGTCTATTTTCCCATCCTATGGCAATAAAGATCTAATATTATTAGGCCATTCTTCCTTGTCATTGGATCATAATGTATGGGGTGATCAGTCATTTAAAATCGTTCCCAAAAGGCTCCCAGGTGAGAGGTAGGCTTCCAGTTTTAACTTGAGCAGTTTGTACAGGGGTCTGTGTGCTCAAACCAAACCAGAAGCTTACCAACCAGAAGTCACACTTCAAACAAAACAAAAGGCAAAGAGATGCCCAAGAATTCAATAGCCAAATGGCATAAATGTCAAATGTGACTTATCAGTCCCATTAGACCTGTGACCTGGCAGAGTCAGGGCTAGGTGGCATTTTTTAGTTCCGATATACTTTCAAGCAATTTCATTTGATTTCCTGCAAAGAAGTTACTCTGTTGTTCCCTCTTTTAGAACCTTCTAGATACTAAAGAAAGCATTCCATTCAGTCTGTTTGATCTTATGGCCAGCATTTTCTAAGTGTATGCAAAAATATCAATTTTGGAATATCAAAAGAACTCCAAGTTGGACATTTTTGTTGAGAGGTCCTTTAGTATGATTTCTCCAATTAACTACATCTGTTAGTCACCCAGTCATGTCCAACTCTTTGTGATCCCATAGACTGTAGCCCTCCAGGCTCCTCTGTCCATGGAATTCTCCAGGCAAGAATACTGGAGTGGGTTGCCATTCTCTTCTCCAGGGGGTCTTCCTGACCCAGGGATCAAACCTGGGTCTCCTGCACTGCAGGCGGATTCTTTACCGTCTGAGTCACTAGGGAAGTTCAGTTAACTAGGTACTTGTAAGTATATAAGTCTGTATATATTGCACATAAATCTAGTTGGAATGTTAATCAGAAGTTGACTTTCTGATGCCCTTCATTTCTGTTTTTGAGATACTGTTTCCCATTTTAAGTTGAATTTGTCAGGGACAAAAGGGAAAATTGTGTGATGGGCCTGTGTGCTGCTTGTTAGCTTAACTCCTCCAGGAGTCATCCCAAAGTTGTTTCAGCCCATCTTACTTGTCTCAGATTCTGCGTCTGGCAATCCAAGATGACTGTGGCTGCTCAGGTTGCTAAATGGCCAATTCTTATTGTGACCCCTGGATGAGCAAGTGTTTTAATCAATGAATGGGTTTCCCTAAGGGACCACTGCATGGTATGAGGACTAGGCCTCCACTACTTCTATAAATTTCTCAGTCACCTGAGAAAACTGTAACCAGCTGGGAGGAGACTTGTCCCTTTTCTTCATTCCCCTCACTTTTATCCTGACAAATTCTATAAAGGCAGCAGAATTGAGGAAAAGTGACAGATCAGCCTCTTACCTAACCACTCAGTCCTCTGCAGCAGAGCGATGTTGGTAACTTTCAGCCAAGCCCCCAGTATCCCTGAATTTTTTTCAGTTGAGCCCCCCGACCCAGTACCTTTCCACTGGGTGGGTATTCCCATGGTATCTTTCAACCAAGCCCCACACAGTGTCTGGACTATGAGTGGGTATTGTTCTTGTTCAGTTGCTAAGTCATGTCTGACTCTTTGCAATCCCATGAACCACAGCACACCGGTATTCCCTGTCCTTCACTATCTCCCAGAGTTTGCTCAAATTCATGTCCATTGAGTTGGTGATTCCATCCAACCATCTCATCCTCTGTCATCCCCTTTTCTTCCTGACTTCAATCTTTCCCAGCATCAGGGTCTTTTCCAATGAGTTGGCTCTTTGCATCAGGTGGCCAAAGCATTGGAGTTTCAGCTTCAGCATCAGTCTTTCCAATGAATATTCAGGGTTGATTTTCTTTAGGATTGACTGGTTTCATCTCCTTGCAGTCCAAGGGACTCTCAAGAGTCTTCTCCAGCAGCCCAATTCAAAAACATCAGTTTTTGGGTGTTCAGCCTTCTTAATGGTCCAGCTCTCACATCCATACATGAATACTGGAAAAACCATATCTTTGACTATACAGACCTTTGGTGGCAAAGAGAACGTCTCTGATTCTTAATACACGTCTAGGTTTATCATAGCTTTCCTTCCAAGGATTGAGGGTCTTTTAATCTCATGGTGGCAGTCATTGTCCACAGTGATTTTGGGTATTAGTGGATGTGCCCCAGCATATTTCAACTCCCCTCCCTCAGTATATTTCAGCTGGCAGGGGGAGCAGGTAACCTGCTCCACCACCAAATAAAACTCATGATCTCAACCAATACAGGATATCTGAGAACCAGGAGAGTTCCCATCTGCACTCCCCAAGGAGGCGGATGGGCACAAGGGTCCCAGCTGCTGCTGGTACCAAAGCTCCAATTTCTCATGAAGTTCAGGCGGAGGAGGGAAGTCGACTTAGGTCATTTCATTGGCCACCATAACTGTTGACTAAAAAGGTGCACAATGTGAGCGTTGCAGGTTGAGTTTTACTGGGGATAAAATGAGGACTGCAGCCCAGGAGATAGTTCTGAGAGACTGCTCCATAGAGGTAGTAGGGGATGTAAATATTTAAGATTTTGGTGAAGGAGGGATTCATTGCAATCAAGTGCTTACTTTACAAAAGGTTCTCTGCTAGTCATGAGGAGCTGATGTTACTATGAAGGGATTTAAGGATTCTCTAGACATGAAAAGATACAAGGATTGGGATCATGAAATCAGTTCCTGAAAATAATCTAACTATCCAAAGGCCTGTTACACCAGATTCTCTGGAGCACAGAGTGCCTCACTCTCCACCCTGATCTCCCTCAAGGGGTGTTGAAAGTTGGCAGCTGCAGCAGCACAGGCTTCAATCTCCACAGAGGTAGACCGGAAATGTCCTTGTTGCTGTTCAGTTGCTGGCAAGAGCTCTTGGCAAGTGCCAATTTGTGGCTGACAATACCATCATTGGAAAAGACCCTGATGCTGGGAAAGATTGAAGACAGGAGGAGAAGGGGATGACAGAGGATAAGATGGTTGGATGGCATCATCAACTTGATGGACATGAGTTTGAGCAAGCTCCAGGAGTTGGTGATGGACAGGGAAGCCTGGCGTGCTGCAGTCCACAGGGTCACAAAGAGTCAGACATGACTGAGCAACTGAACAAACATTTAAAAAAGAGAGAAACTGTAGAGGAGAGTAACAGCACATATATCACCAAACTGGGCCAACCAACATCCAGACGCAAACAGTGTGGGAAGTCCCATGTAGTAGCAATCTGGAGTCCCAATTGGGAAGGTTCTTCCACCCCATGGGTGAGACTTGAAAGTTGTAATTTCGGGGCTTCTGATTATAATCCCAGGCCACAAACTGATCAACAGTTTGCAAGCAGAAATGTAGCTCTGGTTTCATGTTAATCTTTTTACAATGCTATTTTTCTTTTATCTTGTAAGTGATAAGATTGCCAGACCATGGGGGATTGGCCAGATTCAGGGGCTCAAGAGAATTCCAGGACTCACTCCCAATCTTATCTACAGTGCCCCTGGCTTACAGGTAACAACTGGTGCCCTCAGGAGCAGACAGATAGTCAGGGTAGTGTCCAGGCAGGCCTGCAGCAAGGTTGGAGGCCTGCTCTGCTTCCTTGCTTCTGAAGCCTGAACAAGACTACTTCCATTAAATTCCCCTAATACCTGATTTTATGGAGTTTCTGCTATTAGGGTGCTTCTAATTGTTTAGAAATTGTTCAGCCAGGGGCCCATCTACCTCTTGCCTCGAAGGCATCTCCCCAGCACCCCAGCATGCTAGGACTCAGTGGCCTGGCCTTTAAAATCTTCCACATGCTCTCCCCAAGACAGTCCCATCTGGTTGGAATGTAACTGGCCCTCAACCCCTAGGGTCAGTGTGGAAAAACTTTTCTTAGTTAAGAGGACGTGGTTGGTGGCCTTGTATCTGTGCCTCTTCACGTACAGGGACTAAAGACACCATGACCTCATTGTGCCCACTGCCGGGTGGGGAAACCTGGGCCCAGCATGGTTCCTGCAGAAGGCCCCAAGCCAGGAGAACAGCGCATCAGGGCTGTGAGCTGACATCCCAGACCGGCCAGTTCCTGCCTCCATGACCTCAGCTGCCATGAGCTTTAGTGCCACAGCTCAGCACACTGCTGACATCACAAGGTCACAGGGTCACACACTGAAAGGACCTGAGGGCCACAGGTCAGAGCCCAGAGTTCGTGTCCCTGCCGGTCCCTTTCAGGGCAGCCCTGAGCGAGCCTGGGTCCTGCCGCTGCTGCTCTTTGGTGCCAGGAAGGAGCCTGGCCCTCCCGCACACAGAGACCAGGTCACAGACCCGCACAGGTCTCTGAGGTCACATCAGTGTGACTGTCGAATGTTTTAACAAGACTGTCTTCAGCTTTGCTCTGGCTCTTTGTAGAGGGGCAAGGTTCCTTCCTGCCCGTGTCAGGCAGCAAAGGGCCCTTGCCTGCAGTAAGCTGTGTCTGCCCCACCTCTTCCAGTTGTCGATTTAAAGAAGATGCGCAATGTGAGAGCTGCAAGTTAAGTTTTATTTGGGGCAAAATGAGGACTGCAGCCCAGGAGACTGCCGGAGATAGTGTTGCCAAAATCTTGGCTCTCTGTGCACCAGGGCCAAACAGAAATATGGAGACAGAGTTATGGAGGAGAAGGAGAGACTAGCTTTATAACTTTGCCAGGCAAAGGGGGAACAGAGTAGGCTAGTGCCTCAAGAACTGTGCCCTCCTCCCCGGTGAGCAGGGAGAGGTTATATAGTCAGGCAGGAGTATGTGATAAGAATTAAGACAGTAACAGGCTATTCATTCTTCTGCAAGATTTCAGGGGCTTCCCTGGTGGCTCAGATGGTCAAGAATATGCTTGCAATGTAGGAGACCTGGGTTCAGTCCCTGGGTTGGGAAAATCCCATGGAGGAGAGAATGGCTACCCACTCCAGTATTCTTGCCTGGAGAATTCCATGGACAGAGGAGCCGGGTGGGCTACAGTCCATGGGGGTCGCACAGAGTTGGACACAACTGAGTGACTAAGCACAGCACAGCACAGCAGAGTTTAGAAAAGGCAATGTTGCTGACAAGATGAGGGGTGTGCAGGGTCTCAGGTGCTCTGTCTCCTGATCTTGATGAATCTCTTTGGCCCTTCAGTCTGGGCTCAGGTGGTTCATTGCTGATCCTCCTTTGATTAAGAACTGCTCTGCCTCTTGGAACTGAGAGGTCATGAAGGCTCGAGTCTTACCTATAGGAAAGGCGGGACAAAAAGGCCTCTGTGTCCAGGAGTCCCACAGGGCACTGCTTCGCATCAATAACTAAGAGAAACTGCTCCAAAGAGGTAGGTGGTAAACTACAAAACTCCAATATTTTGGCCACCTCATGCAAAGAACGGACTCACTGGAAAAGACCCTGATGCTGGGAAAGATTGAAGGCAGGAGGAGAAGAGGACAACAGAGGATGAGATGGTTGGATGGCATCACCAACTCAATGGACATGAATTTAAGCAAACTCCAGGAGATGGTGAAGTACCAGGGTCCAGCCCCGGTAGGATCCAGGGATTCCCTCGGGAGGACGGCATCGGCGAAAGAATAGATAAAGAGATGAGGAAAGAATTTTGAAGTTAAGAAAATAGAAGAGAGAAAAGAGGCTGATATTCTTTGGTTTACGCAGAAAGCCAATAAAGTCCCAGCACGGGACTTGCTCTGTTCACGTAGGCCGCAGGCGCCCTCTCGAATAGCTGAAGGTGCCCCACATTAGGCACCTTCTCGAGTGGGTCTTAGAAGCCCAGGCAGGAAAGTGAACGCAGAGAGCCCCTGCGCTCCTTGGAATCAGCCTGAATAGGAAAAGGAAAGAGAAAGAACGACATGGGGAGACCAAGCTTCAGTGAGCAAGGCCCGCACTTTATTTTCCAAAGTAGTTTTTATACCTTAAATTGTGCATAGAGGATAATGGGGGAAGGGGTAGAGTCATGCAAGGTCAGCAGTCCTTGACCCTTATCGAAGCCAGGCTTTCTTTCTGCAAACTTATCATATGCAAAAGTTTTTAGGTGATTTACATCATCTTCTGGCCAGGAGGCCTGTTAACATTTTATGACCCTTTCTTCAGAAAACTGATTTTTCTCTAAAGGTGATTATTCTAAAGTCAGGCGCCACCCTCCGAAAGCATGAGATAAAGTTGCATTCCTATAGGGTAAAAGTGTGGTGGGCTATAACAAGAAAAGAATTAACTAAAGGGTCCAAGGTTACAAACATTAAAGCTACTACTTACATTTCTATACACCAACTATATTAATCAATACACTCCCAGGGACACAGTAGGTAAGGGATATGGAAACTTGGCAGCAAGCATTAGCTCAATAAAGAAATCCTCTACTAGTTCTATTTTAACAATTTTAATTCTCTGAGAATCTGAACAAACCTGTCAGGCAAACTAGAAAGTCATCAGAAGGGTTTGAATTGAAACACTCCTATTATGCCCAGGAGATTTATTAACTAGAGTTTTAAGTTGATTTTCTTACAGAGAAAGGTGGTAGGGGATAGCCCCCCATTAATGTCAAAAGAGTTGGTGAAAGTTGTGAAATAGTAAAACAGATTCTGGTTTGGGGGTAGATGCTCAGGCAGGCCCAGAGGGGCACCCCTCGAGTTCTGGCTTGCCTTGCCCACCAGAACTCTCCCACATGACCTTGTCATGGGTGGGGACTCCCATGCTGGCTCCCTGCAGGGAAGGCTGGTGTGCTGCAGATCATGGGGTTGCAAAGACTTGGACACAACTGAGCGACTGAATGAAATATGAGCACCTCTGCATTCAGATGGGTGTATCTTTCCTTTTCTCCTTCGTCTTTCACTTCTCTTCTTTTCTCAGCACTTTGTAAGGCCTCCTCAGACAGCCATTTTGCCTCATTGCATTTCTTTTGTTTGGGGACGGTTTTGGTCACCGCTTCCTGTAGAGTGTTACAAACCTCCGTCCATAGTTCTTCAGGCATTCTACCAGATCTGATCCTTTGAATCTATTTGTCACTTCCACTGTATAATCATAAGGGATTTGATTTAGGTCATACCTGAATGGCCTAGTGGTTTTCCCTACTTTCTTCAATATAAGTCTGAATTTTGCAATAACAGTGAGCTCCAGGTCTTCTTATTGCTGACTGAATAGCACTTCTCTGTCTTTGGCTACGAAGAATATAATCAGTCTGATTTCAGTATTGAGTATCCGGTGATGTCCATATGTAGAATTGTCTCCTGTGTTATTGGAAGAAGGTGTTTGCTATGACCAGTGTATTCTCTTGGCAGAACTCTGTTAGCCTTTGCCCTACATCATTTTGTACTCCAAGACCAAACTTGCCTGTTACTCCAAGTCAGGTTACTCTTGACTTCCCACTTTTGCATTCCAGTCCCCTATGATGAAAAGGACATCTTTTTTTCTGTTAGTTCTAGAAGGTCTTATAGGCCTTCATAGAACAGAAATAGAAGATATTAAAAAGAGGTGGCAAGAATACACAGAACTATACAAAAAAGATCTTTATGACCCAGATAATCACGATGGTGTGATCACTCATCTAGATGCAGACATCCTGGAATGCAAAGTCAAGTGGGCCTTAGGAAGCATCATTACAAACAAAGCTAGTGGAGGTGATGGAATTCCAGTTGAGCTATTTCAAATCTTAAAAGATGATGCTGTGAAAATGCTGCACTCAATATGCCAGCAAATTTGGAAAACTCAGCAGTGGCCACAGGACTGGAAAAGATCAATTTTCATTTCAATCCCAATGAAAGGCAGTGCCAAAGAATGCTCAAACTACTGCACAATTGCACTCATCTCACACGCTAGTAAAGTAATGCTCAAAATTCTCCAAGCTAGGCTTCAACAGTACGTGAACTGTGAACTTCCAGATGTTCAAGCAGGATTCAGAAAAGGCAGAGGAACCAGAGATCAAATTGCCAACATCTGTTGGATCATGGAAAAAGCAAGAAAGTTCCAGAAAAACATCTATTTCTGCTTTAGTGACTATGCCAAAGCCTTTGACCATGTGGATCACAATAAACTGTGGAAAATTCTGAAAGAGATGGGAATACCAGACCACCACCTTACCTGCCTCCTGAGAAATCTGTATTGCTCAATCTGTATTGCTCTAACTGTTGCTCAAGAAGCAACAGTTGCTCAAGAACCTGGAACAAGGGACTGGTTCCAAAGTGGGAAAGGAATACATCAAGGCTGTATATTGTCACCCTACTTATTTAACTTATATGCAGAGTACATCATGCAAAATGCCAGGCTAGATGAGGCACAAGCCGTAACCAAGATTCTCAGGAGAAATATCAATAATGTCAGGTTTGCAGATGACAAGACCCTTATGGCAGAAAGTGAAGAGGAATCAAAGAATCTGTTGATGAAGGTGAAAGAGAAGAGTGAAAAATCTGGCTTAAAACTCAACATTTGGAAAACTAAGATCATGGCATCTGGTCCTATCACTTCATGACAGATAGATGGGGAAACAGTGGAAAACAGTGACAGACTTTATCTTCTTGGGCTCCAAAATCACTGCAGATGGTGACTGTGGCCATGAAATGAAAAGACGCTTGTTCCTTGGAAGAAAAACTATGACAATCCAAGACAGCATATTAAAAAGCAGGACATTAGTTTAGTGACAAAGTTACTTTACTGTCTAGTTAAAAGTATGGTTTTTCCAGTAGTCATGTATGGATGTGAGAGCTGAACCATCAAGAAGGCTGAGCACCAAAGAATTGATGCTTTTGAACTGTGGTGTTGGATAAGACCCTTGAGAGTCCCTTGGACTGCAAGGAGATCCAACCAGTCAATCCTAAAGGAAATCAATCCTGAATACTCATTGGAAGGACTGATGCTGAAGCTGAAACTCCGATATTTTGGCCAACTGATGCAAAGAACTGACTCACTGGAAAAGACCCTGATGCTGGGAAAAATTGAAGGCAGGAGGAGAAGGGACAACAGAGGATGAAATGGTTGAATGGTATCACAAACTCAATGGACCTGAGTTTGAACAGGCTTGGGGAGTTGGTGGTGGACAGGGAAGCCTGGTGTGCTGCAATCCATGGGATTGCAAAGAGTTTGATATGACTGAGCAACTGAACTGAACTAACTTCCAATAAAAAATTTTAAAAAGCCACATTTGCATTCTTAGTGGAGTACATACCATCCTCGGCTTAGAACTATGTCCCCAGATAGCAACATTTAAAAAAAATTTATTTTATATTTTTGGCTGCACTGGGTGTTCATTGTGTCAGCAACAGATTGCCAGCGCTTGCCAAGGGCACTTAGCATCTGCCTCTGTGGTTTACTGAACCCTGTGCTGCTGCAGCTGCTGACACCCTGTGAAGGGAGTTCGGGGAGGAGTGGGGCACTCTGTGCTCAGGAAACTGGTGGAATGCATCTTTAGATAGTTAGATATTTTCAAGAACTGATTTCCTGATCCCAATCCTTGCACCTCTTCATATCTAGAAAAGCACTGAATCCCTTCATGGTGACGTCAGCTCCTCATGACCAGCAGAGAACCTTTTGTAAGATAAGTTCTTGATTCCATGTACTCCCTCTTCACCAAAATCACGTATAATGGCCTTCCCCCCCTACCTCTTTGGAGCAGTCTCTCATAACCATCTGAGGTGCCGTCTCCTGGGCTGCAGTCCTCATCTTTTTAAGTCGACAGTTGCTGCATGTGAGTTTTCTCTAGTTGCATCGAGCTGGGGCCTCTCTCTAGTTGTGGTGCTCAGGCCTCTTCTTGTGCTAACTTCTCTCGTTGTGGAGCATGGGCTCTAGACTCCTGGGTTCGGTAATTGTGGCACACAGGCTTGGTTGCTCCTTGGCATGGGGGGTCTTCCTGGACCAAGGATCGAACTGGTGTCCTCTACATTGGCAGGTGGATTCTTAACCACTGGATCACCAGGAAAGTCCAGAAGGCAACATTTTTTTTCATCCTAACAACCACAGGACAGCCATGTGCTGGCTCTTGAAAGACACTGGGCATTTGTCACATTAACCAAGACACAGTGTTCACGGCTGCATCTCAAATGCTGCCCTCAGCAAAGGCATTTAAAATCCAACTGAGGTTTTGGGATAATTAGATAATGAGGAAGTTTTAAAAATAGTAACTAGAGCCTTAGTCCCTGTTTGAAAAGGTGGAGGTGGTGACAGCATTATTAAACTTGATGCATTCAATTGTCAGAGAGCATCAAGCTGATGAAAAATGTGAAATACAGCACTTTCTGGAGAAACTGATTGTTGTCTGCAATGTGAAATCTGTTTTTGCAAGCACAATGGTTAAGGAATTATACTGACACAATCACAGTGGAGTCAGCTTGGGAGAAATAATTGCAGCACCCCAGCAAGATGGAGCAGGCTGTCCACAGACAGAGCAGACCAGTCCCAGTGGGCGGTGGCCTAAGCCCTGGTGGTTCTGGAGCGCCAAGGCCCCCTCCCCAGGAGTGTGCATGTGGGAGTCACTCAAGTTAGGCATTTTCACCTGAATTTCTTGCAGGAAAGGGGACCTCTCAGGGCCTGAGAGTGGGCAACACTCGGAAATGAATTGTCCAAGTAAACAATAGCTACCGACAAGCAAGAGACTGAGTTGAGAAGGGGCGCTCAGGCAGAGAGCAGCAGGGTAAGGGAACCCAGGAGGACCGCTCTGCCATGTGGCTCAAAGTCTCAGGTTTAATGGTGATGGGATTAGTTGCCTGCTTGTCTCTGGCCAGTCATCTTGACTCAGGGTCCTTCCTGATGGTGCACACGTCACTCAGCCAACACGGTACCAGCGAGGAGAATTCTGGGAGATTGGTAGGACACATGGGCTTGTGTGTCCTCTCTCCTTTTGACCTTTCCCGAATCCTTCCAGTTGGTGGTAGCTTGTTGGTTCCGAGTTCCTTATCGGGACCTCCTGTTGTAATATAACCCACGCAAGTGGTTACTATCAGGCCTGGTCAGGACAGGCGACTTCCATCAGTGATTCCTGTAACATGTCGTTTTTATTAGGTGGTCGAGCGTGCCATTGATTTTCTCATCATTGTTAGTATATTCTATAGAAAGTTAAAGAATGACTTCCAGAAAGGCTGTGTGAAAAGATGAAAGCTTCTACCCAGACAGGTCGCATTTTAACCCCTGGGATTATTTTCAGTTCAGCTGAGGGCAAGGGAACCCTTGAGCACTGGGAGGGATCTGGGAAGGTCTGCAGGGCTCTTAGATAGGCAGGGGTCATTGGGAGGGATGGACAGAGGCAGAAGACTGTGCTGAGTGTCCGGAGCCCACTTTCCATGGCTGGATTGAGAGACGGTATGGGCCATGCATGCACCCCCAGGTATGAGGATGGCTCCAAGGAGGGCTGCAAGCAGGAAGGCTCCCCAGGCCCTGGCAGGTCGGGCCTCTCAGGGCCCTAGGATTTGTCCTGGACTGAAGCAGGGGTACTCTGCCACCCATCTCTTCCCACGTGGGCAGTCAGGATCCTTAAAGCAAGGATTTAAGGATTTGTCCTGGACCAAGGCAGGGGTACTCTGCCACCCATCTCTTCCCACGTGGACAGTCAGGATCCTTAAAGCACTTCCTCTCAGGGACAGGAAGGGGGCGCTATGGACCCCTCCACCAGTACCTCTTTCTTTTTCAATTGAAAAAAATTAGAGGGCCATGCTATGTGGCATGCACACGACACTTCTCTGACCAGGGATGGAACCCGAGCCCCTGCACTGGAAGTGTGGAGTCGTAACCACTGGACTGCCAGGGAAGTCCTCTGCCTGCACTTTGACAAAGCAGAAAACAACTTTTTCCCAGGTCATGCCGGGGAGGCAGGTTGGGCCTGAACCTAAGGGTTCACCCCGAGGGTCCACTCTCCTTCCTGGGGTCTCCATCCTACCAGGAGAAGGTGGAAACATTTCAAAAGGATTATTTGCAAACTAGCCGAAATAAGTCACAAAAACAGGAAATGGACTGAGTCTGCTGTTCATATTCCTTCAGGCTCCTGATCCTAGCCACTAGACCAGTGGTCAGTGACCAGGGCCCTGGCCCTTTAGCTTGGCTGAGAAGAATTGCCATAGGGATGGAAAGAGGTGAAGTAAGTATTTACTAAGCGGAAAAAGAGTGCAGTACAGGCGGTAGACACACAGGAGTTCTGTACGTGTGGGTGGACACACAGGGGTGTGATACGTGTGGACAGACACACAAGATACAGTTCAGGTGGACAGACACACAGGCCGACTCAGAGGGAGAGCCCTTGAGATGCAGACTTGCACCCTCGTGGCAGATTAGGTTACTTTTATGAGGCATTTCTTCTGGGCTTCCTCTGACCAGTCATTCTGGTTTCTCTAGTTCAGTTCTTTTCTGGTATATCTCAGGGCGCTCCCACGTGTGCACACATCTCTCAGCCAAGACGGATTCTATCACAGAGGCATATGGGTGGAACATCCCATGACATCCCTCCCCTTTGACCTCCCAGGAGCCTTTCTGAGCGTGTGTGGTCAGGGAGGTCTCCTGACCTCAGGAGTGAGAGATCTGTGGCCTAGGCAGGGCCCAGCCTCCTCTTTTAATTGTCCTGCTATTCTCATCCTGAAGTTTCAGTCTACAGGGAAAGAATGTTCAAGGGCTTTACCCTGGTGGGGGTGGCATCTACCTCCCGCCTCAAAGGCATCCACTATTCTAGTTCCTCACCTGCCCAGGTCCTAGGTCTCAACAGTAAGAGGCCCTCAGCAGTTAGAGTTTAAAATAAAAGTAGGTGACTCAATGGACCTGAGTTTGAGCAAACTCAGGGAGATAGTGAAGGACAGGGAAGCCTGGCGTGCTTCTTGGGTTTGCAAAGACTTGAACACGACTTTGCAACTGAACAAAAGGGACCAAAAGCCAGGTGCCCTCTACATGTGTCCCTTTGCAGGTCTGCTTGGGACCCCGAGGATTCTGTGATACTGTGATATAGTAAGAAATATATGTTTGTTCAAGGCACAGAGCTCCTAGAACTCTTGGAATTTCCTGAGTGATGAGTGAAAAAATATGTGTCTTGGTTACTCACAACAATCCCCTTTCAACCACATCAGAGTTTGTTCAAGCTGTGACCTTTGACAAGTAGCTGTGGATGGGGGCTGGTTGCCAGGAGAATTTCCAGTCCCCTTGGCAGTCCGACCTCCAGGGAGGGGAGAGGGGCCCAAGTGATATGATCAACCATGCCTAGGCCTATATAATAGAAATATTATGGGAACCACCTATCAAAACTGCCTGCCCTGGCCAGACCTGAGAGTAACCACTTGTGTGAGTTATCTTACAATGGGAGGTCCTAGTAAGGAATGCAGAACTAACAAGATACCACCAATCAGAAGAATTTAGGAAGATTAAAAGGAGAGAGGAGTCACTAGCCCACATGCCCTACCAATCTCCCAGAATTTTCCTCACTGGTACCATCTTGGCTGAGCATGCGTGGGCCACCAAGAAGGACCCTGAGTCAGAATGACTGATCAGAGACAACCTGGAAACTATGCCCATCACCATAAAACCCGAGACTTCAAGCCATATGGCAGAGCAGTCCTCCTGGTTTCCCTTAACCTGCTGCTCTCCGGCTGGGTGTCCTTTCTCAATAAAGTCTCTTGCTTTGTCAGCACATGTGTCTCCTAAGACAATTCATTTCTGAGGGTTACACATGCAGGTCCCCCTTCCTGCAACAGAACCTCCATAGAAACCCCAAAAGGGCAGGGTTCGGGGGGCTTCCAGGGCGAGGAGAGTGGGCTCAGAGAGCGCAGAAACCCTGCAGCCCTTCTGGCTGTTCATTCATTACAAAAATAAACTGGTAATCTAGTGAATAAATTATTTTCCAGTTCTGTGAGCCCCTCTGGCAAATTAACCAGATCTCAGAGCGATGTAGCTGGTCCATCAGAAGCACAGGTGGCCTGGGACGGGCAAGGATGGGGGCGGTCTGGTGGGACTGAGCCCTTATATCTGTGAGATCTCCAGGCAGATGGAATCAGAATTAAGTAAAATTTGTGGGACGCTGGTCAGTGTCCTCAGGGAACTGAGTTAATTGCTTGGTTGTGTGGGAAAGTGCAGATAGCAGAAGTGGCCCACTGTCCAAACTTGCCCAGATGCAGGATTTCCCAGGATAAGGAAATCTGAAGGTTAAACCGGGTAATCCCTTCGGACATCCCTGGTGGTTCAGTGGTTGGGACCCCGTACTTCCACTCCAGGGCACTCAGGTTCATCCCTTGTTGGGGAACTAAGATCCCACATGCCATGTGGCTCGGCCAAAAAAAAAAAAAACCCCGGACATTCCAGGCCACCCTGGATAGTTGGTCACTGGGCCTGGCTATGAACCATGCCCCCACATCATTCTGATACCCTCCCTCCCCCCTTTTCTCCTCCCTCCCCACCCCGTGTATGCCACCTGCCAAGGGTCACGACCTGCCTGTATGGGAACCCAATCCTAAATTATCCATTTGGGCTGTGTGCTTGCTCTGCCATGGTTCAGAGCTTTTCATAGCACAATCCCCTGGTAGGGGCAGGGGGGCAGAGGTTGAGGGAGGGCCCCCCTGACCTGTGGTCCTAGCAGCATCTAGCTCCTTTCCCGGTGGTATCGGTGCTGGGATGGACTGGCCTAAGGAGACAGGATGGTGCACGATGGAGGTGACATTGTTAAAGGATAAAACAAACCCACAAAATTAGCTTGTTGAAATGCACCCACAGTCTAGAAACAAACATCTGAAAGGTTGTCATTGAATGAAAAGACTGCTGGGATTCTTGGCCTCCAGAGAAGAATTCAATCCGGGGCCAGAGACTTGATCTGAGGCTTGATCGCTCAGAGCTTTGCGTAATAAAGTTTTATTAAAGTATAAAGGAGATAGAGAAAGCTTCTGACATAGGCATCAGAAGGGGGCAGGAAGAGTACCCCTCTGCTAGTCTTCAGCTGGATGTTATATAGTCACTAGCAGTCTGTTAATGAAAGAAAGGAATGTCTTAAAACTCAGAATGGCACCAGGCTCCTCACCCATAAGATGCATTTTGGGATAATCTTGGCACCAAATGGTTCATCCTGGGCCATAAAATGATTAACTTGAATCTTGTAGAAGGACAGATTACCATACAAATAGCTTCGTTTACATAAATTGGGGGAACAATATCTGAGTATAACATACTGGTTTGTCAAGTAGGTTCTGAGCCATTAGGCAGAACGACTTGAAGAAAGAGTCTGGAGTAAATGCATAGCACGTTAACATAGCTTAAGACAAACATTTCCATAAGAAAAATGCATTGGTTATCTCAAGGTTTGAGAATAGTTAACTTCAGGTGAAACCAGGTGTCATTTTGGCAACACAGTATTTTAAGAGAAACCTCCTTTTAAATTTGTATAGAGAAGAAAAAAATATGCTAGTTTGTTTCCTCCTGCCGCTTAAGAGAGATAAAAATGTCTGACACTTGCAGGCTATTTCCTCCATTTGGAGACCCCTGGCCTTCCTGCCTGTTACCCTCTCACATCCGCGGAGTTGCTTGTATAAGCGAGGTAGGATTGTGACCCTATCTGAGTCTAAACCTGTGTTTAAAGCAGAGAGTGAAGGAGAACACTACAGGATCTGGAGGGTGAGGCTCCAGCTGTTTTTTTCTGGTCCACAGGCTTGTGCTGCCAGGAGGAGGTTTAGCTGGAGGTTTGGGGACCAAATACCCATAAGGGACAGCACCCTTATGGCAGAAAGTGAAGAGGAACTAAAAAGCCTCTTGATGAAAGTGAGAGTGAAAAAGTTGGCTTAAAGCTCAACATTCAGAAAATGAAGATCATGGCATCTGGTCCCATCACTTCATGGGAAATAGATGGGGAAACAGTGGAAACAGTGTCAGACTTTATTTTGGGGGGCTCCAAAATCACTGCAGCCATGAAATTAAAAGACACTTACTCCTTGGAAGGAAAGTTATGACCAATCTAGATAGCATATTGAAAAGCAGAGACATTACTCTGCCAACAAAGGTCCGTCTAGTCAAGGCTATGGTTTTTCCAGTGGTCATGTATGGATGTGAGAGTTGGACTGTGAAGAAAGCTGAGCGCCGAAGAATTGATGCTTTTGAACTGTGGTGTTGGAGAAGGCTCTTGAGAGTCCCTTGGACTGCAAGGAGATCCAACCAGTCCATTCTGAAGGAGATCAGCCCTGGGATTTCTTTGGAAGGAATGATGCTAAAGCTGAAACTCCAGTACTTTGGCCATCTCATGCAAAGAGTTGACTCATTGGAAAAGACTCTGATGCTGGCAGGGATTGGGGGCAGGAGGAGAAGGGGACAACAGAGGATGAGATGGCTGGATGGCATCACTGACTCAATGGACGTGAGTCTGAGTGAACTCCGGGAGTTGGTGATGGACAGGGAGGCCTGGCGTGCCGTGATTCATGGGGTTGCAAAGAGTCAGACACGACTGAGCGACTGAACTGAACTTGGGGACCAAGGGGTCACAGCGTGGAGAGGACTGCACCTTGTTGTGAGACAGGGAATAAGATCACGACTGCCTGCCTGTGTAGATGCCAATGCGCAGCAAGGGCAGGGGGACCCCACCCAGGAGGGCCCCAGAGGAAGGAGCCACTTGGGGGAGATGCCAGACGGACTTGCCTGTCTTGACACTGGGGGGTGGGGGTGGGGGCGTCTGCAGGGCCTCGAGGCTGGAGTGGGGCCCCTCAGTGTGCAGACCAGGTGTGAGGAGGGGCTTGCCTGCCAGGGTGGCAGGGAGGGTAAGGTCAAGACCAGGCACACGCAGAGCCACCCACATAAACCAGGTGGGGAGCCGGGGTGACCTGCGGCCCAGCGTTGTCTGGAAGAGAGTTCATGTTGTTCAATTGGGTTTTAACATTTTGGAAAACCAGCGCCCGGTTCTCCTGGGCGCGGAAGGATGCAGCACCACGAAGGTGGTAGAAGGTTGACCTTGGGCTGCTCTGTATCAAGCCCTCGTACTTATGAACAGGGTAGGAAGAAGAGACGCCTGGGCGCTGGAGCGAAGGCTTCCAGGCGGGAGCGCGCCTGCGCCCTCGGCCACGTTCTGTGATTGGCGGCCGGATGGCGAGGCGGCAGAGGCACTAGGTGGGAGGGGGAGCTCCCCCTGCAGGAGAACAGGCAGCAGTGCAGGTTACTAGCGGCAGAAGCCTAGTAGGTGAAATGTGCGTGTGTGCTCAGTCGCGTGCAACTCTATGCAACCTGATGGACTGTAGTCCGCCAGTTTCCTCCATCCAAGGGATTCTCCAGGCAAGAATACTGGAGTGGGTTGCCGTTTCCTCCTTCAGGGGATCTTCCGGACTCAGGGATCGAATCGGTGTCTACTGAGGCGCCTGCACAGGCACCCTCCCTCTAGTGCCACCTGGTGGGCGACATGGGCACTTTTATTTCTTTAAACCTTGCTCATTAGAAAAGACCCTGACGCTGGGAAAGATTGAAGGCAGAAGGGGACGACCCACTCCAGTGTTTTTGCCTGGAGAATCCCAGGGACTGCGGAGCCTGGTGGGCTGCCGTCTATGTGGTCTCAAAGAGTCGGACACGACTGAAGCGACTTAGCAGCAGCAGAAGGGGACGACAGAGGACGAGACGGTTGGATGGCATCACCTACTCAACAGACAGTGAGTTTAAGCAAGCTCTGAGAGATGGTGAAGGACAGGAAAGACAGGCGTGCTGCAGACCATGGGGTTGCGAAGAGTTGGACACGAGTGAGTGACTGAACTCAGTTCTGGACTGCGTGCCCTTCCGTCTCAGCGTGCATCCTTTATCATTTCATACCGGCAGGGAGGCTACCCTGCGTGTACCTCCGTGAAGGCAGTGAGCGTCTCTCCTTTGCCCAATCTTCTCTGCAGTGACTGGCAAAGGCAGAACTTCATAAGTGCTGTTTGAATAAACAGGATGTTCTTTTTAACAAAGCATTATGCTGGGGTTTTAATAAAGAATTATATATTTTAGGGAAAAATAAGGACAAATTTCATCTGAAACTATGTCTAGGCATTTGAATATATATCACAAACATGCACTCCATACTCAACATCTGTCTGCCTCTCTTAGGCCTGTGTAACATGAAGAGAGCCAGCACCAGCCGGGTTTCAGAGGATGTATTTTTTTTGCTGTTTTTCATTTTTGGCTGTGCTGGGTCGTTGTTGCTGCCCAAGGGCTTTCTCTGGTTGCCCTGAGCAGGGGCTGCTCTCTCTCTGCAGTGAGCTTGCTTCTCTTGTTGCACAGGCTCTAGGGTGACCAGGCTTCAGTAGTTGCGGTGCACGGGCTCAGCTGCCCTTTGGCATGTGGGATCTTCCTGGAGCAGGGAAGGAACCCGTGTCCCCTGCACTGGCAGGCAGACTCCCAACTCCGTGACCAGAGAAGTCCCAGAAAATCTTAGTTTACGGGAGTACGGCCCTTCCTTGGGGATCCAAGGACTGTCCCATCCTCACGGGCTCTCACTGGCCACACCTGGACCCTGACCCATACCAAGCGTACTGAGACTGGCAGATACACACAGGTCTCAGTGATCACGGTGGGACCTTCCCTCTGCTGTCATCACACATCGGATCAACGTGACCTCCAGGTCACTCTAGAAAACAGCCCACAAGAAACACACTCAAACTCTGTCCCATCATTAGCCGAGAACAGGTGTAGACAGTGGAGAGGGGGACAGACGCCCACTTTCCCATCTTGCCTCAGCCCTACTCAGGCTCCACAATGGGACCCCCTTGTGGGGGTCTGCTCCTTCTCAAAGCAGCTTTTGAGGGGGACCCAGGTAGGGACAGAGAGAGGCTTGCATGGGCCACAGATGAGGAAGGAGAAAAAGAGAACCCCATGCCCTGGCCCAGAGGCCACACGGACCCTCAGAGTGCAGTGGCAGAGGAGCAGAGCCTGGCTCCCATGAAAGCTTCTGCACAAGAAGATTTTATTGATTTTTTTTTTATTGATTGGGGGCAGCATAACCAAGGGGATGTAACTTCATACCCTGAGAAGTTCACACATAAATAATTCTTCATCAGACTGCTGTGCTAATTTTTACAAAGGACCTGTGTGTAACCATACAAAATGTAGGCAATTCCTTCTCTGACTTGCTATCAAAAGTCATTCATATCAGAAGGGGTAGGCTGGCCCTTACCATGAGCCCATAGAATAACCTGGCCACGCCCATCATTCTGGGGCAGAAAAAGCAGTGCATTTTTGGTTAACGGTGAAGTTGTCAGCCACGTCCACGAGGCAGCGGGGTCACGGTCAGCCTGCTGGAGGGGACGTGGAGAGGGGGTGTTCCCATCTGGGTGGTGCAGAAGGCCTTGTCTTCACCGGGCACCCCTAACTCTCGGCAAACTTAGGGTTCATGACTGTCGTGGTGGCACTCTTGAAAAGAGGGTTATCCTGGTGAGAAAAGCAAACGTGGCTTGTCAGCACAGGGAGGAAGGCGCTGGGCTCTGGGCCACAACAGTGTCCACTGGGGGTGGACGAGGTTCAGGGGCGGGGGTGGGGCAGGCGCACACGCCCGTGGGGACGCCTTGGCTTGGAGGGTAGGAGGTGGGCCTTCGCAGGGACCCTGAGGCCACTCACGTTGTTCCACTGGGACTTGAGCTTCTCCTTCTCGAAGCGATGGTACTCCCTGAGGTCGCTCAGGTGTGTCAGGGCCTTCCAGATGACCAGCAGGAGGATGCCGACGAGCACGACGCCCCCCACGGTGCCCCCCACGATGGCAGCGATGTTGGGGCCCTTCACACACTCTAGGGCACACATGTGGTGTCAAGGCTGCCCCGGCTCCCAGGCCCCGGGTGTCAGCCCTGTCCCTGCACGGTGTCCAGGTCCCACTGCCAGATCTCTGTGGCAGGTAGTAAGCAAACCAGCCCTGGCCCCGGCCCCCAGCCCAGGAGAGCCCAGAGCTGAGCACAAGGCCAGGCTCCGCGGTTCCCAATGAAGTCGAGAGGGCCCTTGTTTACAGAGAAGGAAAGGGGGGCCCGGATTGCCAGAAACCAGGGCCAGACTCTGGCCTCCCACCCAGACCACACTGTATCAGAGTTTAGGGGGGACTCTCCTCATGCAAGCATTCCCGGGGAGACTCACAGCAGCAGCCTTGGGAATGGGAGGCAGGGTCCCAGGGCCCAAGGGGGCTGCACCCAGCCTCCTGCTGAGCTCAGGTGGGGGTCTCTGGACTGCCACATGCCCACTTTGGCTGCCGACAAAGGCACCGAACTTGGTGCAAGCCCCCCTCCGGCTGCCGACAGAAGCACCGCACTTGGTGCAAGCCCCTCCCTGTCTGCCTGGCTGAGGGCACCGGAGTCCGTGGTGGCACCGCACTTGGTGCAAGCCCCCCCGTCTGCCTGGCTGAGGGCACCGGAGTCCGTGGTGCTCCCTCGTTCATCACCCTGGCCTTTCCAGGGAGCCTCATGTCCTTAGAGACTAAACACCGTAGCCACAGCTGCCCCAATCCAGACCTGACGGCACATCTGCTCTGAAAACCCAGGGAGAGCCATCTACCCCAGCAGGCTGGGCTCTGCAGCCCTGGGGATACACAATGGACTGGGCCCCACATGCCTTCTGGGGGTCCTTTCCTGGGGAGGGAGAGCGGGAGCAGATCCCAGTCTTGCAAGAACCTGGGTGGACAGCTGTCACATGTCTGCTGCGGTCACCCTGGAGGCTGGCCTGGAAGCCTGTGCTCGTACCCTCAGCCTCTCTGAGTGGGAAGGGTGGGGTACTCAGATCTGGTGTCCAGATGGCTCTGGGTGCTGCTGCTCCAACCCTTACACTCATTCCCTCAGGGGTCTGTTGTTCTAAGTCCCTCCATCTCAAAATGTCATCATCACTCAATGTACCTCCTTGAAACTGACCCACCCTCTGCCCCCACTCATCACCTGTCCCTTTCGATCCTGCCCAGAGTTACATTCCAGAGCAGGCTCTGTCCACGCCGCCCCCAGGGCCCCAACCCAGCCCTGCTCAGTGCCTGGGCCGGGCTGTGGCCCTTCCCAGGTGTGTGTCCGGCTTCTGAAAGCTCCTCTGAAAGCTGTTGGCAGCCTCCTTTTATGTCTGGGAAAAGACCTAAGGCTCCCCTGGACTCTCAGGGGTCCAGTAAGTGCCCAGCCCAGCACCTGAAACCTTCTCCAACTATCTGCAACTGTCCTCCTTAGAGATACCTTCTGACCTCTGACCTCAGAAACAGGCCCCGCTGGAGTCTTTGCCCCTCAGAACCTGCTCATATGTCCCCAGACTGTGTCATGGGGGGACCTATGAAGACTGCGCTGGTCTCTGGGTCCTGGGCAGAGCCGGGTGACTGGAGGGTAGTGGGCATCTGGGGAAGAGAGCAGCAGCTCTGCAGGCCCCTCCAGGGCAAGGGCTGGACTTGGGTCTGGAGGTCCCCACGATCCCCTCCGCCTGGCTCTCAGGACCCGCTCGGCTTGGGGAAGCTCTACTGTGGGACAGCCCACCGCCCACAACGACGTGGGCGGGCTGAGAGATGAGGTGGGGGCGGGGTATGGTGGGGGTGCGGCGGGGGCGGGTTGAGAGATGCAGGGCCCCGGGGTGGAGAGTAGGGGCGCGGAGGGGACTCTTCCCGACACCCCCACCCCCACCCCGGGCTCACCGAGCATGTCGTCCACGTGCACGTCGTATCTGTCCCGCCCGTCGCGCTGCACCAGGGTGTAGGTCATCCAGCAGCCCTCGGAGTCGCGCTCCTTGCACTTGCGGCCGGGCACCGGGCTGGACAGCAGCTTCGTCTGCCCGCACGCTGCGCTGCAGTTCTTGGCGAAGGGGCCCTTGTCGAACTTCAGGCACTCTGTGCAGGGGCTGCGGGGAGCCGGGGCGTGAGCGCGGGCGGGGTTGGGAGGAGTGGCCGCCGGGAGCGGCGGGTCTGTGCAGGGCCTTCTGGGGAGGGCGGGCCGCCCGCGCCCCCGCCCCGCGCCCGGGGCCGGGCAGTGGTTCTCCCCATCCGCAAGGAGGTGCGAGCCCGGCGGGGCGGCGGACACTCACGCGAAGCCCGCGCAGGGCACGGGGCAGCCCGGGCACTCGCTGCACAGGGGCGGCTGGTAGCCGGGGTCGCACTGGCACACATTGCAGCGGCATCGGCCGCGGCCGCTGCACTCGACGCCGTCCAAGTTGAGGCAGCCCTGAGTGGACTTGAGGCACTGGCATGCCGAACCCTCATACTGCTCGTCGCACCTGCAGGTGCCGCAGAAGCAGAGCCCCCTCTCTGGAAGACAGCGCGGCCGCGGACTCAGTCCCGCCCCAGCCCCGGCCCGCTCCGGACCCCATCCCCGCCCTGGAAGACAAAGCCGCCTCGGACTCAGTCCCTCCCGAGCCCCGCCCTGGCCAAAGCCCCCGGCCCCATGCGGCCGAGGCTCTGTCCCGCGGCCCCCCAGCACTCACTTTCGCCCCCGCAGACTTGGCCGTCGTAGCGTTCGCAGTTGACGTTGTCGCACTCGCAGAACTGGCCGTAGATCTTCTTGTTGGGCACGTCGCTCGTGTGGCACACGCACTGCCCGCAGATGCAGTCCCCCAGCCCCGAGCAGATGATGGAGCTGTTGTCCTTGCGGCAGCTGCCCTCCAGCTCCTGGCTGCTCCGGCCCTGCGTCTGGCACTCGCAGTTCTTCCCGATGTAGCCGGCGTCACACCTGCGGGAATGCGGGGTCAGAGCCCTCCGGAGCGCACCCTGCTTCCGGGCGCCTGCGCCGGGGGCGGGGCGGAGGCCTCACCTGCAGACGCCGCACTCCATCGAGCCTCTGCCGCCGCAGATGCTGCCGTCCCTGCTGGCGTCCCGGCATTGGCACTCGCACTGGGGGAGGACCCGCACGGTCACCGTGTCCGTGAAGCCCAGCGCCCGGATGGTGAAGGACTGCTGCTGGATGCACTCGGTGGCTGTGACCTTCACCTGGAAGGTGATCTGTCATGGGAACGTAGAGCTCAGGTGAGCATGGGACCCCAGGCTCATGACCCTGCTCTGATCTCCTCTGGGCAGCATGAACAAGGGCACAGCCTAGAAGGGGAAGGGCCACCACCCTCTGCTACCAGGCTGGTAGGGTGCTGCCTCTGCTGGGCCAGGGAAGGAGTGGATCGCGGTGGGAGAGGGGAAGGACAGGGACATTCCAGGTGGCTCCAGGGCTCAGGAAGGGAGATGAGGGAGAAGATGAGAGCTGTAAACTCGGACATGCTGGAACATGCACCCCCACCCAGCTCCCCCCACCCTCCATCCTCAGGTGGCCTGGACTTGCGCGGAGGTGTCTTTAGAATTCTTTTAATCATGCATCTCTTAAAGGGATTTTATTTATTTTTTTTTTCAGATATCTTTATTTATTTTTTTTTCTCTCCAATTTTATTTTATTTTTAAACTTTACATAATTGTATTAGTTTTGCAAATATCAAAATGAATCCGCCACAGGTATACATGTGTTCCCCATCCCGAACCCTCCTCCCTCCTCCCTCCCCATACCATCCCTCTGGGCTGTCCCAGTGCACCAGCCCCAAGCATCCAGCATCATGCATCGAACCTGGACTGGCAATTAAAGGGATTTTAAAGTGACTTCGTATTAATAAATGATGTATATTTTCTCCAGGTATTTTGTCCTGAAGCCCGGAGGCTAAGATGTCAGAATACCATAGGAAGTCCTAGATTCTGCATGTGAAGGTGTATCTTGAGCCTGAATGCCCCAGAAGAACTGAGCTGGCAGCACAGAGCCCCACCCCCACCCCCACCCCACCCCACCACACACACACACTGCTCTGCTGCTCAGCCCTCAGGGAGCTTCAGGGAGCACCCGCTCAGCCTCACTGCCGGTCAACGTAAGTGAGTCTCCACCCAGTACATGAAGACAGAGCAGAAACATCAGGGAGGAGTCAGGCAGTCAACACTGAGTACATTCGGGTATGGATCCCCCAGTAAGAGGGGCAGAGATTTCAGTCAAAGTTCACATGCACTTAGTAAGTCACATATTTGAAAGAATTTCAATGTCATTCAGAAATAAAAGGAAGTATTTTGCTGAATATTAATTCACAGCTGGTGAGAGGAAACGTTGAATCATTCCTGGTCATGACAAATTTAAACTATTAGAGAAACAACTCACTGCCTGCTTGTAATCATCTGTGTGGCCCCTGCTTTAATGTCTTTGTCAAAAAACAGGGACTTCCCTGGTGGTCCAGGGGTTGAGAATCTGCCTTCCAATGCAGGGGACTTGGGTTCCATCCCAGGTTGGGGAACTAAGATCCCACATGCCAAGGGGCAACTAAGCCCGCTCACCACAACTGGAGAGCCCATGTGCCACAACAAAGATCTGACGCAGCCAAATAAATAAATTCATAACAATAATAACAATAAACAAAACCACAAAAATCAGGAAAATCAAACCAAAGCAGATGCCCAGAGGGGAAGGAATGCCCTTTTTAGGCGTGTGGTGCTATGCCCAGCATTTGCCACCAGGGGGCGCTGGGGTCTGTCCACATCAGGCCACAGCGTTTGTGGATTTTAAAAGGAAGGAACTGGACCGAAGGTGGACAGGCCCAACCTCTTAGCTGATCCCTGGTAGGCCATTGGCCAGGGCACACCCTCTTGCTGTCCAAGGGGAACCCCTTCCAGAGGCTGGGAGGGAGCCTCACCGGGACGTTGATCTGGACGCCGTCGCAGTCCCCTCTGGGCTGGTCCACCTGCGATTTCCCGTTACTGCAGAAGGAGTCGTAGGTGACTTTCAGGGTGTCAGGGAGGGTGCTGTGATCCAGGAAGACTCTGGAGGACAGTTTCTGTGGGGAGACAGTGGTGCCATCAGACTCATCTTCCAGGCCATGGCTGGCATGCCTCTCACCTCCCCCGCCACCCACCACACATCCATGGAGAGCTCTGTGGGTGCCAGGTCACCCACGTCACGCCCCTCAAGACAGGCCAGTGGAGGGTACGGACGTGGAGACAGGCCCCAGCCCCATGAGAAGAGGGGCTCAACTGTCCACTCACCACTGAAACCCCAGTGCCTGGCACAGGGCAGGAGCTGGAAAAACTGTTTAAGTGAATGAGAGAGACAGACACAGAGAGAGAAAAACAGAGAGACATAAAGGTAGACAGAGAGGTGAGACAGCCCCTCCCAGACAGCATCTGGAGTTTGGGAGGGCCTGCTGGGGCTTAGGGCTCCAACAGGGCAGGAGCAGCAGACGGAGCTCCCCCACAGGGCTCCGAATTCACCCAGTGCCGCCAGCGCTTCCTGGTGTGCCCAGCAAGCTGAGCCCGTGAGGCCCTCAGGCCCTGCGGCTGTAAGAGGGCTTGACGCTCATGCTCCAGCCAAGTGCAGGAGGGCCTGGGGTGGCACCTACTGCGCCATTAACCAGGGAGGACATTGCTCCCCAGTGGAGGCGCCCGAGGGTGGCCCAGACAAGGCCGAGGCTCTCCGCATCAGATCACCCTCCTGTTGACCTGCGGTGGGGACCCCATCTTTGCTGACTGCCCGGGTGACTCACATTGTAGGCATTCTTGATAAGCTCCACCACGTTCCTGGAATCTTCAGACAGCTCCCCGACTGCAGACTTGGGGATGATCTCTGTCAGCTTCTGTCAGGGCAGAACACAGGTAGCCGTGGCCAGAACCATGGGGCTGAAGACTCCTCAGGGTCCACCCAGTTCTGTAACACCCCTGAGGGTTTCCTTCGTGCTGGTGAGATGGCCCAGACAACCCCCCACTTGACTTCTTACTGTGTGCATGGTCAGTGTTGTGTGGGCAGACATTTGCTTGGTAAAACTACTTCCCCCTGGTTATTTCAAGCTGGTCACTGAAAGCAGAGCCGGGAAGACGTGCCACAGCTAGGGGCCCGCCCCACCTCGCAGATGTGACAGGCACAAACAAACCAAGGGCACGGGTCATCGTAAAATGTGGCATGAAGTCAGGAAGCGACGTGTACCGAGCGTGTGAATGAGCTGACATAATTTCAACAATGGCTGCGTTAAACAACAGCGTGCCAGTTGACTCTGGCAGGCAGGGCCACATCCAGTCCAGGTACACCTCTTCGTAGGCAGGCCGGAGCACCGGGTCATGCAGGCAAGCCTGGGGCCAGCCTCCAGGACCATCTGTGCCCTCTGCCGCCGCCTCTCTCCCGCTTAGCTTATCTTTCACAGGAAATTACACCATCAGTTTATCTTGCAGAGCCGAGGGCTGGGCCATGTCCCTGCCCCCAACCCTGCTGTGATGCCCTTGAATGGAGTCCAGTCCCCTCCATTTGTGGCTTACGAGGATCATCACAACCTGGCCACCCACCTTGGGCCTCCATCACCGAGCAGGTGATGCTCCTAGCTCCTAGCTCAGGACCCCGCTGGGGCTCGGGAAGTCCTCCAAGCCACCTGCTCTCCACTCAGAGCAGAAACATGTACTGAGGAGGGTCCTGCGTAAACTGTCCACACAGACCCTGGGCCTCCTAGAACCCCCCAGGAGCTCCAGGAATGGGGGTCAGGAAGCTGAGACTCAGCGAGGCCTGTGACTGCCCGGGGCCTCGCCCTTACTGTTGGAGAGCAGGGTCCGGGGTCCATGTATTCCATCTCCAGCTCCTGCCCTCTCACCACACTGCCTTCTGGGACACGAGTGTGCTGGGACCCATGCTGCCACTCGGTGAGGAGAGACTGTCGCATCCGGTAATACGGTTGGGGACGTGGTGACTGGAGGTCCTGACCTGCCGGTGCTCAGGCAACTTGTGGGGCAGTGGTCTCTCAGCTGCACCCCCTTGCCACTGCACCCACCCTGGCCACTTGTCCCTCCTCCCTGGATGCCCCCTGCATCCTGTGCCCGAGGTGGGGCCCCGAATGCTGACGGCAGGTGTGGCTGGTCCCACCGTCGGGCCTGCAAGTGTCCCGCACAGGCACAGCAGGTCACAAGCAAGAGGAAGGAGCCTGGGACTTAGAGGAGGAGAGGGGCCAGGAGGCGCCCCCAGCCCATCACAGCCAGAGGCCGCCACGCTGAGCCCAGCAGCGAAAACACAAGACAGCAAGTAAAACAGCCCTCCAGTGACGGGCAGAGGGGAGAAGTGCTGATGTGCAAATGTACTTGGACACAAAACAAGGAACTTTTCCTGATGTGAAGAATGGGACCTGCAGACTCAAAGGGTTTGCTATGTTGTAGCAAAACCACGATCACTGAGCCACAGGGACCTGTCAGCTCCTCCCTCCACAGTGCTCACTGTCTGGGGCCGCCCACATGGCCTTGGCCAGCACACCCAGTGCAGAAGCAGCACTCAGTCTGATCACCCCAGATTTTGTCACTCTTGAGCTGCAACACTTTGTCCTGCCTCAAGCCCACTTACCTCGTACGTTTTCACCATCTTCTTGGTTACTGCAAAGATGGGCTGGATGTTGCTTTCTGCCAGTTTGTGTGCCAGCTGGCCCACCGATGGGTAGTCCTAGAGAGGAGACCCCCAGTCAGATAGCCCTGAGGCTGGGGACAAGCCATCCAGGCCACCCGTCAGCCCCTACAGGCAGAAGTGACTGCCCAGAGTGCAGAGGCTCCGCCCTGCTTGTGCTGTGATGGGGCTGTTCCCAGTGATGTTTGCAAACACATAAGAGAGTGGGATTAGTAGGGAAATGGACAATACTGAAATACACTCAAGAAAATATTAAAAGTTGTGGTGTGCTTCTTGATCAATGCACCAAAAAAGAAGTCCAGTGGCAAGTAACGGCTCACAGACCCTCAGCGTGGAGATGAGTGAGCAGCACCTCGCTGTGTCTGAGCTGTAGGGCAGAGATCACAGACGCTGCACGCCAGCATGCGTAGTCACTCAGTCGTGTCCAACTCTGTGTGACCCCATAGACTGTAGGCCGCCAGGCTTCTCTGTCCATGGGATTCTCCCGGCAAGAATACCAGAGTGGGTTGCAATTTCCTCCTCCAGGGGATCCTCCCAACCCAAGGATCGAACCCGTGTCTCCTGTGTCTCCTGCCTTGCAGGTGGATTCTTCATCTGCTCAGCCAGTGGGGAACAGCACAGTGGCACCTATTTTCATAGCTGTCTCATGTACAATTTCAGACAGAAGCTCACAGGAACCTCAGATGTCACATTCATCCTGTCCCAGTCGGTGGGCCCCTGAGAGCTGCCACCACCACCTCCCGCCTCAAGTCTGCAGGCTGCAGGTGGAGGGCCCCAAGGGTCCCATCTCTGAAATCCTCTGCAGCTCCAGGGATTACAATGCCAGCAGACCAGGGAATTCTACCCTCTCGGTGCCATCAAAGCACCTCCCTGGGAGCGAGGGCCCCTTCTCGCCCCTCTGGACTCTGGGCTGGGAGTGAGCCTGCACCCCCGCTGCCCTGGGGCAGACCCACACCCTCCCACCTCCCACCCAGGATGCTGAACTCACAAATTCGTTGCTGCTTTTGTACAGGTTGTCTTCCAGGTGGCAGCGGCCGTCATTGGGGGTGAGGATGGCACCCAGCTTTCCATCGCCCGCAAAGTGGAACCCATCGTCCGTGGCGAACACCAGCAGCCTGGTGACATTGCGCCAGCCGATTTCCTCCTGACAAAGAGACGGTGGGAATGACCTGCCTCGGTTTCCCCAGTGGGGCCCCCACAGACTGCAGGAGCCAAGGCTGAGCTTGCTATGGGGGCCTTGTGTGCCCCCAACACCTGGGTTTTCTAGGGAGCACGGGGAGCACAGAAGGCCTCAGCTGCTCAACTCAGGGTCCTGTGTCTGCTGCAGATTCCAGCGCTCAGGGGAACCCGAGAAGTGTCTGCAGGGTGACAGCCTCCCCGATGCCTGGGCGGGTGTGGGACGCCAAGGGGATAGGAATGCACATCTGAACACTGCATCCTCCATGCCCAGTCAGCTCAGAAGAAAAAATACTTAGAAATGTTTATCTCAGTGGAAAAGCACTGCCAACGCAGAAAAGCGGCCATGGGCACTGGGGTGAGGGGGTGATGGAGGCGGGCACGTCAGCAGCACTCGTCATGAACCATGATAATCACACAGACGTGAAAGTCTGGGTCCATGAGGCAGGGCGGTGTGCCCAGGGACCAGAGCACCTGGAGGGCTGGGATCCCATCTGTGAAGGCGACAGGACTGCGTGGCTAAACAGGATCGACGCGCTGTAACACTGACGTCACAGATACAGCGCAGCACAGGACCACGTGGGAGGGGTCAGCAGTGGCCGGGGAGTGGCCGGCACTGACACTGAAACCACATAACTGTGGGCGAGCCTGGCCAGGATGACCTTATTCTCTGAGGGGCTCTGGAAGTAGGGGGACTACCAGGATCGGGTGGCAAAGGGGTCTTGCTTTCCAGGGTCATTTCCTCTTATTTGGGCTTCAGAAGGTTTGCTCAGGACGGAGCCTCACCGGGCACGCGGCCACCTGCATCATGGCGTCCAGCCCACCCTCAGGGGCGTCCAGATTCCCCGAGATCAGCTGCTTCCCGACTTCTGTCTCGAACTGTTTGGAGTTGTCAGTGAGCTTCAACACGTGCCTGAAGGCGAACGGGGGCTGGCACTCCTTCTCCTTGTTGGGGCAGGGGTTCCGCAGCTTCTCGGGGTGCGTGTTGACGAAGGGGAGCACCGTCTTGTCCACGAAGGACCCGAAACCTGGGGGACAGTGAGGGGCCATGAGCCTCTTACCAGAGAGGGGTAGGAAGGCCCGGCATGTGGGGAGGGCCCTGGCGCCCTGCCCTTGGGGTGCAGAGGTGCAGAGGTGCCTGGGACCGGGGCTTGGGGTTTCAGGGGAAGATGGAGTAGCTGCCTCACCAATGCGGCCCGACTCGGTGATGCCATTGAGGGCCCGGAGCAGGTCACCCCCCAGCTTCTTGACGTTGACGAGGTCATCCACCATGGAGTAGGAGAGGTCCATCAGGTAGTACAGGTCGATGGGGTAGCCCTTGGCCCTCCGGAAGGTCACGTTGAACGCAACTGCCTGACCTGCCAGGATTTGGGAGAGAGTCAGGGTGTACCACCTGGTCTGGGGGTGGGGGGGGTTCGGGGGCACTGATGCCTCTTGCAGGCCTCAGAACCCTCAGGACTCCCCCATTCTCTGAGGCTGGTGGATAGGATGCAGGACGCCTATTCAGATTCCGATTTCAGGCAAAGCACACGTTCTGACATAGAAGACCATCTGGATACAAGATGTGCTGGATACAAGAAGATATAAGAAGTGGTCATTGTTTATCCAGCACTGTTAAGATTCAGTTCTACCTGGATCTCTCTGGGTCTCCCTGGTAAGGCCTTCTCTACCACCAGCTGCTAAGCAAACCTGCCAGGGCCCAAAAGGGCTCCCTGGCCATCCTGGGGACAGCCCCCCCCACTTCCTCAATCCCAGCTGCCCTAGTTTCTGCTCCTCGTCATCTTAATCACCACCTGCACTTGTAACGACTTCTTTCCTTGTCAATACAAATAGCCTGTGTCCCCAGCTCTCAGGTAGATGCCTGGTGCTCGACAAATCCATGACCATCAAGTCCCCTCTGCCAGCCCACCTTCCAGCATCAGCTCCCCCATGTGGCTACCCCAGCCCTGCCCAGGGCCGTCCACCATAACCCCCTGCTGTTCCACCAAGCCACCTTCCTGAAGGATGTTTCTTGGAGTGCTAACAGAGAGCTGTGTCCTATACCTGGGTCTGTGGTTAAGTCAGGTGGGCAACATTGATTCAAAGGTTTACTTGGGTTCCTAGTTTACAGGCCTTATCAGAGCCTTCACTCAGCCAAAAAATACCTCATCTTCTGAGAGAGGGATAAGGAGTGTTTTCCAGATGGTTTATTCTCCCTTTTTTTTAGGACGCAGAACTCAGCGCTAAAAGCGAGACTAGGCACCAGCTGCAGATGGGGCGTTGGGGACGTCCTCCTGGGGCAGGGACACATGGATACACGCGCCATTAGGGCCGGCCCACCTCTAGCCAGCCAAGCCTACCTGGTCTCAGGTAGAGCGTCACTTCCTGTGGGGACAGCTGCTTCCGACTGCCCGCCTGGCTGTCCCGGGTCTCAGCGAGGCTCTTGGGTTCCATGATGTCATCAGCTGGGCAGCCCTTTGACAGCAGCTCCGCTCGTGTGTCACAGCGAATGGAGTCGGGCTCCCCTTGCCCTGTGAAGTTCTGGGGGAGGCAGGGGTCAGGGGTAGCACAGAGGAAATATGGGAGCCCATGCTGTGGGTGCTGTGCCAAGCTGACCCCCTCATCTGCTCCACTGTTCAGGAAGAGGTCCCTGGGGGGCGGGGCGGGGGTGGGGGGCCTGGGCAGCCTCTTCACAAGGCTCGGGGTCGCAGGGGAGCCTGGCGCCAGCGGGCTTCTCCCCACAGCCTCCAGCAGTGGAAGCAGCTCAGGGCCAGCATCTCAGCTCCAGGCAGACCCATGGGTACCCTCCACGGCCCATCGAGCAGCTGGCCCAGGTTTTCAACCCCTTCCTCAGCAGTGCCTTGCTGGCAGGGAGTGGCTCTCTCCTGAGGGAACGCGGGTGCCCCTCTTGGCCTACCAGTTAATGCCCGGGCACCCCAGGAACCCGGAATAGAGGCCAGGGCTCTGGGCCAAGTAGATCAGAAGGAAAAGACAGGGGGCAGCGTGGGGGTCCTGGGTCCAGGGCACTTTCCTCATGACCACCCTGCCCCCATGAAGGCCCCCTGGATGTCGCTGCAGCAGGGAGAGCCAAGGGGCCGCGTTGGTGGATCTGGCTTCCTCCCACAGAGGGAGACTAGGGGATAACAACCAGACAGGCCTGATAAGAGGCACTCAACATGCTGGCAAATTTGGAAAACTCAGCAGTGGCCACAGAACTGGAGAAGGTCAGTTTTTATTCCAATCCCAAAAGGCAATGCCAATGACTGTTCAAACTACTGCACAACTGCACTCATCTCACACGCTAGCATGGAGAAGGCAATGGCACCCCACTCCAGTACTCTTGCCTGGAAACTCCCATGGATGGAGGAGCCTGGTAGGCTGCAGTCCATGGGGTCGCTAAGGGTCGGACACGACTGAGCGACCTCACTTTCACTTTTCACTTTCATGCATTGGAGAAGGAAATGGCAACCCACTCCAGTGTTCTTGCCTGGAGAATCCCAGGGACGGGGGAGCCTGGTGGGCTGCCGTCTGTGGGGTTGCACAGAGTCGGACACGACTGAAGCGAATTAGGAGCAGCAGCAGCAGCAGCCCACGCCAGCAAAGTAATGCTACAAATCCTCCAAGCTATGCTTCAACAGTACATGAACTGAGAACTTCCAGATCTTCAAGCTGGATTTAGAAAAGGCAGAGGAACCAGAGATCAAATTGTGAACATACCTTGGATCATAGAAAAAGCAAGAGAGTTCCAGAAAAACATCTACTTTTGCTTCATTGACTACACTAAAGCCTTTGACTCTATGGATCACAAAAAACTATGGAAAATTCTTAAAGAGATGAGAATACCAGGCCACCTTACCTGCCTCCTAAGAAGTTTGTATGCAGGTCAAGAAGCAACAGTTAGGACCAGTCATGGAACAACAGACTAGTTGCAAATTGGAAAAGGAGTATGTCAAGGCTGTATATTGTCACCCTGCTTATTTAACTTATATGCAGAATACATCATGCGAAATGCCGGGCTGGAGGAAGCACAAGCTGGAATCAAGATTGCCGGGAGAAATATCATAACCTCAGATATGCAGATGACACCACCCTTATGGCAGAAAGTGAGGAAGAACTAAAGAGCCTCTTGATGAAGGTGAAAGAGGAGAGTGAAAAAGTTGGCTTAAAATTCAACATTCAGAAAACTAAGATCATAGCATCCAGTCCCATCAGTTCATGGCAAATAGATGGGGAAACAGTGACAGTCTTTATTTTCTTGGGCTCCAAAATCACTGCAGATGGTGACTGCAGCCATGAAATTAAAAGACACTTGCTCCTTAGAAGAAAAGCTATGACTAGACAGCATATTAAAAAACAGAGACATTACTTTGCTGACAAAGTTGTGTATAGTCAAAGTATGGTTTTCCCAGTAGTCATGTATGGATGTGAGAGTTGGACCATCAAGAAGGCTGAGAGCTGAAGAATTGATGCTTTTGAACTATGATACTGGAGAAGACTCTTGAGAGTCCCTTGGACTGCAAGGAGATCCAACAGGTCCATCCTAAAGGAGATCAGTCCTGGGTGTTCATTGGAGGGACTGATGATGAAGCTGAAACTCCAATACTTTGGCCACCTGATGCGGAGAGCTGACTCATTTGAAAAGACCCTGATGCTGGGAAAGATTGAGGGCAGGAGGAGAAGGGGGCGACAAAGGATGAGATGGTTGGATGGCATCACAGACTCAATGGACATGAGTTTGAGCAAGCTCTGGGAGATGGTGAAGGACAGGGAAGCCTGTTGTGCTGCAGTTCATGGGGTCACAGAGTCAGACATGGCCGAGCCCCTGAACAACCAACAAGGAGGCCAGAGAGCTGGGGGGCAGGGCCAGACTAAAGGGGCGTGGCCACTAGAGGGGTGGTGCTTCCTGAGCTGCCTCTGTACTGGCTTCACTTTTGAAACCCTATTAAAGATTTTACTGCTGCGTGCCTGCGAGCTGCTTACTGGCTCAGTCGAGTCTGACTCTTTGCGACCTTATGGGCTCTAGCCCGCCAGGCTTCTCTGTCCATGGGGTTCTCCAGGTAAGAATACTGGAGTGGGTTGCCATTTCCTCCTCCAGGGGATCTTCTTGATCCAGGGATGGAACCTGCATCTCTTGCATCTCCCGTGTTGGCAGGCAGATTCTTTACCACTGAGTCAGCTGGGAAGCCCACTTTAAGTGTTAGGGAAATAAAATTAACAGGAATGGGGAGGGGAAAAAATCCCTAAAATGGAATCTGCTCAGAAGCAATTTAGCCTAACTGCATTTCAGATGCAAACCAGAAGCTCACAGGAGGGAAGGGAGAAACCCACCCTGAGGAGGGACTTTGCAAGCTGGACTGTGACTGCTCTCCCGCAGAAGAGCACGCAGACCACACCCATCTCCTCCCTGCAGTGCTGTGGTAGCAACTCTGTAACCACTTCCCCAGAGTCAAAGGAGGAGGAAATGTGGAAATGTATTGTGGATGTTGGGAGCCTGGCTTCTCATGAAGGGAACCAGGAACCCCCTGGTGGTGGCCAGGCAAGTGCCAAGGGGCCAGGAGCGCCTGCTGATTCCAGAGAGAGAGCTCAGGAAGTGATGCTGGGGTGTGCTAGTCGGGCACAGGGCTAGCCCCAGGGCTCCCATGGCCAAATGGGGAACAATTTGAGCTTCAAAATGACAAAGTGAAAGTGATACCACATAAGCTACGGAGTAACAGAAACATCTATGGGTCCACACCAATGAGAAAGAGAGAGGGAGAGTGCAGGAAGGAAATATTCCTCTTACATTAGGAGGCATTGGAGGGAGTCATGAACAGGAATGTCACCATTCTGCAACCATCCCAGTGATAACTGATTCAGGCTCCCATCAACCAATGGACACTAGAGTGAGTGGGTGTAGGCTACAAGGGAAGCAGAGTGCTTCCTGGCTTCAGAGCATCTCCCCACAAATTACTTACTAATTGCAAAGGGGAAATACTGGCATCACCGTGGAGAGTCTGGCAGATGATTCCCTCAGCTGAGTGGTCTAGGCTGTCATCGCCCGTACTAGGACAGAATGACAGCCGGAGCCCTGGGGGTTCCTGCTGAAAGGCCCACCCCAGGCTGTGTCAGAGGGAACGCCAGACAAACCCACACGAGGGACATTCTGCAGAACTGCTGTTCTAAACTCTTGAGGAATGTCAAGGATGTGAAAGACAAAGAAATCTGAGGAAAGTTCCAGGTTTGAGGAGATAAAGAGACATTCGAATGCAATGTGCAATCCTGGATTATAATATTGATCAGTGAGGCAGGGATGATAGCAAAGACATTATTGGAACAATTGGCAAAATTTGTACAAGGTGTGTAAATTTGTCTTTTTATTTATTTTACTTATTTATTATTTTGGCTACACTGGGCCTTCGCTGGGCATGGGCTTCAGTAACTGTGGTGCAGGGGCTTCGTTGCTCCACGGCCTGTGGGATTTTCCCAGACCAGGGATTGAATCTGTGTCCCCTGCATTGACAGGTGGACTCTTAACCACTGGGCCACCAGTGAAGCCCCGAGCTGTGTAAATTTGATCAGAGTAAAGTACTGTGTTAAATTTCCAGGCTTTGATAAATGCATTGTGGTTTTGTAAGTAAATACCTTGTTTTTGAGAAAGTCCCTGGAAACCTTAAGGGACAAAGGGGCTCGTGTCTGCAACCTACTCTCAAACAATTGAGAAAAAATAATAATGTGTGTGCACGCATGTGTTTCCAAACAGACCTGCAGTGTCTGAACCTCAGGGATCTCCAGGAGGAGGGAATGGTCAGTATCTCGGGGGTCCCCAGGGAAGGGGTCCTCCCCAGGAGGAGGTGGAGTTCCCCTACATCCTGGCTGTCCTGGGCCTTTGCCTTTTTCCCCAGAGGGTCTTGCAAGTAAAACATGAAGTAAGGACAGCAGAGAGTTCAGGACCCAGTAGGGAGCTTCCCCACTCCTCCCGGTTCTGGGAGTGGATGGCTAACAGGGAACCGGGGCTGCAGCAGCTCTGCCCACACGTATCTCTTCCTTGTCTTGCCCAGGGCTCCTGCCTCCAGGGCCCAACGAGCTGCACCTGGTCCGACCCAGTGGTTTCACTTAGATCTGCCTCTGCCAGGCTGTCTGGGGACACCACTGTGTCTGCCTGTCTGTCTGCCTCTCTGACAACGCTGCGTCCCTGGCCTGCTCCTGCCCCACTGGGAAGCAGAGTGATAGTGCTTCTGGGGGCCGGCAGTTTCAGAGGCAGAGAAGGGGCTCCAGCCCAGGAGGAGGGAAGAAGGGAAGGGCAGGCTGGGTGAGAGGACCCTCAGGGTGGCTGACACCATTCAGCGAGGCTCTTACCAGTTTCTGGCACCAGGCGCAGCCGGGGCCCGACTCGATGCAGTCCCGGCAGGTGCTGACCTTGTACTTGGTGCACTCCTGGGACAGGACTGGGAGAGAGACACGGGCTGGTGAGCCGGCACCGGTCGACCCCCCTCTCCCAGAGATGGCGGGCCTTCCAAGGGCAACAGTGAGGGGCTGGGGGCTGTGAATGGATGACCAAGCCCGCAGGCAGGGGTGGTGGAGAACGAGGGCCAATGGGAGGATCAGGAAGCAGGGAGGAAACCAGGGCCCACGGGATGCTGTCTTCAGTGGGGTGGGGCCCAGGTCAGCCCCAGGTAGAGGGGCAGGGGAGGGCAGAGCAGGGCCTTTCCTAAGGCCCCGCCCAGGAGGGTGCGAGGGTGGGTCCCGCTGTTCCCGGGAGGAGCCACCCCCGTGGGACTCACCGGACTGGAGGGCAAGCAGGCCCGCTAGGAGCAGCAGCTGGGGGCGCTGGCGCAGCATGTCCTGAGGAGGGAAGAGGCAGTGACATAGCTTCAGACCCCAGACTCTGGGCCTGGAGACACAGAGTTGGGAGGCCCAGTCCCTGCTGCTGAGGGCTGCTCAGCGGTGGGGTGGGGCCCACACAGGTCAGTCTCCCTTACCCCCTCACCCAGGCTGTGTGACCAGCAGGGGAGGAGGCCTGAGCTGGTCATGTGCTCCACTCCGCTGAGCCATCCTGACCTCCAAGGGTGAGCAGGGAGTGGGCCTCCTGCCAGTGACACACATACACACACACACACGCACACACCACACAGGTGTGCCTGAGGGGTGGCAGGCTCTGGGTCAGGGCCCTGTGTCACCTTTGTGGCCCTGAGTCCTCAGCGAATTGAGCTGAGCTTGGAGCAGAGACTCGGTGTGCCCAGGCCTCCTGGCAGGAGGCAGAACCAGGATTGTGCTGGCTGCCTGCTGGACGCCTGCCCCCAGGGCGAGGAGGTGTGACTGGACAGGCCCTGCCCACCCCATCCTCTGCTTGCCTCTTGTTTACAGAAAAGCTGTGGTCTCCCAGGCCTGGCTGGGGAATTATGATCAAAGGATGTGAATGTGTAGTAACAGCGGCAGTTGGGCCGGGAGAACTGCTAAGAATTTAAACAGTAATTCAGCCATGTGGCAGTCACAGAAGCTTTAGTTTCTCCCTGAAGTACCTAGATAACAGTCTCTGAGATACATTTCCTAGGTTGTTTTACAGAAGCTAAAATCCCCACCAAACAGAAGAAGCTGACTGAATGATGACCATGAACACACGGCCCCGGGACCTACTGGATCCTGAGGACTGATAATGTTAACCCCTGTGATCCTGCCCTATTACCTCATCATCAACCAATCAGAGAACTGGACACAAACTGATCACATACTCTGCTAAGCCCCCTCCCTCCTTTTGGCTTTAAAAATGCTTTGTCGAAATCTTCGAGGAGCTCGGGGATTTGGGGGTGGGGCCTGAGCCACAATCTCTTTGCTCGGCCCTGCAGTAAGCTTTTCGCTGCTCCAAGGTGTTTCGGTTTGTCTGGCCTCACTCTGCGTCGGGCACTTGAGCTTGGGCTAGTGGCCAGCACACAGTCCTGCAGAGCCACCACCTGCCTTACCTGCAGCCACCAGCTGTAGGCCACTGCCATTGTGTTTTTCTTATTCCGCACCTGCTGTCCTTAGAAACCCAGCACCTGGAGTGAGGCCTGGACCGGGCGTTGGGTCATCACTGACTGGTCCTGATGCTCCCCAGGCACTGTGGCGGGGGCGGGGCGGGAGGCTGGTATGCTGGTTCTGGCATTGGGTCTTGGAGGTGGAGGCAGCACCTTCAAACCCACTGCCTGCTGCGAGGGACCCAGCCAGCTGGCTCCGCCCTCAGGGAGTTGCTGCCCACCCCCTCCCTGGAAGTGTCCCAGGGACCCAGATCCGGCCCAAAGTGACAGACCTCCTCTAACTTAGCTTCCAGGAGGGATGGCAGGGCTTCCTGGGCACATGAGCCCCCAGGTCTGAGAAACCTGTAGGGCTGCGGCCTTTTAATCTAAGAGAGTGGAGAGAGTGCTGAGAAGCCAGCAAACCAGAGGCAGCGGACAGGAAGTGGCTGTGTTTTATCAGAAACCAAGATCAAACCAAGATGAACAGGCTCGCCCTGAATACCTTGCCCAGTGCACTGCTGATGGTGTTGGCCAGCACGGTGGCCTCGGGGTCCCAGATCTGGGCCCGCAGAGGCTCCGGCCCAAGGTGTGCTTGTGTGGCCGGCCACGTGGTCCCTGCTGTGGCCCCTGCTGTGGCCTGTGGGCTCTGGGTGCCCGTGGGGTGGGTCGTGCCCGAGCCTCTGCTCTCCCATAACCTCTGCATGTGTACCAGGGGCTCTGGGTGGGGGAGGACCCCAGGGTGCCCCTGGGAATTCCCAGTCCTTTTGAGTTCCACCCAGCCTCACCCTGCTGTCTTTTCAGAGGGACCTTGCTCCCTGGTCCCTGCCAAAATTACAATCAGGAGCTAGAAATGTCAAAATGGAACCGTGGATCCTTCCTGTTCGGGTCAAAAGCAGAACTCATGCCCTGCTCTGGCCTCCAGGGTCACAGAGTGGAACTAGGAAGAAGGTTTCAGTTCACTGCATGCCCACCCATTTGTGAAAGCCCGGAGTTGCCCCAGAGTTCTCCCAGTCCTTTCAGGTTCCACAGCCGGGTGGCCTGTCGGGCCAGTGTGTGCCCATGACCTCAGCTGACCAGGGCACTGCCAGATCCGGGCGGCCTCAGGAGAGCACCCCACATCTGAGCCAGAAGTGGCTCCAACTAGAGGAGGGGAACCCCGCATCCCAAGTGCCCCAACCATGCATGTGGCCTAGTAGGGGGGCTATAACCCCAGCTCTCCATGCTTGTTCCTGTGGCCACAGATGGAACCCCAAAGGGTCAGCTGGCAGGTAACCCCATCCTGGCCTTCCTGGCCTATGGAAGCTAAGGCCCCTCAGCACCAGGCTGCGGACCCTGAGCTGCTCACAGCTGGAGCCCCTCCCACACAGGGGGGATGGCGAGGGGTGGGGAGAGGGGAGGGGAGCCGATCACAGCTGGAGTGGTACCCCTGGAGCCCCTGCCACCTGGAGGGAAGGGAGTGTACCTCGGTTAGGCAAGACAACCCACAGGCCGCAGGTCCTTCCCTTGACCGCAGGAAGCTAGTAGGGGGGGTGGTCTGTCCCCACAAGTGTCGTCCCCACTCGCTTCCTCACTCAAGCATTGGGACAGCCTCTGCCAATGGCTCCAGCCTGGCCCCGGTGTCCACAGCCCCTCAGGGACAGGACACCTGGACACACGGCAGCTCTGGGAGCTGAGGGCGGCCAGCCGGGAGCAGAGGCAGGGCCTGCAGCCAGCCCTGTGCTCAGCTGCAGGCAGAGGTCACAGCACCCGTGCCCCGCGGCCAGGACTGGCTACCAGAGCCTTGATGCCTGAAACCAGCATCACGGGGCTTTGCAGACTGAGACCCCTCTGGGTGCCGATGGCTCAGGTCAGTGTCAGTCCGGGTCCCCCAGCGACACGCTGTGCCTCAGCTCTCTGTGTGCCTGGAGGGGCTTGCAGGCCTGGACCAGCTTGAAGAGCCCTCATGTACTTGGGGCGCTGACTCAGCTGGGACAGCTGGTCCAAGAGCAAGGAGGAGGCGCTCCAGCCGGCCACCCGAGCCCAGGTGTGTGGTGCCTCCCTGATGATGTGCCAGCCTGAAGGCTGCACTGCACGCTCCTCAGATCAAAGGGCAGCCCAGCACCAGGACTCAAGGTGCAAAACCCCAAGTCCAGGCAGGTTCAGAAACCCAAGGCCACCCCCACCCCACCCCCACCGCCCAACCCACTGCCACTGGCAAGGATTTTGCATCAGAGTCACCCTTGAGCTTGCCCTTGCCCAGCAGGGGGGCGCTGGCGCAACTGAGTGCAGCCACAGAAGTGGTTCATCTGGAGACCCCGGGCGCCCTGAGGATTACCCTTCACAGTGAACAGAGCTCTGAGCTTCAGGGACTGAGACTCAAAAGAAAAACTGAATCTATTCCTTTCAAACCCCACACACGCCACAAAACCCCATAGTTCATATTTGGTAAAAGACAAGAAAAAGAGGAAACATCAACAAAGGGAGAAAAGTTTGAGCAAGAGGCAGTGGGAGGCCCACATCCGAGGCAGGGCGAGCTGATGTCAGATCAGCTTCCTGTCAAAGACAAAGCCTCTGCCAAAGTGCAGACCCCTAGATGAGGCCCCTCTGACTGCCATCAGAGCCTGCCATAAACCCAGAGGCATGGCCAGTAAGTGACGAGGAACAGAAGCGCCCTGGGGAGGTTACAAGAGGAGAAGGCAGTGTCCAGATGCACCCTGGGAGGTGAGGATTCAAGCCTCTTTCATGTAGAAAAAGTGTTTATATCAACCTTTAAACAGGTATCAACCTTTAAAACCAAAAAGACAAAGTTAAGATGTAGTTGTGTCTGCTTTATGTAAAGACAAGAAAGAATTGGACAGAAGCAGATTGCAACAGAGGCTTGAACCCCCACCTCCACTCCAGGACTTAGAGTTTCAGAGAGACCAGGGAAGAGGAGGAAACCACCCACCGATTCTCCAAACCCACACATTCTCAGGCCCATGAAAACCCACCATACACGTTCACCACTGCTCAATTCACTGTCCATTGCAGAAATTTTCAGGGCCATATTTTCTGGCCAAATGGAAAAAAAAATTGATGCCCCCCCACACAGTTGCTAATTGGAACCTTTAAGGCACTCTGCTCAACATCGCTTGAGTTCAAGAGGAAATCAAGTTTAATGTTTACAGACACGTCAGAAAGGAGAGCGCACAGTGCTCACTGATCAACATGGTGAAAACCTCTGTCCCTGCAGAGACAGAAGCCTAAGGGCCTGGGTGGCTTTGTGCCAGATGAAAAGGAGTGATGACGCACACCTGCAGGACAGAGAGCTCAAGGCGAGAGAAAGAGCCAAGGGCTTAGGAAGTGAGGTGAGGGAGGGAGGAAACAGACAATAGAAGAAGCTGGAGAGTCTGAAAACAAATGCAAAAGCTGCAACTGATAATTACACCGAAACCCATTTCTTTGGAAAAAGCAATCCAGTAGGTGTCATCTGGAAGAGAGTGTGTGTGGCAGGTGCCAGGGAGCTTAGAAAGGGAAGGGGCAAGGTGGCTGCCAGCTGGGCAGTGGCCTCTGAAACTCATCTAGAAGCTTTGGGACAGAGTTGGTGCCGCCCTGAACCTCAGACCAATGGCCAGGAGAGAGAAGTGAGCAGCAGGACTCTGGCCTTGGAAGGTGCAGGGCAGAGCACGTTCCTGGGGAGATGCGCCCCCTTCACATCATGGGCCAGGTCAGCCCAGGTGCAGGAAATGAAACGATTAAAGGAATGAGAGACTGCGTATTTCAGAGTAAGGATGCTGAGCATAAAAACTAAGGGAGAAGCTGTTAGAAGATAGACTCTGAGACGAAAACCCTAATTTGAAAAGACACATCCCAGTTGTTTATTGCAGTGCTGTTTACAGTAGCCAGGACATGGAAGCGACCTAAATGTCCATCAATAGAGGAATGGACAAAGAAGATTTGGTATATATATATGATGGAATATTACTCAGCCAGGAGAAAAGTTTGCCTGGAGAAATGTCAATAACCTCAGATATGCAGATGATATCACCCTTATGGCAGAAATCGAAGAAGAACTAAAGAGCCTCTTGATGAAGGTGAAAGAGGAGAGTGAAAAAGCTGGCTTAAAAAAACATTCAAAAAACGAAGATCATGGTATCCAGTCCCATCACTTCATGGCATATAGATGGGGAAACAATAGAAACAGTGACAGACTTTATTTTCTTGGGCTCCAAAATCACTGCAGATGGTGACTGCAGCCATGAAATTAAAAGACAGTTGCTCCTTGGAAGAAAAGCTATGACCAACCTAGACAGCGTATTAAAAAGCAGAGACATTACTTTGCCAACAAAGGTCCATATGGTCAAAGCTATGGTTTTTCCAGTGGTCATGTATGCATGTGAGAGTTGGACCATCAAGAAGGCTGAGAGCTGAAGAAATGCTGCTTTTGAACTGTGGTGTTGGAGAAGACTCTTGAGAGTCCCTTGGACTGCAAGGAGATCCAACCAGTCAATCCTAAAGGAAATCAAGCCTGAATATTCATTGGAAGGACTGATGCTGAAGCTGAAGCTACAATACTTTGGCCATCTAACCCGAAGAATTGACTCATTAAGAAAGACCCTGAAGCTGAGAAAGATAGAAGGCAGGAGGGGAAGGGGATGACAGAGGATGAGATGGTTGGATGGCATCACTGACTCAATGAACATGAGTTTGAGCAAGCTCCAGGAGATGGTGAAGGACAGGGAAGCCTGTTGTGCTGCAGTCCATGGGGTCAGAAAGAATCAGACCCGACTGAGTGACTGAACAACAACATTACTCAGCTGTAAAAAGCATGATATAATGCCATTTGCAGCAATATGGATAGATCTAGAGATTGTCATTTGAATGAAGTAAGTCAAAAAGAGAAAGACAAATGATATGAAACCATATCATATCACTTATATGTAGAATCTGAAAATTGGTACAAATGAATTAATTTACAAAACAGAAACATATTCACAGACATAGAAAACAAACTTCTGGTTACCAAAGGGGAGAGAGTGGGAAAGGATAAATTAGGAGTTTGGGATTAACATTTACACACTGTTGCTGCTGCTAAGTCACTTCAGTCATGTCCGACTCTGTGCGACCCCATAGATGGCAGCCCACCAGGCTCCGACATCCCTGGGATTCTCCAAGCAAGAACAATGGAGTGGGTTGCCATTTCCTTCTCCAATGCATGAAAGTGAAAAGTGAAAGTGAAGTTGCGGGCTCCTCCATCCATGGGATTTTCCAGGCAAGAGTACTAGAGTAGGGTGCCATTGCCTTCTCCAAACATTTACACACTACTATATATAAAATAGGTAAATAAGAAGGACCTACTGTAGAGAACAGGGAAGGGAACCATATTCAATGTCTGTAATAACCTATAACCTATAATGGGAAGGAGAAGGAAATGGCAACCCTCTTTAGTATTGTTGCCTGGAGAATCCCATGGACAGAGAAGCCTGGCAAGCTAAGGTCCATAGGGTTGCACAGGGCTGGACACGACTGAAGCAACTTAGCATGCCCGTACACACGCATAATAGAAAAGAAACTGGAAAAGAATGTATATATATATACAGAATCAATTTTCTGTGCACCTGCATCAGTGTAAATCAACTACACTTCAACAAATTAAATAAAAAAGAAGACTGACTCTAAAAACAAAGTTTGTAGATAAAAAATTGAGTAGATGAAAACATTCAGTATTTGTCTCATGCAGAAGGTGAATGGTAATTTTTGTGTCTAAGGAAATCTCAGGAATAAAAGCAAAAAGGCAAATACCCCATAGAAAAGTCTGTTGTAAACACAAAATGCAGAAGAGAAGAAATGAAACTTGTTCTCAAACATTTGAAAAGGCTGCTCTGGATGATAATCAGGTATTCCAATCAAAGTACCTAGATTCCTGGTCTAGTTATCAAGCTGGACACTGTTTTTAACAACTGTGATGCTCACGAGTGGAACCTACACAGAGGGAAAATGTGTGAACGGTGAGTCCAGCTCAATTTTTCCAATAAAATGTTGCTGTGTGAAAAAAAAGTAAGTGAACAATAACCAAACTAGGCCGTTTCTGCTGGATGGTGGCATTGCAAGTGTTTTCAATTTTCTTCATTATCCCAGTTTGTATTTTTCAAACTGCTACAATAAACATATAAACTGATTTTTTAAAAATTCATACATTTAAGAAAATTTCAATTCTGTGGTGCTCGATGCATTGCTTTAAAATATCTCTGGGTTCCCAAAGTGGTCAGTTTTTCTGTCCCCAGTGCGGACAGAGGGCAGTCCTCAGTCCACAGACTGAGGGCAAGTGACTCTCTGCTGGGACGCCGGCTCCCAACTCGGTCACTCATTCACTCATTCTCAGAACAAGTGCTACCTGTCTGGTCTCTGGCACTGTTCTCGATCCTAGGATTTTGACTTCTGCCAAGCCCTTGTGGTGCGCCACACCTCTGTCCCTCCCCCAAATTCCCATCACCCTGAAACCCTCACCACTGCAAAGCCAATGCACAGCCACATCCATGCTGTTTAGAAAATGAACTGGGGGCTTCCCTGGTGGTCCAGTGGCTAAGACTCCGTGCTCCCAGTGCAGGGGGCCCGGGTTCAATCCCTGGTCAGGGAACTAGATCCCACAGGCCACAACTAAGAGTTTGCTTGCTGCAACTAAGAACTGGCACGGCAAAATAAAAATAAATATTAAAAAAAAATGAATTGGTGGATTTTCGTCACTAGATATTCAACAAGGGCCTCCAGAACACTGTTGAACGGTTCCAACTTGCAACTAACTATAAAGCGTTTACTTTTCGTCTTTTGTAACCAGATACGAATAAACATGTTTACAAAGTAAAACCACAGATGGGTGGGAGCACTGGTCCCGCTGGGCTGCCGTTCTGTGTGTCCCCGCCCTCGGGGCACTGGAAGAGGACCGTGCCCCATGCTTGGGGAGGCCCCTCAGGCAGGAGCCCTGGCCCTGCTGAGGTCTCGCCCGTCAAGGAAGCTGGCCTCAGTCCCTGACTTACTCCTCATCCAGCCAGGGAACACTTCCAGCTACTCCTAGCTATAGCCCAGGGCACAACTCCCCCGGACGACCCTCCCCTGGAAGCTTCCAGAGTGGTGGAATCAGGCCGCGTGGGTGTGAAGGTCTCTGCATTGCAGACTGGCCAGATCTGAGCACCCAGGAATCTGACCCCACACTGTGGGCTCTGTGGTGACCCGTGGGCAGAGGGCGGAGGCCGTGAAGGCCTGGGCCACAGCGACCTGACCACGGCAGGCACGGCCAGTCTTCAGGGGGAGCCTCAGGCAGCGGGCGTGGTCCCTGCCTGGACAGTCACTCAGGACCCCAGGTCCCAGAGGACCAGGGCTGGGTGATGCCCACAGCAGCCCCCTGTGGGCCTGGCTGCCACTGACACCCACAGCCTCAATTCGTCAGCAGCTCCCTGGCGTGGGGAGGCCAGACCTGCTCCCCATTCCCAGAGGTGGGGGAACCAGACCTGCTCCCCATTCCCAGGGGTGGGGGAACCAGATCTGCTCCCATTCCTAGGGGTGGGGGGCCAGACCTGCTCCAATTCTCCCAGGGGTAGGGATGGTGGCTCTGAGGGTCCCTAAGCCCCACAGCCAGGACAGATGCCAGGACTGGAGCCCCCATCAACCTGACCCCAGGGTTGCTATGCCTAAGTCTATGCCCAGTGCCAAGTGACTGTGGACAGGTCACAGTGACTTCCCATTCTGGACCTCGGTTTCCTCCCGGTCACAGAGAGCCAGGGGTGCTGTGAGCGTGAGTCTCATGTGCCAAGTACACAGGCCCAAGGGACCCAGATGTTTGCTCAAACTCTTCTCTGAATGTGCTGCAAAGATGTCTCTTAGACGGAGTCAACATTGAATCAGTGGACTCTGGGTAAAGCGGATTGCCCTCAATGCTGTGGTTGGGCCTCATCCAATCAGTTGAAGGCCTTAAAGGAAAGATGGGGTCCCCCAGGAGGAGAGGCCTCTGCCTCTGGACAGCCCGGAACTCCAGCTGTAGCATCAGCTCTCTGCGGGTTCTCCAGCCTGTCCTGCAGACTTGCGGTCTGTCAGCCTCCATAGTTTCACAGGTCAGCTCCACCAAACCAACCTGTCTCTCTGTACAAACACATGCAAACACGTGCACATGTTTACACACACACACACACACACACACACGTGCACGTGTCCTGTTGGCTCTGTCTCTCTGGGGAGCCCACACTTCATAGCTCCCAGGAGAAGCACCTCAGGTTCAGGGAAAGCTGCTGGCATTTTTTGACAGCACCTCCAGGTAGGTGGGCACAGCTGTGCCTTCCTGCTCTGTGTGTTTCAGAAGCGGCAAGGGTGCCTGGCTCCCACATCTCTCTGCCCCCAGCAGAGCCCTGCAGTGGTGGCACCCCAGCCCCGAGTCCATGTGCTCGGCTGCAGACCTGGCCTCATGGGGTGCCATGCTAAACGGGGATCGTGCCAGGGCTCACGTGGAAGCTTGAGTCTGCTGGCTCCCTGGCACCCCCAGCCCTGCTGCTCGACTGCTGGGACGGTGAGCAGCCTGGACACCCCTAGCTATTGGGGGGGACCCTGGAACAAGCAGGAAGGCCTGCCCGGGTCACAGATTGGCAGCTTGGGGACTTAACTGCACCTGCTGCGTCACCAAGATGCCCACTCACCAGTGGTGGGAGCGACTGGAGACCCCAGGCCCGCCCTAGGGCTGCCGTCCGCACGGCCTGCCCTGCCCAGGGTCAGGGGGTGAGTGGGGGAAGGTAGGGGAGGTGGGGGAGGGGAAGGCGGGGGACATGGCTCTTTCTGAACAGCCCAGGTTCCCTGCCCACTGCAGCAGCTGGACATGGACTTCATCAGCCTGACCATGACCCCATTCCAGGGACAGGGCCCCAGAGGCCAAGGGGGTGACAGATGGCAGCATGGCTGGGACAGGTGGGTCTTGGCATCCCAGGGCCCCTGGGGCTTGGCCCCCCACCCTGTCAGCCACTTGCTCAGTAGGTGCAGGAGGTTTGGGTGGTGCCTCCTTCAGACCTCAGCTCCTGGCTCAGGTGGGATTGGGTGAGATGACCTACAGCCCATTTTAGGTCTTGTTTAGGGAAAAGGGAAATGGACAGGGGCCAATTAGCATTGCAGCCCCGCCCACCTGCGGTGTCACTGGGACTTCACTGTTCCCAGAACTGGCATTCTCAGCTGGCCCCACCACCCACAGGGGCTTAGTCACTAGCGCCTGGTAGCTGCCCCCGTGATGTCGGCTCCAGAGGGACTGAGGGACACACGCACAGTGACAGGTGTGCAGGCTACCGGGCCCCACCCCCACATGCCTTCCAGATCAGGGGGGCCAGAGTCACATGGGGCCCCTCGGGCTCCATGCTGCCCCACCCACGGGGTGAAAACCTCTCCACAGTCCAGTAACCAGCCAGGCATGGCCTGAGCTGAACTTGTGGGGCCCTATGGACACAAGGCCAGCCTTGCCCACAGGCCCACATCGCCACCTCCCAGGGAAGTGGTTTTCGAATCACAAGTCGATTAGACCATCAGCTGGAGTGCAAACTACTAGCCCATTTCACAGATGGAGGCTGAGCAGCCAGCCTGGCCCCAGCCGTTTGGCCAGTGTGTGGGCGGGCCTCTCCCATCCCCTGGACAGCGACGCCCCCTCTGCTGAGCTTCTGAGAGGCCCCTGACTTTCTGGGGTATCTCCCCTCAGAAACCTCCAGGAGCTGACTGTGACCTGCCCCAGGGCTGCGCTGGCTTGGTCCAAGCCAACAGCTGTGGGCAGGCACGTCCATGCAGATTTCAGCTGAGAAACCCGAGGCCGGCGGGGCTGAGTCTGGCTGCCTGGCCAGCCGAGCTCCCAGGAAATATCTCAATTTACTCCCGTCGGGACAAATCCCAGGGCAGCCAGGAGTCCCCTTTCCCTGAACTCATCTGGGTCCTTGGACCCTTGTCCCCACACTCCCAGGGGACAGGCCTCCAAGGGCCTGGTTGCGGGAGATTTAGGTCACACACCCAATGACCGCCTAAAGCTTTAACTGTCTCCCCGCATTTTCACATCATTAGGCCAGAACTCATGAGCCTCTGGACCCTGAGAGAAGAAGCAGACCTGCCTTCAACACAATGCACCATGGACACAAACACACACAGACACACACACAATGCACCTGGATACACACACAGACAGACACACACAAAGCACTGTGGACACACACATACGCACAGAGACACATACACTCAGAGGTACCACATGCACACAGACACACACACAGAACAAACACACACAGACACAAAATGCACCATGCACACACAGACACACACAGACACATACACTCAGAGGCACCACACACACACACAGGGGCTCGCTGGAGGACAGACCTGCCCGGCCAACTGTGGAAGCATGAAGAGAGGATGGGGACAGACCAGGGCAGGAAGAGGAGGGCACGGGGCAGGAGGAGGAGGGGGAGGCCCGGGAACCCTCCTTCAGAGCCCGGCCGCGCGGACCCCGTACCCCCGAGAGGGGCCTGGCCTGCCTCCAGCCTCCTTCTGGCTCTGCGGGGCCTAGTGGCCCCCAGATCAGGGGCTCAGCAAGCGCCTGGGCCTTGTTGAGAGACTCCCACGGCGGGACCGAGGCTGAGGTCTGCGCGCATCCTTCCGCCACGCTGGTCCCATGCCCTTGGTTACATGCCTCCCGGCAGCCAGTAGCTCTGCAGCAGTGGGCTCAGCGCTTCCCCTTGTGGGGTCTCAGCTCAAGGGGCCTGGAGCGGACGACCAGGGCCACCGGGGCCCCCGCAGCCTGGGCTCCTCGGAGCTGCTTCCCTCGGGAAAGACAGCAGCCGGGGCCTCAAGACTGAGCAGTTCCCCTTCAGAGAAGCTAGCCCGGACACAGAGGAGCCTCTGTCCACTCACCCCTGGATGCCCTGGAGACCTCGGCAGGGGTGTCCCAGCTGGACTGGCAGGGGCTTCGGCTCTGCTCTTCACCAGGCTGGTGCTTCACGGATCTGGGAAGACACTGGCCACTGGAGACCCCACGGGTGAAGGCGCGGTGCTTCCTGTTCTAAGTCAGCAACTTGGAGGAAGTAGTTACATGTGCTTGATTGCACCACTTGGGGCCCGTCATCCAGCCCCGGCCCCTCTGCCTACACAGCTCCAGCCCGGGGGCTGTCAGAAGAACAACATGCACACAGACACACCATCCCTTATACATGCTCAGGGCGGGAAGCGGAACAGGGTGGGAGCGGATGGAGCAGGAGCAGGGCCCCTGGCAGCACCGCCTGTGCCCTCAGGGGATGGGGAACCCTGGAGGGCAGTGCCCAGGAATTTGCACCCCTGGAAGGGACAGCTTGCAGACCGAGCACACCCATCAGAGAAGAAGCAGACAGGCACAGAGGTTCCAAACTTGTATCACAGAAATGGAAAAGCATCACAGGGCCCGAAGGGCAGAACAAGAAAGTGGAGAGCAAATCAGTGAGCAGGCTGTGGGATCAGCTGGGGGGACAAAGGAAAAAGAGACTCAGAGACAGAGATAGAGAGAGACAGAGAGACAGACAGCACACAGGAGGAAGGGGAGGATAAGGATGAGGAGGAAGAGAGGAGAAGAGGAGACACAGACTGATTACATCCACAAAGAAACAGAAAGCAGAACCTTCAGATGAACCCAGTCTCACAAACATAAACTACCCTTAACTCTGTTTGGAAGATGCAATCTCAAAGACAGATAGATGGAGAAATCCAAGAGGAATCCAAGGGTGGGTGTGGGGGCAACAGTAACCAAAGAAATAAGTACAAATTGTTGAGCCTAAGTAACTGTTGATTTTAAACAAATGATAGGAAACATTTAATATTTAAATTAAATTTTAATATTTTAATATTTAATTTTAATAATACATTGTGACTTGTTGTTCAGTTGATAAGTCATGTCCGACTCTTTGTGACCCCACGGACTGTAGCACAACAGGCTTCCCTGTCCTTCACCATCTCCTGGAGTTTGCTCAAACTCACATCTATTGAGTCAGTGATGCCATCCAACTGTCTCATCCTCTGTCACCCACCTCTCCTGCCCCCAGTCTTTCCCAGCATCAGGGTCTTTTCCAATGCGTCAGCTCTTCACATCAGGTGGCCAAAGTACCGGAGCTTCAGCTTCAACATCAGTCCTTCCAATGAATATGCAGAGTTGATTTCCTTTAGGATTGACCGGTTTGATCTCCTTGCTGTCCAAGGGACTTTCAAGACTCTTCTCCAGCATCACAATTTGAAAGCATGGATTTTTTGGTGCTCAGATAGGAAACATTTAATTTTACACGTGGTAACTATTAAAACTCTTCTAAAGAAGAGAAATAGGCAGGTCTTCCCTGGTGGTCCAATGCTTAATAACCTGCCTGGCAATGCAGGGGACATGGGTTCAATTCCTGCTTGGGGAACTGAGATCCCATATGCTGCGGAGCAATTAAACCTGAGCACCACAACTACGGAGCCTGTGCACCCTGGAGCCTGCGCTCCACAAGAGAAGCCACTGCAGTGAGAAGCCTGCACGCCACCACTAGAGAAAGCCCACGAGCAGCAACAAAGACCCAGGGTGGCCAAAAGTCAATAAAATAAGTAAGTAAATATTTTTTTAAAAGAACAGAAATAGGAAGTACACAGCTGAAGAAGAAGGAAATATGAGAAAAAAAATTTTTTAAGGCAGAAGCAATAGAACAACAAGAAAGGACTGTGAACTAAAAGCACACAGTAAGACTTTAGGAATGGTTTCAAAAATTCCAGAGAACACAGAGTTCCAGGGTTGCAGCACCTGTGAACAGGCCAATCTCTCCCTGTTCAAATACAGTCTTGGTGACTTTTTTTGAAAAAAAGAACAAGTTCCAATTAGATGTCTTCTATAAATGGAACTTCCTCTTTATGGAACTATTTCAGAAAATACGACAAAAAAGGAAGAGATTGAGATGCAGCAGTGACTGCCCCTGGCAGTGACCCCACAGAGACATGCCAGTCACAGAGACACCCCTGCCACTCACAGACATGTCATCTGCTGCCCTAGGCCTTGGAACATGTCGCAACAGACACTAAGATAATCATAAAGTAAATAAAATAACTGATGCTGAAGCTGAAACTCCAATACTTTGGCCACCTGATGCGGAGAACTGACTCATTGGAAAAGACCCGGATGCTGGGAAAGATTGAGGGCAGGAGGAGAAGGGGATGACAGAGGATGAGATGGTTGGATGGCATCACTGACTCAACGGACATGAGTTTGGGTAAACTCCGGGAGTTGGTGATGGACAGGGAGGCCTGGAGTGCTGCAGTCCATAGGGTCACAAAGAGTCGGACACGACTGAGCGACAGAACTTAACCGAACTGAAATAAAAGAAACAATGTTTACTCTTGAACCCCAATCACATCAACACTTTATCCCTTTGATTGGGAACAAGGAGGACAGAGGGCTGGGCTAGTGGGCGTGGCAGAGATGAGAGAGCACCATCAAGGCTGGAAAGAAGCCCCCAGGACCAAGAGAGGTTGCATGAGAGAAGAGTAGTTGTGGGAACCCCAAGACAGGAGACTGGAGAGACAGGAGCCACTTACCACGCCTGGACCGCAGGACATTCACAAACTACCGTCAACAGCTTTAGGCTTGTTAAAGGTTCCGTGATTATCTTAAAGAATCACCACCTTTTAGAGTCTCAAGTTAAGATATTTGCACAGGGTGTTTCGGGTTTGCTTCCAAACAATCAGGGGTGTGGTAGGTGGGAGAGAGTGGAAAGTGAAAGTGAAGTCGCTCAGTTGTGTCCGACTCTGCGACCCCGTGGACTGTAGCCTATCAGGCTTCTCTGTCCATGGGATTCTCCAGGCAAGAATACTGGAGTGGGTAGCCATTTCCTTCTCCAGGGGGTCTTCCCGACCCAGGGATCTAGCCCCGGTCTCCTGCATTGGAGGCAGACGCTTTAACCTCTGAGCCACCAGGAAAGCCCACCAGGGAGAGAGTGGGCAGGGATGTAAATAAGACAAGATTAGCCAGGAATTGATTGTTGTTGAAGCAGATGCTGAGGACACATGGATTCACTAAACTGTCTGGTCTATTTGTATATGTGTAAAATTTTCTGTAGTAAAAATTTTTAATTCTAAAAAGAAGCATAAAGTTGCCTAATGGGGGTAGAGGTTCAGTTTTGCAAAATGAAAAAGTTCCAGAGTTTAGTTGCGTGACAGTGTGAATATATTTCATAATAGTGAACTTTACACTTAAAAATGGTAAAGATGGCTAAATTGATGTTATGTATTTTACCATAATTAGAAAGAAAAAATGTTACCTATTAAATTGTTAAAAGTGACATTGAAGGCTGAAAATAAAGGATTGGAAAACATACATATCACATAACAAAATACTAAAGATACAATATAGAGATAACATTAAAAGATAGAATTAAATGCAAAAAAAACCACATTAAATGAATAAAGATGTACATAATGAAAGTTCCAATCCACAAAGAAAGTTCAGCCATCCTAAATATATACTAAACAAAATCACAATACATGAAAAATAAAAACTGACAAATACGTAAGTGAACAGATACAACCACAAACATAGCAAGCATCTTAATATGCCTCTCTCAGAAATGAATAGATCCCAAAGAAAATTAGGTCTATGGAGAACTTGAGGAATATAATCCCCAGAGGCAGGCATGGCAACTCACTCCAGTATTACTGCCTGGAGAATCCCATGGACAGAGGAGCGTGGTGGGCTACTGTTGCAAAGAGTTGGACATGACTGAAGCAACTTAGCACACGCTCACAACCCTTTATTTTTAACTTGTATGCAGTAAAGTTAAAAAGGGAGGGAAGTAACAAGCAGATCATTTATTAAGCCACAAAGGAAATTTCCATTTGTTCCAAAGCACAGAGATCATAAGGAGGCCAAATTCAGTGTAATAAAAGTAGATGACAAGTAAAGAAGGTTGTGTGTATATTAGTTACTCAGTTGTGTCTGACACTTTGTGACCCTAGACTACTCTGTCCATGGAATTCTCCAGGCAAGAATACTGGAGTGGGTAGCCATTCCCTTTTCCAGGGGATCTTCCTGATCCAGAGATGGAGACCTGGTCTCTTGCCCTGCAGGCAGATTCTCTCCTGTCTGAGCCACTAGGGAAGCCCGAAGCAAAGAATAGCAGTAAAGAAAACCCAGCACTCCCAAACTGGAGCCAAACCCAAAATGGAATAAAAAGATAACTTGTGGCCTTTCATGCACAAGAGGAAGCAATTAAAGTATGGTTCTGGAGCTGTCTGCATCCATACAAGACACCCAAAACCATAACACTGAGGTTAAATTTAAAAACAAACTGCAGAAGAAGGCTTCCTACTACACCATGCACATTTGATATGATCCCAGGAAAAGCACCCACACACTCAGGAACCCACGTCTAGGGCAGCGGCTGCCTCTGCAAGTGAGAAGGCAGTGGTCCTGGGAGATGGATGCAGAGGGCTTTAGTTTTGTGTTTTAAAGTTTTATGAAGAAGAAAGAAGAAAACTTCTGGGCAAAGTAAAGCAAAATATTAAGATTTGATAAAGTTGGATGGTGGGTATATGGGTGTTGATTATGCTGATCTCCACACTTTTCTATAGTTCAAAATAATTTATTTTCTTTTTTAATGAGCATTTTTAAAACAAAAATTTTATTTATTATTTTTATAGTTTTGGCTATACTGGGACCTTTGTTCCCAACCAGGATTGAATCCTCATCATCCTGCATTGAAAAGTGGAATCTTAACCACTGGATCACCAGGGAAGTTTCCAAATAATTTTTCTTTCTTTTTTTTTTTAAAAGGAACTAACAGGGAGTGACTGCAAATGGGCATGGAGATCTTTTGGGGGTAAGGGAAATACTTTAAAAATGGACTGTGGTGGTGACCGAATAAATTTGCAAATTCAGCTAAAATTCATCATCATTAAATCGTACACTTAATATGAGTGGTATTGGCTTGCAAGCTCTGTCTTAATGCAGCTGTAAAAAAATGAATTTAGATTAAGAATAAGAAAAAAAGGGCCAGTAGCTTCCAGTCCCAGCTGAGACAGAGTAAGCCCAACCCACTCCATCTCTACAGTGACCACAGCTGAAAATATCACACAGGATAAAATGGAGCAACTTTCCAGACAGACTAGGGGTAGAAATCAAAACCTGATGAAAGGCTGCTTTCATTGCAGATGTCTCCTACACCCACGGGTTAGATTCAAGGTAGCTTGAACCCCAGGAGAGACAGGAGGCATGGCCAAGAGAACCCTTCCTTTCTGGTCAGTGGACTGGGAGGAGCAATGCCCTGAAAGACAGGCAGAGTGAAAGAGATGCCCTGTTTCATTTTCCTAGTCTTGCCCTAGAGGCAAATTCCTGTCCCAACGCTGCACCCCCAGCATGGTGGTAGTGGTAGCAGCAGCTACAGCAGCGGAAACTCTGGTCACTTTGACCCACAGGCGACCCAGTCACAGAAAGCAGGAGGCACACCAGTGCAGGAGGCTGAAGTTCCTGCTTTATAGCCAGAGGACAGGAAAGGGAGCCTCAGGAAGCCGGAGAGCTTGGGAGAAATTAATAAGAAGATCAAGAAGGAGAACACATAAAGCTTCACATGAAGTTCCAGACTCAACTCTGGGCTGGGAATGTATGGAAATGACCCAAAAGAGCAAGTCAAAGCCTTTGAGAGTTGAATCATGGTGTAGATAGACCACCGTCAAGGTTGAAAACTGGATCAGGGGGTGCAGATGAGAAGTGGATTCAAACAGCACTGCAGAGAGTCTGAAAAGTAAACTCACATTGGAACCACATCCCACAGGAGGCAGATCTGAACTTGTGGTCTAACCCAACCAGGCTGATGGGTGGGGCGGGGGCAGGGTTGGGGGAAGAGCAATGTTGGAGAACACTGGAAAAGATTTTGAGAGGATCATTAAACAATGTCCAAAATGTTTAAAACATAATCCAAAAGTTCTCAAACAACAATAACAACAAAGAAAATCTGACCAAATTGTAAGAGGAAAAAAAAAAAAAATACTAGCTGCCAACTCTGAGATGATCCAAATGTTGAAATTATCACATAAAGCATTTAAATCGATAACTTAAAATATGCTCTATTATGTAAAAAACACATCTTGAAACAAATGCAGAAATACAAAAACTTCAGCAGCAATATAAAAGCTATAAAAAGAAACAAATGGTATTAAAATATGATTATAGATTTTAAAAAATTCATTGAGTGGGCTTATTAGGAGGGTAGTGAAGACAGCAGAGTGAGTGAACTTGGGGACCAGTAGAAATTATCCAATATTAATGACAGAAAGAAGAAAAGATTGACAACAAATGAAGAGAGCCTGGGGACCTGTGGAATAATATCAAGAGACCTAAGGCTTGTGTCACTGGAGCCCCAGGGTGAGAGGAGTAAAGGGCTGGCCCAGAAAAAGTATTTGAAAAAATAATGGCTGAAAAATGCCCCAAATTTGATGAAAAAATATACTACTGCTACTGCTAAGTCACTTCAGTCGTGTCCGATCTGTGCGACCCCACAGACGGCAGCCCACCAGGCTCCCCCGTCCCTGGGATTCTCCAGGCAAGAACACTGGAGTGGGTTGCCATTCCTTCTCCAATGCATGAAAGTGAAAAGTGAAAGTGAAGTCGCTCAGTCGTATCCGACTCATAGCGACCCCATGGACTGCAGCCTACCAGGCTCCTCCACCCACGGGACTTTCCAGGCAAGAGTACTGGAGTGGGGTGCCATTGCCTTCTCCAAAAAATATACATTTACAGATTAAAGAAGCTTAGCAAACCCCTAACAAGATAAAGCTGAAGAAAATCAAGCCTATACACACCCTACTCAGACTGCTGAAAACCAAAGACACAGAAAAATGTCCCGAAAGCAGCCAGAGTGAAATGACGCATCACATGTAGAAAAGCAATCGCTGGAATAACGGCAGATTTCCCGCCAGAGTCCACGGATGCCAGAAGACAATGGAACAACCTGTACAAAAGCTCTGAAAGGAAAGAAGTCCTTTCCCTCAGCTCTGAATTCTATTCCCACCGGTGAAGGGGATACAAACACATCCTCTGACAAAAGTAGGAAAACTAGTGCTCAGCAGACAAGCTCTAAGAGAAACCTTAAGATTTCAGGAGGAAATGGTATCAGAGGACAACTGGGAAACCTAGAAATGAAGAAAAAAACAGCAGACCCAGTAAATAGCTGGTAAACATGTACGGTATTTCCCCTCTTCAGTTCAGTGCAGTCACTCAGTCACGTCTGATTCTGCGACCCCATGGGAAGCAGCTTGCCAGGCTTCCCTGTCCATCACCAACTCCCAGAGCTTCCTCAAACTCACGTCCATTGAGTCGGTGCTGCCATCCAACCATCTCATCCTCTGTCATCCCCTTCCCTCTGGCCCTCAATCTTTTCCAGCATCAGGGTCTTTTCCAGTGAGTCATTTCTTCACATCAAATGGCCAACATTTTGGAACTTCAGCTTCAGCATCAGTCCTTCCAATGAACACCCAGGACTCATCTCCTTTAGAATGGACTGGTTTTCTATGATCAAACGGATGTTGGCAATTTGATCTCTGGTTCCTCTGCGTTTTTAAAATCCAGCTTGAACATCTGGAAGTTCTCGGTTCACATACTGTTGAAGCCTAGCTTGGAGAATTTTGAGCATTACTTTGCTAGTGTGTGAGATGAATGCAGTTGTGCTGTAGTTTGAACATTTTTCGGCATTGCCTTGCTTTGGATTGGATTGAAACTGACCTTTTCTAGTCCTGTGGCCACTGCTGAGTTTTCCAAATTTGCTGGCATATTGAGTGCAGCACTTTCACAGCATCATCTTTTAGGATTTAAAATAGCTCAGCTGGCATTCCATCACCCCCACTAGCTTTGTTTGTAGTGATGCTTCCTAAGGCCCGCTTGACTTCACACTCCAGGATGTCTGGCTCCAGGTGAGTGATCATACCATCGTGGTTATCTGCATCAGGAAGAGCTTTTTTTGTATAGTTCTTCTGTGTATTCTTGCCACCTCTTCTTAATATCTTCTGCTTCTGTTAGGTCCATACTGTTTCTGTCCTTTATTGAGCCCATCTTTGCATGAAATGTTCCCTTGGTATCTCTAATTTTCTTGAAGAGATCTCTAGTCTTTCCCATTCTGTTGTTTTCCTGTTTCTTTGCATTGATAACTGAGGATGGCTTTCTTATCTTTCCTTGCTAGCCTTTGGAACTCTGCATTCAGATGGGTATCTTTCCTTTTCTCCTTTGCCTTTCACTTCTCGTCTTTTCTCAGCTATTTGTAAGGCCTCCTCAGACAACCATTTTGCCTTTTTGCATTTCTTCATCTTGGGAATGGTTTTGATCATTGCCTCCTGTACAATGTTATGAACTTCCTTCCACAGTTCTTCAGGCACTCTATCAGATATAATCCCTTGAATCTATTTCCCCTCTTCATGTCTTTACAATATGTTGATGGTAATAATGATGACATTGTCTGGTGGGGTTTTCAATGTACATGGATGTTAAAATGGACTTCCCTGGAGGTGTGGAGGTAAAGAATCTGCCTGCAATGCAGGAGACACAGGTTCAATCCCTGGGTTGGGAAGATCCCCTCTGGAGAAGGAAATGGTAACTTACTCCAGTATTCTTGCCTGGAGGATTCCATGGACAGGAGCCTGGTGGGCTACAGTCCATGGGGTCACAAAGACTTGTGACTTGATTAGTGACTGACCGTGTACGCAGATGAAAAATAGACACAACTACATCATAAAAGGAGACCAGTGAGGAACACAGTTTTAACATTCCGGTTCATTTCACTTGCAATGGTAGAGTGGGTACTTCAAGTAGACAATGAGGTGTTTAGTATATATATTGTAATCCCTGGAGCAACTGCTGAAAAACTTATATAAAAAGATGTAGTTAAAAGCCTGCTAATAAATTAGAATGTAATACTCAAAACCCTGATACAATAAAGGAATGCAGGAAAGTTGAACAGAAAAGTGAAAACCAAAGAGCAAACAGAAAATGAAGATTTGAACAACACCTAAATCCAATGATGTTAATAATTACATCGTGTAAACAATCTAAATACACCAGTTGCAAGACAGATACTGGCACATGGAGTTTCTAAAAATGTGGCCCAACTATATGCTGCCTGTAAGAAACACACTTTATTAATTTTTTAATTGAAGTATATAGTTGACTTACAGTGTTGTGCCAATGTCTGCTGTACAGCAAAGTGACTCGGTTATACACACATATATTCTTTTTAATATATTCTTTACCATTATGATTTATCATAGGATATTGCATATAGTTTCTTGTGCTATACATTAGGACCTTATTTTTTATCGATTCTAAATTTAATAGAGAAACACACTTTAAATATGATAGTATAGGTAGGTTAATAGAAGATGGATGGGGAAGATATACCATGCACTAATAAAAAGAAAATTAGAATGACTGTGTGAATATCAAGCAAAGTACACTTCACATCAATGCACGTTACCAGGTGCATGGCGGGTCCTGACTTGAAAGGATCTATTTAACAAGACAATACAACAGTTGTAAAATGTGTATACATCTAATGACAGAATGTCAAAATATTAATACAGGAAGCAAAATTTGAAAGAAATAAAAGGAGAAATAGATGATTATAAGAGGAGGCTTCATTACTCCTCTCCCAGTAATCAATTTTTTTAAAAATTAGACACAAGATCAGCAAGTACACAGAAGACCTAAAAAATAGCACTGACCATCAGGACCCAAAGAACATTTCATCCGGAGCAGTAGATGTCCACAGCACGGCCACCAAGGAAGGCTGTGTCCAGGGCCACGGAGCAAAGCAGAGCACACTTAAGAGAACTGGAATCATGTGGGGTATGTTCTCCAGCTGCATGGCATTGCTAATTGGAATTGAACCAGAAAGCAAGCAACAGAAAGACACAGGGCACTCTCGGAAGAAATGATGTACTTCTAAATAATCCATGGATCAACAGAAGCCTCAAGGGAAATTAGAAAACATTTCGGATGGAATGAAACGAAACACAACATATTGTGTTTGTAGGAAGCAGCTAAAGCAACATGTAGAGGGAAATTCATAGCAGTAAACCTATCCATTAGAGACCCAACAGCATGAATGATTCACAAGCATTGTGCCAAGTGAAGAAAGCCAGGAGGAAACACATAAGGCCGGATAGAGACTCAGTGTGCGCAGGGGAGGTTAACAGCAAAACTGCAGTGAGAACCGCTTTCCAACCATCGCAGGGATGGATCTGAAAGACAAAGAGGAAATGGGGTGCAGCATCCTGTGTCTAGTGCACAACACGCACCCTGTTTGGTGCAGCACCCCAGCCTGACGCCCACAGGGTGACTGGAGGGTCTGTGTCTTCATGCGGCAGCATTCGTACGAAGTGTCGTGAAATCCCATCTTCCAGGGATGTGGCCTCAGCAAACCCTGGGCACATCCGTGCTAGGGGATTGAAGTGGTTGAACGGCTGGCAGCAAGAAGGCAGACAGGGAGCTCTGACAACGTGGAGCAGAGGACATCACTGGCTTTGGTGGGGGAGCGACCAAGAGGGACAGGGCTTTGCACTACAAGGAAAACTGAAGCCACGGACAAGTGAGCTTCTGCAGCAGGAGTCTGGGAATAATCTTCTCCCCTAGGTCAGCTAAGAAAGTCCATCTGCAGGCACTTTCGCCTTCACCTTCCAGATAGTTGACTTTATTTCATCAGGTGCTCATTGAGGACTCCAGGGCTGGGGCCAGACTCTAAGCACAGAAGGTGCATGGCTGTGCGCTCAGAACATCAGGGCCTGTGAGAAGGCAAGCATGTCATGGTGACATAAAGCAGGATGAGGGGGCCCCCAGTGTTCTAGGCGTGGAGGTGGGCGGGCAGGAGGCAGCCAGGTGAGTATAGAAAGAAGGGAGAGATGCCTTCCCCTTGAGGTCCTGAACATCAGCCTGGGTGCCCCAGCCTCCTTCCCACCCAGTCACGTCCCCACAACACACTCCCCGAGAGCACGAGAAGCGGGCTCCTTTGAGACAGTGTGCAGGTTAAGAAATATTCAATGATGGAGCACCATGAGAAGGGTTCCTGGCTCACTGTGCAGAGGTTCCCGTGGCGGGGCAGCTGGCGTCAGACACTGCAGCCCATGAGGCTGTGCCCGTGGGGCGGACGAGGAGGCATGAGACCTGGAGAAAGAAAGAGCCTGCACCCAGCACCCAGAAGGCAGAATGCAGTCCCTTGAGAACTCGCCCCATGTGACGAGCGGGCATTTAAGTGAACAGCGAGGCTGCCAGCAGCTCTTCTCCAGCCCTCCCTAGTCCCCAGCTCCTGGCAGGCAGTGCCACCATCTTGCCTCCCTCGGCCAACCCCCTCCCAACTGGCCTGCAAGTTCCCCCACCTCCTCCTCCACTCCAAATCGTCTTCTCCAACCCTTCCCCCCATCTTTGCTTTTTTTCTTTTTTAATTTCTTCCCACCAGTAACTTCCTACTGAGTGTTGATTCAGCTGCTGCTCTTTTGTGGGGAGGCGGGGGTGGGAGGCGCTGGCAGAGGCAGCTGTGGAGGGGCGGGTGGAGTAGGCACACGCCACTGGGGGTGGGGGGAGCAGAGCAGGAAATAGAACTAGCCATGCAGGTGCTCTAAACAATTCCCGCTCCCTTGAATCCCCACAAATCCACACCAACAGGCAGAAGTCACCCAGCCAGGGTGATGGAGATGCCCAGCCTAATCCAGGCCATGTGTGTGCGGTGGGATAGCCAAGTGAACCTAGAAAGGAGAAGAGGTCTGAGAGGCGGGGACTGCTTCTAACTCTCCTGTCCTGAACACTGGCCACAGCACCGCTGGCCCCACTTCCCATATCTAAACAGAGGGCCCTTTCTCCTTGCCTTCCTCCTTGTAGCTTTCTCTGTTCATGGGAGGAAGTTGAAGAGGTGACTCTCTCTCCCTGGCATGCCTGAAAGGAGGGTGTCTGAGCACCCCAGGGAGGCTGGGGTGGGGGCTGGCCTGGGCAGGGGTTGCTGGACCCTCCTCAAAGCACAGAGATGAACTGACAGGTTCGACGGTGTGGAAGGTCACACTGAGAAGAGTCCCTGGTGGACAGAGGAAGACTTGGCTCCAAGTTCAAAGGAGACTGAGCCAGCAGAAACGTTAAGCAACTATCAACTTGAGGGAAAACAAGAAAGCTGTGCCAAGATGAAAATGTAATTATCATGAGTGCACTTGGCTCAGCAGTGCACATTTACACAGTCAGAAGAAGGGAAGCACTGAGCCAGGTTAAAAATAAAACTGTGATAACAGCTCCAGCCAGAGGCGAGGGGTGGGTGGGGGTGTGAGGCACTATCACCTCCTCTACCAGAACAGGAAGGACACAGTGCTTTCCCACACCGCTCCCCTCAGCACAAAGGCCGGGCTGATCTGTGGGGCACCCACGGGTCGGGGGAGGGCATCAAATCCTAACCCAGTCCCCTGGGTCGTTCCTCTCCTTTCTGGGACTTGTCACATTGCCATTTCCTGTTCAGTTTGTGTTTCCATTTGAGAACATCTTGGTGGATGCATGGCCATGGAAAGTCTGGGTTGCCTCCATCTAAGCAGGTTTTGTGTCTTCCATCCTGGATGGAGTAGCTCAGTTCCCACATTCGTTGTTTGGGCTCCTCCTCTCCTGGGGGCCCAGCTGCGAGCCTGGAGGCCGAGGCTAGGGCAGCCCTTGTACTTGGGGTCTAACAGCTGGCCTTGGTTTCCTACAGTCTCCCCCTCCCCCAGGTTGTGAGCATAAGTGAGAACATGGGAAAGAGTCCTGCAGTGGGCCTGGCACACAGCAGGTGCCCAGTAGATGTAAAGATTAAATCATAAAGAGAAGACTGAGACGAGGTCCCAGCCCTCATGTAGCTTTTCTTTTTTTTTGAAACTTCAGTTCAGTTCAGTTCAGTTCAGTTGCTCAGTGTGTCCGACTCTTTGCGACCCCATGAATCACAGCACGCCAGGCCTCCCTGTCCATCACCAACTCCCGGAGTTCACTCAGACTCACGTCCATCGAGTCAGTGATGCCATCCAGCCATCTCATCCTCTGTCGTTCCCTTCTCCTCTTGCCCCCAATCCCTCCCAGCATCGGAGTCTTTTCCAGTGAGTCAACTCTTCGCATGGAGGTGGCCAAAGTACTGGAGTTTCAGCTTTAGCATCATTCCTTCCAAAGAAATCCCAGGGCTGATCTCCTTCAGAATGGACTGGTTGGATCTCCTTGCAGTCCAAGGGACTCTCAAGAATCTTCTCCAACACCACAGTTCAAAAGCATCAATTCTTCGGCACTCAGCCTTCTTCACAGTCCAACTCTCACATCCATACCCGTGTCCCCTGCACTTGCAGGCAGATTCTTCTTCTTTTTTTTTTTTTAATTAACTAATTAATTAAATTTTTTTTAAGTTAGTTAATTTATTTTCGGCTGTGCTGGGTCTTTGTTGCTATGCGTGGGCTTTCTCTAGTTGCCACAAGTGGGGGATCCTCTTTGTTACTGTGGTACTTGGGCTTCTCATTGAGGTGGCTTCTCTTGTTGCAGAGCACGGGCTCTCGGTTGCAGGGGCTTCAGGAGTTGCAGCACACAGGCTCAGGAGTTGTGGCATGCAGACTTAGTTGCCCCGCAGCACGTGTGGAATCTTCGAGGACCAAGGCTTGAACTTGCATCCGCTGCAATGGCAAGTGGATTCTTAACCACTGGACCACCAGGGAAGTCCTAATTTATTTATTTTTAATTGAAGGATAATTGCTTTATGATATGGCAGGCAGATTCTTAACCACTGGACCACCAGGGATGTCCCACTCATGGAGCTTTTGAAAACATTACAGATTTTTTTTGAGGGGAGGGTCTATATCTAGATTTACAGAGCAATTTCTCATTAAATTTCCTGCTTCTACTTCCTAACGTTGAGCTTGGGAGAACAATTTAACTTCTTTGCATTGGTTTCTTTTCATGTAATAACAGGAATCAGATTCTCTACTCCTTCCCTCCCAGAAATGCGGTGCAAAGGTGAACCTGGCTCCATGAGCTGAGAGAATGTATTAAGGAGGAGGCAGAGGAAAGCGTGGCAACTGAGGCCTTCCTGGGCCGGCGGGGCGGGGGGGGCGGCGGTGCGGGAATGTGGCACCACTGGTTCCTGCCCACCCCCAGGAGATGGTGGGTTTGGGGTTGTGAGATTTCGGGGGAACATCTGAAGAATTCTCTCCCTGCTCCCTGCCAGGATCCCTGGGAAGGTCTGTGAAACCCCACTTTCAAGCCATTCTCCGCCACGGGGATCCCAGGCTTCAGCCACGTCTCATTACCTGCCACATCCTTGTAGTCATCTATATTGTCACACCTGCATGGTTGGCTATGAGTCCACCGCCCCCCCCACCCACACATTCCATCCTGAAGGGTCCCACCTAAACCCTGCTGGCCTGTGGACCCCTTGTCCCTGCTGTGTTCCTAACTGGTCAGGAGCTGTCACTTCCTCTGTCCTCAGGTGGCACTTTAGAGGCAGGTGTCACATTGGTTGTGCAGAGGTGAAGGGCAATGGCTTGGGTGTGTGGCCTGGGACTCGGACTTGAAGCCAGACCCTTGCCCACCAATGAGAACATTGATCACAGTGCTGTCACCCAGCGTGGGGTTGCGAGCCACATGGTCACAGAGGAAGTGCAATGGGTCTGGAGGGTGGCAAGAGGCAAACTTTCCTGGGGAAAAGCGTATAGCACCTATTTTTGGCCTGGCTGGCCATGTGACCTGTGGTGTGACAGCCACAGCCCATCATGCTGTGAAGAAGCAACGGGGTTTAAAAATGGGCAGAGGGTCAGTCTGTGGGTTGGGGTTCCCAGAACTCACTAGAGACCAGCAGTTCTCTGGGAGTGAGCACACCGGGGCGAGGCACGGGGGAAGGAGCACTTGGGTGCCTGCTGGGAATGCAGTGGGTGCATGTCCAACCCACTGGATCAGACTCACTGTGGGGCTGGGTGTCTGTGTAACACAAGTGGCAGGTCATCAGCAGGGGGGACGAGCCCAAATGGGACCCTGAGCCCCATGCCATGCTGGCCTGCTTGGGAAGGTGCTAGGCACTGGGGAGGAAGGAGAGGTGGGAACAGAGCCTGAGACCACCCGACGCTGAAGCAGACCCTAAGGGTCATTTCTGTCTTGGAAACCTCTCTTGGCTCTCCTTGTCATTTCAAGACTCCTCCTCTTCCACCCAGAACCTCCCAGGGTGCACTAGTGGTAAAGAATCCACCCGCCAATGCAGGAGTCACAGGAAACAAGGGTTTGATCCCTGGGTCAGGAAGATACCCTGGAGGAGGAAACAGCAACCCTCTCCAGTATTCTTCTTGCCTGTAGAATTCCACGGACAGAGGAGCCTGGCGGGCTACCGTCCATGGGGTCACAAGGAGTCGGACACGACTGAGCACACACACAGTTCTTCCTCCACTGCAGCACCTCACTGGCTCCCCAGTTCCCACTGAACCCCGAAGGTGCATGTTGCTGTGCCTGGCCCACTGGGCTCCCCTGGCACCCTTGTGGGCATCTTCCATGAAGTGGCCATGTGCCCCCTCTGCACACCTGCTCCCTCCTCCTTCCCTCTCCCTCCTCCTCCCTCCCCTCTGGTTCTGGGTGCCAGCCCAGTGGCAGCCTCTTGGCCCAGCAGGACCTCTCCAGAAAGATCTCACATCCTCCATCACTGGGAAGCCCCTGCAGCTCAGGGTGGGGGGGGGTGGGGGGGGTGGGGGGGAGGGCGGAGTCTGCGTTCTGACTTCTCCCGCTTAAGTTTTCTTGCTCCAGGAACTAGCCGCATGGGCTCCATGAGTCAGCCTTGCTGCTGGCACCCAGAGGCGCAGGGTGAGTGAGCAGTGGGGGGCTCGGGGTGGGGGGCTGGGGTGGAGGACCAGGTACACCCCTCCCCCCCCAGGGCAAGTAGCTCCAGGGTCTTAGGCCAGTTCCTCGAAGGTGCCCTTTTCTATCTGTAAAATGAGGGTGGGGGTCCCCCTCTCAGGAAGCTGGGATGAAGTGCAGGAAGCTCTCAGCAGAACCTAGGAACATGGAGGCTGGGCAAGGTCAGGGCCAAGCCAGGTCTAGGTCAAGGCCAAGGCCAGGTCGCAGCCCAGCCAGGCTGCTGAGGGAGGCAGGGCAGAGAGGAGGAGGGGAGAGCGTGACACCCAGAAGGCGGCCACCGCTGGGGTGAGGCAGAGGGCAAGCAGGGAAGGAACATTTGCCTAGATCTGGGTGTGGCACTCCCACAGGGAGTGACCCTAGGAATCACGTGGGTGGGAGGCCGGCCTGGCTGACAGGCCAGCCAGCCGACCCTGGGCTACGTGCTGGGTGGGTACCAGGGAGATATAATCCCTTCAGTTCAGTTCAGTTGTTCAGTCGTGTCCGACTCTTTGTGACCCCATGAATAGCATCACACCAGGCCTCCCTGTCCACCACCAACTCCCAGAGTTCACTCAGACTCATGTCCATCCAGTCGGTGATGCCATCCAGCCATTATTAAAATTCCTATTGACTAAGGCTGCACTACCCCCGTGGGTGGGGGCAGGAGAGGAAAGAGGCTGCAGGCGCCTGGACACTATGGGGCACCTCTGGGAAATGGGATTGAAGGGGTTTTCACCTTAGAAACGGATTTCTGTATTCTCCAAATTGTCTATGAAAGCCATGTATTAATTTTATAATCAGAAAAGCATGCAACTATAAATTAAGTTAATGAAACGTAAACACAGAAATCAAGGGACCCACCCGCTCCCCCATCAGGGGGCTCTCTTCCTAGCTGCGGGAGGGCTGGAAGCAGGAAAATGAGCCTAGCTGGAAGCAGGGGCTGGCGGGCAACGGGCCAGGAATGCGACGGGCCAGGGCCCCCGCGGAGTCAGGTGGGAAGCCTACTGCCAGCCTCATCCTCTCGCCCCTCCCTCTCCACTTCCTTCCGATCACCCCGGCGACCACATTTAGGGCTCACTATTTTAACCCAAGAGTTTCTCATCTCAGCAACTCCACCACTCCCATAGTTTGCATTAGACCTTCCTGTCGCGTTGCTGGGCGTGGACGGGCGGAACCCGCTAGCCCCGCGGTGGCCGCCCGTGGAGGCGCACCGGTGGGGCCCCGGCCAAGAGGGATTCGTCCTCTTTCAGGGACGCTCAGACGACAAATGGCCCCACGAAGACCCAAACCGACCGTTTTCAACTCCAATGCCGGCCTCAGTCTAGCAGTCTGTAGCCAGTGGGGGAAGCCACTCTTCCGCAGCCTAGGGGGGTCTCAGCCGCAAGCCCCGGGATCCTGGAGCCTCCTTCCGGAACCCTTTCCTTAGGGGCCCTCGGGGCGGGCCCCTCGGGGCGGGGCAGGAAGGTCTGCAGTCGCGACTTTTCTTTTCTTTGCCCCCGCCTGGCTCAGGCGTCCCCAGGCCCGCACACGGAGCCTCCGTCTGCCGCGGGGCGACCTACCGGGTGCGGACAATCAGACCCTGAGCCTCACGCTCCACCGCGTGCGCTGCGCACCGGCTCGCGGCTCCTGCAATCTGAGCACCGGCCGCCCGCAGGTGCTTCCTGGTGCTTTACCTGTCGGCCTCAAAGAACCCCTACAGCAACTCAGTGTAGTGACGGGGAGACAGGCTCCTACCTTGCTCAGGTCACCTTCGAAACTGGCCAACTCCCCGGGGGCGCGTAAACCGGGCCTCCTCTCGGAGGAGAGGCCAGGCGGGGGCTGAGCGGAGAGGAGTGTGGCGGGGAATGGGGCAGAGAGGACGCATTCCAGGGCTGAGCAGGGCTAAGACAGGCTTATCTGGATTCACGCGGGGAGCTGGTGCAGCAGGACCACCCAGGACTGGCGTCCTGACACGGGGCACGTGGAAACGCGTAGGGACAGGGCAGCGTCCGGATGTATTGGGCCCTCGGGCTCCACATCCCAGCAAGATCGCTGGCCAGGGCGGCGCCCACGCTGCAGGGAGCTGGGCGCTGGGAGGGGCAGCGGGTCAGAGCCTGGCATCTGCAGCCCGGCTGTTCGCAGGTCCCCGTCCGCTCTCACGCGCAGCCCGGTGGGGTTTGGGAAACCCGAGAGCAGAGCTAGGGGCTGGAGATCATCAGGAAGTCCTTGCGGCGGGCCCCGAAGGACCGGGTGGACAAGGATGGACTGCGGGGTGTTTGCCCCGAGGCTTTCCCGGAAGCCATCCTTCCACGACTGCGTGGGACCCCTGGACCCGCTCGGAGGACCGCGTCCTGCGGAGGCTGAAGGCGTTCCGGGGCCGAGGAAGGGCCCGCGCTGGGATCCAACCATCCCCCCACCCCCAGCATCTCCGCATCTGCGCCCTCCGCGCCCCAACTCCTCTGCAGAAACCCACGCGGGCCGTGGGCGCCCTCGCGCGACAGAAGAATTAACTAGCGCCGCCAGCACGAGGCGCAGGGTCTGTCCAGGGACCATCAGGACCGCGAGGTACCGCTGGGAGGCCCCCAGAGGGAACAGAGGAGCTGTGGCTCAGCGCTGGGAAGGGCAGAGCTGCTGAGGGAGGGGGGCGGCCCGGGAAGGGCAAAGCCGGGGGTAGGCTTTCCAGGGTGACCATGGCCACGACCCCTGGGGAGGCAGGGGCTGCTGTAAAGCTGAAGGGGCTCCATCCTGGCCAGGGGTGGAGGGAGAGGGCAAGAGGCTCCAGTGAGGTGGCCAGGGCAGAAGCCCAGTGGGGGTGGAACCTGCTGCTGGGTTGGATGTGACGGGGGACTGCATGCAAGCAAGGTGACATGTAAGCTAAGGTGGCACCCTGGTTTGGGGTTTGGGTGGCTATGTGAGTGCCAGTGCCATTTCTTCTGAAGGGGGATGCACTGCAGGGTGGTGGGGCAGGTTGGGATGGGAACCAAGAAGTCCACTTTAAGATTCCCTCAGTTTCAGGTGGAGACCCAGAGAGAGGTGGAGGCTGCAATGAAAGTGTCAGGGTATTGGGATGTGACCTCGTTACCCAGGAAGATGAAGGCAGAGACGGAAGGGGCCCCAGGATTAAAAACTAACATATCCATTTTGCAGCAGCTGGACAGTCTTTTCCTTTAATCGAGAAAGCACGGACTGCACAGAAAGGGCAAAAAGCAAACCTGAAGTGCAGGCTGCCTTGCGGGCCTCTGGAGCTGGCCAGGGGCCCAGCCACTGGGAGTCAGGCAAGGGAGCAGGCCTCCAGTCCAGGGGCCAAGCCCGGGCCTCCCTCCCTAGATGGCTCAGGAAACAAGCCTGATTGGATGCAGAGGATCCAAGTGTTGATGATCAGGTCCAGTGATGCTGGGACCCATAGAACAGAGCTGCTCCTGGAATGCATCTCCCAGTGTCTTGGCACTGGCTGCCAGGAGGTCGTTCCTGGATGCCAGCTGGATTAGCGTGGTGTCTGCATGCACCATGGCCCTAAGTGTACCCAACAGTCATTACTCTGTGTCTTCCTTAGATCAGGGCTTCCCTGGTGGCTCAGATGGTAAAGAATCTGCTTGTAATGTGGGAGATTTGGGTTCGATCCCTGGCTCAGACCTCTGGGTCAGAAAGATCCCCTGGAGGAGGGAATGGCTACTCAGTCCAGTATTCTTGCCTGGAGAATTCCATGGACAGAGGAGCCTGGCGGGCTGCAGTCCATGGAATCGTAAAGAGTTGGACATGACTGAGCAACTAACACTTTTTCACTTTCACTCCTTAGGCCTAGCAGAGCTGCAGAACGAGAGAATGTCTCCTGACACACTTTAAAGAAGTTACAGGTGCCACCAGATGGGTGGGGATATGACTGGGTGGTGGGCTCGGCCTTTTCCACGCTCCAGGAAGCCTCCCCAGCAGTTCCATTAGGCTTGGTCGCAGGCTGGCAACAGGTTCTAGCCAAAGAAAGCTGGTCTAGCGGGCACTGGTCAGACATCCACCCTGGCCCTGCAGAGGCGGTGATAGCAGGACTACAGACAGGGTGGGAGCGCCGGACCTGAGAGCTGGCTTCTGGGGCTTCTTCCAGGGACATTTCTCTCCAGCCCCAGTCCAGATCCATGTTGTGAAGTCGCCCCTATAAGTCCTGGCATGATGTCTCTGAGGTGCCTGCAGCCTTCAGTCCTCTGCTCTCTTCCTCCCCCGAGGGCACTTTTGACAGGCACAAGCAAACACACTCGTGTACTTCACACTTGATCTCCTCCAGCGTTCTAACTGATCATTCCCCAGATCACACTGAGGGTGGGATTAACCAACCACACCTGCCCTGGGCGGCGGGGCGGGGCCGAAGGCGGGGCCAGGCGCCCCAGGACCCCGCCGTCTGCACCGCAGCCCCGCCCCTCTGTGGCCCCGCCCTACTCCTCTCTGAAGCCTAACAGCCGGCGCGGGCAGGATCGCGACTCCTGTTTCCGCCCGGCAGTCAGAGTGCCGGACCAGCTTCCGGCAGCGTGTGCCGCTTCAGCCCAGCGGCTTCCAGCCGGCTGTGAGTCTTCCCTGGGAAGATGGGGAAAGTGAGGAGCCTGAGGGCCCGGGTGCACCAGGTTGCCGTGAGGCCCACGGGGGAGGCAGCCCCCGGCCTCCCGTCCCCCGCCCGGGAGGTAGCCCCTCTGCAGGCCTCGACTGGTGGAGTCGCGGGGAAGGTAAGCTGAGGATACTGCGGGCGGTAGGGGTGGGAAGGGGGAGCGGGTGGAAGAAGGGGGCCGCGGGCCGGAGTCGGGCGCCACACGGTGCGGCCCTAGGGTCCCCTGCCGCCCCCCGAAGCGTCCCTGCGGCCCCAGGACCGCCCTCGGCGGGCTTTGCCGCACGGTCTGTGAGCTTTCCCGGTCCACGAAGTGTCGTGGCCTCCGTGGACCGCCAGGCTCGGAGCAAGAGGTTGATTTGCTCCGCGTCTGGAGTTATGCGAGGGAGAACCAGAAACCTTCCACCTCGACTTCTAGAAATCTGCGCGAAAAAGGTAAATATTCCTTTACGTCGTAGCTGCGCTCCAAGGAAAGGAAAGGGGATTCCCAGGATTAAAGAAAAAAGGAAGAGCAAACTGAAGGGATCATGCTGTACCCTGAGCTGTTCCCTCCCTGTCCCCCGTCCCCTGCCTCGACGGTCCCCTCAGCCCGCCCGGCCCTGAGCAGCCGCTCGTCTTTGCCTGTGTCTGTACGTTTCACATGGATGGGGTCGTGTAGGTTTCCGCCTTTGAGTTTGGTTTTTTGGACTTAGCACAGTGTTTTCAGCTCTCACGCAGGTTGTGTGATGTTTAACAATGCTTCATTCTTTTTTATGGTGGAATCACCTTCCACTGTGTGGTTAGACCGTGTTTTGTTTATCCAGGTGCTGACCCTGGAGCTGCCTGGAAGCATTTACTGGTGTTTGTAGTCAAGGGGCCAACACTTGGACAGTGGACAAAATCCTCTTGGTTTGTGGGAACCATGGCTTTGGGTCAGTAATGCTGAAGAAAACAACCATGTTTGTTAAGCATTTGCTATGTGCCAGTCACCTTACATCTTTGTAACAGTCCCAGCCCTCATTTTGCAGGGAAAAAAACTGAGAGTTTAAATGAACTACCAAGGGCATTCAGCTGCTGATGGAGGAGCTGATGTGTGATCCCAGGATCTGGCATCAATGCCCTGGCTTTCATAAAACTTTATTGGGATAGAATTCATGCCATAAAATTCATCCATTTAAAGTGTACAATTCATTGGGCATTTTAAAAAGAATATTCACAGATTTGTGCAACCATCACTACCAATTTCCGAACGTTTTTGTCACCGCCAAAGGAAATCCCATACTTAGCATCAGTCATTCTGGCAACCACAAATCTGCTTTCTGTCTCTATATATTTGCCTCTCCTGGGCATTTCATATAAATGGAATTAATACAATATGTGGCCTTTTGTGTCAGGGTTTTTTCACTGAACATGTTTTTGAGGTTTGTTCTTATAGCATTGTTTTCCTAGCACTTATTTCTCTGTTGTCCTCATTCTTTTTATGGCTGGAAAATATTCCAGTGTCTGAATAAACCAGACCACTCTGCATTTTGTTTATCCATTCAAAAGTTGGTGGATAGATTGTTTCTAATTTTTGGCTGTCATGCTGCTGCTCTGCACTAATTTTCCTGTGGATTCATGGGACAGAATTGCTAGGATGTACAGAATTCTAAGTTGAGCTTTTTGATGAATTGTCAGTTTACTTTCCACAATGGCGGCACCATTTTACATTCCCACCAGCAATACATGAGGGCTCCAATTTCTCCACATCCTCACCAGCAATTGTTGTTGTCTGTCTTTTTGATTATATCCATCCTGCTGGATGTCAGGTGGTATTCACTCTTTGGATTTGCATTTCCCTAAAAGAGTCGGACCTGACTGAGCAACTGAACTGAACTGAAGAGATAATGAATAATGTTGAATTTTTTTTCTTTTTTTCTGGGCTTGTTAGCTGTTTATCTTCGGAGAAATGTCTTTTCAAGTCCTTTGCTCACTTAAAAGTTGTTGTCTCTCTTTCTGTTGAGTTGTCAGAGTTATATATTCTGGATACTAAACTTTATCAGATAAATATGGTTTGCAAATATTTTTTCCACTTCAGTGGGTTGTCTTTTTATTTTCTTGATATTACCCTTGGAAGCATAGAATTTTTAATTGTTGTAACAATAGTTTCTCCTGTTTTCCCTTGTTGCTTGTCCTTTGGGTGTTGTGAAATGTCAGGGTTTGGTTCAAAAGCTCAGGGGAGTCTGAGCAGTTTGGTCATGGCTCTGTCTCTTTCTTGGTATTCTCTGATGAGACATTGTCATCGTACTTCCCTGGTTCTTTAGACATGCTCTCTTTCAGTCCTGTGGCTGAGATGAGGTCATTGCCAAGTCCAGCACGTGGGCCCCTCGGACACAGCTTCTGTTGCCTAGGTCTTGTTTCCAGTCTCTCTGCGTGTGTCCTGCTCTGTTGTTCTTGAAAGCTGGCTGTCTTCGGTAGTGCTGGTGTTTGCAGATCATCTCGGTTGTTCCCTGGCCTAGCTCAGCTCCTGTGTAACAGACCATTCTGCACCAGTGTGCACCCTCCTGTCTGCCTATTATGTTTTCTTGTTTTTGTGTTGTAGCCTGGCAGCCTGGGTCAGCGCAAGCCTCTTACTGTCAGATTGTGCTTCAGCCCCCGTGGCCATAGAAACCTTTGCCCTTTACCGCTGGGTGTGCCTGTGTGGCTGGGAGGCTGCCTTCACAGTTCAGTCCCACCTTCAGCAGGGACTGGAGGCTTTGCGAGTGCAGTTGGTCACTCCTGAGCCAGTGCAGCCTTGAGCTCACACTGCCTCCAACCTGCCATCATGCCGCTTCCTGGAAGCTGCCCCCAGGCCAGGGCAGCGTGGTGCCTGGCCAGTGTCTGCTCAGAGGTTGTGCCTAAGCTGCCGGGTTACTGACGCCCCTTCCAAGGCCCCCGTCCTGGAGCTTGGACCTGAATGAGGTGGCCGGGCCTCGGAGGCGGGGTCTGGGGTAGCATGGTGTGCCAGGCAGAGTGACCTGGAGGGTTGTGAGACCTCGGTGTGGGATGAATATGGTCAGAGACCCAGAGATTGCTGGGAGAGTGTGGAGGTGGAGGAGCAGCCATGAATGACAGGAAGAGTAAGATGGTGGGAGGTTTGGGAGGAAACCTGGGTCCCGTCTTGGGGGTTCCTGAATGTTGTGATTTGTAATTGTTACTGATCCTGGGTCTAGTCTCAGATGGTCCCGAGGCTGGAGCCAGGCCCAGGCGCGGGCGTTGGGGGGTGGGGGATGAGCTGAGGCTGCAAGGAGCATGTGACCTGAGAGTCCTGGGGCCTGGGGTGGGGGTGGGCCTCGGGTTCCTCTCCAGCTCCTGCTCTGGAGAAGCCAGGGTCTGGCCCTTGCTGAGGGGTCTTGAAACTGCAGAGCGAGTCTTAAGTCTCCTGACTTGCCTCTTCAGGAGTTGGCTTGCCTGAACGCTGATGTGTTTGCTGGGACCACGATAGACCCCAGTGCCTTGGTGCAGCAGCTGGATGTGGAGACGAGGAGCGTCACCTCCATCAGGAGAGGTGAGAGCTGAGAGCGAACAGCATGGACCTCGGGGTGGGGAGCTTCGGTGCAGGCGAGCTTCCACATGCCCACAGGCATAGGCCGGAGCGCAGCTCAGGTCACCCTGTGCACCTTATATGTGCTTTTATTTATTTATTGGGCTGCTTCGGTGTTACTTGTGGCATATGGGATCTGGTTCCCTGACCAGGGATGGAACCCAGGCCCTCTGCACTGGGGGCATGGAGTCTTAGCCACTGGACAACCAGGGAAGCCCAAGAGGTGTTTTTTCTTTAGTGGAAAGTTTTAAAGATGTGCTGAACAGAAAGATGGTATTAAACATTCCATGTGCCTATCTCCCACCTTTAGCACACAGCGCTGGGCTATTTTGAGGCAAACAGCATTTCCGTCAGGAATCCTTTAGTCTGTATTTCTTAGGGCTCTTAGAAAAAAAAGACATACATGCCTACAGGGCTGTTAGCATACCTGAACACGTCGGTTGTAATAACCTTATTGCAGGTGAGCAAAGTAGAAGGAGCCCCTGTCTCCCTGACGCCTCAGGCAGGATCCAGGGTGCACTGTGGCCCCCAAGCCCCTCTTCCTTCCCTTTTGTATCGTGGGGAGAGGTCTTTCCGACTGCACGCCCCCCATTTCGGGCTTTGTGACACTGTTAGCCCGGTGTCCTGTCTGGGCTGGTCCTGGAGCAGGGGGCGGCTCTCCTGCCCTGGGCAGCCACACCTCGTCCGCTCTCGGCAGGTGAAGCCTTCATGCCACCTATGCTAGCTGCGTGTTTACGGCTGAGCGATTGAGAGAAGCGTCCTCAGTCCTGTTGAAGCACTCTGGCCTCCAGGGCAGGGCTTCCGGTGTTCAGCATTATTTTTCTGAATTTCCATGTACAGTCTGTGAACTGCTGCTGGAGTTGTAAGTTGTAGTTATTTCACAGGTAAGCCTGTGTTGAGTGTTTCCTGTGAGATCGTGTTGTTTGCAGCTTGGTTTGGATTTTTTTTTTTTTTCACTGGAGAGTTATCCAGATCTCCTTGCTATTCTTTGTACGTTGAGACTGTAGGGAGGGAAGCCTTCTCGTCTCTGCCCTCCTAGATTCTCAGCTAGGACCCTGCAGGTTAGACTAAGAGAAGACAGATTAACAAGAGAAAAACAGAAAAACTGCTGTGTGCAGGTCACATCCCGTGACCGTGTGCAGGCTTCGCCCAAGCCTCATGACAGCTCAGAGGCGTGGTGAGCACCTGGGCCTCTGGAGCGTCTGAGGAGGAGCAGCAGTGCTGTGGGTGGTGAGCATGGGGAGGTTCGTGTGTGCGGCTCCCTGTGGTCCTGATTCTGGCGTCCTCATGGCGTTAAACCTCCCCGGAGGAGGGGACCCAGGCAGACCTCACCTCAGAAGCTCCCAGCTTAGGTCAGATGAGGGGAGTCGCAACCTGCTGGCTCTGTTGGCTCCAGCCCGGAGTAATCCCGGCTCCCAGAGCGGTGTGTTTTCAGCGCCATCTTCTCACCCTCAGACCCTCCTGCTGCTTCTTGGGCTGGATCCTGCAGAGCTCTGGCTGCGTCCTGCCCGAGTACTTGCCCGTGCTTAGGGGTGGGGATCGGGGGGTACCATGGGCACTTGCCGTCGGGAGGGCAGGAAGGGTCTGGGGTCACGGCCACTCAGGCCCCTTTGGTGACGCACACGATCCAGCAGTTTTGTGTGTTAACTGGTTCTCCTGTGGTTTGTGTACTGGGCAGTTTTGATCACTTTTCTTAATCATGAAGAATTTTTATGTGTTATGGAGAGCAGCTCTTTATCATTTTGGGCAAAAACTCTTCCAGGGTTTTTGAGTTGCCGAGGGAGCTAGTCCTCCAGGGAGCCGATGGGTGCTGCCGTCCCTGCCCTCCTGCATACCTCTGTCTTTCTCACTCTGTCCATTGGCAAGTGCTGGGCACTTGGCGCTCAGCGTGGCACTCGGACATCTCACCTCCGTCCGGGGCTCGCATTCCTGCCACAGGAGGCTCGCATTCCTGCGGCAGCTGACAGACGTCCCCTCGCTGTGAGCCATGTCCACAGAGGCACAGCACACGGATCCCCACTTACCTGAGAGTGTGGGTCCCGCAGGGAACAGCCCACAACCCAGCACTGCCTCTGACCCCCCTGTAGTGGGACCTCCATGTGGGGCTCAGGGGACCCAGCAGAGAAGCCGTGCTGTCACTGGCGTCCCTGAGAGGTGTGCAGGGAGTGGAGGGACACGGCCATGCTCTGCTGGCGCTGCATCTTGAGCATCTGTTACCTGCGTCCGTCAGGCGAGCGTGGCGTCTGCTGGGCAGGTGTGCTGTGGGCCTGCTCGGGACTCGTCCGGGCCCCTTCAGCCTCGCGCTGGTGAGGGGCTGATGCACACGCACTGTATCCTGTGCAGACGAGGCTGCGGCACCAGCGGGGGGAGGGGGCAACGTAGCCGAGCTCAGAGCCACGCAGCCGCCCTGGGAGTGACTGCAGGCCCGCCCCTGGCACAGCTGCGGTGCTGTCTCAGCTCTTGCTGTCCTTCCCCCGTGCACCGTGTGGGTGGGGTGGGTCTGAGGCTTTGCACCCAGTTCGGGGAGGCCTGGGCCGGCACCAGGACCACTGGGGCCCCATCCCAGACCTGCCGAACCTTGTCTTCACACACCCCTCCAGAAGTCTCTGATGCTGCCAGGTTTAGGATACTGGCCCACAGCCTAGTGGGTCCTGCCTCTCAACTATGGGAGCACAGAAGTGCCCATCTCCTCCTGGACCCAGGGTCCTCTTGGTCCTGAGCTGTGATGGGCTGTCATTGGGTCTCCTGATCAGTCCTCGTGGTCCTGGTCGCTGTCTCTGAGGTGGCAGCGCAGGCGCGTGCCTGTGGGCATGACAGCCTGTGCTCATAGGACTGTCTCAGTGCGCCGAAGACACTCAGTTACCCTGAGCCTTCACGCTGAGTCTGAGGGGTTGTCGGAAAGGCCGCCACAGACAGCGTGGGCTGCCCGGGGAGCGTGGCTGATCAGAAAGATGAGGTGTCACTTCGAGGTGGAGGGGACACTAAAATCTGAGTGGCATGGCCTGAAAACCACAGGGGTGCTAGAGGGGCAGGGAGAGAAGAAAGGAAGGTGTTTTCTTCTATGGGCTGGTCAGGGAGGAGAAGGAGCCACGGAGGAGAACGTCTCTTATAGTCTGAGGGGCTGGCATGCAGGGCCAGGAGGCAGAAGACGGGGACTGGCTGGCTCTTGGAAAGCAGTCTCTCCCCAGTCAGAAGCCTTTTTGAAAAAAAAAAAAGTCATAGTGTACAGAAAGCTAAAGGAGAATGGCAGGAGGAGAGGGCCCAGAGCTTGGAGCTCAGCAGCGGGCTGTGTGCCTGTGGCCTTGCGGCTGGCAGAGCCCCGAGAGCCCCAGTGCCGAGGGTGGAGAAGGTGGGTGGGCGGCCTGAGGCCGTGTGCTCAGGAGCCTCCCGCTGGGGGTCGGGGTAATACCAGGCCTTATTTCTGTGTTGGGGTTGAGACAAGTCTGTAACTGTGGAATACTGGGAACGGTGCCTGGGCCTGGCCTTAGGATGGGGAAGCTGTGGGCCTGACTGGCCACACGTCCCGTTGAGTGGGCCTCCTCTCTGCAGGCCGAGGCGCCTGGTTCCCAGTGGCAGGTGTCTGTCACTGTGCCCACACCTCCCTCTGCAGCAGCAGACTTGCTTCCGCATTGACCCGTGCCTTGGCTCCCTTGGGCGCTGGGCCTGGCAGCCCCCTGGGTTTGAGCTGGAGTGGTGGCCAGGGCAGACACAGGTCATGGGGAACGTGGTGTCCAGTGACTCAGCTCTGCTTGTGACCTGCTGGGCCGTGCAGGCAGGGTACCTGTCCACCTGGACGAGAGCGTCCTCACTGCGGGCTGGGGGCAGGCAGCTCTACTGTCCAGCTCCCTGGCCCCTGTGGGCACGTGCTACACTGCCCTGTGGTCATGTGGTCCCAGAGACTGGTGGTGCCCCCCTCCCCGGGGTCTGCTGTGCCCCCTCCCCTGCAGCCTGGACTCAGTGGGGCTGGTGGACCCCACGGTAGGGGGGCTGGTGGGCCTTGCTGGTGGCATCTCTCTCAGGGCTTCCTTTGGGAGCCCTGCCAGCCAAGGACTGCCCCCTTCTGATTCAGGCAGGGGCTCAGCCTCCTAGGGGGAAGCACTGGGTTCTGAGGTGATGGGCCTCCCCACCCTGCAGACCGCCCCCACCCACCACCAGCAGGACTCAGCTCTGGGTGGGGACCGGGGACTGGAGGGCCAGTAGAGGTCTGGGGCCCTTCTGGGCTCCCACGTCCTCTTCCCATGGGGTGCCACTGGCCAGTTCTGTTTCTAGTACTATATTCCCTTGCACTGCGACCATGCAGGAAACAAGCTCTGTGCTCAGATAAGCGCCTGGGTGTCCCCAGTCCTCTGTACCCTGGGCTGGACAGTCCCCACCCCTAGACTCAAGCGGAGGCATGAGCAGGTGGAGGACAGGCCTGGTCGGGGACGCAGGAGCAGAAGGACCAGAGAGAGGAGGTGGCCATGCAGCGTGTCTGCAGGGGCTCTGGGCGGAGAAGTTGGGGATGTGACAATGGTGAGTGGCCCTGCTGGCCTGGAGGTCGCGGTGGAGGGACCGGGTTTTGGGGGCTCCTGTCTTGTCTCCCGGGGGCCCCAGGCAGAGAGCTCTGTGCCTGACCTTCCCTCTCTCTGTAGCCGAGCTCCCCCTGCTGACCGGCTACCACGGTCTCCTCTGAAACTCAGGCAGCTGCTCAGCAGAGGGCAGCAGTGCTGCATCTGGTCCTCAGGCCTGTCCTGCCTGGGGGAGGAGAAGAGGCTTGGGCAGGCTGACCTCAGGCATTGGAGGATCTGAGCACCTCCCAGAGGGGCTTGAAGCTCCCCATCAGACCTCCCCACCTTTCCTGCAGCTGTGAGGTCAGGGCTGTGACAGAATCCAGTTCTCCTCACTCCTCTCCAAGTGGAATAGGAGGTGTCCAGGCTGAGAGGAAGCTGCCATCCATTGCATCCGGCCCTGGGTGGGGTCCGCTTTGGGTTGGAGGGGTGGTGGTTGGCTCTCCCCTCGGTCCCCCTGACCTCCAGAGGATGCGGAGGGGAGGCCTGGAGGTCTTCGGTGGACAGCAGCGTGTGTGGGTCTGGGGGCTGGAGGATACCACACTGTCCTGGTCCTGGCTGTGGTGCTGGTTGCCTGCTGCTGGAGGCGCTGTGACCTCTGTGGCCGCAAGCTCTGCGCGCCTCCCCTTCTTGCCCAGGCTCTTGCCTCCTTGCCATGGGGAGGCCCTGAGGGGAGGAGCCCACAGCTTCTGGGGACACCCTGACCCTGACTGGCAGGGCCTGTGTTCTGGGTGCTCGACCAGTGAGTTGGAGGGCACAGGCCACTGCGTTGGGCCTGCTGGCAGCTGGAGGCAGGGAAGGCCACTGCTGGGCTCGTCTTGCTGTCGTCTGGTCAAGCCCTTTCTGCCTGACAGGGAAGTTGGGAAGGGCAGTCAGATCCAGCCCGGAGGACTCTGCCTGCATGGCATCAAGGGAAGGGCTGGGCCCTTGGGCCAGTGGGAGGAGGAGGAGGAGGACAGATGTTTCTCAGTGCCTCTTCTTGGCTCTGGGTGGGCTCTTGGCTGGTGCCACAGGCAGGAGGATTTGGCTGTGGCGTGGCTGCATGAGGATGCATCCGGACAGGCCTGGGGTGCCAAGGAGCTGGGTGCACTGGGACCTCCAGGGCCCCGCAGGCAGTGGGGGTCAGAATCACGGGGCAGGAAAGTGGATGGTTGCTGGCCTGTTGCATACAGCACAGGACACAGGTGGTTAGAGGGGGAGACGTTGGCAGGAAGCGTCCAGCCTGGCACCAAGTCCCCGCCCTCCTCCTCCTCCTAGTGGGAGGGCCGCCCTCAGGCCACCCTCTGGATCAGCCCTGAGGTTGGGTTCAAGTCACTGGGCTCAGGTCTCTATAAGGAGCCGTGCTTCCCCAGGGAGCGGGCTGGGCTTTATCGGCCATTCCTTCTGTCCCAGTGAGTTTTCACTTGAAGTGACCCTCTCACCTGAAGCATCACTAAGATGCTCACGGTTCTGCAGCGCAGGTTTCACAGCAGCCGATGTGGAGGTATGCGTTGGTCACCCTGCCTTCCCCAACGCCTGGGCCTCACAGGGTCGGCATGCTGGGACCTGTTTCCTGAGTGTGAGTCGGGGGTCCTGGCTGCTGAGAAGGGGTCCTGGGTGGTACAGGGTGGGCTTGACCCACCTGCCAACTTGTCCCTTGATCACAGGCTGCAGACTTAGGATTCCATCAGTCTCCATGTGTCATAGACTCTTTTTTTTGAAATGATTTCAAAATCTTAGAGAAGTTACGGGATTCGGGCAGAAAGGTGGCTTCCTGGACCTTTGGGGACAGGTGTCCGGCTTGAGTCTTGTCCGAGGTCCCCATGTAAGGCTACCCTCTGCCTCCTGCCACCGCCCCCCTTACTCAGCTCCCCTCCCGGACAAGCCGTCCTCACCTCACCCCTGTAGCCTGGCACCCGCGTGGGCCCCGCCGTGCAGGCCCTCTGTCCCGCCTCCCTGCCTGGGCACCTGCAGCCCGCTGACCAGCCCCGGGTGACTGGCGGCCCTTCCTGCTAGGGATGAGGGGCCAGGGTGAGTGGGGAGGAGAGTGGGTCAGCCTGGGGCACGGGCAGAGGTTAGGCATGAGGCTGTGGGTGTGGGCTGTGACTTAGAGAAGAGGTGGGAGCCCCGTGGGAGTCCTGGCTTCCCTGAACTGACTGAGCAGTAGGCCACCCTGACAAGCGTATGTCCTCTCAGCTTCTACTTAGATGCCGGAAGTCTGCGGCCATTGGATCTTGGAGAGTGCACCCGCTGGGTGTGTGTGTTGTCTCTGGGGAGACCAGTGAGAGCCCAGTGTGCGGGCGGCCTGCAGCCCCTGGGTCTCGGGTGTCCCGCAGCCACGGCCAGGCGCGGCGGCGGGCGCCCTGAGCAGAGGCGCAACCTGGGCTCCTGGTCTGTCCTGCTCACACGTGTTCTCTTGGCAGGTGCTGAGGCCAAGACTGTTCTGCCCAAGAAGGAGAAGCTGAAGCTGAGGCGCGAGCGGTGGCTGCAGAGTAAGCTTCCCCGTCCTGTCCTGTCCCGTCCCCAGTGGACCCTTGTCCTGGGCTGGCTCAGAACCCGGCCTCTGGGTGGTCCGGGCCCTGGAGGAGGCAGCCTGCACTATAACAGGCAGATGGCAGCGGGGTGGCCCTGTCACCCATGCGAGGGTCTGCACGGCCTTACCTCACTCCCCACCAGGAGTGTCACCCACTCTCGGGGGTAAAACGTCAGAGAGGGAGTGCCTGAGGGTCAGGTGATTTATGACACGAAATTTCTCAGATCACCTTCCCGGCCTGCATGTGGCCCTCGGGGTCCCTGGCAGAAGCTGCCGTTCACCCACTGGTGAGGTCAGGGACCCCGGCCTTCGCCCTCTTATGGGGGTGCCTTGGCCTGCCTATCAGGGTGGGTTTCTTCTTAATAATTTTGGAAAATATACTTATTTTTCATGATGCTGAATATTTGCTGGTGTTTTTCTGAAGGTTTTCTTGTGAACATTGTTTTGTTGTTTTTTTTTCTTACAGTTATCTTTTTAGTCTGATTTTGCTGACTTTTAAAACTACTTTGAAATGTTTTTTTATGTTCTCACACCGTTAAAATATGACCAGCATTATTTTTTTCCTTGAAGGTTTTAAACAAATTATATGTTTAATAAATTCAAAATTTTTAGAGAAATGTATCAGTTTCATCCATAATTGTTAATTTTAAGTTTTCTTTGAGTTTTTGGATGTGTCTTAAGGAAATGTCCATTCATGCATTTTCTTTTCCACGGTCTGTAGCATGGGGTTGTGCAAAATATTCTTTGTAAAATGGATTTGGAAAGTTAATAGGCCGGGACCACTGGACCCCTGAATATTCTGGGCTATAGTTCTCTGATGATGTTTAAGTTTTCTTCTGTGACGGTTGGCCTTTTTTTAACTACTTGAGCTAATCTTGGTCACTCACTCATTTTCCCATAAAACCATCTAATCAGATCTCAGCCTTCATTGGCAGAGTTGCTAGTTTCTCATTATTTAACCTCTTTATTACTCTTTATTTGTATCCCCTTCTCTCTCTTCTGATTGATTTTGTCTTATCTGTTCCAGGAATGCCTGTCTTTAGTTGTCGTCTCCTGTTTTGTTTTCTAAATTGTTAGTTTCTGTTGTTTTAATACCCTGTTCTTGGTTTCTCCAGGTTTGTTTTAGTGACTTAGTCATTTATTTTTGAACAAAAGGCTAAATGTTAGCCTCTGACTGTAGCTTTAGCTACAGCTCCCAGATTTCTTTCACTGAGTACTTTATTATGAAAAGTTTTGTACAGAAAAGTGGGAAGAATTTTACAGTGGACACCCATTTGCCCACCATCCAGACTTTACCATGAGCGCATCACTTCTTTATCACGGCTGTCTGTCTGTCTGGTCCAGCCACCAACCCTTGTTTTAGCTGTATGTTCCAAAGTGGATTACAGATTGAGCACACTTTCTCCCTAGTAACTCTGCTAGAGGTCAGTATTTGTTTACGGTTCGTTTTAGTTTTGATCTTGAGGTAACGTTTGCATGTGGTGGCCTGGGCCTTCAGTGTGCTGTGTGGTGACTTGGGGCCAGTGCGCGCGCACACATCAGAGTCCTCTCGGGACGTCGGCCGGGCCCCGCCCCCAAAGGCAGCTCCGTCTGCTCTTTTCAGGTCGAGTTCAGGCTTCGCTGCTCTGGACGTCGGGTAAGGGCAGTCTTTGTGTGTCTGGGTTCTCCTGCTCAGCTGGGCGTTGGGCTCATCTGGGCTGGGTGGAGCTGTGGTCTGGGCCTGTGTGTTGCTGAGAAGTGTTTCCTTATGTGGACACACTGCTTGGTATCCACTTTCCTGTGGATGGACACCTGGTGTCTTTTCTCTTTTTAGCTGCTGTGAATAGACTGCGATGAACATTCTTCACAAGTCTTTTTGTGGACATATGTTTTCATTTCTCCTGGGTAAACACTTGGAATGGAATGCTGGGTCATAGGGCAGGTGTATGTTTAGTTTTACAAGCAGCTCCCAGACGTTCCTCTCCTGTGGTTGTACGCTTACGCCCCCGACAGCGCGGGGGAGTTGGGGTTGCTCACAGCCCCTCCAGCACGCCAGTCCTGCAGTCCTGGCCGTTCTGCTGAGCGTGAGGTGCCTGTCACTGTGGTGAATGGGCGTTTCGTCTGCTGCTGCCCATTGGGGCGTCCTGACGCCCAGGCCTTGTTTCCCGAGGCTCCTGAGGGCTCTTTATTATTGAGCTCCAGGAATCCTCTGTCCTGGAGGTCAGTCTCCTCAAATGTGTTTTGCAGATAATTTTCTCCCAGACTGTAACTTGCCTATTTATTTTCTCAACACTTTTTTTTTTAAACTGAACAGAAGTCTAATTTTGAGGACACTGATTTTGTCTCTTTTCTTTGCATGTTTAGTGTGTGAGCACGTTCATATGTGTGTGCACGCGTGCGTGTGCCTTGTTTAAGGAGACTGCCCAGTCCCAAGACAGGACGATAAATCCTACCCTTCTGAAAACTTTATGGTTTTAGCTTTGATATTTAGATTTCTGATCCATCTTGATTTATGTTTGTCTGTGATATGAAGCACTGGTTCAGGGTTTTCTTTCCTTGCGTTTCATCAGTGTTTGTCATAAACACTCTCTCCTTGCGCAGTCATCCTGATGTCTGTGGAAAGCTAACGCCTCTCACCATGGTTCTGCTCACTGACCCTCCTCGGTTCCAGCCTGTTGAAGCTGCAGCTGTGAAGCAGGTCCTGGGGTTGGACAAGGAAGTCCTATGTCTGTCCCTCAGTTTCAAGACCGCTTTGGGGGGTCCAGGTTCTTAGCATTCCCGTGTGACTCTGATCACAGGCTGGTCAACGTCTTAAAGCCGCCACCTCCACCTGGTGCAGTAGTGACCTATGGATCATCGCTTTGAACCCGTGCATCAGTTCAGAAGTGCTGTTTTAACAAGGCCGGGTCTTCATCCACGGACATGGTAATTTTTCCTTTAGTCTTTTGTTGTTGTTCAGTCACTAAGTTGTGTCCGACTGTTTTTGACCCCATGGACTGCAGCATGCGAGGCTCCTCTGCCCTTCAGTTCAGTTCAGTCGCTCAGTCGTGTCCGACTCTTTGCAACCCCAGGAACTGCAGCACACCAGGCCTCCCTATCCATCACCAACTCCCAGAGTCCACCCAAACCCATGTCCATTGAGTCTGATGCCATCCAACCATCTCATCCTCTGTCGTCCCCTTCTCCTGCCCTCAGTCTTTCCCAGCATCAGGATCTTCTCAAATGAGTCAGCTCTTCGTATCACGTGGCCAGGGTATTGGAGTTTCAGCTTCAACATCAGTCCTTCCAATGATCACCCAGGACTGATCTCCTTTAGGATGACTAGTTGGATCTCCTTGCAATCCAAGGGACTCTCAAGAGTCTTCTCCAACACCACAGTTGAAAAGCATCAATTCTTCGGCGCTCAGCTTTCTTCACAAACTCTCACATCCATACATGACCACTGGAAAAACCATAGCCTTGACTAGACAGACCTTTGTTGGCAAAGTAATGTCTCTGCTTTTTAATATGCTATCTAGGTTGGTCATAACTTTCCTTCCAAGGAGTAAGCGTCTTTTAAGTTCTTCTTCACTTTCTGCCATAAGGGTCTTGTCATTTGCAAACCTGAGGTTATTGATATTTCTCCTAGCAATCTTGATTCCAGCTTGTGCTTCCTCCAGCCCAGCATTTCTCATGATATACTCTGCATACAAGTTAATAAGCATGGTGACAATATACAGCCTTGACGTACTCCTTTTCCTACTTGGAACCAGTCTGTTGTTCCATGTCCAGTTCTAACTGTTGCTTCCTGACCTGCATACAGGTTTCTCAAGAGGCAGGTCAGGTGGTCTGATATTCCCATCTCTTCCAGAATTTTCCACAGTTTATTGTGATCCACACAGTCAAAGTCTTTGGCATAGTCAATGAAGCACTGCCCTTCACTGTCTCCCAAAGTTTGCTCTGATTCATGTCCATTAAGTTGGTGATGCCATTCAAACATCTCATCCTTTGTCATTCCCTTCTTCTCCTGCCCTCAATCTTTCCCAGCATCAGGGTCTTTTCAAATGAGTCAGCTCTCTGCAGCAGGTGGCCAGAGTATTGGAGTTTCAGCTTCAACATCAGTCCTTCCAATGATCACCCAGGACTGATCTCCTTTAGGATGGACTGGTTGGATCTCCTTGCAGTCCAAGGGACTCTCGAGAGTTCTCCAACACCACAGTTCAAAAGCATCCATTCTTCGACATTTAGCTTTCTTTGTCAACCAACTCTCACATCGGTACACGACTACTGGAAAAACCATAGCTTTGACTGTATGGACCTTTGTTGGCAAAGTAATGTCTTTACTTTTTAATACGCAGTCTAGGTTTGTCATAGCTTTCTTTCCAAGGAGCAAATGTCTTTTAATTTCATGGCTGCAGTCATCATCTGCAGTGATTTTAGAGCCCAAGGAAATAAAATCTGCCACTGTTTTCTTTGTTTCTCCCATCTGTTTGTCATGAAGTGATGGGACCGGATGCAATGATCTTAGTTTTTTGAATGTTGACTTTTAAGCCAGCTTTTTCACCCTCCTCTTTCACCTTCATCAAGGCCTCTTGAGCCTTTTTAGTTCCTCTTCATCTTTGCCCTTAGGGTAGTATTATATGCATATCTGAGGTTGTTGATATTTCTTCTGGAAATCTTCATTCCAGCTTATGATTCTTCCAGCATTTCGTGTGGTGTACTCTGCATATAAGTTAAATAAACAAGGTGACAATACACAGCATTGTCATACTCCTTTCCCAACTTTAAACCAGTCAGTTGTTCCATGTCTGGTTCTTCTGTTGATTCTTGAGCCGTATACAGGTTTCCCAGGAGACAGGTAAGGTGGTCTGATATTCCAGTCTCTAAGAATTTTCCATAGTTTGCTGTGATCCACACAGTCAAAGGCTTTAGCTTAGTCAGTGAAGCAGAATTTTTTTGAAGCTCCCTTGGTTTCTCCATAATCCAACAAACGTTGGCAATTTGATCTCTGGTTCCTCTGCCTCTTTGAAACCTAGTTTGTACATTTCCTTTCATGTAAATTTTTCTCAATTTCTGTCATCCTGTTGTGTGATTTTCAGAGTAGAGGTCTTAGATTTTTTTTGTTTGGATAAGCTTATTGCTAACTGTTCATTAGCTTATTGCTAATAGTTTTTGAAGCTATTATAAATGGAATTCACAAAAGTTTCATTTTCCAGTTTTTACTATGTATTATTATATTATCATTTATTAATTATTATTAACTCTGTACCCTCTGATCTTGTTAAAATTGTGTGTTCTGGTAATTATCCTGTGGATTTGGTAGAATGTTTTACATAAACGATCGTGCTACAATACTTAAGATAGAGACAGTTTTACCTCTCTTTCCAGTCTCTGTTTTATGTCTTCTCTTCCTACTGCAGCAGCTAGAGGGGGTGAGGATTGTTTCTAGTCTCTGGGAGCCAAGGGCCCATGGTCACTGTCCTGTGAGCTTGCTTTGCTCAGGGTCAGTAACCTCAGGCCACGTTGGGGCATAAAGCCGGTAGTGCTCACTTGAGCTCTGTTTGTTATGGGTGAGCTGATGCAGGCAGGGAAGCAGGGGAGGGTGACCAGGGTGGATGGACCCTCCAGGGAGCTTTGCCTGACCTTCTGGGCACCACATGGACTACAGGCCCTGTTGGCACTGCGGCAGGCTTGAGGCGATGGGGGGAGGAGCTGCTTGCTCGTGTCGCCCACTCCGGGCTCGGAGTCGCCCTCACCTGGGCTCGGCTGGGTCAGCATGGGTCTGCGCCGTCCCTTCTGTGGCCTGCTTCACCAGAGAGTGTCTGGTGTGTATGAGACGCGGTTTCTGGTAGATAGTGTCTCAGATCGGGGAAGTTCTTCCTGTTCTTGGTTTCCTTGTGATCTTTATCCTGAGTGGGCAGTGAATTCTGTCAGATTCTGTGGACACTTCTTGTGGTAACTGCGGCCTTTTTTGAAGCAGCTGCTGCAGTGACCCGCCGGCACGTGTGCCCGTGTTGTGCCGTCGTTGCACACCTCAGATGTGTGCTGGGTGGACCCCACCTGTTACTAACCTAAAACGCTGATGTGCTGGCTCCTCTGTAGGCAAACAGGTGTCCTGTGTCCTGCCAGGAGCCAGGCCTGCCCTGCCCTCTTTGGTCCCCTGCAGCTTTGGTGCTGGGCCTGCCAGCCAGGAAGGGAGCTCCCTGTCCCTTCCCCTGCCTGACCCCTGACCCCCAACTCCTCCTGGGTGCTGGGCTCCCAGGGAAGAGGCACCAGCTTGACGAGCTGAATAAATTGCCCTGGCAGCATGGAGAGCCCTGGATCGTTGCCTTTAAATCCTGGTGTCCCAACACTGAGGGGTGGCCTGGGCCAGGGCCCAATGACCCGGAGGAAGGTGGTCTTTGTCCCACAGCCCAGCTCTCTGGAGTGAGGTGCAGGCCCCTGGACTGCGGCAGCCTCCTTGCGGCTGGGGCAGGTGTGTCCTGCTGGGCTTGTCTGGCTCGCCCTTGCTGGGCTTCTCTGGGCCTCTGGGGGTGACTGCTAGCTGGGAGGGGCTGCTCCTGCCAGGCTTCCCAAGTGGTCAGTTTCTGGAAATTACTCTCTTTTGGAGATGCCTGTGGGGGTCAGCACGCACCCCTCACATTTCACACATACCTCCCGCACTCGGGGTGGGCTGTCCTGAGTTGTCCAGCCCCCGTTTTCCTGGCCTGCCCTGTGTCTGGTGTCATCACCGCTCCCCTGGTTACCGTGCCCACCTCCATCACCTCTCACACCTGCCCTGAGGGGCAGCTGGGCAGCCACACACCCACATCCCCTTGCAAGGAAGAGGTCCCCTGTCGGGCCCGCCTAGGCCGCTGGCTGTCACCTCTCTCCTGGCTTCTCCTGGCCCCTTGGCTGCACTCAGTCCACCGACCGCTCGTCGGGAAGGTGCTTCCAGTTTTTTTTTTAGAGGAGATTCAGAGTCTGCAGCTGGTTATTTATAGCCCAGTAAAACTCGCACAGTAGGGAGGCGGGGAGCGTCTCTGCTGTGGTCCAGCCATCCCAGATCCATCACAGCCTCATTTCCCAGCTTTTTAGAAGCAGAGCTTTTTTTTTTTTTTTAAGGAATCTAATACAGAACAATTAACAAATCGCTTTTCACAGATTCAGGCAGCCTCCCGGAGCAAGGTCTGCACACAGACTAGTGAGCTGCCGGGTCCGCACACCACACTGTGGAGACAACGTGCTTGAGAGCGTGTTTTATTAACAGTTTCAGAATACACACTGCTTATAAAATGGAATTCAGATCTCGAGGCCCTTCCGTGTGTGGTGGCCACAGCCCTGCTGGCCGACAGCGGTCTCACCCAGCGGCTCACCCACGCCCTGCCCTCCACCTGGCACCCTGGACCTGGGCCCTGTCACCCTGTCTCTCTGGCCAGTGCCCCTGCCCCTCCTCACAGCCCCCACATCGTGCAGGAGCCCCCTTGAGACCCCTCTTGCTTTGCACCTGGCCAGTGTTGGGGACCCTTCACCCTGTCACCACCTCCCATGGGGACCACTTCTCTTTTCTGGGCCCATCCCCAGGAAGCTGACTGGGGGGCAGAGGGGAGGGTACCAGCTGCTCTGACTCTGCAGGCCCCTCTGTCTGCCCACCCCTCCATCCACCCCCTCCTCCAGGCCTCAGGGCCCTGGCCTCCCCAAGGGCAGCTCCTCTGCCTGCAGCCGGTCTCCCCAGGCTTGTAATTCCACAGCCATCTCCAGGATTAAGGGGAGCAAGTCGCTCGGGCTGCACCCCTCTACCCCCTCCCACCCTGGGTTCCCAGCTAAGCTCTGGCTATGCAGGCTGGGAGCCGGGACCCTCTGCTGCTAAAGTCCATGGCCGAACACTTATCCTCCTGGGTCCTCTCTCACTGACCCTGTGTCCCTCTTCCTCAGAGATTGAAGCCATAAAGCTGGCGGAACAGAAGCTCAAGGCGGAGAGGAGGCGGAGGGCCACAGTGGTGGTGGGGGACTTGCAGCCCCTGAGGGACGCCCTCCCTGAGCTGTTGGAGCTGGAGGCTGGCGGCCGGCGGCCCCCTACCCGACGGTGAGTGTCGTGTCCCAGGAGAGGCTGAGCAGTGGTGTGGCCGGGCTGGGCACTGACCCTGCAGAGCCCCGTCTTGACTTGGGACACTCTTGTCTCAGGCCCAACCATGAGGTGGGGGCCCTGGGCCTTCTCAGGAGTGGGTGCCCGGTGGTGCATCGATGGCCTCCCACAGCCACTCAGCCGGGTGCTATGCCTGGGGGTCCCTCCAGCTCCATTTTCCCACCCGTTGCCCAGCCACTGCCCTTGTCACCCCAGCCCCCTGCCCCAGGCTGGGCCTTCCTCCTGGGGCTCGTCCTGCTCCCCTGGGACCCCGTGCTGCAGAAGAGTGTCCTGCTGTGCACCAGCCAGGTGTGACCGTGGCTTGGCTTCAGGACGAATGGGGAGTTGGAGGCCTTCCTGTCCTATCATGGTTCCTGGACCTTCATCATTTCCTTTGTCTTTGATTTTGTCTTTTTGAAATAATTCTTCTTTCTGCTGAATACCCCTCTGAGGAGGAAGGGTTGGGGTGGTGGGTGACAGGCTCAGGGCCCCTTGGCTGCAGAGTTAGGTGGTCAGTTCTAGCCAGTCTGGGATGGGAGTGCCCAGAGCGTGGGGTCCAGACGAGGAGTGGCCATCGGAGCTGAGGTTTGGTGATGGAGCTGGAGCCCGAAATGCACATTCCATTCCTGGTTCTTGAACAAAAATGTGACCCGGTCAAGCGTCCTCACCCTGCTTGCAGTTTTCTCATCCAAAAAATGTGCTTGGTGCTCCCAGAGGGGAGAGGGCTGCGCAGACACCGGCCTTCAGCGGAGGAGGGCCCTGCGAGGCGGCCGGGGCGGGGGGCGCTCTCCCGGCCACTGTCACCCCGCCCCCAACCGCCTCTTGGCACCAGGAGCTGTCTGCCGAGGTAAACGTTATTCTAGAGCAGAGTTTGATGATAGAAAAGTTACAGTGGTGATGCCCAGAGTCACACGGCTCTCCTTACGTCTGACGTCAGCCTGTGCATTTTTCATAGTCAGGAACCAGCTTCATTCATAAATAATAGTCGGCTAAAAGCTCAGTCTGTTCAGACTCCTCAGTTTCCCCTACTGACCTTCTGCTGCCCCAGGGCTCCAGCCAGGCCCCCAGGTGACATG